>NC_081408.1:256938444-258192194 GCF_030272615.1 Cryptomeria japonica
AGGTTAGTTTAGTGAGTTGATTTTGAGTTGAAATTGAGATTGGTGAAAATTTAGTTTATTTTTTATCTACTAATTCACCCCCCCTCTCAATAGTTGACCTGATATTTATAGTTTCATCATATTATCAATTGGTATTAGAGCATTGAGGTCATCTTGAGTATAAGCCTAATAGCTTGAGGAAAAGAGCCAGGAGAAAATGATGAGATAAGGTTTCAAGTTTAATAGGGATAACTACATAATTTGGAGTGATAGGATGGATATTTACATCAAGAGCTTAGGAAGTTAATACTTGGATCATGTTGCTACTAAGTATAGCTTGCCTAGTGGTATTTTGACAAATGATCTGAAGAAGGAGAAACAGGAGAACAATCAAGCATTGGAAGCTATCATCAGTACCTTGTGAAATTCAGAGTATGTTGATGTTCATGGATTCTAGACTATAAATGAAGTAAGGTAGAAACTAGAAGAAATATGTGATAGTGATGAGCATGTCAAGATGGCCAAAGAAGAGAGTCTCAGAGGAAAATTTGATGATATGAGAATGGCTAAAGGTGAAAACAATCAATAGTATGGTCAAAGAATCAAGGAGATAGTCTGAGAAATCAAAAGTGTTAGAGGTACAGTGGAGGATGCCATGGTGGTTAGGAAAGTGTTGGGAACCCTTCTACCAGTCTATGCTATCAGAGTTGTAGCTATTCAAGAACTCAAATCTATTGACAAGACACAGGTAACTCTTGACTCTATCACTAGTAAATTGACTACTTTTAAATTAAATGGTTTTGAAGGAAGTGTTCAGAGGTCAGAATCTACATTTAAAGCCTTAGTCTCAACCCCACTGATAAGGAAAAGTGGAGAAGCTAGTTACAGTCATGAATCTAGATCCAATAGAGAGGTAAATGATGATGACAGTCTGATGGAACTTAAAGCATTGTTGGCCAAGCAGTTACCCAGAGTTACCGTTAAGTATAGAGATAAATGACCATTGAAATGTTTTGCATGCAACCGGATAGGACATATTGCTGCTAACTATCCTAATGGAGATAATGAGAAAAAATGAGAGAAATATAGGAAGTTCAAAGGAAAAGGAAAGAGAAATTGTTTCATTGCATTGGATGGAGGTATTACAGATGAATAATCTAAGGGTGATGCAAATGAGGATATTATTTTTGTTGCTATCAAATAAGAGATATCAGATCATAAGGCATTGGTCTCTCACTTGGATAGTTTAGATGACTAGATTATAGATAGTGGTTGTTCACACCACATGACTGGTGACCGGAGTAAGTTTTTAAAATTGGAAGATTTTGATGGAGGTGTTGTGAGATTTGGGAACAACTCACCCTTCATGGTGAAAGGGAAAGGATCCATCTCCCTGAATGGTAAAAGTAGTGCAGATGATGTCTACTGGGTTGAAGGACTGAAACACAATATTTTGAGTGTTGCTAAACTCAATGAAAAAGCTTACCCATTAGAATTCAAGAATGGAGTTTGCAAGATATTTTGAAGAAAAAGTAAATTGATTGCAACCAGCCAACAAATTGGCGGTAACTTATTTCACTTAAACTCTAAAGTCAATAGTTGTTTGATTGAAAAAGTAGAAGAGAGTTGGCTTTGGCATCAAAGATTTTGTCATGTAAATTTTGATAGAATTGTAAGAGTCAACAAGTCCAAATAAGTAAGAGGTTTTCCACAATTGGACAAACCAGTGAATGCTTTGTGCAAGGAATGTTAGTTAGGGAAAATGACATCCTCAACCTTCAAGAGAAAATCTTTCTCAGTTGAACACTTGCTAGATTTGGTTCATACTGACCTATGTGGACCAATGAGGACTAGGAGTATTCAAGGAGATTGATACTTCATGATATTTATCGATGACTTCTCAAGAATGATGTGGGTTGCATTCTTGAAAGACAAGACATAAGCATTTAGCAAGTTTAAGGCATTTAGAGTCTTGGTTGAAAATGAAAGTGGAAAGAAAATAAAATGCTTAAGAACTGATCAAGGTGGTGAATTTACTTTAATGGAATTCACTAGATACTATGAAAATAATGGGATCAAGAGGCAACTATATGCACCAAGGACACCACAATAGAATGGTATTGCAGAAAGGAACAATTGGTTAGTAGTTGAAGTTGCTAGGACTATCCTAATTCAAGGAGGTGTAGCTAAGACATTTTGGAGAGAAGTTGTCAGCACAATTGTTTATACAATGAATTGGATATTGGTTAAAAGAAGTAAAGACAAAACACCCTATGAATACTGGTATGGTAGATCACCAAATGTCCATTACTTCAAACATTTTGGTAGAAAATGTTTTATCAAAAGAGGTGATTATATTGGTAATTTTGATGACAAGAGTGATGAAGGCATATTTCTTGGAGACTCGACCAAGAGCAAAGATTACAAGTGCTACAATAACCAGACTAAGAAGATCATTGAAAGTGTTAGTGTCTAAGTTGATGAATTTCTTGAAAAATCAAAAGAAAGCGGTAAGGAGAAGGAAGAAGAAGAACCTAACATGCTATTTTTGGAACCAGAACCGGTAAATCTAGAAGCTAGAGAACTAAAGCTAGAAGTTGAAGAACTAAACATAGAAGCCCTACTTCAACTAGAATGGGAAGGTCCAGCAAAAGATAAAGAAAGTAAAGAAGAAGAAGAACCTGAAAACCAAGATCATGTTATTCTAAGGTATGTGAGACTCAATCATAACCCTAATCATATTAATGGAGACAAGGATGCAAGTGTGTTAAATAGAACAAGGCAAAGAGAAAATTCTTGTATGATCTCCGCCATTGAGCCTAGAACTATAAAATAATTCTTTGTAGATGAAGACTAGATCAAGGAAATGGAAGAAGAACTTGACTAGATAGAGAAGAATAATACCTAGCCATTGGTACCTAGACCAGTAAAGAAGAATGTAATAGGTAGAAAGGGGTATCCAAAACAAACTGAATGAAGATGGAGTAGTGGTCAGGAATAAAGCCAGACTAGTATGCAAAGGATATGCACAAGAGGAAGGTGAAGATTATGGTGAGACATTTGCACCAGTAGCAAGATTGGAAGGAGTGAGGACTTTACTTGCATTTGCAGCATACAAAGGATTTAAAGTATTTTAGATGGATGTTAAGTCAACATTTCTGAATGGAATGTTGGAAGAAGAAGTCTACATAGAACAACTAGATGGTTATGCATTAACTGTAGAAAAGGATATGGTGTGCAAGCTACATAAGGAACTATATGGTTTGAAACAAGCACAAAGAGCATGGTATGAAATATTTCACTCTCACTTAGTGAAGATAGTTTTTCAAAAAACTAGTGAAGATAGAAATATATATCTCAAGATAGAAGGAGATAAGATATAGGTAAGTGAGGTATGTTGGAAACCAATAACACTAAGAGGCGGGGGGGGGGGGTGAATCGGTGTTATACCAGAATGATAATTTTTAGCCTTATTAAAACATGCATACACCGACTGGTATACATGTACATACAAAGTTGAAAGAGGTAAAGTAATAAGTAAGCCAATCATATAAATGAGAACCATAACACACAGATTTATACTTGGAAAACCTCAAAGAGAAAAAACCATGGTGGGATTTGTGACCCATAATATCAATCCACTGGCCATATGAAGAGATATTACAAAATATGAGGGGCCTACACTTGCATGAAGGCTTACAGCCTAGAGCACATTGCTCAATCACAAAATGAGTCTCACTGACTACATAAAATTCCAGACTACAATCTGAATAAGTGTGAGCTGCTAAGATAGAATCTTTTATGCCAGTATGCAGTTCCGGTTAAAGCTCTGTCTATTCCAGTTTGAATCCCTAAACCCTTTATCGAAATAACCCTTACATAAATTTCCTCACATACATGATCTCTTTGATATATTTTGCATCTCCTATATTCTCTCCTTCCAATTATATATTTACATGATGATTCTTCTATGCTACTTTATTCATTGCATTGCTTTCAAAAATGATCTATCAGACTGACCTATATACCCTATACAAATTTACATGCCTTATATCGGCTTACAAAGATATTTACAATATCAAATTACATGTCGGCAAAATAACATAAATGCATAAACATTAAAATCAATTATTGATGCCGAACCCAAGATATGTTAGCCTCCAATACTGATACCCTTTACAACATCATGCCGGCCTGCATTATCGATGACCATAGAAATTCCTTTGTCCTGTCGGTGCTGGTGCTAGTGAAATATTTGTGAAGTGCCTATCGGTAAACCATAGAATCAAACATGAAGTTGGAACACAATACCATGTTTCCATCAATGACAACATAGTGAAACCAACCAATAGAGTGTCAATTACCAACAATCTCCCCTTTTGGCATTTATGCCAGCACTCGTGAAAAATGGTCAAGGTTTGATCTATCAGTTTCATCCTGCCCTGCTCCCCCTAATTTGAATATGCAAAATACTCTATATCTCTTAAACTCCATGACTTCACAACTTCCCCTAATGTATGCAACTCTTTTTATTCTTTTCACATCTACACTACTCCCCCTTTGACATCAATGCCATCAAAAATTCAAAAAGGAATGTCAAAGAATAAAAACTGTACAATGAATATCCCCCAAAATATCTTACCAGAGCTTGACAAACTTCAAAATTTTTGGATAAGCCTTCTCTGGTAACTCTAGATAAGTATCCCAGCCAGTTTTGAATGTGCTAAAAATAGATACAAGTCCACTCAATAAATGTGAAAAAGACTCTTTTTCATTTACCTCAATCGGTGTGGGCTTTCCCACCTTATCCATGCATTCTTTCTTGTGTACACAGATTGAATCCGACTTGGGACTCACCAAGCCTCTCAGAATTCTAGCTCTTCTAATTATTTTGTCTCTTTCCTTCTCAAGAGCAAAAATTTGGTTCTCCAAAATCAAAAGTTGACTATCAGTTGATGTAGTCAATGGAATTAATCTATCAAAAGAGAGCTATATTTGCAATTTTCTCCTGAATCTCTTTTATCCTATTATCTATATTTGTTGTAAGTATTTCAATGTTACTATATACTCTATATATATTTGTACATTGTTTCAAAGAATTTTCTATTAGGATTAACTTCTCCTCAATCTTTTTCTTCTCAGTTTCAATTATCTGATCAAATGCAACTCTCTTAGCCTGAGTAAACCTTTCTAGTGCTTGCCAGTTTGAGATATCTTGTAAGGATTGAAAGTCCTTTGATATATGCTCAGTGATTACCTTAAGCTTACCAAATGGACTTGCTTTATTTTCAATCTTACACTCCGAGACTAGTTTGTGTAAAACATTCATTGATTGATCTATAATCTCTTTATCTATGGATCCCTCCATTAGTTTTTGTGTTGCCATCATCATTAGTTCAGTGGAACTCATTTCTATGATGTTTTTCTTTTCTACGTGGGAAGTGTCAATTGACAATAATGATTGATCAACAATTTGTTCTCTGTCAGATTCCCCTGCCTTCTCTTTTGAAGATTTATCCTTTATAACTTCCTCACTTGCACCCCAGGGGCCTCTCCTCTTGGTGCAATTTGTGTAACTGTCAGTTCCTTTGTAGGAACATAACCTCAACCTGTACATTTGTATCTAGGGGATAATTATCCTCAACATTAGTATCATGTACAATATTAGCTTGTTCACTCTCTATTTTAACCGATATCTCAATATTTTTTTGTACATTTGTATTTACCAGGGGCTCAAATTTCACTATCTTAATGTTTTCAAAATTGTGGTTGAAGTACCCATAATCCCCTTTCCTTTTCCTTGAACTGGGTATCTATAGTGTCTGTCTTGGTTTCCAGTGAAGTAAAGAATCCTCTATTTTCTTCAAGAAATTTAACCCATGTTTTTTGAATCTCCTTTGTTATTTCATTTACTCTTCCTAGCATCAAACTAGTTATCCTATGCTTACTATTGAAAAAATTTATGTCTGCCACCTCAAGTGTCTTTTCCATTTCATCAGGAGCAATAATAACATAGATAGATAATAGCTCTTGAATTTTAATATGTTTATCCTCTTGAATAGTTGACAGTCTTCTAGCATCTAACATGTTATACAATTCAGTTGGTATTTGATTTTCTATTTCTACTAAGGCTTTCTTATAAATATCCAAGAATAATAGGATTGCTTCCTATACCTCTATTTGTTCATCCTCCTCTAAGTGATCATATTAAAATTGAACATTCTTCAATATGCCATCTTTAGTGATTTCACCTACTAATTTTGCACAATTTTTAGGTGGAACCTTACCATAATCAGTGTCAACATTCTTCTTCCTCTTTGTAGTACCAGATGCAGCTATAAGTGTAGCTTTAGGTGCTTGCATTTATGTCGGTAGCTTGATTGTGACCTTCCTAACCGGTTGCTTCTTAGCTTTTACCTTTGTTTATTTTGGTTTCTTCCAAACAACCCTCTTAAATGCCAACGATGTGTCATCCTCAGATTCTGGTTCTGCAATATCAAGCTCAATATGAACTACATGATCCTTCCTCTTTCTGCCTTTCTCCAAAACAACATCAATTAGTGCTTGAATGTCCTTTGAGACCTTATCCATAAATTTTCTTGCTTTTCCTTCCTGTTTCTCTCTTTTCTTCTGGTTGAACTCTGTTTCAACCTCTTGAGTTTTATGTCGTGTAGTACCACAGGGCTTCTTTGCCTCATCTATTAGTGCATCAATTAGTATTTTTGCATAGGCATCAAGAATATGTGTATCCACCTCCTAGCCCATTTCTTCAATCCAAATATTTGGTGGCTTAACTGCTTCCATGAGTGTCTCATCCTTCTTTACCATGAAGCATATGTTGGTTGAATATTTTTCTACAATATGCTCAGGTACCCTTACCCTAGACTTCATACATTTTTGGAATTCTTTAAAATAACCCCATACCTTATCATCTCTCTGTCTTCCTAGAGCATCAATTGATTGTTTCAATTGTCTCCCTACTGGGATGTCAAAAGCCCATTGCCTCTTACCATAACCAGGTGTATCATTCAGGAAATATAACATCAAGAAAACTATCAAGTTGCCATACCAGAATGTACCCTTCTTTTCACCCTTAATCTTCCCTAGATTTATCAGCAACTCATCAAGCATCCAACCGCATAGATCTAATTTTGTATTCTCTCTCATCATTTTTATGTAGCCAAAATGCATGAACTAGAAGTAGAAAAATTCAATTGGTTTGACTAAGCTACCTTATACCCAATGACCATGCTACCAAATTTGATGTTGGTGTCGGTGATAGTGCTCACTTTCATGGATCTTTTGTCAGATGTTGCGCCCATGATTTTTCTCATGAAATCATTGAAACCTTCTTGTTTGGTTGTTTCCCAACCGATGGTAAACCAGTGATTGCCTCGATGGCTTCCTTGGTGATTTTTCAAGGTCTATTTAGCCATATATATTCCCCATGTACTCTTCTCAGAACGTATCTAATTATCTCATCCTCAAATTCTAGAATATCCAGAATGTTGGTAAACCCTAGGTCTTCAATATACTTGAATGCTAGTTTAATCTTTCTAGATTCTCCCATCAGCTCACTCATATACATGCCCTTAATTTCTGAAGTTCCCAATTCCTCAATGTAATAGTGAATATATGCCCTAACATCCTCTACATAGACAACTCCCTCCAGAATGCAAGAAAAAGCTCCAAATGAATCTTCCAAGGTAGCCACATGTGGATACCGCTTGAAAATTGGCCTGGGGCAGTCCTTGACCTCTACTACAACCGAGTTTGCAACAAATACATGAATAGATGATGATCCCACTTCCATGTTTAAAGATAAATACCTTTTCATTGCTTTCTGTGAAGACCTCCAATACATTCTTCCAGATGTCGGTGATATCGCTAAAAAATAAATCTGATTACTCTGAATTGCCTTGATCACACTTATTCGCTCTTAATTGCTCTGAAATCGCTTTGAATGCAAGGTGATTAACAATGAAGTATATTTGATCTTTTTAACCTTCGAGAAAAACCCTAATCTTCCATTGACATAAATGACTACCAGTGAAAGATACTAGATCTTGCTCAGCAAAATCCCTGCCAGATAATCATCTCCAATATCTAGAACAACTTCTAGAACCTCTTCCTAGGGCATATGCACCATCTTCATAAATTTTTCCTACCCTGAAGGCTTTTGCCTCAGTTACCAGATGAGCTACTTATCGGTGCAGGAGCAGCCTCTTCTGCTAGATAAGTAACTAGGACATTCCCATTTGATGATTGTTCTCCAGTCTTCCTAAACCATCTCTGAATATGATCTTTCCAGATTTCACTAATCTTCTCTTTTCTTTTCTCATTTGATCCTCCATTACTAATTGGTTGATTTCTACTTCTACAGAACTTTGGAATATTTCCAACCTTATTACATGCATAACATGTAACATTGTTCTTTTGAATTTCTTTGCTAAAACCAGTGAAATTGCTTGACCTGCACTGATTAGCCATATGTCCAAATTTTCCACAAGCATAGCATTTGACATTCATTCTACAATCTTTTGTTTTATGATCAAACTTATTGCAGCTAGAACATTTACCAAGAGCAGAATCAGGGTTCTGATTTGCTCTGTTTCTACACTACCTAGCCATGTGACCAAATCTATTGTAAACAAAACATCTACCATTGAATTTATAAGCATTAAATTGCCTTATCGGTACCTTATGGTTTTGATCTTCATTAGCAATACCGAAACTCTGTCCATGCTCAAATCCAATTCCACTAGAATCTCTAATCTGCCTCTGTCTCTTTAATAACTCATCTAGTTGTGTTGAGCTAATTTTGATTTTTTATTTATACTTACTTGCAATAGTTAAATATTCTCTCAGAATTATCATTTGTCTTTAAAGCTCTTTCTCATTACTCTAAGATTGTACTAAATTAGTTCTTAATAGATCATTCTCATGAACCAACCTACCGCATTCTTCAAATTTGTTCTTCAGGGATACAACAAGATTTTTTTCCTTCTTCAATTTGTCCTCAATCTCCTTAGACATCCTCTTAGTTATAAATTGCATTTCACTTTTCATAACAATGTTCTCCTGACTTAATTTATGACATTGTTCCTTAGGTGCATCTTTCTCTTCATCATCCTGACTTTGTAGAAGTTTCTTCCTCCTAGCTTGAACTGATGATAACCTCTCCTGTAGGACAAGAATGAATTCCTTAGTAGAATTTTATTCATCTTGTAGCTTTAAGTTCTTCAACCTTTCAACATTATAATCTTCAACTGCCATCTCAAGTTGTTTATCCAAGGCCATATCTATGGATTCTGGTTTCAGGATCTTCCTCAAGCTGTTAAACTTTCTTCAAGGTACAAGGCTCTGATACCAATTGTTGGAAACCAATAACACTAAGAGGGGGGGGATGAATTAGTGTTATAGTGGAATGATAATTTTTAGTCTTATTAAAACATGCATACACCAACTGGTATACTAGTACATACAGAGTTGAAAGAAGTAAAGAAATAAGTAAGACAATCATATAAATGAGAACCATAACACACAGATTTATACATGGAAAACCTCAAAGAGGAAAAACCAAGGTGGGATTTGTGATCCACAATATCAATCCACTGAACATATGAAGAGATATTACAAAATATAAGGGGCTTGCAATTGCACGAAGGCTTACAGCCTAGAGCACATTGCTCAATCACAAAAGGAGTCTCACGAACTACATAAAATTCCATACTATGATCTGGATAAGTGTGAAATACTAAGATAGAAACTTTTATGCCGATATAAAATTCCAATTTAAGCTCTGTCTATTTCGGTCTGAATCCTGTTGACGTGTTTTTTATGATAGAGTTGAACACAAAATAAAGTTGCCTAATGGTCACTTCACTCTCTCTTGTTCAAAGTATGATTGCATGCTAAGATTGCAGAAAGTTCAAACAATCAACTCCAAGGTTCCTTTATACTATGGACATGACTCAGTTGGCTGATGTGATTGTCGATAATCCAAGGGGCCTTATGTTGGCATCATTCTTTCACTTTTTTGTTGTGGCTAGAACTCCATCATCGAATATGGCAATTATGCAATGCTACTGCTTTGAACGTACTAAAATGAACTGAAAATAAAGGGGAAAAGGGTTTAGAAGGATATAAATCTACTCTTAAGGGCAACGATATCAATGAATAGTACTCTAGTGGACAAATACCAAATAAACCAAGCTCTGCTTTGCCAAGATCAACTACAACGATGCAAGAACTGATGCTGGGAATGCTAGAGGAATTTCAAATATAGAAACTAAATTTGAATACCCAAAAATGGTGCAATCCAAATGACCATCTACAATCGAACTTAGCATAAATTTAGGGGCTTCAGGCTAACTTTACACTACAACTTACAATCAACAAGACGGAAAAAGTATGAACCATAGAAATTCATCAAACACCATTACATTCTCTATTGAAATCAAAGCACTACTACTTGTACTCTAAGTGAGGAAGGTGAAACCATGCAAGCTTTGAAAAAAAAACTTAAGTGGACACCATCAGAGAACAATGTTTCACTGTTATTATCTCAAAACTTATCACAACAATTTCATACAAGTCTCCCTCCTATTACTAATAAGGGGGATCACCCCTTTATATAGGCCTCAGGCCATGATTACATGCAAAACCCTAATTAGGGTTTCACCCTACAAGATTCCCCACTCAAGATGCGACAAGGTGGGAATCAACAATAAATGCCCATTATGCCCATATACAATTAATTACAATCCTACCAAAAATGGCACCCATAAGCATTAATTAACCATTACATTTAAAAAGTGCCCACTATGTAATGAATGTACCCTCATGCAAAGATCACCCATGATGTCATAAATGCTCCATCATTTCCAAATACAACAACTGCATGCAAAAGAAATCTGCCATAAATTCAACATGCAATGACTGGGTCGCCATTTGGTCAAATATTCTGGTAATGAATGCGACACTCTCCTACCACATGTTCAATAGATCCTCACCATGCAAGTGGACCCTGCCATCATATGCCCGAGAATGGATTTTTAAAAAATTTTCTTGGGGGAAATTTCTTATTGAGTTCATCCCGGATTTCTTCCTTGCCAAGAAATTGTTTTTCCACCTTCAATTCATCCCGACGTGGAATTCATGTTGTGAAGGAATTCTCCTTCGGAAAGAAATTTGTTCCTTACCCCTGAGGAAGGAAATTCTTCATGCGTTAACCAAATTTTCACCTTTTCCTAGAATTTTGTCATGAAGGAAGGAATTTCCAACACTTAGCCAAATTCTCACCTTTCCCAAAAATTTTGTTGTGAAGGAAGGAATTTACATCACTTAGTCAATTTTTTCACTTTCTTGGAATTTCTTCTTCTTGGGTGCAATTCTTCCCCGATGAAGGAATTTTTGTGCTCTTTGAATTCATCATGTTTGTAGGGAGCTTTTCGACCAATTTTCACATCTCCTATTTTTTAGGAAATTTCCTAAAATTTAGGACCTAGGTACAACAAAGAGAGAATTCTCCCACAAGTCCAAATCTGCAAAAAAATTTGTATTCTGATAAGATTTGGTGTCTAAAAATAGAAATTTCAAAAAAATTCTTGAGGGGATTTCTGCTTTTCATTCTTCTTGACCCTTGGATTTTCATGCCCTAGACAATTTCTCTTCATTCTTTGACTTGAACATCGAATCTAGCTTGGTGAAGGAATTTTATTATTTCCATGCCTCAGAAAATTTATCTTCAACTTCCTGACTGGGCATGGAATTTTGACCTTGATGGAGGAAATCTCATCTTGAAGCATCCATCCTTGATCCTTGGACTTGGGCACCTGCCTTTAGACTTGGGCAATGAATATTCCACATTGATAAGGAATTTTATGATTTTGAAGCTTTCCATGACCATCAAGTTTTGTCGCCCTAGTACCTTCTGATGCCCTCCTAAATGGCACAAGATTAGTCCAAGATCAATCAACACAAAACACACAAAATGTTAGAGTTAATCAATCAAAAACTAAAACATACGAAGGCATTCCAAAGGAGACACTAAAAACACATGCTAAATATCTCAAATAACTAAAACAAAGATCATGAGACATCTCCAACTGCCTCTTAGCATGATATTAGTTCCTTCTCCCTTGTTCCTCTCCTCTCCAAGTTCCAAAATAGTGTAGCTCTCAGCAGCTTTTTGCACTATGGATGCTTATGGAGGATTGAGATTTATAGAATAGCTCTAAATGTGAAATAAAAAAGCCATTTTAATGCTAAAATGAAGTATTTTACCAAAAAGACAAGATTTAGATTGTTTATGCTAAAATGCTCTCTAAAATGTCTATAGTCTAAATGCATACAAGTTTTCAGGATCTGGATTATGAAGGAATGAGCTCTATTTATAGGAAAAATGGAGCAATGGATGGTTGAGATTGAGTAATCTCAACAAGGGTCAGGATTGAATGATTTCAAATCCATGTGAGGGCTTTCAACCCAATCCCAGGATGACAAGTGTCACTGTGAGATAGGTTAAGAGGAGAGGGAATAAGCATTAAATGCCTGATATGACCTTGAGATTTTGAGTCAAGGTTGGTTGAATGAATAAACTCTTTATTCAAAGAATAAAGCTTTTATTAAATGGATAAACTCTTGTGCAAATGTGAAATGGATGAATATGGTCAAAACAATAAATGTTTGGGGAGACAAGATTGAAATAACCATAAATGGTTATGTAAGAGCCATAAATGGTCATGTAAGAACCATTAGTGGTCTTGGAAGACTTTGGGGGTTAATTGGTTGAACACACAAAGCATTAAATGTTTTTCAAAGACTTTGGAGTCTTTGAGAAGTGACTCCATTTTGCTTAGGAATGTGACAATAATTAGGGGATGGATTAGGCTAATCAGGAAGGGGTTAGAAGAATCTAGAAGGGGATTAGATTTTGCAAGTGGATTTGGTGGGTGAGGGAAAATAGGATTTTATTAAAATAAAAATTCATTTATTTCAAAATGTGTGCAAGTTGCATTTGTAGGAAAATGCAAGTGGGGGGGTTTTAAAATGATTTAAATAAATGTTAATTTATTTAAAAGAGGAAAAGGGGGATTTTAATTAAATAAATAGATTTATTTATTTAATTGATTGGAATTGGATTTAATGAATTAATTAAAATAAATTGAATAATTTATTTAATTAATAGAAGAATGTTTGGGGATGAATTAATTAAATATTTATTTAATTAACTGATGGCTAGTGGATTTTTAATCAAATAAATACGAAATATTCATTTAATTAAAATGGACAGATTTATGTGACTACATTTGCCCCTCTTTGAGACGGTGCGGTTTATCGCGTCGTTTCAAAGAAAGAAAAACTGGTGTGAAGAAATGCCCCATAAAATATTAATTTAATGGGTGGTATGCCCCCTCGAGAGATGGGCCGAAATTTTTTGAAAAATCGAGCGATCTCTCAAAAAAGAATGAAAAGTGGAGGGGAGGTAGAATAGAAGAAATTAGCAACAACAGTGAAAGAATGGAAGAAAAATAGAGTGAATACGTAGAAACAACAAGCCAGCGAGTACCCTGAGGTCATGCAAGAGATACATAGCAGATGTAGTGTGGGGTTTGGATTGATGCTATACAATTGATCAAAATTGTTTGGACAATCTGGTGCAATCGGTTTAATTGCCCCGGTCAAGTCAAAGCGTGACAGTTGATGTCAGTTGGTCGCTTGGACATGATAAAGTCTGAGTAAGTGAATCAAAGTGACCTGATGTGACTTAGACAATTGATGTAATTGCCCGATGAAGTCAAGGTATATGAAGCAAAATACTCGTTGAGACGTAGACAATTGATGTAATTGTCCGTTGGATTGTGTTTGATTGGTTGATCAATTGATGGTGTGTGTGTGTGATGGATGGTTGTGAAGAATCATGGCAGCCCCGTTGAGACTAGGTCATTATGATAAATGCCTGATGTAGTCTAGGATTACCATAATCGATTACCTGTTGAGACCCGAAGATACTTGATCAGAGTATCTGTTGATAGTCTAGGTGTGTGGGAGTTGATGTATCTATGTAGACAGAGTAACTTGCTTGATTGTGTGGATGAGTGAGGATGGGAAGCGATGAAGGGATTAGGATGATGTTGATGATCAAGATAGGGAGGGTGAGGGGGGATTCGATGTTAGATAGAAGATATGGAGGACTAGGACCGAGTCCTATGGAAGAAGAGGAGTAAAATAGAGTATGCATTATTATGACTATGTATGCATGATATGCAACTATTATGAATGTATTGATGGGTGGAATGCAACGAAATGCAATATATACAGATGAGATGAGATGAGATGACGATCCATAGTGCTCTATTTTCATCATTGAGCTTTAAAATGTTGGAAGAGAATACAAGCATCTTGACACAATAATTCAAGATGACCTGAGTATTTCTTTCATGGATTTTAATATAGCAAGTTAATACAAACGACTTGATATAAGGGTCAAGTCGACCAGAGTATTGCTTGCGGAACAGACAAGGATTATCTCCGTTCATGCATGACTTGGATCATCCTCCTTGATCTTAGGCTTGATCAGATCCCGAGACAAGTTCATACCGTACTGAGAAAATAAAGCCTTTATCCAATTTGGAGGAAGAGGAACCAAAGGATGAGCATTGTACCTGCAACCAAACAGCATATTTACATAAAGAATAAAGAATATGGATCCTTGGTAATGGTTCATGTCCATATGGTCGAGGTATACGCTGTAGTCAGCAAGCCGTAGTGATCTATGACTGCATTTTGCATAAGATCATGTAGCTTAGTGAACTTCCCACGTAGACACCATTAGTACATGCCCCAGAACTTCATTGGAAGTAAAGTGCAAACGATATAAAACAATGCTGCAAGATCCCGATACAGATAAACAAACAATTATACTCACAAATCAACCAAGTATTTGATAGCTTAACAGAATTTTCTTGTCAAAGAAAACGTCATCTTGTCTTTGTTTTGGTAAGGAAGGATGCATCCTTGTTTAAAGACAGGTTTGGATTTGTTGATGTCGATTGTGTTGGGTTGATTGGTAAATGGTCAGTGTGTGAGTAGTTGTCAATGTTTATTTTGTATCTGATCGGATGAATATGTACAAGGTGTTGTCATGTTTTTGTTTTGATTTTTAATGGTTTTTCGATGTTTTTGGATTTTGTGTGAATGTTTTTGGATTTTGTGAGTCATTTTTGAATGTTTTTGGTATTTTGAGAGTCATTTTTGAATGTTTTTGGATTTTCTGATGATTGCCTGAATGAAGAGCGTAATGATATATAAGACAATGTAGAATCCACTTCTATCACGAGGGTAAGGGTATTGGCCCCAGTTTGTAGACCTGACTATGAAAAGGTGGGATGCTAGACGCATGGAATACTTTCTTAATTGTAGATCAAATAACGAGCCATGGTTGGGATGGACGGATGGGTGTGTGCATGAATGTGATCGCAACGAGCCTGAAAGATACTGGAGCCATTGCCTTTACGAGTGGCGCCTGTTTGCCAGGTTTTCACCATCGCACTTACCCAAGGTGCCACCGGAGTGGTTGTTCACCGTTTGGATGCATGATTTTTCTTTACTTTTTTGAATGTTTTTGTATTTTCTTCAGGACATTTTCTGAATGTTTTTGGTATTTTCTGATATGCAAGGGAGCCTGATGCCTTGTACACCTTAGGTATAAAATCGTTTGAGGTGCATGCTATTGATTGGATCTGCGAGCGGTTCTCCTTCTGAAGTAGCCAACTGATATGCCCCGGATCCGAACACAACAGTGACAACATATGGGCCCAGCCAGTTTGATTCAAACTTGCCTTGATGTTCTTTGTTTGGTTGGTTGCGAGGATTCTCTCGTAGAACAAGATCACCTACCTCAAATGTACGAGGTCTAACTCGGTGATTGTAGCTTCTGCTCATGCGCTGCTGATAGGCTTTGAGGTGATTGTATGCAGCTTGTCGTTTCTCATCAAGTAACTCTAAGTCCTGAAGACGGGATACTCTGTAAGTTTCATCATCGATGAGATTATGCAAGGAAACTCATAATGATGGTATCTCAACCTCAATAGGCAAGATAGCTTCTGCACCATAGACTAATGAATAAGGAGTTGCACCTGTAGGGGTTCGAATGCTAGTGCGATATGCCCATAATGCTGGATTCAATTGAACATGCCAATCATGACCGGCATCATTGACTGTTTTCTTTAGGATTCTCAATATGTTTTTATTGGACGCTTCGGCCTGACCATTGCCTTGTGGGTAATAGGGAGTGGAAAAGCGGTGTTGGATATGAAATTTCTCACAAAGCTCACGGACATCCTGATTTTTGAAAGGAAGACCGTTATCTGTGACGATGGACATGGGCACACCATACCGGCAGATGATGTAATTGAGGATGAATGAGGCGATCTGCTTGCCAGTGACTTGGGTAAGTGGAACAGCTTCGATCCACTTGGTGAAATATTCAGTGGCGGTAATAATGAATTTATGGCCATTGGATGAAGATGGATGAATCTTACCCACAAGGTCAAGGCCCCATTGACAAAAAGGCCATGGTGTTGTGATTGGTTGCAGTTCCTGTGCTGGTGCATGTATCAGGTCACCATGAACTTGACATTTCTTGCATTTCCTGACAAAGTAGTAGGAATCCTTTTCCATAGATGGCCAATAGTATCCAGCTCGCATGATCTTCTTGGCTAGTGATGGACCACTTGAGTGAGTCCCGCAAATTCCTTCATGTACCTCTTCCAAAGCCTTTGTTATCTCACCTTGTTCTAAACATCGAAGGAGAGTACCATCAAGACCGCGTCGGTATAGGGTTTCGGCAATAATGGTATATCGAGCAGTTTGGCGAATAAAGGTTTTACGTTGGTTATTTGATTGGTTGGGAGGAGGGGTATGATCGCGAAGATAGGTGTAGAACTCACCGTACCATGGGGATTCAGAACCAACAAGGCGACATATCATTTCAGATTCGGGGATATCATAAGCGGGGATCCAAAGCTGTTCTACCAAGAACTCGTAGCGTGTTGAATTATGTGGAAGATCTAGGAGAGATGCGATGGTAGCCATGGCGTCAGCAGCTCGATTCTGATCTCTTGGTATCTGCTCAAAAGTGATAGTAGTAAATGATGTCTTTAGATTGTCCACCATTTGCTTGTATGGCATGAGTTTATCATCTTTGGTCTGATACTCATCTGTTGCTTGTCGAATGACCAGTTGCGAGTCGCCATATACTTGAAGTTCTTTTAATTTCCATTGTATGGCTAATCTGAGTCCTGTGATCAAGGCCTCATACTCTACTATGTTGTTTGTGCATGGAAATGTGAGCCTGTAAGACTTCGGGATGCTATCACCTTGAGGTGTGATAAACAGAATGCCTGCCCCCGAGCCATGCCTAGTGTATGAACCATCAAAATATAGTTTCCATGGTTGTACTTCTGTGATCATGAATATCTCTTCATCTGGAAAATTGGAAATGAGGGGATGATCGCCTATGAGAGGTGCATCGGCCAACTGATCTGCAATAACCTGACCTTTGATAGCTTTACGGTCCACATACTCGATGTCAAATTCACTTAGAATCACCACCCATTTGGCCAAGCGACCTGTCAACGCTGCTTTGCTGAGTAAATACTTGAGTGGATCAATCTTTGTGATGAGTTGTACCTTGTGTGTTAACAGATAGTGCCTCAGTTTAGTGGCTGCCAAGATTACTGCTAGGCAAGCTCGCTCAATAGGTGTGTAATTGAGTTCATAGCCAACCAGTGTGCGAGAGATGTAGTAAACAGCACACTCTTTACCTTCTGCATTATGTTGTGCCAGTAGTACCCCCAATGCTGTACTTGTTGCTGAGATATAGAGTAACAATGGTCTACTTGGATCTGGTGGCATCAACAAGGGTGGATTCATGAGATAGTCTTTAAGCGTCTGAAATGCTTGTTGGCATCTGGCATCCCACTGAAAGCGGATGTTCTTGTGTAGCAGGTGTGTAAATGGGTGACACTTATCAGCCAATTGTGCAATGAATCTTCGGATGGATTGAAGCCGTCCTTGTAGTGTCCTTAGCTGACTGATATTCCTTGGAGGTGGCATGTCCATGATTGCTTTAACCTTTGTTGGATCGACCTCAATGCCTTTGCTTGAGACAATGTATCCTAGAAGCTTCCCGGAGGTCACTCCAAAGACACATTTCTTTGGGTTGAGTCGAACATGATATTGTTCCAGTCTATCAAAGATTTGATCTAAGATATGAAGATGTCCTTCTCTTGTGAGTGATTTTGCTAGTAAATCATCCACATAATCTTCCATCATAGTATGCATCATGTCATGGAAGATGGTGGTCATTGCTCTTTGATAGGTTGCTCCTACATTCTTTAGACCAAAAGGCATTACATTCCAGCAGTATGTGCCCCATGGACATGTGAAGGCTGTCTTATGTTGATCCTCTGGTGCGATCTTTATTTGATTATATCCTGAAAATCCATCCATGAGTGAAAGCATGGCATGTCCTGCTGTTAGATCCACTATGATGTCAATATTTGGAAGAGGGAAGTCATCCTTAGGACATGCCTTATTCAGATCTCTGAAGTCAGTACAAATGCGGATGCCCCCTTTTGGTTTGCCGACTGGCACAATATTGGAGATCCATTCTGCATAATCAATTGGCCTAATGAAACCAACATCTAGGAGTTTCTTGAGTTCTGTTTTGACTAGCACTGCAATCTGGGGATGCATCTTACGAAGCTTCTGCTTAACAGGTTTGGCTCCTTGTGCTACTGTGAGATGATGCATGACTAAATCAGGATCAAGCCCAGGCATGTCTGCATATGACCATGCGAAGTTGATCTGACGCTTCTGGAAGAACTCTATAAACTTAGGCTGTTCCTCTGGAGTGAGAAGAGATGCCAGATGTATGATATGAGGGTTTTCAGAAGTCCCCACATTGTATTCTTTAGTCTCCTCAATGAGAATCGTTGATCGTTCCTGTTGTGTACTAGCAGGGAGGATGTCAAACCCTTCACCCTCAGGCGCCTCAGAGAGGTTTTCACCATTGGATACGCTCTTTCTTTTTACTTTTGTTGGATCAAACAGTGCCACAGTGTGGTTTTCACTGGAAGATCCATGTTTTATTGTTGTATTTTTGCAGCTGAAGGGTTTGGCATCCGCTCCGAAGTATGCTGTGCTATTAAGTTGAATGGCGAATCCAGCTTTGTGATCCCCGCTTGGTAGATTATCCCTTAATTCCAAAAAGTCAATGATAGCCTCATCGTTCTGGAAGAGGTCAAGACATGGGGGATTTGGTTGGTTCCATTCAATGAGTTCAGGGTGGATAAGGGGCATTACGTCATCGATTAGGTTAAGTGCGGGAGATGTATCAGTGAGGGTTAAGACAGTGTGGTGAAGGTAGTTGATGGTACTTTCCCTGTCAGAATCAGGCGTAGGATGAGACGGAGGGTCTGTGGAAGATGTTTCCAGCTCAGGTACCCAAGTGGTCTTTATCTGTGCTTCTCCGTAAACAGGAATGTCTTTGCGTGGCGGAGGTGGTGACGTGTCTTCCTCATCTGAAGTGTTAAGCTGTACAGAATCGAATTCCCACTCATGTGAGTCAGTCTCTGAATCACTCTCCAGCATTCGATTGCTATACCATACTGGGATGTCTTTAGAGTTGAATACTGCAGGCGTGATTGGTTTATGTACCTTTGTGGTGATCGGTGCTGTAGGAACCGTGATGGGGTTTAAAGGATTTGTTACCGGAAGTATCGGCCATGTTGCCTCAGTGGCTTCTGCAGGAACTGCTGGGGCCATAGATGCTGCTGCGGATTCTGATACATTTGCTGCTGCTATTGGTGTTATTGATGGGATTACTGGTGCGATTGGTGGTATGTTTGGCACTGGTGATAGTTGCGGTGGGGTTGTGAGCCTCGATGGGGCAGTGGGGATAGTGTTTGATGGTGCTTTGATTATGAAAGGTGTCCTCTTTGCAGTAGGTGGGCAAAATGGTTTGCTAGGTTTTCCTTTGAATCTGAGTTTAGGAAGGATCTCTTTTTCAAAGCCTAGGCCTGTATTACCTTTGGGCTTGAATTCTGGTAGCAGAGGTTCATGTCGTCCTTGTTTGCAGTATCCCAAAGCACTTTGACCATCATATCCCATTCTTTGCATAATGAGGAGGCCTTTGCCATACTGTTCCGTAAGAAGTGTAACTTGCGGTTTGTCAGTGGTGATGGGATCTTTGTAGATCCAGTCTGCTAGGTCCTCATCTTGTGTTTCTTCCTCTTGACTCTTTCCAAGGACGAAAGGCGTTAAAGCACATGCGGGCGTGACTATGGATTGTTGGAGCAACTGCTGTGGTTTACCATGTGTTCTAGGAGAAGTGGGCATTTGTCCCACACAAAAGAGCTGACTCAAGTTGTATTCTCCAAGACCTTCCTCTGCTACTTTCATTTTAAGCTTTTCTTGCTTGGGTATAGGGGTGTTTGAACTGGCAAGAGAGGCGGGATTTACATATGATGTGGAGGAAATGGCTTCCCTATTATTAGGAACAGTAATCTCTGGTTGATGGCTGATATTATGGCAAAATGCAAAGGGATTTGCATCGCCCAGGATTGTGATCTTTGTACCGTTATGTGGGAACTTGATACATTGATGGTAGGTAGATGGAACAGCTTGCATGGCATGTATCCAAGGTCTCCCTAATAATAGATTATATGGCAGAGGAAGGTCCAGAACCTGACAAGTGATGTGCTTTACCACGGGGCCCACTCGGATTGGTAGTACCACAGCTCCTTTGGATGAACGCTCTGCATCATCATAGGCCTTGATGGTGATCTTCTTGCGAGGATCCACTGATTCTACTGCATAGCCCAATGCTGTGACCAACTGTAGTGTGCAAATGTTTAGGCCTGCTCCATTATCAATCAAGACTCGCTTGATCCTGTGTTGGTTGACAAAGCCTTCAATGTGGAGTGAGGCATTATGAGGTTGTTGGAAAGAAGAGTTGTCACTTTCGGAAAAAGTGAGACAAGGTGATGACTTTAGACTTCCAACCATGGCTTGAAATTGGTCCGTGTTCAGGTTTGCAGGGACTGACGCCTCTTGGAGTGCTTGATCCAAGATTGTTTTATGAGATGGCGATAGGCGCAATAGCTCTAAAATGGATATGAGCGCAGGTGTTTTATCTAATTGTTCCACAAGATTATATTGCTTTGGGACAGAGGTGGTGCCCTGTGGAGCTGCCTTGATGGTGACCTTGCCACGACGTGTAACAACATTGCAATTTGAGGTGGGATTTTTGAAGGTTATAGTTGCAATTTGTTCACTGGCATCATACAGGTGATTTACAGTGTAGTTATATGCAGCCTGCGTATAGTCAGTGGTATCAGGACCTCGTCTGGAAGTGGAAGGACCCCTTTGATCTTGCGATGGAAGTGGATTCTTGAACATCTGATGATCATTATTGGTTGTTTTTGGGTCATGCCCTTCAATTTCAATTTCTCCTCGGTCAATAAGATCCTGAATGAGATCTTTCAATCGATGACAATTACTTGTCTTATGTCCTCTTCCTTGATGGAACTCACAATGTTCAGTATCTCTCCACCATGCCGGTTTGACTTGAGGCTCATAATTTGATAACTTAGGTAAAGTGATCAAATTCTGAGAAATGAGTTGTCGCATCACTGTTTCAATGGGTTCCCCTAAGGGAGTGTATGTGCGTTTTTGTTTTTGTGGACGAGGTCTTGGTTCATCCTGAGATGTGATGCGACCTTGATTAGGAAGAACATTTGTGTTAGTTTGAGGTGGAGGATTTTGTCCTGCAAACCGAACCACAGGTTGTGCATTTTGGACAGTCCGAGCATCCACAACTCCATCGTTAACGATATTCTTATTCTTGTTCCAGAAGTTCGGTTTATCGCTATTGAAGCGCGGGCGAGGACCATCTTTGGGTTCATTAAAGATTTTGATGAGTCCTTTTTTGATGAGTGCCCTTTCACATTTTATACCTTTGGTGATCATATCGTTAAAAGAGTCTGTGTCTTTGACATCCAGGTGAAATTCCATTTCTTCGTTTAAGTTGGAAATGAAAATTTCCACTAGTTCTCGTTCGGGTAACTGAAGAGAACGTCTGCTAGACATTTGGCGCCATCGTTGCAGGAATACTGAGAATAATTCACCTGGTTTTTGTTTGGTATTGCACAGATCAGCCATGGTGATGTCGCGTTCAATATTATAAGAGTAATGAGATAGGAACTTCTGGATGAGTTCCTCAAATGTTCTTATGCCACCTGGAAGTCGGGAAAACCATGATGTGGTTGTTCCCCCCAAGCTTTGGGGAAAAAGGCGCATTAGGTATGTGTCCTCATAAGCCACTTCAAGACAAGCGGAATGAAATTCTCGGACATGATCGCGGGGATCTCCCTTTCCTCTATATTTTTTGAATTTTGGTGTTTCGAACCCACGTGGAAAGGGTGGCATATAAAGATTCCTGTCAAACGGATAGGGACAGATGTCGTTAAGTGAGAATTGATTGGTCCTAACACCACTATGAAGTTGTTGGGCGAGATTCTCGACTTGTTGCCGCAACATCTCCATTTCATTTGGAGGAGGAGGTGGTGGGTTACCTCGAGGGATGTTATATCTGATGTGATCTCGACGCCTTTCCTCCTCATGGCGACTTTGTCTTTCTGATGCTTGTCTTAATTGGGCAAGATCAAAGTCTGAGGGGAGTTTGGCTCCTTCTTGAGCCAGTCTTAAGAAGTGAGCATCCGCATTGCTCCTTAGTATTTCATCGAATAATCTGTTAAAATGAGGGTTATGCTGAACCCTTTCGATTGTTGAAGGAGTGGGTGTACTTGGGTTTTCATCATTCCCAGTTCCTCCTAGTGCTTCTTGAAATTCATTGAGGTTGTCCTCTTCTTCCTCAATTTCCATTTCTCGTTGCCTTGATCGTGATCGGGTTTGAGCCATTTTGTTTGCAAGTTTGTTTTGAAGTTGATTGAAGACGATGATGAGTGGTGATGAAATGCAAGATTGATTGGTTGGTGATTTGTGTTGTATGGGGATCTCTAGCACTTTCAAGGTAGATATAACCGAAATTCCTTTTTTTGAATTGCTTGTTTGTTTGATAAGTTTGGATGTGATAAGGTGTAGAGAAATCTGAGATGTGTTACAGATTTTGACTACCTAGCAATGAGAGGATTCACTCATGAACTAGTTTTAACCTGCGTAGATGTGTCTCTTAGGATGAGCTTATCCTAGATGTAGAAACAATCTAAAAGTGATGTGATGTGTTTTGATTTCAAGCAATATCTAAAAAGGGATCTTGGGACAAGAACCTCTGAATGTTTTGAGAGTTTTGGGATGAATTGATGATGAAGTGATGATGTATGAGTGGGATGATGGATGAAAATGTTTTCAACTTTCAATAAAAACTTTGTGTCACAAATGGGACAAACTCTGTTTCTTCCCTTTCAGGCGTTGGTGGCACTTCTCGGGCTGTGTTGTAGGTGATACAGATGTTTGGGAAGAATTTGGGGTTAATCTTTCCTCCTTGATTTTTGTGATAACTCAGAGCTCTATATTGCATAAAAGCTCTGCGGTTTAATGATTCAAAATCAAATTCGTTTGTTTTACCTTGAAGGTATAGACGCATGCGATGTAGAAAGACTCTATGTGAGACAAAGATTTGTCTATTGAGATAGAAGAATTTCCTCCTTTTGATTAAAGCCTTTGAGCTTAGTGGTCTTCTTTTCAAGGTGATACTCTGATGACACTTCTTCTTTCGCAAGATGTGAAGAATGGTCATAAATTTTTGACTCTTTGTTTGTTTGCACTTTGTTTTTGGTATTTTTGGTTGTGTTGACAGATGTTGGATGAATACTTTGTTTTTGGGACTGATTTTCTGATTTTTCTTTGACAAGAAAACAAAGCAAGCACACAAACACAAGAATGTAGCCTCAAAGGCACAAATGAGTATGGGTCTAGATCAACCCAATTCTTGGACTTGTTTTTGACCCTTCCTTTAGATTTATTTTAAGATGTATTTCCAAAGCCTGAAGTCGGCTCAATTTGCTCTAGGTCTGTAAAACGAACACACTTCAAACACTCTTTATCCCTATGGTCAAATGGCCAGTTGTGATAAATTTAGCCCACATCTTGATATTTCTTCGACTTTGGTACTACATACCTTATGAATCCCGCCGTGGCAGGTAAGGATGTGATATACTAAGTCTTGCACGAGCATAACAAATAGATGATCCCTATGATGGGGGAGTCATCACTTTTATCAAGCCACAAGTGACTTTTCAAAAAGCTATGTTTCTACTCAAGGAAATATGTATGGTGAGTATCTTGGGAGCAAAACCTTCTATGCTCTTGCACTAAATTATACCTCAAATATTCTCAATCAATAGAAAAGGTGGGCTACTACTTAAAAGTGTTTAGTCATGTTCGATGGCTTTGGACATAAGTTCATTCTGCAGTGACTCACTTAAGAGCCTTGTAACTGGTGGTGGGGCCCATTTGTCCTTTCGGCCAGTTACACTGTAGGAACAGCTATACCCAAGGCTACAGCTTTCGCTCTCACCTGATTTCTATAGCGGCTCGAAGGATTTACCGCTCGAGGTCGTTCCCAAGAGTATCGATCCCTTGGCAGGCCTCTCTTAAAAAGATAAAATTTGAGTGTTACTAACACTTTTCTCTTGCACCTAGGACCACGAGAGCCAAGGGAGAGGATAGTGTGTGTTAGAAGTAGGACCACTCGACTGACTTTTTTGTGCACAAGCGTGCCAAACACGTAAAACACTTGTTCCTTTTAATCCAGCATTTGCAAATGTGATCTAACTATTTGGAGATGTTGCTCCAACAGCCATGGTGTTCTTTTTAACTTCAAAGCAATATGTTTTGTAATCTAGAAGTTGAAATTCCTGGTCAACTTAATGAAAAACACGATTGCATGAAGGAAAATTTGTTTTTGCCAAAATGAAGACAAGTGGATTGTTCTTTTTACTACACCAAAAATTTGAAGTGTGGATTGTGATTTTTAAGTCCCAATTGATGCAAGAAATAAAGTTTGTTTGGT
This sequence comes from Cryptomeria japonica, assembly GCF_030272615.1. Taxonomy (NCBI): domain Eukaryota; kingdom Viridiplantae; phylum Streptophyta; class Pinopsida; order Cupressales; family Cupressaceae; genus Cryptomeria; species Cryptomeria japonica. The sequence continues at coordinate 256,963,529 of NC_081408.1, forward strand.
TTTAAGCACCAAATAAAGTGTGTTCCCTAACTTGCAAGAAAACAAATGTTTGAATTTTGTTGTTCTTTTTACCTTGCAAATAAAGAAAGATGAATTTTGTTTTAAGCACCAAAAACAAATTTGAGGTTCATTTTATGCACTCCAAAATGAGATGTGAGGTTTATTTTAACTTATGCAATAAGGGAAAAATGAATTCTTTTTAGCCAACTTTTTAAAGAAAGTAAAAAGAAAGATTTTTTTTAGAGCATCTACTAACTCCTTTCCCTGCACACAAAAAGATTAGAACCTGCACCTGGTAAATAGTCAAAGCGTTAGTGTGGGCTTACACAAGCCTAAATGCTGATTTTGGGTTACAAAGCGAATTGGACAACACTCTGTCGCAATAGCGCTATTCTGCTTTTTTTTTTGCAAAAGCGCTAATTAATACAATAGCGCTAGTCTGCGGTCGCAGAAGCGCTATTTTACACAGTAGCGCTGAAATAATAGAAAAATCCGGAAAGTCAAAAGCGCTAAAATAGTTGCAATAGCGCTAGAACTATGACAAAGGCGCCAGAATGGAATCAGTAGCGCTAAAACTTTTTCATTAGCGCTATTATATGGACAATAGCGCTAAAAGAAAATGTTGCAATAGCGCTAGAAAGATCATGAGACATCTCCAACTGCCTCTTAGCATGATATTAGTTCCTTCTCCCTTGTTCCTCTCCTCTCCAAGTTCCAAAATAGTGTAGCTCTCAGCAGCTTTTTGCACTATGGATGCTTATGGAGGATTGAGATTTATAGAATAGCTCTAAATGTGAAATAAAAAAGCCATTTTAATGCTAAAATGAAGTATTTTACCAAAAAGACAAGATTTAGATTGTTTATGCTAAAATGCTCTCTAAAATGTCTATAGTCTAAATGCATACAAGTTTTCAGGATCTGGATTATGAAGGAATGAGCTCTATTTATAGGAAAAATGGAGCAATGGATGGTTGAGATTGAGTAATCTCAACAAGGGTCAGGATTGAATGATTTCAAATCCATGTGAGGGCTTTCAACCCAATCCCAGGATGACAAGTGTCACTGTGAGATAGGTTAAGAGGAGAGGGAATAAGCATTAAATGCCTGATATGACCTTGAGATTTTGAGTCAAGGTTGGTTGAATGAATAAACTCTTTATTCAAAGAATAAAGCTTTTATTAAATGGATAAACTCTTGTGCAAATGTGAAATGGATGAATATGGTCAAAACAATAAATGTTTGGGGAGACAAGATTGAAATAACCATAAATGGTTATGTAAGAGCCATAAATGGTCATGTAAGAACCATTAGTGGTCTTGGAAGACTTTGGGGGTTAATTGGTTGAACACACAAAGCATTAAATGTTTTTCAAAGACTTTGGAGTCTTTGAGAAGTGACTCCATTTTGCTTAGGAATGTGACAATAATTAGGGGATGGATTAGGCTAATCAGGAAGGGGTTAGAAGAATCTAGAAGGGGATTAGATTTTGCAAGTGGATTTGGTGGGTGAGGGAAAATAGGATTTTATTAAAATAAAAATTCATTTATTTCAAAATGTGTGCAAGTTGCATTTGTAGGAAAATGCAAGTGGGGGGGTTTTAAAATGATTTAAATAAATGTTAATTTATTTAAAAGAGGAAAAGGGGGATTTTAATTAAATAAATAGATTTATTTATTTAATTGATTGGAATTGGATTTAATGAATTAATTAAAATAAATTGAATAATTTATTTAATTAATAGAAGAATGTTTGGAGATGAATTAATTAAATATTTATTTAATTAACTGATGGCTAGTGGATTTTTAATCAAATAAATACGAAATATTCATTTAATTAAAATGGACAGATTTATGTGACTACACCTTCCTTAGGCACAATTCTCCCTAAGGTGAGGAATTCTTAACTTCAACATTTTTCTATGTATCATCCACTTTGGCGCCCTTCCATGTGTAGAGGAATTCACACTTTGTTTGGAATCTTCCATCACTTCCTTGTTTTGGTGCCTTCACCATGCCTTGGGTGGAATTTCACTATGGAGGAGGAATTTCATCAAATGTTGAATCCTCCATGACCCCTCCATTTTGGCCCTTTGTTGAGTGTTTGGGTGGAATTTCACTATGGAGGAGGAATTTCATTGAATTGTGAATCCTCCATGAAACTTCCATTTTGGTGCCCTACTAAGTGTTTGGGTAGAATTTTCCATTGGTGGAGGATTCAATGAAATTTGTGAATCCTCCATGCCTCCTTGATTTTGGTGCTTGTCCTTCATCTTGGGCGGAATTTCACATTGATGGAGGATTCAATGAAATTTGTGAATCCTTCATGCCTCCTTGATTTTGGTGTTTGTCCTTCATCTTGGCCAAAATTTTCTATTAGTGGAGGACTGAATGAAATTTATGAATCCTCCATCCCTCCTTGATTTTGGCACTTGTTGTTCATCTTGGGCGGAATTTTGCAGTGTTGGAGGATTCAATGAAATTTGTGAATCTCCATGCCTCCTTGATTTTGGCACCTATCCTTCATCTTGTATAGAATTTTGCATTGGTGGAGGATTTGATGAAATTTATGAATCCTCCATGCCTCCTTGATTTTGGCGCCTATCCTTAATCTTTGGCAGAATTTTGTGTTGGTGGAGGATTAAATAAAATTTGTAAATCCTCCATCCCTCCTTGATTTTGGCGTCTATCCTTCATCTTGGGCGGAATTTTGCATTGGTGGAGGATTCAATGAAATTTGTGAATTCTCCATGCCTCCTTGATTTTGGCTCCTGTAAGAATTTGGGATGTTTTTTACCGACTTAGAGAATTTTCCCAAGCTTTCTATTTCAAGAGTGGGCTTCAAGCACTCGATTATCTTCTCGCTTTCCATGTTTGCTTTCTGACTTTCTGAAATTAGATATAGTTGCAAATGCATGATCTTTGTCACCTCGCCCGAATGGTCCTGTCAGAACAAACTTTCCAAAAACAAAAACCTTTAAAGTGTCAATGTTAGACCCCTGGATAGGATACAGGAATGAATTACTATAAATAGAAAGAAACTAAAAATAGAAATTACTAAAAATAGTAAGTTTAATTTTTGGCAAAATGATGACTTTTTGGGACTTAGTAAAATCCCTAAAAAATAGGAACTTTCTAAAAATAGAAAGTTGCTCCGTTTTGGCTCAAATTTTACTGGGAGGTTCCTTGAAGGGTCCTGATTCCATTCATATGTTCATTTTTTTTGAAACCCTAACAAAAAACCCTAAAATCTAGGGCGAAAGGAAGAAACCCTAAAAAAGGACAAAACAGGCTCTAGACTTCACCAAACTTGCTCAAACGAAAAAAGCAAATTAACTCCAAATGACCCTCGAACACTTGCAAACTTAGAGAGAGACTGACAAGACTATTGTGAAAAAACCCAACAACAAAAAACCAAAAGACTAGAAAGGCCTAAAAGGTAGGGGGTCTCCATTTACAATGGGGTGATGTGTGAAAACGTCACAACATCTAGCCCCCACCCGAATAAATATTCTCGAACAAATCAAAGACAAAATCAAATTCACGGGTGAAGTGTTGAAAAACACTTTAGGGCAAAATGTAGATTAAAGCATGTTCATCTGATATTTTGCATAATAGTGTGCATGTGCATTAATTCCTTTTCCCAAGACCATCCAGACTCCTAGAATTAGTCATGACAGGCTAAAGGTATCTATACTTCAATAGCAACTTGTACATTGCCTTGCTACCAGTCAAGTGTCCATAGCTCTGACAAGGTTCTTTGAAATTCCCATGAATATTGCTCCACTACCAACCAGGTGTCCATAGCCTTGGTGGAGTTATCTGTATGCTCCCAAAGCCAATAATTTGATAATTCTTTTCATTTTTCACCTTTCTTTGTTTCTTTCTTTTTTTGATATTTCATTTCTGTTTCATCAATTCCTTTGGCTTCTAAGCAAGGGATCTTACTAAGGGTTTGGAAATTTCAATGGCACTGAAGCAAGATTTAGGATTTTCACCAGCCATAACTTCTCCCAAGAGATCTAAATGACTTAGAGCATTTGATAACATAAGTTGAATACAACATCATCACCCCACCCACAAACAAGAACTCCAAATAATTTAGGTCACTCCAAAACCCTAGAACCAAATCAAAACCACTTGAGCGGACAAGCTCAAGGGAAACCAGTACCAAAGGCTAAAAAACACAAAACCAATGGGGAAACAAACAAGAAAGAAAAACAAAACAAAACAAAACAAGCCAAAACCCCAAAAACTAACTGGAAAACAAACAAAGCAAACCTACTCTAATAGGAAAAATAATTTTGAATGGACAATACACACAAGACCTAAATATATACAACTCCTAACATGATTTCTCAGGATGCGTAGGAGCAACATGGCATTAATCATGGTTTGAAGCCTTGCAAATTCATCTTTAAACTGAGAAAAGTAATCTTCCATAATACAAATCTCAAACCTAAGAAAAACTTCAGAAAAGATTAACAATTGAGGCAACTCATTGGGACCATGATCAATCCATAAACAAGTTCTTCTTCCCAAATTTCCATAATCAAATTCATAACTTTCAAATTTAGGAGCAAGGAAAGAGACAACTTGGTGGTTTTCGTGCATGGGCGAGAATTATAGCATGTCATCCACTGCTTCATCAAGAGGTTGAAGCTAGTAGTGTATCATTCCACTGACATCTGCCACATGCAGCTCAAAATTCCAGTCTTCAGTAGGCATGTGGTGGTGAAATATGGACTCAAATGGAAACTTGGAAACATGGAATATTTCAACCACTAGCTCCTTTTGAATCTTTGATAACGAGTTGAGCCCCAACCCAAATTGCTCTTCATTCTTCACTTCTATCATGACAACTTGTTCATTGATTGAAATCTCACGTAGCTCAATTTCTTTTAACAATTCTTCTTGGATCTTGAGTAGAGGTTCAAACATCGACCTGAACTGCATTCCACACTCTACTTCCATCTCGACGACCCACTGACTATCACATATTCCTCCCTGCCTTGAGCTGCTTATCATTTCTTCCATCTTAAGCATGCACGAAAGGACCTCTTCATCAAGGAGCATCTCTTCTTTCTTTATTGTGAAATCATTGCTTGTGTTTGATTGAACGTCTTCTACCACTTTCTCAACCTCCAGTTCAACGGGTGTTTCTTTCCTCAGCATAAAGTATGCAAATTTTCTCTTGACTGAATTGTGTTGATTGTCCTGCTCAATTGTACTTTCTTCACTACAAGATGTTGTAGTAATACCTTCTTCATTTGATGCTAAGTCGATCGATTGAAGGTGATCATTCTACCACTTTTTTATAGTGTACATCTTTGATAATTATTTGAATTGTGCCTGCACCTTAGCTTGGTGAATAGCCTCCCGGCATGATGGACATGTGACTTCGGAATGAGTGGTATTGTGGATCCTACACCAACATGGGAGAAAGATGCCCTCTATGCACAAGTATTTCTCAATACTTAATTCTTTCTTAACCATCTCCTTGAACCTCATGAAAAATTCAAGTTTACCAATTGAAGCTTCGGGTTCCATTTTTATTGGTACAATGGGCTCATGTACTTTTGAAAATGATTTTTTTCCTTGCAAGGCTAATTCCATCCTTGAAAGAAATGTTGAACAATGCATCTCATTGTGTTTGCCAGTGGTATGAATTCTACAATTATTCCTTGATGTGAATTCAGACAAACTCCATGGATGTAACTGTGCATTTAGTCTCCACCAAAGTTGAAGGATATCATCTTCTTGCTCCATTGAGAATTTTTTTTTTTAAATTTAAAATTTTCTGATTTTTTGGGATTTTTTTGATATATAAGAGATCTAACATATCTCTGATTCTGCACTTGAAAGTTCATGCTAGTTCCAACCAACTTGAATTTCTTCACTTGTGAAAATGAACAATTTGATGTTCACCCTCCTTCTAGTGCCAATTTTGTTGGCTGCGGGAGGAGGGTGAAAAAAGTCCTTAAGATTACTCCTCGCAAATATGAATTGATATGATTTAGAGTTCAGCTATTTAGGAATTCATCATGATTAGACCCTCCCTCTAGAGCCAATTATGTTGACGTGGAGGGTAAAAAAAATGGCTTGAGATAACCTCCACAAATTTGAAGTGATAGAATCTGGAGTTCACATACTCGCCCTCCTTCTAGTGCCAATTTTGTTGACATGTTTTTAATGACAACGTTGAACATAGAATAAAGTTGCCTAATGGTCACTTCACTCTCTCTTGATCAAAGTACAATTGCATGCTAAGATTGTAGAAAGTTCAAACAATTGACTCCAAGGTTCCTTTATGCTACAGATGTGACTCAGTTGGCTGATGTGATTGCTGGTAATCCAAGGAGCCTTACATTTGCATCATTCTTTCACTTCTTTGTTGAAGATGGAACTCCATCATCAGATATAGCAATTTTTGTGATGTTGTTTCTTTGAACATACAAAAATGAACTGAAAATAAAGGGGAAAAAGGTTTAGAAGGATCTAAATCTACTCTTAAGGGCAATGATATCAATGAATGGTGCTCCAGTGGATAAATTCCAAATAAACCAAGCTTTGCTTCACCAAGATCAACTACAACTCTAGAAGAACCGGTGCAATCTTTTGGAAATGCTAGAGGATTTTCAAATCGAGAAAGTACATTTGAATACCCAAAAATGACGCAATCCAAACGACCATCTACAATCGAACTTAGCAAAAATTTAGGGGGTTCAGGCTAATATTACACTGCAACTTACAATTAGCAAGATGCAATAAGTATGATCCATGGAAATTCATCAAACACCATTACATTCTCAATTGAAATCAAAGCACTACTACTTCTACTCTAAGTGAGGAAGGTGAAACCATACAATCTTTGAAAAAATAATTTAAGTGGACACCATCAGAGAACAATGTTTCATCATTATTATCTCAAAACTTATCACAACAATTTCATACAAGTCTCCTTGCTATTACAAATGAGGGGGTCACCCCTTTATATAGGCCTCAGGCCATGAATACATGCAAAACCCTAATTAGGGTTTCACCCTACAAGATTCCCCACTCAAGATGAAACAAGGTGGGAATCAACAATAAATGCCCATTATGCCCATATACAATTAATTACAATCCTGCCCAAAATGGCACCCATAAAGCATTAATTAACCATTACATTTTAAAAGTGCCCACTATGTAATGAATGTACCCTCATGCAAAGATCACCCATGATGCCATGAAGGCTCCATCATTTCCACATGCGGCGACTGCATGCAAAAAGAATCTTCCATAAATTCAACATGCAATGACTAGGTCGCCATTTGGTCAAATATTCTAGTAATGAATGTGCCACTCTCCTGCCATGTGTTCAATAGATCCTTGCCATGCAAGTGGACCCCACCATCGTATATCCGCTCATGCACATACAAAATTGTTGGAGAGGGAAAATTTGATTTAGGAAGAATTTTTTTTAAAATCTCCACAACTTTCCTTTCTTAAAGAAGGTTTTTCATCAATTCTACACATTCCCTATTGTTTATGGTAAAAATGGAAACAACAATATTGAAAGACTGAATAGATTCAACTTCAAAACCCTATCCTAATAACAACAAAGATCCACCATAGCATATGAAGATTATCTAAGATAATGTAAATCAACAAAATCACAAAGATGATACCATCACATGTCCAATAGGGTTTGAATCTCCATTGATCTTTCTTGATATATTTTCTCTCAGATTTTATGTGTGCACAAGATCTCAATAAAGAACAGAAATGTGGTTGCAAGTAGGCTTGATCGCATATCAAAGTTTGAATGCTAGTCTAGATGAGAATGCATAGGAGGATTGATAATGAAGGAAGCATCTCATTATATAGAAGACACTATAAGAAATGGAGGGATAAGATTCAAAGGTGTAAAAGATAAATGGTCGGCTAGGATTAGAGGGTAGGTAGTGTAGGAATTAAGAGATGAATGACATGTGTCATGGGTAAAACATATTAATGAATTAATTAAATAAATACACATTTATTTAATTAATAGAGGAAGTGGGATCAATTAAATAAATAAAATATTTATTTGATTTAGAAAAAGGATTATTTACTTAATAGAGGAAGTGGGATCAATTAAATAAATAAAATATTTATTTGATTTAGAAAAAGGATAATTTAAATAAATGAGAAATAAGGATAGAAAAAGATATAGGAATTAATTAAATAAATAAAGATTTATTTAATTAATAGAAGAATTAGGCTAAAATAATTAAATAAATAAAAATGTTTATTTAATTAGACAAGACAATTTCAGGTATTTACATTTTGCCCCTCTTTGAGACAATGCAGCTTGTTGCGTTGTTTCAAAGAAGATAAGATGAACTGACACAAAGTTGTCCCAAGATGGGAATGATATGCCCCCTCGAGAGATTGGATGAAAATGTTTGAAAAAATCGCAGACAATCTCTCGATAAGAAAGAAAGGCTAGAAAGGACTGACAAGATAGGATGGAGTGATAGAGTCATGGGATAAAGAAGACTGACTCAGGAGACTAGGGCTAGGGTATTCTATAAGATAGACTACAAGGGAAAACATCCTCATTGTCATCCACACATCTAAGAGATCAGAGTGCAGAGTGAGTAGAGAGCAGTCAACAATGATGGAATTGGTGCACAGATTCGATCGCGTTTGCCAATATCAGAGGCAAGCAGGTGCAAGAGAGTCGGTAAGTACCACAAAACCTCCTTGTACCTTGGTGCATTAATTGCTATCATAAATTCATGTTAGGTAGGTCAATAAATGTGCATTAGGTATGTTGCAAAAAATGTCAAGCGGGTCAAAACACGGGAAGGTGTGTCTGGGTAGGTTAGGTGCATCTGCATAGAACGTAATTGCGTCTATGATTGTAAAAGAGTCTATGTCAGATGCGAGTGCATTTGCGAAATGTAGGTGTGTTTATGCAAGGCAGGCGCGTCTATGCAGAACAAAGGCACATTTGTGTGTTTCAGGCATGTCTGTGAAATGTAGAAACGTCTGTGAAGTATGAAAGAACGTTTGTGTCATGAATGCGCATTTATGTCTTCAAGGTCAAATCAACAGTTTTGTGATCAACATACTTTGTCAATTGGATAAGTTGCTGAGAGGATACACTCAAATAGGTCCTCTTGGGAAGACTAGGATAGAAAATAGGGCTAGGATTGACAATTCTGTGATAGAACATACATTGCCAATTAGGAAACTACTCAAGAGGATACACTCAAGCAAAGGCCCTAGGATAGGATAGAGCAAGGTACTTTGTGATGAACAAGGAGTACCAAAGAAATTGACAATTTTGTGATAGAACATATGTTGTCAATTGGATTAGCTACTCAAGAGGATACACTCAAGTAGGTGCCCTAAAAGATAAGATAAAAGCAGTGCTTTGTGATGAACAGGGAGTACCACTAGGATAGAATGTCATATGATAGATATAAGCACTAGGATAAAAAGGAAAACTTTATGATGAACAGGGATTGCCACTAGGATTGACACAGTTGATTTTCTTGACTACAGGAGGACCTACCTATGTTGGAGTCACGGGAGAGATACCCTTTGACTCAAGGGTTTGCGAGTGGAGCTGACATTTGAGGATAGAGTAGCATTGGAGGCCATGGGCTTGTGATACATTATGTATATGCCTGAGTTTCAGGCAAACATGGGATTGTTGACTGTCTAAGAGATGGCACTCAGAGACATGCACATTTTATTTGTTGATGGGTGAAATGACAGTCACCTTAGAGGATGTGTGCAGGATACTGTAGATACTGATCGATGGGGAGTTGGTTCCTTACAATCGAGGGGGAGATTGGGATGCACTGAGATGAGTATTTCAAGATCCAGGACTGGAGATGGGGTTAGGACATGTGGCTTGGGATACTATGATAGCTACAGGATTGGCTCTATTGGCAGTGTTGGAAGGAGTGATCAGTGGCTCCCTATGTCTAGAAAGGGTGACATGAGGGTTGGTTGTGGGATGGGGGAGGACTCTGGAGACATTAGTGACTGAGCACACCATGTTTGCATGGGGTCGTGTCTGCTAGCACACTTGTACTATGAGCTACATCAGTTTGTGTATCATTGATCCACAAGATTAGGATACAAAGTGGCATTGTTATAGGTATGGGCATATGAGCATCTGCTAGTTACATGTTTGATACTCTTTAGAGGCAGGATACATGGGCCCAGTTATGTGCATCTGTATGATATGATTACTTCCCAGCCATGGATTGGGAGGCTAGAGTATTGGTGTAGGGTGATTGATGAGATAGATAGTGTGGTATGGAGGTTGTACTTAGACTGTGAGGAGTGGGAGGATGACACAGTGGAGCTTCCATATGTATTTTGGAGCAGGCATCTGATCGGTCAGACACCATACATCATTGAGAGGTAATTGATTGATAGGGTATGCAGGCAGTTGGGTAGGATACAACGGATGTCACAGGGGTTGGGGATATATGCATAGACAGTGAGGGATTAGATGCATTTACGGTCATTATTATAATATGATCAGGTTGTGACACAGATGCTAGAGATGGTTCCCATGTCTTGGGACATATGGGAAGATGTAGAGGATGGAGGGATGGATGCAGAGTACACTGCATATTAGGGAGATCATCCATTTTTACGGCTGACAGATCTAGGGGAGCCGATAGAGGGTGATGGTGGAGGTGATGGAGATGATAGTGGGGATAGCAGAGGTAGAGGCCGATGGCAGAGGTGAGGCACAGTGGTAGAGAGGAGAGTGGCTCAGAGGAGAGAGGGTGGTGAGGAGAGACAGATGCATGTAGTGAGAGGTAGAGGTGGATTTTCGTTACAAGTTCCCAAACAGGAATAGGGACAAGGACAGGGACAGGGTGAGGGGAGAGAGGAGGAGGATGTGCTACTATCCTTAAGGGAGATCTGCCAGGGATAGACAGATGAGATCCAGAATCTAGAGAGGGACATGGCTAGGCTTAGGAGATAGCTAAGGGATACTGAGCGGGAGAGGGATCAGGCTATTCAACACTATACAAAGGTTGAGACAGCACTGAGGGCAAGGAGGAAGGCAACAGGGGACATGCGGGCTAGATATGCCTATGTTTTGCAGGCAAGGGAGGAGATATCTTACTGGAGAGACCTGTACTATGGAGTGGTGCCACCAGATTTGCAGGCTAGGAGCTTTCGGAGACCATCACGGACTACGATGACCATTGGAGGGAGAGACAGGAGACAAGAATCTAGTGGTGGGGTCATGGGTCCTCCACCACCACCAGATAGAGGGGGTAGGAGAGATGATCATGGGGTGGGTCCTTCCATGACTTAGAATCCATCGAGGCCAGCTGGCTCTAAGGGAGGGAGTTCATCATAGCCTTAGAGGGCTCTCTATGTATTAGTTTTGTACCATTTTTGTATGATGATGTAGACACCTTTGGGTGATTGTAGCCATATAATTTTGATATCATTGTATCATGACACTTATGATTTTTGATATATATATGAGATGATTCATCCTTGTGGAAGCTATATGCATCTGTACCTATTTGGTGTTGGTTCTATGTGTTTTATGATGATGCATGTTTCTATATGATGCTTATGCTATGAATGCAAATATGTACATGATGAAATGCAATATTTTTGTTCTTTAATGTTTTATATGTTATGCAAATATGAATGTATGAAATGAATATGAATATGATAATGAAAATAACTATTTGCATGATGAGAATGTAAAATGTGCTAACATGTGTTGTGTGTAGGATATGGTGCAATTGTGATATCTATATGTATGTATAAAATGTTAATATGTGATAATGCAAGTACAAACTACATGAAATGTAGATATTTTGGCATGTCATTATACTCAATCATGTGATAGAAGGATACATAGACTCAAGAAGGACAATGGAGGTCAATCAAGAAAGGGGGATGGAAGGTAGAAGATATGGAAGTGAAAGAGCTTCTTGTGCTATTATCATCATTGAGCTTTATTATGGCAAATAGGTTATGACAATCAAGGTATATGTTCAACCCAGAAAGTCATTGTACCCATTTGCATGGAGATCAGATAGTTGCAAAAAAAGAATACCCTAGTTCAGACTAGACTCACAGTGTCCTCATATCCTTGGACAAGTCATAGCATTACTAAGAGACAATCCACAGACAACAAAAGAAAAAAAAAAAAAGGTGACGATACCCCATCCTTGCCTTTCTAGTCAAAGACATCCTAGAGATAAAATATCTAGTCAGAGACATCCTGGAAAAGCTAAAAGACATGTCACCAAAAGATTAAATAAGAAAAAAAAAAGACTCGACACCAACATCCACTGTAGTCCTCAAGTTTAGTGTTGCTTGTCTCTTGTATAAGTCTATTTGATTGTGGTCACAATGTTTACTTTCACAAAAGGATAGATAGCATTGAACCATAATGTTGTCTGAGTCTGTTGAAAGATTTGATTTGTTGAAGCCCATTGCTGTTGTGTCTCATCTGAAACTAACCAAATCCATGAAACTGATACTTTATTGTGGAGAAGAAGGAACTTTATTGAAGATCTATGATGCAAGTGTTGTTTTATTGTGCATTGTGTGTGGATAGACTAAAGAAGGTTGGAAGAAATTGTACTCCTTGGAACATGTGATGCTCTTAGTTCCACATCCATCACTAGATGAAGGATTTGCCTTAGCCAAAGATAGGAGCTGATTTATTATGGATGGAAAGGGGTGAAAAAAGGAGGATTATTCTGAATGGCTAACCAATCTTAGGTAGATCAATAACAAGCCATGATGGGAATGGGTAAGTTTATTATGGATGGATAGGTTATAAGTGTGTGCAAAGTGAAGGATAAGATTGAATTCTGAAGGAGGGAGGAGCAATGTCTCTACACATGGTATCAATGACCTAATTTTCACCGTTGGACGAAATTATTTCTCTTTACTTTTTTTTCTATTTTTTTGATTTGTTTTTTTTGGGTCACAAGGTGCCTATTTGCTAGGTTTTCACCAAGTAACGATTTTTTTTTGTATTTTTGATATTCTTTTATTTTTTTTATTTTTTTGAATTAGGATACTCTAAAGAGCTATGTGTAAAACTTGTGAAGGTGCATACTATTGATAGGATCCTCCAAAGGTTCGCCCTCTAGGGTTGAGAGCTAATATGCACCAGATCCATAGACTACTATAATGATGTAAGGACCAAGCCAATTTGGTTCAAACTTTCCCTTCTTCTCTCTACCTTGCTAATTTTTAGGATTTTCTTTGAGAACTAAGTCACCTACCTCAAATGTGTGAGGCTTTACCTTGTGATTTTAACTACGAATCATTCATTTTTGATAAGCCTTGAGATGTTTGAAAGTAGTTTGTCTTCGTTCATCCAATAGTTCTAGTTCTTGTAAGCGAGAGACCCTGTAGTATTCATCACTAATAATGTTGTGCAAAGAGACTCGTAAAGATGGTAAGTCGATCTCAATAGGGAGGATAGCTTTGGTTCCATAGACAAGTGAATAAGGTGTGGCTCCTATAGGTGTGCAAACACTTGTGCGATAAGCCCAAAGTGCAGGATTAAGTTGGATATGCCAGTTTTGGATATGCCATTTTTGGATAGCATCATCAACTGTCTTTTTGATTGGAGAAACAATGGGCAATATGGAAGTGATCACAAAGTTCATGAACATCTTGGTTTTTGAAGAGACATCCGTTATCAGTGATGATGGAAAGAGGAATACCATACCAGCAAATGATATAGTTGAGAATGAATGTAGCAATCTATTTCCTAGTGACTTGTGTAAGAGGCACAACTTCAATCCATTTTATGAAATACTTTGTGGCAGTGATAATGAATTTGTGGCCATTGGAAGAAGAAGGGTGAATGTTTCCTATGAGATCAAGTCCCCACTAACAAAAGGGCCAAGGAGTCACAATCGGTTGAAGTTCTTGTGATGGCACATGAATAAGGTCTCCATGAATTTGACATTGCTTACATTTCTTGACAAACTAATATGAATCTTTTTCCATATTGGGCCAGTAGTACCCAATACTGATGAGCTTCTTGGATAAGGTAGGACCACTAGAATGTGGACCACATATTCCTTCATGAACTTCATGCAATGCAATATGAGTTTCATCCCTTTCTAAACATCTAAGGAGAGTGCCATCTAGACCTTGACAGTATAGGATATTGGCTAAAATAACATATTGGGAAGATTGGTAAATAAAAGTACAACATTGGTTGTTGGATAAGTCGAGAAGAAGGGTGTTGCTACAAAGGTATGTGAAAATGGATCCATATAACTAGGAATCAAGCCCAACGACACATATCATCTCAGTAGGAGTGATCTCATATGAGGGAACCAAAAGGTTATCCACCAAAAACTCATAGCAGGTTTCATTCTGTGATAGATCAATCAGTGAGGCAATAGTAGCCATGGCATCTGCGGCTTGATTCTTCTCTCTTGGTATCTGCTCAGAGGTTATCTTCATGAAATATTTCTTGAATTCATCTACCATTTTCTTGTAAGGCATTAATTTTTCATCCTTTATTTGGTAGTCATTGGTTGCTTAATGAATTACAAGTTGAGAGTCCCCAAAAACATGAAGTTCCTGGATCTTCCACTGAACTACAATCAGTAATCTAGTTGTTAATGCCTCGTATTCTACTATGTTATTAGTGCAAGGAAATGAAAATTGGTATGATTTGGGAATAGAATACCCTTGAGGTGTGATAAAGAGGATGCCAACTCCTGCACCATGCTGTGTGTATGAGCCGTCAAAGTACGGTTGCCAAGGCTTTGCGTGTGATACCGCTAGGATGGATTCATCTGGAAATTCTAAAATTAGAGGAGCATCATCTATCATGGGTGCATCTGCCAACTGATCTACGATAGCTTGTCCCTTTATTTCTTTTATGTGCACATATTCAATATCGAATTCACTAAAGATCATCACCTATTTGGCTAGTCTACCAGTAAGCATTGCCTTATTGAGAACATATTTTAATGGATCGATCCTTACAACTAGCTTAGTTTTAGGAGTCAACATGTAATGTCATAATTCTGCAAAGAAAAAACCATAGGGAGACATGCACGCTCAATTGGTGAGTAGCTTATCTCATAACCGACCAAAGTATGACTGATATAATATATTGCCTTTTCTTTTCCTTCAGCATCTTGTTGTGCTAAGAGTGCCCCCAGTGTTGTTGGTGTAGCTGCTATGTAGAGTAACAGGGGTTGTTTTGGGATCGGTGGCATCAAGACTAGTGGATTCAGATTATAATCTTTGAGTATCTGAAAAGCCTATTGACAGTTATCATCCCATTTGAATTTGATGTTTTTGTGTAGCAAGTGCTGAAAAGGATGACATTTATCCGCAAGTTGTGCTATGAATCTTCGTATGGACTAGAGTCTTCCTTGTGTACCATGCTATGTGTCTTGCTCTAATTTCTAGTCCTAGATCCTGAAACACTCATCTTAGTGCATCCCTGTCTCCCTCTCGATCATACGGAACCAAATCCCCATCGATCGGTATCCTCAGTATCTTGTACACATCCTCTAAGGTGACTATCATCTCACCCATCGACAAATGAAAAGTGCATGTCTCTGAGTGCCATCTCTCAGTTAATGCAGTCAACAATCCCATGTTCACCCGAAACTCAAGCACACATAATGTATCACAATCCCATAGCCTCAACTGCTACTCTATCCTTAAATGTCAGCTCTGGTCGCAAACTCTGAGTCGAAGGGTATCTCTCTCATGACTCCAACATAGGTAGGTCCTCCTACAGTCAAGAAAATCAACTATGTCAATCCTAGTAGTACTCCTTGTTCATCACAAAGTGCTTCTCTTTTATCCTAGTGCTTATATCTATCATATGGCACTCTATCCTAGTAGTACTCCATGTTCATCACAAAGTGCTTCTTATTTATCGTAGTGCTTATATCTATCATATGGCACTCTATCCTAGTAGTACTCCTTATTCATCACAAAGTGTTGCTTTTATCTTATCTCCTAGGGCCTCTGCTTGAGTGTATCCTCTTGAGTAGCTTATCCAATTGACAACGTATGTTCTATCACAGAATTGTTAATTTCATCCTAATCCAATTGACAACGTATGTTCTATCACAAAACTGTCAATTTTCTATAGTACTCCTTGTTCATCACAAAGTGCCTCACTCTATCCTATTCTAGGGCCTCTGCTTGAGTGTATCCTCTTGAGTAGTTTCCTGATTGGCAACATATGTTCTATAATAGAATTGTCAGTCCTAGCCCTAATTGTTATCCTAGTCTTCCCTAGAGGACCTACTTGAGTGTATCCTCTCAACAACTTATCCAATCGACGGTGTATGTTTATCATAGAACTACCGATTTGACCTTGAAGACATAAACGTGCTTTCATGACACAAACATGCTTCCATACTTCACAAACATTTATGCATTTCACAGACGCACCTGAAACACACAGACGTTTCTAAATTTCACAGACGCGCCTGAAACACACAGACGTTTCTGAATTTCATAGACGTTTATCCACAAGTTGTGCTATAAATCTTCGTATGGACTAGAGTCTTCCTTGTAAAGATCGAAGTTGACTAATATTTCACTATAAGAAATAGAGGGATAAGATTAAGAGGTGTAAAAGGTAAATGGTCAACTAAGATTAGAGGGTAGGTAAAAGAAATAAGAAAATAATGAAAGGGTAGGTAGTGTAGGAATTAAGAGATGAATGACATGTGTCATAGGTAGAAAAGGCTAATGAATTAATTAAATAAGTAAAGATTCATTTAATTAATAGAGGAAGTGGGATCAATTAAATAAATAAAATATTTATTTAATTTAGGAAAAAGGATAATTTAAATAAAAGTATTTATTTAAATGAGAAATGAGGCTAGAAAGGGATAAATGAGTTAATTAAATAAATAAAGATTTATTTAATTAATAGAAGAATTAGGCTTAAATAACTAAATAAATTAAAAAAATTATTTAATTAGATAGGACAATTTTAGGTGTCTACACCTATTTTTTAGGAAAATTTCCAAATTAGGGTTCCACGGTCCAAGAGAGAGAAAAATTCTCCTATGAATCCAAATCTGTAAAAAAATTCAAATTTGGATGTGATTTGATGCCCGAGATTGGATTTTTAAAAAATTTTCCTTGGGGAAATTTCTTGTTTAGTTCATCCTTGATTCCTTCCTTGCCAAGAAATTGTTTTTCCACCTTCAATTCATCCCAACGTGGAATTCATGTTGTGAAGGAATTCTCTTTCGGAAAGAAATTTGTTCCTTACCCTCGAGGAAGGAAATTCTTCATGCCTTAGCCAAATTTTGACCTTTTCCAAAAATTTTGTCGTGAAGGAAGGAATTTCCAACACTTAGCCAAATTTTCACCTTTTCCAAGAATTTTGTTGTGAAGGAAGGAATTTCCATCACTTAGTCAATTTTTTCACTTTCTTGGAATTTCTTCTTCTGGGGTGCAATTCTTCCCCATGGAAGGAGTTTTTGTGCTCTTTGAATTCATCATGTTTGCAGGGAGCTTTTCAACAAATTTTCACATCTCTTATGTTTTTAGGAAATTTCCTAAAATTTAGGACCTGTGTCCAAGAGAGAGAGAATTCTCCCATGAGTCCAAATCTACAAAAAAAATTGGATTTTGATAAGATTTGGTGTCCAAAAATAGAAATTTCAAAAAATTTCTCGAGGGGATTTTTGCTTTTCATTCTTCTTGACCCTTGGATTTTCATGCCTTAGACAATTTGTTTTCATTCTTTGACTTGAACATGGAATCCAGCTTGGTGAAGGAATTTCATTATTTCCATGCCTCAAAAAATTTCTCTTCAACTTCCTGACTAGGCATGGAATTTTGACCTTGATGGAGGAAATCTCATCTTCAAGCATTCATCCCTGATCCCTTGACTTAGGCACCTGCCTTTGGACTTGGGCAATGATTCTACACTGCTAAGAAATTTTGTGATTTTGAAGCTTTCCATCACCATCAAGTTTGGGCGCCCTAGTACCTTCCTTAGGTGCAATTCTCCCTATGACAAGGAATTCTTAACTTCAACATTTTTTCATGCATCATCCACTTTGGTGCCCTTCAATGTGCAGAGGAATTCACACTTTGTTTGGAATCTTCCATCACTTCCCTGTTTTGGTGCCTTCACAATGCCTTGGGCGGAATTTCACTGTGGAGGAGGAATTTCATCAAGTGTTGAATCCTCCATGACCCCTCCATTTTGGTGCCCTACTGAGTGTTTGGGTGGAATTTCATTGTGGAGGAGGAATTTCATTGAATTGTGAATCCTCCATGAGACTTCCATTTTGGCGCCCTATGAGTGTTTGGGTGGGATTTTGCATTGGTGGAGGGTTGAATGAAATTTGTGAATCCTCCATGTCTACTTGATTTTGGCGTCTTGATGGTATGATGAAAGAATAAGTATCTGGTAGAATACTAAGAGTGGGGGGTGAATCAGTATAGTGAAAAACTGATACAAAGTTCCCAAGCTCAAAACTGAGTCAAACAAAGTAAACATATCTCAATCAAGATCAATATTCTTAGGAGTACTTTGACATTAACCGGTTTAACTATTATGACAACTTCTAGCAGTAAACACCTTCAATCTTGTAAACATCAACAATGCTTAATCTTAACTCAACATATTCATCTCTCAATGCTTCTACTTAATATGCCTTATCAGAAGTTAACCAAATCAACAAATAAGATCACAACCACAAAATCATTCACCACTTGACACAAATGTTTATACGTGGAAAACCCAAATAGGTAAAAAGCATGATGAGATGGGACTCACAAGGATAGCTATCTGAACTCTTTTGAAGTTCACCCTGTTAGGAGCCAAAGGCTATTCAAGCTTTACAAGAAGTCCTGTTAAGAACTAATTCCGGTTACGAATCACCTGGTTAAGGGATTTACAAATATGCCTTATTAGAAGCACAAAACCCTATTAGGAGTAACCTCGCTAGAGGACTTAAGAATCCAAGCTAATGGACCACCTTGTTAGAGGATTTAATGAGTAACCAAGCTTGTTAGAGCTTACCCGGTTAAGGGATTTTACTTCTACTGTAATTGTTAGAAACCAACAGGTTTTCTTGATCTGTCTGAGTAGCACTACATTTGCTTGATCAGATCCTTCTAAGCTTCAATCTGCCTTCACTCAAAGTGCAGATCCATTCACTAGTTGGGCAACCACACACTCAATAGGTTTTCTACCAATCTCTCCAACAAACTTTACAAACAACTTCATCGACCTTAAATACAAATCAATTAGGTCAGTAACACAACAAAAACCTAATTCTCATCATTGAGATTACAAACAAGTCAGTTCAATCTTGACCATTAGAAATCATGATAGTCTCTTCACATTCTTTAAGACAATTCCAACCGCTCCATGATCACCGCTCCATTGGACTTTGTAACTCATCACATGTTTGTGCATTAAATGCAATCCACTTTGCTCCTTCCCTAGACAATAAGAAAATGCACCAAATCAATTTGAATTTATCCTCATGCAATGATCACACATGTCTCCATCATTACTGCTCATCAGATAATAAACCAACAAACTTGATCGGTTAGGGTTTAACAACTAATAGGGTTTACTAGTCACATTACATACAAGGGTTTGACCCTTTACACTGGTTCACCAGTTCAAATCACAAACTTTACATACCAGTTACAATATCTTCTACAACTCTCTTCTTACTGGTTACTAGCCAATATCAAAACAAAAATATCAGCAATAACATGAATACCTTTTACTGGTTCAATTGACATCAATTACAACATATCATTAATGCAATCTCTATGCAAAATGCCAATAAAATCAAAATACCAACAATCTCCCCCTTTGGCATTCATGGCAATATAAATATCAATGCTTCTGATTGCTGCTGAGATTGGTGAATAGGAATCCTGGTTTACATTACCAGGTATTCACCTTGCTCTGTGTGTCTTCAGCCTGTCGTTGGTGAATAGGAATCTTGGTTTACATTACCAAGTATTCACCTTATCAGACATATAATTATTCTCCTCAATCACATAATTCTTCTCCCCCTTTGACAACAATGCCAAAGTGAACGTAAAACATGTAATTTTGCTCTCACTATACATCAGCATCATTCTGCAACTTGATGCTCCCCCTATGGAATACATCCACTCCTTCATCAATCCATATAAGATTCTACAAGTAATTCAGGGAGTGATGTAATCACCATCATGTTCAACTAACTTCATGAAGAGGGACAACCCCCAAATGACTTCTAAGATACTCAAAAGTGGTCTTAGGAAGAGGTTTGGTAAAGATATCTGCAAGCTGCTCCTTGGTAGAAACATGCTCCAATATAACATCTTTACTTTGAACTTTTTCCCTCAAGAAGTGATATTTTAATTCAACGTACTTAGTCCTCGCGTGCAAAACATGATTTTTAGAAATGTTTATTGCACTTATATTATCACACAAAATATTTATAGGTTCTGAGATTTTCATCTTCAAACATTCTAAAATGTGCCTCATCCACATAGCTTGTGTGCAATTTATATAAGCTTCTACATATTCAGCTTTAGCAGTAGATTGTGAAGTGCAACTTTGCTTTTTACTACTCCATGAGACTAGCCATCCTCCTAGAAAGAATTCTCCACCAGTAGTACTCTTCCAGTCATCAATATTTCCTGCCCAATCAGCATCTGTGTATGCCTGTAAGTCAAAATCTCCACCATATGGATACCATAATCCATAGTCAACAATACCTTTCAGATATCTAAAGATTCTCTTAGTTTCCATCAGATGTGCCTCCTTTGGATTCTTCTGAAACCTAGTCACAATACCAACTACATGGGCAATATCCGATCAACTGTGAACAACATAGTGTAGTTTGCCAATCATTGACCTGTATTCCTTTTCATCTATAGACTTAGATACATCTTTCTTGGATAATTTACAACCTGTAACCATTGGGGTTCAAACTGGTTTATAGTCACTCATACCGAAAGTCTTCAAAACCTCCTTCACATACTTGGATTGAGTAATGAAAATACCATTCTTCATCTGTTGTATCTGTAAACCTATGAAAATTTTAATTTCCCCTACTAATGACATCTCAAATTCATTCTTCCTTTCATCTGCAAAACAATTACTCATGTCATCATTTCCTTCAAATATAATGTCATCGACAAATACTTCACTAACCAGTATATCATCTCCTTCAGACTTGAGATAAATGTTGATGTCATCACTGGTTCTTGCAAAGCCTATCTTCATAAGATGAGTATGAAGTCATTCATACCATGCTCTCGATGTGTGCTTTAATCCATACAAAGGTTTATGCAACTTTCATACCATGTCTTCCTTATCTGTCAATGCATAACCATCAGGATACTCTATATAAACCTCTTCTTCTAGTATCCCATTCAAGAATGCAGACTTGACATCCATCTGGTATACTTTGAACTTCTTATGAGCTGCAAATGCAAGTAGTGTTCTGACACCTTCTAGTCTTTCTATTGGTAAAAAAGTTTCTCCATAGTCTTCTCCTTCTTCGTGCGCATAACCTTTGCATACTAATCTTGCCTTATTGTGAACTACAACACCATCTTCATTTAACTTGTTTCTGAATACCCATTTAGTACCTATAACATTCTTATTTATCAGTCATGGTACCAGGGTCCAAGAGTTGTTCTTCTCAATTTGTTCCAACTCCTCCTCCATAGCTTTCACCCAATGATCATCACCAAATGCCTCCTTAGCATTTTTGGGTTCAAAGGTGGATATCATGCAAGAGTTCTCTCTTATTCTCCTTCTAGTTAGTACTCCAGCATTCTTATCCCCAATTATCTATTCAGGACTTTGATTCAGTCTCACATGCCTAGGAATAACATGATTATTCTCTTTAGGTTCAGCTTCTTCATTGTCATCTTCCTCTGAATTTATTTGTTCCGGTTGAACAAGTACATCAAGATTTGATTAACTAGTTTCTGCTTTAACAATTTTAGGTTCTAAAAGCAAAATGCAAGGATCTTCATCCTTCTCAAAACTGGTTCCTTCTAAAATTTTAGGATATTCATCTACACGAACATCAGCACTCTAAACAATTTTCTGTGTTTGGTTGTTGAAGCATTTATAGGCCTTTCTCTTGGTGGAATAGCCAAGAAATATGCCTTCATCACTCTTAGCTTCAAACTTGCTTATGTAGTCACCTCTTTTAATAAAACATTTGCTACCAAGTATTTTAAAATAGATAACATCAGGTGATCTCCCAT
Source organism: Cryptomeria japonica (assembly GCF_030272615.1). Classification (NCBI taxonomy): domain Eukaryota; kingdom Viridiplantae; phylum Streptophyta; class Pinopsida; order Cupressales; family Cupressaceae; genus Cryptomeria; species Cryptomeria japonica. Next base: position 256,985,785 of record NC_081408.1, read on the forward strand.
ACAAGTACTCATATGGGGTCTTGTCCTTACCTCTTTTTACCAGAACTCGGTTCATTGTGTAGACATCTGTACTTACAGCTTCTTTCCAAAAGGTTTTTGATACACCTCCTTGTATCAACATTGTTCTAGTAGCTTCAACCACTGACCGGTTGTTTCTCTCTACTATACCATTCTTCTGTGGTGTCCTTGGTGCAGAAAGTTGCTGCTTGATACCATTATCATCACAATATTTAGTGAACTTTGCAAAAGTGAATTCACCGCCTTGATCTATTCTTAGACATTTTAACTTTTTGCCACTCTCTTTCTTAGCTAAGGCTCTAAATGCCTTGAATTTTCCAAAAGCTTCATTCTTATCCTTCAAGAATGTGACACACATCATCCTTGAACAATCATCAGTGAAGATCATGAAGTATCTATTGGTATTTTGGTATGGTTTTGTCATTGATGTCAACACCTATAACACTTATCAACTCTGACACTTTGGAGGATCAACAATGTTCACCGGCAAGCAAGTGACTTATGCATAGTCACCAGTATCTGGTACACCGGTAGGATATATTGTTCACCGACACTTGGAATGACATGGAAAACACTTGGTTATGTCGAAGACATCATTTGGACACTTTGTCTTAGAGATTTGTTCATTGGCATATTCATATTTGCATATTTGTTGTTACCGACAAATAGGTCCAGAATAACCACTGACAGGCTTATCTATTCCAGATCAGCATGACACACTTTGGAGATGATTTTTTTATTATTGCAAATGCATTAAGCTGGCATGTTGAATCGGATATTGCATCGGTTATTGATTTACTTGTAATTATTTTATTGTAATATCTTTTAGAGCCGACCTACTAAAATTGGTCTTAGGTTATGGTATATATGTAAGATATTATTTGTAAGATCGATATGAGATCAAGATAAGGAATTGGAAGTAGGTATATGCGAGAATAAGTAGAGCTATACATGCAAACATCATTTGAAGGTGAAGAAAGGTTTTTGTGAAAGCAATCAGAACTACACCAGTACTGAATCCAGCATATGAAGATGTTATTTTGAGCAGTACATCATTATTGGATTTAACCATCCAATTGTAGTCAGTGTGACTCCTATTTGTGTTTGAGCAGTGAGCTCTAGGTGCTTGGCCTTTTTGCATGTGCAAACCCCATTTGTATACACATACTATCTGCAGTAGTATCATCTAATTGTGGGTAAGGTTTCCCACCATGTTTTTTCCCCTTACAGGGTTTCCACGTACAAATATTGGTGTTATGTGTTTTGGATGTTATTTTCTTTATGTTTCATGCATTAATCTTTACCAGTACTGTAATTAACTGATAAACTGTCTACCAGCATAAAGTTTGGTTTACCGGTATTAAGCATTAAGGTTGGTTAAGTTGTTTTAGGTTTGAATTTATTTGACAACTGATTCACCCCCCCCCCCCCCCTCTCAGTTGTCTCCGAGACCTAACAATTGGTATCAGATCTTAGTCCTCTTTTTGCAGAAGTTTAACAGCATGAGGAGATCCAATGTCTACTAACTCTTTCAGGAAGGATAGTCCTAAACTTGATGGAACCAACTATGGCATATGGAAGATCATAATGGAGACACATCTAAATTACATTGGAAAGGACATCTAGGATGTTACAAAAAATGGGTACATTGCTCCTACTCAAAGTCAGCCTAATCCACCTACCTTAGGAAAAGATGAAGAAAATGATTGCAAGGCAAGAGAAGCACTTTTGAGCGCATTATCAGATTAGAAAATCATGGGATTATCAGATAGATCAACTGCTAAAGCTATTTAGGATCATTTGGAAACATTGAATGAAGGATATTCCACAGTCAAAATTGCAAAACTTGAAAGCTTTCAGACCATGTATGAAAATCTGAAAATGGAAGAAGATGAAAGGATTTTTTCTTTTATGGAAAGAGTAAATGAAATTGTTTTGGGAATTAAATGTTGTGGAGGAACCTTAAGTGAAGATGAAATTGTTTCAAAAGTTTTAAGAGGATTGCCACCAACATATAAAATGAAAGTTACTACTATAAATGAGTTGAGAACAATGCCTAATACATCAGTAACTAGGGATACATTGATTGGAAAACTTTCAACTTTTGAAATTGAGGAATTTGGTCCTGTTGCTACTATAAAGATAGATTTAGCTTTTAAGGCATCAACATCATCTGCACCATCTTTTGACAAATATGATTGGAAAGCCTTTTATGTGAGAGAACTAAGCAAGAGAGAAAATGAAGAACTTGAAGAACTTGAAGCACTATTTGCAAGAAAAATGCCTAAAGGTCTAGTTGGAAGTAAGTATGAAGGTAAAGCACCCTTTAAATGTTTTAACTATAACAAGATTGATCATATGGCTTCAAGATGCCCTGATAGACATGCTAGAAGAAGCTAGAAGAACATACAAGCCTAACCCTGAAGATCAGAGATACAGATTTAAGAAGAATAAAGATAAATCTTGTTATCTTGGTGATGAAGGAGTCACTGATGATTCTGATGAAGATCCGGCAGACAATGGATAGGTTTTTGTTGCTATAACAAAAGATCAACTAGCACCTACTATTCAACCAGTAGAGAAGGCCCTGGAAGCTAAAGTTGAAGTTAAGGATGAATGAATTATTGATTCAGGATGGTCACATCATATGACTAGTGATAAAGGTAAATTCTTGAACTTTCAGGAATATAATGGAGGTCTAGTAAGATTTGGAGATGATAAAGCTTGTTTGATTAAAGGAAAAGGTACTATATCTCTTGATGGTAAGCATAATAGTGACAATGTTTACTATGTAGAAGGTTTAAAGCATAATCTTTTGAGTGTTGGTCAATTAGTTGAGAAAGGATTTCAGTTATAATTCAAGAATGGTAAATGCAAAATTATGAACAAAACTGGTTTGGAAATTGCAACTGGTAATCAAACTAGAGGTAATATCTTTCATTTGAATAACAGTGAAAAGACATGCTTGATTGCACACATTGATGAAAGTTGGCTATGGCATAAGAGACTTTGTCATGTAAATTTTGATTGCATGGTAAAAATCAATATTACTAAGGCAGTTAGAGACTTACCTAAGATTGTTAAACCTCACAATCCGGTATGTAAGGAATGTCAATTTGGAAAACAAGTTAGAGAATCTTTAATAAGTATTCTAGAAAAATCCAATAATGCTCTTGACTTAATTCATACTGATTTATGTGGTCTAGCTAGAACTAAAAGCTTACAAGGTGATAGATATTTCATGCTAATCATTGATGACTATTCTAGAATGTGTTGGGTTACTTTTCTCAGAGAAAAATCAAAAGCACTTGGGAAGTTCAAACTATTCAAAACAATGGTAGAAAATGAAACTGGTAAGAAAATCAAATGTCTGAGATCAGATCAAGGAGATGAATTCACATCTAAGGAATTTAATATATTTTGTGAAGTGAATAGAATAAGAAGATAGTTATCAGCACCCCAGACACCACAGCAGAATGGAGTTGTTGAAAGGAAAAACATAACTATCCTGGATGCAGCTAGAAGTATGTTATTTGAAGCAAATCTACCACAAGTATATTGGAGAGAGGCAGTAAGCATAGTGGTCTATACATTAAACAAAGTATACATCAAAGGAGAAACTGGTAAGACCCCTCATGAACTATGGTTTTGTATTATGTCTACTCTTAAATATTTCAGAATATTTGGAAGTAAATGCTATATTAGAAGAGATGAGTATATTGCAAAATTTGACCCTAGAAGTGATGAAGGAATATTTCTTGGTTATTCATCTAAGAGCAAAGCATATAGATGTTTTAACAAGAGATTGCAAAAAATTGTTGAGAGTACAAATGTGAAGATTGATGAACAGTTTAGAGGAACTTCAAGGCATATAGACTTTGAACCAGAAACAAAGATACTGACAAATGAACCTACACCGAATCCACCGGTACAAAATGAAGATCCAGTTACACCGGTATCATCTGAAAATTCCACTATAACTGAGGAACAATAGCAAATGAAGACACCACGATATGTAAGATTGAACCACTCTGAAAATTAGATAATTGGGAACAAATATCAAGGAGTTATGACAAGAGGAAAACTGGCAAATGGAGAGGTATGTCTTATTTCTCAAATTGAACCATCATCAATTAATGAGGCATGTGAAGATAAACATTGGATTAAAGCTATGGAAGAGGACCTAGAACAAATTATGAAGAACAACACATGGACATTACTTCCCCAGCCTAAAGACAAAAATGTAATTGGAACAAAATAAGTATTCAGAAACAAACTTAATGAAGATGGGAAGGTAATCAAAAATAAAGAAAGACTAGTGTGTAAGGGATATTCTTAGCAAGAAGGAATTGATTATAATGAAACCTTTGCACCGGTAGCTAGAATTGAGGCAGTCAGATTATTCTTGGCTTTTGCAGCACACAAGAACTACAAAGTATATCAAATAGATATTAAATGTGCATTTCGAATGGAGATCTTGAAGAAGAAGTTTACATTGAGAAACCTGATGGATTTTCTTTGACAGAAATAAAGATATGGTTTGCAAGTTAAGGAAAGCTTTGTATGGGTTGAAGCAAGCTCCAAGAGCTTGGTATGCTAGATTGGATTTTCTAAAGGTAATGTTGATAGTAACTTATACTATAAAGTGACTAATGATGACATTCTGGTTATAGAAGTTTTTGTTGATGATATAATCTTTGGAGGAGAAGATGGATTATGTAAAGACTTTTCTATTGAAATGCAGCATGAATTGAAATGTCTATGATTGGAGAGATAAAATTCTTTTTAGGATTGCAGATCTCATAGACTGATAAAGGTATATTCTTAAGTCAATCCAAGTACTTGAAGGAGTTACTAAAGAAATTTGGGATGGAGAACTCTAAACTGGTAAGCACACTTATGACTACAAATGACAAATTATCACTAAGGGATGAATCAACACCTGTTAATTAGACTAGGTACAAGTTTATGATAGGAGACCTACTATATTTGACACAAACAAGACCTGATATTATGAATGCAGTATGTATTGTTTCAAGATTTTAGATTAATCGTAGAGAAAATCATGAATCAGTAGTTAAAAGGATTTTCTAGTACTTACAAGGCACTACAAATCTTGGTTTATGGTATCCCAGAGATGAAAACTTTGAATTATGTGCATACACAAATGCAAATTGGTCAGGAGATGTGGATGACAGAAAAAGCACCACCAGCGGAGCATTTTTTCTTGGAAACAGATTAATTTCTTGGTTGAGTAAGAAACAAAGTTGCACATCTTTATCAACAACAGAATTAGAATATGTTTCAGCAGCAACTAACTGTACACAGGTATTATGGATTAAGCAAATGTTGAAGGACGTAAAGGCAAAATGCAAGGAACCTTTAACTATCTATTGTGATAACACTGCAGCAATTGATATATCTAAGAATCTAGTACTGCATTCTAAAACTAAACATGTTTCTATCAAATTGAATTTTCTAAAAGAGAATGTTGAAGCAAAAGAAGTAAAACTAGTTTATGTGAATACTAAAGAGTAGATTGTAGATATTTTCACTAAGCCTTTGCCTAAGAAAACTTTTGAATATCTCAGAGACCATCTTGGGGTCATACCCCCACCGGTAGAGACTTAGACAGTTGATGTTTGTCATCAACCGGTAGAACTAATAGAGAAATATTTTATTCCAGCTTTGATGGGGAGAGCTACTTCTCAGGTGGAGTAGTTGGCATACTGAATTGGTTGGTATTTTGTATTTGAACCTAGCTGTTGTATTAGCTTTGGCATTTGATGTCAAAGGGGGAGAGATTGATATGGAAAAACACAAGGAAAACACATGTTACTCTCAAGGGGAGAGATTGATTTCTTTGGGACTGAATTTTTATTTCTGGTTATGATCTCTTTTGGGAGATTATTGGTTTTTGGTTTTTGGCACTTTGATGGTTTTTCCATCTTGTGTTGCCATCAATGCCAAAGGGGGAGATTGTTGGTATTTTGGTATTGTTTTTTCATTGATGTCAACACCTATAACACTTATCAACTTGGCTCTTTGGAGGATCAACAATGTTCACCGACAAGCAAGTGACTTATGCACAGTCACCGATATCTGGTACAGCGGTAGGATATATTGTTCACCGGCACTTGGAATGACATGGAAAACACTTGGTTATGTCGAAGACATCATTTGCACAATTTGTCTTTGTCTTGGGTATTTGTTTATTGGCATATTTGTATTTGCATATTTGTTGTTACCGACAAATAGGTCCTGAATAAGCACCGGCAAGCTTATCTATTCCAGATCAGCACGACACACTTTGGAGATGATTTTTTTGTTATTGCAAATACATTAAGGTGACATATTGAATTGGATATTGCATCAGTTATTGATTTACTTGTAATTATTTTATTATAATATCTTTTAGAGCCGACCTACTAAAATTGGTCTTAGGTTATGGTATATATGTAAGATCTTATTTGTTAGATCGATATGTGATCAAGATAAGGAATTGGAAGTAGGTATATGTGAGAATAAGTAGAGCTATACACATAGAAATCATTTGAAGGTGAAGCAAGGTTTTTGTGAAAGCAATCAGAACTACACCGGTACTGAATCTAGCATATGATGATGCTATTTTGAGAAGTACATCATTATTGGATTTAACCATCCAATTGTAGTCAGTGTGACTCCTATTTGTGTTTGAGCAGTGAGCTCTAGGCGCTTGGCCTTTCTGCATGTGCAGACCCCATTTGTATACACATACTATCTACAGTAGTATCATTTGATTGTGGGTAAGGTATCCCACCGTGGTTTTTCCCCGTACAGGGTTTCCACGTACAAATATTGGTGTTATGTGTTGTGGATGTTATTGTCTTTCTATTTCATGCATTAATCTTTATCAGTACTGTAATTAACTGATAAATTGTCTACCATCATAAAGTTTGGTTTACCGGTATTAAGCATTAAGGTTGGTTAAGTTGTTTTTGGTTTGAATTTATTTGACAGTTGATTCACCCCCCCCCCACCTCTCAGTTGTCTCTGGGACCTAACAGTATCTGTCACCTTGAATGCTTCTTATTCTTACTGGTCCACAGAGGTCTATATGAACCAAATCTAACAAATGTTCTGCTGAGAAGGACTTGCTCTTGAAAGTTGAAGAAGTCATCTTTCCTAGTTGACATTCTTTACAAAGAGCATTAACCAGTTTGTCTAGCTGGGGCAGACCTCTTACTATCTTAGACTTGCTTACTTTAATAATATTGTCAAAATTTATATGACAAAATCTCCTATACAAAAGCCATCTATCATCTATTTTTGCAATCAAACAATTGCTAACTTTAGGATTGAGATGAAATAGATTACCTATGGTCTTTTTACCGATTGCAATCAATTCTCCTGTTGTTCTCAAAATATGATTCCCCTTAGGACCCTTATAGTAATATGATAAACTCTGTCTGCAGAAGAGAGATCAAAGAGAAGGAAACTTTCAGAACAACATATGACAAGGTTTGATTAACCTTCTATACTTCAAACTTATCCAAAGTTCAGGTGGATATACCCTTTTGTGAATTGAGCTCACACTTTTAAAAGACAAATCCACAATAAACCAGTCCGAAAACCTATGGATCTTATCACCTTAAAACCAACTGAAACAAAGAAATAAAACTTGTACTCATATTCAGTATTGACCTACAAGCTATGTAAAAAGACAACCACAATAGATACCAGTGCCTTATCCATTAGCCACAGATTCATCTAAGTTTAGGAAATACTCCCACAATCAAATATCCCCACATCCTATCAGCTTCGCTTCTACAGATCCCCACATATGCCTGACATACATAAGAATTTCACTCATACCAAAGCAAACTGCATTTATCAAATTCAAAGTATCCCACAAACAATTTACTGATAGAAATGATTCTCACATATTTAATTCCCCTCCTGAAGAGAAAAGCTAAGAAGCATATCGACTTGAAGTCGCATTACAACCCATATTCAAAAGGAATAACCCTAGATTACTCAGAATGAAACAGTAAATATTTTCAAAACATACTTGAAGACAACACAAAGTTTAAGCTCAAAACCGATGGTCTATATATTGATATTATTTCAGAAAGTATTACAAAAACATTTGAGTGTTCTCCATTAAGACTTAGAAAAGAGCTCAGATAAATCTATGCAGCATTTCCTTACAATTCCTTGCAATCCTTTTTTTACTAGTCTTGGTATCCATTTATAATAACATGGATGCATACAAAGCTTCGGACTTTCCTAGGAGAGTTTGTTACGATCATTACTTCTCTTAAGAAGTAGTTACAAAACATTTTCCAAATGTGGTTACAAGTCTTTTTAAACATCCACGGCTTCTTCTACTTGTTGTTCTTTTGCAACATCTTCTAACTGCTCCACATCTAGTATTGCATATTTTCTTGTCCATTCCTGGTAGACATCATGAGCAGGCCATGAGAAGTTAAGCACTTTTCCTTTTGTCTTGGCTAATCTTTTCCAAGAGTTTCTCATTTTGTTGACCTCTGAATTAAGAAAACCATAATGGGATTTGATTTTCTCAATCTCCTCAATTGTTTTGATAAATATGGAAGCATCCTCTGAATTAATAATTCCTTTTATTCTTAGTGACAATTTGTCTTCTAATTCCTTAAGCCATATTTGATTGTCCTTTAATTGTGTTGGACTAGCAAAACCCCCTAGGAGTAATTTGAAAACTTGATCAGTGTACTCTTTCTTGTACAAGTTGATCTTTCTATCTGTATTATCTACTCCATCTGCTAACTTCACTAAATCCTTTGTCATATCATTGGTAGATTTAATAATGGGGTCAGCCCTTACCTCATCATAGGATACACAAATAAGTTCTATATCTTACTCTTTGGGCCTCCACTTGTCAAAAATAGGCATTAGAATAGCCTTGTCTCCATTTAGCTCATTCCACATTTCCTAAATCTTACTCATGTTATTGTACATTAGTGAGGACCCTATGGTGTCAACAAAACTCAAAATTGTAGCCCTTACTCTCTATTCATATTTCTTTGCATACAGGGCTTGAGCCTATTTTATCTTCTCCAATTCATGGGGAGTGATCTCAATCAACTGGGAACTAGAAGGTGCTAGAGATGGTGGGAATTCAATAATGGGGTTGGTAGGTGGAGGCCTTGTAGGAGAAGAAGAGATCATCAATGTTGAAGACTCACCTTGATGGTATTGTCCTGCCAACTGACTTGTCAACTTGGCAATGATGCTATCTTTACCCCTTACCTCTTCCTTGGAATTGTTGTAAGCTTTCAAAACTATCTCCAACTTAACTTGGAGATCTGTCTTTTCCTTGGCTTCTTTCTCTGCCACTGCAACACTGAATTTTGCAGTCTCTAGGACTATGCTTGCAGCTTCTACCACCCCAGTGCTTTGTACTATTTTCACTATCATACCTCCAAGGTAACTTGACCCTGGGGTGTCTTTATTCTTTCTATTTTCATCTCTTTTTAGAGACAACATAACCAGGGCAGCATTATCCTTGCTGAAAGTGACTCCCTCCATAGGTTTAGTCTCCTTCCTTACCGCCTCTAAAACCAAGGCATCTGCTATGTCCCATTCAGGGAGAATGAGTACACCAGCCTTTGCCACCATGTCTCTTCCTTGCTAAGGAGTGATGGTCTTGAACTCAGTAATCATCTCTTGCTTGATTTCTTCCTCCACCACAAACGGATCCTTGTGGGGCTGCTCACCTTTCCTCTTCTCACACCTAGCATTAAATTGATCAATATTTTGCTTCCACATGAATTGCATGAAAGCTCCTGATGTGACAAAGTTATTATCAGCCATGAAATCCTCACTGGCTTGTTTGATCTCAGGATCCAACTCCTGGCCTTTGAACTCACTAGTGGTTATGTTCATCTCAGCATTAAGGGGCTCTTCTAGCATTCCCTCTTCAACTTCATCATAGGTGTAGGCTATCTCTCCAAGACTGCCTAATTGTAACAATTGCTCAGCTTCTGCCTGTTCATCTCCTATATGAATAGGGGATTGAGATGGGGAATACAAGGGTTCATCAGATTGTACTTCCTTTCCCATTCTTTTCCTCTTTGGGCTCTCCTGAATGTCAATGACATCCTGTATCTTCCTCTTTCCTTTTGAGGTAGAAGGCTCCCCTGTTGTTGGCATCAACATGCTATAGTTGGACTTCTTATGTAACATGTAATCACCTGGAGGGATTGCTTTGGTAGATGTAGACCTAGTTAAAACTAGTCTTTCTTTCTTAGGGTTATTCTTAATCACAACCCCCCTCTTCTCTTTCAATGTCTGCATTACATCTTCAAAACAAAGAATTAAGAATTTTACCTTTTCTTCAAAGGGGTAGAAACTGGACAAAGGGTCATAGCTGGTGTCAAATCGGTGCACAAAATCCACGGTCTTATTATAGGCCACCCACTTTTCTTTCCTTATCTCTTGCTCATCCAAATCAAACTCATTCCTAATGAGGTCTTTAGGGAACTGGAATTGGTGAGGTCTATCTCTACATACTGCCCTCTTTCTGAACATGTCGTTGAAGAAATCTTTAGGGTCAACATACCTTGATATTGAAGTTGATAAATGGTATGGTTGAAGGAAATCTTCAAAGAACTTCCAGCCCCCTTTAGTTATTACAAACTGATGAGCTATAGTTATTGTAGGTAAAATGGTCCCTTTACCTCTACCTGTTAACTCTGCCTCTTGCATGCCACCAGTCTGCCTGAGAACTTCTGCAATTCCTACTTTGAGAGCGACCTAATATGGCAACAAAAATGGAGTTCCTCTGAAACCATACACTCTGAAAACTGTGGAGATAGGCTATAAGTACGTATTACCCTAATTGTGGACAATTTTAATATTTCCAGCAAACTCTTTTGGCCTAATGAATTCCAAAAGGAGCTTAGGGACTCTTGGATTCTCTGAACATATAAGAGTCCTAATCTTGGATGCAAAGCACTTATCAAATCTTGAGTAGCTAGCATCTTTTGTATCCCATGAAAGCATTGTACTCCATAACTAAACTAGCATCTTCTCTCTATCCTTTTCTTTCACAAGATCCATTCCATTTGTAAAATAGTCACCTCCATTGAACAAAAATAAGTGCATGAGGAGGGAGTACCATCCAAAAGGCCTATCCACTTTCCCATTCTTTATCCCTATCAAGCCTTCATGGATGGCATTAGTAACATAGGAAGCATAATCAAAGGTCACTGCCAGAGAAGGATTTAAAATTTGAGTAATCACTAACATCTAATGAGTTGGCATGTTTGCCTCAGCATCCTCTCCTAAAATTTGGCAAAGTGACTAGTATAATCCCTTGGCTCTAAGGGTGAATAGATTAAAGGAGAAGGGCTCCATAGTATTAGGTCCTACAGCTGTTAATCCACCTATCTTCACAAAGAATTCTTTAAGAGGCCCATTCCTAAGGTGATTCCTCTGTGTATTGTAAACCTGAGCTAGTGATTTAAAATTGATGGGTTCTAAAAAATTGGAAAATTCACTATGCCCAAAAGCATTTTTGAACTCTTCATTATTAATCTCAATGAGGGTTTTTCCATTTATGTCCCTAATACTCTTTGTAGTTGGTTCATAATTGTGTGCAACCTGAGTTAGAAGGTCCACATCCATGAACACTCCAGGAACTACCAATTTTCCTAAATCTAACTCCCAAATGTTTTTCATTAGGGTTGGGGAATGTCTCATGCTAAATCTAACCTTGAAAAGACCCAACCCAGACAATCCTATATGTGGGTCTCTCAGCCAATTGCCTTTGTCATACAATCCTTCTCCTATTTTTAGGCGAGGAGCTCTTGGCACTAATTCTTTTACCTTAGCTACCACATTGGTTGACATGGTCAACTATTCTAGGAAATCATCACAGATTGCCCTCTCTTGGTAATGAACCTTTCCTGAGAACTCCCTTTTAGGTGCCATCTTAAAATTACTATGCAAGCAACTTAATTACTAACCACACAGTTCTGTAACAGATCAAAACCCCAATTTAAACAAACTGTCAAGTAATTGCGAAGCAAGAGTACAAGAGAACTAGTTCTTGGCTCAAAGAATTCTGCTCTGCACCTGAAAAATCTGCTCTGCACCCGCTTCTCTACAATAGCTCTTCAAAATGATGTCTTCATTCAATTTATATGAGATCATATACGGTAGTCGGGCTCTTAACTGCGACATTGATACCACATGCTTCGGTCGTCCCTTCAAAATTGAATTCATAGAAGAATTCAAAATTTTTGCTCCAACAGGTCATAACACACCTGTGTATTTTCTTTTTCACTCTTTTTCCATTTTGCAGAGCGTAACATCCTTGCACGTTCATCTAGCAAAACTGTGCTAGTCGTTAGATCATATCAAACTTGCACTATCTTTACCCTTTTACCTTTCCTCATCCGGCAACGAGCTAAAAATATTTTCGCCACTTTGCGGGCTTTAACCCTCAAGCATTTTCCTTTTGCAAAGCTGCACCAAGCGTTAGATAGAACTCTAACCGCTCGACCTTTAACTCTAACCAGGACCATCAACCCATTTAACTAACCGCGCCTTATCTTGACAACTAACGGTTTTCACTATTTTGCAGGGGTTAATCCGCTTCCATCTTTGGGCCATGCAACAACGAGAAGCATTGGATCAATCTTGAGATGAACACCTTTTAAGTGGGACCTTTATCCGAGTATTACATACCCCACTTGTTTACTGGCTAACAAAGGCCACATGGCACTCGGCCATTAGCCCTAGAAGCTCCTTCCTATTCAGTTCTAAGTCATCCACGTGTCTTACTTCAATATTCCTACATAGCTTTCGGTTACACATAGGTGGGCCCTTAATTTGTTTTAAAACCACATGTCATCCGACACATCACTAATGAGCCCCATAAGAAGGAGCAAATGTCATTCCATGTCATGCCGGATAGAACCTCTTTTTGTCTTTCGCCATTTCGCGGGCCTTAATCTTCGGTTGGTTTGCAGCCATGAAACAATGAGAACCCTTGGATCAAAATAGAGTTGATCATCTTTTACCTTTATGCCTTACCTATCCTTTGGGCCCACTAGCTCTTTTGCCATTTCACAGGCCTTAAAGTACTAGCATCTTACCTTCATGAATTTACGTGAGCCGTCAGATCTCAAGAACTTGCATGATACTTAATAGCTTACTTAAAACTGGCAGACGTGGGTCTTCTGACTTAGCTTTATCCACTTGGCATTCGGTCATTCCTGAACTGGTGTGTCAACTTCTTACTTGTTATCTCAGCCAGCTGGACTTCCCGCTTGGAATGCCATGTCATTTCGCCATTTCACGAAAGCTATCTTGTGAGCACCTTCCTCCTGCAAAACTGCGCTGGCTGTTAGATCTCGAGGACCTGCACGTCTGTTATGCCTTTTAGGAACCTCTTTTGCCCAGGCCCAAAAACCTTTCGCTATTTCATGAAGAATAAACTGTGAGCATCTCTTGGCCGCGAAACAACGAAAGTCGTCGATTTCTTTTAAACTTGATCGCCTTTTAGCTGTGGAAAAGTCTTCATCGTTGGGTCCCGCCAAACCTTTTCGCCATTTCGTGAAAGGTAACTTACTTTCTTATTTCGGCTGCGAATCAACGTGAGCCATTGGATTCGAAATGAGATGGGGTCTCATTAAGCTAGCCGCCAATACACATAGTCAACCCTGCTTTTTCTTTTCGCTATTTCACATAGCTTAACACACTTGCAATTTTGCCTAACAAAATAGCGAAAGGTGTAGATTAATCTGAGAGTTGTGTGACACTTACAGTACCCAACAACATTTAGGAAAAGGAATAAGTGATAGGCATAAAAATTTTCAATTAATCAGAGACCACCTAGGCAAGTAACAAGGGGGGACACTTTACATGACTCAGAGACCCATTACTTAAGTGAATAATGTAATGCAGAAATAGAAGCCAAAGGGTTTTTTATTAGACATTTGAGTGATTAAAAACTAAACCCTTAACCCATAAAGACCTAGAATAGATTTGAAGCAATTAATAGCATACCTGACCCAAAAATTTTCAAAGCTTAGCCAATCATGGGAAAAGAAAACCCATTTCTTAAATAGTGATAACATCTCCTTTGTTGTCAAAGATTTTGCATATACCGTTTCTAAACTCCAATGGGTAACCTCTGTTATTAAGTTGTGCCACACTTAATAGATTTTTCTTTAGGCCTTCAACCCAATAGACATCATTAGCACTTCTCTTCCCATTAAGAGAAATAACTCCCTTACCTTTACCATACAGGGTGAGTCATTGCCAAATCTGACAACACCGCCATCAAATTCCTTCAGGGAAATAAATTTACTTTGATAGCTGGTCATGTGATGTGAACAACCACTATCAATGATCCAATCATCGGAGTTATCCATTATGGATACTAGTGCCTTTTGATATGATACTTCTTCCTTAATTGCTACAAACACAATAGCTTCACTAACATCATAATCAGATTCATCATCAGTAATACCACTGTCAATAGCTACAAGACAATCTCTCTTGCCTTTACCCTTGTACTTCTTAAATTTGTCTCTCTTGCAATCATTTTCACCATTAGGGCAGTTTGTTGCTATATGACCAATCTTGTTGCATGCAAAACATTTTAAATGTAGCTTACCTCTATATTTACCAGTGCCTCTAGGCAGTTGTTTTGCCAACAATGCTTCAAGTTCCACTAAGTTGTCTTCATCATCAACATCTCTACTGGATCTAGATTCATAGCTATTGTCGGTATCTCTACTTCTTCTCATAGATGGGTTAGAGATAGAAGCTCTGAATGCATATTCTGATTTCTATACACTACCATCATAGCCATTTAGTTCAAAAGCAGTAAGTTTGCCAATAATAGAGTCAAGAGTTACCTTTGTCTTGTCAATGGATTTTAGCTCCTGAATAGTTGCAACTCAGATAGCATAGATCAATAGCAAGGTTCTCAGTACCTTACTGATTACTATGGCATCATCCACTTTCCCTCTTGCACTCTATATCTCTCCAACTATCTCTTTGATCCTTTGACCATACTGTTTGATGTTCTCACCTTCAGACATTATCATGTCATCAAACTTGCCTCTTAAACTCTCTTCTTTAGCAATCTTGACATGCCCATCACTGCTATAGATATCTTCAAGTTTCTTCCATACTTCATATGTAGTTTCAAGACCATGAACATCTACATATTCAGCATCAGACAAGGAACTCATAATAGCTTCTAATGCCTGGTGATTTTCTTGTTGTTTTTTCTTCTGATCATCAGTTAGGGGTCTAGTAGGTGTAGTATACTTATATTCTATATGATCCCAATACTGACTACCAAGAATCTTAAGGTAAATCTTCATTCTATCACTACATATTCGATAGTTATCTTTGTTAAACTTCAAACCTTCTTTCTTCATCATGATCTACAAGATCTTTTCCTCAAGCTGTTAGGATTTTAGATTAAGAGGACCTAGAAAGCTCTCATACCAATTGATGGTATGATGAAAGAATAAGTATCTAGTAGAATACTAAGAGGCAGGGGATGAATCAGTATATTGAAAAATTGATACAAAGTTCCCAAGCTCAAAACTCAGTCAAACAAAGTAAACATATCTTAGTCAAGATCAATATTCTTAGGAGTACTTTGACATTAACCTGTTTAACAGTTATGACAACTTTTAATAGTAAACACCTTCAATCTTGTAAACATCAACAATGCTTAATCTTAACTCAACATATTCATCTCTCAACGCTTCTACTTAACATGCCTTATCACAAGTTAACCAAATCAACAAATAAGATCACAACCACAAAAGCATTCACCACTTGACACAAATGTTTATACATAGTAAACCCAAATAGGTAAAAACCATGGTGACATGGGACTCACGAGGATAGCTATATGAACTCTTTTAAAGTTCACCCTGTTAGGAGCCAAAGCCTATTAGAGCTTTACAATAAGTCTTGTTAAGAACTAATTCCAGTTAGGAATCACCCGGTTAAGGGATTTACAAATATACCTTGTTAGAAGCACAATACCTTGTTAGGAGTAACCTCGCTAGAGTATTTAAGAATCCAAGCTAATGGACCACCTTGTTAGAGGACTTATTGAGTAACCAAGCTTGTTAGAGCTTACCCGATTAAGGGATTTTACTTTTGCTGTAATTGTTATAAAACAACAGGTTTTCTTGATCTGTCTGAGTAGCAATACATTTGCTTGATCAAATCCTTCTAAGATTCAATCTGCCTTTACTCAAAGTGCAGATCCATTCACTGGTTGGGAAACCACACACTCAATGGGTTTTCTACCAATCTCTCCAACAAACTTTACAAACAACTTCATCGACCTTAAATACAAATCAATTAGGTTGATAACACAACAAAAACCTAATTCTCATCATTGAGATTACAAACAAGTCAGTTCATCCTTGACCATTAGAAATCATGACAATCTCTTCACATTCTTCAAGACAATTCCAACCACTCCATGATCATCGCTTTGTTGGACTTTGTAACCTCATCACACGCTTGTGCATTAAATGCAATCCACTTTTTTCCTTCCCTAGACAATAAGCAAATGTGCCAAATAAATTTGAATTTATCCTCATACAATGATCACACATGTCTCCATCATTACCGCTCATCAGATAATAAACCAACAAACTTGATCGGTTAGGTTTTAACAGCTGATAGGGTTTACCAGTTACATTACATAGAAGGGTTTGACCCTTTATACGGGTTCACAGGTTCAACTCACAAACTTTACATACCGGTTACAATATCTTCTACAACTCTCTTTTTACCAATTACTAGCCAATAGCATAAACAACAATATCAACAATAACATGAATACCTTTTACTGGTTCAATTGGCATCAATGACAACATATCATTAATGCAATCTCTATGCAAAATATCAATAAACTCAAAATCCCAACACGTCTGTCCTTCATCTTGGGTGGAATTTTGCATTCGTGGAGGATTCAATGAAATTTGTGAATCCTCCATGCCTCCTTGATTTTGGCGCTTGTCCTTCATCTTGGGTAGAATTTTGCATTGGTTGAGGATTCAATGAAATTTGTGAATCCTCCATCCCTCCTTGATTTTGGAGCCCGTCCTTCATCTTGGGCGTAATTTTGCATTGGTGGAGGATTCAATGAAATTTGTGAATCCTCCATGCCTCCTTGATTTTGGCACCTATAAGAATTTGGGATGATTTTTCCAGAAAGAGAATTTTCTTGAGCTTTCCATTTCAGGAGTGGACTTCCAACACTCAACCATCTTCTGGCTTTCTGACTTTCCAAAATTAGAAATATTTGCAAATGCCTGATCTTTGTCACCTTGCCCAAATGGTCCTATCAGAACAAACTTTCCAAAAATAGAAACCCTTAAAGTGTCAACGTTAGACCCCTAAATAGGATATAGGAATGACTTACTATAAATAGAAACTTACTAAAAAATAGTAAGTTTGAGTTTTGGCAAAATGATGACATTCCAACACTTAGTAAAATCTCTAAAAATAGGAAGTTTCTAAAAATAGAAATTTTCTCCATTTTGGCTCAAATTTTACTGGGAGGTTCCTTGAAGGGTCTTGATTCCAATCGTATGTTCAATTTTTTGAAAACACTAACATAAACCCCTAAAATCTAGGACAAAAGGAACAAACCCTAAAAAAGGGCAAAATCGGCCCTAGACTTCACCAAACTCGCTCAAACGAAAAGAAAATTAACTCCAAATGACCCTCGAACACTCACAAACTTAGAGAGAGACTTTCGCAAAAAGACCCAACAACAAAAAACCAAAAGAATAGAAAGGCCTAAAAAGTGGGGGATCTCCATTTGCAATGGGGTGATGTGTGAAAAAGTCACAAAAAATCCCTAAAACCTTTACCGGAATATCCCTTACATAAATTTCCTCACATACATGATCTCTCTGATATATTTGGCATCTCCTATATTCTCTCCTTCCAATTATATATTCGCATGGTGATTCTTCTTTGTTACTTTCTTTATTGCATTGCTTTCAAAAAATATCTATCAGACTGACCTATATACCCTATACAAATTTACATTCCTTATGTCGTCTTACAAAGATATTTAAAATATCAAATTACATGTCGACCAGATAACATAAATGCATAAACATTAAAATTAATTGTCAATGTCGGATCCAAGATATGTCGGCCTCCAATACAGATACCCTTTGCTAAATCATGTCGTCCTGCATTGCCGATGACCATAGAAATTCCTCTATCTTGCCGGTGTTGGTTCTGATGAAGTATCTGTGAAGTGCCTGTCAGTACACCATAGAATCAAAACATGAAGCTAGAACACAATACCATGTTGCAATCAATGACAACATAGTGAAACCAACCAATAGAGTGTCACTTGCCAACAAGGTATTTGTTGATCTGATATCATTTTTGGATGAAATGATGATATGTGTCATGATTTTATTAATGAAATGAAGAATGAGTTTGAGATGTCACTTGTAGGTGAGATAAAAAAAAATTATTGGTTTGCAAATCAAACAAATGAAGGAAGGTATTTTTATCACACAATCCAAGTATGTGAAGAAAGTGTTGAGAATTTTTGGAATGGGAGACTGTAAACCAATTGGAACACCAATGGTTACAGGTTGTAAACTATCAAATGAAGATGATTCTGCACTAGTTGATGAAAAGGGGTATAGATCCATGATAGGTAAGCTACACACAATCCAAGTATGTGAAGAAAGTGTTGAGAACTTTTGGAATGGGAGACTATAACCAGTTGAAACACCAATGGTTACAGGTTGTAAACTGTCAAAGGAAGATGATTCTGCACCAGTTGATGAAAAAGAGTACAAATCCATGATAGGTAAGCTACATTATGTTGTCCACAACAGACCGAACATTTATCATGCAGTAAGATTGGTTACTAGATTTCAGAAAAAGTCTGAAGGAGTCACACATGGTTGCAATGAAAAGAATTTTCAAATACCTGAAAGGCACAATTGATTATGGATTATAGTATCCATATGCTGAAACTTTGACTTAAAGGTATATACAGATGTAGATTGGGCAACAAATATGTAGGAAGAGTACAACCGGAGCAGCATTATTTCTTGGAGGAAGATTAGTATCTTGGAGAAACAAGAAATAAAGTTGTATCTCTCAATCAACAACATAAGCTGAGTATGTTGCATCTTACATGAACCCAAGCAATTTGGATGAAACACATTTTGGAATGTTTCAAGTTGAAGATATCAGAACTGGTAAGAATTTTCTGTGATAACATCAGTGCTATAAACATTTCTAAGAACCTAGTGTTGCATGCTAGGACAAAGCATATAGAGCTGAAGTATCATTTCTTGAGAGAGAAAGTTCAAAGTAAGGATGTGTCACTAGAGCATGTTTCCACTAAAGAGCAGCTAGCAAATATTTTTACTAAGCCTCCGCCTAAGGCTACACTTGAATATCTTAGAGGTATGTTAGGGGTTGTACCCCTACATGAAGTCAACTAAGAAGATAGGGAAGCCATCAATCCCAGATTCTATTGAAAATATTAAGGAAGGATTGGTGAAGCATGGAGCTACTCCATAGGGGGATTATCTTATTGTAGATCATTGAAGCATGGAATGGTTTATCTTTACTTTGGCATTGTTGTCAAAGGGGGAGATGTATATGATTGATAGCCAGTTACTAGTTGAAGATATGGAGATTCAGGACAGAATATGATTGGAAAATGTAAACCAAGATTCCTATACCTGTGTATGTTCTTTACTCTCAATCATGACAATCAATTGGAATTGATATTTATATTGCCATCAATGCCAAAGGGAGAGAATGTTGGCATTGCAAGAAGATTGCATTGGAGAAGTATAGTGTTGTCATTGATGTCAATAGCAACTGGTGATAAAGATATAATGCAACCGGAAATAATGCAGTAAAGCAACTGGTAGTAAAGCATTGAAGGCAATCGGTATTGGAGTAGTGAAGATCAACCGGTAACCCTAACTAGTTGAGAGGCAGAACCCTAACCGATGAATTTTGGAGATCGGTTGTGATGATCTATGACGGAATGGTGATTGGTGATGAAGATGCCATGTAAGCATGTTGCACATGATAAGTTTTGAAATGGATTTGGCACATAGAGATAACCATTTATCTTAGGAATGATCAATTGTTTAGTATGAAGTGGAAAATGCATGATGAGTTACAGGATCCAATGTGTGGTGATCCAGGAGTGATTTAAGTTGTCTAGAATAATGTGCAGTTGATTGCTATGTATTCTAATGGCCAAGATTGAAATGATATGTTTGTAATCTCTATGAGATTTGTAGGGTTTGTGTTGTGTTACCAACCTATTTTATTTGTTTATAAGGTTGATGAACTATTTGTAACAGTGTTGGAAATTTGGTTAAGTGTAATAGCAAGTGTTGTCAAACCAGGAGGTGTGTTTGCAGAATGTTGTGAAGGCAGATAAGAGCTGTAAAGGATCTAATTAGGAAAGGAAGTTTTATTTCCAAATCAATCAAGAACTTGTTGTTCTCTACCCATTACAACTGTTAAATCTCTTAACCGGGTAAGCTTTAACAGGCTTGTTGTTGAAATCCTCTAACCAAGTGATCCATTAGCTTGGATTTGACATCCTCCACTGAGGTTACCTTTAACAGGGTATTTGTAGTCAATCCCTTAATCGTGTGGTCCTTAACCGGATATGTTCTTAACAGGACATTATTGTAGAAGCTTCTAACCGAGCTTGGCTCCTAACATGGCAAAATTCAAAAGAGTTCAAAAAACTTGTGGGTATTCATCCCAATCGTGGTTTTTCCCATTTGGGTTTCCACATGAAAAATCATTGTGTCAAGTGTTGAATGATTTTGTGGATGTGTTTTTGATATTGTTTATATGAATGACTGGTAAATTTGCATAGATATATTTAAATGACCAAAAATGATCTGAAACATGTTTTTAATGGTATTAGTGAAGTGGCTTAAGGTTTTGTCAAATGGTATTTAAGTTTCAAGATTTTTTGCAATGTATCATTGATATATTGGACAAACGATAAAGTTTGACAATATAGTTGCAGTTTTTGATACAATAACTAAACCAGTTAGTTTAGTGAGTTGATTCTGAGTTGGAATTGAGATTGGTGAAAGTTTAGTTTATTTTTTATCTACTAATTCACCCCACTCTCAGTAGTTGACCTGACCTTTATAGTTTCATCATATTATCAGTTACATTTTACTGTGCATGTTTCTTATCAATAATGCTTATACTGATAAGTGTCAAGTTTGAATAAGAAGTTTTAATTAAGTTTAAATCTGTAATTATCAGTATAGTGTTGATTCACCCCTCCCCTCTCAGCACTGGTTGGGACTAACATAGTGATGGATCTGGATCGAAGGAGGTCATTAAGGAGTCTCTCATAATCCACCTCTACCTATCAACATACACACATGGGACCACCACGGCAGGGGCTAGAGGGATTGGATAGCCACCATCCCTAGAGTTGGCGATATAGAAGTGATGCAAGAGCACCAGTCTAGTTCTTACTGATTGGGCAATTTTCAGTGAAATTGCTTGAGAGTGTGGCATTTCTTCATCTTTGAGTGTTTAGTATTGTGGTTTTGGGTTTATTCCCTTGTGTTCATGATCCTTGTTGTGTTCAAGTTTCATTGCATTTGGCTTTGTTTCCAATGAGATGTGGATTCTAGTATTGGCTCGGTTGATAAGTCCTTACTAGTTAGTTTGGTAGTTTGTTGAGCAAAGTTGGATCGGGTTGCAGATGATCTCTGTGACTTGCGGATCGTTGGAGATGTTTCTTTGGGCCTTGGCTGATATTCTCAGAGGTCTACGCATCATTTTATGTTTTTTGTGTTTGTTCTTAGTGATTTAAGCCAACATGTTACTATTGCACATTTCATGAACCAATTGGTCTTTGGGCCAACTTGATTAAGTTGTAATTATTTGTGGGTGATATATATATGGAGGTTTGTGAATCATTTGGACAAATATAGAAGTCAGAAGAAAGAAGACAAAGTTTAGAGATCGAGCGAAGATGTAGATTCGACAGGATTCTAATCTGGTTGGACTGAAGATGGAAGGCTAAAGTTCGGATTAGGGTAGAACTGACAAATTATTCCCGGAAGCTAATTTAATATGAGGATAATTTGTGGATCTTGTAATTATGTTGTAAGAATCATTTGTATCCTGGAATGCAATCCAACATGTGGCATGTGTAATTATTTAGATTGTAATAAGATTTATTCAAGTTATTCACTGGTTATGTGTTTTGTGTTGTTACTGGTTGTTCTTTCTATTGTTTATGGCATCTTGTTACCGGTTATCAGTATGGTTTGTATTATTTATGTGTTAAGCTACGAGGTTGGGTTGTCCTTCATTGGATCTCCCTCCCTTGACTGCGTCAAATGGTATCAAAGCTGGTTTGTGAACCTATTGTTGGATAGAGTGTTGTTTGTGCACTAGTTGGTTGGAGAGAAGATTGAGGCAACTTGTGGACTTGTTTAGAGTATCGAACATGAGGCAGAGCAAGGTTTGCAGGTAGACTACTGATCCTAGAGCTTGGGCTTGAGGCAGTTAGTGGGTGGAGACTTGAACAGATCGATGATTGAGGCAATCTATAGTTTGCACCTGTAGATCACCATGGAGAGGCAACCGAAAGTTGTAGTCATATTGCCAAACCCTCTGAGCCAGTTGCAAGTACCTACTGACAGATCACCAAACTAGATCAAGTGATGGGACTCACTTTTAAATTAACCCCGAGAGTCTATTGCAGGAGCATCAATTTAGATCTTACCAGTTGGGTATTTTTTCAGTGGAATTGCTTGAGAGTGTGCCATTTCTTCATGTTTGAGTCTTTAGTATTGTGGTTTTGGGTTTATTCCCTTGTGTTCTTGATCATTTTTCATGTTTGAGTTTCATTGCATTTAGCTTTGTTTCTGGTGAGATGTAGATTCTGGTATTGGCCTAGTTGATAAGTCCTTACTGGTTAGTCTGGCAATGTATTGAGCGAAGTTGGATCAGGTTGTGGTTGATCTCCATGACTTGCGAATCATTGGAGATATTTCTTTAGGCCTTGGCCGATATTCCCAGAGGTCCGCACATCATTTTATATTTTTTGTGTCTGTTCTTAGTGATTTAAGCCGACATGTTACCGTTGTACATTTCATGAACTGGTTAGTCTTTGGGCCGACTTGATTAAGTTGTAATTATTTGTGGGTAGTATATATGGAGGTTTACAAATTATTTGGATAGATATAGAAGTCAGAAGAAAGAAAACAAAGTTTAGAGATCGAGCGAAGATGTAGATTAGACAAGATTCTGGCCCGGTTGGATTGAACCCGAAAGGCCGAAGTCCGGATTAGGGTAGAACCGACAGACTGTTCCTGAAAGCTGATTTGATATGAGGATGATTTGCAGATCTTGTAATTATGTTGTAAGCATCAATTGTATCTTGGACTATGATCCAACATGTGGCATGTGTAATTCTTCAAATTGTAATAAGATTTATTCAAGTTATTCACCGATTATGTGTTATGTGTTGTTACCGGTTGTTCTTTCTGTTGTTTCTAACATCTTGTTACCAGTTATTGGTATATTTTGCATGATTTATGTGTTAAGATGCAAGGTTGGGTTGTCCTTAATTAGATCTCCCTCCCTTGACTACATCAAGATGCCACATTTTATACTAGTGGATGATATGTATATGTTGTATCTAAAAACTATAAAAGGTACAAAAAAAATAGGAATTGCAAGCACCAAGCATGAGCTCATTATCTCGTTGAATTTGTCAATGTAATCTTTGCATCATGGATCCTAAAATAAGTCAACAGGGAAGAAATTTGAGATAATTCCTTTACAAACCTTCTATAGTAGCTACACAATCTAAATAATCCTCTTAATTAATTGAGTCTGGTTGATGGTGGCCAATCTATGATTTCTTAAATATTATGTCAGTCGACTTGAACTCCCTTAAAACTTATGATATGTCCCTGATATAGAATTTCAATCAATTCAAATTCAGATTTAAACAAATTAGCATAGAAATATTGTTGGTAGAAGATGTCTAAAACAATGTCTAAATGATCTATGTCCTCTTTCCAATTTTTACTATAGATTAGTAAATCATCAAAAAATAATAAGATTTGAGTTGCCTATTGACTACCTTATTCATGAAAGATTGGAAAGTTGTTGGATCATTGGTGAGACCAAATGACATGACTAAGAATTCAAAATATCCATAGTGCCATCAAAAAGAAGTCTTCTTCACATCTTCTCTCATGCAAATTTGATGGTACCCCGATCTTATATCAATTTTAGAAAAGTATACAACTTCGTGTAATTCATCTATTAGCTAATATATTCTTGGTATGGTATATCTATTATTGATGGTTTTATTATTCAATGAATTGTAACCTATGCACATTCTCATTGTTCCATATTTCTTCTTTATTAGCATCACTAATAATGAAAATGGGCTACAACTAGGTTTGATAAATCTCATGTCCAAAAGTTCCTTCATGTTTAATTCTACCTCTTCCTTGTAAGCCTCTTCAATGATGTTAGGGAGTTTTGAAAACAGATTTGGCACCTTGTTCTAACTCAGTTACATGATCAAATCTCCTATCTAGAGGTGATCCTAGAGGCATATCACTAAAAACTACACTATTGTTATAGTGAAGCAAAGCTTCTTCATCCTAAGCTTACTATTTATTTCATAATCCACTTTGTTACTAACAATGTTTGTAACATTATTCTATGGAGGAGTTGGGAATATATTTTCCTATAATTCCCTTTATGTTTCCATGGAGTGTGAAACTTGGTGAGCCACAGGCTTCTTCAGGTGGAAGTCTCAAGCTTCAAAATTCTTTTAATTGCTTCTTGCAGTGTAGAAGGTGTAAAGGATTTAATGAAACCCCTTAAAGGTTCTTCAATTCATTCAAGAAAAAAATATATAATTATTTTCTTTCCATATCTAGCACAATAACAACAATATTTTGGAATTTTTCCACATATTCATTGATAGTGTTTGTTTGTTTTAACTTTGATAACTCCATAAAGTATTCTTCTTCATCCTCGAGTTCAAACCTACCTAAAAGTTTTTGGCTAAACTCATCAAAAGTACTTTCTTGATTATGACCTTGAGTAGTCATTTTGTGGTACCACTAGTCATAAGAAACACCTTCATATAGCATATTTCTCCTTCATGTGATTGAGAGTAAAGAAGATATGAAGCTTCTATAACCAAGTTCTTGTTGATATTTAATTATTCTGATCAAAGGTTGGAGTTGATAGATTATTCAATTTTCTTTTTCAAAATTTTCTCACCTAAATCTTTGCATGTCTTATAGCCCTTTATTGGTAACTAGATATTCATAAATTCCACTTACTCTTTGAGTGGGATTGAATTTATGAATTCTTCATTTTGACCATTATAGGTGGCTCGAATTGCAATCAAATGTCCTACAGTTTCATCTAATGAATTACAAGGTTGACTTAACGCAATTACTTCATCTACAAGAAATAAAAATATTTTGTGATGGTTACCTTGAAACTCTCTAAAGAAACTTCCATTGTTGTGTGTAGACATTGATCCTTTTAGTTTCTCTGCTAGAAGCTTCATGACCTCTCTAGTTTCCACAAGAGTTTCTATCATATTCCTTTGATTTTATTGATTAACATGTAGAATGTTTTTGTGCAACTCTTCAATATTAGACAATTTTATCTTCCTTGGTATTTCTTCTTCACTTTCTTTTGTTGGCAAACTTTTACAAATTGGCTCTTCTTCTCATGCTACAAATACCTCTTTTCTCTCTCACTGGGTTGCGTAAATTAATAGATTCCTTAGGCTAAAAAAATAAAAGATCTAATACCACTATAATGTCCCTTAAACATGTATTTAAACCAATTTTTAAACATGTATTTTTTAAAGGAAAAATTAAAAGATCTAATACCACTATATTGCTTTATTAGATTTTATAGTTGCTTCCTTGAATATTTTTAGTAATTGTTTGCAATTGGTTTCTTCATGTCTATAGGATCCACTTCATTGGCAGGTCTACTTATTGGACATTTTACATTTATTTATAGACTTTCACCTCTTAGACTTGGATAACACTATTTGGGATATTAGTCTTCTCTTTGGTGATAACATCCATTGAGTTGCATCATATCCCATTCTAGATCCTCTTTTTTTATCATTGCCACATTCATATTACTTAGTTTGCACATCTTAATTCACATTGGTCCATGTCTCACAACCACTGATCACTATTCTTGACTCTTGTATGGTACAATTAAGTCCTACATCAACATAAAGTCAAACTACTAAATTTTAGATGCATCCAACTTGATTCCTTTCTACATTTTGCTTCAATAGGACTTTAGTAGCATAATAGCTCAAGGTTTCTTTCTTGTAAGAAAGATGCATTATTTTGTACAATGTAACCTACTAGAACATTCACCATGCCATATTTTGCATTATTGTTCTTTCTCTTCTTTGTGGAGGTGCACATGCACCTTATCTTGCAAGGAATTTAAGAAACTCGCTTTTTAAAGGGTTATCTTTTCCTCCTCCATATATCTTAGTTGAGATGGAATTTTATCTTACAAGTTTTTTGTTCTCTTCTTTTAGGTGGTACAATCACTTTGTACTTAGATATTATTTCAGAATTTATATAAGCACCTAACATGACCTTATTGTATCTTAGTTGCACTTAAGGAAGCATTAGTGTAAGTGACTTCAAACAACTCAATTGCATCAACTTCCTCTTATCAATTGTCCTTGCTAGAATAAGTGTTTCTTTACTAAAAATGGCAACCTTCCCATTTTAAATGCCCAAGGTTAGTAACAATTGTTTGGCATTGCCAACTTCCATCTAAATTTCTTTAGGATCTCACACATTTATTTTTGTGTATGCTAGAGATCTATTGATGCTATCATTATAGTGGTTGACTAGAAAACTCTTTAGGGTAGGAATTAGTATTCAAATTTGAGCTTGGAATCAGTGGCCAAAATTAATGTTATTTATAGGTTGGAAATGATACTCTTGCATCATTTGTCTATCATACTTGATGCTCTTTTATAGGGCAGTTAGTAGCATGATGAAAAAAAAAGAAATGATACATTTTCTCTAACAACGATTTGTTGGGTTTGAATTTTTTTTGAAGGGCATTTGATTGGCCAATACATAATGAAGATAGGATTAGTAAATACTACTATTGGATTCAATAACTTGTTCAAGCCTCAATAACATGGGACGGAAAAAGTAAAATTAGAACACTAGGGGAAGGGGCATCTTTAAGTAGGTATCAGGTGACACTTCTAAATGACCAAATTTTGACACTTGTGTGTGTAGACACCTAAAAATGTCTCATTGATCATGTACTAATTATTCCTCTAATTGATTAAATAATTCTTTAATTATTTAATTAAGTTAATTAATCGTATTTTTCTAAATTCATATTTCCTCATCATCTTACTAATTATTCTATTTCTTATTCTTTCATCATTTAATCATTTTAACCATTTTCTAATGTTAATTAAATATTTCTTATTTAATTAATTCTGATTAATTCCCCAATTTAAATAATCTTTATTATTTAAACAAATTAATTCTCAATTTCTATCTCTATTCAATTAATCATTAACCCTTTTTTAAATATTAATTAAATATTAATTATTTAATTAATTGTGATTTAATTCCTTTAATTTAAATAATCTTTATTATTTAATTAAATTCAATTTCTAAATAATTAAATAGTTTCTTTAAATTATTTAATTAACTAATTAATTCTTCCATTTCCAAATCCCCAAATTCTAATTTCAATTAATTTCTTATTTATTCTAATTTCTTCTAAATTCAAATACATGTGCATGATTTCAAAAATCAAAGTCAAGTTCTAAATATATTCAAATACTAAATTGAATTTAAATAAATTCAATTATTTGAATTAAATATCATGCAAAGATTAAATTGAAAATCTAAGTTAAAATGCAAGCACATGCTAAATTGATTAATTAAATCAATTAATTAATTAAATCATTTATCTCTCCAGTCTCTATTTTCATCTTCTAGTTCTCTTTGTCATCCTCTTTATTTACTCCAATCATTCTTTTTCTTCCTTCAATTAGCTTTTTATCAATCAATTGACTCAATTAATCTATTCAATCTATTCAGTTTCACCTCCAAGTTAGCAGTTCAACTATCAATCAACATGTGAGCTCACCTGAGTTCCACCTCTTGATCATTTTGTTCCACCTTTCAATCAATCTCATCCAAAAATCTATAAATTGAGGATCCAATATCCATTTTCAACAATCACGAACTTTGAATCTTTGTGTAACTTGCAGGTTACCAACACAATATCTAAGAGCCATCATACCACAGAGAAGAGAAGAGCAATGGAAGCTATATGCGATCTTGGAATATGGAGTTTCATTGAATGATCTTAATTACTATTTGTTTGATATTGCATTATTTCATTGTCTGTTTGTTAGAATTCTTTCATTAGATAGGAATTCATGATTTCCCTTTGCTCCTAATTGAATACTTGTTTTTAAGATGAATTTTACTTGTACACATTTTGGTGAACCTGACGTGAAACACAACTAGTTTACCTTCTCTGTTCTCTGTGTAATTTTTGCAAGTCGTACAGATTTTTGCATTATTTTTATAGATTTTGCATGGATTTTGAGAACAGATTTTTCATCACGCAATCACATAGACAACGCTACACATTCGACCCCTCAAGGTCCTGCATTTGACCTGACAGGGTCACACAATCTCCCTTTCTAGATCACGCAATCGCCCAAAATTGTTTTTCTGCTGTTTTTTATTTTTATATCCTTTATGTTCTCTGATCTGTTTAATTCTGTCTAAAATTGAGTAAATCTGGAAACGGATTATTTATATTGCAAGATTTTATTATAATAGTTTATGGCAAGAAAGGTACAATTCAAGATCTCAGGTGCTAGAAGGACAAAGGAACAAAGAAGACAGACCAAACACTATCAAAGGGCTCTCCAAGCAGAAAAGAAGATACAAGATTGGGAAGATCAACTAGCCTTTGATAGATATAATAGTTTAGTTCTTTTGTATCTAGTTAAATATGATCTAATCAATATTGAATGGATGATTAGATATTTGGCTAGGGCTTCACAATTGGTTTTGTAGGTTTCTGATCGGGTTTAGCTTAATTTCTTATTTTTTCGTGTTATCTGCCTATCTGTCATGCAATCGTCATGTCTGGATTACGCAATTGATCGGTTGGTGTCATGCATTCGAGCTATCGGAATTACGCATTTGCTATGTCATGTTCATGCATTGGGTTTGTTAGTGTCATGCAATTGCGCAAGTATTGTCACGCATTCATTTCTGTCAATTTTTTATTTTCTGTCTTCTGTTGATTTGATTTTACTACTAATCATCTGTTTGCAACCTATGGTGAATTTACAGAAAGGATTAGATTAGTATTAGATCAATTGCATTCATAATCTCACACTTCATCTTTTGGTGCTTAAAATCAACAATAGTTAAAATGGACATGCATGCATAATCTCACACTTCATCTTTTGGTGCTTAAAATTAACATTGGCTAAAATTGGCATGCATGTATAACACTTCAATTTGGGCTTAAAATCAACAATGGTTAAAATTGACATGCATGCCTTCATATTTCAATTTGGTGTTTAAAATAGACATGCACATGCGTATTCAACATCTCAATTTGGTCTATAAAATGAACGTGAATCAGGTTGCATTAAATTAAATCATATTTGGATTTTTTATCATGTTTGGGGTGGACCTACTATTGCATTAACTTACTTTCCACCCGCCTTCAAGTTCTTGGGAGAAAGGAAGGAGGTAACAATGGCATCCAATTTTATTTTATTCCACGTAGTGAGGGGTATCTTTGACTGGGGATTTCATCATCCCATAGCGGTACTTCAAATTGGGATGCGTTGGGGATATCATCTCTCCCAGTATACTCCCAAGTGGGTTTTTCGAGCCGCTATATAAATATACTAGTCAGGCGGCTAGAGTGTTGAGTGAATTCGACGTATGTGGGGGCCTTCCCTGCATCGATCAGCTCAACTAAATTCTTAAGTGGCTTGCTCTGAGAATCCGTCGTTGGATTCGGACCCCTCGAAACCTTATACTAAGAACCAATTTAGTAGCCCAAAATCCTACATTTAGTGATTCTGAGAGTGCGGATCGTACCCCATAGATACCCCTCATGTGCCTAACAATATGAGACAAAAATCCTTTGATGATAGGATCTTTGGATCTTCGAGGTAAGAGAGACTGGCATGCCTGAGAAGTGTGTGTCGTGGAGTGGAGTCAGTGCTGCCAGACTCTCTATCTGTCAGTCTTGTTTTGGTATTTTTCTGTGGGGGCCTCATTGAATGGTGTCCACTTTCCAGCCTAAGATTGTGTTATGTGCTTTCTTATGTATCGTTGTGTCAGACCAGTATTGAGTCAGTCCTTTGGGCTATTTCAGGCCCTATCCTATGTATCTTTGAATTTTTGGAGATTGTTTGAAAAACCAATTCAGTCAGCTATATCCACCTCCAAACAACTATTCTCAGTCTTGGAAAACCACAAAACTTGTCCTACACAAAGAATTACTGAAAACAAAGTCCATTTTTGAAACCCCAAACTCAAAGTTTTACACACTTGTGACCCTAGGAAGTCCTTGCATAGTCCTTGCATAGTCCTCACTTACGTCCTCATTATCATCCTAAGTCCTTGCATAGTCCTCACTTACGTTCTTACTATCGTCATAAGTCCTTGCATAGTCCTCATTATCATCCATAGTCGTTGCATAGTCCTCATTTTACGCCTAAATTATCATCCTCATATACGTCTTCATCTAGATCTCATATACATCTATCTTAGTCCATAATCATCCTGCAAAGTCATAGCATGTGTCGTAATGGGTCTCCCAGGTGATGGTTTTCTCCCCTTCAAGAAACCTAATCTAGTGTTGAATGGAGGTCAGCGAGAAATCATTGAAGGTCTAGCTAACTTAGTCTGGGACTCAAGGAGAAATGCACCTCAATATATCGGAGTCGAGTACGAGATAAATAGCGAGTATAAAATTGCCTATAGGATTGATACAGAAATTCTTGTAGAACGTCTAAGAGAGGACATGGAAAAACTTGCATTACAAAAATCCAGAAATACTCAACCAGTCTCGTGTCAAAATCTTCAATAGAGAGTCTAGTCTAATTTTGCATACCTCATATCTACGTCTATAGTCTATCATTAGTCGGCATCTTGCATAAAACCAACCTCATATAGTAGTCTTAAATGCCCATCACAAGGTCATAAAAGGCAAAAGGTATAATGGACCCAAACAACGACCAGTCTGTAAATCCAACTTGGAATATGGACATATCAACTAATCAACAATCAAGTTCTCAGGCAATGTCTACCCTAAGTTAATTACAACAACATTTAACAAAAGAAGAAATTGAGTCAGCTCAACAAGATCCACATGTCCTTATGATCTTAGATGCACTTATACATAGTGATAGGGACAAATATCTCTCATTGTTATTACAAAATGGGGTGAAACTACCTGAAGATTTTGATGTCACAAAGATCTTACCACTGGGAAAAACTTTAGGTCAAGATAACAATCAAACACCACCCATGACACAAATGTAAGCAATGACCTCCAGTTTTCCTCAAAATGTACCTATCCAAACAAATGTCAACACGAATGCAAACTTTCAAACAAGTGCATCATCTTCAGCGATCAATGTTAGTATACCAACACAAAGCATACCGATAATATCAAGTGTCTCAACACCTATTCAAACACAAGAAGCAAGTGCAACCCAACCTTCGGTTTCCTATTCTATAGGATCGACATATAGTCACCAAAATGCAAATCTAGGTCTTACCAATACAACAAGTACAACTCAACCAAACATGGGTTCCCATATCACTTATTTCATAGTACCTATTGGAATGCACAACACATAAAATTATAATCATGGTACCTTCCAACAAGCTCCTAGTTATGCAACCATGAATCCTTTTGTGGGACATACACAAACACAAGGTGTACCTTTGACCCAAACAGATATTTTGATACAACAATTATAGAATTTGCAACAACAACTGATGACCATGCAGACTAGTAATGATAAAAAGAGCTACGCAATGCAGGACTTACGTCCTTATCCATTCGATCACACATTATACATGCTACCTTTCCCACAACATTTTGAAACACCTAAATTTGATAGATATCGAGGAAAGGGTGATCCTAGAGACCATATTAGAGAGTTTTTTACGACATGTATAGAGGTTGCAATAGAAGATACTTACTTAATGAGACTATTTCCTAAAAGTCTGGGGGGTCTGGCTTTAGAGCGGTTTTCACATTTACCACCAACTATCACATCATGGGGAGAATTAGCTAAACAATTTATTGCAAACTTCTTGCATAACATTGAAACCCCGCTTACTTTGATGGACTTGTGTGCCACTAAACAATATGAGAATGAAACATTTGCATCCTTCATACAACTATGGAGGGCTCTCTATAGGAGGTGCAAGACATTTATCCTAGAAACAAAGCAAGTGGATATGCTCACAGAAAACTTGATTCCCAAGATTAAATATCTGATACAAATGCAATGTTTAACCACATTCAAACAAATCATAGAAAAATATCTAAAATGTGAGAAGGGACTAGTGGAACAAGGTCTTATTAAGTATGGAAACACCAACAATAATGACAAGTCCAAGTTTTGGTCGAAAAACAAAATGTGACCAATGATGGTATTGTAGATGCTATAATCATAAACAACACTCAACTGGTTTTATCTTTGGGAACAAGTCAGTCATCTAATCCACATATAGGGAATAACACGACCTCAACAAATGTAAACGCTACACAAAACATGAACACAAGGTACCCCAGGGCAAATGCTCCAAGAATAAATTGCACACCTCTAGGAGAACCTATTGAGTTAGCACTCAAAAAGTTAATACAGACAAACATGATCACTTTACCAGAAATAAGAGTATATGAACCAAGTCCTTTCAAACCCACATGGTGGAATGATAATGATTTTTGTGATTATCATCAAACTAAAGGTCACAAAATAGCAAGTTGCTACAAATTGAAAAACTTGGTCCAAGATATGATAGACCAAGGGGACATCACAATCGATACCGATAAAACCTCAGCAAACACAAATCATACAATTTTTAAGGATCCAATTGTTAAGCATGACACAGGGAAAGCTACCACAACGGGTACTCAAGACAATACAGCTAACTACACAAAGGTCTCATACAACTACATTATTCATGCCATTAGCTCGGGAGATATAGTAAACAAGGATTCACAAGAAACACTTGATCAAGATGAGCAATATCTAGACACTCACACAGATGATAACCAAATTTGCATGATATCAGAGGCACCAAAATACGATGATGATAAAAATATTTATCTCAGAGACTAGGGGCATGATCAACCATCTCATTCAAGTTGGTTTGAAGATGGACTCAAAGAACACATCATGGATGTCAAACATACACATTAAGACTATGAAGAGGGATTTAACATAAATCTTGATAACACAGCATATGATACCAACAAAACCTGTAAGTCATATGATATAGTGGCTACGATCACCATATCTCCCAGAGACAGAGACTATGCAATAGTTAATCATAGATCAAAGGTAACTTTACAAGGAATACCACAAAATCAACCACTAGCAGTAGGGACCTATAATGTTGTTGAGAAAATTAAGAAAACTTCGGCACATATATCATTATTCAAACTTTTGCATATTTCACCCACTCATAGAGCTATACTGGACAAATCACTTCAAGATTCAGTAGTGCACAAAGATATAGATGAAAATGCCTTCCAGTCTATGGTAGGAAATTTGACACAAGGCACACGTATTGCATTCACAAAACAAGATATTCCTAGTGATAGACTGCTTCACAACGACCCACTGTTGGCAACATAGCTTTATAATAGACAATGAAAGATTGTTGGCATTTCAATAAGGATATTGAGAAGGTTGTTGATGATTATGGATATAACTGATTAAATATGTTTATTGTCTTGATATTATTATTTTGTCATTGATGTCAAGAAATTGATTTTCTAATTCAGTATGATGTTGCCATATCTTGAGAAGAATAAGGTATTCAATGGGCAACTAGTACCGAGTCAGACAATGATGAGATCATGATGTTTTAGATTGTTTTAACATCATGCAGAATGCATTAAATGTTTACATGTGGTATTTAATGAAGGAAGCTATAACCGAGCTATAACAGAATGCATTAAATGTTTACATGTGGTATTTAATGAAGGAAGTTGATGAGCTGGAACTAATCAATGATTGGTGAGCCGTGAATGAAGTTTGTTAACAAATCTAAGGCAATGAAAAGTCAGCATGAAGATCTATAGCTCAGATTGAACCGCAATACCCTAGCACAAGTTCCAAGACTAATATGCAAGTTCCAAGGTAGGGTAAAACATTTTCAAATTAGAAGAAGCATTGAACCTAGACAAGATTAAAGATCTGATGGCTATGATTGATCATGGGAAATGTGATCAAGGAGATTAAGCGGTTACCTAATTGTTTATAAATAGGAAACTATTGATAAACAATGTATGCGGGCAAGTGTATGCACATGGATGCTACATAGTGATTACAGAGCACAGAAGCTTGAAGACCTGTTAGAATAACAGAGTATAGAAGCCCAGCAGATAGACAAGATTAGTTCTATGTCTAGATTATATTGAACAAATAGGAATCTGCTTTATCATTTTAGATGTGAAGTTGCAGATAGATTTTACTACTATTATTTTGTGAAAGTGACAGAAAATCTCTTAACCGAGTGGACTTAACAGTCTTATTTGTAAAACCCTCTAGCAAGGTGACATTCTGATTGAATGTTTGAAATTCTTTAACAAGGTCACTTCTAACAAAGTGAAGATCCTAACAGATCTGAGGGAAATCCCTTAACCAGGTCACATCTAGCAATGTGTTTGTAATCTTTAACAGGATTTGCTTTTAATCGAGCATACTCTAGAAGAGTATATTTCTTAGTGGGTCTGAAATCCCACAGTGGTTTTTCCCTATTTGGGTTTCCACGTTAAATCTGGTGTTATGAGGTTTATGATGTTCATATGCTTTTGAGTTTGCATGTTTGATAGTTTTGGTTATATTACCGATATACATGTTATCGAGGTTGAATCTAATGTTTTTAAGGATGATTAAGTTTGTATGATTCACCCCCCCTCTCATCTTGTTGGCTATTGGATCTGTACTTATATTAAGTATCAGAACTATCAATTGGTATCAGAGCTCTAGACTCGGGAAGGAAAGTTCAAAGGCACTTGAGTTAAAGATCCAAAGATGTATAAGAGGGATGCACCAAAGCTGAACAAGTCAAGTTTCTCTACATGGCAGAAAAGGATGAAGCTACATCAATCAGGAGTTGGAGAATATGTTGTATACTATCTGGAGAATGATTTTGTCACACCGAGCACCTATCCATTGACTATGGAAGAGATAAAGGCAAAGCAAGAACATATTCAAGCAATGATTGAAATAACATCTGCATTGACCGATTCAGAGTTTAATGATCTAGAAGGCTGCAATGATGCAAAGGCAATGTGGGATAAGCTCATATCAGTAAATGGAGGAGATGAACATGTTCAAAGAGAAAAAGTAGATAGTCTAAGAGGACAACTTGAATCTATGAGGATGAATGAAGGTGAGAACATAACTCAGTACAGTACAAGACTAAAGCAGATTGTCAATCAAATCAAAGGAGCAGGTGGAACTATTGAAGAAAATGATATAACAAGTAAGTTGTTAAGAACCCTTCTACCAGCTTATGCAATCCAAGTCTCTGCAATCAATGAATTGAGGTTTGTACCTAATATGCCAGTTTCTTTAGATGCTACTATTGGTAAGCTACATGCATTTGAGTTAAGTAATTTTGATAATAGTGGATCTTTGGTAAATAAAGTTGAATCTGCATTTAGTTCTTTTCATCTTGATGAATCTAATGATTTCAATGAAAGAAATTATAAGTACTCTAAAGGAGATCACAGTGGAGCAATTGAAATATTTCGTAAGAACATGGAGGTAGTACACAAACTGTATGAGGAAATTAGAAAGCAAGAAGAGTTTGAAGCACTATTAACCAAAAGGTTACCGAGAGGCAAAGGTAAGTATAAAGGAAAACTACCTTTGAAATGTTTCAATTGTGATAAGATAGGACATATGGCTTCTAACTGTCCTGACAAAGATTCTACTGAAAAGAGAGATTACCGAGATGATAGACAGAAAGATAACTATCACAGAGGACACCGAGACTTCAGAAGAAGAGATAGAAAGACATGCCTAATAGCTGATGAGGAATCCAACGATGATAAATTAGATGATACTGATATAGAGGAAGTAGTTTATGTGGCTATCAAGGATGGATTAGATGAAGAAAGGTATGAAGAAAAAGCCCTAATATCTCACTATAAAGCAGAAAATCGAACCCTAGGTGTTCCCCCACTCCATGGAGAGAGAAAGGAGGTTACTAGGATTGACGGTTTTCACTTAGGAGAGACTTTACATTCAAAAGAGGGGTTGAAACTCACAAGGTCCAATCCCACACAATGCAAGATTGAATTCTAAATGAGTTTCAAGGGTTGAGACAGCAAGGATACCCTCTTTTGTAAAGAATGTAGACAGAAGGATTGAAAAAGTAAGAAAGATTAGCTTGTAGACAGAGATTGGGACACACGATGAAGCTACGAACCTGAAATTAGCAGTAAAATGTCGAGGCGATGCTGTCCTATAAGTTTGAGGGAAAGTTGACGGGACGATGGCGCCCGGAGTGCACACGGTCCTCCGAAAAATCCACAAAATGAAGGGGGATCTGTTCGTCTCTGCACAAGGATTCCAGATCTTCAATTACAGCCGCGTACCTGCAACCTACACACAGAAAAGAGAGGATGATTGGGGGGTTACGGATTAGGGGTTTGCCATTAGGTCAAACCCCGGTTTTGGAATTAACCAAGAAATGAGAATGCTATAAATGTAAGTGTTTGTAATGTAATCAAGTACTGATACCTTGTTGTAAGAATGTTTGTATTCTTACATGCGAAGGTGTAATGATGTTGTATGTTGTATGTTGTATGTTTTAGCTGATCTCCTCTTCAATGGTTGAATCCTTCTCTTGAATGCAACACCTAGCCTTGAATGGAGACTTAGAATGCTCAATTGCTTGAAGGAATGCTTGAATGCTTGAATGTTTGAATGTTTGAATATTGCTTCCACCTCTTGCATACATATGTTTTTGTCTTTTCTTCCTCCTCCTTTTTGGGAGGGGAAATGTAGTTTATATACTTGTCAATTAGGGTTGGGAGACTGATTTTTCCGACCTTAGGCTGACCTAGGAACATTATTTTCCAAATTGCAAACTTGAAGACCCGATGCCCAACAAGAGACCGGGCCCAAAATAGGGCCAGGGACCAGGGCGCTAGGCGCCATGGTCCTGAGGGACCAGGGTGCTAGGCGCCATGGTCCTAAAGGACCAGGGTGCTGGGCGCCATGGTCCCACCTCCCGGGACAGCAGGGTGTAAGGAGGATCAGGCCAAGGTGCAGAAAGATGCAGTTTTTGATGTCGTAAATAGGTTTCAGGGTCTCCATTCAGGTTCAACGTTGCGCCACCATCGTGAAGACCCAAATGCAGTCGAAATTGCAAGTGTCACAATTTTACGATGCTACATTTAGCCCCCACTTTAGTGGGAGTATAAGCATATGCCCATACTTTCGATAAAGTACA
Organism: Cryptomeria japonica; assembly: GCF_030272615.1. Classification (NCBI taxonomy): domain Eukaryota; kingdom Viridiplantae; phylum Streptophyta; class Pinopsida; order Cupressales; family Cupressaceae; genus Cryptomeria; species Cryptomeria japonica. Next base: position 257,023,665 of record NC_081408.1, read on the forward strand.
AGGAAACAACATTGAAAGACTTTCACCACATTAAGGAGGCAAGATACACCAAGCCCCCAGTGGACTAAGGATCTTACGACTTTGATTGACAAAGTAAAAGGGAAGATCATGAGGGAGAACCATGACTATCAGTAGTAAGGTTCCCTCACTATGAGTCATGCAAGAAAAATACCAAAAATTTTCAAGGCAAAGCTAAGTTCGCCAAGAAATTTTCAAGTATCTTGAAGAGATATGAATGGAGTGTATGCCCCCTACATTAAAGCGATCGCACACGCCTCATCGGGGGTGATTACTTTAAGGTAGTGATACACATCAGAAATGAGAAGGGAAAGGAGCATGTCATCACAAAGTTTTAGCCCCCAAGTGTGAGATAAACCCAAGGATAATAGACACAAAACATAAAGCACGAGGTGACTTCGCTTTCCTTGGGGTCAGTATGCTGTATGATAATTCATGTATATCATATGTATGTATGCATAATTGTTCTTCATTCCCCAATCAAGGAAGGTCACCTAGAAGGAGGGAACACATGTGTCTTTCTGAGTCAACATGAGAGAGACCAAAAGAGATCTCAATGCTTTGCATCGTCCTCAAGTAGACAACACTAAGGACAACAAATAGAAGAATGAGAATAACACATAGAAGAAGTAACAAAAGAGATCAAGAGAGGAGGAGAGAGTCTGCTATGCTAATGAAACTAGTCTAGCACGTCATCCACCCCCCGATCTTGCTGATCAATATTTCGGGAAGGCAGGAAACATGCTAGAGGAGGAACATCCAACATAGCAGATGGAGCTATCACAAGATCCAAACAAGGGCTATGTTCATGTTCCAAGCCATGTTGTTCTTGTCTAGGAGCTAGGATAAGTGCTTTAGAAAATGCGTTAGATAAATGGTTATCAACATCAACATATTCATATTCACTATTAGAAGAAAGAGGAGTAACATTTTCATCATGAATAACATTTTCATCTATATCATCATCAAGATTTATAAAAATAGGATCTTTAACTCGCACAGGATCAAAACCATCATGCATCTTATGTTTAGGAGATTTTGGCTCAATTTTCGGCTGAGGAGAAAATGGAATAATACTAGCTGAAGGTGTTTTTGGGGATTGCAAAGTTTGGGAAATAGCTACATGAGCTCTAAGACAATACTTTCATTGGCATTCACGCGCAGAACGATTTCATCTAGTCTTAGTAGGAAGTTGAGAAGATTGAGTAGGAGGAATGTTCCCATCCTTATCACTAGGGTGTTTAGGTTGTGGTCTCTTAGGTTGAATAATAGGAGAAGAGGAAGGTCTCTTCTCTCTATAAGAGGAAGGAGGAGGAACTGCTCCATATAAAGGAGGAATATCTAGTTTAGGAAGGAGACTAAGTCCATCATGACGAGGAGGTATAGGTCTACCTTTAGAAAGTTTATTAGTCATAGACATAGTCACATCCATAGGGATGGGTTGGGAATCTTCTTGAGGAAAGACATTAGTTTTATCTTTCAAAGGAAGAACTTCCTTCTCAAGAATGATAGGAATATCAAGTTTGGGTGTTCTGGGTTCACTTAGAGATAGGATCATATCTTTTTTCCACTTTTGATAAGATTTGAAAAGATGATCACTTCACGGTGGAAAAGATTGAAATTGTTTAGGCCAAAAATAATCAATAGGAACGCTAGAAGTTCTTTCAGCTGGTTTAAAGAGACTATGATTGACAGTAACAACTTCACCATTATGGGGAAATTTCAAGCACTTGTGAATAGGAGAAGCAATAGCTTTCATGGAAGATAGCCAAGGATAGCCTAGCTTCACATGAAATTGTTCGGATGATGGAATAATAGCAAAGCTCACATTAAGAGATTTGTTATGGACCTCAATAGGTAATGTAATAGAACCAATTGCAGGAGAAGAAAATGCATCAAATAATTTCACAACCACATTTGTTTTGTCATAGATTACTTGATTCAATTGCAAAGTAAAAAGAAATTCTTCAGTAATGACATTAACCATACAAGAAGGATCAATAAGCACTCCACGGCAAGGTGTATTCTTGACTTTTGCAACTATATATAAAGGACCATCAGGTGCCCTGATAGTTTCACTGGAATCAAATGTGATAGAAGGTTCTTTAGGGATTTTCTGCTGCTCCACAAAGTTAATCACATTCGGAGTCATAGACACAAGACCATCAGGTGAGAAAGAGGAATCATTAGTCTCAATCACATTAGAGGTATGAGAAGGTAATGGATCAGTAAAAATCTTAAGATTTTGGTTAGGAAGAGCTACAGATGTGTTGCCTTTATCATTCACACCTGAAACAGAGATAGTATTATTATCGATCAAATCTTGAACTTTACCCTTTAAAGCAAAACATTTTTTAGTATCATGCCCAGGTTGACAATGAAATTGACAAAAAGATTTGTTATCAAAATAGGATGAATTAATCTTTGTAGGATCTATTTTCTTTATAGGAGGGAGAGTAAGCACATTTTGTTCCAATAACTTATTCATAATACTATGCAATGATTCATTCAAAGGAGTAAACTTTCTTTCTTTCTTGAAAAACTTAGAAATAGGAGGCACACCTGATGCTGCATTCACATTGTTGTTGATGATGTTTTCATTGAACTTAATGAACTCTCTGTTCGGTTTAAACTTCCCAAATGGTTGTTGACTACTATCACCCTTATCACTCAGAGCCATAGGATTTTCTTGTTCCATTTGACTCACAGTCAGTTGATAATTGTGAAGAGTTGCGCACAACTGTTGGAAAGAAGTAAACTCAGAAAACAGAAGTTTTTCTCTAATATCTTTTTGTAAATTAGAAATTAAGATTCTTTGAATATCATTGTCAGGTACTTGAAAAGAAATTTGAGCACACAAATGCTTATATCTACCAATGAAATCAGTCACTTTTTCTTTAACACCTTGTTTATAATGCATTAAATCAATCAAAGTAACTTTAGGACTTATATTGTTTTGAAATTGTTGAATAAAAGCATTTGCAAGTTGTTGGAAAGAAGTAATAGAATAGGAAGGCAATGAGCAATACCATTGTAGAGCCTTATCTCTTAATGTTCTAGTAAACAGTTTTGCAAGCAACCTTTGGTCATGAGCAAAATCGGTACATATTGTTTGAAAGGTCTTAACATGTGTTAGAGGATCACCTTTACCGTTATAAAGCTCCAATTGCGGGACTTCAACATGCTTAGGGGGGAGAGCTTGAACAATGTCAAGAGAAAGTGGGCTCGCAACATCAAATGTGGGCACACTAAACTTAAATTGATTCATAGAGGCCATTTGTTGTTGTAAAGAGGAGACAATTTGTGCAAGATTGTTAATGGTCGCTTCAGTCGAAGAGTTCATATTAGACATGTTAGATTGTGATGGGGGTATTATGTTATTGAAAGAAGGTATTGATTGAGAGTAAGGTGGCGGGACACTATGATAGTTAGTCATAGGAGATGATTGGAAAGAAGGAACACTACAAGGAGGAATGGAATGGTTAAATGAATTGCCCCCTTGCGTCATGTTCATTTGTGGAGATGTAATAGGGACACTCATTGAAGGAATGAATGAAGAAATCGGATTGAATGAAGGAAGAGGGTTGATTGAAGAAGAAGGATTGCCCCCATGACTGGTGATCATAGGTGGAATGTTTTGTATTGAAGTAGTCATTATGTTTGATGTAAAAGTAGGTATACTAGCAATAGAAGTTGTCAAAGGGGTAGAATGATTGACTTGAGTAGGAGGTTGTGTATAACCTAAAGTTTCGGCACAACTCTTCATAGGCATCACATTCGAATCCACGATGTGTGCAATACTATGTAAAATATCAATTCCATTCTTATCACTTTGAACCATACGTTTTAGACCCTCAATTAATGAAAGAGCTTGACTATCGGGGTATTCTTGAGACATCCATTGCTAAAAATCATCAAATTGGTTATCCAATTTTGAAAGTTGTTCTACAGGAACCTCATGGAGAGCTTCTTCATCATTAAGAGGATTAGAGGAATTACCCATGTCCTCGTTAAAAGAGCCATTCAAATTAGGTTCCATCTCCTCGGTAATTAAACCTTGGAAAGACTTAATTCTACGGCTTCGTCTAACGGGAATAGTGTAAGTAGGGCTTATTGTTGTAAAACTCATGCACAACTTCCAAGAAAGGTAGGCACAATTGAAAATTAGGGCCAAGGGGGTAGCACTTAATTTTAATTGTTATCTTGAAAATTGAGATCTTGAATTTTGAATTTATTTTCGAATTTAGAGGTAGCAAATTTCAATAAAATCAGCCAATCTCCTAGATTTAAGCTATTAAATGCAATCATGACAATCTCCCGAAGTTTCAGAAAAAAATGTCGGGGACCATGGCGAACGGAGTGCACACGGTCCTCGCAAATTTTTTCAAAATTTTCAGGGATGAAAGTTATGATGATTTTAAAGCTAATCTGAAAAAATTGAGTAATTTTACGGTCTGTAGATAGGCCAAATTAAAGTTACAATCTCAAAATTGAATCCTACCAAGATTGTTGAAAAATGCAAAATTTGAATTTTGAAAAAGAGAGGGAAACTGAAATTTTGAATTTTATGATTTTAGAGGGAATACTGAAAGCAATGCAAGCTTTGAAATTTAAAAGTTGACTCGATTTCATGCAAAATTCAAATTTGAAAGCAGAAATCAAAGTTGTTGCAATTAAACACTTAATTTCAAAAGTCACAAACTGCAAGAATTTGAATAAAGCGCTGAAATTTTGAATGAATGCCAACACACTTTTCAGATTTAGGACTGTAAGAAACACAATTTTAACACAACATTTCAATTTCAACAATTTTTGAATGATTATAAGCCTTAATCCAAGCAATTACTAGACCAACTTTGACTTTAATTTTGAAAGTGTTAGAATTGATGAAATCAGCCAAGATTCTAGATTCTAGCAGAAAAATACAGTAAGATCTAGCTCTCAAAATTTCAGAAAAAATGTCGGGGATGATGGCGCTCGGGGTGCACACGGTCCTCGCAACTTTTTCAAAATTTTCAGGGATGAGAGATATTATGATTTTGTTGCGGAATCCAAAGTTACAACCGATTTGGAGGTGTTTTGATCAGTGAAATCATCAGTCAAAGGTTGAATCAAGAGGGTTTTAAAATTTAGGGTTTTGACACTTAACCACTTAATTTTCAGAATTAAAGCACAAATATGATTTGACAATTTGCAATAGAAGGGTAGATCTAGAACAAGCATTAACAATTAAACATTTCACAAGCTCAATTACTAAAAAGAAGATTTAGGGTTTTTATGCAATTAACCTCTAAAATTTGCAAAAGATCAAACATGGAAATGTAATTAAGGAAGCAAAAAAAAAATTTCAGATCTAACCATGAATAATCAGAATTAAGATGTTCACGTCAGGTTCACCAAAATGTAAAGCGGAAAATCGAACCCTAGGTGTTCCCCCACTCCATGGAGAGAGAAAGGAGGTTACTAGGATTGACGATTTTCACTTAGGAGAGACTTTACATTCAAAAGAGGGGTTGAAACTCACAAGATCCAATCCCACACAATGCAAGATTGAATTCTAAATGAGTTTCAAGGGTTGAGACAGCAAGGATACCCTCTTTTGTAAAGAATGTAGATAGAAGGATTCAAAAAGTAAGAAAGATTAGCTTGTAGACGGAGATTGGGACACGGGATGAAGCTACGGACCTGAAATTAGCAGTAAAATGTCAAGGCGATGTTGTCCTGTAAGATTGAGTGAAAGTTGACAGGACGATGGCGCCCGGAGTGCACACGGTCCTCCAAAAAATCCGTGAAATGAAGGGGGATCTGTTCGTCTCTGCACAAGGATTCCAGATCTTCAATTACAGCTGCGTACCTGCAACCTACACACAGAAAAGAGAGGATGATTGGGGGGTTAGGGATTAGGGGTTTGCCTTTAGGTCGAACCCCGGTTTTGGAATTAACCAAGAAATGAGAATGTTGTAAATGTAAGTGTTTGTAATGTAATCAAGTACTGATACCTTGTTGTAAGAATGTTTGTATTCTTACATGCGAAGGTGTAATGATGTTGTATGTTGTATGTTGTAGGTGATCTCCTCTTCAATGGTTGAATCCTTGTCTTGAATGCAACACCTAGCCTTGAATGGAGACTTAGAATGCTCAATTGCTTGAAGGAATGCTTGAATGCTTGAATGTTTGAATGTTTGAATATTGCTTCCGCCTTTGGCATACATATGTTTTTCTCTTTTTTTCCTCCTCCTTTTTGGGAGGGGAAATGTAGTTTATATACTTGTCAATTAGGGTTAGGAGACTGATTTTTCCGACCTTAGGCCGACCTAGGAACATTATTTTCCAAATTGCAAACTTGAAGACCCGATGCCCAACAAGAGACCGGGCCCAAAATAGGGCCAGGGACCAAGGCGCTGGGTGCCATGGTCCTGAGGGACCAGGGTGCTAGGCGCCATGGTCCTGAAGGACCAGGGCGCTGGGCGCCATGGTCCCACCTCCCGGGACAGCAGGGTGCAAGGAGGATCAGGCCAAGGTGCAGAAAGATGCAGTTTTTGATGTCGTAAACAGGTTTCGAGGTCTCCATTCAGGTTCAACGTTGCGCCACCATCGTGAAGACCCAAATGCAATCGAAATTGCAAGTGTTGCAATTTTACGATGCTACACTCACATAAACACTAATGATTCTTGGATTATAGATAGTGGATGCTCACATCATATGACAGGAGATAAACACAAGTTTGTTATGTTAGAAGATTATGATGGAGGCTATGTTAGATTTGGTAATGATGCACCATGTCCAGTGAGAGGTAAAGGATCTATAACACTTCTTAATAATACAAGATGCAATGATGTTTATTAGGTTGAAGGTTTGAAATACAATTTGTTAAGTGTAGCACAGCTAAACAACATAGGTTACCGAATAGAATTTCAGAAGGGAATTGTCAAAGTTCATGACAAGAATGGAAAGTTAGCTGCTACCGAGACACAAACAAAAGGTAACACATTTCACCTTGACTCAACTCAGAATAAGTGTTTGCATGAAAAGTTAGATGATACCTGGCTATGGCATAAAAGGTTTTGTCATGTCAATTTTGATAATCTGATCAAAATAAGTAAGAATCCCAGAGTAAGAGGTCTACCGAGTCTTGAAAAACCTAAGAATGCTATGTGTCGGGGATGCCAGATGGGTAAGATGACAAGATCAAGCTTTACAAGTAAGTCTTACACTTCTAAGGGAATTTTAGATCTAGTGCACACTGATCTTTGTGGTCCTATGAAAGTTCAAAGTTATTATGGTGATAAATATTTCATATTATTTGGGGATGACTATTCAAGGATGATGTCAGTAATGTTTTTAAAAGAAAAAACAGAAGCTTTTCAAATGTTTAAATGGTACAAGGCAAGAGTTGAAAATGAAATAGGAAGACAACTAAAATGTCTTAGATCAGATAGAGGAGGAGAGTTCACATCTGATGAGTTCAACTTATTTTGCAATGATCTTGGTATTAAAAGACAAGTCTCTGCACCAAGAACTCCACAGCAGAATGGAATAGTTGAGAGAAGAAACAAATCTATTGTGGATTGTGCTAGAACACTGATGATTGAAAAGAAGGTGCCACAAACATTTTGGAGAGAAGCAATAAGCACAGCAGTTTACACCCTGAACTGAGTTCAATTGAAGAAAGGTACTTTGAAGACACCATATGAAATCTGGTACGATAAGAAACCTAATGTTAGTTATTTTAAAATCTTTGGAAGTAGATGCTATGTGCATAAAGATGATAGAAATGGCAAATTTGATCAGAAAAGTGAAGAAGGAACGTTTCTAGGTTATTCTTCTAGAAACAAAGCATTTAAATGTCTGATCAAATCATCTAACAAAATAGTAGAAAGTGCAAATGTGAAAATTGATGAATTTGCAGAAAGAAATGATGAAGGAAATTCCAAGGAACCAGAAGACTATGATGAATTTGTCTATGTTCAACCGAGAAGACTATTGAAGAAAATGAAGAGAATATCCAGTTACCGAGTGATGAAGAAGATCATACAAAGCCTACCAAGCCTATATTAGCCAAGTATGTTAGAAGACATCATGCACCAAGTCAGATTATAGGAGATAAGGATGATCCAGTGATGACAAGGAACAAACTGAGACAAAACACATGTTTGATATCTGAATTAGAACCGAGAATAGTGAAAGAGGCATTTAATAGTGAAGATTGGATAAATGCTATGACATAAGAGATTGATCAAATCAAGAAGAATGACACATGGACACTAATCCCAAGACCGAAGGACAAAAATGTAATTGGTACAAAGTGGATTTTCAGAAACAAGCTAAATGAAAAAGGAGAGGTCATTCAGAACAAAACAAGACTAGTTTGCAAAGGTTATGCTCAAGAAGAAGGAATTGATTATGGTGAAACTTTTGCACCTGTTGCTAGACTTGAAGGAGTAAGAACATTGTTGGCCTATGTTGCTTTCAAAAATTTCAAGGTATATCAAATGGATGTCAAATCTGCATTTCTGAATGGAATATTAGAAGAAGAAGTTTTCATTGAACAACCTGAAGGATTTGTTGAAGACAATAATAAAGATCAGGTATGTAAATTGAACAAAGCTTTATATGGTTTGAAACAAGCACCAAGAGCATGGTATGAAAGATTTCACTCTTATTTAATTAAGATTGGTTATAAAAGGACAAGTGAGAACAACAACATGTACATGAAGAATGATGAAAATGGAATACTGATCTCAGCCATATTTGTTGATGATATTATATTTTGTGGAAATGACTCTTTATGCAAGAACTTTGGAAATGAAATGAGCAAAGAATTTGAGATGTCATTAATCGGTGAGATAAAGTATTTTATAGGTTTATAGATACTGCAACTGAAAAATGAGATTTTCATTACTCAATCCAAGTACATAAAGGAAATCTTGAAGAAATTTGGAATGGAGGATTCAAAACCAGTAAGTACTCCTATGACTACCAACTGTAAATTATCAAAGAATGATGAATCTACATCTGCTGATGAGACACTTTACCGATCCATGATTGGAAAGCTACAATATGTTGTTCATAGCTGACCAGACATAGCACATGGAGTAGGTATAGTTGCAAGATTCTTTGCAGATCCTAAGGAAACACACATGACAGCAATCAAAAGAATTTTTAGATACTTGAAAGGCACAAAGGATTATGGCTTAGTATATCAGAAAGGAAATGATTTTGGTTTAAAAGTTTATACTGATGCTGATTGGGAAGGCAACATTGATGACAAAAAAAGCACAAGTGGAGGAGCTTTCTTTTTAGGAGAAAGACTAGTGAGTTGGCTTAGCAAGAAACAAGGATGTGTTTCACAGTCAACAGCAGAAGCTGAATACGTTGCCGCAACATTGAATTGTACCAACATTGCATGGATCAAACAACTATTGGAAGGTATAAATGAGAAAGTTATCGAGCCAGTAACTATATTCTGTGACAATACTAGTGCCATTAACATTTTAAAAAATCTTGTTATGCACTCTAAGACAAAGCACATATCTATCAAATATCATTATCTTAGAGAAGAAGCTCAAGAGAAGAAAGTGGTGTTGGAGTATGTTAGCACAAAGGAACAAATAGTAGATATCTTCACCAAGCCAATAACAAGGGACACTTTTGAATATCTCAAAAGTAGGTTAGGGGTCCTACCCCTATCTTCTACTCACTGACCGAGTTTGGTGAAAGCATCAATCCGATGACTCTAATGAATATCTTTTGGTTGTTGATGTTGATTTATACACTTTAGGATGTTTTCTAAAGGTATACAAGAAATATTACAGGGAACAGAAACTGAAGACAAATGCTATGACCGAGACTCAGTTGATACACAACAGCAGGGAATAACTTCTTACAAAAAGTAATTATGTTTTAGTTCTTTACTTTTTGGCATTGTTGTCAAAGGGGGAGAAGACTACTATAAAGGGGAGAAGACTAATATAGAGGAAGAAGACCTATCAGGGGAGAAGACTAAAAGAAAACTAAGCAGACTATAGATTAGAAAGAAGACTGAAACTAGGAGAAGTCTAATGTATGGGGGAGAGCATTTCAGCATTTCAGAATCATAGCAATCCGAATCTTTTAAGGTCAAATCAATTGGTTTTGCCATCAATGCCAAAGGGGGAGATTGTTGGCAACATAGCTTTATAACAGACAATGAAAGATTGTTGGCATTTCAATAAGGATATTGAGAAGGTTGTTGATGATTATGGATATAACTGATTAAAGATGTTTACTATCTTGATGTTATTATTTTGTCATTGATGTCAAGAAATTGATTTTCTAATTTAGTATGATGTTGCCATATCTTGAGAAGAATAAGGTATTCAATGGGCAACTAGTACCGAGTCAGACAATGATGAGATCATGATGTTTTAGATTGTTTTAACATCATACATATGTTGTAAAATGTAAAGGTTAATACTATATTATGTTATCAAGTAAAGAATCTAGTCGGTAAACCCTAAGGAACCTAGTCGGTAAACCCTAAGGTTATCGCTATCAGTTAATGAAGACGGAATGTCTATCGAGTGAAGTTTAGTATTCACCGAGTTGTTACCGAGTTGTAACCGAGCTATAATAGAATGCATTAAATGTTTACATGCGGTATTTAATGAAGGAAGCTGATGAGCTAGAACTAATCAATGATTGGTGAGCCGTGAATGAAGTTTGTTAATGAATCTAAGGCAATGAAAATTCGGCATGAAGATCTACAGCTCAGATTGAACCGCAATACCCTGGCACAAGTTCCAAGACTAATATGCAAGTTCCAAGGCAGGGTAAAACATTTTTAGATCAAAAGATGCATTGAACCTGGACAAGATTGAAGATCTGATGGCTATGATTGATCATGGAAATGTGATCAAGGAGATTAAGCGATTACCTAGTTGTTTATAAATAGGAAACTGTTGATAAACAATGTATGTGGGCAAGTGTATGCACAGGGATGCTACATATTGATTACAGAGCACAGAAGCTTGAAGACCTGTTAGAATAACAAAGTATAGAAGCCCAGTAGATAGACAAGATTAGTTCTATGTCTAGATTGTATTGAACAAATAGGAATCTGCTTTAGCATTTTAGATGTGAAGTTGCAGATAGATTTTATTACTGTTATTTTGTGAAAGTGACAGAAAATCTCTTAACGGAGTGGACTTAACAGTCTTATTTGTAAAACCCTCTAGCAAGGTGACATTCTTATTGAATGTTTGAAATCCTTTAACAAGGTCACTTCTAACAAAGTGAAGATCCTAACAAATCTGAGGGAAATCCCTTAACTGGGTCACATCTAGCAATGTGTTTGTAATCTTTAACAGGATTTGTTTTTAACCAAGCATACTCTAGAAGAGTATATTTCTTAGTGGATCCAAAATCCCATAGTGGTTTTTCCCTATTTGGGTTTCCACGTTAAATCTGGTCTTATGAGGTTTATGATGTTCATATGCTTTTGAGTTTGCATGTTTGATAGTTTTGGTTATATTACTGATATACATGTTACCGAGGTTGAATCTGATGTTTTTAAGGATGATTAAGTTTGTATGATTCACCCCCCCCCTCTCATCTTGTTGGCTATTGGATCTGTACTTATATTAAGTATCAAAACTATCACCCACTACATCTGGAAGCTTACATTCATAAGAGAAGAATTAGAAGAGTACTCATAGATGGAGGAGTCAGTCTCAACATTTTTACTTTAAAATTGGTTAAGGCATTAGGATATTCTGAACTTCACATTGATTCATCCAAGAGGATAAATATCAAGGCATACGATGATGAAGAATGTCCATCAAAAGGCATTGTAACATTACATGTACAAGTGGGACCTATAACAACAAAGGTCACTTTTCAAGTCTTGGACAGAGAATTGGGATATAACATGTTATTGGGCCGCTCATGGATCCACACCATGCAAGCAGTACCGTCCATATTTTATTAGTGTGTCAAATTCCCATATAATGGTATTGAAATCACCATAAAGGGTGATCCAAATCCCTTCCAACATTGCAATTACTTGAAAGAAAGTATGGATAATCAAGTACCTATTAATCAAGGATCGCCTCTCACTACACAAATGGAGGCATTAACAATCATAGAAACAAAAAAGGATATGCCTTCAACATCAACCTTACAAATACAAGATATGGGTTGTGGAGAGTATTCTATTGCAAATACTTTAAGTGGGAAACAGTTGTCTCTATCTCCTAAGTCTTTTGGGAAACCTCACAATATAGTGCAAAAACAAGACAAAGGAAAAGAAATTGTCAGATACACAAACTCATTCCCTTTCATTAGATGGGGTGACTTACAAGAAGAATCCCTGAATTAAGATGTTAACCATTGGATATATAGAGAAGAAGATCACATGACGATACCCAGAATACCCACAGATTAGTATGGCAAAGGATTCAAAATGCTCCAAAGACATGGATATGATGGTACCACAGGCCTGGAGTTATAAAATCAAGGAAGACTAGAACCTATTGTTCCTAATGATAATCCAGGAAATCAAGGATTGGGGTATAAGCATGTACCACATATCATAGAGGCAAGATAGCACACCCTTGATATACTAAATCGACCAATGAAATCGTCAGACTACATACCACAAAGGGGTTTTTCCATGCAGGTGCTTCCATCTTCATCTCAAACAAGTAATCAAGTACCCACATCGCCTAGTGCGGAATTAGATGGGGAAGACATGAGACAACTCCTGCAAGAACCTAGCATTGAATTACAAAATGATGTAGTTGTTGACACAACAGTACAAGCTAATGTTGCAACAGATGCAGGTTTACCACCACCAAATGAATCTCATCCATGGTTATTGTCACTACTTCTGCCATGAGAAATGAATCATTCTCAACCTAACGAATCAAATGAAGAAAGATTGCAAAGGCTTATACCAGGCTTAAGAAGGGTAACTACTGTCCAAAGAAGACCAGTCAATCTACAACAGAATCAACGACAAGAACAAGAAGAAATAAGTGATGATAGCTCAAATGATAAAATGTACATTGAAAATGAGACAGACTCTCACGACTATGAGTTCTTATCACTCCATGATTCTAGCCCACCAGCAAGTGTCATATTAAGGTATCAAATAAAGCCTATACAAGATGAAAATACACAAAGTAATTCAAACAATCAAGTCTTCATGTTATCAGAGTCCACCATGGAAGGGAGTAATGATTTACCCCTTGTACATTCACACTTGATTAATTGGGGGCAAGAAGGAAAACAAACATTGGATTGGTTTGAAAATGATGAAGCAATTGCAGAATTTCTCGAAGTTAGAGAGGGGTTTCCACAAGGTGATCACAAAGCAGGGTTTGTTGTAGACTAGGATAGAACATCATACTTTGGAGAAGAAAGTACCTTTACAATAGAAGATAAAGATTAAAACACCCATAATGGCAAGAGCAAGTTGGGTAACCTTCCTATTGAAAGAGAAAGTTTAGCATTGCTTATAGAAGAAATAGAAGAAGTATACATAGTATAAGGGGAGGTTGTACATAACATCCATCTGGAAAAATCACTAAGCAAAGAAGAAAAAGACAGATTCATTCATTTTTTCAAGAAATGACCTATCAATTTTGCTTGGTCCTATGCAGATATGCCAGGCTTAGACCCTGAATTAGTGTTGCATCACCTACCTTTGATACTGGGAGTTAAACCTTACAAGCAAAAATTGAGAAAAATGCATCCAAGTATTGCATTACTAGTTAAAATAGAATTACAAAAGCTGTTGGATGTAGGTTTCATTAGACCTATTGACTATGCAGAATGGATATCCAATCTGGTACCTATGACTAAGCCCACAAGAGGCATAAGAATTTGCATGGATTTTCGGGATTTAAATTAAACTTGTCCTAAGGATGACTTCTCGCTACCCAATATTGATATGATAGTTGACCTAACAACTGGAAATGAAATGCTATCCTTAATGGATGGTTTTCGAGATACAACCAGATTAAAATTGCACCAAAAGATCAACATAAATCAACCTTTACATGCCCATGGGGAACATACTGTTGGAATGTAATGCCATTTGGTCTCAAAAACACTGGAGCAACATACCAAAGAACCATGACAATGCTGTTTCATGACATGATCCACAACATAATGGAAGATTATGTGGATGACATATTGGATAAATCACAGACAAGAGAAGGTCACCTTATGGTCCTTGCATAGATATTTGATCGGTTGGAGTAGTATAATGTCAGACTAAACCCAAAGAAGTGTGTGTTCGGCGTAACAACAGCTAAACTGTTAGGGTTTATAGTGTCAAACAGAGGAATTGAAATAGACCCTGCCAAGGTCAAGGCAATCATTGATATGCAACCTCCGTCAACACTTAAACAACTAAGAGGGTTACAAGGAAGACTACAATCCATAAGGAGATTCATAGCGCAATTGGCAGATAAGTGTCACCCATTCCAGCATTTACTCAGGAAAGGAGTTACTTTTAAATGGACATAAAAATGCCTAGAAGATTTCCAAGCTCTGAAAGATTATCTTTTAAACACACCAGTGTTAATATCCCCTACTCCAAGAAAACCTCTATTGTTATACATATCAGCAACAAACTCAGCTCTAGGAGTTATGTTGGCACAGCATGACGAAAAAGGAAAAGAAAGAGCCATTTATTATATAAGTAGGACTCTGATCGGCTATGAGCTTAATTATACCCCTATAGAGCGAGCATGCTTCGTAGTAATCTTTGCATCCCAAAAGCTCAGACATTACATGTTAAGTCATAAGGTACAACTCATTACACACTTTGACCCACTCAAGTACCTATTGAGCAGAGCAACATTGACTGGGCGATTGGCTAAGTGGGTTATGATCTTGAGTGAGTTTGATATAGAATACATAGACAAAAAATCCATCAAAGGACAAATTATAGCAGATCAATTAGCAGAGGCTCCTTTACAAGATAATCACCCATTATTGATAGACTTTCTAGATGAATCCGTGTTTACATTAACTACATATATAATGTGGAAATTATATATTGATGGGTCATATACAAGTCATGGATCTGGAGCAGGGATTCTTTTCATCACCCCTCAAGGGGATGCTATACCTAATTCATTTAGGATCAATTTCCAATGCACAAACAATATAGCTGAATATGAAGCTCTCCTCATAGGGCTTCATACAGTTGTACAGTAGAGAATACAAGAATTACAGGTCTATGGTGATTCACAGTTGATTGTAAACCAGGTCAATGGTGATTACAACATGAAGGATGACAAACTCATGCCTTATAAGAAGTTGGTAGAAGATTACAAGGAGCATTTCAACAAAATTACCTTCGAATAGATCCCAAGGATACAAAACAAGGCAGCAAATGCAATGGCTACCATAGGATCTCTTCTGAATATGCCTGCTAACGAAACTCAGTTTGAGTTCATCATAGAATAGTTGATGCTACTGACATATGAGACTCCCCTATCAGAATATGTATGTGCAATTGTGGGTCCAGAATCACCTTGGTACAATGAAATATATACATACTTACATACTCAGTACATGTCACCGGATCTGTCCAGAAATCAAAAGAAGACCTTTATTCGTCAAGCATCTAGATACACCATTATAGTTGATACTTTGTACAGAAAGGGCTTCGATGGAAATCTTCTCCGATGTCTTGATGATAATGAAGCACAAATTGCTTTAAAGGAAGTCCATGATGGAATTTGCAGGGCTCACCAAAGTGGTCCACCATTGTCAAAGAAATTGTTGAGAACAGGTTACTACTGGCCAACTATGGAAAAGGATGCTTATAAGTATGTACAAAAATGTAAGAAATGCCAAATGCATGGGGATCTCATTCATGCACCAGCATAAGATCTTCAACCCATTACATCGCCATGGCCATTTTCACAATGGGGATTAGATCTAGTGGGTAAAATCAACCCTACTTCTTCTAATGGGCACAAGTTCATCTTAACAGCCACTGAATACTATACCAAATGGGTTGAGGCAATTCCTCTTACATACACTACTGGAAAACAGATAGCAAAATTCATGCTCAACTACATTATATGTAGATACGGGATTCCACTGTGCTTCGTTACAGATAATGGACATCCATTTAAAAACAAGCAAGTGAAAGAGTTGTGTGACAAATTTCACATACAACGGAGATTTTCCATGCCATATTATCCACAAAGAAATGGACAAGCAGAGGCAACAAATAAAACAATATTGAAAATTCTCAAGAAAGTTGTCACTGACATAGGATGAGACTAACATCTACAGTTAAATCCTGCTCTTTGGGCTTACAGAATAGGAGTACGCACACCTACAAGAGCAACACCATATTCCTTGGTCTATGGTACAGAAGCAATACTCCCCATTGAAATAGAAATACCGTCTCTAAGAGTCTCCTTACAAAACATCATATCAGAGGAAGACTACCGAGTTGCAAGGTTACAAGAACTAGAAACACTTGATGAAAAATGACAAACAACATTCAATCATCTACAAGGATATCAAAATAGACTAAGATAGAGTTATAATAAACAAGTTCACCCACAAACTTTTAAAGCGAATGATCTAGTTCTTAAAGAGAATCAAAGGAACCTAGTGGAACGAGAAAAGCTAGAGAAATTCAAACCTAACTGGCTAGGTCCTTTCATCATAACAAGGGTTGTAGGCAATGGAGCATATAATTTGGCTACCATGGAGGGAGATCCACTCTCTGACCCTATGAACATCATGCACCTTAAACAATATTAGACCTAAGGGCTGGGTTAGTTTAGATTTTGCTTTCCGCATTGCGTATCATATTATTCAAAACATTGCATTAGATATAGTTTATTTTTTAAATGCATCGCATTCGCAAAGTTTCTGCATTTTCATGTAGTAGCACCAATAAAACAAGGAAACTATCCAAGCTTATTATTTGTTTGCATTCAAGAGAAGCAAGGGTCATCTCCTTTCTTAGATATTCGGACATGAAGTATTTGAGGTTCTAAGGTCATTCATTTTCAACATTACCCTGTGATGACTCTTTACTTATGGTTGGGTAGTTATTTCATTATTTGAGACTTGTTAACCCAAAATCTATCAATTTCTATATCTCAAGCATATTAAGAAGATCTCTAATTCATTCTAGACACCTAGTTGATCATATGACTAGTGAAAAATCTAAAATTCTACTTCAGTGTCACTATAATTGTCATACCCAAGTAGGTTTCATTACTTACAAGTCAAGGCAAGAAAAGAAAAAGAAAAAGAGCTATGCGAAATATCCCTCTCAAGGTAAAAGAGCAATGATATATAACTGAAATATCACGCATACAAAGTGCGATGAAAGCTTGACTATGGGAACATGCAAGTAACTCCATCAGGGCTATGGATGCCTACTGGCAATGGAGCAATATTTGAAAAATTACAGTCTATAACCTCGTCAGAGCTCTAAAGGCTTGCTGCCAGTGAGGCTCTATTCAGGATGTTTTTGAAGTTAGGATAATCCATGTAGCTAGTCATATAGGATGCTAAGGATCTTTAGTGAACACAAGAGAAGGAATTAACTCATGTGCAAAAGAAGATCAAAGTTTCAAGAACCAATGGGGAATTTTTCCGCGTCTCCATTTATAAATCTGAGTCACTAAGTGTGTTGAGTTGAATGTTCCAAAGGACCTTAGGGATCGATTGACCACTTATCTATGAAATGTTTTGCACCTCCAATTTAATTGGTGTATTACAAATGATACAACAAACACAATCAACTTTGTTCGAATAGGAAATGCATCTTCATCATGCGTATTGCATTAACATAGGTCATGTCAAAAATTCATTTGTCTCCACATGCATTCTACAAATCATCATGTCATACAGGTTTGCACACTGGGGGCATAACTGAAAAAATCCTAAAAAATCATATAAAGTACTGAAAAAATCCTTATTAAAAAAATAAAAAATAAAAATCATATAACGTCCTTCGAAAAAATCCACAAACATTGAAAAACTCAAAATCCAAAAAACACTGAAAAACTTGAAATACAAAAAACATTCATATAACGTCCTTTGAAAATATCCAAAAATAGTGAAAACCGAAAAAATACCAAAAACATCCATATAACATCCTGAAAAAATCAACCAAAAACATCCATATAATGTCCTGAAAAAATCATTCAAAAACATTCAAATATCAATCTACATAATCCAAAAACATCAAAAAAACCCTTGGAAAAGAACTAAAAATCAAAAAAATCAATCAATCAGAAAAACTTGCAATAAAATGTCTTGTGAGAAACAAATACCCTAGCAGATATCCAACAAACACTTCGCACGAAGTTAACAAAGGATATGACTATCCTGTCAAACATCTGCAATCAACTGATCAAACTGTCTTATCAATCGTATCATATCCATATCCAGTGATCATTTTCTTGTCTTAAACAGAAGAGGATACACTCGAAATCAGATAGGTCGGTCTTAAATAGGGTCCGCAACTTTCTGAGATCAGAAATTATCAACCATGACATCAAGCAACTGAGAACGAAGGCACAAGGTCAATATAGCTGCTGAATTTTGTCTGGGTCAGTCTTTATTTTTTATCATTTGGCGACAGATTATGTTCCTATGCTACTCAGGGATGTCCACAAGTGACTAGAGGAGCTATGATGGGCATTATCTTTTTCTTTGTTTGTTGTTTGTGGTGTGAATCGATGAAATTCTAGGGAAATTGCTCTAGTGGTTGTCTGTGATAGGAGCATTCAGCTATTGGATGCCACACATACCTCGACCGCTAGTGTAATTCCCAGAATGGAGGGTTCACTCCTTGTTTGCTACGTGTTTGTTTCTACAATGAGATATCTTTACATCTTGGTTCCTTATACCCTGATGTGATAAGCTTCATTGTTCAATAATAAGGCTCAGTGATGAATATATATTGCACAATAAAATATGTGACACGGGTTCGTGATTCTTTCAATTTCATTCTCATCTCATATGCTTATTGATAGTTTGTTGATTTCTTGTCTTCTCTCTAAATCACATTCTTTCTAACATTCTTTCTATTATCAATCTCTTCTCTCTATCATCTAACTAACATTTCTTCATGGTGTATCTGAGTTAAAAATTTGTTCTGCCATTATCATACAAAAACATTCATAATAGATTCCATTAAGCATTCATAATAGATTTCATTAAACATACATATAGATACCATTGCATTCGTAAACATCAGTTAATATGCATTCATATAACTACCATTACATTCATTAGCATCATTGATACATACATAACTACCATTGCATTTATGAATCATATAGAATCAAATAGATATGCATCATAAAACTCATAGCATCATATAAGCATACGTGGAAAACAAAACATAACTAGATCACTGCCAAAACCTGCATATCATATATATGTAACTCAAAAATGATAATGTGTATGAATACAATAAATAGGCCTGAAGGCTCAGATAACATGATAAAAAATGTCTCAACCAACACTGCCTCTGTCAACAGGTGGATCTTGTCCACTAGATCCCGCCCCAGGATGTCGAGGTGGTCCCATAACACCACCACTACTAGTCCATCGAGAAGTAGATCTACTCAATCTCCTCCCCATAAAGGCACTAAAACTAGGCTCTCTTTGACCCTCAGGGATAGCTCTCTCATAAGCCTGTCGATAGTATATAGCCTCCTGTGCAGCAGTGAAATACCTATCTGCCTGGTCGCGAGCATCTGTACCTGGTCTAAAAACCTGATCAAATGCATCCATGGTAATGTGACCTCTCTGGACTGCCTAATCTCTCTCCCTCTGGAGACAATCCCTCTTAGCCTCAAGCACACTGTAATCTGTATGGTAGCCCTCCCGCTCGACATCTTGTCTAGCGACCTCCTCCAAACTTTGGATCCATGCTCTAAGAATCTGCGGATCATCCTCATCGCCCACCTGTCCTCTCCCACCCTCTACAGCAGGCACATCCTCTAACTCTGGTATATCATCATCATCTCCATCCTCGTTGCTCAATGACTAAAAAGAATCATCGCTATCCCCACTGCTGATAGACTCGGTTTCTCCACCAATGTCTACATCCTCGTCTCCACCTCCCTCATCTCCTATCTCATCCTCTCCCTTCGCTCCCTCATCTCCCTCACCTCCTCCCTCAGCTCCACCCTCCCCTCCTCCTACAACTCTCTCCCCCACGTCTATCCTCAAGCGCTGTCTAGGATGGCGAATTTGTTGTGCTGTAATTGGAACAACAGGATCAGTAAGTGGAATCAGCCTATGTCTGGCAAACCATGCATCATACTCCGACGTCGTCCCTGGATCCACTGCACCTCTACTCCAACCCCAGAGTAATGGCTAAAGAGCATCAAACTTAGCAGAAGCAACATGTGGCTGAATACAAACACCCCAATCAAATACCTCTCGAGATACACGAGCAAAATAAGCGGTAACCACTGGTGTCACCTATACCTCACCAAACTGTCTCAGTACCCACCTTGGAAGATACATCTCGATAATCCACTATGTCTCGAAAGTCCTACCGATCAGACATCTCTGTTGTCGGCAGAAAAGCATGTGCATTGCATCATCTGCCCAACCGGGGCAATCTAAGTATGGTCTCCAAATGAAATGCTGCAAAATGTCAAACTGATGCCTCCAGTACAAGGTGTTACCTGAACCCCTATGTCTCATACCTGTTGTGTACCTAAAAGCATAAGGCTCACCAGGCTGCAAATCAACATAAATGACAGGTCTTGAAATAGAAATATGCTTCCATGCCCAAGTCTAGAGCAGTGTCACACCACAACTGATAGACCGATATCCAAGATATACAATCCCATGCATCTGATAATACAACATGGCCAATAGACATGGAACCCACGCATATACTCATCGATGAACAATCATATCATGGAGCACTCTACCCCATCCAACTGGAAATCCATGACCTCGTCTGTCAGGTATCAACAAACCGCCAACAACACCGCATAGTACAATAGTCATGTCATCATAATCCAACCGGGCCCAAGGGATGTCATAACGGCCACTGATCTGCAAGTCCTGTATCTCACACTCGAAAAGTGCACACAATCCAGCAATGCCATCATCATGATCGTACACAACTCTCTCACCATGAATCAGAATATGCAGTATACACCACACATCCTCTAACGTAATGGATGCCTCCCCAGTCGGAAGATGGAATGAACAAGTCTCAAAATGCCACCGCTCTATCAAAGTTGTAATCATGGCCTTGTTGGCCGTAACTTCTGGTAAGTGTAATACATGATATAAACCGAGATGGCGGATATGCTCAATCTCCTCATCAAGTAAGTCAACACGAAGATCAAGTCCACTGGGTCTGCTCTGTCAGCAGTATAACACTCCAATGTTCTCCTGCAACGAGAAACTGTTAAAAATATCAGATATTGGATCACGAAAAACTAAAATATTTTCAGATGCATGACAAAACATTTCACATACAACGAATGCATGATAGTTATTACTAATGTGGTACACTTATAGCTTTTGCGTGACACTTATAGCTAATGCATAATGATATGAGCGCATGCATAACATTAAACACTTATGCGTGATGATTTGAACGAATGCAGCACATTCTACACTAATGCACAACAGTTAAGATGATTGCGTAACAGTTAAAGCATTTGCGTAACATTTAAAGCGAATGTGTGAAAATCGATATGCTAATGCGTGACGCAAGGAAAAAATGATCACTAAATTTTTTTTGGAAAAAAGCGAAAAACAAACAAAAAATCAAGAAAAATTTGGAAAAATACCATGCGCTAGTCCCATGAGGTCTCTGATATGAACGTACTCGGTCAGACAAGTGCAAGCGAGCTCTATAACTAGCCATGATGATCAAATACTCACAAGAAAGCACAAGATTCACAGAGAAAACAAAGAACTTACCAAATACAAAATGAACAAATGAAAACCTAAAATCTATATTTATAGCTCAAAATTAAGGTTTTTTGGACACCTCAACGCCCGTGGTCCCTGCCAGCTTCAAACAACTTGCAGCCTACTCAAACGATCTCGAAATGAAACGAAATTTCACACACTTGCTCGTTACACTGGTATCGAAAACATGGTTTCAATTTTTGAATTTTTTGACCACCTTTTCCGAGGGGGCATATTTACACTATACAACAGTACCAAGGCATCCTGGGGCAAAATTTCTCATTTTCTTTGAAACAATGTCGTTTCGACTTTGTCTCAAAGAGGGACAAATGTAGACACCTAAAAATATCTCATTGATCATGTACTAATTATTCCTCTAATTGATTAAATAATTATTTAATTAAGTTAATTAATCGTATTCTTCTAAATTCATATTTCCTCACCATCTTACTAATTATTCTATTTCTTATTCTTTCATCATTTAATCATTTTAACCATTTTCTAATGTTAATTAATTCTAATTAATTCCCCAATTTAAAATCTTTATTATTTAAATAAATTAATTTTCAATTTTTATCTCTATTCAATTAATCATAACCCTTTTTTAAATATTAATTAAATAATTATTATTTAATTAAATGCAATTTTTAAATTATTAAATAGTTTCTTTAAATTATTTAATTAACTAATTAATTCTTCCATCTCCAAATCCCCAAATTCTAGTTTCATTTAATTTCTTATTTATTATAATTTCTTCTAAATTCAAATACATGTGCATGATTTAAAAATCAAATTGAAAATCAAAGTCAAGTTCTAAATATATTGAAATACTAAATTGAATTTAAATAAATTCAATAATTTGAATTAAATATCATGCAAAGATTAAATTGAAAATCTAATTTAAAATACAAACACATGCTAACTTAATTAATTAATTAATTAAATCATTTATCTCTCCAGTTGACTCAATTAATCTATTCAATCTATTCAGTTTCACCTCCATCTCAGAGCCATCATACCACAGCCATCATACCACAAGAAGAGAAGAGCAATGGAAGCTATATGCGATCTTGGAATAGAGAGTTTCATTGAATGATTTTAATTCCTATTTGTTTGAAAATTGCATTATTTCATTGTCTGGTTGTTAGAAATTCGTGATTTCCCTTTGCTCCTAATTGAATACTTGTTTTTAAGATGAATTTTACTTGCACACAGTGTGCATAACGGATCTCACAGCACTTGTCTTTACTACCTACAAACCAGAACAGTAGCTATAAATAGTTAAGCCACATATGAAAACAACCAAAAAATCATCAAAATCTAATGTACTGTTTAAAATCTGCGAATGTGCAAAATTACCTATAATGACTTTTGATGATCTTATCTTCCCCTATAATACTTTGTTAATCCACTCTGTAATTTCACTAATTTACACACATTTTCCTACTATAATCATAGCAAACAATAGGAATATTTGGAACCAGAAACAGAGTTTACCTTTTATTTTTTTGGGTATATATTACAATGCACCAAGTCCAAATAGTACAATGCTCGTCAAGGCTTACCTTCCTCAAAACTATTTCAAAATTGTTTCCCTGTCAGGCATTTTCCTCAAACCTCTCAGTTTTCCTAATACTGAAACTAAAGTGACAGTTAGTTTGAAACAGAATTTTTCCAGCTTTAATAGTAACAACTCTGGTGTGTGCTTTAAAGGTTCAGCTAACTGAAAATGGTAGAGCTATTATGTTCTCTGATACCATAGCCTATAACTTTATCAGACCTCTTATTCTTCACAAAGCAGTGATTTACAGTGTTACTTCTGCATGTTCTTGATTCGTGAATTTATTTGAATATTATAGATTACTACTTCTTCAAGGAATATACAAAACATTCTGAAACCGAATTTCTTTACATCCTTCTAGGTTGATATGACAGATTCCACAATCTTCTACAACTGTGTTCTGCCATCACCGAGAATCACATTTTTAAACTGAGTACTATGAGTAGCAAAGAAAAAAATCAATCCTTCTTACTTACAAGTCATGTATACTGTCACTGAAATCAAGATTCCATACTACCTAACTCCTACATTGAGAAAGAGATACTTTTTCTACAGCCTTTCTAAAAATGTCTCAACTTACCACAACAATAGCACTTAGTATTTTTGTGTAGTTTGCTTATTGTAGATCTAGTAGGTTCATCTTTGCTCTGACCATACATTTTCCAACTGAAACAACCATTTGTCTTGGCAGAAAATGCACTTTCTGATGTCCTGTCATTTGTTCCAAAGGGTTTCATCTACCTATTTTTCTTAATTTCTCTTTGCTGAGCTTAAGTATCATTCCTTCCAAATTGTTGAATATCTAGAGTTTCATCTCGGCGACATCTATCTAGAATGTCTATATATTGTTTTCAAATTTGAGTATATAAGTGTTTTTTGCATTGACATTCAATGTTTTGGATGATGGATCATGGAATGTGACCTGAAAAGTTGATGCGAAAAACACTTAAACAATCAAATTCAGGAAGCAGCATATAAACACTCACATGGATTGTGGAAATCTACTAATATTGGTCTATTTAGAGATCAAAAAGCACTGTTATCTGTATCTATTAATTAATTGAAAATCAGAATGCTGTTGCTTTTTTATTTTTAATTGATTAATAAATACAAAAAATGTACAGTCAACAGTGCATTTTAATCTCTCAATAGACAATTCGGACATAGACTAAATCACACTACACATTTTTCATACTTCAATTACAATCATAAAATACCATTGCAACTTACTGGATCTCTATTTAGAGATCAAATCACATTGCACATTTTTCATATTTCAATTACAACAATAAAATACCATTGCAACTTACTCGATGTCCATTGATTGTTCTTTTTTGTATTTATTAATCAATTGAAAATCATAATATAGTTGTTTTTAATTTTTAATTAATTAATAAAAACAAAAAATGTAAAGTCAACAGTGCATTATGATCTCTTGATAAACAAAACAGACATAGACTGAATCATATTACATATTTTTCATACTTAAATTACAATCATAAAATGCCATTGTAACTTACTGTTCATTTTAATCTCACATCATTATGTAGAGAGGTTTGGTTGAAGAAGGCATTGCACACTTAGCTTACTACACACAATTTCTTGAACATTATTCTATATATTTTAATTTATTGTAGGTCTGTATTTTCAAGATTAATTATTCTTCTTATCTTAACAGGCTAATTAATTACTGGGTGGGATATATTTTTGGTTTAAAGGGTTGAATTTAATTGGTAAAAGCATTGAATTTGACTATGAAAACTCAAGTTTAAATCTGAAAGAGACATCTAATATGAAATTCTATGTTGTGGTTCTGATTTTTTCGTAAGTAGTTTCTAATGTAGAGATGATTTTTAAATTTTAAATCTTGATTTTTCATAAATGATTTCTAATATGATTGTTTGAAAGAAGCTGATACTAATCTTATTATTAAGAATTTATATTGATCTCATATTGATATAAATGAAATATTCATAAACAATTAATCATAGAAAAAAATATAAGAATGCTAAAAATCACCTAAACTTGATTTCTAGCTGGCAAATTTGTAGATAAGCCTAAACTATCCAAAAATTTGTGGACTAGCCTAAAACTATGGCTTGTGAATGAAAGATCTGTGTAAAAATGACAAACAAAATTCTCACAACTAGAAGAAAAATCTTTAAGGACGATGCTGACGTACTGTAATTCTTTCTTTGTCTTTTTCTGCTGCGGCTCTTATATGAACATGGGTGCGGTTGAATTAAGAGATATGAGTATCCTGTCAAAGCATATGCGACAAAGCCGAGATAAATCAGATTTCGTAGCGTACTCCAGCGTATATTGTGGAAGCAGAGAGAGAAGGCACGTGAAGTGTTTGACAGAATGCCTCAAAGAGATGTGTTTCTGTGGACAGCAAAGATTGCAGGGCATGATAAAGATGTAGTTGTGGAAAAGACTTTAAAAGCATTCAAGCAATTGCAATTGTCAGGCGTAAAGCCAAATTCCACAGCATTTGCCAGCATCCTTGCACTGGCAATTTCGTTGTGTATTTGGCAGGCACAGACTTGGTACATGAATTCAAGGTAATCTGCAATATTAGAGAGTGGTGGCACAACATTTATAGGTAGCGTAGCGTATTGTATTTTAGGATGATGGTAGTCAGGTTTGAACTGTATATTCTAAGTTTTGATTTATTTTGTAGTTCGTCTAAAATCATATTAATAGATGGGTTTTATTAGAGAAGCTACTGTAATTTCAGATAAGCCACTTAAGCAAGTCAAAACTTAGAGTGCGTCAAACATTTATGGACCAAAAAAGCCACATGCCAATGCAGCGTCATGCTTACAACATAGTTAAGAGGCCTACATAGAATGACAGTCTGACCAACATTTGGAGGTAGCATAGGCTTATTGGAATATGGTTGATCAGATTCAATTGGTGCTTGGCCAATAAAAGAAAATGACACAAAGAATAATCATAGGAGAGAGGACCCAATAGTTAAGCACATTCCAATAGTTGTTAGACCACTTAAAAGTTGTTAGTGTTGATGATGGCTACCCATAATTGAATAAAATTTATTTCTTAGATCTAATAAGCAACAAATCATGTGATGCCACATAATTGCACCAATAAAACATGACTTAGCGCACGAGTATCAATCCCAATTTTGTTTTGGGTCTTTCTTGACACATTGGAAAAAAAACATGTTGACATGGCATCATATCTGATGATAAGGCCTTGAAACCTTAACTATAAGCAGGGGACTTGCTAAGTAAGCTGCAATAAAAAAATTGGGAGTGATTTTAAATTTTCATGTAAGCTTTAAGCTTTTGAGAAGCACAAAATTAGGGTGCTCAACTACTGAGTTCTCTCCCACAATATTCTGTAGGAACTAAGAGGCTCAATGTTTTGTTGTCTTGTGTTAGCTTGGCCTAGGGAATTGACACTACATTTCAAGGCATTGCACAACAACACAAAACAAGGTATGAGTGTTTGAATATGTAAATGTTTCATATCAAACATAGGTATCCAAACTATAACTACTTTCTATGTAAAGGAAATATCAAGCTAATTCTTTCTATATTCCCACATATCTTAGAGTCATTGCTATCAGCTCAATCCAACACAATCTAATTGACTCTCAAACCATCTTGAATATAAAGGTATTAAAGAACTAACTATTCATTTAAAATTTAAAATAGATAAAATAAGATTTGAAAAAATCAAGTGATAATACAAAAACCCAAAAAACATTATAAATATAATTTATTGTTGAGGAACTTTACAACAACAATTTGTATAAACAAACATACTAAGAATGTAGTTTTCTTCCTATCTTCTTCCCTTCTTTGTTTCTATAATAGTCACTTATCCATATACAATGCATGTTCTTAAATATACTTCACATATAAATTTGCTTCTTGCATATACAAATATATATGCCATGCATTGACATTGCGATGCATATTTTTTATATGATTTCCAATACTTAAGGTATGTTTAGATCATAACCTTTAACCTTATAACATTTTGATTAATGAATAGATAACATATTTAATTATTTATAAACTTAAACTTTATAAATTTATCCCTAACTTAATTTGAGTAATGCCATATTAATATTTTATCCTTATAAATGCTATTTAGGGTCATTTGCATTAAATATAACTTCTAACGAATATTATGTTCTAACAAAAGTCTTACTAGATGCAAGATATCCATATAGACCTAAACATTTTTGCTCTATGAAACAATGTTACAATAATTGATATGGATAGTGTAGGTAATAATGTGACTATTCAAATGATCAATGACTTTCTTCTTGATCAATAATTTCAAGGTCTCAGCCTATTTGATGATATGCATCTCATAAATTATTGTGGGTCTCCTTAACCATCTCAAAAGGATGAATATCAATCATTTGATATCTTCTAGATGTATTTTGATGGTTCCAACTATTAGATTAGAGCTAGCTCACTAGCACCGTGCTCATTTCTTCCTTTGGGAGTTAGTAAATTCATATATTTTGGTTCCAACATAGTTAAGAGGCCTACATAGAATGACAGTCTGACCAACATTTGGAGGTAGGATAGGCTTATGGGAATATGGTTGATCAGATTCAATTGGTGCTTGGCCAATAAAAGAAAATGATACAAAGAATAATACATAGGGGAGAGAACCCAAAAGTTAAGCACATTCCAATAGTTTTTAGAGTACTTAAAAGTGGTTAGTGTTGATGATGGCTACCCATAATCGAATAAAATTTATTTCTTAGATCTAGTAAGAAACAAATCATGTGATGCCACATCATTGCACCAATAAAACATGACTTAGCGCACAAGTATCAGTCTCAATTTTGTTCTGGTTCTTTCTTAACACATTGGAAAAAAGCATGTTGACATGGCATCATATTTGATGATAACCTTAACTATAAGCAGGGGACTTGCTAAGTAAGCTACAATAAAAAAAATGGGAGTGATTTGAAATTTTCATGTAAGCTTTTGAGAAGCACGAAATTAGGGTGCTCAAATACTGAGTTCTCTCCCACAGTGTCGTGTAGGAACTAAGACACTCAATGTTTTGTTGTCTAGTCTTAGCTTGGCCCAGGGAATTGACACTACATTTCAAAGCATTGCACAACAACACAAAACAAGGTATGAGTGTTTGAATATGTAAATGTTTCATATCAAATATAGGTATCCAAACTATAACTACTTTCTATGAAAGGAAATATCAAGCTAATTCTTTCTATATTCCCACATATCTTAGAGTCATTGCTATCAGCTCAATCCAATACAATCTAATTGACTCTCACACCATCTTGAATATAAAGATATTAAAAAACTAACTATGCATTTAAAATTTAAAATAGATAAAATAAGATTTGAAGAAATCAAGTGATAATACAAAAACGCAAAAAACATTATAAAAATATATTTTTGTTGAGGAACTTTACAACAACAGTTTGTATAAACAAACATACTAAGAATGTAGTTTTCTTACTATCTTCTTCCCTTCTTTGTTTCTATAATGGTCACTTATCCATATACAATGCATGTTCTTAAATATACTTCACATATAAATTCGCTTCTTGCATATACAAATATATATGCCATACATTGACATTGTGATGCATATTTTTTATATGATTTCCAATACTTAAGGTATGTTTAGGTCATAACCTTTAACCTTATAACATTTTGATTAATGAATAGATAACATATTTAATTATTTATAAACTTAAACTTTATAAATTTATCCCTAACTTAATTTGAGTGATGCCATATTAATATTTTAGCCTTATAAATACTATTTAGGGTCATTTGCATTAAATATAACTTCTAACGAATATTATGTTCTAACAAAAGTCTTACTAGATGCAAGATATCCATATAGACCTAAACATTTTTGCTCTATGAAACAATGTTACAACAATTGATATGGATAGTGCGGGTAAGAATGTGACTATTCAAATGATCAATGACTTCCTTCTTGATCAATAATTTCAAGGTCTCGGCCTATTTGATGATATAGGTCTCATAAATTATTGTGGGTCTCCTTAACCATCTCAAAAGGATGAATATCAATCATTTGATATCTTCTAGATGTATTTTGATGGTTCCAACTATTAGATTGGAGCTAGCTCACTAGCACCGTGCTCATTTCTACCTTTGGGAGTTAGTAAATTCATATATTTTGATTGCAATTCAACTATAATAACAATGTGTGGTCTAATTTATATCTAAGATCAAAGGAAAACCTTGTGTTTAGCAACACAAATGGAGATAGGTTTGTGCCCATTGAGTGCTCATTATGTGAAAAAATATAGAAGTAGGAAATAACAACATTATGAGGAAATTATGGCTCTGCATTTATTAATATTGTCTAAATGGACAAAATAAATTCAGGACATAGTATGAAATTATGCCTCGGTGATCAAGTACGAAGAATACATTTTCCTAATTTATCAAAGCACTTTGAAGTACAACTATATTAGGACAAATGTTACGATTCAGATCACTATTTGGTAGACTAGTTTATAAATTCTATAATGAGGCATATTTATATTATAGGTTGTTAGCCAACCTTTCCAAAATTTCTAACACGTATCAAGCATGCATGTTGTGATTCCTATATGGTCAAGGTTGTGTGAGATGTTAGAACCAATTGGTGCTAGTTAGTTGGCACAATCATTTGGAGTAGACATGCACGAATGTTAGATGCATATGGAGATAAGATGAATTTGTTAATGCAAGCGCATATGATCTCCATAGGTAAGTTGTGCATAAAGTGGAAAGAATTGTAGGACATTATAATGATATCGTCAAATTTGAAGTGTATACTTCTAAAGTCGTGTGCTTTAATTGAAGAGTGTTTGCACATTTATTTCTTATGCTAATTTATACTATATTGTTAGAATCAATGCTAGAGTATCTTATCCATGTATAAAGATGAAGGAAAACAAATGGACCACTGCAAGGGGGTGATTCAATGGTAATAACAAACTTTAACTTATCAAAATGATTTAAGATCTAATAACATAAATCAATAAGATATGAGCGAAGATATCAAGCACATTTAAACACACGCACACAAGGAAAACTCATAACACAAGATATATGAAGAAAACCCATGGTGGAAAAAACCTTGGTGAGAAATGTTGTTGGAGTCTAGTGCTCCAACCCAGCCTCACAATAAAAAACTGATTATAACGTTTATGGGCACCAACCCCTGACTTTATGGGCACCAATCCAAAGGAGCACCAAACCCTACTCTTAGCACCCACTCAGAGATTTACAATGAACAAAAAATTAAAAGCAAATTAAGCACCTTGTTACAAATGAAGTTTTGTAACTCACTTTCATTATTCTCTTGAGATTGACTAAATTCTTTCTTGCTCACAAGCTTTGATCTCTACCCTCTGATCTTTGACATCAATCTTTGCTTTGTGCCTTTTGTCCTCTTCTCCTTTCTACAACTAGCTCTCAACTTTCTTCCCTAATCACTCCTACTTCTTTTCCTCTCACAGTGTGTATAATCCACTCTGCTATCTTCCTTAGCTCTACATTCTCTGGTTGCTGGTCTTTTCTCTTCACAACTACATTCTACTCTCTACTTTTGCTTTCAGTTCCCACTTATCTCCTCTTCACTTTTTGATTATTTTGCATGTAGTCTCTTCTGCAGTGTTATATTGGCATCGTGTTATGCGCACCTACTTAAAATGCCTTTATGCGCACTCTTTTATTCTCTTTGTTCTATAATAAGTAACCTCTATCTTTTCAGAACTTCTACTCCTGCACGCCAATCACACTTTCTCTACTTCACACCTCACTCCTTTTCTGAATGCACTATATTTTTATTTCCATCCACATGTCTGTTGGAATTATGGATGAATTGATTATGTGTTGCATTGATGTCAACACTAGCTATTATGGATGGTTACCGGTAGACAGGTTTTGGTTACCAGTAGAAGAGTAAATGTTACCGGCAGAAGAGATTATCTATTGGACACTTCTGGCATGGAATGTGATTGGTTACATATGATGCATGCTTCTGGAGCATGTTTTGTTCAGTTGGTATTGGCTTGGTATTGGATGTTAGACCCAAGTGGTACTAAGAGGGGAGGGGTGAATCAGTACATTACCAGTTTTTACTGATTGATACTTTTTCTTTAAGTATGAACTAATTAACCATTCACCAATGTACACATTTACTGCAGAAGATTAAGCATACATGAAAAGATACACAAAGACACAAAGATTTATCTTGTGGAAACCCAATAGGGATAAAACCATGGTGTGAGTAGAACCTCACAAAATTTATACTCTTCTGGAGTACGCCTGGTGAAGAGCCATCCATGTTAGGAGATTACAAAGACACTGGTTAGGTGCCACCCAGTTAAGGGATTTTGATCAAGATCGGTTAGTGCCTTTACCCTGTTAAAGGTAGCCTAGTTAAAGGACTTAGAACATCAGTTAAGATGTTACTCGATTAAGGGATTTATACAATGGGACCTGTTAAAGTCCACCTAGTTAAGGGATTTAAGTTGCAGTTATTTTAAAACAACAGATGAATGATCAGATACAAAAAGCTACACATTAGCTTGATCAGATCACAATTAGATATTAGTCTTGGTCTGCATCGGTTTTGCCTGTCCTTCACAACTCTACCTTATGTCGGTTTGCTGGTACTTGAATCCTACACTATTGGTCCTTTGTCGCCTGAGTTACTGCTCTGTGAAACCCACACTCTACCGGTCTTCTGTCACTCAGCTCTGCACGCTTCAAAACTCCCCCTGTGCCCTTTTTCACATTAACTTCAATCACCTTGACAACAACCATCTCAACAATGAGATATGTGTATTTATAGACCCTTAAGTCTTTCGCCAACTTTTCCCTTCAAAACATACCTTTCAAAATTTCATTGTCAATCCTTAAATTGCGCTTCTAAAATCATGCAAGAATGTTTGTCAATACTGTCAAACATGCCGACATGTCCATTGGTTGACTAAGAGAACACTTTTGATTTAACTGGTTGTAACTGAACATTACCAGTCTGTTGGTTACCAACGTTTCCGGTGAACCGATCAAAACCTTGTCTAGTCGATTACTTCCTATGTACTAGTTTAGTTTGTGCTTAGCCGGTGGATGTCTTCCTTACCAATCTACTCACCGCTACCCAATCGTCTTACTGCTTGCTAGTCTACTACTTGCTAGTCTACTACTTGCTAGTCTACTACTTGTTGGTATACTTATTGTCTGTTGGTTTACTCATTGCCTGGTTTGCTTACTCCTTAAGGATTGGGAAGACTAAGGAGATGATGTTGCCAATAATGACAACCATATCATTTACCGGTCATACAAAATTGTATCAAAATGCCAACAAACTCCCCCTTTGGCATTGGTGGAAAATTCTACAAACTACTGTACCGGTCCCATGGCCCTATTCCCGACAAGACTCCATAAAATCCAAGATTCCCCTTTTTCCATCAATGGCCAAGAGTATCCAAGATGATTTGTCAAAATAAAGCAAAAATATCTTTAAAGGTTTCTTGAGCCACTTTTAAAGAAGATTCCCAAGAAGATTGAATTTGTTTCATGGTAGTAAAGTGGCCATGTAATACTGCAATGAAGACCTCCATATCATCAACTGTCTTGCAGTTAGGTGCATGAATTAAGTGGTCTACCTCATTAATGTTCAGTTGCATGAAGTCTATAATTGGTGCTAAATAGCACTAGAGCTCTAACATGCTAAGACTTCTTTTGTCTTCTTCATCTTTCAACTTTCTAAGTTGATGATTGAGCATTTTGATTTTTTCCAGTGAAAGTTGATGTTGAACTACTAGGAGGATCAAATGAGCTTACCAGATCCTGAATCTCCTTTTGAATCTGATTTCTGTTATCATCCAAATCTTTGATTAAGACGGGAAATTTTGAAGATGTCATCAGGAGTTGTCCAACTTGTTGTAGTGTGGTCTTAACTTCTTCTATTCTGGTTGATAGAGCAACTTTTCCAATTGATATATGTTCCATTAGGTTATCTCCTCGCTTTGTTTCATATTGTCTTATTGCAACCTTCTCCAAATTGGTTACCTCTGAACTGATTTCTTTGACCAGAGTATTCAAATGATCAATAATGGGTGCAGTATCATCAACGACAATATCCAGGATGAGATTAGAGGAAATTGTTTTGGTAGAGGTGAGGATTCTTGTCTTCTTTTTCTTTTCTCTCAGTTTTACCTTTTTAGCTTGGATTCTCTATTTTTCTGAGACTTTCATCAACTATTTAGGGGTCATTTTATTTATATCTATAACTGAAACACCTTCTTCTTCTTCCTCTATTCCTTCTTCAAATTTTAAGGGCTCAACTTCTAAACTAGTTGTGATGATTCTTACCTTTTGCTTTACATTTTCCCTATCTAAGTCTAATTTTCTTTTTACCAGAGGGGTATCCAACACTACTGTGTTATCTTTTATCTTCTCTTCCTCTTTTCCTTCTTGAGAGAGATTAGGATTTGGTGTTGATAAGTTTTTGTGAGGTGTATCCTCATAAGGAATGTCTTCAACTAACACTTCATCTTGATTGGACAATTTAGTTTTATCGGCTTCCTCTGCTGGTGAAGTATGAATCGGTTGCTCAATACCTTTTGTTAGATTGGGGATGCCTGACACAACATCTCCTATGATATCCTCAACAAAGAACATATCAAGTCCTTCAGTGGAGTCTTTAGCTTTTCCTTTATCAAGGACAACTGCCCCTTTGTCCTGTTTAGTTTCTTGTTCAATTTCTTCTTCAACCTTCTTTTGCTGGTCCATAATTTCCTTCCATAGGGCAACACCTTCAGCATGCACTTCTCTAATTTCACCTACTGCCACTCTTCCAGTTTTGTTCCTTATCTTGAAATGTTGAATGCATGCTTCAGCCACCAGTGAAGCTTGATCAAAATCTAATTCATGTTGCACTTCCATGAGTGCTTTTATTCTGAGCCCTTTTTCAATAGCTAGAGAAGTCTTCCATCTTCCTTCAATTTTATCTAGCAAATCTGATTGAATAATTCCATACAATTCAATGGGAGCTCTACAAAAGGTGTGCAAGTTATAGATCAAAGCTTCCTCAAGTTTCCTTTGTCTTCATCATTACTAAGAGAATATCTCCTTCCAACACCAGACAAACCTCCAAATTCTTTGATGCCATGCACCATCTCATCAATTGTTGGGGCTTTATTCCTTTCACTTCTTCTGACCTCTTTTACTTCCACATCTGACCCAGTGTCACTTTATTTCTTATCCTCTTTAATTTTTGGATCACTCTTTCTCTTTTTGGTGTAGTTACTCCTATCGGTCTATCTTTGCTTGGTGAAGATACTAGAGTACCTAGATTCTTTTCCTTTGTGTATGTTGCCAGTTTAGTTGTTGCAGTCCCCTTTGGTTTTATTTTTGTCACTTTCTTCTTTACATTGGTCAGTTCTTCATCTTTGGCAGATGTGACCCCTATTTTCTCACTTGCACTAGTGGAGGTAGTGGCACCAGATGCTTCACCTCCATATTTCTTGTCAAGGGTATCAATCATTTTCTATACTTTTCTTTTAATGATAGGCACCTGAAGTTCTTGTTTTATTTTAGAGCTTGCCTCCTCATATGTTCCAAACCTCTTTGCCTTCAAGTCTACTGGTTTAGATAGAAGCATATTGATATGAATTTTAACCAGATCTGCTGCAACCTCATACCCCATAGGTGGAACCCAAAAAGTTCTAGGTTCAACTGCTTGGATAATACAACAATCTGTATCTACAAGAAAAAAAATGTTGTTCTTGTATTTCTGCACTATTCCGGTTGGAATTCTTTCCCTCTCATGCATTCTAGTTTAGAATTCTTTGAAATATCCCCACATTGCTTCCCCAAATTTATCTCCCAGATCCCTAATCATTTCACCTACCTGAACCATGATAGGTTTCTCCTATTACCATACTACATTACCCTTACTGGGAAAATATTTTAGCACATAGAAGAATATAAATACCAGTAGAGGCCATATTTGAAGGATTGCTTCTTATCCTTCTTTATTCTTTCCATGTTCACCATGAACCGACTTTGAATCATCTCACATATATCATATGTTGCATCTTCTTTGATAATCCGATATCTAGCATAGATAGCACCGCTCAACACACTGTTCATCTGACTTGATTGATATACCATGTAACCCAACACTGTAGAGGCAAATCTTACTTCAACATCCTCAATATGTGTGATAGTCATTTCTCTACTATCACACTGGGATTTGGTTAACCGGGTGACTTCAATTGATGAAATTGTTCTTAGGGTTAATGTTTCACCAGTTGCACTGAGCCCTATCACTCTTCGAATCATCCTCTTTGTGATCTTGATCGATACATGATCTTCCAGCCACAAAAAAATTATCATGAACCCTTCTCAATACATATCTAACCTAGTCACCATGAAACTAGTCAGGAAAGTCTACAATATATGCCAAACCCTTGGTCTTCAGATGTAGGAACCCTGATTTTAGCTAATCATTTTCACAGAACCCTTTAAACTCACTTCGAATGAACTTATCTCCAAGTTCTTTGAGCTTGCAATGAATATAGGAGCAAATATCTTCTACCAACAATACACCAAAGGGCACGGATGATAAAGCAACGGTCTTGTCGATTTCACCAGTTTTCATTAGGTGCAACTTGAACTCAGGTTGGGGTTCCTTGATAGCTTCAACCAACACAAGAGTTGATATCTGCGCTGCCATACTGACCTTCAATTGAGATTTTCTCAGATGCAGTTGAAAACCCTTTCTTGGGGAATGCCAAACACCACTATCGCTCTTCTTGAATTTCTTTTTCGCACAAACAAAGCTTAGCAATTTTCAAATCACCTTGGAACACTTGGGAGCTCAAGAAAATTCACAATTCGTTAGGTAAATGAAAATGTGCTATCATTTCCTTATTTATCCATTGAGTTTTATCGGCGCTGGGATCCAACGGTCAGATTTGAAGCTCACAACTTAAAGTACACCGATTTGACTTCATAGGTTATTTATTGCCGATACCGATACTCAAATAAATAACTCACAAGACAAATTTCAATTAAGAACTTTCAGACCAAATTTTGTGCATAAAAAATATGTAGATAAACACATGCTTACATTTGTTGAGAGGATTCAAGAGTAATCTTACCATATGTGCTCCCCCTGGGCATCAGTATGCCTAGTTAGAAGTGGAACTATCATCACCAATGGATGATGACTTGGTTTCAGAATGTCCTTGTCCTTCTTTTCCTTCATCCTTCTTGATCCATGTCTTTTTCATTTCATCTCTTATTTCTTTAGTTATCTCCTTTCCTTTCAGGTCATTTTGCTCTTTTTTCTTGCTAAACTAATTCTTGTCTGCAGACCGGTTGTAGGATCGACTTCTGCATTCTCTAGCTAGGTGGTCAATCTTATGGTAGTTAAAGCATGCCATACCAGTTGTCCTCCATGATCCTGGATTATTTTTCTGACCCTTCCTCATTCTGCATATTTTAACAACATGACCAAAATTACCACACATGGAACAAGTGGCATTCAACTGATTACTCCATTTGTTAGGACTAACTAGTTTGAACAGTGGTCTTGATACCTTTGGCTTGAACCTGCATTCTTCTGATCTATGTCCAAACTTATCGCAACAATTTCATACAAGTCTCCTTACTATTACAAATGAGGGGGGTCACCCCTTTATAGAGGCATTAGGCCATGATTACATGCAAAACCCTAATTAGGGTTTCACCCTAGAAGATTCCCAACTCAAGATGAAACAAGGTGAGAATCAACAATAAATGCCCATTATGCCCATATACAATTAATTACAACCCTGCAAAAAATGGCACCCATAAAGCATTAATTAACCATTACATTTAAAAAGTGCCCACTATGTAATGAATGTACCCTCATGCAAAGATCGCCCATGATGCCATAAATGCTCCATCATTTCCACATGGGGCGACTACATGCAAAGGAATCTACCATAAATTCAACATGCAATGACTGGGTCACCATTTGGTCAAATATTCTAGTAATGAATGTGTCACTCTCCTGCCACATGTTTAATAGATCCTCACCATGCACGAGGATCCCGCCATCGTATATCCGCTCCTGCACATCCGGAATTGTTGGAGAGGGAAAATTCGATTTAGGATTCTTTAAATCTCCTCAACTTTCTTTGCTTGAAGAGGGTTTTTCATCAATTTTGCACATTCCCTATTTTCTTAGAAAAATTTCCAAATTAGGGTTCCACAGTTCAAGAGAGAGAAAAATTCTCCTACGAATCCAAATCTATAAAAAATTTGAAATTTGGATGTGATTTGATGCACGAGAATGGATTTTTTAAAACTTTTCCGAGGGGAAATTTCTTGTTTAGTTCATCCTTGATTCCTTCCTTGCCAAGAAATTGTTTTTCCGTATTCAATTCATCCTGGCGTGGAATTCATGTTGCGAAGGAATCGTCTTTTGGAAAGAAATTTGTTCCTTACCCCTGAGGAAGGAAATTCTTCATGCCTTAGCCAAATTTTCATCTTTTCCAATAATTTTGTCATGAATGAAGGAATTTCAAACACTTAGCCAAATTCTCACCTTTTCAAAGAATTTTGTTGTGAAGGAAGGAATTTCCATCACTTAAGTCAAATTTTTCACTTTCTTGGAATTTCTTCTTCTTGGGTGCAATTCTTCCCCGAGGAAGGAGTTTTTGTGCTCTTTGAATTCATCATGTTTGCAAGGAGCTTTTCAACCAATTTTCACATCTCCTATTTTCTTAGGAAATTTCCTAAAATTTAGGACCCTTGTCTAGGAGAGAGAATATTCTCCCATGAGTCCAAATCTGCAAAAAAAATTGGATTCTGATAAGATTTGGTGTCTAAAAATGGAAATTTGAAAAAATCTCTTGAGGTGATTTCTGCTTTTCATTCTTCTTGACCCTTGGATTTGCATGCCTTAGACAATTTCTCTTCATTCTTTGACTTGAACGTGGAATCCAACTTCGTGAAGGAATTTCATTATTTCCATGCCTCAGAAAATTTCTCTTCAACTTCCTGACTAGGCATGGAATTTTGACCTTGATGGATGAAATCTCATCTTGAAGCATTCATCCTTGATTCCTAGACTTAGGCACCTACCTTTGGACTTGGGCAATGATTCTGCATTACTAAGGAATATTGTGATTTTGAAGCTTTCCATGACCATCCAGTTTTGGCACCCTAGTACCTTCCTTAGGCACAATTCTCCCTACGACAAGGAATTCTTAACTTCAACATTTTTACATGCATCATCCACTTTGACACCCTTCCCTGTGCAGAGGAATTCACACTTTGTTTGGAATCTTCCATGACTTCCTTGTTTTGGTGCCTTCACCATGCCTTGGGTGGAATTTCACTGTGGAGAAGGAATTTCATCAAATGTTGAATCCTCCATGACCCCTCCATTTTGGCACCCTGCTGAGTGTTTGGGCAGAATTTCACTATGGAGGAGGAATTTCATTGAATTATGAATCCTCCATGAGACCTCCATTTTGGCGCCCTACTGAGTGTTTGGGCAGAATTTTGCATTGGTGGAGGATTCAATGAAATTTGTGAATCCTCCATGCCTCCTTGATTTTGGCGGCTGTCCTTCATCTTGGGAGGAATTTTGCATTGGTGGAGGAACCAATGAAATTTGAGAATCCTCCATGCCTCTTTGATTTGGGTGTGTGCCCTTCATCTTGGGCAGAATTTTGCATTGGTGGAGGATTCAATGAAATTTGTGAATCCTCCATCCCTCCTTGATTTTGGCACCTTCCTTTCATCTTGGGCAGAATTTTGCATTGGTGGAGGATTCAATGAAATTTGTCAATCCTCCACGCGTCCTTGATTTTGGCACTTGTAAGAATTTGGGATGATTTTTCCAAACTTAGAAAAAATTTTCTGAGCTTTCCATTTGAGTAGTGGGCTTCCAACACTCAACCATCTTCTAGCTTTCTCTGCCTTCTTTCTGACTTTCCGGAATTAGAAATAGTTGAAAATGCCTTATCTTTGTCACCTTGCCTGAATGGTCATGTCAGAACAAACTTTCTGAAAACATAAACCCTTAAAGTGTCAATGTTAGACCCCTAGACAGGATACAAGAATGACTTACTATAATTAGAAACTTACTAAAAATAGTAAGTTTGAGTTTTGACAAAATGATGACATTCCAGCACTCAGTAAAATCCCTAAAAATAAGAACTTTCTAAAAATAGAAAGTTTCTCCGTTTTGGCTCAAATTTTACTAGGAGGTTCGTTGAAGGGTCTTGATTCCAATCATATGTTTTGTTTTTCCAAAACCCTAACAGAAACCCCTAAAATCTAGGACAAAAGGAAGAAACCCTAAAAAAGGACAAAACAGGCCCTAGACTTCACCAAACTTGCTCAAACGAAAAGCAGATTAACTCCAAATGACCCTTGAACACTCACAAACTTAGAGAGAGACTAACGAGACTGCCATGAAAAGACCCAAAAACAAAAAACCAAAAGACTAGAAAGGCCTAAAAAGTAGGGGGTCTCCATTTGCAATGGGGCGATGTGTGAAAACGTCACAACACATCCCTAAACCCTTTACCAGAATAACCCTTACATAAATTTCCTCACATACATGATCTCTCTGATATATTTCACATCTCCTATATTCTCTCCTTCCAATTATATATTTGCATGATGATTCTTCTTTGTTACTTTCTTCATTGCATTGCTTTCAAAAATGATCTATCAGACTGACCTATATACCCTATACAAATTTACATTCCTTATGGCGACTTACAAAGACATTTAAAATATCAAATTACATGTCGACCAGATAACATAAATGCATAAACATTAAAATCAATTGCTGATGCCAGATCCAAGATATGTCGGCCTCCAATACCGATACCCTTTACTAAATCATGTCGGCCCGCATTGCCAATGACCTTATGAATTCCTCTATCCTGTCGGTGTTGGTGCTAGTGAAGTATCTGTGAAGTGCCTCTCAGTACACCATAGAATCAAAACATGAAGCCATAACACAATACCATGTTGCCATCAATGTCAACATAGTGAAACCAACCAATAGAGTGTCAATTGCCAACAAGGTATTTTTTGATGATATCATTTTTGGAGGAAATGATGATATGTGTCATGATTTTGCTAATGAAATGAAAAATGAGTTTGAGATGTCACTGGTAGGTGAGATAAAAAAAAATTATAGGTTTTCAAATCAAACAGATGAAGGAATGTATTTTTATCACACAATCCAAGTATGTGAAGAAAGTGTTGAGAACTTTTGGAATGAGAGACTATAAACTAGTTGGAACACCAATGGTTACAGGGTGTAAACTATCAAAGGAAGATGATTTTGCACCAATTGATGAAAAGGAGTATAAATCCATGATAGGTAAGCCACACACAATCCAAGTATGTGAATAAAGTGTTGAGAACTTTTGGAATGGGAGACTATAAACCAGTTGGAACACCAATGGTTACAGGTTGTAAACTGTCAAAGGAACATGATTCTGCACCAGTTGATTAAAAGGAGTGCAAATTCATGATAGGTAAGCTACATTATGTTGTCCACAATAGACCGAACATTTCTCATGTAGTAGGATTGGTTGCCAAATTTCATAAAAGTCCGAAGGAGTCACACATGGTTGCAATGAAAAGAATTTTCAAATACATGAAAGGCACAATTGATTATGGATTATGGTATCCATTTGCAGGAAACTTTGACTTAAAGGTCTATATAGATGCAGATTGGACAAGAAATATTGATGACATGAAGAGTACAACCAGAGGAGCATTATTTCTTGGAGGAAGATTAGTATCTTGGAACAACAAGAAACAAAGTTGTATCTCTCAATCAACAACAGAAGCTGAGTATGTTGCATCTTACATGAACCCAAGCAATTTGGATGAAACACATTTTAGAAGGTTTCAAGTTGAAGATATCAAAACCGGTAAGAATTATTTGTGATAACATCAGTGCTATAAACATTTCTAAGAACCCAATGTTGCATGCTAGGACAAAGCATATAGAGCTGAAGTATCATTTCTTGAGAGATAAAGTTCAAAGTAAGGATGTGTCACTAGAGCATGTTTCCACTAAAGAACAACTAGTAAATATTTTTACTAAGCCTTTGCCTAAGGCTACACTTGAATATCTTAGGGGTAAGCTAGGGGTTGTACCCCTACATGAAGTCAACTAAGAAGATAGGGAAGCCATCAATCTTGGAGCTTATTGAAA
This sequence comes from Cryptomeria japonica, assembly GCF_030272615.1. NCBI lineage: Eukaryota > Viridiplantae > Streptophyta > Pinopsida > Cupressales > Cupressaceae > Cryptomeria > Cryptomeria japonica. The sequence goes on from NC_081408.1 coordinate 257,065,439, forward strand.
ATATTAAGGAAGGATTGGTGGAGAATGGAGCTATTCCATAGGGCGAGTATCTTATTGTAGATCGGTGAAGCATGGAATGGTTTATCTTCACTTTGGCATTGTTTTCAAAGGGGGAGATGTATATGATTGATAGCCAGTTACTAGCTGGAGATATGGAGATTCAGTTGAAGGACAAAATATGATTGGAAAATGTAAACCAGGATTCCTATACCTGTATATGTTCTTTACTCTCAATCATGACAATCAATTGGTATTGATATTTATATTGCCATCAATGCTAAAGGGGGAGATTGTTGGCATTGCATGAAGTTGGCATTGGAGAAGTATAGTGTTGTCATTGATGTCAATAGAAATTGGTGATGAAGATATATTGTAACCGGTAATAATGCAGTAAAGCAATCAATAGTAAAGCAGTGAAGGCAACTAGTATTGGAGTAGTGAAGATCAACCGATAACCCTAACCAATGAATTCTAGAGATTGGTTGTTATGATCTATGACCGAATGGTGATTGGTGATGAAGATTCCATGTAAGCATGTTGCATATGATAAGTTTTGAAATGGATTTGGCACATAGAGATAACCGTTTATCTTAGGAATAATCAATTGCTTAGTATGAAGTGGAGAATGTATGATGAGTTACATGATCCAATGTGCAGTGATCCAGGAGCAGTTTAAGTTCTCTAGAACAATGTGTAGTTGATTGCTATGTATTCTAATGGCCAATATTGAACCAATATGTTTGTAATCTCTATGAGATTTGTAGGGTTTGTGTTGTGTTACCAACCTATTATATTTGTTTATAAGGTCGATGAACTGTTTGTAACAGTGTTGGAAATTTGGTTAAGTCTGATAGCTTGGTTAAGTGTGATAGCGAGTGTTGTCGAACCAGGAGGTGTGTTTGCAAAATGTTGTGAAGGAAGATAGGAGTTGTAAAGGATCTAATTAAGCAAGGAAGTGTCATTTCTAGATTAGTCCAGAACCTGTTGTTCTCTAACCATTACAACTATTAAATCCCTTAACCGGGTAAGCTTTAACAAGCTCGTTGTTGAAATCCTCTAACCAAGTGATCCATTAGCTTGGATTTTAAATCCTTCACTGAGGTTACCTTTAATAGGGTATTTCCTTTAATGGGGTATTTGTAGTCAATCCCTTAATCAGGTGGTCCTTAACTGGATATGTTCTTAACAGGACATTATTGTATAAGCTTTTAACCAAGCTTGGCTCCTAAGTGGGCAAAATTCAAAAGAGTTCGAAATACTTGTCGGTATTCATCCCAACTGTGGTTTTCCCCATTTGGGTTTCGACATGTAAAATCATTGTGTCAAGTGGTGAATGATTTTGTGGATGTGTTTTTGATATTGTTGATATGAATGACTGGTAAATCTGCATAGATATATTTAAATGACCGAAAATGATCTGAAACATGTTTTTAATGGTATTAGTGAAGTAGCTTAAGGTTTTGTCAAATGGTATTTAAGTTTCAATATCTGTTGCAATGTATCATTGCTGTATTGGACAAACGGTAAAGTTTGGCAATGCAGTTGTAGTTTTTGATATAGTGACTAAACCAGTTAGTTTAGTGAGTTGATTCTGAGTTGGAATTGAGATTGGTGAAAGTTTAGTTTATTTTTTATCTACTGATTCACCCCCCCTCTTTGTAGTTGACGTTATGTTTATAGTTTCATCATATTATCAGTTACATTTTACTATGCATGTTTCTTATCAATAATGTTTATACTCATAAGTGTTAAGTTTGAATAAGAAGTTTTAATTCAGTTTAAATCTGTAATTATCGGTATAGTGTTGATTCACCCCTCCCCTCTCAGCACCGGTTGGGAATAACAAAGTGATGGATCTGGATCAGAGGAGCTCATTGAGGAGTCACTCATAATCCACCTCTACCTATCAACATACACACATGGGACCACCACGATAGGGGCTAGAGGGCTCAAATAGCCACCATCCCTAGAGTTGGTGATATAGAAGTGATGCAGGAGCACCAGTCTAGTTCTTACCGGTTGGGCAGTTTTTAGTGGAATTGCTTGAGAGTGTGGCATTTCTTCATGTTTGAGTGTTTAGTATCATGGTTTTGGGTTTATTACCTTGTGTTCATGATCCTTGTTGTGTTCAATTTTCATTGCATTTGACTTTGTTTCCAATGAGATGCGGATTTTGGTATTGGCTCGGTTGATAAGTCCTTACTAGTTAGTTTGGTGTTTTGTTGAGTGAAGTTGGATCAGGTTGCAGATGATCTCTATGACTTGCGGATCATTGGAGATTTTTCTTTGGGCCTTGGCCGATATTCCTAGAGGTTTGCGCATCATTTTATGTTTTTGGTATTTGTTCTTAGTGATTTAAGCCGACATGTTACCATTGCACGTTTCATGAACCAATTGGTCTTTGGGCTGACTTGATTATGTTGTAATTATTTGTGGGTGGTATATATATGGAGTGTTGTGAATCATTTGGATAGATATAGAAGTCAAAAGAAAGAAGGCAAAGTTTAGAGATTGAGTGAAGATGTAGATTCGACAGGATTCTGATCTAGTTGGACTAAAGCCGAAAGGCCGAAGTCCGGATTAGGTTAGAACCAACAAATTTTTCCCAGAAGCCAATTCAATATGAGGATGATCTGCAAATCTTGTAATTATGTTGTAATCATCATTTGTATCCTGGACTGTGATCCAACATGTGGCATGTGTAATTCTTTAGATTGTAATAAGATTTATTCAAGTTATTCATCAGTTGTGTGTTTTGTGTCGTTTATCGGTTGTTCTTTTTATTGTTTTTGGCATCTTGTTACTAGTTACCAATATGTTTTGCATGATTTATGTGTTAAGATAAAAGGTTGGGTTGTCCTTCATTGGATCTCCCTCCCTTGACTGCATCAAATGGTATCAGAGTTGGTTTGTGAACCTATTGTTGGACAAAGTGTTGTTTGTGCACCAGTTGGTTGGAGAGAAGATTGAGGCAACTTGTGCACTTGTTCAGAGTGTCGAACATGAGGTAGAGAAAGGTTTGTAGGTAGACTGCTAATCCTAGATCTTGAGCTTGAGGCAATTAGTGGGTGGAGACTTGAACAGATCACAGATTGAGACAATCTGTAGTTTTCACTTGTAGATCACCATGGAGAGGCAACCAAAAGTTGTAGTCATATCATTGAACCTTCTAAGGTAGTTGCAAGTACCTACTGACAAATCACCGAACTAGATCAAGTGATGGGACTCACTTTTAAATTAATCTCGAGAGTCTATTGCAGGAGCACCAATCTAGTTCTTACCGGTTGGGCAGTTTTTCAATGGAATTGCTTGAGAGTGTGGCATTTATTCATGTTTGAGTCTTTAGTATTGTGGTTTTGGGTTTATTCCCTTGTGTTCGTGATCCTTTTTGTGTTCAATTTTCATTGCATTTGGCTTTGTTTCCAGTGAGATGTAGATTCTGGTATTGGCCCAGTTGATAAGTACTTACCAGTTAGTCTGGCAGTGTGTTGAGAGAAGTTGGATCAGGTTGGGGTTGATCTCCATGACTTGCAGATAATTGAAGATGTTTCTTTGGGCCTTGGTCGATATTCCCGGAGGTCCGCACATCGTTTTATGTTTTTTGTGTTTGTTCTTAGTGATTTAAGCTGACATGTTATCATTGCATGTTCCATGAACTGGTTGGACTTTGGGCCGACTTGATTAAGTCATAATTATTTGTGGGCGGTATATATATGGAGGTTTGTGAATCATTTGGATAGATATAGAAGTCAGAAGAAAGAAGGCAGAGTTTAGAGATTGAGTGAAGATGTATATTCAACAGGATTTTGATCTGGTTGGACTGAAGCCGAAAGATCGAAGTCAGGATTAGGGTAGAACCAACAAACTATTCCCGAAAGGTGATTTGATATGAGGATGATTTGTTGATCTTGTAATTATGTTGTGTGCATCAATTGTATCTTGGATTGTGATCCAACATGTGGCATGTGTAATTCTTCAAATTGTAATAAGATTTATTCAAGTTATTCACCAGTTATGTGTCCTGTGTTGTTACCAATTGTTCTTTCTATTGTTTTTGACATCTTGTTATCAGTTACCAACATGTTTTGCATGATTTATGTGTTAAGATGCAAGGTTGATCTATCCTTCATTGGATCTCCCTCTCTTGAATACGTCAAGAGGCCACATTTTGTACTAGTGGATGATATGCATATGTTGTATCTAAAAACTATAAAAGGTACACAAAAAAATAGGAATTGCAAGCACCAAGCATGAGCTCATTATCTTGTTGAATTTTTCAAATGTAATCTTTGCATCCTAGATCCAAGAAAAATCTCCCTTTTTATTAAAATAAGTCAATGGGGAAGAAATTTGAGATAATCCCTTTAAAAACCTTCTCTAGTAGCTACACAATCTAAATAATCCTCTTAATTAAATGAGTCTGGTTGATGGTGGCCAATCTATGATTGCTTAAATATTATGTCGGTCCACTTGAACTCCCTTAAAACTTATGATATGTCAGGTTTGAACAATATATTCTATGTTTTGATTTATTTTATTGTTCATTTAAAATCATATTAATATATGGGTTTTATTAGAGAAGCTACTGTAATTTCAGATAAGCCACTTAAGCATGTCAAAACTTAGAGTGTGTCAAACATTTATGGACCAAAAAAGTCACATGCCAATGCAACATCATGCTTACAACACAGTTAAGGGGCCTACATAGAATGATAGTCTAACCAACATTTGGAGGTAGCATAGGCTTGTGGGAATATGGCTGATCAAATTCAATTGGTGCTTGGCCAATAAAAGAAAATGATACAAAGAATAATACATAGGGGAGAGAACCCAAAACTTAAGCACATTCCAATAGTTGTTAGACCACTTAAAAGTTGTTAGTGTTGATGATGGCTACCCATAATTGAATAAAACTTATTTCTTAGATCTAATAAGAAACAAATCATGTGATGCCACATTATTGCACCAATAGAACATCACTTAGCGAACAAGTATCAGTCTCAATTTTGTTTTGGGTTTTTCTAGACACATTGGAAAAAAGCATGTTGACATGGCATCATATTTGATGCCAAGTTGAAACCGTAACTATAAGTAGAGGACTTGCTAAGTAAGCTGCAATAAAAAAATTGGGAGTAATTTGAAATTTTCATGTAAGCTTTTGAGAAGCATGAAATGTGGGTGCTCAACTACCGAGTTCTCTCCCACAGTGTTGTGTAGGAACTAAGAGGCTCAATGTTTTGTTGTCTTGTGTTAGCTTTGACCAAGGAATTGATATTACATTTCAAGGCATTGCACAAAAACACAAAACAAGGTATGAGTGTTTGAATATGTAAATGTTTCATATCAAGCATAAGTATCCAAACTATAACTACTTTCTATGTAAAGGAAATATCAAGCTAATTCTTTCTATATTCCCACATATCTTAGAGTCATTGCTATCAGCTCAATCCAACTTAATCTAATTGACCCTCACACCATATTGAATATAAAGATATTAAAGAACTAACTATTCATTTAAAATTTAAAATAGATAAAATTTGATTTAAAGAAATGAAGTGATAATACAAAAACCCAAAAAAATTATAAAAATAATTTATTGTTGAGGAACTTTACAACAACACTCTATATAAACAAAGATATCAAGAATGTTGTTTTCTTAATATCTTCTTCCCTTCTTTGTTTCTATAACGGTCACTTATGCATATACAATGCATGTTCTTAAATATACTTCACGTATAAATTTGCTTCTTGCATATACAAATATATATGCCATGCATTGACATTATGATGCACATTTTTTATATGATTTCCAATACTTAAGGTATGTTTAGATCATAACCTTTAACCTTATAACCTTTTGACTAATGAATAGATAAATTATTTAATTATTTATAAACTTAAAATTTATAAATTTATCCCTAACTTAATATGAGTAATACCATTTTAATATTTTAGAAGTTAGAGCCTTATAAATGCTATTTAGGGTCATTTGTTTTAAATATAACTTCTAATGAATATTATGTTCTAACAAAAAGTTTTACTAGATGCAAGATATCCATATATACCTAAACATTTTTTCTCTATGAAAGAATGTTGCAACAATTTATATGGATAGTGCAGGTAAGAATGAGACTATTCAAATGATCAATGACTTCCTTCTTGATCAATAATTTCAAGGTCTCAGCCTATTTGATGATATTGGTCTCATAAATTATTGTGGGCCTCCTTAACCATCTCAAAAGGATTAATATAAATCATTTGATATCTTCTAGATGTATTTTTATGGTTCCAACTATTAGATTGGAGCTAGCTCACTAGCACTGTGCTCACATCTACCTGTGGGAGTTAGTAAATTCATATAGTTTGATTGGAATTAAACCATAATTACAATCTACGATCTAGTTTATATCTAAGATCAAAGGAAAACCTTGTGTTTAGCAACACAAATGGAGATAGGTTTGTTCCCATTGAGTGCTAATTATGTGCAAAAATATAGAAGTAGGAAATAAGAACATTAGGAGGAAATTGTGGCTCTGTATTTATTGATATTGTCTAAATGGACAAAAAAAATTAAGGGCATAGTAGGAAATTATGCCTTAGTGATCAAGTAGGAAGAATACATTTTCCTAATTTATCAAAGCACTTTGAAGTACAACTATATTAGGAAAAATGTTACGATTTAGATCACTATTTGGTTGACTATTTTATAAATTTTATAATGAGGCATATTTATATTATAGGTTATTAGCCAACCTTTCCAAAATTGCTAACACGTATCAAGCATGCATGTTGTGATTCCTATATGGTCAAGGTTGTGTGAGATGTTAGAACCAAATGGTGCTAGTTAGTTGGCACAATCATTTGGAGTAGACATGCACAAATGTTAGATGCATATGGAGATAAGATGAATTGGTTAATGCAAGCGCATATGATCTCCATAGGTAAGTTGTGCATAAAGTGGAAAGAATTGACATAGGACATTAGAATGATATTGTCATATTTGAAGTGTATACTTCTAAAGTCGTGTGCTTTAATTGAAGAGTGTTTGCACATTTATTTCTTGTGCTAATTTACACTATATTGTTATAATCAATGCTAGAGTATCTTATCCATGTATAAAGATGAAGGAACAGAAATGGACCACTGGAAGGGGGTGATTTAGTGGTAATAAAAAACTTTAACTTATTAAAATGATTTAAGCTCTAATAACATAAATCAATAAGATATGAGAAAAGATATCAAGCACATTTAAACACACACACACACAAGGTAAACTCATAACATAAGATATATGAGGAAAACCCATGGTGGCAAAAACCTCGGTGAAAAATGTTGCTGGAGTCTAGTGCTCCAATCCTACCTCACAATAAAAAAATTGATTATAATGTTTATGGGCACCAACCCTTGACTTTATGGGCACCAAACCCTACTCTAAGAACCCACTTAGAGATTTACAATGAACAAACAATTAAAAAAAATTAAGCACCTTGTTACAAATGAAGTTTTGTAGCTCACTTTCATTCTTCTCTTGAGATTGACCGAATTCTTTCCTGCTCACAGGCTTTGATCTCTACCCTCTGATCTTCGACGTAAATCTCAACTTTGTGCCTTTTGTCCTCTTCTCCTTTCTACACATAGCTCTCAACTTTATGCCCTAATCACCCCTACTTCTTTTCCTCTCACAGTGTGTATAACCCACTTTGTTATCTACCTCAGCTCTACATTCTCTAGTTGTTGGTCTTTTCTCTTCACGACTACATTCTACTCTCTACTTTTTCTTTCATCTCCCACTTATCTCCTCTTCACTTTTTGATTATTTTGCATGCAGTCTCTTCTATAGTATTATACTGGCATTGTGTTATGCGCACCTACTTAAAATGCCTTTATGCGCACTCTTCTATTCTCTTTGTTTTGTAACGAGTAACCTCTATCTTTTCAGAGATTCTACTCCTACATGCCAATCACACTTTGTCTACTTCACACCTCACTCCTTTTCTAAATGCACTACTCTATTTTTTATTTCCATCCATGTGTCTACCTCTACCAACTCAGATATCACACCTACCTGTATAGAATCTCATCACCTATGCTTTGTACTTGATCATCTTTGTAACTATAGTATTTCCTTCCAAACATGGATACAAATTCTGACCTCCTTGACCTTTGAGAGATCATGTCTGTGTACTAAACAAATTATTTGTGCACTCCACTTACATAGATAGCCACCCATTATAAATGTATTCTCTTGGAAACCATCTGTATTCAAATCATGCTCTTGGAAACCATCTATATTCAGATCATGCTTATGATATTGGATTACTATACATCATAATCTTTAGCCTTGTAGATTTCCTCGAGCCTCAAAAAGCTCAAAACTCCCTCAGCAACTTGATCGCCATTAAATGTTGCTTTGTTCTTCCTAGTTTGCTTTGAACACTGATTACTAACTTTAGTAATCTTCATCTATCTAATCTCCTCTTTGTGGATCATCTCAAGTTACACATCAGTCTGCTACAGTATCACCATTAATGAGTTCTTCACTCTTTCTCGACCTGCCCTGAAAACATTGACAACTACTTCCATCATCAATGCCTTCATCATATCAGATCTCCTCTTTGACCACCAAGAAGCCACATGTCTTCACCTTTGACATCCAAATCACCTGGTCAAACTTGGTTAACTACTATGTTGATCATCTTCCCTATCGACATGCACCCGTGGTGTCAAAATACTCTCAATCGACGCCCATATCACTTTGTCATCTTCGGTCAACTATCTGCATGAGTAATTTATCTATCAGGCTACATACATGGCATCGAAATATGCCTTCAAAATCATATGGTCAACTGTAGTCAACCTGCCACATGGACCTCTGTGTCTATCAGGATGCCAATGTGTCAATAGAGTCATCTCAACTGATCACTCCAACCTTAAACTCTATCATTGTGGGATGGTGGGATGCAAATCATCTTCCTTTTATTTTAGCCCGCATCGTCATTTACAAGTACATTTTACCCGTGCGGGCTAGCAAGATGCTTCATCCTTTTCTTCATCTCATTACCTCATGTGACCATTTTGCTTTGGTCATCCTCATTTCAAGATGGTGGGGGACATTGTTTCTCCTTTGACTTTTGTGTCCCACACAGTCTTCTTTTTGGCCTTATTACCCTTGTAGGGTGGTGAGATGCATTGATTGCCTTTGTTTATTGTTACCCCGCATGATCTTCTATCTTCCATCCTTCATGACATGGGATAGCGGGGAGCACATCTTTTCTTCATTCTTCTTACTCCACAAGACTCTCTCTCTCTTCATGTTTTTGCTGCAGGATAGAGGGATTGACTACCCTCTTTTGTTCCCCCATGAGCTCATCTAAATTCAATTTTACTCTTTGCAGGATGGTGGGATGCCAATTACTTCACCTTTATGTTCCTTGCATGACCTTTTCACTTTGGCTTTCTATGGTGCGAGGTAGCGGAGTGTACCATATCCTATGTCTTTAAGTTACCTTGCGTGGTCACTTGTTTCATGTCTTCATCACTGTAGGATAGCGGGGAATGTCATTTGCCTTGCTTTTATGTTACCCCACAAGAAATTTTTGTTGCAGTCCATCTTGTCTTGGGATAGTAGGGGCACCTAACAAACCTTTGTTTTGTTTACCCCACTAGGCATTTTTTCTTACGTTCTCTAGGTTGCAGGATAATAGGGTAGCATAACCTGTCATGTTATTGACAACTCCAGTCACATAACCATCATGTTATTGACATCTGCAGTCACATAACCATCATGTTATGTTGGAATCAATGAACACTGAGAGGGGGGGTGAATCGGTGTTTTACAATTTGCAAACTTATTAAGATGATCCTTAAACCACCAGATGCTTATGAATGAAAGAAAAATGAAGAAACATAAAGCAAACAACCACACAATCATAACACCAAGATGTTTATGTGGAAACCCGAAAAAGGGAAAAACCATGGTGGGATTTGAACCCACAATATTATTATAGTAGGGCTAGAAGTATGATAATATTACAAAAGGGGAATGCACTTGCATTCAAGCACACTGCCTAGAGCTCATTGCTCAATTACAAAGGGGCTACAACTCAGAGGAAGGCTCACTGAATTACAAGCTATTACAAATGATTACAATGATGAATGAACAAAAGTATAGCATCTAAATATGCCAAAATGCAGTTTTGGTTAGGCTCGGATTTACTTTTGCAATAGTTATGTCTCTCTACCCTATTTTCCTTCTCTATCAAATACCAGAGCACCAAACCTTCAATCACATTCACCTAACTTCACACATTTGCTCATACAGACTTCTCCCACTCATACCATACATCAAAATGATCAACCAAATCAATCTTATATATCCACACCAACAAAAAGAATCATTAATCATGTCGGTTTCCAAAAATCACATAACATGCAACATGAAATGTGTATGACCAAGTCATCTCAATCCATCCACAAATCCAAATGTGGATTAAAACAAGATGATAATAAGCTTCCCATAAGTCAACCCAATCACCTCGAACACAAAACCAATCACTGAAATCAACCCAACAATTCTGCATCACACATTACACCATAATAGCTCTACTCTTACTAAATTGCCAATTACTGGACTTCTAAACTTGCTCATGAATCAACACTGGATATTAGGATCACGAAATAATCCCCCTTTGATAGCAATGCCAAAGATAAGAATCCACCAAAATTTATATACAAGGATATGTACTGTTTCTCACAAAAAGTGGAAGATGTCTACAAAAATTATCCCAAGGGACAACAAATGTTTATCCCATGCCTTCTTCAAACTCCCCAAAAATCTTATCATCCCACTAAAAAGATAAGCAAGTGTCTCAAATCCTTGTCTATCTGTCAAAATATTGGAATCCAGAGCATCCTTATCATCCTACATACTTCTCATCAAAGAATCTATCTGGGGAGTGAAAAGACTCCTTAATTCAACTACTCTACCCAAAACTCTTTCCTTTCCCTGATTTAAACTCTTAATCTTATCTAATATGCTCAAAAATTATGGTTCAAAACTACTAGTCGAGAATGATTGGGGTGCATATGACTGTGATATGCTAGCTAGCCGCCCTTCACATTATCTAATTTTCTTGTCAATGTCTATAGTGAACTTTGGAAAAATCAGACATGACTTGTATATCCGACCACCTTCATCGAGTGCATCTTGAATAATCTTCATAATAGTAAATATGGTCACCTTATCATCCTCAATCATCTTCAAAAATGTTTTCAATCTCATAGCATTAAACTAATTCAAAAATTTAATATTTGCATCCTTCTCCAAAGATTCAAAATGAGAACCTACAACATTCAACAAACTCTTAATCTTACCAAAGGGATCAGATGAGTTCAGTTTGAAAGATGGCATAATTTTCTCTAGGACATCACATGCCAGTGTTATCAGTTCTTTATCTACGAAATGGGACTTAATTAAGTCCTCACTGGATTTGGCTTGTGTGAGAGTTGCCAAATTTAATGCTTGTATCGAAGATAATGAACTTAGATCAATAGGTCCTTGACCAAAGTCATATGAATCAGTAACAATCTATTTCACTTTATCATCAATAGTATCTCTTGCCACTATCACCGGAGCTTGATCTCCCTTTTCCTCTCCTTTCTCCTTTTTTACAACCTCTACACTCTCATCCTTTTCACCTTTCTCACCATCATCCTTATCCTTATCCACATCATCCGTCTCCTTAGTTGTCTTTTCTGAAATGAATTCGATCACCAGAGGATCCTATACAGCTTCACCGGAGTCATCAATGCTATCAACAGGATCATCAAATGTGATCTATACCTTGGGTTTTTCTTCTGGAATAGCATTCTTAGATGATTGATCTTTTTGCTTGTTAGGAATAACTTTATGCACTTTTAGAACATATGTGTCACGTGATTGCTCTCCCAGATGAGTATCATTATGTTCTAGGTTCACATCAATCCTATGATCTATCAAAAATTGACTCAAATTTGTCTTTGTTTCCTTAATGACTTCGTCTATTTTTTTGAGCATAAGCTTATTTACCCTCTTCTTACTTCATAATATTTACTTTGAAAGCTTTAATAATCTAATAACTTCATATTTAGAAATGAAAGAGGATAGATTTACTAATACACTCTTTTATCCTTTCATCCTCTAAACTAGTTGTATGCCTCCTTACATCCAAAATGTCTTATAGGCTCCTGGGGATCATGGATGATAATTCTATTAATGCCTTACTATAAATATCCATTTATTGAACTATTGGCAATTGTCACTGTATTGGTTGGTTTCACTATGTTGTCATTGATGGAAACATGATTTTGGGTTCTGGCTTCATATGGTGTATCGACAAGCACTTCACAGACTCTACATCGGCACCGACACTGGCAGGATAGAATATTTCTTTGGTCACCAACAATGTAGGCCGACATGGTATTACAAAGGTCATCAGTATTGAAGGCTGACATATCTTGGATCTGACATCCACAAATTATTTTAATGATTATACATTTATGTTATCTGGGCGACATGTAATATGATATTGTATATATCTTTGTAAGCCGACATAAGGCATGAAAATTTTATAGGGTATATAGGTCAGTTCGATAGATCATTTTGATATAGATGGATAAGGATGTGTATGGGTATGAAAATGTAATGCAAAACCATTTTGAGAGCCTATGTATGTGAGGAATTCATTGTAAGGGTTATTCCGGTATAGAGGTTTAGGGTTTTAACCGGAATAGATAGAGCTTAAACCAGAACTGTATTCTGGCATAGGAGATGCTATATTAAGTAGTTCATACTTCTCCAGATTGTTGTTTGGAATATTATGTAGTCAGTGAGGCTTCTATTGTGATTGAGCAGTGTGCTCTAGGCTATAAGCCTTCTTGCAAGTGCAGGCCCATCATATATTGTAATATCTCTTCATATGGCCAGTGAATTGATATTGTGGGTCACAAGTCCCACCATGGTTTTTCCTCTTTGAGGTTTTCCATGTAAAATCCTATAAGTTATGTTTCTCATTTATATGTTTGGCTTATTGGTTGCATTATTTCTTTGAATTCTATTTATACCGGTATACCGGTTGGTGTATGAATGTTTTGTTAAGATTAAAATCTACTATTCTTGTATGACACTAATTCACCCCCCCTCTCAGTGTTATTGGTTTCCAATAATTGGTATCAGAGCCTTGTGACTCGGAGGAAGTTTAACAACTTGAGGAAGATCCTGAAACCAAAATCATTGAATATGGCTTTGGAGAAGAATCTTAAGATGGCACTTGAAGATTATGAAGTTGAAAGGTTGAAGAACTTAAAGCTACAGGATGAGTTGAATTCTACTAAGGAATTCATTCTTTTCCTACAAGAGAGACTTTCATCGATTCAAGCTAGGAGGAAGGAACTTTTACAAAATCAGGATGATGAAAATGCACTTAAGGAACAATGTCAGAAATTGAGTCAGGAGAACATGGTTATGAAGAATGAAATGCAAACTATGACTATGAGGATGTCTAAGTAGATTGAGGACAAAAAGAAAAAGGAAAAAAATCTTGCTATATCCCTGAACAACAAATTTGAAGAATGTGGTAGGTTGACTCATGAAAATGAGATGTTGAGGGCTGATTTGGTACAATCCTAGAGCAATAAGAAAGAGCTTAAGAGACAAATGATGATACTAAGATAATACTTAACTGCTTCTATTGAGTACAAAGAAAAATTCAAAATTAGCTCAGCACAACTTGATGACTTATTGAAGAGACAGAGGTAGATTGGAGATTCCAGTGGACTTGAATTTGAGCAAGGACAGAGTTCTGGTACTGCTAATGATGATCAAAATAATAAGGCACCGGTAAGACAATTCAATGCTTATAAATTCAATGGTAGATGTTTTGCTTGCAATAAATTAGGACACATGGCTAGGCAAAGTAGAAACATAGCAAATCAGAACCCTGATTCTACTCCCAGTAAATGTTCTAAATGCAATAAGTTTGGTCATAAGATAGAAGATTGCATAATGAATGTAAAATGCTATGCTTGTGGAAAATTTGGGCATATGGCTAATTAGTGCAGGTCAAGCAATTTCACTAGTTTTAGAAAAGCAATTCAAAAGAACAATGTTACATGTTATGCATGCAATGAAATTGGACATATTGCTAAGTTCTGCAAAAGCAGAAATCCACCAGTAGGCAATGGACGATCAAATGAGAAAGTCAAAGAGAAGGTTAGTGAAATTAGGCATGACCACACTCAGAGATGGGTTAGGAAGATTGAAGAGAAACCATCAGATGGGAATGTCCCGGTTATCTATTCAACAGAAGAGGTTGCTCCTGCACCGACAGTGAGCTCATCCGGTAACTATGGCAGATGCCTTAGGGGTAGGAAAATTTCATTGAAAATGATGCATATGCCCTAGGAAGAGATTCTGGAAGTTGTTCCAAATATTGGAGAGGAGTCTCTGACATTGATATGTTCAGAACGAGATCCGGTATCTTTCACCAATAGTCATTTATGTCAATGGAAGATTAGGGTTTTCTTGATGGATAAAAGGTTGAATATACTTCATTGTTAGTCATCTAACATTCATAGTGATTTAGAGCGATTTAGAGTGACTTAGTGCAATCATAAGCTATTCAGAGGCAATCAAATTTCTTCTTGAGCAATCACACTGACGCCTGGAAGGATTTTTTGAAGGTTTTCATCGGAAGTTGTGTAAGGGAAAAAAAGCGAGACTAGGTTAACATGCCCTAATCCTACCTTTTGACACACATTACGGAATACGAAAGAGCCTAGAGATATCACACAATTGGCTACTTCTTTTTGTGAAAGAGAGAGCCACGGGATATCTATTAGGATTTCTATTCCCTTGTTGAAATTGGAAGATCAAATGATGCAAGTTCAAACCCTAATCCCAAAATGCAAGTATGAACTAATAACAAGGTTGCAGAATTGAGATTAAACAATGAACAACTGTAAATACAAGGATGAAATAAGAATGCAGATGTGTACCCAGAGTCAAAATCGAACTGAAAATGTTTGGGATGGGGGCATGGGCACCACTGTCCTGATTCTGTCCTGAAAACTGCACCAGAAACTGCTGTTTTGCACTTTGGAACACTGTCGGAAACTGTCGGAGAGGCTGTCTGTCCGGAGGACCAGGGCACCCAACGCCTCTGTCCCAGGGACCAGGGCACCCAGCGCCCCTGTCCTGGTAGGACCAGGGCGCCCAGCGCCCCTGTCTTGGCAGGACCAGGGTGCCCAGCGCCCCTGTCCCAGTCTTTTGCTCTGCAATTTGATGCAGAGTGTTGTCTCGACCTGTTCTCTCTGGATCTGTATCCTGCGGCGTCGTCCGAGTCCCGAAACCTGCACTGATATCTGAAAAAGGGTGTATGGGCAGCTATATAGGGTTTTGCCTTAGTCAAACCCCCACTTCGGTGATTTCCACCTCCACGAATAGCCAAGTTGTTTTGTAAAATATATTGTGTGTGCAAACCTAGTGTGTGTGCAAGGTCCTAAAATGCAAGAAAGCAAACTAGAGCAACCTAGAAAGTAAACCCTAATTGCTTGTAAATGATTATGTAAATGCTCTAAATCAAGATGCAAAGTGATCTAAAGCATGAATAAATGATCTATTGAAGCTTATGCAAAGACATGAAAACAACATGAAATCATACCCAACCCTCAAGGGAGGAGTACAAGCCAATCTTCAGTCGGTAATCTCCTATTGTTCTTCAATGCCTTCCAAGCCCTAAGTGGATGAATGAATTTGATAAGTGCTTGATAGAGGGATGTTGAATGTTGTTGAAGTCTTCAAATATCTGCTCTTTCGTTGCATATGAGGTTCCTGAAAACAAAAATCGGATCCTTTCAAATGAGGAAAGAGAGCTCTTATGTAGGAAACCCTAAGTCGTAATTTCGTCTTTTGGCCGACCTAGAGATTGAATATCCCGCCAATTTCTTGGGGTTAAGATTTATTTTGTGATTGGATTGTGCTCCTAAAATTTCGAGAAAAATGTCCGGGACCATGTGCACTCCGGGCGCCACGGTCCCGACAACTTTTCACCAAATTTTCAGGGCCGTTGGATATGATGATTTTAGAGAGAATCCCGAAGTTACAGGTGATTTCGAGATGTTTTGACCCCGAAACCAAGCCCCCAAGTTCGAAATAGGACTTAATTAGGGTTTTTGATTGAGTGATGTATTGGAGGAATAAAATGAAAAGGGCACGCTTTAATGAAAGGGCCTAATCTTTATGATGCAGAGGACGATGAAATGGGACCTTAGACCTAATTAATTTGATTAATTAAGTGCTAAAGGAGAAATGCAAAGCAAAATGTAAAATGCACCAAGGCGGGTGCTAAACTAGGTGTGAAATTGTACCACCTTAGCAAGTGTGTACAATTTACGATGCTACATTTAGCCCCCACTTTAGCGGTCATATGAGTACTACGTGCATATGCAAGCTAAAGTACAGAAAATTAAACATCATTTGAAAAAGGATATATCCATAAGTTGTCGGACAAAGCCCCCAGCGGTATCTGCAGTACACATTTAGGAACCGCACCCTACAAAACACACGTTAGATCACAAAATCACCTAATGCTTACTAAGGAAAGTGATGAAATTTGTGAGTAGCTATATGCCTCCCCCTATTTCGACTTGCTTATTAGGGAGGTGAAAAAGGGTAGCATGTTTACTTACGACAAATTATGTAAAAGAATATTGATGAGGGACGTTCACTAAATAGGCTTCATCAGAGCACTTTTTGGAACATCCCAAGAGTAGGAGAATGAAAATACGATTCCGATGCAACAAACGGCTTGAAAATCGTATCTCCCAAATCCAAGTTATGATAAAATGAATGATGGAGGAAAAATTAGGGTTTCAAAGGTAAAGATAAAGAAATGAAAGTATATACCTTGAAAGTGACATTTGCATTTGTCACTTTGTTGATTTCTGAATACTGTTCATTGCAGTGGAGCCCACATAGCCATCATCATGCCTTCACGACGACCGGAGCATCCCATGAGGATTGAGATCCTATGCCAGGCCGTGATCGATGACGAGCCACTGGACGAGGTGAGTTGACTGAACATTTGACTTTTGATTTTCCGCATTCTGACTTTTCTGTGATCGTTTGCGGGCCCTGAAGGCTGACCCGGGCCCCACCCAAGGCGCCATGGTCCCTGTGGGGCGCCATGGTCCCCTCAGGGCGCCATGGTCCCTGACAGGGCGCCATGGTCCCAACCAGGGTGCCATGGTCCCAGACAGGGCGCCATGGTCCCAATCAGGGCTTGGCGAGGGGTTTCAGGGTTAGCATATGATGTTCGACAGTTTGCATGAGCGATTTTGATGATCGAGTACTGATTATGGTTATGTTTTTGTGTTGCAGGGTCTCCCATACATGAGAGAGCATACGGAGGGACATATTCTTCATAGTTTGCGAGATCAGATTCCGTGGCTGACTCAGGCAGAGAGAGACACATTGTCGATCGTGGGATTATGGTATGTGATCCTCATGCCAGCCATTTGGTTCCATCCTACGATACTGATGGCATTGATGGCACGATGGGATCCTGACACATGCACCTTTCATCTTCCAGTAGGGGAGCTGATGGTTACACTCGAGGATGTGTACCGTATACTTCATCTTCCTATCAGAGGAGCGACTATTACCTACGCGACCGATCGGTCAGCAGAGGATCATCAGAGAGAGCAGGTATATTGCATAGGGAGAGTCATGCCGAGCGAGATGAGAGGTCGTATCATGGTCAGCTAGCTCTTACATCCTACAGGAGAGGTGCCCCTTGTGAGATGCCTTATGATCGCCATCATAGCACTAGTCGTCTGCCCTAATGGGCGAGGTACGCATATGCATGGGGGTCTCACATGGTGCATCAGAGCTATGGAGAGACACAGGAGAGTGTATGCTTGGGGTCGGAGTATGCTTGCACATCTCTATCACGACCTTGAGGAGTATGTATTTGGACAGGGTTGCAGTTTGATGACATGCACACTTCTGTAGGTGTGGATTTTAGAGCACTTCACATGCACTAGGCCTGTCGGCTTTCCGCTGAGTACGGCTAGCAAGCAACCTAGGGTGTTTGCTTATCCACTTACCAGCGAGTGGAGATTTGGAGATTTTTTATATTGGAGAGTGATTTTTGATAGACTGATAGCCAAGGTGACAGTGTGGAGACCCTACCTGCGGATGCACAGATGGGATGGGATGGAGAGACAGTTAGCATGCTTACAGAGGAATCGCCTACTGCAAGGACGATATTCACACATCATAGTCCCTTTCTAGTTTGACCGAGTATGGAGGCAGTTCGGGCTAGAGCAGTGTGTTCCAGCCATGTGCCCATCTATACTCGACACTCGCGGGTCCTTCCCAGACCTAGAGAAGTAGCGAGACCGATGATAGATGACATCGAGACTACAGATATAGAGGGATCTGATCAGGATGTAGTCACTGATTACTCTGCAGAGCCTGGAGCACAGTGCAGGTATGTCTCATGGTTTATGAGATCATATCCAGGTCCTATCTTTCCACCAGATCATCCGATAGGCCATCCAGGCCCATGGAGACATGGAGACCGAGACGAGGACTAGGGATCCAGGTCAGAGGAGCCAGAGGAGGGAGAGGCTCATGAGGAGGCAGGAGATCCTGATCCACCTACAGGCGATCAGCCCAGTGCCGAGGAGGAGGAGGAGGACACAGATAGAGATGAGGACGAGGAGGATGCAGGTGAGGATGCAGATGAGGATGAGGATGAGGATGACGAGAAGGATAACGAGGAGGAGGATAGAGATGACGAGGAGGAGTCAGATGTAGCTCCCCACCATTCAGGAGACGATACCATAGCTCTGGATCCTCCTCTTATTCCCCAACAGGGGGAACATGAGGTGATATGGAGACCTGTTCCTGGTACCGTCCAGCCTACACCCGTCGTGCACAGATTAGTCAAGCGAGGGGAGCCTAGTAGATCCCAGTCACAGATGCTACCATATCATGATCCCTACTGGCGTGAGGGAGACCTAGGTATAGTAGGTTTATATTGATTATTAATGTTTTGATGATATAGAATGGTACTAATACAAAAATCTATTCTACTGCTATAGCTAATGTGCAGGAGTGGCATTCCCTGATTCAGCAAGCAGTGACAAACATTCCCACGATAGCACAGATCCCCAGTTCCTCACAGATTGCCTATAGGCCTCAGGGGAACACGGGTCAGCATGAGGACTTGTTTTCCCCATTCGGAGTACAGGTAGACATATGGAGGGACAGAGAGAGAGAGTCCTATCAGAGGGCCTTCAGTGGGCGTGGCGAGATCTAGCAGTAGCTCAGGCCGAGGCTACCACCTATCATGCGATCCTTATGGATAGGGATCGTAGGAGTTCCACTCGGAGTCACTCACGGTCTGTATCGCGCTACACACCCATGGGTCCACCTTCACGGCCAGATCAGGAGGGAGCGTCCAGTCGACACTCTCCAGCCACTAGCCCTAGAGATAGGAGATGATTTTATGATGTAGGAGAGGTCACATTTTGGATGTACAGTGACCTGTATTTGTATACGATCCACATATATATATGTATATATACATGCTTCTCTTTTGTCTCAAATGTGTTATCTTTAATGCTTAAAATAATGTATATTTTGTTTTGATTAAATCTAATACATTTGGTAAATGTACATGTATGTTCAGAATTTAATTTCCATGTGATTGATTTCTCAATGCTCCATGATTAAATCGATACATGTGTGACTTAATTAAAATATTTAATCAAGTACTACATTGATGATAGGGAAGAAATATGCATTAAGTCTAAGAATCATATAACTAATGTGATTTAATTTTGAATTTAAACACAACATGATACAATTCTACTTAACACATAAAGACACTGTATAATATGCTAGCATAATGGAAGTGTAAATCTTTTACAATTTACATAAATGAATTCAAGACAAACTATAAAGTAAAGAGATACGCTTGTCAAGAACGAAGCAATATAGATTAAACACCATAACATTTAATTCTATTTTTCTCTAATTAGGAGGTACTAACATATTATCCAATGTTGAAGAACTGAAAAGAAGATAAGGAATGAAGAATTAAGCATAATATCTATGCAAGTGCATAGCATTGATAGGTTCTTTAAGAGGCGTACCATCTACATCTGCTATTTTGTAAGCACTTGATCCATAATCCTCAATAACGATATATGGTCCAAGCCAATTAGGACTAAATTTTCCCTTTTCTGTAGGTAAGGCATTCACATTGCGCTGATTCTCATAAAGGACTAAGTCACCTACTAAGAAGGAACGTTGAATAACCTTATCATTATAGCTTCGTTGTAGAGTTTTATGATACGCTTGAATATGCTTAAGAGCATTTATACGTTGTTCATCAAGCATCTCAAGCTATTGAAGTCGTTGTTCTCTATAAGAGTCATCATCTACTATACCTTTGAGAGAAACCCTAAGTGATGGAATCTCTAACTCTAAAGGCATAATAGCGTCAGCACCCAAAACAAGATTATAAGGAGTAGTTCCTGTAGCAATTCGTACACTTGTTTGGTAGGCCCAAAGAGCATAGATTAGCTGGTTACTCCAATCCTTACCATGCTTATTCATGGTTTTATGAAGAATTTGTTCAATTATCTTATTGGATGATTCGGCTTGACCATTTGACTGAGGATAGTATGGTGTAGAAAATCGATGTTTGATATGATACTTCTCGAGGAATTTCTTCATGTCCTTGTTCTTAAATGATGTCCCATTATCTGAGATTATAGTAGAAGGTATCCCGAATCGAGAAATGATGTTTTCTAGAAGAAATTGACAAATCACTTCAGCAGTAGTAGAGCAAAGGGGAATAGCTTCTACCCACTTCGTAAAGTAATCTGTTGCAGTTATGATGAAGGTGTGTCCTTGAGATGAAGGAGGAGAGATTTTACCAATGAGATCCAAACCCCATGCGGAGAAAGGCCAAGAAGCTACTTGAGAACGAAGTTCTTGGGTAGGAGCATGAATCAGATTATTGTGTTGTTGACATTGATGACATTTTTTAACAAATGAAAAGGAATCCTTCTGCATAGTTTGCCAGTAGTATCCCATACGAAGCAATCTATGAACCAAGGATTTGCCTCCAAAATGCCCCCCACAGGCACCTGAATGTGCCTCTTCAAGAGCAACGGGGATTTCCGATTTGTTAAGATAGCGAAGGAGAAGACCATCATAACCCCTTCGGTAAAGGACATTAGAAAGAATGATATATCTAGCAGACAGCTTGCGGATTCTAGCCCTAGTGTTCCTATTAGCGGAATCAGGAAAGGTACCATCAGTCAAATATCTTACGATATGCGAATACCATTCGTCTGAATCTACAAAGTCACAACATGTTACCAGACTAGGATTGTCTACAATAGCTGGAGAAACAAGGTTGTGAATAACAAATTTAAGATCAACCACAGGGTCCTCTAAAGATACAAGAGAAGCCACACATGCCATTGTGTCCGCATGTCGATTATCTTTTCGAGGAACAGGTTCCATGGTATAAAAATCAAATTTTTGTAATAAAGAGATGGCAAGCTCTTTATATTGTGATAATCGGTCTTGTTTTTCTTGATATATTCCTGTTACTTGTCTTATAATCAATTGCGAATCTCCATAGATATGTATGTGTTTTATGTTCAAAGCTAAGGCTGCTTTTATTCCTGCTATAAGAGCCTCATACTCAGCAATGTTATTGGTACACAGGAAATTTAGGCGATATGATAAGGGAATGGGTTTCTTTGTAGGAGAAATTAGAACAACACCTGCCCCCGATCCCGTACGACACTTAGAGCCATCAAAGTATAATTCCCAAGTTTCATCTTTCTCTATAGAAAGAATGAAGTCATCGAGAAAAGACTCAGGGTTAGGAAAAGAGAAAGGTGAAGGGGCCTCAACTAAGTGATCGGTCGACGCTTGTCGTTTAATTTCTCTTTGTGAAACAAATTTAAGGTCAAATTCAGTTAACATCATAACCCACTTAGCTAGGCATCCTAATAAATCAGTTTTAGAGAAAAGATGCTTCAAAGGATCAAACTTTACCACGACGTGGACTTCTGAATTTAAAAGATAATGTCTCAATTTCTGAGTCGCAAACACCAAGGCCAAGCATTGTCTTTCTATCGTAGAATATCGGGTCTCATAATCGAGTAAGGTATGAATTATGTAATAAACCGGACATTCCTTACCATCTTTATCATGTTGTGCCAACAATGCTGCGAGAGCATGAGAGGAAGCAGCTGTATACAGAAGGAAAGGTTTAGAAGGTTTGACAGGTTGAAGAATAGGAGGACTAGCCAAATACACTTTTAAATCTTCAAATGCTTGCTGACAATCCTCATTCCATTGAAAAGTGATATCCTTTTTAAGGAGTTGAGTAAAAGGAAAGGTACGATCCGCAAGTTGAGACACAAACCTACGAATGGCTTGAATCTTTCCTTGTAAGCTTTTAAGTTGAGACACATTTCTAGGAGGTGGCATGTTGACAATAGCATCTATTTTCTTAGTGTCCACCTCAATCCCATGATGCGAAACTATGAATCCTAATAGTTTTCCACTATCCACACCAAAAACACATTTTCGGGGATTCAAGTGCATGTGATATTTATGAATTCTTTCAAAGATCTGATGAAGGACTTTAATATGATCCATGCGAAGAAAGGATTTGGCTAAAATATCATCAACATAATCCTCTAAAATCTTATGCATGTAATCATGAAAGATAAGGGTCATCGCTCGTTGATAAGTTGCACCAGCATTTTTAAGTCCAAAAGGCATCATTATCCAACAAAACGTACCCCAAGGAGTGGTGAAAGCGGTTTTGAATTGATCTTGAGGGTTAATAAAAATTTGATTGTATCCTGAAAACCAATCCATGAAGGATAACAAGGCATGTCCTGCCGTAGAGTCAACTATCATGTCAATGTTTGGAAGGGGGAAATCATCTTTCAAGGAAGCCTTATTTAAATCTCGAAAATCGGTACACATTCTTATTTTGTTATCTGGTTTAGCCACAATGACAATATTTGAAATCCAGGGGGAATAGTCAATAGGGCAGATAAATCCAGCCTCCAATAGCTTTTCAATCTCAGCCTTAACAAGCAAAGCCACCTTGGGATTCATTTTTCGAATCTTTTGTTTCACGGGCTTAGCATCAGGAACTAAGACAATATTATGAGTAACAATCTTAGGATCTATACCAGGCATGTCAGAGTATGTCCAAGCAAAGATCTCAGGGAATCCGTGCAATAAATCTTCATATTGTTTTTGTTCCTCTTCATCCAAATATTTCCCAATTTTAATAACTTTCTCTTTATTGCAAGGGTCCATCTTAACATCAGTGGTGTCACTTATGAGAAGATTACTTTGTTGAGGAGTGTCCTTTAACTAAGGGAATTCTTTCACAATCTCGTCATCATCAATCTCTTTTCCAAAATAGGCTTTAGTGTTCAAACAATAAGGGAGTCCCCTATTGTGATGATAACGAGGAAGAGTGTCATAGGCTCCCAAGAACTCAGCTAAAGCATCGTTGGTAGGGAAGATATCCAAAGCACAGTCACTTGAAGGATCCCCATCAATATACTCAGGATGTTGTATTGATAGAGATGTAGAGATAGCATTAACACTAATGCATGGTCTTTTAGAAGCTTTAGTACGTTTGCAGGGATTATAGCCAAGTCCAAAGGCATAATTGTGAAAATTAGTCTCTAGAGGAACTCTTATCCCTTGTTCATGAGCACCACAACCTTTTCCATGATACCCATGCTTAGCAAAAATGCGAAAACCATGACCATAATGATCAGCCATTTCAGGAAGAGAAGGTGGTTTTTCATAAGACAAAGAATCAAACTCTTCATAATTAGAGGTGTGAGGAGAAGAAGTTTGAGAAGCGGCCACAAAATTATTACTCATAGATTCAGGTAAGGTTGATTGATTTTTAGCTTCTTCCTTCTTTTCAACTTTAAGCTCTCTAGAAGGAACCTTATATTCACCTACAAAAGTGGGATTAAAATCAAGAGATCCCCAATCGTCTTCTTTGAGGATCTTCTCAGGATCAAAATCCTTCTTATGTGTAGTTTCAAGTTGAGAAGAATCTTCTTCAGGAGCTCCAGACTCATCCAAAGAATTTTGATCATCGGAGAGCGAGGATTCATTGATAGGTTTCTTGTTTAAAGAGTCATCACTAGATGAGGATGGCTTAGAAGAACCCCCTTTGGAAGTAGATGTTTGTAGACAAGCTTGAAAATTAGTATCACCTATCAAAGTATATGTCTTATTGTTATAGATGAATTTAACTTGTCTATGCAATGTAGAGGGGACAGCTTGCATGCTGTGAATCCAAGGCCTCCCTAATAACAAGTTATATGTTAAATTTCCCGACATAACATGGATAGGAGTAGGCAAAGTAACAGGTCCTACTGTGAGAGGTAAGGTAATAATACCTAATGAAGTCTTAGCCACATTGTCAAAGCCACGAATGGGATGAGAGTCAGGCTCAATAAGAGACGTATCCACATTCATCTTATACAATAGATTAATGCTACACACATTAAGGCCAGAGCCATTATCTACTAGTGTTCGTCTTATAGCAGTGTCTTTCATGATAACCACAATCATCAAGGGATCATATTGTTGTTGAATTTCACTAGTTGGCAACTCATCTTGGGTAAACACAATTTGAGCTTTAGGATTCATCACAGAGTTAACCAAAGATGCTATATTACTAGATGTATTTGGTGGAGGAACATTCAAATCTTTCAAGGCATCTTGTAACATTCCATGATGAGCAGAAGAGGTTTGAATCAAATCCCAGAGGGATATCTTAGCAGGGGTATCTTTAAGTTGTTCTATGAGATCATATTCCTTACCCATAACTTGCGAGATACGGGGAGCTTGTGGAAGAATTGGTTGAGGATTAGGAAGAGAAACTGGAATAACAGGAGGAGGATTAGGCTACCTATTATTTCTGGTGTGATAAGTATGGGCAACCACATGATAACTCTCTCTAGTTATTTGCTTAGCATAACTGTAAGGACTTATAGGTTTTCTTCCTTGCACGGTGATAATTGGTTTATTCGGAGTACGAAAGGAATCATGATCATACCCTCCTTGGACAGTAAGGAGAGGTGATTTAGGAACTTGAAAGGTAGGAGAAGGATAAGCACCTTGGACTTCAAAGAGAGGCTTATTATGTTCATTCAAGTTTATCATGTTAACCAATTTAGAAGTCTTGTTCTTGTTTAAATGTTTCGATAAAGCCACAAAGTCATCAAGAGCATCATCCAACAAAGCATGATCATATCAATTAAAAGGTTTATGTTTTGATTCAAAAGGAGACATCTCCTCATAGAGGGGATTATTGAAAACAACCATGTTACTAGATTCAGGGGAAGAGTTGATAGGAATGTATCCTTGAGAGGAATCATTCGACTTATCTTTCTCATCACACCTAAATGGCATAGTAACAAGGTTTATGAGTTTTTGGTAAAATGAAGGTTTGGCATCTTTAGGGTTTAAAAACTCATCTAAAGCTTCATCTAATTTGTCTTGGCTATACTCATAATAATCATCAAAAGCATGAACATTTTGCAAATAAAAATCTAACATTTTGAAAAGATTGCATAAAATTTAAACACACAATGCAAAGAAACACACTTCCTTTTTTTTGCTGTTGTTTTTTTTTTTTTTTTTTAATGAAAATGAAATGAAAACACACTAAATCTAGATCTAGATCTAACAAATGCAATGCAAGAGGAGGCAATGATAGATTCACGTCGGGTTCACCAAAATGTGTAAGGGAAAAAAAGCGAGACTAGGTTAACATGCCCTAATCCTACCTTTTGACACACATTACGGAATACGAAAGAGCCTAGAGATATCACACAATTGGCTACTTCTTTTTGTGAAAGAGAGAGCCACGGGATATCTATTAGGATTTCTATTCCCTTGTTGAAATTGGAAGATCAAATGATGCAAGTTCAAACCCTAATCCCAAAATGCAAGTATGAACTAATAACAAGGTTGCAGAATTGAGATTAAACAATGAACAACTGTAAATACAAGGATGAAATAAGAATGCAGATGTGTACCCGAAGTCAAAATCGGACTGAAAATGTTCGGGATGGGGGCGCGGGCGCCACTGTCCTGATTCTGTCCTGAAAACTGCACCGGAAACTGTTGTTTTGCACTCTGGAACACTGTCGGAGAGGCTGTCTGTCCGGAGGACTAGGGCACCCAACACCTCTATCCCAGGGACCAGGGCACCCAGCACCCCTGTCCTGGCAGGACCAGGGCATCCAGCGCCCCTGTCCCAGTCTTTTGCTCTGTAATTTGATGCAGAGTGCTGTCTCGACCTGTTCTCTCCGGATCTGTATCCTGCGGCGTCGTCCAAGTCCCGAAACCTGCACTGATATCTGAAAAAGGGTGTATGGGCGGCTATATAGGTTTTTGCCTTAGTCAAACCCCCGCTTCAGTGATTTCCACCTCCACGAATAGCCAAGTTGTTTTATAAAATGTATTGTGTGTGCAGACCTAGTGTGTGTGCAAGGTCCTAAAATGCAAGAAAGCAAACTAGAGCAACCTAGAAAGTAAACCCTAATTGCTTGTAAATGATAATGTAAATGCTCTAAATCAAGATGCAAAGTGATCTAAAGCATGAATAAAGGATATATTGAAGCTTATGCAAAGACATGAAAACAACATGAAATCATACCCAACCCTCAAGGGAGGAGTACAAGCCAATCTTCAGTCGGTAATCTCCTATTGTTCTTCAATGCCTTCCAAGCCCTAAGTGGATGAATGAATTTGATAAGTGCTTGATAGAGGGATGTTGAATGTTGTTGAAGTCTTCAAAGATCTGCTCTTTCGCTGCATATGAGGTTCCTGAAAACAAAAATCGGATCCTTTCAAATGAGGAAAGAGAGCTCTTATGTAGGAAACCCTAAGTCGTAATTTCGTCTTTTGGCCGACCTAGAGATTGAATATCCCACCAATTTCTTGGGGTTAAGCTTTATTTTGTGATTGGATTGTGCTCCTAAAATTTTAGGAAAAATGTCCGGGACCATGTGCACTCCGGGCGCCATGGTCCTGACAACTTTTCACCAAATTTTCAGGGCCGTCGGATATGATGATTTTAGAGAGAATCCCGAAGTTACAGGTGATTTCAAGATGTTTTGACCCCGAAACCAAGCCCCCAAGTTAGAAATAGGACTTAATTAGGGTTTTTGATTGAGTGATGTATTGGAGGAATAAAATGAAAAGGGCACGCTTTAACGAAAGGGCCCAATCTTTATGATGTAGAGGACGATGAAAAAGGACCTTAGACCTAATTAATTTGATTAATTAAGTGCTAAAGGAGAAATGCAATGCAAAATGTAAAATGCACCAAGGTGGGTGCTAAACTAGGTGTGAAATTGTACCACCCTAGCAAGTGCGTACAATTTACGACGCTACAGAAGTGATCAAAGGTATTTTTCTTGAATCATGGAAGCGGGATCATATTTTGTTCCTATTTTCGTTGCAAATCCAATTGTAGTGGAAGTTAAGGACTGCCCCAGGCCAATTTTCAAATAGTATCCACATGTGGCTACCAAGGAAGATTCGGTTGGAGTATTTTCTCACGTTCTGGAGGGAGTGGTGTATGTAGAAGATGTTAGGGCCTACATTCATTATCATATAGAGGACTTAGGCACTTCAGAGATCAAATGAATGTATATGAATGAATGCATGGGAGAATCTGGTAAGATTAAACCAGCAGATCAACACATTGAAGATCTAGGGTTCATAGATATTCTAGAGTTCGAGGATGAAATAATCAGATTTGTACTAAGAAAAGTACATGGGGAATTCATATGGCTAGACAGACCCTATAAAATCACTAAGGAATCTATTCGAGCAATTATTGGCTTGTCATCGGTAGGAAAACATCCAGATAAGAAAGTGTCAAATGACTTTGTGAGGAAGATCACCGACGCCACATTCAACAAGATATCGATGAAGGTGAGCACCATCACCGACACTAACATCAAGTTTGGAAGCATGGTTATATGATACAAGGTAACTCAATCTAACCGACTCAATTCAGTTTCAAGTTCATGTATCTTGGCTACATATAGGATGATGAGGGATAATATAAAGTTAGATCCTTGTAGCTGGATTCTTGAAGAATTATTGATCAGCTTAGGGAAGATTAAAGGTGAGAAGAAGGGCACCTTCTAGTATAGAAACCTAATAGTCTTCTTAATGTTATACTTTTTGAATGATACTCCTGGTTTTGGTACGAAGCAATGGGCTTTTGACATTCTGATAGGAAGACAGCTTAAAAAATCAATTGTTGCATTGGGAAGTCTAAGAGATGATAAGGTATGGGGTTACTTCAAGGCTTTTCAAAAATCTATGAGGTCTAGAATAAGAGTACCTAAGCATATAGTAGAGAAATACTCTACCGACATATGTTTCATGGTTAAGAAAGATGAGACTCTCATGGAGGCAGTCAAGCCCCTAAAGATTTGGATAGCAAAAATGAGCTATGAGGTAGATGCATTAATTGTTGATGCATATGCAAAAATTCTGCTTGATGCAGAAATAGATGAAGTAGAGAAACCCTGAGGAACAACATAACAGAAGACTCTTGAGGTTGAAACTAAGTTCAACTGGAAGAAAAGGGAAAAACAAGAAGGTAAGGCAAGCAAATTTGTATAGGAGGTTTCAAAAGACATTAAGGAACTTATTGATGTTGTCCCAGAGAAAGGGAGAAAGAGGAAGGATCTGGTAGTTCACATTGAACCCATGACTGCTGATCTGAGTCAGAAGATAACACACCATTATCATTCAAAAGGGTTGTATGGAAGAAATCGAAAGAACCTAAAGTGGAACAAAAGAAGAAACTGGTTAGAAAGGTCACCATCAGATTACCGACACAAAAGTAGGCACCTAAGGCCACACCAACAACTGCATCAGGTACTACTAGGATGAGGAAGAAGAGTGACATTGATTTGGCACTTGAGACTGATAATGTAATTGTTATACCACCCAAGACTTGTGCTGAAATTGTTGATGAAATAACTAAGGATGGGATGCTGAAAAATGTTGATTTTTATTATGATAAATTAGAAGTTGATGAACAGAGAGAAGTAGAGGAAGCAATCCTTTTATATTTAGATATTTATAAGAAATCATTAATTGAGATAGAAAATCAAATATCAACAGAGTTATATAACATGTTAGATGCTAGAAGGTTATCTGCTATGCAAGAAAAAAACACATTAAGATTCAAGAACTTTTAGCTATCAGTGTTACTATAGCTCCAGATGAAATGGAGAAGACAATTGAGGCTATAAATAGAAAGGTTTTTAACAACAAACACAGAATAACTAGCCTGATGTTAGGAAGAATGAATGAGGTAATAAAGGAAACTCAAAAGGCTTGGATCAAATTTTTGGGAGAACATAGAGGATTCTTTACTTCACTGGAGACCAAAACCGAGACTGCAAATAGACCGGTTGAAGGGAAAGGTAAAGGGATTATGGGCACTCCACCCACAGTTTTGAAGAATATTAAGATAGTGGAAATTGAGCCACCGGTTAACACAAATGTACAGACACATACTGAGATACCGGTTATTACCGAGAATATTGTATAGGATACTAACATTAAGGACAATTGTCCTCCGGATACTAATGTACAGGTTGAGGATATTGTTCCTAGAGAGGAACTGATAGTTGCATAGACTGCACCAAGTGGCGAAGCCACCGATGCAAGTGAGGAGGCAATAAAAGATAAATCACCAGAGAAAATAGGGGAATCCGATAGAGTACTAGTTGGGAGCCCATCATTGTTGAAAATTGACACTTCTCTAGTAGAAAAGAAAACTATCACAAAGATGAGTCCGACAAAGCTGATGATGATGGCTTCTCAAAAACTGATGAAGGAGGGATCAACGAACAAGGGGATAATAGATTAGTAAATAATTGTTTTGCACAGATTGGTCCCAGAATGTAAGATTGAGAATGAAGTGAGCCCTTCCGGAAATATTAAGGTAATCACATAGCACATCTCAAAAGATTTTCAATCATTATAGCAGATCTCTAACTAACAAGGACTTGAAAGATTCAGTCAGACTAAGAGAGCCACTTTTGATCAGATCATTGAGATAGAGAAGAAGAAGATTGAGGAGAAACTTATTCAAATTGAAAATTCTTTGAAACAGTGTACTAACATATACAAGGTATGTTGCAATACTAAGATTCTTACCGCAAATGTAGATAAAAAGATAAAGGAGATACAAGAGAAAATTGCTAATATTGCTAACTCTTTTGATGGACTAATTTCATTGACAACATCTATTGATGGACTAATTTTGACCTTGGAGAACCAAATTTATTCTCTTGAAAAGGAAATAGATAAATTCATTTAGAGAGCTAGAAGTCTCGGAGGTTTGGTAAGTCCAAGATTGGATTCACTTTATGTACATAAAAGGGAATGCATGGATATGGTGGGAAATCCCACACCGACAGAAGTTAATGAGAAAGAATGTCTTGCATATTTATTGAGTGGACTTGTATCCATCCCCGACACATTCAAAACTAGCTGGGATACTTATGTGGAGTTACTTGAGAAAGCTTATCTGGAAATTTTGAAATTGGTCAAGCTTTGGTAAGACATTTTTGGAGGTCTTCAGTGTAAAATTATTATTCTTTGACATTATTTTTACAATTTTTTGGGCATTGATGTCAAAGGGGGATTAGTACACATGTGAAAAATAATGATGAGTTGCATACATTAGGGCGAGTTACAAAGTTTTTGGAATATTGGAGTATTTTGCATATTCAGCTCAGGGGGAGCAGGGCAGGATGAAACCGGCAGGTGAATCCATGACCATTTTTCACATGAGTGTTGCCATCAATGCCAAAGAGGGAGATTGTTGTAAATTGACACTCTATTGGTTTGTTTCACTATGTTTTCATTGATGGCAACATGATTTTGGGTTCTGGCTTCATATGGTGTACCGGCAAGCACTTCACAGACTCTACAGTTGCACCGACACCAGCACCGACATGATAGAAGATTTCTTTGGTCACCAGCAATGTAGGCCAACATGGTATTGCAAAGTTCATTGGTATTGGAGGTGAACATATCTTGGATCTGGCATCGGCAAATTGTTTTAATGATTATACATTTATGTTATCTGGTTGACATGTAATATGATATTGTATATATCTTTGTAAATCGACATAAGGCATGAAAATTATAGGGTATATAGGTCAGTTTGATAGATCATTTTGATATAGA
Source organism: Cryptomeria japonica (assembly GCF_030272615.1). NCBI lineage: Eukaryota > Viridiplantae > Streptophyta > Pinopsida > Cupressales > Cupressaceae > Cryptomeria > Cryptomeria japonica. Next base: position 257,096,814 of record NC_081408.1, read on the forward strand.
TAGATAAGGATGTGTATGGGTATGGAAATGTAATTCAAAATCACTCTGAGAGACTATGTATGTGAGGAATTCATTGTAAGGGTTATTACGGTACAAAGGTTTAGGGTTTTAACTAGAACAAACAGAGCTTAAACCAGAATTATATTCTGGCATATGACATGCTCTATTAAGAAGTTCATACTTCTCTGGATTGTTGTCTGGAATTATATGTAGTCAGTGAGGTTCCTATTGTGATTGAGAAGTGCGCTCTAGGATGTAAGCCTTCTTGCAAGTGCAGGCCCATCATATATTGTAATATCTCTTCATATGGCTAGTGAATTGATATTGTGGGTCACAAATCCCATCATGGTTTTTCCTCTTTGAGGTTTTCCATGTATAAATCTATGTGTTATATGTTTCTCATTTATGTGTTTGGCTTATTGGTTGCATTACTTCTTTCAATTTTGTTTATACCGATATATTGGTTGGTGTATGAATGTTTTGTTAAGATTAAAATCTACTATTCCGATATAACATTGATTCACCCCCCCCTCTCAATGCTATTGGTTTCCAACATTGAACAACTTCTTCTTCAGTTGCTCTCTGATCTTTATCATCAAAATTTTCATAGTACACAGACACATTCTTCAAATTTGCATCCTTAAGAATTTCATCAATTGTTTGTTTCAAGGTCATTGGGGGCACAAATTCATATGTACTTTGTACTTTGTTGGATTTGAGAGCTTCATCTAATTTTTACTTCTACTTCTTGCTTTCTCTAGCTTTTCCAGATGACTTAGTTTTAGCCCTTGGCTGGGCACCACCGGTTTGAGGCTTCCTTACCACTCTAGCATAAGTGGTTGGCTTCTTTACTTCTTTGATATCTTCATCTAGTTTGGTTTCTTCCTCTATAGCTACATATTTTCTTGTTGGTTTCTCTTTCTTTCTCTTCTTTACTCCACAGATTGATGTTGTTTGTGACTTGGGTGGAGGAACAAGCTTCCTTCACATGGTTTGGGAATGGAATTCAAAATTCCAACTAAATAAGATGTGCATGAAGGTATTTTAAGATGGGAAGTATTCAACTTGAAGGGCAGTTGGCACTCCACAACCTTAACATTATCCTTAACAATAACACATATGATAGAAAAATGATCTAAAAGTAAGGTGGAGTAGTCAACATTCACACAAAAACCATTGGAATTTGGTAATAAGTGCCAATTAGGTGAGATATAAAACCTATCCAATCTAATAAGTTTTCTATCAACTCTCAGTCTGCAATTAGTCCAAGTAAACCAAATTTAATAATTGCTAAAAAATCTCTTATGGATATCTATCACACCCAAAGAATTTTGACAAAAAAACCATCTATCAAATTCTTCATTACTTAGTGAACTTGATTATGCTAGTTATGATTAGTATGATGTTCTATCAGGTTAAAATCTCCACCAATTACCCAATCAACTTGAGGAAATTTTTTATTCATCCATTCTCACAACTCACATCTTCCTTTTGCAATGTTAGGAGAATAAACTGAACAAAAGCCAATAAGCTACCCATTGATAAAAAAATGACCCATAAACATGTTGGCAACAACAATGAAGGAAAAATGAGAGGGGGGGATTAATTAGTTTTTAGAAGATTATCAAACTTAACCTCAAATGCAAATTTGATAAACTACAACAACAACAAAGATAAGAAAATTGATAGAACAACACACAACACCAAGATTTTGATGTGGAAAACTTGGTTAAGGGAAAAACCACGGTGGGAACCTACCCACAATAAGATGATACTCTACAGTAGTATGTGAAAATATTACAATGGGGAATGCATCTGCATTTAGGCTCACTACCTAGAGCTCATTGCTTAAAATATAATAACTCAAAAGGATTCAACCCTTAGGAATCCTCACTGAATTACAATAAGATTCAAACTACAATCCAAAAGCAATGAAATATAATGATAGCATCTGCTAATGCCTGATGACAATTTTGGTTAAGCACATATGTCTTCTCTGCAATCATCCAAGACTCTACTCAATCACACTACCGAAGGACGAATTCCTTTATTCGATCATACACCACTCTCTAATAATGTAAACATAACCTTGATACCTAAACTACATGACTTTATCACTTATTTATACAATTCATCAACCTTGTAAAGGTCGGCTAAACCCTCAACTCAAAATTACAAAATTACATTACACAATACAAAGATCATCCACTAGACCAATTATAAAATGATATACATGACATAACATGGACCTAAATCAAATCTCCAAACATATAACACCACCGAAAATATTTCCAAGATCAATTGCAACACGCTACACCACCAAGAATACCACAAAACACGAATAACATCATTGGATCATGAAAATCACCAAAAACTTGCACAATGATCAATGTAGATTATCAAGACAAATAGTAAATAGTTATGAAACACCAACAAGCACATTAGAATCATCATTAACAACTATACCAACACCACTCATCAAATCTTCATCAATCAACATCTGAACCTCAAGAATACACAAACACCAACAACTATCATGAAGAAAGATAACTTGAAGAGCACCAAATCACAAACCATCTGAAAGGAAGATACATAATAACATCCCAAACAACCTCCCAAAGTCTCAGCTCAAGATTTGATCATACCGGAATATACCAGAGGAAATACCGAACTCTATAAAGCACTGATCAGAAAAACCAAACTGCAAACCGTAACATATCATATGATCAATTAACCTTTCCGAATCACTAAAATGAATACAGAAAGATGTAATGACACTAGAAATAATCCATACACCAAACCATGATCCCTGTCACGCTCTGTGATGATGTGATACTTGCAATTGCAACACAAAAACACTCAATAGATCATTACAAGCATGGTTAGCAAATAATAAGCAAGCAAATATGAACCATGACAAAGTGACCTATCGCCTCCCAAGAGATGTATGGATTTTCTCTGAGATCTAGATAAGCAATCCCAGTGACTTGACTACACCTAGACGAATGATTTGAAATGATAATGGTGTGCAAAGATGAGATTGATTATGCTAGATTGATCCAAGAGACTAATTAAGCTAGTGATATGCATGATTAAGATATGATGATGATGCAATTAAGCTAGAAAAGAGATTGATTAAGCTACACGATTCAACAATTATGCTAGGAAATGATCAAATTAAACTAAATCTAAGATGAAATTTCCTATAATAACAATGCTCAAATGATATGCTAGAATGGATATGCCTATAGTAACAATGCATAAGATGAAAATGAGATGGGATCCTTATTGCTCCAAAATGGGGGATATTTATAGGATTTCCAAGGCCAAGGCCAAGGGTGAGCTAGCAGGAATCAATGGTCAAGATTGAGTCTAAAGATATCAAGGGTGAAATTGGAGGAGGTTGAAGAAGAGGTTGGAGGAAGAGACACTTGTCATCTCCGTGCTGACAAGTGTCAAGGAGCTTTTCTCATAAAAGGGCAAGTATCCAAGAGAGGAGACATATGGCCAAAGTGCCATGTGTCTCAAGAAGAAAATATCCACACCATAGGAGGTTATGATAAGGAGGTTAGGATGTGCAAGATAGGATAGGGTTACTTAAACCCAAGGTTAGGTGGAATGGGCTAGATTAGAGGGATGGTTAGGTTAGGTGGTTAGAAGTTAGGAGGGATGTGGGTAATTTGAATTTAAAAATTCAAATAATAGGAAAAGACTAATTAATTCTCAACAACTCATAAATTGATTTGTTTTAATTAATTAGGGGATTAGAAGAATTGAATGAAGTGGGGGGAGGATTAATTAATTTGAATTAATTAATCAAAGGAGATTATTGAAATGAACCTATTAAATAAATCCTTAGATTTATTAAAAAGTATATGAAAGGGAGAATTTAATCAAATTGCTTAATGAATTCAATTAAATTAGGAAGGGTGATTAATTAAATAATTGCTTATTTAATTAATTATCTTAAGACCATTTTTAGGTGTATACATTTTGCCCCTCTTTGAAGCGAGGTGTGATGACGCGTTGATTCAAAGAATAATCTCATTTTGATGATGATATTGGTTCGATAGGATGCCCCAGCTATTGATTGATAAATTTTGATACGATGATGCCCCCTCGGGAGATCAATTGAGATAATTGACCTTTGGAGTGTTTGGATTTTTGCAAAATTGATATCTCGATTAGAAATGATTTGATGTCTACAACCGTGGTTGATGAAAATGCGAGTTCTATGATCACGGTGATGTGTTTTTTGATTATTGATAAAGCTTGATTGATTAGATTGATAAGATCGAGATTCAGTATAGTTACAGGAATGAAACCTCCTGTATAAGACAAAGACGATCAAAGCGTTTGGTTTCAGGAATGATATATCCTGTATAAGACATGATCAGAACGCCTGGTTTCAAGAAAGATATATCTTGTATATGACATGATAGAATAGATGAGATGTGATCGATTGATATAATTGATAAGATTGATTGGGTAAAGAACTGACAGTTTGTTGATATCAAGTTGCAGGAAGATTTAGATATGCTGATGTTGGTTCTGTTGAGGAGAGAATAATATAATATGTTTGCTGGGTCGATAACATTTGGATAGAGATGAGTCATCAGTTTGAATGTGTATACACTTATGATGATACCTTGATGATTCCTGTGATAGATTTGACCTTAGATGAAAGAAGCATGTGGGATCCCATGCGAGAATGAAATGCAAGCTAAATGCAAACCTAATGCAAATGAGATGCAAAGCTACAAGCGGACCAATCATTGGGCTATTGCGTTTTGTCATCATTGAGATTTTTAAAATGTGGGAAGTGAGTGCAAACATCAATGGTATAATTAAACCGTGATGACCTGAGCACGACTTTCTTGGATTTTGATATGGCAAGTTAGCACAAGCATCAAGGTATAATTGAACCAAGATGACCTAAGTGTTGCTTGCGTAAAATAGGCAGTATTAACCATTTCAATACGCAAATCGGAAATGTCTTCGATGATACTCTGACAAACATGTCTCGAGACAAATTTGCATATATTAATGATTAATTTATAGACAACAGACAAGAAAAATATCATCTTCCTTGTTCCTCTAGTCAAAGGCATCCTGGAGTTACTCAGAAATCATGATAGCGAAAATCAAGATAGAAAAGTTGAACAATCATGTTAAAATCATTATCCAAAAGATATCATCTATTGAAATGTGTGTAAATATTCTTAGACTGATATATGATAGTTTGATGGTTGATAATTTGATCTCGTGTTCAAAGTTGGATATGTCTCAGTTTTCGCTTGATAAGAGTTGTCTAACTGTTGTTCTACCTGTTTGATTAAGCTCAAAATGATCAAATATTTTGCCCCTAGCTAGGTGCAGGATTTTGCCCCAAGCCTAGAAACAAATTCAGTATGATATACCCAATGATCCAAACCATGGCGAGAAGCCACTCGGGATGCCTGCGTATGTACATAGACTTTATTATGGATATGAACAACGCTAAATGAATGCAAGCAGAAGGATGCATGAACTAATAGATGGAAAAACTAGCAGACAGATAGCGCCTGTTCGCCAGGTTTTCACTATCTGTTTTTATTGCACTTTTTCTCATATTTGATTTTGTTTTTTTGTTTTTTTCACTATTTTTGGATTTTTCCAGCTTTTTTCACTATTTTTGGATTTTTCTGCTTTTTCACTATTTTTGGATTTTTCTGTTTTTTCATTGTTTTTGGATTTTTCTGCTTTTCCACTATTTTTGGATTTTTCTACTTTTTCACTTTTTTTGGATTTTCTACTTTTTCACTATTTTTGGATTTTTCTACCTTTTCACTGTTTTTGGATTTTTCTGCTTTTTTAGACATAAAATTTCTTCAAATGCATGCTATTGATGGGTTCATCAAGCTGATCTCCATCCTACATTGATAGCTGATATGCTCCTGACCCAAATACTATTGTGATCACAAACAAACCTAACCAATTTGGTTCGAACTTTCCTTTCTTTTCTCAATCTGCCTGGTTGCGTGGATTTTCCTTTAGTACTAGTTCTCCCACTTGAAAGACTCATGATTTAACCCTATGATTATAACTCTGGCACATTCTTTGCTGATATACCTTTAAATGATCAAAGACATTTTGCCTTCATTCATGGATTAATTCTAACTCTTGTAATCTAGATACGCATTGTTCTTCATCTGGGATAAGACCTTTTAATGATACTCATAGAGAAGGTATCTCTACTTCGATTGGTAGTATTGCTTCTGATCCATAAACAAGAGAGAAAGGTGTGGCACATATTTTTGTGTAGATACTAGTACGGTAGTCCCATAGAGCAGGGTTCAATTGAATATGTCAATCTCTTCCAGTATTGTTCACTATCTTTTTGAGGATTTTCATAATAGTTTTGTTTGATGCTTCTGCTTGCCCATTTCCTTGTGGATAGTAGGGTGTGGAAAATTTGTGTTGGATCTTAAATTTCTCACATAGCTCTTGTACATCCTGATTCTTGAATGGTCGCCCATTATCAGTGATAATGGTCATTGGTATTCCATAGCGACAGATGATGTAGTTCAAGATAAATGCAACAATTTATTTTCTTGTGATATTTGTCAGAGGTACTACCTCAATCCATTTTGTGAAATATTCTATAGCTACAAGGATGAATTTGTGACCATTAGATGAAGAAGGATTTATCTTTCCTACTAGATCAAGACCCCATTGATAGAAAGGCCAATATGTTGCCAAAGCATGGAGTTCTTGTGCTGGTGCATGAATCAAATTCCCATGGATCTGACATTGTTTGCATGTTCTAGCTATCTGAAAAGAATCTCATTCCATAGTTGGCTAATAATAGCCCAAGCGTATGAGTTTTTTCAAAAGGGTAAGAACACTTGAATGAGTGCCACAAATGTCATTATGGACTTCATGTAAGGCCTTCTTAGATTCTTCTTATTTGAGACATCTTAAGAGAGTACCATCTAGACCTCATTTAAACAAGGTATCCGAGACAAGAATAAAATAGGAGGATTGGTGAATAAAGTTTCTCTTTTGATTTTTTGATAAGTCAGGAGGGAGGATATTATCTTTCAGGTATGTGTAAGTTTGACCATAATGGGATGACTCATGCCCAACAAGGTGACATATAGTTTGGGAATCAGGACAATTATGAGCAGGGTAAAACAACTCTTCCACCAGGAACTCATAACGCTCTTGATTTTCCTATGTCTGAAGGAGAGAAGAAAGTGTAGCCATGACGTCTGCTGCTTTGTTGTCATTCCTTGGAATTTGCTGAAAAGTTATTTCTACAATGTATTTCTTGATATCATCAACCATCTTTTTATAAGGCATTAATTTTTCATCCTTTGTTTAATAATCATCATTGATTTGATTGATGATGCGCTGAGAGTCTCCAAAGACTTGAAGTTGTGTAATGTTCCATTCTATAGCCATTTTGATACCTATAACCAAAGCTTCATACTCTGTTGTGTTGTTGGTGCATGGAAAGCTTAATTTGTATGCTTTTGGAATTTTATGACCTTGTGGTCTATGAATAGAATACCTTCTCCTAATCCATGTTGGTTTCATTATTGATGCTTGCTCATGGACTGATATTCAGGTGATGTATTGTTAAATATGGATAGAACCCTGGAATGTCTGTATATGACCAAGTAGGATTGATTTGCCATCTTTTGAAGGGTTCCAAATATTTTTGTACTTCATGTTTTGATAGAGAGATTGCTGGATGTAGATCAGTTGTGCCAATGATAACTGCCTTTGTTGGTTCTATCAAAATTCATGACCTTTCTTGATAGTATTCAGGTAAGGTGTCAAATCTCTCATCTTTCGGTGCCTCGAGGAGGTTTTCACCATTAGATGCATCCTTTTTTTTTACTTTTTCTCGATCTAATGTTACCAAGAAATGGTTTTCAACATTGGACCTAATATTATTTTCTTGATTTTCACTTTTGTGACTAGGAGATTTGACACCCACTTGACTTGAAGATACGTTAGCGGAATCCCTGGTGAAAGTTATTGCAGGTTTGATTTCTTTAAGATATAAGGATATGGCGTGGTCATTAGGAAAGGTATCAATGGCAGTATGTCCTTCATTTTCCCAATCCATAGGTTCAGGAGGGATTAAGGATAAAGGATCCTCATGTTGAATTATGTCAAAGATATTATGGGTCATGATAGAGATGTTAGAGCTTTCAATATGTATTTCCATGTCTAGAACTGTACTCTCATTAGAATGACCTTGTACAAGAAGCTCCTGATCATCCTCGGTTAAGTCCAATTCAGTCGAATGTGATTTTGATTCAAGTAGGCTAGTTCCTAACATTTGTCCTGCATACGTGTGAGCTATATCGACTCCTACATCTTCTTCTTCCCTTTCAATTTGAAGCTGCACTTGTTTGTTTTTCCATGATAGCAAATATTCTCCATTCCCTCGATCTCTTAGTTGCATTTGTTTTTCCATGTTTGACAAAATTGATGCAAATGATTTTTCGTTAGATTGTGTGCTTGAATATGCTACCTCTCTATTATGTAAAACAATAACTTCATGAGCAGATTTCAGATTACTACAACCCTGCAATGGATTTGAGTCTACTGAGATCATGATTTCCTGTCCATTGTATGGAAATTTCAAGCACTGATGACATGTTGATGGAATAGCCTGTATGTCATGTATCCATGTTATTCCCAAGATAATGTTGTATGGTAAGTCCAAGTCAAAAACCTGGCATGTTGTGTCCTTTTGCAAAGGTCCCACTCTGACAGGTAATATCACAATTCCTTTAGAGGAACGTTCTTCTTCATCATATGCTTTAATGGTGATCTTTTTCTAGGGATCAACTGAATCTTCTGAATAACCTAGAGCATGGACAAGACTCAAAGAGAAAATGTTTAAGCTAGCTCCTCCATCTACTAAGACATGTTTAACAAGCATTCTATGAATGAGGACTTCAATTTGTAGGGGAGCATTATATGGATGTTGCAAGGAATCAATGCTTGGATATGAAGGAGATGAGATTTGAATAGGATCCTCTGAAATAGGTTTGATGGGTGTATTGTTTGATGAGGATGCTATGGATGGTTCTTGCAAGTTTTTAGGAGGTGTAGGAATAGATGCCTTTGGAGAGTCAATTTTCTTATGGAGGGATGAGCCATTGCTAGACATAGGTGCATGATTTTGATCTTTCTCATCCAAATCCTTTAGGGATATCTTTAAGAGTTGCATAAAAGAGCCACCTTTCTTTGGAGATGTATTTGAATCCTTGTGAGATTTTGAAATAGTTGGATTTTGATTTTGGACTTGTTTGATTTCTTTGATATATTGTCTTGTTACTTGTATTTTGCTTTGGTGTTCCATGTTTGTATGATCTTCAACTATTTCAAATGTTTTGATTTCCATTTCAAGGGTTCGATTGTCTAAAAGTTATTTTGATAAGTGATCAACTGACAATGTAAATGTGATAGAGGGATATGACCCGAAAAGATGATTCAAGTGTTTAAAAGTTTGCAAGTTTTTTGATCTTTGGTTTAGGAGTGCAATGATGATGATTTGATAAAAACCAAGTCCAATAGGAACGATATATCCTACGATATGGGACAAGGTTATCTTGACCAAATGTTGTAGTTTTGTGATAAAGGATAATAGATCCTAATGAGAAACTATGTTTTGTGTGATCAGTTTATCAAACAGGTTGATGATGCACTTTGAGATGTTTAGATCTTGAACTTGTTGAAGGTGAGCACTTGAAAATCTTGAGGTGTTTATGTCTAGAGTCTGATTTGACAGATGATAACTTGACCAAGTAAACCAATAAGACAATCCAAGCATAAAATGACATATAATGGGTGTTTATGATCACTGCAAATTGATCGAGCAAATATGATAGACCTGAAAAAGATGTGCAAGAAGATAGTTCTGGACCAATAGAGATAGATTCATACGATAGTTTAAGTAGCTTTAGATGACAATACATACAGGCCTATATGACAAATCAAGAATTTCATATGAAAAATCATATGCTCGTACGACATTCCCACTGAGAGAAATGATAAACCAGAGGTCTCGTATGACAAAACTTACTGAAAAAAATGATAAACCAGAGGACTCGTACGACAAAAATTACTAAGCAAAACGATAAACCAGAAGGCTCGTATGACAAAACTTATTGAGCAAAACGATAAACCAGAGGAATCGTATGACAAAACTTATTGAGCAAAACTATAAAATAGAAGGTTCGTACGACAAAACTTACTGAGCAAAATGATAAACTAGAAGGCTCATACGAAAAAACACAAGCTCATATGACTCAAGATAGAACAAAGGCAAAAAATGTTGTTTGGACAAATGTTTGATCATTGATGTTTGATTTTTTGCTTATGTTTTCCAGTTTTAAATGTCTGATTTTCTGTTTTATGGATGAATACACAGCAAACACACGATATGATAAGTGACCTCAAGCACAATACGCTACCTAAGGAAGTTGGCTGAGAGAGAAAAGCTTTGCTTGCAAGCTTAGGTACACACCCAATAGCTAATCAGAATATGACTGCTGAGTCTCATGCAATGAATTCTCAATGCCGTATTATCCAACTCCAAATGCTAATGGGGGCATGATATGGCAAGTGTCTTGGGAGAGTTACTATCTCTCTTGCACAAAGATTATCACCCTTTTGGAGGTGAATCAGGTAGCTTCTAATTTAACCAGAACTAGTAAGGGATCCGTTCGATGTGTCGGGGTATAATACTCAATTAAGAGGTCTCCCAGCCTTGAAAACCAAGGTTTGATATACCTGAAGGTACAGAGGAGAGCTATTCCTGAGCATTGTCATTGACTTGATTTTCATCAAATCACATTTATTTTATAGGTTGGATTACTTGGCGTTAGCCATTCCCACTTAGGTCATTCCCCTCTCACCGGCCTTAATGACTAAGAGTTATTAGCTCCTCAGGAGGGCAAGTCTACTAAAGATATGCACTAATGAAAGCAAAGTATGAGTCTAGCTTTCTGATCACCTAAGAAAGGTGAGAGCATACTCATTTATCATCAAAAAACATAAAACATGATTGTTCATTTCCATTAGCAAAATCAAGTGTGCCTAGAAAAATTAAAGAAGACATAGAGTTTAGTTGAGTCCTCCTAGGCAACTTGCAAAATAGATGCATTAGTAGTCATGGTGTGTTTTGTTGAAACAAAGCTTTGACAAGCGTAATCTTCGACAATCATCCTACAAAAACCAATTAGGCTACTGAAAAACTCACAAACAGACCAGGGTTAGCATTAGTAATAACCAAATTGAAGCCTGAAAACCCTAAAATGCAAACTTCTTTGAAAATACAAAAGCAAAATTTTGTACGAGACAATTTACTTGACTATACGAGTATCTTTCCGGGACTGTACGAGTGCAAAATGGAGCTCATATGATAATTCTAAATCCTTAAAAGCTCATATGAGTCAGGAAGAATTATCATTCCAGTGCATAAAGGAGCTCGTAAGAGACTGAAAAGGGGCTTGTATGAGATTATGATTTTGACCCAGCCATAAATGAAGATTTGATGATGCTTGAGATGCCAAAATGAGATTTTCAGCCCCACGGTGGGTGCCAAAATGTCGTGCTCTCTGATGATGCTGTTGGTATTTTGGTATGGTTTTGTCATTGATGTCAACACCCACTAAAACACTAGCACTTTGGAGATCCAGCAACATTCACCAGCAAGCAAGTAACTATTGCACAGTTACTGGTATATGGTTCACCGATAGGATATAATGTTCACCGGCAGGATATAATGATCACCAACACTTGGAATGATATGGAAAACACTTGGTAATGTCAAAGACATTGTGTGGACACTTTGTTTTGAAGAATTAATCATTGGTATATTCATATTTACATATTTTTTGTTACTGGCAAATAGGTCCAGGGTTACCTAGGGTTACACCAGCAAGTTTATCTTTTCCAGATCAGCATGGCATGCTATAGAGATGATTTATTATTGTTGTAAATGCATTAAGCCGACATGTTTAATCAGTTATTGCATCGGATATTATATTGTTTACAAATGATTTTATTGTAATATCTTGTAGAGACGACCTACTAAAATTGGTCTTAGGTTATGGTATAAATGTAAGATTGAATGTGGAATGCGAAAAAGGATTGTGAGAAGGTATATGCGAGATTAAGTAGAGGTATACACAAAGACATCATTTGAAGGTGAAGCTAGGTTTTTGTAGAAGCATATCAGCATTACACTGGTACTGAATCTAGCATATAAAGATGCTATTTTGTGCAGTACATTCTTATTGGATTTAACCATCCAATTATAGTCAGTGTGACTCCCATTGTGTGATTGAGCAGTGAGCTCTAGGCAGTTGGCCTTTCTGCATGTGCAAACCCCATTTATGTACACTTACTATCTGCAGTAGTATCATCTGATTGTGGGTAAGGTTTCCCACTGTGGTTTTTCCCCTTACAGGGTTTCCATGTACAAATATTGGTGTTATGTGTTGTGGATGACTTTATGTTTGTGTTTCATGCATTAATCTTTACCGGTATAGCAATTTACTATTAACATTGTCTATCGGCATATTTAAATGGTTTACCGGTATTAAGCATTAAGTTGGTTTAATGGTTTTGGATTTGAATTTATTAGACAACTAATTCACCCCCCCCCTCTTAGTTGTCTCTGGGACCTAACAGATGCGATACCTATAACTGCAACACAAAAACACTCAATAGATCATTACAAGCATGGTTAGCAAATAATAAGCAAGCAAATATAAACCATGACAAAGCAACCTATTGCCTCCTAAGAGATGCGAGTATGGATTTGCTCTCAGATCTGGATAAGCAATCCTAATGACTTGACTACACCTAGACAGAGGATTTGAAATGATAATGATGTACAAAGATGATATTGATTATGCTAGATTGATCCAAGAGACTAATTAAGTTAATGATATGCATGATTAAGCTATGATGATGATGCAATTACGCTAGAAAAGAGATTGATTAAGCTACATGATTCAACAATTATGCTAGGAAATGATCAAATTAAACTAAATCTAAGATGAAATTGCCTATAATAACAATGCTCAAATGATATGCTAGAATGGATATGCCTATAGTAACAATGCATAAGATGAAAATGAGATGGGATCCTTATTGCTCCAAAATGGGGGATATTTATAGGATTTCCAAGGCCAAGGGTGAGGTGGTAGGAATCTACGGTCAAGATTGAGTCTGAAGATATCAAGGGTGAAATTGGAGGAGGTTGAAGAAGAGGTTGGAGGAAGAGACACTTGTCATCTCTGTGGTGACAAGTGTCAAGGAGCTTTGCTCATAAAAGGGCAAGTGTCCAAGAGAGGAGACATGTGGCCAAAGTGCCATTTGTCTCAAGAAGAAAATATCCACACCATAGGAGGTTAGGATGTGCAAGATAGGATAGGGTTAGTTAAACCCAAGGTTAGGTGGGATGGGTTAGGGTAGAGGGAGGGTTAGGTGAGGTGGTTAGAAGTTAGGAAGGATGTGGGTAATTTGAATTTAAAAATTCAAATAATAGGAAAAGACTAATTAATTCTCAATAACTCATAAATTGATTTGTTTTAATTAATTAGGTGATTAGAAGAATTGAATGAAGTAGGGGGAGGATTATTTAATTTGAATTAATTATTCAAAGGGGATTATTGAATTGAACATATTAAATAAATCCTTGGATTTATTAATAAGTAGATGAAAGGGAGAATTTAATAAAATTGCTTAATGAATTCAAATAAATTAGGAAGGGGGATTAATTAAATAATTGCTTATTTAATTAATTATCTTCAGACCATTTTTAGGTGTATACAATCCCAATAAACCAATCTCCAATCACCAGAGCAATAAATCATAGGAATATGTTGACATCAATGACAACAACATATCCTAGCAACAACAATGTCCAAAAATCTCCCCCTTTGGCATTGATGAGAACATATAAATGTGAAAAAGAATCAATGCAAAGAAAGAAAACATTTCCAACAAGATCCCCCTAAGATTAAGTAGATAAAATAGTTTTTAACATGCTTCTCTCCCCCTTTGACAATAATGCCAGAGATGCTCAAAATAGAAGACCAAAATCTCCCATCAAATAAATCATGATTCTCTCCCCCTAAAACATATAACCAGTCCAACCACAAACCAACTACTCCACCTAAGGAGTAGCATAAAATCATCAATATAGACAAGAAGATAAGACTGCAAGGTCCACCAGATTGAAGCAACTCAATGCATCTAGTTCCATTCAGGAGGGGTAGATAGCCCTAACTTGTCTCTCAAATAGACAAATGTACCTGCAAGCAAAGGCTTAGTAAAAATATCAACAATTTTTTCCTTTGTAGACACATATTCTAGCTTCATTTCCTCTTCACTGACTTTTTCTCTCAAGAAATGATACTCGATTGACACATGTTTAGTCTTTGAATGTTGCACCAGGTTCTTTGACATATTTATAGCACTGGAATACAATATATGATAGTAGGCTCATCATAAATAAATCTGATATCCTTCAACATTTGCTTCATCCAAACTACTTGAGTGTAGTTACTAGCATAAACAATGTACTCAACTTCAATAGTAGATAGAGAAACTGAATCTTGTTTCTTACTTTCCCATGAAACCAATTTCTTTCCCAAAAATAATGCAAGACCAGAGGTACACTTTCAGTCATCAACATCACCAGCCCAATCGGCATCAGTTTAAGCACATAACTTGAAATCATCATTCCTTGGATACCACAAACCATATTCCATAGTTCCTTTCAAGTATCTTAATATCCTCTTCACGTTAGTGACATGACTCTCTTTTGGATTTGCTTGATATCTAGCAGCCATGCACACAACATACATAATGTTAGGTCTAGTCTGAGTTAGGTATAGTAGTCCACCAACCATAGATATGTATAGGGTCTGATTAGTTTTTGGAGATTCATCATTTTTAGACAATTTACAGCCAGTCACCAAAGGAGTTCCAACCAGTTTAGAATCTTCTAACCCAAACTTCTTTAGCAATTCCTTCACATATTTAGTTTGAGATATAAAAAATCCTTTTCTAGATTGTGAAATCTGTAATCCTAAGAAAAATTTCATCTCTCCTATCATAGATATCTCAAATTCTTTTTGCATATCACTAGCAAACTTCATGCTCAAGTTATCATCTCCTCCAAAGATAATATCATCAGCAAAAACTTCAACAATTAAAATGTTATTATTCTCAATCTTGAAAAATAGATTACTATCAGCAGTACCTTTATTAAATCCCAATTTCAGCAAACACTTATCTAATCTAGCATACCCGACTCTAGGGGCTTGTTTCAATCCATAAAGAGATTTCTTCAGTTTGCATACCATCTCTCCATCATCTGATAATGAAAATCCATCAGGTTGCTCAATGTAGACTTCTTCCTCAAGATCACCATTCAGAAAAGTTGACTTGGCATCCATCTAATATACCTTGAAATCCTTATAGGCAGTATATACAAGCAATAGTCTAACATCTTCAAGTCTAGATGCTAGAGAAAAAGTCTCCTCATAATCAAATCCTTCTTTTTGTGAATATACTTTGCATACCAGTATTTCTTTGTTTCTGACAACTTCATCGACTTCATTCAATTTATTTCTGAATACCCATTTAGTACCAAACATATTCTTGTCTTTAGATCTAGGTACAAGCTCCCATGTGTCATTCTTTTCAATCTGATTCAATTCTTCTTCCATAACTTTCAACCAATTTTCATCTTTGCAAGCTTCAACAACATCTTTAGTTTCAATTTTAGAAATCAAACATACCTCTTTAGCAGCTAACCTTCTTCTAGTCATCACGTCTTTGTTTTTATCTCCAATGACCTGATTTTCAAAGTGATTCAATCTTACATACCTTGGGGTCCTCTAATTATTCTGATTTTTAGGTTCCCACACCTCTTCACTGGTAGCAACAACATCCGAATGAATAGTCCCTACCAAATCATTGTGCTTCAATTCTTTAATCTGATTTAGTGTTAAAACAACATCCTCATCATCATACCCACATGCTCTAATTTCTTTTCAATAGTTTTCATCAACTTTCACTTTTGCACTTTCCACTATCTTTCTCAATCTCTTATTATAGTACTGGTAGGATTTTCTCTTTGTTGAATATCCCAAGAAAATTCCTTCATCACTTTTTGCATCAAAATTTCCTATATCGTCATCTCTCTTGATACAACACTTGCTTCCAAAGACTCTGAAATATCTCACAATAGGAACATGACCAAACCATAGCTCATAAAGAGTCTTACCAGTGTCACCTTTTATATGCACTCAGTTGAATGTGTAAAAAATAGTGCTAACAACTTTTCTCCAATAGATATTCGGAACATTCCCTTTAATAAGCATAGTCCTTGTAGCATCCAAGATAGTCATGTTCTTCCTTTCAACAGCTCCATTTTTCTATGGGGTTCTAGGAGAAGATAACTATCTTCTAGTTCCATGATTCTCACATAATGAATCAAAGTCACCAAAACAGAATTCTCCTCCTCTATTAGATCTCATATATTTCACCTTCAATCCTCTCTCAGTCTCAACCTTTTCTTTGAATATCTTGAATTTATCTAATGCTTCTAATTTGTCTTTTAAAAAGACAACCCACATAGTTCTCGAGTAATCATCAATTAGTAACATAAAATATATATCACCCTGCACACTTCTAATATTTGTTGGTCCACATAGGTCAGTATGCACAAGATCTAGAAATCCATCAGATGTATAATGCTTACTCTTGAAAGAAATTCTTGATTGCTTTCCCATTTGACATTCATTACATACCAGATTAGTAGGCTTAACAATTTTAGGAAAATCTCTAACAACTTGTGTAGAATTGAACTTAATCATTGAATTAAAATTAACATGAAACATTCTTGTATGCCACAACCAGCTTTCATTAATCTAATCAATCAAACAACTTTTCTCACTAGCATTCAAAAGAAAGATATTACCTCCAGTCTTAGTTCCTGATGCAATCTCTATACCAAAGGCATTTAGGATTTTCTATTTTCCATTTTTGAATTGCAAATCATAACCTTTGTCCACCATCTCTCCAACACTTTAAAGATTATACTTCAATCCTTCAAGACATCATCAATGTTATGCTTACCATCAAAGGAAATAGAACCTCTACCATGGATCACATAGGCTTTGTCATCTCCAAATCTAACTATTCCACCATCATACCTTTCCATATTCACAAATTTTATTTTATCACCAGTCATATGATGTGAACAACCACTGTCAATCACTCGTTCATCTTTCTCTTCAACTCTAGCAGCTAGAGATTTTTCCTGAATAGTGCAGCTTATGGAATCAATAGGTACCGGTCCATCTTCTTTAATGGCAATAAAAATAACTTCATCTCTGATGCAGCCAAGGTAGAGAGATCCAATGAAGGACAACCTCACCTTGCAGCCTATAACACAAACACCACGAAATAACAAAGTAAAACAAGATTTATCCTAGGAAAACCTTCAAAGGAAAAAAACCCAACCTCAAAGCTCAATCCTTATATTATTTTGATGAATTACATATTCCCTTAGGCTTTACACATATTGGACCATAGCCCAAATTCATGAAATCATTCAAACAACTCAAATCTATGATCCACATATCATCTACTTAACCAGATCAACATATCGTTACCAGAGATGGAGTTTTTAAGTAGATGATCTACAGATCATATATTTGAGTTGTTTGAATGATTTCATGATTATGGGCTATGGTCTCGCATGTGTAAAGCCTGAGGGCATATGTAATTCATCAAAATAATATAAGGATTGAGCTTTGAGGCTGGGTTTTATTTCCCTTTGAGGGTTTTCCCAGGGTAAATCTTGTGTTGCATGATCTTGTTTTTCTTTGTTATTTCATGGTGTTTGTGTTATAGGTTGCAAGGTGAGGTTGTCCTTCATTGGATCTCTCTACCTTGGCTACATCAGTCTCCTTCTGATTCTTCATCTGTAACACCTTCATCAACAACATAATAATAGTTGTTCTGATGCTTATACTTCCAGTTAGGCTTGTTGATCAACTCTCTGCAATCACCAGAAACACAAAAACATAGGAATATGTTAACATCAATCATAAAAATATATCCTAGCAGCAAGAATATGCAACAATATTTACAATACGAAAGAGAGAGACCCCTAACATTCCAAGAGAAGACTTTAAACTTCATGCTTGAGAAGAGTTATTTAGAACCTCCTCCTTTCGTAAATTTATTTTCATTCACATGTAAGTAGGTTCTTGTCCACCACTTCAATTATTTTATTTGGAAAATCCATACATACCCATTTTGGTAGAATAATTCCTTTGGTATACATGTCATCTATAGGTCTCCTTCTTCTCAACAACTCTAAAAGTAGAATTCCATAGCTATATACATCTCTTTTTGTTGAAACCACACCACCCATTCCATACTCTACAAATAATACAATAAATAGATATTCTTATCTCATATTAAACAATTAAACTTATTCTAAAATAAATGTAAGGACTTATATAATAATATTAAATTTGTACTTGGTGCAATGTATTGAATAGATCCTTTGAGTGTATTCATAGAAGTCAATGAATCCACTGAATTCTCAAATAGTAGTTTGGAAATTCCAAAGTCTTCTATATATGGAGTGATATCATCCCCTATCAGAATATTTTTTGGTTCCGAATCACAGTAAATGGTTTGTACAAAGCAATGATGATGTAGATATGTCATTCCTTTTTCTATCCCCTTTGATATTATCAATCTATTTGACAAGTTTAAGTTGCATTCATCTCCTCCCTTAGGATATAGATATCTCCCCAAACTTCCATTTGACATGATTGAAAGAACTAATGCTTTAAGATCAAGGTTGGAACAAGTTGAAATGATTCTGATCACATTGTCACATGGTACCTAATTCTATTTAACACATGACATTATTTGTTATAAGTTTGGAGACCAATTCATCCTATAAATTAAGAACTTTAATGACAATATTTGTACCATTATTGAGGATGCCCATATAAACATATCAAAAACTATCAACTACTAACAATTTATCTTGATTAAACCCACTAGTTGCATGAGAAATTTCTTCATAGGAAATTCTTATAGGTCCAATATTGAGTTCAAGGGTAGGCTAACTAGTATCTCGTCTTCTATAAAAAAATATTGATACTATAAAAACTGTGATGAAGATTGAGATGACAATCACAAGAATTACTATAAGCGTTTTGGAAAATGAAAGTTCCTTGTGTTGGGACTTATAGCATGGTTGTAAATTACTCCACTGCCCACAAAGACCAACATTTCCCATAACTATTGATTCAATGAGTGTTGTAGAAATATATCGCTTCGGAACCTTGCTAATTAATCTATTTGAAAAAAGATTAACAAGCTAGAGTGTTTACAACTCTTCGAAAACCTAAGGGATTGAACCTGATAAATTGTTTCTAGAGAGATCAATGTCTTGAAGATTTTTCAAATGTGTGAGTGATGTTGGTATTGGGCCATCAAATGAATTGCATGAAAGATTCAAGGATTGCAAGTTTGTGCAACCTAAGAGTTAAATTAAAATATTTCTTGAAAAGTTGTTGAGAGAATGCATCTATATCTTGTATCATTGTCATTTTACTCAATACTAAAATAGATTCTTGTAATAAATTGCCAAAAATATTGAAATAAAATTGGAGATTTGTAAGATCTTTCCATTCAGGAGGTACATTTTCTTTGATTTTATTATGAGCCAAGTCCAACTTCAAAGTTTGACATCTCCCTAAACTAGCAATTATTATCCCTAATAATTGGTTATGATGAAGAATGAGATCTCTTAGTTGTAGAAGATTGTTAAGAATTTCTAGAATTTACCTTGAAAGTATGTTTCCACTCAATGATAAAAATATAACTTTTTAGTTGACCCAAACTTTTTGGAATATTTTTATTTATATTATTGTTGTCAAGATACAATCATTCAAGATGTTGGAATTGACAAAATTATGACAGAATAGCTTCAATGATATATTTGTCACACAAGTTTGAGAATGCTAATGATGTCAAGTTGATAATGCCACTTGGTATGTTTTCAATGATTTTATTGGACCATAACAACAAATTGAAGAGTCAATTTGATAGGTGACTAATAGAAGAGGGAAAAATTCTAGTGAAATTATTGAGAGACAAGTTTGTTTGTTCTAAAGATGAAAAGTTAGTCGAAGTTATTAGAATAGATAAATCACCCATAAGATGATTACGTTGTAAATAAAGCACTAAAATTTTCTGTAAATTACCAAACTCTAAGGATACCTTGTCACTTAATTGGGTCTTCTCTAAGCCAATAAATTGAAGTTGAGAACAATTGGAGAGGGAGTATGGTATTTCTCTTGTGAGTTGGTTTCCCACTCTAATAGTTTACAAAATTGCCTGGCAATGTGGCCAGTAAATGATTTTCATATAATGACAAATTCTAGAGAAGAGGTGTAGTTAGAAAGGGAAATGAGAATCAATCATGTCAAGTAGCTGGTCTGAAGATAAAAGATTTTAAGTTGAGTGAGATTACCCAACTCAATAGGAACACTACTATGGAGTTTATTTTGATATGGTGCCAAATATTGAAGAGGAGTGTAATTAGAAAGGGTAGTGGGAATCACCCTCATCAAGTTATTTATGTGAAGAGAAAGAATTTCAAGTTTAGAAAACATACCTAATTCAACACGAATTCTACCATCAAGATGTTACAAATGTGATGTTGATGGTGTTGATATGTTTTGTCATGGTTGTCATTGATGTCAATGTGTGGTTTTTTGAGTTGTTGATCCAGAACATGTTTCCCGAATTGATTGGTGCTCCAAAATCTATCCCTTAGATGATGTTCAGTGTTGACTGGTAATTGATAGTGTTGGTTGTGATCCAGATTTCTCCATTTTCATGTTTATCTTGGTTCCATTCTTGTTTTGCTAGGTTGAGAAGCATTATTTTGGGTCCAGTCCAATTTGGAATTGGAGACTGTGTAACGACATTTATGTAGTGTATGAATCTTGTATTTGTGATGGATGTGTAACATGTTGATCTAACCAATGAAGTGTATTGTGGAATGGTCCACATCTAATTCCTTTCCACCATGGGAATGCTTAGTGAAAACCTATTTCAAATTATGTTTGGCCAATTTGGAAGGCTATGTTATCAGAAGAATAGCATAAGCAAAGGATGATCATATTGAATGATGTACAAAATACATGCAAGATTGAAAAGATAAATCCAACTAAAGATTGATGCACATGGGATTCAATAGCTAGGCAATATTATATTACATGCATTCATATTGGGGGGTTTAACATCCCAAAAATGAGGGTGCAATATATTGCCTATCAGTGAAAATAGGGAACATTTTTAATTCTGGCTATGAAAAAATACAAAATTTGGTGAAAATAGGGGGGATTTGAATTTGGGTTGTGTATTAGGAGGGGGTGATACAAAAGGAGTTTAGGGCAATATTTTTTTCAAATAGGGGGATTCTTTAGTATTCCATGAATGCACATGCTATAACCCAGGTTCACTAAGTGAAGCCCCTATGAATTGATGTGAGAAATTGTATGAAGTGATGATTACTAAGAGGGGGGAGTGAATTATATACAAAAAAATACTCAACTCAAACACTTAAACAGTTTAGCAGTAAACTGGTATAATAGTTTTACTAACAAACCAATTAAGACAAATGCAAACCAAACAGCAAATAAGGCATTCACCCATAGGAGCACAATCACCATAACACAAGAGATTTTTGACGTGGAAACCCAAATGGGAAAAACCACAGTGAGATGAAACTCACAAGTAACTATCTGCAGAATAGTAACCAGACCTGTTAAGGTCAGACTGGTTAAGGTCATACAATGTTCTTCACCAGAATAGATCCTGTTAGGAATCTCAATCTTTGTTAGGAGATAAGTCTGATTAAAGAATACCTTGTGAGAGGATTTGAGATCCACAGTTGTGAACCACCTTGTTAGAGGATTTACAAAGGCTTTTCTAGGCCTACCCGGTTAAGGGTTTCAGACTTGTCAAAGATGTGAGTAATCAACAAGTGAGTGATCTAAATACTAGCACAGTATGCTTGGTTAGATCCTTGATAGCTCATTGTTAATGCATTTCAGCATTACTTCAGTCTTCAAAATCTCCACACTCTGTTTCTTCACACAGACCTAATCTTCTTCTATGATTGCACATACAAAAACCTCATCAACCACCTTAAACCCTAACAACAACTAAAACCCTATACATGATGTCCTTATAAAGGAATCTAATTTCATGTCTGTCCAATAGGATTACATTGCAAGTTCCTAGGTTCAGTGCATCTGGACACATTTGGTAACACGACATAGAATCATTGCCAAAGTGTTGGTGGATGATAACTAATCACAAAAATACCGGTTGGTAACTCATCATAGAGTAATAGCGGTTCATACATTTACTGATTACCAGTTCACACATTTTACCAATTACCGGTTTATCAAAATGAAGACTAGGAAAAATGATAACAACTGCTTTGTTCCTTCGTACTGCTTTGGGATCCTCGAACTGCTTGAGTCTTTAAAGTTGTTGAGGAAAACCCAAATGATGAAATCTTAAATGAGATGGAAGAAAACTTGGTGAGGAAGTTGAAGAAAGGCACCAACAAATATAAAGGTATGTTATCTACTAAATGTTTTAGATGTGGAAAGATTGGTCACATAGCTACTAGATGTCCAAAGAAAGGAACAAGACAAAAGTTTAGAGAAGGAAAAGGAAAGTTTAATAAGAAAGACTATTATTTTAAAGATGATGTTGGTTTTTCAAATGATAAATCAGACTTTGAAGATGACTTCTTGTTTTTTGTAGAAAAGGATGTACCTAAAATTGATTTTCCTAAAATTATATGCAGAGAAATACATTAAATCTTAATGAAATACAATTTAGAACTTCAAACACAAATATTTGTGCCTTTTACAAGTTAGAACCTATAGAAAATGTTAGACTAGGATTTATTTTTTTAAATACAAAGAGATTCAATGAAGCCTTTTTTTAATAAAAAAATTGCAAACACGAGAAATGTCTTGGCGACAACCCTTCCAAAACAAAAAAAAACAAAAAAACTTTGAAACAAGAATCAAAAGAGGGTTAGCTCTGCATGCAAACTTGCTACAAGATAAAAAATTTAAAACTAAAATCAAAACCAGCACAAGTTAGAAATTTTTTTTGATGAAAACAAATCTAAGCTAAAACTCTTCTCTTCTTTCCTCAAAGAGAGTGTTCCAATAGATAATGATAATCCTTCAACAATACAAGCTCAAAAAATGATTAGTAGAAATCAGCTCTGATACCATGAAATGAAAATAACATGAAGTATCAAGAAAGAATTAATCAATGAGAAATTGTTTGAAGGTAGAGTATTACCATAAAAGGAGAATATAAAACCTAGAGTAAGCACACCATAATCCAAGAAGGAGACACAAGATTTGTAAGGGAGAAAAACAAAATAAAAAAACCCCATGATTATGAAGATGGCATAAAGCCTAAGAAAATACAATGAGAGAAAGAGATGATGAGCTTAGCATAGAAATGCTTCCATAGAAGAAAAGAGAGAGACACCTCAAATATATAGAGGTGAGAGAGGAGTTGCAAATGTAACTCCCAAGTCTAAGGATGCCACCGATCATCCTATGTGTGTGCAATGTGTCACAATCCTCATAAGGAGGAAATCTAATATTCCTTCATAAAGGAAAATAAAAGAAATGGCTTGTCCTCACACATGTACTAGAGGAGGAATTACATGTAGGAATTCCAAAGAAATATCCCTAACTAAATACAAATAAAGAAACCTAAGCCAAGTAAAGATTAAATATTCCAACACACATTATCCTCTGAGATGGTTAAAAATATTGCTACTACTTTACATGTTATAAGAGATAGAAATGAATGGCTGATTGATAATGAATTTTCAAATCATATGACTAGTGATAAGAATAAGTTTGTAAAACTTGAGAAATATGATGGAGGTTCTGTTCAGTTCAAAGATGATCAGATAACACAAATTGTAAGAATAATACTGAAAATGTTTACTATGTAAAGGGTTTGCAACATAATCTACTAATTGTTGGACAAATATACAAAAATGGCTATAATGTTGTGTTTTAGGATGGTGGTTGTGAGATCTAGAACTGTTATTGCAGTAGGTAAAAGGACTAGTGGAAACATGTATTTTCTAGAAGGAGATACAAGACATTATTTTTTACCTCAATTCAATGATAGTTGGCTCTGGCATAGAAGGATGTCTCATGTCAACTTGGAAAATTTTGTATAGATTAGTTCAAATGGTGTAGTAAGAGATCTACCAAGGTTGACCAAATTGGATAACAATATTTGTAAAGAATGTCAATAGGGAAAGAAGAAAAAATTAACATTTAGAGGAAAGGAACAATCTTCTACCGAACTATTGGACTCGTGATGCAGGAGCATCCTTGGTTCTTGACAATCTTGCATCAACCAAAAATATTTTCTTTCTGTTTTGCAGTTTCGACATTTCTTTTTGTGTTTCTCTACATTTGCACACTGGATCTTGTGGGCTGGATTTTGTTTGTGGACGTGTTCATCTACCTTGTCGTAAGTCTACATAATGTTTGGATCTTTTTCTAGCAAGTTATCACTTCCAAAATCTGGGACAATTTTCTAACTCAGAGCACCAGAACCGCCTGAATCTATTTTGCTAATGGAGAATCTTACAAATCATTTCCATAGCTTGCCAAGCCTAATTTCATTGCTTCTAACGTTCCTTGGCTTGTGATTGACCTTCCTTTGGGTCCGCACATTATTATAAATTGTTTTTAGAGGGATTCCTTTGGTGGAGGTTGACCTTGTTGTTTCACATGTTATATCTTATTTGTTCCATCATGGGTCAATGATGGTCATCCTAGAGCTATGGATATCATATAAAATCGATGTAATTAGGCATATAGAAGTAGCATATAAAATATAGAAATAAATTTGAAGGTTAGGGAGTCCTAAGTTGGCTCACATTCTTGCTTGAGCTCGGATACTATATTTGAGCATGTTTGTAATTAGGCTTACGTGCCTAATCTTGTAAGCCTGCATGTTGTCGACCATTTGTATTTGAATTCTTGATATAATATAAATATGAATCTACTTTGCCTCCATCACATTGAGTTGTTTGTGTTGTGTTTCATTTGTTGCATGGTCTAGACTGTTCTCTTTGAGGACTCTCCTGTCATGACTGCACCAACTTGGTGCACATAGACTTATGTGGTCCTACCATAACGAGTATACAAGGTGAGAGGTATTTTATGCTCTTAATTGATGATCATTCTAGAATGACATGGGTTACACTTTTAAAAGATAAATTAGAAGCGTTAGAAAAATCAAAATATTCAAGGCAAGAGTTGAGAATGAAGTTGATAGAAGAATTAAGTGTTTGAGATCTAATAGAGGAGGAGAGTTTATTTCTAATGAGTTTAACAATTTATGTGAGAAACATGAAATTAGAAGACAATTATTTACCCCTAGGACACCACAACAGAATGGTGTAGTGGAAAGAATGAATAGAACTATACAAGAGGCAACCATAACAATGATCAAAGGAGCACAACTACCAGAGGTTTATTGGAGAGAAGCTATACATACAATAGTATACACTCTTAATAAAATTTTATTTTAGAAAAGATATGGGAAGACATTATATGAACAATGACATGGAAGGATTCTAACAGTGAAGTATTTCAAGGTATACGGAAGAAAATGTTATATTCAAAGAGATGAGGACAATCTTGGAAAATTTGACAACAGAGCAGATGAAGGCATATTCCTAGGATACTCTACAAGGAGAAAGGCATACTGGTGTTACAACAAAAGACTAAACAAAATTGTTAAAAGTGCAAATGTGAAGGTTGATGAAGACATTTCTAAAGACCGATAAATTAGCAAAATATGAATCAGATGAGTCCTTTGAGAGAAGAAGGGTAGAGGAAAATAAAGAAGAAAAGAAAAATGAAACTTAGGATGCTCCAACAACTACATCAAAAATCCTGAGGTATGTATAGAGGAATCACTCTGAGGATCAGATTATTGGAAACAAAAATAAAGGAATTATCATAAGAAGTAAGGTAAATCAAGAACAAGTTTTGTTATGTTTACTTTTGGAGATTAAATTGAAGCTAGTAGAAGAATATTGAAATGATCAAAATTGGATGAATGCAATGAGAGAAGAACTAGACCCTATTGAGAAAAAATAGACATAGGAAATTATACACAAACCAATAGATAAAAATGTAACTAGAACAAAGTGGGTATTAAAAAACAAGCTGGATGAATATGGAAAGGTTGTAAGAAACAAAGCATGATTGGTTTGCAAGGGTTACACTCAGGTTGAAGGCATTGACTTTGAGGAAACATATGCTCCAGTTGCTTGGATGGAAGCTATTAGGATGTTCTTAGCATTTAAGGATTTCAAAATTTATTAGATGGATGTAAAATCGACATTTTTGAATGGATAATTGAAAGAAGAAGTTTATATTTAACAACCAAAAGGATTTAAGTTGAGAGATGATCTAGATATTATTTGTAGGTTGACTAAGGATTTGTATGGATTAAAACAAGCCCTTAGATCTTGGTATGGAAGGCTACACAAATATTTGACTGGTCAAAGTTTTCGTAAGGGATTTGCTGACAATAATCTCTATTTCAAAATTGATTTCAATAAAATTTTAATTGTTGTAATGTATGTTGATGACATAATATTTGGAGGAAATGATGGTATGTGCAGAAGGTTTGTTGGTGAGATGCATATGGAATTGAGATGTCTATGATTGGTGAGTTGAATTTATTTCTTGGATTACAAGTGAATCAGAATAGTAAAGGAATCTTCATTTCTTGGTCTAAATATATCAAAGAATTATTGAAGAAGTTTGGGTTGGAGAATTCTAAACTAGTGCATACACCTATATGACAACTAGATTCAAGTTAACAAAAGATGATAAATCTCCTAAGACTGATGCAAGTATGTAAAAATCAATGATTAAAGGACTACAATATCTGTCTGCAACTAGACCAGATATCATGTATGTTGTTTGTTTAGCAGCTAGATTTTAGCAAGAACCGAAAGAATCACATGTTGCAATAAAAAGAATTTTCAGATATTTGAAGGGAACAAAAGAGTTTGGATTATGGTATCCTAGAGATTCAAATTTCACTTTGATAGCTTATATAGATGCAAATTGGGTAGGATGTGTTGATGACAAAAAAAGTACAAGTGGTGGAGCATTTTTCCTTGGCTCTTGAATAGTTTCTTAGTCAAGTAAGAAGCAATATTCTATGTCTCTATCCACTGATGAAGCTAAACATATTGCAACATCTTCGTGCTGCATGCAAGTACTTTGGATGAAATAGATTTTGAAGGATATTGGTGTGTTGTTTGATGAATCCATCTCAATTATGTGTGATAACAGTAAATCAATAAACATTTCTAAGAAATTGGTACAACATTCCTGAACAAAGCATATATCTATTCGGTATCACTTCTTGACGGAAAAGGTGTTGGATAATGAAGTAGGGCTTGAGTATATACCTACAAAAGAGCAAATTGTAGATATCTTCACAAAAGTGTTGTGTAAAGATACTTTTGAGTATCTTTGGTAGAAGTTAGGGTATCACCCCTTCCTAGTTTGAATTGATGTGCATTGGTCTAGTACATTGCATGATCATTATTGTTTGGACTAATGCTTGGGAGCTTCCTTTTAGGGCGAGTAGAGTAAGTTCATAGGGAGAGATGTGTTGGAAATTGACACTTAATTGGTTGGTTTTAGTATGTTGTCATTGATGGAAACATAGTAATTTATTTTGGCTTCATATTTTGGGTTAGTTGTGTACCGACAGACACTTCACTGACACCGACACCAACACCGATGGGTATCTTTATCGGTTGGAAGGGAAATCTTTGGTTACTGGCAATGCAGGCTAACATGGTTTATAATCAGATTATCGGTATTGGAGGCCAACATCATTTAGAGATCCGACATCGACAATTGATTTTGATATTTATGTATATATGTTATTGAGCCGACATGTTTATTCATGTTGTAATTATCTTTGTAAACTAACATAAGGCATGATAAATTGTAAGGGGTATATAGGTTAGCTGGTTAGATCATTTTTAAAAGATATTGGAAGGAAATAATGAAGGAGATGCAAAATATATGAGAGAGATTATGTATGTGAGGATATATATGTAAAGGGGTATTCCGGTAAGGGTTTAGGGTTTCAGACTGGAATAGATAGAGCTTAATCGATACTGTATTCAAGAATAGAAGATGCTATCTTGGCAGTTCAATCATTTCTCTAGATTGTAGTCTAGATTTGTATGTAGACAGTGAGGCTCCTTTTGTGATGAGCAGTGTGCTCTAGGCTGTAAGCCTTCCTGCAAGTACAGGCTCCTATATTTTGTAATATCTTTTCATATGGCTAGTGGATTGATATTGTGGGTTACAATCCCACTGTACTTTTTCCTCTTTGAGGTTTTCCACATATAATTTTGTGTGTGTTTGGCTTATTAGTTGCATTACTTCTTTCAATTTTATATATACCGGTATACCGGTTGGTGTATGCATGTTTTAATAAGGTTAAAATTAATCTTTCCAGTAGAACACTGATTCACCGCCCCCTCTCAGTTTTCTTGGATTCCAACAAGATGTGCCCATATTTATCCTTGATCTAAAAGGGGAAGAGATGTAGAGAAATCATGATGCAAAGAGAGTTGTAATATGTTGCAGAGATTTAGTAAGCGAGACTTTTTGTTTGTTGTTGATGGATGTTTCCATCAATGACAAAGGGATATATTGTTACAAATGTGATGTTGACGGTGTTCATATGTTTTGTCATGATTGTCATTAATTTTTGTCAATGATATAAACATGTGGTTTTCTAAGTTGGTGATCTAGAATATATTTCCCAAACTGATTGGTGCTTTGAAATTTGTGCTTCGGATGATGTTCAATGTTGACTAGTAATTGATAGTATTGGTTATGATCCAAATTTATGTGTTTTTCGGATATGGTGTTGATTGCTTGAATTCATGATTATCTTGGTTCCATTCTTGTTTTACAAAGTTGAGAAGCATTATTTTGGGTCCGGTCTAATCCAAAATTGGATACCGTGTAACAACATTTGTGTAGTATATGAATCTTGTATTTGTGATGGATTTGTAACATGTTGATTTGACCAATGAAGTGTGTTGTGGCATGGACCACTTCTTATTCCTTTCCACCATGGGAATGCTTAGTGCAAACCTATTTCAAATTATGTGTGGGAAACTTGGAAGGTTATGTAATCAGGATAACAATATAAGTAAAGAATGACCAGAATGAATGATGTATGGAAGACATGCAAGATCGAAAAGCTAAATTTGACTAATGATTGATGTAAAAAGTTGTGTGAAGGTGTGTAGTATGTTATTGGGTATTGGAAGCTATTCTGGAATTGTTGTTTGAGGTAGTTGTATCATAGTGGTGGTTTCTTTCTTTCTCTTCTTGCAATGAACCTTTTTGGGTAGTGAGCATTCTAGCAGTGATCCACCTTTTGAAAAATCACCTTAACTAGTGTTACCCTAATAGGTGTTATATATTCATAACTAACATTCTCTATGGTTTTTCCCTTCTTGGGTTTTCCACGTCATATCTGATTTTCTTTGGGTATGATTTTGTTTAGTATATGTGTTCTTTCTTGTTTACATTTGTTTAGGTTAAATAATTAATAAGTTGGTTATTTTGGATGAGTGAAAGAATTAAAAAGTTTAATTGATAATTGATTCACCCCCCTCTCAATTGTCTAAGAATTAAATGCAAGATTATTTTTTGACAACTCCAAATTAGTTAAAGAAGTCCAATTTCTGATAGAAAATGGAATAGTACCTATTAGATGGTTCACCCCTAATAGAAGGATCTCTTACCATGAAAGAAGGCCAAGTTGAGCAGGAATACTACCACTTAAATGGCTATAATATTGTGCAAGAACTTGTAAAGAATGATAGTTTGTCAAAGTTGATAGAATGAAGCCACCCAATTTGTTCATAAATAATTGAATCTTTTTTAGATGAAAAATTATTTTCAATTAAAAATAAATTTGGCCCTCAAAGATATTATTTGTTAGAACATGTAGTCTAAGAAAAAAATATTCTCAAGGAAAGGAAGGAATAGGAGGATAAAAACTAAGGCCTTTTTCTTCTTCATTTGTATTTTACACTTTTATGGCATTGAACGTAGAAGGAACTATTGGTACAAAAGTCTACCCACTTGATGAACTCTCAAGCTCATCAATCCTATGACACATTGAAACAACCTCCAAGTGTGGAACCTTGCATTGTTGAGGCTGAATCCTTGGAGAAGACTAACTTTCTTTTCAATTCCAGATGCAAGTGTTGGACTAATCCAACACATATAAGTTCTAATCTATTGATTTGATGAGGAAAGGGGGAAGAAGGAATGTATGAAAGGGAAAAAGGTTTGCACTTGAATTGAAATTTGATCTTCTTTGCCTATAAATGCACAAAAAACCAATAAGAACTACTCAAAGGATGCACAAGTTTCTACCTAAATTATCTCCCTATTGTATGAGTGGAGGTTGAAATTCCTATAAGATAGCAAGAGGAACTAAAAATAGTTTTCAAATGATATCCAAAGATGGTTCAACACAAGCACTTATACGAAAAAAACAAATGAAGATGTATTTAGAAAAGAAGGTAAAGACATTACACAATTTGTTTTAATGAAATAAGGCAAGACACGTAAATTCTATTAATACAAGACAAATAAATTTTTACAAGTGCAGAAGAAAACAAACATGAATTCTGCAAGAGAAAAGAGGCGAAGATCCCTGCAACAAGGTTACAAAATTGCCTTTATAGTTTAGACATAACTAAGATGAGTTACAATTAAGAAACCTTAACCCTACCTAGGGTTAGGTTACAAAATATCAGAGAAAGAAGATCAAATTGAAAGATTGATCTGATGGCATGTATAACAACTTTGAGAAGGTCCTTCATCCCTCAAAAGAAGTGAAAGATCATTGCAAGTAAGATATTCTTGTGTTGATGGCTTGCTTGAATATACTTGCAGGACTAAAAAGTCTCTATTCTGCATTATTGATCCATAAGTGGCATCCAAAATCATCCTCAGGGTCACTTCTAGAGTAATGGTAAAAATTATTGGCAGTTGGAATGAAATATCATTGAATTTGGGGCATCGATTAAGCCAATAAATGAATTTGACTGCTCAGTTGGCAACTACCCTACACAAACGGTTTAGATTTTCACCTCCCCTACAAAAATTTTAATCTCAGCCCTTTGATAATGGAGGATGCATGAAGATGGATGCACATGATGGCACTACATAGTCCTCCACAAGGCTCAATGAAAGTTTGAAACACCACCATCCGATTGGACCTTATGAAAATTTGGGAGTTGTGATCAGGCCATGTATTGGGCAAGGTCCAATTTGTATATCACTTCTTCACAAGGGTTGAAAAGTCTGTTCCTATGCTCTTCATGAAATGGAAAAATCTATCACCATTTCGTAGCTTTTAAAACTTTGTATAAAACCATCGCTGCGAAACAATGATATCTATCGCTAAATCACAGAGTCAAGTGGTGGTCAAAACATGACCACTACGACCCTATGAAAAAAGTTCTCCTTTACACCACAATCATTATCACCATTCCACAACATTGAATTTTCCATTGGCCTTAACCACCGCTAAATGGCGATAACCCTTTAAGTCACCACCCGGTTTTGTAGTTTCATGGAGAGGGATGGAATATTCCTTGATGCTCTTGTGAAACAGCAAAACAATTAGCCTTTTCTCCATTTTGCAGGGACAATAAAATAACAAGTCCCCTACTCTGTGAAATGGTGAAAGCCATGAAGCCTTACATGTCGGTAAAGGGGGAAAGGGAAAACCGGTCTCGCAATGGACCAAGGCCCCTTTGGTCGGTGGATATTAAGTAATTTGACCATCTAGGCTGGTCAACACAAAAATGTAAATTTAGAGCTTGAGGAGGATTAAAAGGTATAAAACCTTAGGGTTTAGGGTTTTAGGGCTCTATTAGGAGGTTTATGGTAGTGTTTTAGCTAGTGAAGATTTTTCTCAGATCAGTAATTTCCAAGGCTAAGGTTTGTTGGCAAGAGACACTGGGTTGCTATTCAGATGTTGTCATTGATGACAACTAGAGTCAAATATCCAGTCCTATATTCATGATTCATTCATACTGGAAGAGAGATTGAGGTATAGTGAGAAGAACATGACATTTGATAATGTTCGGTGTTTTGGTTGGTAGATCATTTGTGTTGAGTATTTGGTGTTGTGAATCTTGAAGAAGTATCATGGATGTGTAATATGTCTTATTCTAGATTTATGTCCTCTAGTGTTGAGTGTTGAGTGAGTTTAGAGATCCGATATACAAGTTTTTTAGTTAGAATAGTGTTCATCAATAATAACATGTGGATATTTGTTGTGCGGATCGTGTAGAGTAATTTTGGTGATTGTTTGTGTGTTCGAGGATGTTAAGCTGACATGTGGGAAGCATGTGGACAATTTTTTTGGTCTAGATGATTTTTTTGGATTGGATTGAGTCAACTTGGGTAACACGTTTTATTTGCATGTTATGCATTTTTGGGCTGACATGTAGAAGACATAATTTGATGTTTCATATATAAAAGGGTGGTTGATATGATCTTTTTTGATATTGGTAATTATGTGTGAAGTATGTATGAGCAATTGTGCATGTGTGCGGTTGAAAAATCTATGCTTCAGAACTTAACAAAACAACATAACTAAGCAGTATTGTAGAACATAGCACTTCATGCTTAACCAAAACTAGTTTTGGCATTTGTAGATGTTGTTTATCAGCTCAGACATTCCAATAATTATTTGTAATTATTTGTAAGACAATGAGTTTTCTAGGGTTGTAGCCCTTATTGTAATTTGAGCAGTGAGCTCTAGGTAGTGTGCCTGAATGCATGTGCATTCCCCATTGTAATATTTCACTTACTCCAAAACAAGGTATTATCTCATTATGGGTAGTCTCCCACCATGGTTTTTCCCTTAACTGGGTTTCCACATAAAAATCCTGGTGTTATGGTGTTGTGGTTTTTTTCTTTTTGTTTCTACACTCTACTTTTATTCATTTGCATTAAGTGGTTTAAAGGATAGATTAAGAATGTTAAAAATTGTAGAACACTGATTCACTCCCCCTCTTAGTTTTCCTTGTTTCCAACAATTGGCATCAAATCCAAGTTCCTTGAAAGAAGCCTAAAAGACTGAGGAGGATTTAGTAAGGTAAATCAATGGATTCTGGTAGTCTTAGACAACAACTTCTTGTTGCACTTGATAATATTGATCATTCACAAGTTGAGGTCTGACAAGTGAAAGAAAGCCTTAGGGATGATGAGAACTTCATTAAATCATTGAAAGATTAGTTGAACAAGTTAAGGGAAAAGAGAAAGGAACTTGTTGACAAGCTTAAGGAGAAAGGAAATCAAACCATTGATGAAGAAGCCTTGAAGGAGAAGACAAAGGAATGTGAGAGACTTGCTAGAGCTAATACAATATAGAAGAATGAAATAAAATCTATTGTGATGAGATTGACAAAGGAGATTGAGGAGAGAAAGAAGAATGAATAAATCCTTAATTAGTCTCTGAAAGAAAAAAATGAAGAATGTTGCAGACTTAAGTATGAGAATGAGCAAGTGAAGCATGACTTGCATGAAACCAGGGAAGAACTTGGAGAGGAGATCCTTCTTCTCAAATTTGATCTAGATTCTACAAATGAGTACAAGGAGAAGTTCCAAATTAGTTCAACTAGACTAGATGAAATGCTTGCAAGCTAGGAGAATCCTAATGATACTCAAGGTCTTTGATTTGAGAAAGGTGAAAGCTCCAAATCAGCCCACTAGAAGGACAATTCAATAAAGCCTCCGATAAGGCAACATAATTCTCATAAATTCAATGGTAATTGTTTTGTTTGCAATAAATTTGGTCATATGGCTAGTCAATGTAGATATAGGATGAACAATAATGGTCCATCTTTCTTCGATCAATGTTTAAAATGCAACAAATATGGTCATAAGTCAATTGAATGTAGAAGTATGATGAATAATTTTCAAAATAGAATAAATGTCAGATGTTATGCATGTGGTATGTTTGGACATGTTTTTAACCAGTGCAAATCAAGAGGAAATCATATGAACTTCAGGCCTATGCAAGGAAATGTTGTTTGCTATGCTTGCAACAAATCTGATCACATTATGAAGTACTGCAGAAGCATAAATGTGAACAAGAATGTGAAGGTAGATGAGAAGGGAAAAGCAAAAGTTGAAGAAATCAGAGAGAAGATGAAGAAGACTTGGGTGAAGAAGAGAGATAATGATGTAGGAAGTGGATCCACACCTGATTCTGATGCTGGAACCTCATCTGGTAACTAAGCTAAGACATTCGGCCTTGGGGGATGCAATCATGAAAATCCTACAAATCCCCTGTTTAAAATTTGTGCCTAATTATGACAGGTTGCAGAGGTATATGTGATGATCACAGATGTTTTTGATGGATTTTTAGAGGAGTTCAAGCATATTTGAAGATCTGCAAAAGATTTTTGTGAAATGCAGAGTATCTAGGAGTGTTAGGGAAAAGTGTATTTATTGAAATGAAAAGTTAGGTTTGCAGTGGATAAAAAGTAGATTAATTACTTCATTTGTCACTTTGCATTCAAGGAAATAGTGTTTGAAGAGATCTATGAGAATATTATCAAGTGAGATCAAAGTATTGAACTAACTTTTGAAGCAAAAAGCAAATTCGGTGAAAAAGATATCTATCTGTGAAACCCTTTCAATTAAATTTTGAAATTGGTAAGATGGTTGCATCTGGTACTATGACTCCTTTGGTTGTTGAAATTACTGAGCGTGCATGACCAAAATTCAAGAATCATCCATTCATTTTGATGGAAGATGATCTTAAGAGTGCGTTTTCATCAGTGCCATATGAAGTTTTGCATATTGAAGACATTAGGGTATACACGCATTTTCCTATTGAGGAATTGGGAAGAAATCAAATGTTGAATCTATTGGCCATTAGGAGGAATTGATTATGTGTTGCATTGATGTTTTGTCATTGATGCCAACACTATCTATGTGGATGCTTTATTGACACCCTTCTGGTCCCGATAGGATGAGTGGTTTCTGGTTGGTTTGGATCCGACATCATTTGGTAGGTTCTGGTATGATTTGGTTATGGATTTGTCTTGTTCATGATACTCATGTTCATATGCAGTCAGTTGGTTTTGGTCTCGTGATCGGATGCTATCCTGTTTGCTTGGAAGCTTGGATTGTGGTTCTGGCGAGGTTTTCAGCGACAAATCTTTTGTTGAAGATATTTGATGAATTGCATAAGTGGTGTTAGTGCGGCTTCTGGTATGGTTTCAAGATGCTATTAGTGATCATGTTCAAGACTTGGCAGATGAAGATAATTGCTTTAGCGTGTGGATCTATATTGGGTCTTGGTTGGTCTAGGTTATGGATTGGCTTAATGAAGCGTGTGGATTGGACCTCTTGATGTGTTTCTGAGATGTCTTATGTGTTTAATATTATTTGGTCTAAGGATGACATATTTTGTAATTAGGTATTTGGTTTATTGTCTGTTGGCCGACTTGATTGTTTATGGTCAAGGGTTTGTATATATAAATGTAAGATCTCATTGTAGATCAGATCATGGGAATGGGATATGGATATGTAATGTGTGAATAATGTAATACCATTCAGGCAAAGGATTTGGTCAATTGTTGGTGATTGAATTGGGTTTATTTAAGAGGATTTAGTCCTTCGGTATTGAGCTTAACCAAAATTGTTCTCAGGAATAGAAGATGCTCTCTTTGCATTTCAACCTCTTCTCCGGATTCTAGTCTGGATTTCTATGTAGTCAATGAGACTCCTTTTGTGTTGAGTAGTGCGCTCTAGGCTATTGGCCTTCCTGAAAGTGTATGCCCCTCAATTGTAATTCACATACTTACTCTAGAAGTATTATCTAACTGTGGGTAGGCTTTCCACCATGGTTTTTCCTTTACCGAGTATTCCACGTATAAATATTGGTGTCATGTGGATGGTATTTATTCTATGATTATTGTATATTCTTAATTGGTTAAACTGGTATTTTGGTATTTGGTTTAAGCATTCTGGTATTAATGTTTTGGGTTCCGGTATTAAAGTTTTAATTGCTTAAGGTTCTGGTAATCTGTGACAACTGATTCACCCCCCTCTTAGTTGTCTTCCAGTTATTTTAATTGTCTAACAATTGGTATCAGAGCTCTGGTACTCTCTACAAAAAGATTAACCACTTGAGGAAGTTTTTATGGCATCTAACAGTTCAAGTTCATCCAGTTCTTCTAGAGCTATCTTTTGGAGAGATATTCTGAGGCTTGATGGAAAAATTACATAGTATGGAAGATTCAAATGGAGACTCATCTGAGATGTATTGGCAAGGAGATTTGGGAGATCACATAGAATGGTGTCACACCTTCTAATCTGATATCTACCAATCCTCCTCTGACAAAACTGGATAAGGAGCTTGAGAATGATTGTAGAGCAAGAGAAACCCTCTTGTGTGCACTTTTTGATCAACAAATAATGGGATTAATTGACAAGTCATCTGAAAAGGCTATATGGGATAAGTTGGAGACTCTTAATGAAGATGAACCTATAGTGAAGATTGCTAAACTTGATAGTTACCAGGTGAGATATGAAAACCTGAAGATGAAAGAAGATGAAAGGAAAACTGCATTCATAGAAATGGTAAATGAGATTTTTATGGGAATTTAATGTTGTGGTGGAACTCTAAGAAAAGATGAAATTGTTTCTAAAGTCCTGAGAGCCCTACCACCAGATTACAAAATGAAGGCTACTACAATTAACGAGTTGAGAACAATGGCTAATACATCTATGAACATAGATACCTTGGTTGGGAAATTATCTTCTTTTGAGCTTGAAGAATTTGGACCTTCTGGAGCTATGAAGTATGAACCAGCTTTTCATGCATCTATATCATCAACTAGTAAGCAAGATTGGAAAGCTTTATATGAAAAGGAATTGGAAGATATGAAGAGAGAAGATGAAAAATTTGAGCAACTTGAAGCACTATTTTATAGAAGAGTACCTAAAGGACCGGTAGGAAGTAAGTATGAAGAAAAAACACCTTTTAAATGTTTTGCATGTAATAAGATTGGTCATTTTGCATCTAGATGTCCTGAAAGGAATTCAAGATTTGAAGAAAGAGTTAGAAGATATTTTAAGCCTAACTATGGATATCAGAATAAGTATAAGTACAAGAAAAGTAGAGACAAATCATGCTACATAGCAGATGAGGAAGGTATTAATGATTCTGATGATGAACCGACATAAGAATCTACTAGTGGTTCCGACAATGGGAAGGAATGGGTGTTCTTGGCTATCAAGGAAGATGATCTGGCATTGGAAAAGAGCGTACCTAAAGAGAAGGGACTTGCTACTAAAATTTAAGACAAGGATGAATGGGTAATAGATAGTGGTTTTTCACATCATATGAATAGAGATAAAGGAAATATTCTATCTTTGGAAGAATTTGATGGTGGTCTGGTTAGATTTGGAGATGACAAAGCATGTATGATCAAAGGAAAAGGAACTATATCATTGGATGGTAAGAACAATACTGACAATCTTTATTATGTTGAAGGCTTAAGGCATAATATTTTGAGTGTAGGACAATTGGTGGATAAAGGATTTCAATTATAGTTCAAGGATGGAAAATGCAAAATCATTAACAAATCTAGTTTGGATATTGCAACCGATACACAAACAAAAGGTAACATATTTCATTTGAATTCCAGTGAAAAGAAATGCTTGATTACACAAATTGATGAGAGTTGGCTATGGCATAAAAGGCTTTGTCATGTGAATTTTGATTGCATTGTAAAGATCGGTTCAACTAAGGCAGTTATAGATATACCTATGATTATGAAGCCCTATAATCCGGTATGTAAACAATGTCAAATGGGGAAACAAGTCAGAACCTCTTTTAGGAGTATACAAAGATAAATCTAATGATGTTCTTGATCTTATTCATACTGATTTGTGTGGCCCTGCTAGAGTTAAAAATTTTCAAGGTGATAGATATTTCATGTGAATCATTGATGATTATTCTAGAATGATGTGGGTTACTTTTCTAAAAGAAAAAATCTGAGGCATTTGTAAAGTTTAAAATATTTAAGGCTAAAGTGGAAACTAAGACAAGATTGAATATTAAATGTTTGAGGTTAGATCATGGTGGATAATTCACATCCAGAGAGTTTAATAGCTCTTGTGAGAAGCATGGTATAAGGAGACAATTTTCTTCTCCTAGGACACCTCAACAGAATGGAGTTGTGGAAAGAAAAAACATAACTATCTTGGATGCTGCTAGACCAATGATGATGGAAGCTAGTCTACATCATATCTACTGGAGAGAAGCAGTGTGCACAATAAGACACCTTATGAATTATGGTTTGGGAATACACCTATAGTTAAGTATTTCATAATATTTGGTAGTAAATGTTATATTAGGAGAGATGATATCATTGGCAAATTTGATCCTAGATGTGATGAAGGCATATTTACTAGTTATTCTAATGAAAGTAAGGCATATATATGTTATAATAAGAGATTGTAGAGAATTGTGGAGAGTGCTAATGTCAAAGTGGATGAGTTGAATAAAGGTCAAATCAAAGTTTATGAGAAGGAACTGATAGTTGAAATGATTAAACCTAAACTGATAGCACCTTTATTGGAATAGAGTGTTGAGCCATTTAATCTGACAGTATCATAGAATTATATAGTATCTGAAGAATAGGGAAGAGGAATAGAGAGTTAGAGGACTCCTAGGTATGTGAGATTGGATCATTTAGAAGATCAGATCATTGGGGATAAGAATAATGGAGTGATGACAAGAAGAAGACTGGCAATTAATGAGGTATGTTTAATTTCACAAGCTGAACCGGTATTAGTAATTGAGGCATGTAAAGATGAATATTGGTTGAAGTCTATGAAAGAAGAATTATATCAGATTGAGAAAAATAATACATGGACTTTGCTTCCCCAACCTAAAAATAAAAATATTATTGGAAGTAAATGGGGTTTTTGGAATAAATTGAATGAGGATGGTCAAGTTGTAAGGAATAAGGCTAGATTGGTTTTGTAAAGGATATTCTTAGAAGGAAGGAATTGATTATGGAGAGACTTTTGCA
Organism: Cryptomeria japonica; assembly: GCF_030272615.1. NCBI lineage: Eukaryota > Viridiplantae > Streptophyta > Pinopsida > Cupressales > Cupressaceae > Cryptomeria > Cryptomeria japonica. The sequence goes on from NC_081408.1 coordinate 257,136,187, forward strand.
CTTGTAGCTAGGATTGAAGATGTAAGATTATTTCTTGCCTATGATACTCATAATAACTGGTTAAGTATGCATTTTTGAATGGGGATCTTGATGAGGAAGTTTATATTGAGAAACTGGTGGTTTTTCACTATCAGATGATACAAACATGGTTTGCGGGTTAAGGAAAGATTTATGTGGATTGAAACAAGCACCTAGAGCTTGGTATGCAAGGTTGGATAAATATCTTTTGAAGCTTTGTTTCACTAAGGGTAATGCTGACAGTAATTTGTATTATAAAATAACTGTTGATGTTATACTAATTATTGAAGTATTTGTTGATGACATTATTTTTGGAGAAGAAGATAAGTTGTGTAAGGAATTTGCTAACAATATGGAGAAAGAATTTGAAATATCTATGATTGGGGAAATGAAATTTTTCCTTGGTTTGTAGATTACTCAGATTGATAAAGGTATTTTCATCTATCAAACTAAGTATGCTAAGGAATTGTTGAAGAAATCTGGTATGGGAGATTGTAAACCAGTAAGTACTCCTATGGTTACAAGTGATAAATTGACAAGGAAAGATGTTTCTGCACTAGTAAATCCTACAAGATACAAATCTATGATTGAAGGTCTACTTTATTTGACTTGGATTAGGCTTGACATAATGAATGTTGTTTGTATTGCATCAAAATTTGAGAGTGATCCTAGAGAAAATCATGAGAGTGCGATGAAAAGGATTTTTAGATACTTGTAAGGTACATCAGAATATGGTTTGTGGTACCCTAAGGATGATAACTTTACTTTATGTGCATATACAGATTACTTCTAGTGGAGCTTTCTTTCTTGGAAAGAAGTTGGTTTCATGGATCAACAAGAAACAATCATGTACTTCTTTATCGTCTATTGAAGATGAGTATGTTGTTGCTTCTACTAACTGTACACAAGTTCTATGGATGAAGCAAATGTTGAAAGATATAAAGGTGGATTGTAATGGACTGGTAGTTATTCACTGTGATAACTCTGCTGCTATTGATATATATCAAAGAATCCGGTATTTCATTTTAAGACAAATCACATATCTATCAAGTATAACTTTTTGAAGGAAAAGGTGGAAGCAAATGAAGTTAGACTGGTTTATGTGAACACTAAAGAGAAGATTGCAGATATTTTCACTAAACCTTTGCCTAAAGAATCATTTGAGTACTTTAGAGACAGATTAGGAGTTTATGCCCCTCCGGTAGAGACTTGATTGATGTGGTTTGGCATCAGTCTGGGATGCATTATCAGAGATACTATTCATTCTGGCACTGATGTGGGGATGCTACTACTCAGGGGGAGTAGTCAGCTTTGTATTTTAGTGGTTTATGTTTTTGCTTTGATATTTTTGTTAGATTTCTAGCATTGATGTCAAAGGGGGAGAGATATTGATGTGAAAAAGAAAAGAAAAAGTAAGGGGGAATGATATATGTTCAGATATTTATAGAGATATAATTCATAGGGGGAGTTTGGTCCTTGTTTCAGAACTTCATTGCTACATCTGTATGTGGGAGATTGTTGGTTGTCTTCCATTGCGGGAGACTTGTTTGGCATTTCTTGGTACTTAAATTTTTTTCACATCTAGTGTTTCCATCAATGCCAAAGGGGGAGATTGTTGTCCATTTGGAGGAATTGATTATGTGTTGCATTGATGCCAACACTAGTTGTTTGGATGCTTTACTGACACCCTTCCGGTCCTGGTAAGATGAGTGGTTTCTAGTTGGTTTGGATCTGGCATGATCCAGTAGGCTCCGGTATGATTTGGTTATGGAATTGGCTTATTCATGATACTCATGTTCATATTCAGTCAGTTGGTTTTGGTCTGGTGATCGGATGCTATCCTTTTTGGTTGGAATCTTGGCTTGTAGTTTTGGTGAGGGTTTCACTAACAGAGCTTTTGTTGAAGATCTTTGATGAATTTCATATGTAGTTTTAGTGTGGATTCCAGTATGGTTTCAAGATGTTGTTGGTGATCATGTTTGATACTTGGTGGATGGAGATCATTTCTTTAGCGCGTGGACCTATATTGGGTCCCGGTTGGTCTAGGTTATGGACTGGCTTAATGAAGCATGTGGATTGGAGCTCTCGATGTGTTTCTGCGATGTCTTATGTGTTGGATATTATTTGGTCTAAGGCTGACATGTTTTGTAATAATGTTTTTGGTTTATTGTCTATTGGCCAACCTGATTGTTTATGGTCAAGGGTTTGTATATATAATTGTAATATCTCATTGTAGATCAGATCATGGGAATGAGATATGGATATGTAATGTGTGAATAATTTAATATCATTCAAGTAGAGGATTTAGTCAATCATTGGTGATCAAACTGGGTTTATGTAAGAGGATTTATTCCTCCAGTATTGAGCTTAATCAGAATTGTACTCATGCATAGAAGATGTTATCTTTGTAGTTCAACCTCTTCTCCAGATTGTAGTCTGGATTTCTATGTAGTCAGTGAGACTCCTTTTGTGTTGAGCAGTGCACTCTAGGCTATTGGCCTTCCTACAAGTGTAGGCCCCTCAATTGTAATTCATATACTTATTGCAAAAGTATTATCTAATTGTGGGTAGGCTTCCCACTGTGTTTTTTCCCTTTATTTGTTTTTCCACGTATAAATCTTGGTGTCATGTGGATTATATTTATTCTGTGATTATTGTTTATGCTTAATTGGTTTAACTACTATCCTAGTATTTTGTTTAAGAATTCCATTATTAATGTTTTAGATTCTGGTATTAAAGTTTTAATTGCTTAAGGTTCCAGTAATCTATGACAGCTGACTCACCCCCTCCTCTTTGTTATCTTCTAGTTATTTGAACTGTCTAATAGAATCTGTACAATAGTCAGCTATCTGATAAGAGTTCGATGTTGAAACCAAAATTTCAAGGATTGGAAGACAAGGTTTTTGTGTAGTTCATTAGATTTCCATTGTTCTATGAACTTGAATGGATCCCATTCATATTGAGTAGACTACACGATGAATTCATATGGCTGGACAGGCCACACAAGATCACCAAGATAGTTATTCAAGCTGTGATAGGATTGTGTGCATCCGGTGAGTTACCATCTTTGAAGGCTGTAAAGAATGATATTGTGACCAATGCAATAGGGTCCAGATTTGACAAATGGGTGATGACAATTAATGACATCCTAGAGCATGACATCAGGTTTTGTATCGATGGTGATAGGCTATAAGATCTATTATTCTAGTAGAGAAAATTATGTTTACGGTATTGCTATATACACTGCTTATGAAATGATGAGAGAAAACAAGAAATATGATCTTTGTGAGTCACTATGGAGTGAGCATATTAAGAATCCTAAAGAAGATAAAGGAAAATAAGAAGCATTTGTTCAAATATGGAACCCTGATTCTATGCATGTTCTACTTCATGAGTGAGGTTCTGAGTGTTGGGAAAGTGTAGTGGGAATTTGATAGATTGGTAGGTGTTTAAATATGGGAATATCTATACAAATCTAGTGACTCTAAGGTTTGGAATAAAAATTTGTGGGGATATTTAAAAAATTTCCAGTAGGAGATGCATGAGAGGGAAAGAATCCCTAAGACCATTGTAGAAAATTCATGCCACCATCTATTTTATGGTGGATACCAATCAATGTTTGATGGAAGTAGTAGATCCCCACATGGTATGGATTATGTCTATGGGTTATAGGGTTGAGGAACATATTTTGGAACTATATTCATAACATTTGTTGAGTAAACTGATGAATAATGATGAACAACAAGTACCCTAACTGGTACTGAGAGGGGGGGTGAATCAGTACATATAAAAACTTCTCTACAAATTATCAAGTTAAAATAATTCTAACCAGTTGTCTTCATTACTGAACTTAACCATGGCAATACCAGTTAAACACAGTAAGACTTCAGACAACTTAAACCTGTAAAACTGAATACTTCAAATATCATTCAATACTTGATAACTACTTCACCCATAAACATATGCATGTGGTGTATCAATAACATCATAACCATTAGCTCTGCATGCGTAGTCACTTAAACAAAGAATACTTAATCATTACATGAAAAATGCACAACTCATGACACACAAATTTTTCACGTGGAAAACCAAATGGGAAAAACCATAGTGGGGATGAATACCCACAAGCTTGTTTTGAACTGTTTTGAAGCTTGCTTTGTTAGGAGCCTAGTCTGGTTAAAGACTTTACAATAAGGTTCTGCTAGGAACCGATCCTGTTAAAGATCACTTGGTTAAGGGATGGCTATATACCCTATTAAAGGTTGAAACCCTATTAAAGGTTACCTTGCTAGAGGATTTAAAGAACTCAATGAACTTGAGTCACCTAGTTAGAGGTTTTACAATAAGTTTGTTAAAGCTACCCAACAAAGGGATTTTCCTTCTATTGAAATGGTTAGAAGACAACAGGTAAAACTTTGATCTGATAACAACACTATATGCTAAGGCAGATCCTTTTTAGTTCCTCTACTCTACAATCACACTCTGCAGTTTTCACTCACTGGTCTGGCAAGTATCTCACCACTAGGATACACACACAACTTTTGCCAACACTTACAATAACAAACATCATCAACCTTATAGACAACAATTAGGTCAGTAGCATAAACCCTAAAACCTAAGTATTTAGGTTTACTATTACAAACAGTCCAATTTGACCATCCAAACACATTACATAGAATGAAACAATCTCAAACTAATCACAAGTCATTTTGCATCATCCATTCTTCACCACACATAGAAATCAGTAACCCATCACGCTTTCTTCTCATACCGCTAAGAAGTATGTTCATTCCTAAGGTAGACATTAAATGCAATCGATCTTCTTATGCAAGATCCTCAAGGAAATCCTTCATTTGCACAAAAATGACGTGGCATCTCAATCTTATCCCTATTTATTAGCTAACTCATCACATAATATCATCGGTTGCATTGCACAAGCTAGATTGCCAAACTGGAAACCCTAAAGCTGAGACTACCAATCGGTAGTCACACTTAGTGAAACCCTGACACCGGTTCACTACATCTTTTCATACCAGTTCTCCAACTTGATCATCAATAACAAATTCTTCCAATTTCCATATCGGTTGACCTGTACTTATTGACATCAATGACAACATATATTATTATCATATTATCATACCAGTTCATCATATGCCAACATAAACTAGTGGACTATAATGAGGAAAGGCTCAGAACATACAAAGAAAAGAGCTTAAAATTCCATCAATAGTTCAAGAAGCCAGTGAACCAAAATAAGGTGAGAAAGGAGGTAGAGGCTCTTGCAGAGGACATGGGGGTATCAAAGGAAGCGGTCTAGAAAGCTAGAGATAAGAATATTCTCTAAGGATCAGGTTATGAAGAAGGAGACTAAATAGGAAGCATCTAAGCCTAAGCCAAGACAAAATAGAAGCACAACTCCCTCCTCTAGTCTTGCAAATCCTACAAGCAAGCCTAAATCATCAGTCAAACTATTTGGTGAAGGAAAGAGGAAGAGATGGAAAGCTAGGGTATTCATTCTTGTTGGTGAAGATGAAACTAAATTCGATGAAGCTGTCATGGAGGTTAAAGATAAAGCTGCTAAAGCCACCAAAGTTGTGAAATATATATCGTCCAGTGGAGCCAAATCTAGTAATAAACCTAAGCCATTTGAACTTGATGAGACATTAAAGAAAGGTAAACTTGAAGCTATCCCTTCTATGCCTTTGAATGAGATAGTCAATGAGGTTGTGAAGAATGGTAACCTAAAGCCATTAACAAAATGGTATGGAAATTTTGATGAATCTGACAAAAGAACTTTAGAAGAAGCAACTGTAGAATACTTGAATGTATATAGTAAATCTCTAATTGAACTAATGTTAGTCTTACCCAAGAGCTTGTATGAAACTTTGGATGCTAGGAGATAAACAAAAAATAAGGAAGATGAGAGATTGAAGTAATATGTATTAGTTAGCTTATGTTCAGTTATTTCAAAGGAGGAAATAGATAGATTACTTAAATTAGCAAAGAATGAGTTCAGGAATAAGTACAAAGTAAATAAAATCATGATTGGAAAAATTGATGAAGTTATTAATAAAACTGAGAAAATTTGGACAAAATTTTTGCTAGAGAACAAGTATGAAGTTAATTAGGCGAAAGGACAAGAAGAATCTCATCCAGAAGAGAAAAACATGCTATCACAAGCTGAGAAGACATTGGATGATACTTCTATTGTGGAAGTTTGGACAGTTGAGCTAGTAAAAGCTAATGTACAAGAAGAAGTTGGAGAAGAGGATACAGTAAAGGCCAATGAAGGAAAGGAAAAGGTTGAGAATCCTCTTATTGATGTAGTTAAACCTCTGGTTCCTAAGAAGAGTGTAGAAAAGGAGAAGGTGGAGGTTAAGGTTGAAGATATGACTGAAGCAAGAGACACTGCTGAGATACTGAAGGGAAAACAAGTCATTGATGATCCTAAATTTATTCAAGATCTGATTAATCTTGCCTCTCTATCTCCCATCCAAAAGCTTCAACTAGCATCATTTTCTCAAGAAAGGGCCAATGAGGATGTTTCAAAGTCACATACAAAGGACAGTATGTTTCTTACCATGGCATCCGATATTTTAGACAAATCGATGCCTTCATTTTAGAAGGGTTCTTCAAACACTCCTTCCAGGAAGTTTAAGAGTCTAATCAACTATGTGGAAAGTCACTTTTAATCTTTTGAAAAATCTGTTGAGGAGAAGGTCTGAAAGGAATTTGATGCAAAGAGGCTCTGGACATTGAAAAAGATGATTGCAAGAGATAGAGTCACATTAGATGGCTATGTGAAGAGCATGAAGGATGCATTATCCAAAGGAGGCAACTTGTAAAAATCATGCCTATCTTTGAAAAGGATCAAAATATTTTGACATGAAGTTTGAGGAGTATGAGGATGAACTTGCATGCATATCTCAATTGGTTGACCCTCTGTCAGTTTATTTGAGAAGTCATGAAGATCAAGTGATATCACTTCTTGATAAAATTAGAAGCTTGAATCATGATAGGTATAGAATAACTAGAAGAGTTGGAGAAATTCAAATTTGGATCCCTCCCAAGTTGGAAATTATACTCAATGCCTTGAACGATTCTCAAGATGCTCTGGCAAATAGTGATCCGATAGAGCTAAAGCCAGTAGAAGCCCAAGATTATCTTTTCAATGGTCTGATAATATTTTTGGAGAGCTTGAAGAAGGGCTAGGACAATGACTTGGACACATTAAAGAATTCCTATGCACACATCTTCAAAATTTTGTATGTAAGGACTGTGTACATATGGAAATAACTTTTTTGGCTTGGATTTTTGGTTTCTGGAACCCTACCTTTGCCATTGATGTCAAAGGGGGAGAGTAGAGGAGTGAAAAATGTTGGTCTTAGGGGGAGTCTTGATTTTTGGAGTGCGATAGTCAGATTATTGGTTGGAGTGTATGTATTTTGGTTTTGGTCTGACGCTTAATTATTTTTCACTAAGTGTTTCCATCAATGAAAAAGGGGATATTGTTGGCAAGAGACACCGCATTGCTATTCAAAAGTTGTCATTGATGACAAATAGAGTCAGATATCTAATCCACAATTCATGATTCATTCATATAGAAAGATAGATTGAGGTCTGATGAGAAGAACATGACATCCAATAATGTACAGTGTTTTAGTTGGAAGATCATTTGTGTTGAGTATTTGTTGTTGCAAATCTCAGAGAAGTATTATGGATATGTAATATGCCTTATTCTAGGTTTATAGCCTCCGATGTTGAGTATTGAGTGAGTTGGGAGATCCGGTATACAGGTTTTCAATTAGAACAATATTCATCAACAATAATGTGTGGATATTTGTTGTGTGGATCGTGTAGAGTAATTTTGGTGATTTTTTGTGTCTTCAAGGATGTTAAGCCGACATGTGGGAAGTGTGTGGACAATTTGTTTTGGTCCACATGATTGTTTTGGATCAGATTGAGCTGACTTGGGTAACATGTTTCCTTTGTGTGCTATAGATTTTTGGGCCAACACGTAGAAGACATAATTTGATGTTGCAGATATAAAAGAGTAGTTGATATGATCATTTTTATAATGGTAATTATGTGCAAAGTTTGTATGAGAAATTATGTGTAGTTTTGTGTGCATGGTTGAAATATTTATTCTTTGAAATTGAGTAGAACAACATAATTTAGCAGTGTTGCAGAGAAAAGTACTTTGTGCTTAATCGAAACCATTTTTGGCATTTGTAGATGCTATTTACTAGTTCGGACATTTCAACTATTATCTATAATCATTTGTAAGATAGTGAGTATTTCAGGGTTGTAGCCTTATTGTAATTTGAGCAGTGAGCTCTAGGCAGTGTGCCTGAATGCATGTGCATTCCCCATTGTAATATTTCACTTACCCCTAACAGGGTACTATCTCATTGTGGGTAGGTTCCCACCGTAGTTTTTCCCTTCAATGGGTTTCCATGTAAAAAACTCAATGTTATGGTGTTTTGGTTATTTGCTTTGTGTTTTAGCACTTTGCTTTTATTTATTTGCATTAAGTGGTTTATAGAACAAATTAAGAATCTTAAAAATTGCTAAACACTAATTCACCCCCTTCTTAGTGTTCCTTGTTTCCAACAAGGTTGACATGAATTTAGTCAATAAGAAATAATGTAGAAATGTGTAGTTCTATTTGTCATTTAAAGTAGGAATTTAAGTAGCATTGTTGATTAAGGATCACAAATACACTCCTTGTCACTATTTTAAAAATATTTTCAACATTAAAAACAACAACATCAAATCCAATATGTGATAATCACAGTTGAATTTTATTTGAAGACAATTTTAGTTGAAATTTTCAAAGAGAGAATGATTTTTATTTATGTTTATGCCTTTCTCACTCTTTTGTCATTTCAATCCACCTTTCTAGTTTAATATTCATTATTGGCGAACCTTCTAATTTAATATTTATAATATTTTTTTATAGGGAAACTAATGTTATTGTATGTCCTTCCCCTAATATTAATTATCCCAGGGTATCTCTTAATAAAGAGAAAAAACACAACTTTTTTTTTACATAGATATTATTGTAGAGTTATGATTATTAGTCTAATAAATATATCAACATATTTATATAGTATTGTGAAACAATTATAAATTGTTATGTTTATATCTTTTTAGTTCATGCCATAACATAGAGCTATTGGTAAGGGGTTGTTTTTTTTACTCAAGTAGGGAAAAGGACTTGATCTCTCCAAGAAAGACAACAAACAACAAAACTAAGCAGCAATAGAACAATAACTAGCATCACACAACCAGAAGCTAGAGAAAAATCATGAAGCTAACTCACCAGTAAGTAACCAAAAACACTAATTCTCGAACCCCTACCAACCCAGAAAGGGATATCTGACTAGAATAACATCATATAAACATAAACAGTCATAATACCATGCTAATTAAAACTAAAATAAACACTACTAATATTCACTAAATAAAAAATAAACTTAGTCTTAGGTGGTTCACATGCCTCATTAAACAAATTGTTTAGAAATACTATAGATAATAAACCAAAGCTCTAATAGGCTCCTAACACTATTAGAACTAACCATATTTGTAAGCTTCAAAAAGGAAGCTAAAAGGTACAACATCCAACACTTTGTCATGAACCTCTACATTATTTACTATTGAGGATATCATAGTTTCTTACAAGTCTCCACATCTGGTCCTGCCAAGCCTCGTGATCTGAGTCTTCATCATTTTGCTCCTTCTCATAAAAGTTACCCTTTTTTAGTTGTTTCTTGGTCTTCCTTCTAAGTTTTCTTTATCCAAAGATGAATCTCATTGCATTTTTATGCATGATACCATCAATAATGGCATCGATAGAATTGAAAGCCTCACCCATATGCCTTTTGATTTAATGATATTCCTCAACTATGGTTTCTAGGTTCATAACCCAAACCTATAGGTCAATAATTTGACCCTTTAATTTGGTAGTTTTGTCTACTTGCTTCACTAAGGGGAAATCATAAGAGATAGGCCCAATATCATCTTCCCTAGAATAAGTAGGGGATGGGGTTCTTTGAGAAAACCTCTCACTATCTTCCTTATGCTCATTAATGCAAGGTTTATTTGTAACATTCAACTCTTTAAAATCATTAAACTACCCCATGCCAAGAAAAGTCATTAATATCATCCAACCTAGCCCACGATCAAGAAGCCATCCCAACATCACATTGTAGACACTAAAAATTGGTTTATGCTTGTGTCGATAAACCTTAATTTTTAACATGTCTTCTATGTCACATTTGATTTTTATCATGTCAAAATTGGGCCATTCTTCCTATTCTATCTGATTTCTTTCCAGCCCTAACAAACCTATTTAATCATATTTGACCCTAAATCATCATGATTGGTAGTTTTATCATTTGATCATTTGGTCCTAAATCAACCTTTATTGTTAATTAATCAGTCATTAATTATCAATCTCTTCAATCTTTTTATCAAATCCTTTTCTATTATCTTTAATCAATTTCCATCAAAATTTTGTCAAACAATCATCAATTTAAATCAATTGCAATGTCAGAATTAATCATTTTGACATCTCATTTTCCTTTATTGTGTTCAATCATCTTCACATTTTCATCGTTATCATTTTCATTGTTTTATCAAAACACCTTTGGATTATGCTCTTTTTGATCATTTTTCCTTGTCAATTGTCATCAATTTTGTCAGTATTGCCAATCAGTCATTTTATTTCAGTCATAATTTGGGCCTAATTCAATATTGGGGTTGGATTCCTATAATTACTTCATCAATTTCTTCATTTCAATCATGTCATCTTTATTAACATTTCTTCCTAGGTAAATGAATTTATTCATTTATTCCTCTTATCCTAAGTTCACGATTAAATGATTTATTTGTTGAATTGGCTAATTTGGAAATGCACAAAAATTAATAATTTATAATTATTAATTTCCACCTTATTTCCTTTCTTCACTTAGTTCTTCCACCTTCCAAAAAGCACCTCATTACGCTTTTCATTTAAAAATAATTTAGCTTCTCTTTTTTCTTTTTGTTCGAAAATAAAAGCTTCTCTTTTCTTTTTTGTTCAAAAATAAAGTTTTCCTATTTACCTCCAATTAACTCTTCTTCCTGACTAACATGAGTCGTCAATAATTTTTCGATCACAACTATCCATTCTGATCTTCTTCCTCTATAAATTCGAGTCATTTTCCTCTTATCAAACAAATTCGAACACTTGAAATATGTGATTAGTCTCTTACTTTTCTTTCATTTTCATAACTTCAAGTATTTTTGCCTATCACGCTTTTTCCCTTGCTTCATTTGAATGGATAATGGATTGAACAAACATACCAGCATAATTAGAGAAGAAAGGAGGTGCAGTGAGGCCTTCATTGAATGGAGTAAAATTGGTTTAATTTGCTTCAATTTATTTTACTTCCTTTAATTATCTTGTTGTATGTGTTCAATTGGTTTTTGTTTGATGATTCTAACCAATTTTCTTGCGCATATTTTGGTGAACCCGACGTGAAAAAGCTCTTACTGATATCTATTTTTGGGTGGTTTTAGATCATAGATCCATCTTCTTGGTGCTTTACAAAATTTCTAATGTGTTTGGTGTTGTTAGCATTGAGTTGTCACTGATGTCAACTAGTATTGCATGTTAATTGGTAGAGTATATCACTGGTATGAGGTGAGATGCAGGAGTGTGTTGGCATGCTTGAGTGATAACCAGTAAGGTATAAACTGGTATGAAGGTTGGCTGGTTGTTTATGATGAAGAGGAAAAATGTTATATGAATCACAACAACACCCAGTGAGAATAACATAAAGAATGGCATGAAGACATACCGAAAGGCAAGATGAATTGTCATGAGGATGTGTTGCCAGTAAGAGCGTTTGTTCAGTGTGTTGGACATACCAGTAAGGGTTTGTGTCGGTAGAAGAACTTGTCAAATGTTCAAGTTTGAACTGACCCTATTTCGGTGAGTTGAATGTATGCTAATGTGTGCCCCAGGGAGCTGAGGTGGAAAAAATGCAAAGGTCGGTGAACTGTTCATCGACATGGTTGTCTGTGTAGTAGGTGGTAATTAAAGGATAAAACCACAAATCATGGGTTGATAACACACTGATGCCGCTCAAGGAAGAATGGACGACAGAGAATGATCAGACAGTTGATGCTTTGTGATCGAAGTATGAAATACGATTGCATATTGACCTCAAGAAAGAAACAGTTGGATCATAAATGTGTTGACAAATTTAAAGGCTAGAAAATAGGGTTAGTTTTTCTACTTTTGGCAAACATGCTTTGGATAGATGAAAAACACGTGATGATTTATCCCTTAAAATAAGGTGAGTGATCAAAGGTAGATCGGATAAGATTGGATATAGATTTGATCGGAGGAGGGAAACCCTAATTGTCCTAAGTTTGAATTAGTTTTTGGTTGGAAGCCTTAAGTTTAAAGATGTCGACCTGAGACTGATAGGTGTTGATGTTGGTGAATGAAAGTGAGTGGGAAAAGGCTATTTGAGTGAAAAAATAAGAAAAATCTGAAGTGTTTGTGTACCAGTGAGAAGGAACAAGAAAAAATAGTGTGAAGGACAAACCAACAGAGTAAGTGAAGAACACAAAGGTGTCAAAACCATCAAAGGTAGGACCTGGCAAAGTGTGGTTAAGTGTGAATTCAATCCAATAATCATTGGGAGAGAAGTTTTAGTAGACTAAGAATCTGCAGAAAGGCATTATTATAGGGTGTGTTAAGTTTTCACAGACTGGTAAGATTGAAACTAGTAGTGTAGAATATTGAATGGTTGCAAAATTTAATTTAGAACATAGAAGTTATTTTTGTATTTGAATCTTCATATTGTTTTCACTAAGTAGGTGCTTAGTGAAGGGGTTGTAGCTGTTGGTATCATGGATGAATTCATCATGTGTTGCATTGGTTTTGTCATTGATGTCAACACTTGTCTTCTTGGAGGTCTACATTGTTGATTTGGCTCTATGGTCATATTGGTTTATTGTTGAACTGACATATCATGGTAAGTGGCTTATGCACAGTCACTAGTATATGCTTCACCGACAACGATGATGATTTGGTATCATTTGGAGATCATTTGGTTATGTCGAATACATTGATTGGAAGCTTAGATTTGGTGTTTTTCGTATTGGTCTAATTGGGTTGACATATTTGCCTTTACTAGCAGATAGGTCTAGGTTATGGACTGGTACATGTTTCATATTCTAGATCAGCATGACACATTATGGAGATTGTTTATTGATTGGATAATATGGTTAATGTATTGAGCTGACATGTTATATAGCATCAAGATTGTTGGTATTATGGATGACTTCATCATGTGTTGCATTGGTTTTGTCATTGATGTCAACACTTGTCTTCTTGGAGATCTACGTTGTTGACTTGGCACTATGGTCATATTGGTTTATTGTTGAACCAACATATTATGGTTAGTGGCTTATGCACAATCATCGGTATATGCTTCACCGACAGGTTATATTGTTCACCAGAAGTGATGATAACTATTATCATCTGGAGATCATTTGGTTATGTCTAAGACATTGATTGGAAGCTTAGATTTGGTGTTTTGCTTATTGGTCTAATCGGGTTGACAGATTTGCCTTTACTGACAGATAGGTCTAGGTTATGGACCGACACATGTTTCATATTCCAGATCAGCACAACACGTTATGGAGATTATTTATTTATTGGATAATATGGTAAATGTATTGAGCTGACATGTTGTAATGCATCAAGACCTATTTGTAATTGATTTTAATTGAAATATCTTTAGTGAGTTGACCTATACATTTGGTCTTAGGTTTTGTATAGATGTAAGATCTTATTGAAGATAGGATATGTACATGGATATGGAAGTGGTATGAGCAAATATTGAAGAGAGAATATAAGCAGATCCTTGTGCGAATCACGTAGACATTATTTGAAGGTTAAAGGAAAGGTTGTGAAGATGTTTAGAGCTTAAACCAGTATTGAATCCATCATTGGAGATGCTATTTTGTGTACTACATTATCATTGGATTTAACCATCCAATTGTGTAGTCAGTGTGACTCCTATTTTGTGAATGAGCAGTGAGCTCTAGGCAGTTGGCCTTTTTGCATGTGCAGACCCCATTTGTATACCATACTTTCTATAGTAGTATCATCTTATTGTGGGTAAGGTTTCCCACCATGGTTTTTCCCTTACCGGGTTTCCACATTAAAATCTATGTTTCATGTGTTGTGGATGTTGTTTCTCTTTCTATTTAATGCATTAAGTTAAACTGGTACTACGATATCTGTTAATCCATTTTACCGACACTTAAGTTTGGTTTATCAACATTAAGTTTAAAGTTGGAATAATTTGCATTTAGATTATAATTTATATATAACTGGTTGACAGCTGATTCACCCCCCCTCTCAATTGTCCTTCCGGTTCCTAACAATTTGTATCAGAGCCAAGTCCTCTTTTTGCAGAAGCCTAACAACTTGAGGAGATCCTATGGCAGCAAATATTTTTTAGGAAGGACAGTCCAAAACTTGATGGAACTAACTATGGTATATAGAAGATCAAAATGGAAACACATCTGAACTACATTGGAAGAGATATATGGAAAGTTACAAAGAATGGCTATGTTACTCCTATTCTGAATCAACCTCATCCACCAACATTGGCTAAGGACTTGGAGAATGATTGCAAAGCAAGAGAAGCACTTTTGAGTGCATTATCAGATCAACAAATCATGGGATTATCAGACCGATCTATTGCTAAAGATATTTGGGATAAACTGGAAACACTGAATGAAGGAGATACCACTGTCAAAATTGCAAAATTGGAATGCTATCGAGTCAGGTATAAAAATTGAAAAATGGAAGAAGATGAAATAATTTCTGCTTTTATGGAAAGAGTTAATGAAATTGTTTTAGGAATACAATATTGTGGAGGATCCTTAAGTGAAGATGAAATTGTGTCTAAAGTTTTAAGAGAATTGCTACCAGCATACAAAATGAAAGTGACTTCTATTAATGAATTGAGAACAATGCCTAATACTTCAATTTCTAGAGATACTTTTGTTGGAAAACTTTCAACATTTGAACTTGAAGAGTTTAGTCTTGTTGCTACTGTAAAGACTGATTTAGCTTTTAAATCATCATCATCGTCATCATAATCTGACAAAACTGATTGGAAAGCACTTTATACAAGAGAACTTGAAGATATGAGAAGAGAAAATGAAGAACTTGAAGAAGTTGAAGCACTATTTGCAAGAAAAATGCCTAAAGGTCCAGTAGGAAGTAAGTATGAAGGTAAAGCACCTTTCAAATGTTTTAACTGCAATAAATTTGGTCATATAGCTTCTAGATGTTTTGATAGACATGCAAGACTAAGGGAGAAAGCAAAAAGATCATATAAGCCTAACCTTGATTATCAAAGATATAGATTTAAGAAAAATAGAGATAAATCATCTTACTATGCAGATGAAGGTGTTACAGATGATTCAAATGAAGATCCAGTAGATAGCAGATGGGATTTTGTTACAATAAAAGAAGATCAATTGACACCTATTGTCAAACCGATAGAGCAGGCACTGGCAGAAAAAATTGAAGAAAATGATGAATGGATAATAGATTTTAGATGCTCACATTATATGACTGGTGAAAAAAGCAAATTCTTATCTTTTCAGGAAATTCATGGAGGTCAAGTAAGGTTTGGAGATGATAAATCTTGTCTAATCAAAGGAAGAGGCACTATATTGCTGGATGGTAAGCATAATAATGACAATATTTACTATGTAGAAGGTTTAAAGCATAATCTTTTGAGTGTTGGTCAATTAGTTGAAAAAGGATTTCAATTACAATTCAAGAATGAGAAATGCAAAATCACAAACAAAACTAGATTGGAGATTGCAACCGGTAATCCGACTAAAGGTAATATCTTTCCCTTGAATACCAGTAAAAAGACATGTTTGATTGCACACATTGATGAAAGTTGGTTATGGCATAAGAGACTTTGTCATGTGAATTTTGATTGCATTGTAAAGATCAGTTCAACTAAGGTAGTAAGGGATTTACCTAAGATTGTAAAACATCAAAATCCGGTATGTAAGGAATGTCAAATGGGAAAGCAAGTTAGAACAACATTTAAGAGCATTACTGATAAATGCAATAATATTCTCGGTTTAATTCATATTGATTTATGTGGTCCAACAAGAACAAGAAGTCTACAGGGAGATATATACTTTATGCTAATAATTGATGATTATTCTAGAATGTGTTGGGTTACTTTTCTCAGGGAGAAATCAGAAGCTTTTGAAAGATTTAAGATATACAAGGCAATGGTAGAGAATGAAATCGGCAAGAAAATCAAATGTTTAAGATTAGATCAAGGAGGAGAATTTACATCTAGAGAATTTAATGCATTTTGTGAAGTGAATGGAATCAAAAGACAACTATCAGCACCCCGGACACCCCAGCAGAATGGAGTTGTGGAAAGGATGAACAAAACTATTCTAGATGAAGCAAGAACCATGTTAATGGAAGAAATCTACCTCATGTGTACTAGAGAGAAGTGGTGAATATAGCGGTTTATACTTTCAACAGAGTTCACATCAAAAGTGAAACTGATAAGACCCCTTATGAACTATGGTTTGGTCATATTCCTACTCTTAAGTATTTTAGAATATTTTGAAGCAAATGTTATATTAGAAGAGATGAGTATATTGGAAAATTTGATCCTAGAAGTGATGAAGGAATATTTCTTGGTTATTCATCTAAAAGAAAGGCATATAGATGTTATAATAAAATGTTACAAAAAATCATTGAGAGTACTAATGTGAAGATAAATGAACATTTTAGAGGAGATTCAAGATCTGTAGAACCGACACAGATTGCACGGGTACTGAATGTAGATCCAGTCACACCTGAATCATCAGAAAACTCAACTGTGACTAAGGAACAACAACATGTAAGTGAAAATCATAACAAACCCAGGTATGTTAGATTGAAGCATTCAGAGAATCAGATAATTGGAAGTAATAATCAAGGTGTTATGACTAGAGGAAGACTGGCAAATGAAGAGGTATGTTTAATTTCTCAAGTTGAACTAGCAACTATTATTGAAGCATGTCAGGATGAACATTGGATAAAAGCAATGGAAGATGAATTAGAAAAAATTGAAAAGAATAACACTTGGACATTGGTTCCCCGGCCTAAAGATAAAAAATATAATTGGAACTAAATGGGTATATAGAAATAAACTTAATGAAGATGGTGAAGTAATTAGAAACAAAGCAAGATTAGTTTGAAAAGGTTATTCATAGAAAGAAGGAATTGATTATAATGAAACCTTTGCACCGGTAGCCAGAAATGAGGCAGTTAGAATATTTCTTGCATTTGCAGCTTATAAGAACTATAAAGTTTACCAAATGAATGTAAAATGTGCATTTTTGAATGGAGATCTTGAGGAGGAAGTTTACATTTAACAACCTGATGGATTTGATAGATAATAAGGATATGGTTTGCAGGTTAAGGAAAGCTTTATATGGTTTGAAGGAATCTCCTAGAGCTTGGTATGCTAGATTGGATAAATATCTTTTGAAACTTGGTTACACAAAAGGTAATGCTGACAACAATTTGTGTTACAAGGTTACCAATGATGATATTTTGGTTATTGAAGTATTTGTAGATGATATCATTTTTGGAGGTGAAGATGGATTATGTAAGGACTTTGCTAACAAGATGCATGAAGAATTTGAAATTTGCATGATTGGAGAGATAAAAAAATTTCAAGGCTTGCAAATTTCACAAACAGATAAAGGTATATTCATATGTCAAACAAAGTACTTGAAAGAACTTTTGAAGAAATTTGGTATGGAAAATTTCAAACCGATAAGCACTCGTATGACTACAATTGACATTGAAGGATGAATCGGCCCCTATTAATCCGACAAGGTACAAATCTATGATTGGAGGATTATTGTATTTAACTCAAATAAAGACCTGATATAATGAATGCAATATGTATTGTATCTAGATTTCAAGGCAATCCTAAAGAAAATCATGAATTAGTAGTTAAAAGGATTTTTCGATACTTACAAGGCACAACAAATCTTGGTTTAGGGTATCTTAACAATGAAAATTTTAATTTATGTGCATACACCGATGCAAATTAGGCAGGAGATGTAGATGACAGAAAGAGTACCAATGGCGGTGCATTCTTTCTTAGCAAAAGATTGATTTTTTGGATAAGAAAAAAACAAACTTGTACATCATTATCTACAACAGAATCAGAATATGTTATAGCAGCAACTAATTGTACTCAGGTATTATGGATTAAGCAAATGTTGAAGGATATAAAGGTAAAATGCAATGAACCAATAATTATCTACTATGATAATTCAGCATCAATTGATATATCAAAGAATCTGGTATTTCACTCTAAGAAAAAGCATGTTTCTATTAAGTATAATTTTTTGAAAGAGAATGTTGAAGAAAATGAAGTAAAATTGGTTTATGTGAATACTAAAGAGCAAATTGCAGATATCTTTACAAAGCCTTTGCCTAAGGAAACATTTGAATATCTCAGAGAGCATCTTGGGGTAATTTCCCCATAGGCAGAGACTTAGATGATGAAAATTGGCATCAAACCGACAGGGACTAACAGAAAAATCTTTTTCCGGCTTTGATAGAGGAGAGCTACTTCTTAGGGGGAGTAGTTGGCTGAACTTTATGTTTTTGGAAACTTAACTACTTTGGCATTTGATGACAAAGGGGGAGAGATATCTATGGAAAAACATTGTACTTTGGGGAGAGATGTATTTTGGTTTTTGGTTTTTGGTTTTGGTTTCTGTTACAGAACTTTGCATTGATCTACCCTTGGGAGACTATTGGTCTATTTTATTTTTGGTACTTACATGTTTTTCTATCTAGTGTTGCCATCAATGCCAAAGGGGGAGATTGTTGGTATTATGGATGACTTTGTCATGTATTGCAACACTTGTCTTCTTGGAGATCTACATTGTTGACTTGGCACTATGGTCATATTGGTTTATTGTTGAACCAACATATTATGGTTAGTGGCTTATGCACAGTCACTAGTATATGCTTCACCGACAGGTTATATTGTTCACCGACAGTGATGATAACTTGTTTATCATCTGGAGATCATTTGGCTATGTCTAAGACATTGATTGGAAGCTTATATTTGGTGTTTTTCTTATTGGTCTAATCGGGTTGACAGATTTGCCTTTACTGGCAGATAGGTCTAGGTTATGGACCGACACATGTTTCATATTCCATATCAACACGACACGTTATGGTGATTGTTTATTGATTGGATAATATAGTAAATGCATTGAGCCAACATGTTGTAATGCGTCAAGAATTATTTGTAATTTATTTTAATTGAAATATCTTTAGTGAGCCAACCTATAAATTTGGTCTTAAGCTTTGTATAAATGTAAGATCTTATTGAAGATCGGATATGTACATAGATATGGAAATGGTATGAGTGAATATAAGTAGATCCTTGTGCGAATCATGCAAAAATTATTTGAAGGTTAAAGGAAAGGCTATGAAGATGTTCAGAGCTTAAACCGGTACTGAATCCAACATTGCAGATGCTATTTTGTGCAGTACATTATCATTGGATTTAACCATCCAATTGTGTAGTTAGTGTGACTCATATTTTTTGATTGAGCAATGAGCTCTAGGCGGTTGGCCTTTATGCATGTGCAGACCCCATTTGTATAACATACTATCTATAGTAGTATCATCTGATTGTGGGTAAGGTTTCCCACTATGGTTTTTCCCTTATCTAGTTTCCACGTCAAAATCTTTGTGTCATGTGTTGTGGATGTTGTTTCTCTTTCTGTTTATGCATTAAGTTAAACTGATACTGCTATATCTGTTAATCTGTTTTACCGACACTTAAGTTTGGTTTACCAGCATTAAGTTTAAAGCTGGATAATTTGTATTTGGATTACAATTTATATATAACTGGTTGACAACTGATTTACCCCCCACTCTTAGTTGTCCTTCTGGTTCCTAACAAAGACCTATTTGTAATTGATTTTAATTGTAATATCTTTAGTGAGTTGACCTATACATTTGGTCTTAGGTTTTGTATAAATGTAAGATCTTATTGAAGATCAGATATGTACATGGATATGGAAATGGTATGAGAGAATATTAAAGAGAGAATATAAGAAGATCCTTGTGAATCACACAGACATTATTTGAAGGATAAGGGAAAGGTTATGAAGATGTTCATATCTTAAACCAATACTAAATCCAACATTGCAGATGCTATTCTGTGCAGTACATTTTATTGGATTTAACCATCCAATTGTGTTGTCAAACTGACTCCTATTTTGTGAATGAGCAGTGAGATCTAGGCAGTTGGCCTTTCTGCATGTGCAGATCCCATTTGTATACACATACTATCTGTAGTACTATCATCTGATTATGGGTAAGGTTTCCCAATGTGGTTTTTCCCTTACCAGGTTTCCACATCAAAATCTCTATGTCATGTGTTGTGGATGTTGTTTCTCTTTCCGTTTTATGTATTATGTTAAATCGGTACTACTGTAACTGTTAATCTGTTTTACCGACACTTAAGTTTGGTTTACTAGCATTAAGTTTAAGTTGGAATAATTTAAATTTGGATTATAATTTATATAAAATTGGTTCACAAATGATTCACCCCCCTATCAGTTGTCTTTCTTGGTTCCTAACAATTGGTATCAGAGCTAAGTCCTCTTTTTGCAGAAGCCTAACAGCTTGAGGAGATCCTATGGCAGAAAATATTTTTAGGAAGGACAATCCAAAACTTGATGGAACTAACTATGGTATATGGAAGATCAGAATGGAAACACATCTGAACTCCATTGGAAGAGATATATGGGAAGTTACAAATAATGACTATGTTATCCTATTCCGAATCAACCTCAACCACCAACATTCGCTAAGGACTTGGAGAATGATTGCAAAGAAAGAGAAGCACTTTTGAGCGCATTATCATATCAAAAAATCATGGGATTATCATACCGATCTACTACTAAAGCTATTTGGGATAAACTGGAAACACTGAATGAAGGAGATACCACTATAAAAATTGCAAAATTGGACTGTTACCGGGTAAGGTATGGAAATTTAAAAATGGAAGAAGATTTAAGAATTTCTTCTTTTATGGAAAGAGTTAATGAAATTGTTTTAGGAATACAATATTGTGGAGGATCCTTAAGTAAATATGAAATTGTCTCTAAAATTTTAATTGCATTGCCACCGACATACAAAATGAAAGTGACCGCTATTAATGAATTGAGAACAATGCCTAATAATTCAGTTTCTAGAGATACTTTG
The DNA here is from genome assembly GCF_030272615.1 of Cryptomeria japonica. Taxonomy (NCBI): domain Eukaryota; kingdom Viridiplantae; phylum Streptophyta; class Pinopsida; order Cupressales; family Cupressaceae; genus Cryptomeria; species Cryptomeria japonica. The sequence goes on from NC_081408.1 coordinate 257,157,572, forward strand.
GTTGGAAAACTTTCAACATTTGAACTTGAAGAGTTTGGTCTTATTGCTACAGTTAAGACTGATTTAGCTTTTAAATCATCATCATCATCATCTGACAAAACTGATTGGGAAGCACTTTATGCAAAATAACTTGAACATATGAGAAGAGAAAATGAAGAACTTGAAGAACTTGAAGCACTATTTGCAAGAAAAATGCCTAAAGGTCCAACAGGAAGTAAGTATGAAGGTAAAGCACCATTAAAATGTTTTAATTGCAATAAAGTTGGTCATATAGCTTCTAGATGTCTTGATAGTCATTCAATACTAAGGGAGGAAGAAAAAATATCATATAAGCCTAACCCTAAATATCAAAGATACAGATTTAAGAAAAACAAAGATAAGTCATGTTACTATGTAGATGAAGGTGTTACAAATGATTTAGATGAAGATCCATCAGACAACGGATGGGCTTTTGTTGCAATAAAAGAAGATCAACCGACACCTTTTGTCAAATCGATAGAGTAGGCATTCACAACAAAATTTGAAGAAAAGGATGAATGAATAATAGATTTTGGATGCTCACATCATATGACTGGTGATAAAAGAAAATTCTTATCTTTTCAAGAAATTCATGGAGGTCTAGTAAGGTTTGGAGATGATAAAGCTTGTTTAATCAAAGGAAGCGGCACTATATCTTTGGATGGTAAGACTAATACTGGCAATTTTTACTATGTAGATGGTTTAAAACATAATCTTTGAGTGTTGATTAGGTAGTTGAAAAAGGATTTCAATTATAATTCAAGAATGGGAAATGCAAAATCACAAACAGAACTGGATTGGAGATTGCAACCGATAATCAGACTAAAGGTAATATCTTTCACTTGAATACCAGTAATAAGACATGTTTGATTGCACACATTGATGAAAGTTGGTTATGGCATAAGAGACTTTGTCATGTGAATTTTGATTGCATTGTAAAGATCGGTTCAACTAAGGCAGTAAGGGATTGACATAGGATTGTGAAACCTCATAATCCGGTATGTAAGGAATGTCAAATGAGAAAGTGATAACTCAATGATGAATAGTGAGTACCAAACCGGTACTGAGAGGGGGGGTGAATCAATACAGACACAAAAACTTTTCCAGAACCGGTTTGACTGCAAATTGTGCACTTGATAGACAAACACTAATACCAGTCCAAACTAGATTACTACCAATTAAACATAATGAGACTATGAAAAGACATAAACTGGCAACACTTAGCTTTCCATACAATCGACTCCCTCATTTCCACTTTATCTTTATGCATAAACAAATAATATATCACCAGAGATATAAAAATTTACTAGAACAACATGATTCACCGCTTAAATAGGAAATAACAAAACATCACATGAAAGAGGCATCACACATGACACACATATTTTTCACGTGGAAACCCAACTAGGAAAAACCACGGTGGGGATGAATACCCACAAGCTATTTTTGAACTCTTTAGAAGTCTGCTATGTTAGGAGCCTGGTCTGGTTAAAGATTGTTACAACAGGTCTTGTTAGGAACCGATTCTGTTAGAGATCACTTGGTTAAGGGTTAAACCCTATTAAAGGTTACCTTGTTAGAGGATTTTATGAACTCAATGGCTTTGAGTCACCCTGTTAAAGGATTTACAATAATCTGGTTAAAGCTACCCTGTTAAGGGATTTTCCAACTGTTGAAGTGATTAGAGATCAATAGGTATTATAATGATCTGGTAATAGCACTCAATGCCAATGCAGATCCGTTTTAGTTCCTTCCTTCTGCACACACACTTTGTAGGTATCAATTCTCTTATTTGGTCTAGCAAGAATCATGTATCTCTTCACTTAGATACACACACAACATTTTCCAACAACCTCAATATGAAACACAACATCGACCTTATAGGAAATAGATAGGTCGGTAACATAAACCCTAAGCCCTAAACATTTAGGTTGAGCAATTCAGTCGGTTCAATCCTGACCATTGTACACTTTGCATTTGAATACAACCGTCTTGAACAGATCTCAAGACATTCTCCATCGTTCATTCTTCACCACTTCTTGGAGGCGATAACCCATCATGCGTTCTTCACCATTTGTAGGGACTTCGCACATTCCCGAGGTAGATAGGATCAATCCCCTTCATGAAAGTTCCTTCACGCGCACAAGGTTGATGTGGCAACACGATCTGATCTCCATTACAATTATAACTCATCACACAATGCCATTGGTTGAATCACACAGGCTCGAAAAACTTCAACCGGAAACCTTGAGGCTGGGACTACCAACCGGTAGTCATACGATATTAAACCTTGATAGAAAACATTCCATATATGGGTTCACTTGGACAAATGTACCACTTCACCTTTTACACATATACCGGTTCACAACATTATACTAGTTCACTTTGCTAGTTGCTTAACTTCACTAAACCGGTTCATCTTCAACATATTACCAGTTCACTCTTCAGCATATTACTGGTTCACTCTTCATCATATTGACATCAATGACAACAGAGTATCATCATGTCAACATACTCTGCACATATGCCAACAATCTTCCCCTTTGGCATTGATGGCAATATACAAACATTTCTCTCTTTTTGCATCACATCTTCTCCTTAATACTACATATATCTTCTTTGCTTCACATCTTCTCCCCTTTTGAGAACAATGCCAAAGTGGAGACATAAGCTTCCCTATTCCACTATGCTGCTCCCCCTAAGGAGTAGCATCCTTCAACACATCAATCCTAAAAAGATATAGCAAAGTAAGATTTGACTAATGTGGAGCACAAACTTCTAGTTTACCTCTTGAAGGGGAAACACCTCTAATTAACCTCTCAAATAGGTAAAGGTAGCCTTTGGTAGAAGCTTGGTGAATATATCTGCTAAATGCTCCTTATTGGAAATATGTTCCAATACCACCTCTTTGTTCTGAACTTTTTCCCTCAAGAAATGATACTTGAGTTCAAAGTGCTTGGTTCTATCATGTAAAACAGGATTCTTGGAGATGTTAATTGAACTTGTATTGTCACAAAATATACTTACTAGTTCAGATACAAGAACTTTGAAGCCATTCAATACATGCTTCATCCAAATAGTCTAGGTGCAGTTCATAAAAGTTGTAACATACTCCACTTCTGCTGTAGACTGAGAGATGCAACTCTACTTTTTACTCATCCATGAGACCAATCTACCACTGAGAAAAAATGCACCACCGGTTTTGCTCTTCTGGTCATCCACATTACCAGTCCAATTAGCATCTATGAACACTTTCGTGTTGAAATCATCATTGTATGGATACCATAATCCATAGTCAATAGTTCCCTTCAGATATCTAAGAATCTGCTTGACTGCTACCAAGTGGGATTCTCTTGGGCTTTTCTAAAACTGAGTGATAATACCCACTGCATGTGCAATGTCTAGTCTGCTATGCACTACATAATGCAACTTACCAATCATTGATCGGTATTCCTTCTCATTTACCAATGCTGAGTCATCCTCTTTTGATAGTTTACAACTGGTCACCATTGGTGTACCAACCAGTTTGCTATCTTCCATGCCAAAGGTCTTCAACACCTCTTTGACATACTTGGACTGAGTAATAAAGATTCCATCTTTCATTTGCTAAATCTATAGTCCAATGAAGAACTTAATCTCCCCTATGAGTGACATCTCAAATTCCTTCTTCATCTCATCTGCAAAGTCATGACTCATCTTGTCATCTCCACCAAAGATTATGTCATCAATAAATACTTCACTAATCAGAATCTAATGTCCTTCTAATTTCAAGTAGATATTGCTATCTTCACTTGTTCTTTCAAATCCAATCTTCACAAGATGGGAGTGCAAGTGTTCATACCATGCTCTAGGTGCCTGCTTTAGTCCATAAAAGGCTTTATGTAGCTTACACACCATGTCACTATCTTCTGATAGGGAAAACCCATTTGGTTGCTCTATATATACCTCCTCTTCAAGTATTCCATTTAGAAATGCAGATTTTACATCCATTTGGTATACCTTGAATCTTTTAAAAGATGCATATGCAAGAAGCATACAAACTCCTTCCAATCTTGCTACTGGACCAAAGGTTTCTCCATATTCTTCTCCTTCTTCTTGGGCATATCCTTTACATACTAGTCTGGCTTTGTTCCTTGCCACTGTGCCATCCTCATTCAGTTTATTTCTGAAGACCCATTTGGTTCCAATCACATTTTTATGCTTTGATCTGGGTACCAAAGACCATGTACCATTCTTTTCTATCTGATAAAGTTCCTCTTCCATTGCCTTGATCCAGTCTTCATCTCTATGTGCCTCTTTGAATGATTTAGGCTCAAATTCAGAGATCATACATGATTTTTCTCCAACCTTTCTTCTTGTAATAATTCCTGCATCTTTGTCTCCTATGATCTGCTTTGCATCATGATTGAGTTTTACATACCTAGGTATATTCTTAACAGATTCCTCTTTCTTTTCTTCTTCATCCTCATCTTCATCAGCATCAACATCCACCGATGTAGGAGCACAATTACTGGTACTGGGATGATTTGCAACCAGTTCTTAGAAGGTTACTACCGGTTCATCTCCCACATGCTTTCTACCAGTTTCCTCAGGTCTCTCAGAGTTTTCATCAACCCTAACATTGATGCTTTCAACAATTCTCTAAGTCCTATTGTTGAAACATTTGAGAGCTTTACTCTTGGTGGAATATCCTAAGAATATTCCCTCATCACATTTTACACCGAATTTTCTCTGATGTTCACTCCTCTTGATATAGAATTTGCTACCAAACACTCTGAAGTAGCTTACTACTAGTGTCTTACTAGTCCATTACTCATAAGGAGTCTTATCCTTTCCTTTCTTGATGAGTACCCGATTCATTGTGTATACTATAGTGCTCACCGCTTCTCTCCAAAAGGTGTGAGCAACCTTTCCTTAGATCAACATAGTTCTAGCCACTTCAACCATAGTCTGGGTGTTTCTTTCTGCTAGGCCATTTTGCTGTGGAGTTCAAGGGGCAAATAGTTTCCTCTTGATGCCATTCTCTTCACAATATTTGTTGAATTCACCGGAAGTGAATTCCACTCCTTGATCAGTTCTAAGGCATTTGATTCTTCTACCGCTTTCCTTTTCTACCAGTGCTCTGAAAGCTTTGAACTTTCCAAAGGCTTCAGACTTGTCCTTCAAGAATGTGACCCACATCATTCTTGAGCAATCATCTATAAGAATCATAAAATACCTATCTCCCTACACACTCCTAGTTTTCATAGGACCACACAAATTAGTATGCACAAGATCAAGTAAATTGTCTGCAGTGAAAGATTTACCTTTGAAAGTTGAGGAAGACATTTTCCCCAGTTGACACTCTCTACACAAGGGATTTTTTGGTTTTCTCAACACCGGCAATCCTCTAACTGCCTTGATCTTACTGGCCTTCATAATGTTATCAAAGTTGACATGGCAGAGCCTCCTATGCCATATCCAGCTATCATCAAACTTGGCCATAAGACATGTACTCATATTTGCATTAAGCTAAAATAGGTTACCTTTGGTCTGCATAACGGTGGCCATCAGTTCACCATTCTTTCCTTTTATTTTGCACACTCCATTTTTGAATTCTAGAGTGAGTCCACTATCATTCATCTGGGAAACACTCAATAGGTTGTGTCTGAGACCTTCCACCCAATACACATTGTTAGCACTACTCTTTCCATTCAGAGAGATGGACCCTCTACCTTTTACCATACATGGTGCATCATTACCAAAACAAACCACACCACCATCAAACTCTTCTAGAGATAGAAACTTACTCGGGTCACCATTCATATGGTGAGAACAACCACTGTCAATAATCCACTCATTGGAATTATCAAAGTGGGAGACAAGAGCCTTCTTATCTGACACATCTTCCTTCACTACTACAAACACAATATCTTCATTTTCTTCATCTTCTGATTCCTCATCAGTGACACCTTCATCAACTGCTACAAAATAGATTCTCCAATTTCCTCCTTTGAACTTCTTGAACTTTTCTGGTTTGTCCTTACTATCACCATTAGGACAGTTTACAACAACGTTTCCTATCCGATTACAAGAGAAGCATTTCAAAGGAAGCTTACCTCTATATTTACCAGTTCCCTTAGGAAGTCTCTTGGCAAGAAGAGCTTCAAATTCCATCAGGATCTCCTCATCATCCATTTCTCTGCTCTGCCTTGGTTCACCACTGGTACTAGCTTCTTTACCTTTTCTAGATGGTGCAGCAGATACTCTAAAGGCTGATTCAATCTTCTAAACACTACCATCAAAACTATTTAGCTCATAGGTTGTCAACTTTGCAATGATGGAGTCTAGGGATACCTTAGTTTTGTCTATTGACCTCAACTCCTGAATAGCAACAACCCTTATTGCATAGACCGGTTATAAGGATCTCAAAAATTTGCTAACAATAGTGGAATCTTCCATTTTACCACCTGCACTCTTGATATGTCCAACAATAGTTTTGATTCTTATTCCATATTGTTGAATGGTCTCTCCTTCAACCATCTGCATGTCTTCAAACTTTCCCCTAAGGCTTTCTTCCTTAGCTTATTTCACATGCTCATCACCGCCATAGATATTCTCAAGGGCATCCCATACTTCTTTGGGATTTTCGTTGTCCTGAACATCAATAAACTCAATATCAGATAAACTACTAATTAGGGCTTCCATGACTTGCCCATTAACCTGAATCTCTCTCTTCTGGTCATTGCTGAGAGTACCGGTAGGGATAACATAATTATTCTCAACATAGCTCCAATATTGAGCACCCATGTTTCTAATGTATATCTTCATTCTGTCCTTGCATATTTTAAAGTTATCTCTATTGAACTTTGGACCTTCCCTCTTCATCATTACAATAGGATCTTTCCCTCAAGTGGTTAAGCTTTCAACACTAAGGACCTGGAGGATGCTCTAATACCAATTGATAACTCAGTGATGAACAGTGAGTACCAAACTAGTACTGAGAGGGGAGGGTGAATCAATACAGACATAAAAACTTTTCCAGAACCGGTTTGACTACAAACAGTGCATTTGACAAACAAACACTAATACCGGTCCAAACTAGATAACTATCGGTTAAACATAATGAGAGTGTGAAAGACATAAAATGACAACAATTAGCTTTCCATACAATCTACTCCCTCATTTCCACTTATCTTTATGCATAAACAAATAATCTATCACTAGAGATACAATAGTTTACTAGAACAACATGATTCACCACTTAAACAGGAAATAACAAAACATCACATGAAAGAGGTATCACACATGACACACATATTTTTCATGTGGAAACCCAACTGGGAAAAACCACGGTGGGGATGAATACCCACAAGCTATTTTTGAACTCTTTAGAAGTCCACTCTGTTATGAGCCTGGTCTGGTTAAAGACTATTACAACAGGTTATGTTAGGAACCGATCCTATTAGGGATCACCTGGTCAAGGGATGGCTAAAATACCCGATTAAGGGTTAAACCCTATTAAAGGTTACCTTGTTAGAGAATTTTATGAACTCAATGGCTTTGAGTCACCCTGTTAAAGGATTTACAGCAAGCTGGTTAAAGCTACCCTATTAAGGGATTTTCCAACTATTGAAGTGATTAGAGATCAACAGGTATTACAATGATCTGATAATAGCACTCAATGCCAATGCAGATCCATTTTAGTTCCTTCCTTTTGCACACACACTTTGCAGGTGTCAATTCTCTTATTTGGTCTGGCAAGAATCACATATCTTTGCACTTAGATACACAAACAACATTTACCAACAACCTCAACATGAAACACAACATTGACCTTATAGGAAATAGATAGGTCGGTAACATAAACCCTAAACCCTAAACATTTAGGTTGAGCAATTCAGTCAATTCAATCCTGACCATTGAACACTTTGCATTTGAATACAATGGTCTTGAACAGATCTCAAGACATTCTCCATCATTCGTTCTTCACCGCTTCTTGGAGGCGATAACCCATCACGCGTTCTTCACCGTTTGCAGGGACTTCACACATTCTTGAGGTAGATAGGATCAATCCCCTTCATGCAAGATCCTTCATGCACATGAGGCTGACATGGCAACATGATCTGATCTCCATTACAATTCTAACTCATCACACAATACCATCGGTTGAATCACATAGGCTTAAAACACTTCAACCGGAAACCCTAAGGCTAGGACTACCAACCGGTAGTCATACCATATTAAAACTTGATAGAAAACATTCCATATACCAGTTCACTTGGACAAACATACCGCTTCACCTTTTACACATATACCGATTCACAACATTATACTAGTTCACTTTGCTAGTTGCTTAACTTCAATAAACCGGTTCATCTTCAACATATTACCGGTTCACTCTTCAGCATATTGCCGGTTCACTCTTCATCATATCGACATCAATGACAACACAGTATCATCATGTCAACATACTCTTCACATATGCCAACATAAAGCAAGTTAGAACAACATTTAAGATATTACTGAAAAATCCAATAATATTCTTGATTTAATTCATACATATTTACGTGGTCCAACAAGAACAAGAAGTCTACAGGGAGATAGATACTTTATGCTAATAATTGATGATTATTCTAGAATGTGTTGGGTTACTTTTCTCACAAAGAAAGCTGAAGCTTTTGAAAGATTCAAGATATACAAGGCAATGGTAGAGAATGAAACCGGCAAGAAAATCAAATGTTTGAGATCAAATCAAGGAGGAGAATTTACATTTAGAGAATTTAATGCATTATGTGAAGTGAATGGAATCGAAAGAAAACTATCAGCACCCCAGACACCCCAACAAAATGGATTTGTGCAAAGGAAGAACAAAACTATTCTGGATGCAACAAGAATCATGTTAATGGAAGAAAATCTACCTCATGTGTACTAGAGAGAAGTAGTGAATACAACAGTTTATACTTTCAACAGAGTTCACATCAAAAGTGAAACCGGTAAGAGCCTTAATGAACTATGGTTTGGTCATATTCCTACTCTTAAGTATTTCAAAATATTTGGAAGCAAATGTTATATTAGAAGAGATGAGTATATTGGCAAATTTGATCTTAGAAGTGATGAAGGAATATTTCTTGGTTATTCATCTAAGAGAAAGGCATATAGATTTTCTAATAAAAGGTTACAAAAAATCATTGAGAGTACTAATGTGAAGATAGATGAACATTTTAGAGGAGTTTCAAGATCTATAGAACTGACTGTTGAAATGATTATAAATGAATTGGCACATATTGCACTGATATAGAGTGAAGACCCAGTCACACTGGCATCATCAGAAAACTCAATTGTGATTGAAGAACAACAACATGTAAGTGGAAATCAGAAAAAACATAGGTATGTAAGATTGAATCATTCAAAGAATCAAATAATTGGAAACACGAATCAAGGTGTTATGACTAGAGGAAGACTGGCGAATGAAGAGGTATGTTTACTTTGTCAAGTTGAACCAACATCTATTATTGAAGCATGTCAGGATGAACATTGGATAAAAGCAATGGAAGATGAATTAGAAGAAATTGAAAAGAATGACACTTGGACATTGGTTCCCCGACCTTAAGACAAAAATGTAATTGGAACTAAATGGGCATATAGAAATAAACTTAATGAAGATGGTGAAGTAATAAGGAACAAAGTTGTTAGGATTCTCAAAGATACTGAGAGGGGGGGGTGAATCAGTATCTTTCAGGTTAATGGATTTTCTTAACTTAATAAATGAATTGCATCCCAAAATAGTATACCGGTAAACAAGAATTAATGCAATAAATAACAACAACAACAACCACAACATACAAAGCACACCATAACATAATATTTTTAATGAGGAAAACCGGTGTGGGAAAAACCTCGGTGGGATTTGTCACCCACAATATTCGCTTACTGGCCAATAAGTGAATATTACTATTACAATAAGGGCTTGCACATGTAGGAAGGCCAACTGCCTAAAGCTCACTGCTTAAATACAAAAAGAGAAGTCTCACTGACTTACAAAAGTGGATTAAGTAAATCCAATATCATGTACTGCTTCAGATCAGCATCTGTTATGCCAGGTTCACTACCGGTTTAAGCTCATACAACTTCCAAAACCTTATTCCAAACTCTGCCTTAATATTCGCATCTTAGTTCTGCAATAATCTAATCATATCCATACATATCCTAAATGATTTACAAGAGCTCATACTTATATGAGTCATATTACAACTTGCCTTGACGTCTTACAAAAAGATTTATAATTAAATACAAAATACAATAAATAAAATCTTGTCAGCCAGGATGCCGGTGAACATCTTTGCCACTGCCGCTGCCCGTATCTATGCCTATGTTGATGTCTGCTGGTGCCATAGGATTGTAAGGTTGCCATCAATGAAAATAACTTCAATCACCTACAATTTCTCTTTGGAGTGTGCATTTGCCAACATTCTCCTCCTTTGGCATTGATGGCAACACTCATGAGAAAAAGCCAAAATGTGTATCCAAAACTGTTGTCCAAAAATGTCTTACCAAAACTGTCGAAACTGTGTGCTCCCCCTGAGCTGGTGATCTCTCTAGTGGTCTCTTCTGTCATATCCTTTTTCTCATCTACTACTACTCCCCCTTTGGCATCAATGACAAAGGTTGTCATTCAATGTCAATTGAGTGTAGTTCTTGTTATTATCCTTGTAACCGGTTGGTTACAATCTCATATAACTCTACTTAAAGCAACATTCAGACTATTGTAGAATCTCTCACTGTTCTTTAGTGTTGCTTCAACCCTCTGAATTGCACCAGTGAGAAAGTGCATTTTCTCTTCCGATGTCTTAAGTCCTGGAACAAGAGCCTCAGAAATCTCTTTTCTCAAAGAGATGAGGATATCCAGTTTAGGACTTAGTCTGCACTTTAGTTCTTTTTCTTTAAACCTTAATCTTTCCTTATCTTTTTCAAGTTTTTCTATTTTCTCTTCAAAACCAGCAATTTCCTGTTCTACTACCGATATTGAAAATGATGAGCCTATCAAGTTGTTAGCAATATCATTGATTTCCTTTTGAGCTATGCTAATTTCTTTGTCCATATTCTCTATCAAAATGTTAGCTTTGCATGTGTCTCTATACAATTTCTTGAAGTCCAAAATTGTCTTTCCTAATACTGGTAATAAGGTATCCATATGTTCCTTATTTTTCTTGACTGTCTCCTTAAAAAAAATTTCTTTCTCTTTGTTCATTTTCTCTTTGAATGTCTCCTCATTGATTTGATCAATTGTTAGTAGGTTGTCGGTTATATACTTAGACATTGTGTCTAATTGGCTCAATGAATCTTTATTCTCTATATTACACTTAGGTGCTATCATCTTCAAAATTGGTAATGTATCATCAATAGCCTTATAAGCTAGTGCATTACACTCTGTTATTTTCTTGATTGAATCTAGCAATACCTCTGTCACATTAGTTGGTCTAAATTCAGATAAAGAGGTTCTGAATGATTGTCCAACTACCTTCACAATTTGTTATCTTTCTGTGGTAATAATAGCTTTGTTTTCCCCTTTCTCCAGAGGGTCAGTTTGTGTCTCCATTTCCACTATCAAAGGTTTAGGTTTTTCTATTGTAGCCGGTGGCATTGTTTCTGAATGTACCTATGAATCCTATTGCTCTACCTATTTCTTTGTATGTGTCTCTGTCAGTTTCTCTGTGCTTTCTACTGATGGTTTCTTTGATTGAGCCTCTGATGATTTTTTAGTGGTATCCACTACCGGTTTTTCTATTTACACCTCAGAAACATCTACAACCGGTATCTCAATAGATTTTTCATTGTTGTCAGTTGTCAGTTGCTCAGTAGATACTTCAGTATGTGTATCAGTGATATCTGCAATTCCTGTATCCAAGAAATCAATTGTTTGTTCAGTTTGTTGCTCAGTCCCAATCTCAAGGTTTCCAACTGTATCCTCAATGTTTGTGTCAATTGTTGTGTCTTCTACCGGTGGCTCAGTTGGTACATCCCTTTTCTCACTAGATTCCTTGTCAACCACAATGTTCACTTCCTGTGTGTCTATATTCATTGTGTACAACACCTCTGAATTGGGATTTGTATCCTCATGTGTTGTCTCCATACTCTCTATTGCCGGTAGAGTATCATAAGGAGGTGGGGGTAAGTTATCTATCACCTTTATGCCTAGAGGTCCACCTACCTTACCTTTCCCTTTATCCTTGTCCTTTTCTTTTTGATAGACTTTAAAAGTCTTTGGTCTCTTAAGCTCTTCTTGTATCTCTTTTTCAACAAAGAATATATCCCACTTGTTTGCAGTTCCTTCTAATATTTCATTTACTCTGCCTACCATTAGTGCTACATGTCGGTGATCGGTTGAGAATACTATCCGGTTAGCCTCATTGATTAACTCATCAATCTCTTGAGTTGATTTTACTGGGTGAACTGCAAGTAATTTTTCTATTTTGATCTTTTTATCTAATTCCACAATTGCTACCCTTCTAGCTTCTGATCTTCTATACAAGTCATTGGGTATATAATCAACAACTTCCATAAAAATTTCTTATAAATATCAAGATGTAAAATAATGCTATTTTCTATACTTTGTTTTTCATCATCTGATAGTGTGTTATACAACTCGTTGATGTTAGCCAATTTCCCATCTTTAGTTATTTCACTCAGAATTTTGTCAAGTGGAGAAACAACTTGTTTTTGTTTCTTCTTCTTAGGTGTCAACTTCCTTGCCGGAGGCCTAACTGCCTGTTGTTTCTATCTTGTTCTTTTTGGTGTAGGAGCAAGTGCCGATGAAGGTTTTCTTTTCTTGATTACCCTTTTAAACTTTGCTGGTATTTCACTGTTAGAGGAGGTAGCAATCGGTGAAAGATGTGTTTCCAGTTGTAGTCCTTCTAAGTCACTCTCCTTGATACTAGTTTTATTTAATACATCCTCTTTGATTGCTTGTGCCTGCCTTGTTCCTTTCCTAACTATCTACTCAATTTTCTTTATTCTTTTCTGGGATTGAATTTTTCTTTCTATTGTTTCAACACTACCAAATATTTCTTTAGTTGGTTCTTTAGGTGCTTCTAAGAGGGCTTTTGCATAAGTTTCAATATTGTCATCTGCCTCATATCCCATTTCAGTAACCTAGATAGTCCTAGGGACCACTGCCTCCATCCAGATCTCATCTTTCTTTATTACAAAGCATATCTCCTTTTGATATTTGTCAACAATAGCTTGAGATAGCCTTATCCTAGTTTTCATTCTAGCTTTTAATGCCTTAAAGTATTCATTTATGTTCTTTTCTTTGTTATCTCCCATGTTGTTTAGAATGTCCAGTAGTTGTTTTCCTACCAAGACGTCAAAGCCAAAATCCTTTCTTCCAATACCAGGAACTATTTTAAATACGGGCCTAGGGCACTTAAAAACTTCAACTATAGTAGGGTTTGCAATGAATACATGTGCAGAGGAGGAAGCCATAGTTATAAATACCTTATTCTGCTTTTAGGTACGAGTGATTGAATGATTTGCTTCACTTCTCACTATGGATGCCTTCACTCGGGATTTTTGTGCTCTAAGGAAGTTTGAATGTTTGGTGAATGAAAAGAGAGCCAAAACACTTGCTTTATAATGTCAATTCCTTCAACTACCACATTTAATGCATGTCAGTTAAGTGAAAACTTAATTGATCTACCGGTAAAGAAGTATTTCAACTTCTCACCATCAACTAAGGGTAAATAAGCATGTTTTGCATTAGTTGCCATACCCCCAAGGGATTATTTCTCAGTTAGATGAAGAATCTCCTGTTGGTGGAGTGATACTCTATTCTACCAGTAAAGGAATAGCTTCACTAACATTCATATTTGACTTTCTAATCCACTGTTTTGAAAGTTCTTGGTTTACTTCTTCAACATTTTCTTTTCCTTTCAAACTGGGTCCTTTGTTATTTGCCGGTGATGCCTTACTTCTACAAAATTTTGCAATATGTCCAATCTTGTTACAAGCATAACAAGTCACATTGTTTTTCTGAATAGCTTTTCCATATCTTATGCTGGTATGTGTTCTGCATTGATTAGATAAGTGTCCAAATCTTCCACAAACATATCATCTTACACTCATTCTGCAATTTTTTGAATTGTGTCCAACTTTGTTGGATTTAGAACATTGACCGGTGGGTGCATTGGTGTTCTGATAGTTTCTAGATCTACATTGATTTTCTCTATGACCATACTTGTTACAGTTAAAGCATTTTCCATTAAATTTGTAAGAATTAGGTTGTCTTACCGGTTTACTGTGATCATGTTTGTTTGTAGTGCCGAAGCTTTCACCAACTTCAAAGCCAAGTCCATTAGCATCTCCATTAGGTTTCTGATTTTTCAACATGTCATCAAGTTCTTCTAAGCTTTTCTTGAATTTCTCCTTGTGTTGATTTGCAATAGCCAACTCATTTTCCAAGAAATCCTTCTGTCTCATGAGTTCAGTTTTAGCATGTTCCAAGTGAATCATATTTGTTTTTAACATATCATTCTCATGACTGAGTCTTATATTTTCATTTGTAGCATCATTGATTATTCTAGCCATATCATCTTCTTTCTTCTTTCTATTTTCAGTGTCTTTACAAAATCTCATGGTCATGTCTTGCATCTCATTTCTCAAAGACATATTCTCTTGTTTCAGTTTTCTTACCAGATCATTAAGAGTCTCTTTTTCATCATCATCACTCTGTATCTTCTCATGAAGTTCTCTTCTTTTTTTCCTAGCAATAGTGAGATTTTCTCTAACTCCTTGAATGATTTCTTGTTCAGCCTTCAGATCATCCTCAAGTTTTATATTCTTCAATTTTTTTGCATCATAATCTGCAAGAGATGTTTCCAATTGCTTTCTTAGATTATCCATCTGTACTGGTGTCAGAATCTTCCTCAAGCTATTAGGCTTTTGAAAATAGAGGACCAAGCTTTGATACCAATTGTTAGGATTCCCAACAATACTGTGAGGGGGGGGGGGGGGGTGAATCAGTATCTTGCCGGTTAATGGATTTTCTTAACTTAATAAATGAATTGCATCTCAAAATAGTATACCGGTAAACAAGAATTAATGCAGTAAATAAGAAAAATAACCACAACATAGAAAGCACACCATAACACAATATTTTTAATGAGGAAACCTGGTATGGGAAAAACCTCAGTGGGATTTGTGACCCACAATATTCGCTTACTAGCCAATAAGTGAGTATTACTATTACAATAAGGGCCTGCACATGCAAGAAGGCCAACTGCCTAAAGCTCACTGCTTAAATACAAAAAGAGAAGTCTCATTGACTTACAAAAGTGGATTAAGTAAATCCAATATCATGTACTGCTTTGGATCAGCATCTGCTATGCCAGGTTCAGTACCGGTTTAAGCTCATACAACTTCCAAAACCTTATTCCAAACTCTGCCTTAATATTTGCATCTTAGTTCTGCAATAATCTAACCATATTCATATATATCCTAAATGATTTACAAGAGCTCATACTTATATGAGTCATATTACAACTTGCCTTGTCGGCTTACAAAAACATTTTACAATTAAATACAAAATACAATAATAAAATCTTGTTGGCCAAGATGCTGGTGAATATCTTTGCGGGTGTCGGTGCCGGTGTTTATGCCTGTGCCAGTGTCTGTCCGTGC
Source organism: Cryptomeria japonica (assembly GCF_030272615.1). Classification (NCBI taxonomy): domain Eukaryota; kingdom Viridiplantae; phylum Streptophyta; class Pinopsida; order Cupressales; family Cupressaceae; genus Cryptomeria; species Cryptomeria japonica. The sequence goes on from NC_081408.1 coordinate 257,173,247, forward strand.
CATAGGATTGTAATGTTGTCATCAATGACAATACCTTCAATCACCTACAATTTCTCATTGGAGTGTGCATTTGCCAACAAAAGCAAGATTAGTTTGTAAAGGTTATTCACAAAAAGAAGGAATTGATTATAATGAAACCTTTGCACCGATAACCAAAATTGAGGCAATTAGACTATTTCTTGCATTTGCAGCTTATAAGAACTATAAAGTTTATCAAATGGATGTAAAATGTGCATTTTTTAATGGAGATCTTGAGGAGGAAGTTTACATTGAACACCCTGATGGATTTTCTTTGACAGATAATAAGGATATGGTTTGAAGGAAGCTCCCAGAGCTTGGTATGCTAGATTGGATAAATATCTTTTGAAACTTGGTTACACAAAAGGTAATGCTGACAACAATTTGTGTTACAAGGTTACCAATGATGATATTTTGGTTATTGAAGTATTTGTAGACGATATCATTTTTAGAGGTGAAGATGGATTATGTAAGGACTTTGCTAACAAGATGCTGGAAGAATTTGAAATGTCCATGATTGGAGAGATAAAAAAATTTCTAGGCTTGCAGATTTCACAAACAGATAAAGGTATATTCATATGTCAAATAAAGTACTTGAAGGAACTTTTGAAGAAATTTGGTATGGAAAATTCCAAACTGGTAAGCACTTCTATGACTACAACTGATAAATTGACATTGAAGGATGATTCAACACCTATTAATCAGACAAGGTACAAATCTATGATTGGAAGATTACTGTATTTAACACAAACAAGACCTGATATAATGAATGCAGTATGTATTGTATCTATATTTCAAGGCAATCCTAAAGAAAATCATGATTCAACAGTTAAAAGGATTTTTTGGTACTTACAAGACAACAAATCTTGGTTTATGGTATCCTAAGGATTAAAATTTTGATTTATGTGCATACACCGATGCTAAATGGGCAAGAGATGTAGATGATAGAAATAGTACCACTGGTGGTGCATTCTTTCTTGGCAAAAGATTGATTTTTTGGATAAGCAAAAAGTAGAATTGTACATCATTATCTACAGTAGAATCAGAATATGTTGCAGTAACAACTAAACAACTAATTGTATTCAGGAATTATGGATCAAGAAAATGTTGAAGGATATAAAGGTAAAATGAAAAGAACCAATAATTATCAATTGTGATAATTCAACAACAATTGATATATCAAAGATTCTAGTATTTCACTCTAAGACAAAGCATGTTTCTGTTAAGTATAATTTTTTGAAAGAGAATGTTGAAGCAAATGAAGTAAAATTGGTTTATGTGAATACTAAAGAGCAAATTGCAGATATCTTTACAAAGCCTTTGCCTAAAGAAATATTTGAATATCTCAAAGAGCAACTTGGGGTAATTTCCCCACCGGTAGAGACTTAGATGATGAACATTGGCATCAAACCGACAAGGACTAACAAAAAAATCTTTTTCTGGCTTTGATGGAGGAGAGCTACTTCTTAGGGGGAGTAGTTGGTTGAATGTTACATTTTTGGAAACTTAACTGCTTTAGCATTTGATGTCAAAGGGGGAGAGATATCTATGAAAAACATTATACCTGGGAGGAGAGATATACTCTTTAGATATATGTATTTTTTGGTTTCTACTTCTGTTACAAAACTTTGTATTGATCTACCCTTGGGAGATTGTTGGTCTATTTGTTTTTTGGCATTTTTCTTTTGGCACTTAGATGTTTTTCTATCTAGTGTTGCCATCAATGCCAAGGGAGAGATTGTTGGTATTATGGATGACTTCATCATGTGTTGCATTGGTTTTGTCATTGATGTCAACACTTATCTTCTTGGAGGTCTGCATTATTGATTTGGCTCTATGGTCATATTGGTTTATTGTTGAACCAACATATCATGGTTAGTGGCTTATGCACAGTCACTGGTATATGCTTCACCGGCAGCGATGATGACTTGTTATCATCTGGAGATCATTTGGTTATGTCAAAGACATTGATTGGAAGCTTGGATTTGGTGTTTTTCTTATTGGTCTAATCTGGTTGACAGATTTGCCTTTACCGACAGATAGGTCTAGGTGATGGACCGATACATGTTTCATATTCCAGATCAGCATGACATGTTATGGAGATTGTTTATTGATTGGATAATATGGTAAATGTATTGAGATGACATGTTATATCACATCAAGACTTATTTGTAATTGATTTTAATTGTAATATCTTTAGTGAGCTGACCTATACATTTGGTCTTAGGTTTTGTATAAATGTAAGATCTTTTTGAAGATTGGATATGTACATGGATATGGAAATGGTATGAGCGAATATTGAAGAGAAAATATAAGAATATCCTTGTGTGAATCACATAGGCATTATTTTAAGGATAAGGGAAAGGTTATGAAGATGTTCAAATCTTAAACCGGTACTAAATCGAGCGTTGGAGATGCTATTTTGTGGAGTACATTTTCATTGGATTTAACCATCCAATTGTGTAGTCAGTGTGACTCCTATTTTGTGAATGAGCAGTGAGGTCTAGGCAATTGGCCTTTCTGCATGTGCAGACCCCATTTGTATATACATACTATCTACAGTAGTATCATCTAATTGTGGGTAAGGTTTCCCACCATGGTTTTTCCCTTAGTGGGTTTCCACATCAAAATCTCTATGTCATGTGTTGTGGATCTTGTTTCTCTTTTTGTTTTATGCATTAAGTTAAACCGGTACTGCTATAACTGTTAATCTGCTTTACCGACACTTAAGTTTGGAACCATCATTAAGTTTAAGTTGAAATAATTTACATTTGGATTACAATTTATATAAAACTAGTTCACAACTGATTCACCCTCTCCCCTCTCAGTTGTCCTTCCCGGTTCCTAACAGTAGCTCCTTTAGGTTGTAGCCTATAAATTGATCAGGGGTTGGTGCTCCTTGGGTTGGTGCCCTAAAATTATAATTAAATCATTTTCATTGTGAGGATGTATTGGAGAAGAAAATCTCCAGCAGCTATTCTCACCAAGTTTTTTCCCACATTGGGTTTTCCTCGTATATCTAGTGTTATGTGATACATTCTTGTGTATGTGTTATATTGATTTTATAGAAAATCCTTTTACACACTTAGTTTTCATTTTTTGGTTAACTGGTCAGCACTCTGTTTGTTTTATATTGTACCGATATATCCCTGATTAGGAAAGAAGTGTTTAAATCACTGATTTAGCCCCCTCTTAGTGATCCATTGTGTCCAACAATTGGTATTAGAGCCTAGGTTCCCTATTTTGTCAAATCCTTCTCTAGCTTGGTTAGATCCTTTCAAGTGTATACAATGGCAAGAAATAAATCCGCCTCCTAAAAATCTCCTATGTTTGATGGTGTCAACTATACCTTTTGGAGTAGAAGAATGTAAACCTATTTGTCCGCTCTAGGTTTTGATGTTTGGATGTCAGTTAGGAATGGGTACACAATCCCAAATGTTCCCCCTAGTGATCTAGATGCTAAGAAAGAATATGAGAACAATGCTAAAGCTAAAACTTTCACTATTCGTGGGTTATCTAATAATGAGTTCGTTAAGGTTATGCACTGCTCGTCTGCCAAAGAAACTTGGGATAAGTTGCAAAAAATATTTGAAGGTGATGCTAAAGTCAAGGAAGCCAAGTTGCAGACATTGAGAGCATAGCTTGAGGGTTTGAAGATGAGAGATGAAGAGAAGATTCTTTAATATCTCCAAAGGATTGATGAAACAACAAACACCATTAGAGGGCTTTGAGAAGAAGTGAAATATGAGGTGGTAGTGAAGAAAGTACTTAGATCTCTCACATCTAAGTATGATACAAAGGTTTCATCAATAGAAGAAGAAAAAGATCTGAAAACCTTTACAATGGATGAGCTATATGGCTCCCTAACTTCTTATGAGATGAGGACTTCTTATACTGAGGTTGTGAAGAAAGAAGTTGCATTCAATACATCAAGGAAAGGAAAAGAAGGTTCTTCTCAAGATGGAACCGGTGAAGATTATGATGATATCATGGCTAAATTTGTCAGAAGACTCAAGAGGGGTTCCAACAAATACAAAGGCAAGCTGCCCTTGAAATGTTTCAATTGTGGAAAGATTGGACATTTTTTTGCCAAATGTCCCTATGGTGATAAGGATGAAGATGATCAATCAAGTGGTAGCAGATCAATCAGTAAATACAAGAAGAAGAATGTCTAGCAGCATGGTAGAAGAGGCAATTGGAAGTAGAGCAACCTTTACACACATGAAAATGATACCATAGATAAGGAGAGTGCCTTAGATAATTGTTGTAGTGAAGATGAAGTCAAAGCAAACCTTTTTAGGGCCCAAGCAGTTTTGGTACTAGAAAAAGAAGAATAAGAAGAAGAGAAAGAAGGAGAAGTATATCTTGAAGCAGAACTGATCAGTGCCTTGGAAGAGGTGAAGAAAACAAGAAGAGATCTAAAGAAGGTGAAAAAGGTTGTAGCTGAAGAACAAGAGATGTTGGGGAAATCTCTTGAAGAATCCAAGAAAATAATTGCGGATCTAAAAATTCAATTGGAAGAGTCCAGGAGGATCTGTGAAGTTACTAATATTGTCTTGAGTGAAAAGGAGAAGGAGCATCATAACTTGGAAGAAGAAATTGTTAAGTTCCGTAAGGAATTAGAGAAGAGCAAGTATGAAAGCAACACAAAGGCCCTAGATAAAATGTTGAGCAAGCAAAAGTCATCAAAGGATGCCTATGGACTTCGATTTGAAAAGGGGAAGAGTTCTAGAAGAAAGGAATCAACCAAAAAGGAGATACAGTTCATGACATCTAGTGAGAGTAAGGTCAAGTAGGTATTCACTGTTAGCAAACCTAAGAAAAAGAAGTCATATACTACTGCTACAAGGGATCAACCAGTAAGATAGAACGCTATCACAGTTCAATATACTAGTCGGTATGCTGGAAACAAAGGAATGAGGAAGGTTGATGACCAAGGTTTCACTAGAGTTCATCAAGTGAGGAGTAGATATCCAGTAAGACAAAATCATGCTGCTCCTAGGACACAAAACGGGTATGTATCTGAATTCTATGGTTATTGTCACCAGTGTAATCAGTTTAGTCATAGAATGGAAGAATGTAGGAGGATGAATGTAACCCCCAGTTTTGAGAGTAGCAACTCATTTGTTGCATTACAAAGTAAAAATGTCACATGTTATAATTGCAATGAGTTTGGTCATAAGAGTTATGAGTGTAGGAGAAATGTGCAGATGTCCTAGAAGAATTCTTTGAATACATCTTTCAATGCTAATGTGAAATTTTATAAGTGTCAAAATTTTGGTCACATAGAAAGGCATTGTAAGATAAGAATGGACAAGCAAAAGAAAACAATACCAGATTAGAAGATAGAGACAAAACCGAAACACAAGGTGACAAAATAGGAGAAGAAAGAAGAGAAATGGGTTTGGGTAGAGAAGGAGAAGAACAAGATAGAGTCAAGCTTGATTGTGCAGATTGATCTATATATTGAAAGTAGGAATCTATGGGTAGTAGATAGTGGTTGCTCAAATCACATGACCGGAGACAAGAAAAAATTTATCAATCTTGATGATTGGAATGGTGGTTCTGTCTAGTTTTGTGACAACTCATCTATCAAGATTAAGGGTCGTGGTACATTGAATATTGATGGAAAACTCAAGTCTAATGATGTGTAATATGTGGAAAGACTAAAGAATAATCTACTGAGTGTAAGTTAGATGTGTGACAAAGGGTACAAGTTCACATTTGACTCTACCGATTGTTAGATAAGAAAGCAGAGTACCGATCAGGTTGTGGTAGAAGGAAAGAGGACAGATGGTAACGTATACAATCTGAAGGAATTCTATGAGTCCCAATGCATGATGGTATAGGTTGATGAAAGATAGTTGTGGCACTGGAGATTAGGCCATGTGAACTTTGATAAGCTAGTGAAGATAAGCAAAAATTGGTATGTAAGAAATACTCCACAAATAACTAAACCAACAAGTACTTTTTGTGATGAATGCATTAGAGGCAAGCAAATCAAAGTGAGTTGCAAAAAAAAAGAGTACAATAGCTCAAGACCTCTGGAATTAGTACATATAGATTTGTGTGGACCAACAAGGACAAGGGCTTTGCCCAGTGAGAGATACTTCATGCTATTCATTGATGACTACTCAAGGATGACTTGGGTGAAATTTTTGCATGACAAATCACAGGCATTTGGAAGATTCAAGATTTTTAGAAGAATGGTTGAAAATGATAGTGGATACCAATTAAAGTGCTTAAGATCATACCAGGGTGGAGAATATTCTTCCAATGAGTTTATTGACTACTATGAGAGACATGGAATCTAAAGATAGTATTCAGCAACAAGAACACCACAACAAAATGGTGTGGTAGAGAGGAAGAATAAGACAGTGAAGGAGATGGCTAGAACAATGTTGAATGAGGCCAACATACCAGATACATACTAGAAGGAAGAAGTTAATACTATTGTCTACACATTAAACCAAGTACAGTTAAGAGTGAATAGTAGAATGACTCCTTATGAGTTATGGTATGACTAGAAACTATCACTCAAGCATTTTAGAGTGTTTGGAAGTAAGTGTTTCATCAATTGAGATGCTAATGGATTAGGAAGTTTTGATTCTTGGAGTGATGAAGGAATCTTCCTGGGTTACTCAACCAATAGTAAAGCCTACAAATGCTACAACAAGAGATTAAGAAAGATGGTTGAGAGTATAAATGTGAGAATAGATGAAGACCTACATAAGGAAAAATTTGCACCGACACCCTACATTGATGATTCAGATGTTGAGTATGAAGAACAATCTAATGGACCAATAGAAGAAGCACCAAGCAAAAACCCCAACCTGTATGTACAAAAGAACCATTTGGAAGAAGAGATCATAGGAAATAAAAATGAAGGTGTACAACTAGAAGGAGACTAGCCCAGAACAATGAGCAGGTAAATTTCTACCTCATGACAAAATTAGAGCCCAAAACTTTTGACGAAGCTAGCAAAAGTGGGAAGTGGGTAGATGCCATGGATGAAGAGCTGAAACAAATTGAGAAAAATCAAACTTGGGAACTTGTTCCTAGACCGACATACAAGAATGCCATAGGTACCAAGTGGGTCTACTGGAACACGATGAATGAAGAAGGAAATATAGTCCAACATAAAGAAAGGTTAGTTTCCAAAGGGTAAGCTCAAGTGGAAGGCATTGGTTTTGAAGAAACCTTTGCATCAGTTGCTAGGTTAGAGGCAATAAGAATGTTTTTAGCTTCCTTTGCCTATAAAGGATACAAGGTTTACCAAATGCATGTCAAATCTACATTTTTGAATTGTAATCTTGAAGAAGAAGTGTATATGGAAAAACCAGAAGGATATCTATTATATGATGATGAGAGTTTTGTATACCGGTTGAAGAAAGCCTTGTATGGTTTGAAGCAGACACCCAGGACATAGTATTCCTAGTTAGATAAGTACTTGAAGGAGCAAGGATTCCAGAAAGGGATTGCAGACACCAATCTATACATCAAGGTAAATGGAGATCATATGATTATAGTTGTATATGTGTATGATATTATATTTGGTGGAGACAAGGACATCATGTTCAAAGAATTTGTAGATCAGATGAAGACAAAATTTTAGATGTCCATGTTGGGTGATCTGTCCTATTTTCTTGGTTTGCAGATCTCATAGCAAGAGAAAGGAATTTTCATCTCACAAACCAAGTATTTTAAAGACATGTTGAAAAAGTTTCAAATGGAGGACAACAAACCAATAAGTACTCCCATGGTTACCAGTTGTAAATTGAGCAAACTAAATGAGTCACCGGAAGTAGAGAAGACATTGTATAGGTCTATGATTGGTAGTCAGTTATATCTAACAATATCTAGACTAGATATAGTACAAGCAATTTGCATGGTTGCAAGATTCCAAGCTGCTCCTAAACAGTATCACTTAAATGTAGTCAGGAGAATCTTCAGGTCCCTGCAATGAATAATTAGTTATGGCCTATGGTATCCAAAGAAAGGAGACTTCACTTTGCAAGCTTATACTGATGCAGATTGGGCAGGATGTATTGATGACCGAAAGAGTACAAGTGGAGGTGCATTCTACTTAGGAGACCGGTTAGTATCATGGCACAACAAGAAGCAAGATTCATTTTCATTATCTACTGTTGAGGCCGAGTATATAGAAGCAGCTACATGTTGTTCACATGTATTGTAGATGAAAAAAACACTAAAGGACATATAGATGGAGATACCCAAACCTATTCCAATCTACTGTGATAACTCAAGTGCAATCAACATCTCCAAGATTCCAATAATGCACTCAAGAACAAAACACATTGCAATAAAGTATCACTTCTTGAGGGAGAAGGTAGAAGACAAGGAGGTCATAGTAGAATATGTCCCAACGGGTGAGCAGATTGCTGACATATTTACAAAGCCACATCCTTTGAGCACATTTCCATACTTGAAACAAAAGATGGGAGTTGTGTCACCATCTTGTAGTACTTAATGTGTAAAGAGATGTATGGTTCAGGGGGAGTCAATCCTAAACCTTGAATCATAAAGCATGGACATAGGGGGAGAATGTGTCCTACTGGTTGAAGGCATGAGTTGTGATTCAACTTGTCCATCTTCTGATCCCATAACTGCCAAAGGGGGAGAATAAGGTTGGAGTTTAGTAGTATGATTGGTGTCAGACCAAGGTTCCCTTTTCCATTGTTGTCAAAGGGGGAGAGAAACAGGTACAGAAAGTGTTGACATCAATGCCAAAGGGGGAGATTGTTGGCATTGAGTTGCCATTGATGTCAACCGGTATTGCATGTTAACCAGTAGAGTATATCACTGATATGAGGTGAGATGCAAGAGTATGTTGGCACACTTGAGTGATAACCAGTAAGGCATAAACCGGTATGAAGGTTGACTCCTTGTTTGTGATGAAGAGGCAGAATGTTATATGAATCACAACAACACCCGGTGATAAGAACAAAAAAAATGGCATGAAGACATACCGGAAGGCAAGATGAATTTTCAGGAGGATGTGTTGCTGGTAAGAGTGTTTGTTCAATGTGTTGGACATATCAGTAAGGGTTTGTGTTCGTAGAAGAACATGCCATATGTTCAAGTTTGAACTGACCCTATGTCGGTGAGTTGAATGTATGTTGATGTGTGCCCCGGCGAGCTGAGTTGGAAAACATGTAGAGGTCGATGAACTGTTCATTGGCATAGTTGTTTGTGTAGTAGGTGGTCATTAAAGGATAAAATTGCAAATCAAAGGTTGATAATAGACTAATGTGGCTCAAGGAAAAATGGACAACAGATAATGATTAGATAGTTGAGGGATTGTGATTGAAGCATAAAATACGATTGCAGGTTGACCTCGAGAAAGAAACAACTGGATCATAAATGTGTCGACAGATTTCAAAGCCGAAAAATAGGGTTAGGTTTTCTATTTTTGACAAACATGCTTTGGACAGATGAAAAACATGTGATGATTATCCCTTCAAAGAAGGTGAACGATCAAAGGCAGATCATATAAGATTAGATACAGATTTGATTGAAGGAGGGAAACCCTAACCATCTTAAGTTTGAATTAGTTTTTAGCAGAAAGCCTCAAGTTTAAAGATGCCAACCTAAGACTGATAGGTGATGATGTTGGTGAATGAAAGTGAGTGGGAAAAAGCTGTTTGAATGAAAAAATAAGAAAAATATGAAGTGTTTGTGGACCGGTGAGAAGGAACAAGAAAAAATAGTGTAAAGGACAAACCAACAGAGTAATTGAAGAACACAAAGGTGTCAAAACCAACAAAGGTAGAACCTGCCAAAGTGAATTGAATCCAACAATCAAAGGGAGAGAAGTTTTAGTAGAGTAAGAATCTACAGAAAGGCATTGTTGTAGGGTGTGTGGAGCTTTCACAGATCGGTAAGATTGAAACCAGTAGTGCAGAGTATTGAAGGGTTGCAAAACTTCATTTACAACAGGGGAGTTATTTGTGTATTTGATTCTTCATATTGTTTTCACTAAGTAGGTGCTTAATGCAGGGGTTGTAGATCCTTTAGGTTGTAGCCTATAAATTGATCAGGGGTTGGTGCTCCTTTGAGTCACTGTTCATAAATCAGGGATTGGTGCTCCTTGGGTTGGTTCCCTGAAATTTTAATTAGATCATTTTCATTGTGGGGCTGGATTGGAGTAGAAGATCTCCAACAACTATTATCATCGAGGTTTTTCCCACATTGGGTTTTACTTGTATATCTGGTGTTATGTGATGCATTCTTGTGTATGTGTTATATTGATTTTATAGCAGATCCTTTTACACACTTAGTTCGCATTGTTTGGTTAACCGATCAACACTATATTTGTTTTATATTGTACCGGTATATCCCTGATTAGGAAAGAAGTGTTTAAATCACTGATTCACCCCCCTCTCTGTGATCCATTGTGTCCAACAGGTGTTTGACAAATTTGAGTTTGGTTTTTATCACTAATAAACATGTTTTAAATCTGCTCAAAAGTCGTTTCATTACTCTGTTAATTTCATGCCATGATATATTATCAAAAGCGTTAAAAAACCATCTTCAAATCTATATAATCTAGTTAAAAGGAACATTCAAATCACTTGTAATCTAGTTAAAAAGAAAACATTGAAAAACCGGTCAGTAATCCGAAATAAATAAAAAACATCCAGAATCATTTTCTGAATCTGCACAGGCAAAAAACATTGAAAAAAATTATACCTATACAAAAACGTTAAACCTGAAAAATAGATTTCAAAACTTGCCAAAAAACATTTCATTACCTGTTAAAATCACTCCATCTGCCTCCCACGCCTGCAAAAGTCCATTGTATTTTGTTGTTAAATGCATGTGAAATCTAATAATGATCTATTGTTTAAAGGCTGCTAAAAACGTATGGATTAGTTTTTTTCTAGTTAACTTTGTTAAAGTTTATTTGCATGCAATATGGAAAAAGTTTGTTTTAGTTAGTTTATTTTAGACATTGATTTAGTTTAATAGTTTAGATCGTTGTTAATTAGTTTAAATTATGGTTTTAGATTTTAGTTTAGTTTTTTTATTAGGATTTAAATTTTGTTTTCTTTTAGGTTTAGTTAATTAGATAGTTTAATTTATTAGAATTAAATTGCTTTGGTTTTAATTAGATAGTTTAGTTTAGCTTCATTAATTAGATTTAATTAGTTATATTTAAATTTTATTTTTGTTAATTAGTTTTTTTTTTTTTTTTGGTTAGATTTTGTTTATTAATTTAGATTTAATTAACTTTGGTTATTTTAGTTTAAATTTTAGATTTTATAGATTTGTTTTGATTAGATTAACTTGTATTTTTTTTAATCAGATTAGTTTGCATGTTAGTATTTTCTTTTGGTTGGCTTTTTTTATGTTATTTTGGCAACTAATTTGGGCTTTTGATGTGTGCAGGTTTGCGGGTTGTCATTTTCATGTGTTGAAGACAAACATTGAAACTACTAACGCATTTGGTGCAAGACGCGATCAAAGCATTACAATTGAAACATAGTGTTTGTGATTTTTAGCTTAGTACACACTTTAATTTCCTAAAAGTTAATGAACACCATGTTTTTTATGTCTTATTTCATTTTGTGTGTGTGCTTTTACCTTTAGAGGGCCCGCCTCTTGATTTGTCTGGCATTTTGCATAGGCATTGGTGAGAGGGAACGACCCAAGTGGTAATGGGCTAAGGCCAAGCCCCTCCAAACCACTATAAACAAATGCATTTGTGACGAAATTTGCAAGCGACGGGTGTCGATGTGTCATACTGATGTAAGTCTCTCTCAGTGTCCACGTGGCACGTGAAAAGTTGTAGAGCATAACCTCTGCAGCCTAGGAGGCCTCCTGAACAGAGTGAAACACCACATGTATGGCCACTCGAATGGATGCCTTGACTAAAAACCCTTATTCTTAGAGACCAAAAACCTTCTAGTTGTTGGTACAAGAGGGCAAACCTTTGATGACATCTCATGTTCTTACAGCTCTTAGTAGAGATACAAATTTCAACATGGGGAGTTTTCATGGGAACCGATGCTTGGCTGCCCTGGAGAAGTGAGTGTCATGGAGTGGAACCAATGGGGTAAAGCATCTAAGTATCCGCTTTGAGTAAGCATAGTTGGTAAACCAAGTGAGATCCAACAACTATTGTCCTTGCCAGCCTTAAGATTTGTTGTTTAAGGTGCATGGTTGTCTTGTGTCAAAGTCAAACAATTTTTTTTTTTGTGCTTGTTAAAAGTTGAATCAAAAATAATTTTCACAAGTGGTCATAAACAACCTTGGTTATCAAAGTTAAAAAAATTCCAACAAGTCAAACAAAAGTTTCAAATCAAAACAAAGTCCAAACAAAGGTCCAAATTTTGTCCAAGTATTCATCCAACATTTGAACATGGCTTTTCAAAACATTGGATACCCTTGTTTCAAAATTCATGTCACCTAGGGTTAGCCCTTGCAAAGTGAAAACTTAGGTCTTTAGGACCCATAGGCATTATTCTCAATTTTAGTCCATTGTAAGTATCCTATTTTGCACTTAGGCATAAATCCATTCCCCTAGGTCTTGTCTCAGGTTGACATTGTCATATATTTGCATTGATAACCTTAGTTAACATCATTAGCTCATATCATATCATTGCTCCAAGTCATATTATATCATATCATCAAACCTTAAGTCATATCATTACCCTGGTTCATGTTACAACTTTGACATCTTGTGGTCATTTTCATATCATTTCTGGTATTATGGATGTGTTGCATTAGTTTTATCACTGATGTCAACACTTATCCTTCTGGAGATCTTTGGTTATTTTGAACCATCACATTATGTTCATCGGCAAGTTCAGTGACTTATGCATAGTCATCGGTATATTGTTCACCGACAGGTTATATTGTTCATCGGCACTAAGGATGACTTGTTACCGTTTGGAGATCACTTGGTTATGTCAAAGACATGGTTTGGATACTTGGTTTTTTGGTTATTGGTCTAATAAGGTTGACATGTTTCTTGTTATTGGCAAATTGGTCTAGGTTATGGACCGATATGCATTATCTATTCTAAATCAACACAACACATTATGGAGATGATTTTATTAATTGAATATTGTTGTAAATGTATTGAGACGACATGATGCATCGCATCTTGACTTATTTGTAATTGATTTAATTGTAATATTCTTAGTAAGCCGACCTACACATTTGGTCTTAGCTTTTGGTATATATGCAAGATCTCATTTGTGAGATAATTTAATAGGAAGATAACGGGATATGGTATTATATCATGATATGTGCAAATATTGAAGATCATACGAGCAGACCATAGAGAAGGTTCAAGGAAGGTTTGAAGGTGATTATTAGAGCTTAACCGGTACTAAATCCAGCATTGGAGATGCTACTTTGAGAAGTACATTATAATTGGATTTAACCATCTAATTGTAGTTAGTGTGACTCATATTTTGTGATTGAGCAGTGAGCTCTAAGCAGTTGGCCTTTCTGCATGTGCACACCTCATTTGTATACACATACTATCTGCATTAGTATCATCTGATTGTGGGTAAGGTTTCCCACCATGGTTTTTCCCCTTACAGGGTTTCCACGTACAAATCTTTGTGTTATGTGTTGTGGATGTTGTTTCTCTTTCTGTTTTATGCATTGAGTTTCACCGGTATTAATATTAACTGCTAATTTGTCAACTGACATTAAGTTTGGTTTACCGGTATTAAGTATCAATTTTGATTAAGTTATATTTGGGTTGAAATTAATAGACAACTAATTCACACCCCCCTCTCAGTTGCCTCCAGGTCCTAACAATTGGTATTAGAGCTAAGTCCTCTTTTTGCATAAGTTTAACAACTTGAGGAGATTCTATGGCAACAAACATTTTCAGGAAGGACCATCTGAAACTTGATGGAACTAACTATGGTATATGGAAGATTAGAATGGAGACACATCTAAATTGCATTGGAAGAGACATATGGGATTTTATAAAGATTGGCTATGTTGGTCCTACACCGAATCAACCTAATCCACCAACATTGGGTAAGGATCAAGAGAATGATTGCAAAGCAAGAGAAGCACTCTTGAGCACCTTGTCAGATCAGCAAATCATGGGATTACTAGACTGATCTACTGCTAAAGCTATTTGGGATAAATTGGAGACATTGAATGAAGGAGATACCACTATCAAAATTGCAAAACTGGAATGCTTCTAGGTCAGGTATGAAAATCTGAAAATGGAAGAAGATGAAAGATTTTTGCTTTTATGGAAAGGGTTAATGAAATTATTTTGGGAATAAAATGTTGTGGAGGATCCTTGAGTGAAAATGAAATTGTTTCTAAAGTTTTAAGAGCTTTGCCACTAGCATATAAAATGAAAGTAACTGCTATTAATGAGGTGAGAACAATGCCTAATACATCAGTATCTAGAGATACCTTGGTTGGAAAACTTTCAGCATTTGAGCTTGAGGAATTTGGTCCTGTTGCAATAATTAAGACAGATTTAGCCTTCAAAGCATCATCATCTATAGCATCATCATTTGTAGCATCATCATCCTCATCTGACAAATCTAATTGGAAAGCACTTTATGCAAGAGAAGTTGAAGATATCAGAAAGGAAAATGAAGAATTGGAAGAACTTGAAGCACTATTTGCAAGGAAAATGCCTAAAGGTTCTATTGGAAGTAAGTATGAAGGAAAGCACCATTTAAATGTTTTAACTGCAATAAAGTTGGTCATATGACATCTAGATGTCCTAATAGACATGCAAGATTGAGAGAAGAACCTAAAAGAACATCTACACCTAACTCTGAATATCAAAGATCCATATTTAAGAAGAATAGAGACAAATCATGTTACTTTGTTAATGGAGTTACTAATGATTCTAATGAGGAACTGATAGGCAATGGATGGGCTTTTGTTGCAATAAAAGAAGATCAACCGACGCCTACTGTTCCATCGATAAAGGACACCCTGATAGCTAAAATTGAAGAAAAAGATGAATGGATTATACATTCTGGATGTTCACATCATATGACTAGTGATAAAAGTAAATTCTTATCTTTTCAAGAATATAATGGAGGTCTAGTAAGATTTGGGGATGATAAAGCTTGTTTGATCAAAGGAAAAGGCACTATATCTTTTGATGGTAAGAACAATACTGACAACATTTATTATGTTGAGGGTTTGAAGAATAATCTTTTGAGTGTTGGTCAATTAGTTGAAAAAGGATTTCAATTACAATTTAAGAATAGTAAATGCAAAATCATGAATAGAATTGGTTTGGAGATTGCAACCGGTAATCAAACTAGAGGTAATATCTTTCATTTGAATAACAATGAAAAGACATGCTTGATTGCACATATTGATGAAAGTTGGTTATGGCATAAAAGACTTTGTCATGTGAATTTTGATTGCATTGTAAATATTAGTTCAACTAAAGTAGTAAGGGATTTACCTAAGATTGTAAAACCTCATAATCCGGTATGTAAGGAATGTCAAATGGGAAAGCAAGTTAGAACAACTTTTAAGAGTATTTCTGAGAAATCCAATAATGTTCTTGATTTAATCCATACTAACTTATTTGGTCCGACAAGAACAAGAAGTCTACAGGGGGATAGATACTTTATGCTAATCATTGATGATTATTCTAGAGTGCATTGGGTTACTTTTCTCAGGGAGAAATCAAAAGCTTTTGGGAAATTCAAACTATTCAAGGCAATGGTAGAGAATGAAACTAGTAAGAAAATCAAATGTTTGAGATCAGATCAAGGAGGTGAATTTATATCTAAGGAGTTTAATACATTCTGTGAAGTGAATGGAATCAGAAGACAACTATTAGCACCTTGCACACCTCAGTAGAATGGAATTGTGAAAATGCAGAATAGAACTATTCTAGATGCAGCTAGAAGCATGATATTGGAATAAAATCTACCTCATGTGTATTGGAGAGAAGAAGTGAATACAATGGTTTACACTTTCAACAGAGTTCACATCAAAGGTGAAACAGGTAAGACCCCTTATGAACTATGGTTTGGTAATACTCCTACTCTTAAATACTTTAGAATATTTGGAAGCAAATTCTATATTAGGAGAGATGAGTATATTGGTAAATTTGATCCTAGAAGTGATGAAGGAATATTTCTTGGTTATTCATCTAAGAGTAAGGCATATAGGTTTTTTAATACAAAATTGTAGAAAATCACCGAGAGTGCAAATGTGAAGATATATGAACACTTTAGAGGAAATTCAAGGTCTATAGATTTTGAACCGGCAGTTAAGATGATCATAAATGAACCTCTACAGAGTGCACCAGTACAGAATGTGGATCTAGTCACACCGGCATCATCAGAGAATTCCACAGTGACTGAAGAGAAACAAGAAGTGAACACACCAAGGTATGTAAGACTAAATCACTCTAAAAGTCAAATAATTGGGAATAAGTATCAAGGTGTAATGAAAAGAGGGAGACTAGCAAATGAAGAGGTATGTTTAATTTATCAAATTGAACCAACATTTTTTATTGAGGCATGTGAAGATAAACATTGGATTAAAGCTATGGAGGATGAATTAGAAAAAATTGAAAAGAACAATACACGGACATTGGTTCCTCGGCCTAAAGACAAAAAATGTAATTTGAACTAAATGGGTATTCAAAAATAAACTTAATGAAGATGGTAAGGTAATCAGAAGCAAAGCAAGATTAGTGTGTAAAGGATATTCATAGAAAGAAGGAATTGATTACAATGAAACCTTTGCACCGATAGCTAGAATTGAGGCAGTTAGATTATTTCTTGTGTTTGCAGCTCACAAGAACTATAAAGTGTATCAAATGGATGTAAAATGTGCATTTTTGAATGTTGATCTTGAAGAGGAAGTTTACATTAAACAGCTTGATGGATTTTCATTGATAAATGATAAAGATATGGTTTGCAGATTAAGGAAAGCCTTGTATGGATTGAAGCAAGCTCCTAGAGCTTGGTATGCTAGATTGGACAAATATCTTTTGAAGCTTGGCTACACTAAAGGTAATGCTGACAACAACTTATATTTCAAAGTGACTAATAAGGACATCTTGGTTATTGAAAATTTTGTTGATGATATCATTTTTGGAGGAGAAGATGGACTGTGTAAAGACTTTGCTAATAAGATGCAGGAAGAATTTGAAATGTCTATGATTGGGGAGATAAAATTCTTTTTAGGATGGTAGATTTCACATATTGATAAAGGTATATTCAAATGTCAAACAAAGTACTTGAAGGAACAACTGAATAAATTTGGTATGGAAAACTCTAAACCGGTAAGTACTCCTATTTCTTCAACTGATAAATTGACATTGAAGGATGATTTAGCCCCTGTTAATCCGACAAGATACAAATATATGATTGGAGGTTTACTATATTTGACACAAACAAGACTTGATATAATGAATGTGGTATGTGTTGTTTCAAGATTTTAGAGTAATCCTAAAGAAAATCATGAATCGACGGTGAAAAGGATTTTCCAATATCTACAAGGCACAACAAATCTTGGTTTATGGTATCCAAAAGATGAAAATTTTGATTTATGTGCATACACTGATGCAAATTGGGCAAGAGATGTAGATGAAAAAAAGAGCACCACCAGCGGGGCATTCTTTCTTGGTAGCAGATTAATTTCATGGTTGAGCAAGAAATAGAGTTGTACATCATTATCAACAGTAGAATTAGAATATGTTGCAGCAGCAACTAATTGTACTCAGGTATTATGGATTAAGCAAATGTTGAAGGAAATAAAGGTAAAATGCAAAGAACCTATAATCATTTATTGTGACAATTCAATAGTAATTGATGTATCAAAAAATCTGATATTTCACTCTAAAACTAAACATGTTTCTATCAAATATAATTTTTTGAAAGAGAATGTTGAAGCAAAAGAAGTGAGATTGTTTTATGTGAATACTAAAGAGCAAATTGTAGATATCGTTACTAAGCCTTTGCCTAAGGAAACTTTTAAATATCTCAAAGAGCGGCTTGGGGTAATACCCTCACTAGTAGAGACTTAGACAGTTGATGATTGGCATCAAACTGACAGAATTAACAGAGAAATCCTTTTTTAGCTTTGATGGAGGAGAGCTACTTCTCAGGGGGAGTAGTTGGTTATAACAATTGGTTATTGTAATTGGTTCTATGAATTGGTTGTATGATCTGGTATTTGTATTGTTGGTGTTATGGATATTTTGCATTAGTTTTGTCATTGATGTCAACACTTATCCTTCTGGAGATCTTTCGTTATGTTGAACCGACACATTATGTTCATCGACAAGTTCAGTGACTTATGCACAGTCACCGGTATATTGTTCACTAGCAAGTTATATTGTTCACCGACACTGAGGATGACTTGTTACCATCTGGAGATCACTTGGTTATGTCAAAGACATGGTTTGGATACTTGGTTTTTTGGTTATTGGTCTAATCGGGTTGACATGTTTGTTCTTACCAACAAATTGGTCTAGGTTATGGACCGACATGCATTATCTATTCCAGATCGGCATGACACATTATGGAGATGATTTATTAATTGAATATTGTTGTAAATGTATTGAGCTGACATGATGCATCACATCTTGACTTATTTGTAATTTATTTAAGTGTAATATGATTAGTAAGTCAACCTACACATTTGGTCTTAGGTTTTGGTATATATGCAAGATCTCATTTATGAAAAAATATAATAGGAAGATAACGAGATAGGGTATATGGTATTATATCATGGTATGTACAAATATTGAATATCATATGAGAAGACCATAGAGAAGGTTCAAGGAAGGTTTGAAGGTGATTATCAGAGCTTAACCGATACTGAATCCAACATTGGAGATGCTACTTTGAGCAATACATTATCATTAGATTTAACCATCCAATTTTTAGTCAGTGTGACTCCTATTTTGTGATTGAGTAGTGAGCTCTAGGCGGTTGGCCTTTCTGCATATGCAGACCTCATTTGTATACACATACTATCTGCAGTAGTATCATCTGATTGTGGGTAAGGTTTCCCACTGTGGTTTTTCTCCTTATAGGGTTTCCATGTACAAATCTCTGTGTTATGTGTTGTGGATGTTGTTTCTCTTTACGTTTTATGCATTGAGTTTCATCGGTATTAATATTAACTGCTAATCTTTCAACCGACATTAAGTTTGGTTTACCGGTATTAAGTATCAAGTTTGATTAAGTTATATTTGGGTTGAAATTAATAGACAATTGATTCATCCCCCCCTCTCATTTGCCTATGGATCCTAACAATCATATCTTGGGTTCATACCCTAGTTCATTATCCTCTTTCATAATAATCTCAAAAGTAGAATTTGTCAAGCTTGAAGAATTCAAAACTTTAGATTAAACCTTAAGTTGTTGTTAGGAAGTCTTGAACTTGTCCAACAATTGTCCTCTTGTCATCAACATCATTTTGTCAAACCAAGCTTAGTATCCAAGTGTATAAGTGAGACATTGTCAATTTGTCCTATTGTCCCTTGTCCTCTTAAGTTATTGACTTCATTTCAATTTCCTAAGGGTTGCATCTTTAGGGTTGCATTTCAAATTTTGTCTAAAACAAAAAAACCATAGGTTGCGTTCTTTCCCTAAGTTGCATTTTCATATCCCAAACTCCCATTTAGTTGCATATCATTGTCATTCCCAAAAATTCAAAAAGTCCAAAAACATAGATTGCACTATCATATCTTAAAGTTGCACTTAGTTTCATATCATTTTCATTCCAAAAATTCAAAAAGACCAAAAACATAAGTGGCATTGCCATCCTTTTAGGTTGCATATGTCAATTTCATTAGTTGCATTACATACTGACATGCCTATCAAAATGAGGTATCAAGTCTCTTATGAAGCCATGCCATCACAATTGAACAATAGATCATGTCAATCCAATTTCAAAATGCCTCATAACATGGATCAAACTTATCATTATGATTTAAATTTCCAAATACAAAAAGTAGAGGAGAAACTAGCTCAAGAAACAACGATTGCAGAACAAAGAGTGATAAACAGTCAAAATAATAGATCCCAAATGATGAAAGTGTTTCAAAAATTTCCAGGTCCAAATCCAAACCTTGAGCCAATTTATGTGAAGGCTCTCATTGAATGATTAGACATACTTGCAATCCTCTCACAAATAGAGATGATGAAACAATTTCAGGCAACAAATACAAATTTTGACCAAATCCCAAATCAAACTTCATTTGATCAAATTCCATTAAATCTAATTTTGAATCAAAAACCAATGGTCCATCAACAACCAATCATCCAAAAATAACCAATCATTCAAGAAAATCCATTGATCCAACATACACAACCAATGGCTCAACATATCCAAAATTTACAATCAACGCAACCAATTTTGCAATTTCAACAAAATGTTCAACCAATGATTCAACCAACACATCAAATGGTACAATTTCAATAACATGTCCAACCAAACAAACAACATCAACAAGTGGTTCAAACAACCATGGAATATCAACAACAAGTTCAATCAACATATCAATGCCAACAACTACAACCAAAAAATCAAAAACAAAAGTTGCAACACAAACCAAACCAAATTTTAAACACGTCGGAGAAATTCAACCAAAAACCAATTCAAAATAAAAAACATGGCATCAAACCAAGACCAAATTCTTGCCAAACAAGTTCAAGATCCGAAGCCAATCATGAAAAAACCTCGCAAGGATTCAAATGCATCTCCAAAGAAATATAGTTGTTGTAGACATTTCTTAAAGATAATCCTAAGTGATTCTTCTGAGGAAGATCAAAATTGTGCACCTATGTCTAGAAATGGCTCAACCCATCATAAGAAAATTTATTGTCCATAATAGATATCCATGCTAATCCAATTCATGATGCAAGTACCCACCATACTACATAAATGCTAGACTCAATGTCATTGTGTGCTTCATTTCCCATCAAACCTATTTTAGAGGATCCCATTCAAGTTCCATCTCCCTCGTGTCAAAGCATTAATTCCTACCTAGAATCCCCCACACATATCCAAAGTCCAACCCCATGTCAAGGGGATGATTCAAAGCATGAAGAAATGAACCCTAAAACAAATCAAGATCAAGATCCTGAAACCTTATCATCCCATCCAATTTTTATCCAAGATCCCATTTTCTCTGACACTCATGATGATTCCCTTATTCTTGTCAACCCTATCCAAAGTCTTTCTCACATTCCACTCTCTGAGAAAGATCAAGATATACCAATCCATCTTATCCCAAATGATCCCCTTCCATGTCATGAACACAATGTCCTTTTAAGTCCCATTGTCAATCCACTCCTTGAGAAAGGTCAAGATATCCTTTCCATTATTCCCAATTATGATCCCATTGAAAGCCAAGAGCAAAACACTTTTATAGATGAATCCAATGAACTTCCTCCTTGTCAACATTAGAATATCCTTTTAGCTTCATGTCCTCCACAAGATCCCTTTGTACATCCATCTTCATTCCTTAAGCAGGTCCATGTACACTCCAAGATCTCATTTCCTTTGATGATCATATTATTTCTCCCACTCCATCTCACAAAGAACTTGTCATTGATCCATGTCCACACATGATCCTAGTCCCCCTCATGATCTTTATCTCCCTCATGATTATATCATGTTCGAACAAGATGTTCATGAACCCCCTCCATGCACAATGGGTTCTTCCTCTTTGGTTTAGTCTGATCCACTCATTCTTGTCATATCGTATCCACCTCATAATGGATTTGCATCTTCTTCCCAAAGAAAAGAGTATCCTATGGGTCAAAATATTCATAAAGGCAAAGGGGTAGAAATACACAAGCAAGGACCCCTCAATGTAAACAAACTTATTAGTGGTCATGGCCTCAGTGTCATTCCTCAAAACATTGGTACCCCTGCTAAATCTCACATCCCTCCATCAAAATCAAAACATATGCCTTCCCCTTCATCCCTTCCATCCATCTTAGGTCCTTATATCCCTTCATCCCCTATTCAAGGTCAATAAAGGCACACCTCTTTGAGAACCTTCCATCCATCAAAAAGTCCTTCATATCATTCCTATCCATTCACACGTTCCTTTCCCCCTCCAAGCGATTTGGATGCCAAGCATAAAATTCATAAGCGCAACAATCCACATGTATTCAAGGATCAACCTATCCAATCTAATCAACATGTTAAAACAAAGCAAAATATGATCCAAAAAGAAAAAGAACAATCCAAAAGGCCACAAAGGCCCACTGAGAAAAAGAAAGAAAAATCAAAATCTATATGGTTTCCTAAATCCCTTGTGCAAGAAATGCATTCCAAGGAGCCACACAAGCATGAAAAATAAAAAAACTATGTGGATTCCTAAGCGACTCCTTGAAGCACAATAGTCTAAAGAAACACCAAAATTGGCATCCAAAATTGCTATTCCTCCATCACCTCCTTCATCCATTTTGGGTCCTTATGCCCCAAAATCCCTAGCCTTTCCTTCATCCAAATCTTAATTTTTGAGGCCTACTTTTCCTCCATCAATCTACCACTCAAGGTATGTGCCAATTCTAATATTTCCAACATTTCCATATGCTCATGCCTAATTCTTCCAATACCCTATACTTTATCCAACACCTCTTTTCCATCCTATCCAATCCTTGGCCTAAATCCTTAGTCCCACATCATTTCCATGTCATTATCCTACTAGCATCTTTGAGCATACTTTTAATAGTCATGGTCCATTTTTCAAGGCTACTATCCAAACAAAATATGCTTAATTCCTTTCATCCCTTATCATGTGTCCATTTCATGCTAAATTGTCAAAAATTAAAAAAATGGAAAAAATCAAAAGACAAAAAAAAAAGTGAAAAAAAGAAAAAAATATATGAAAAAAAGAGAGAAAAAATGAAAAAGAAAAGAAAAAGAAAAAAAGAAAAAAAATTCATCCACTGGTGAAAACCTGGCAAACAGGCTCCTTGGGCAAGTACCATGATGAAAATCCGACAAACAGACGTCACGTGTAATATATGAACCTCTTGCGTACCATACTTGGAGACAAGTTTCATTTTTTGCTATCTTATAATGTCTTATTACCCTCCAATATCTAGCCATTATTCTATCGTCCCTCATGTCTATATTCTCTTTTCCACCTTTGATCTTGACAAGGCTGAGGATCTTCATGAATGTCATGCATCATGTTCACAACTTTCAGTCTATCATAACTTTTGGTCTTTATCCATTGGCTTATTAAAACCTTCGTCCATATCCATTGGATTACTACAACCTTTCATCCATATTCCTTGGCTTATTACAACATTTTGTCACTATTCCTTAACCTGTCACAACCTTCAGTCCATATCCCTTATCCATTTTTGATCTTTCTTATTTTATCCTAGTCCATATATTCTTTTTTGTCCCTTGGTCTTGATCTGATATAGGGATGTAAAATGAAAAACATGGTTTCAAAAACCTCTTGACATCTCCCTCATGCCATGACATTGCTTTACATTGTCATATCCATTCCCTTATCGCATAGTGCGATAGCCCTTGAAAATTCAATCTACTTTGTCTCCATAATAAATTACCTTTGTCTACTCTCTATCCACCAACATTTCTGTAAGCTTATTTATCCAGTCATCATATTCCTTGCCTTGCTAGACACTGGGGGGCAAAAGAATAAAAATTAAATAAAGTTCTAAAAAAATCCCAAAAACATTCATAAAATTGCCTTGAAGAAAGCCAATAAAAATACGAAAAACTGTCCCAAAAAATCCAAAAAATTGAAAAATGTAACGAAATAATCCATATAAATAAAAAAAATTGTAAAATGTCCTTAAAAAAGCACAAAAAAAATTAAAAAGTTCAAAAACCCTAAAAATTAGAAAACATCAAAAATCCAAAAACAATCCTTTGCATTTCATTCCATCAATAAATTGTCCCCTTTGTACATAGATGAACATTTGAGCAAACATCAAACATAAACATAGTTAAACATTGTTCTTAACAAAATCACACATCAACAGATGAACTGTTCAACAAACCAAGGTTTCAAACCTGTCAAAGTTGTATCAATCAAAACAACATCAACATTATCAGTCCTTTGTCAACCATTATCATGGGTCTTATAGAGGGTGTGGTATACTTGGAACCAGACTGCATCTTGTCTTAGATGGGGTAATGAATTCCCTTAAACCAGACTGCATGATCGCCCTTTCATCACAACACTATCACTTTGGCAACAAAGATCAAAATGTTTGTTTGACATGTTTGAATTTGCGAGTCTTATCTTTTATTGATTTATCTTTGATCATGTTCCTATGTTTCTCGATGATGTCATTGAGTTATTTAGAGTGATCGAGATGGCTCATGGTCCTTTTTTGTTTTTGTCTTCTATTTATGGAGTGTTTCTAGCATTCTGGGGCAAGTATGTCTTAGGTGTCTATGATAAGTACGTTCTCTTTGTGAATGTCGCACATACCTGGACCCTTGACACACTTCATGTCTTCGATATTTTGACGCATTCCTTGTCTGCGATGTGTTTGTTTTACGCAAAGGGATTGCATTATTGCTATGAACTTCCATGTCAGGTGTGTTGCATCCATTTTTCTACATCAAAATAAGGACCTTATTCCGTAATGTGCACTTCAAGAAGCAAGGTTCATCATTTACTAACTTTTGTTCGTCTGATTTATTCTTTGTCTAGTATTTCTTCAGTCTATCTACATGTTGATAAATTGATCTCTCCTTTGGATTTTTTTCCCACTTTATTGAGGGGGCACACATATACCTTATTATCATTGGGACAACATTATTTTTCTTTGAAACAATGCTCAAAATCACATTGTCTCAAAGAGGGGCAAAATGTAGACACTAAAAACTGGTTTATGCCTGCATCGCTAAACTTTAATTTTTAACATGTCTTCTATGTCACATTTGATTTTCATCATGTGTTGACATTGGGTCATTCTTCCTATTCTATCTGATTTCTTTCCAACCCTAACAAACCTATTAATCATATTTGGCCCTAAATCATCATGATTAGCAGTTTTATCATTTGATCATTTGGTCCTAAATCAACCTTTATTTATAATTAATCAGTCATTAATTATCAATCTCTTCAATCTTTTTATCAAATCCTTTTCGATTATCTTTAATAAATTCCCATTAGTCTTGTATCAATAAATCATCAATTTAAATCAATTGCAATGTCAGAATTAATCATTTTGACATCTCATTTGTCTTTATTGTGTTTAATCATCTTGTCATTATTATCATTATCAATTTCCTTGTTTTATCAAAACACCTTTGGATTATGCTCCTCTTAATCATTTTTCCTTGTCAATTGTCATCAATTATTTCAGTATTGTCAATCAGTCATTTTATTTCGGTCATAATTTGGGCCTACTTCAATATTGGGGTTGGATTCCTATAACTATCTCATCAATTTCTTCATTTTAGTCATGTCATCTTTATTAACATTTCTTCTTAGGTAAATGAATTTATTCATTTAGTCCTCTTATCCTAAGTTCAAAATTAAATGATCTATTTGTTTAATTGGCTAATTTGGAAATGAGGAAAAATTTAAAATTTATAATCATTAATTTCTACCTCATTTCCTTTCTTCACTTAACTCTTCCACCTTCCAAAAAGCACCTCACTTCATTTTTCATTTGAAAATGAAACTTCTCTTTTTGCATTTTGTTCGAAAATAAAAGCTTCTCTTTTTTTCTTTTTGTTCAAAAATAAAGGTTTCCCATTTACCTCCACTTAACTCTACTTCCTGACTAACATGAGTCGTTGATCGCTTTTCGATCACAACCATCCATTCTAAGCTTCTTCCTCTATAAATTCAAGTCATTTTCCTCTTATCAAACAACTTCAAACACTTGACATATGCGATTGTTCTCGTCCTTTGCTTCCATTTTCATATCTTCAAGTATTCTCACCTATCACACTTTTTCCCTCACTTCATTTGAATGTGTAGACACCTACAATTGTCTTGTCTAATTAAATAAATATTTTTATTTATTTAATTATTTTATCCTAAGTCTTCTATTAATTAAATAAATCTTTATTTATTTAATTTTCATTAAACCTCTTCTAGGCCTTTCCTCATTTAAATAAATACTTCAATTTATTTAAATTGTCCTTTTCTTACATTAAATAAATTTTTTATTTATTTAATTGATCCCACTTCCTCTATTAATTAAATAAATATTTATTTATTTAATTAATTCATTAGCCTTTTTTTTGTATTAAGTATCATAGAATCACAAAGCTCATTTTTGCTCATTCGAGCATCCACGTTATAGACTTATTACAAATAACAACTCCTTTCGAGCAAACTTAATACAAATACTAGCTCCTTTCGAGCACCAAAATAGAAACAACAATTGGAAGACCAAGGGTCACAACTTAGAAATCCACTTTAAACAATGAGACAAATACAACCAATAGAAGACCAAGAGTCACAACTTAGAATTCTACACAAAGGTGTCCTTGATGGGAGTTGAACTTGGGTCTCCACATTGAGAACTCAATGCTTTAACCAACTAAGCTCAACCCCTTGGACCATTAGCCTTTTCTACCCATGACACATGTCATTCATCTATTAATTCCTACACTACCTACCCCTTTTATCGTTTTATTATTTCCTCTACCTACCCTTTAATCCTAGTCAACCATTTATCTTTACACCTCTCAATCTTATCCCTCCATTTCTTATAGTGTCTTCTATATAAGAGGATATTCTCCTTCATTATCAACCCTAATGATCATTCTAATCAAGGTGTCTAATCAATCTTATGCATTGAAGCCTTTTTGCAATCAAGCTATCAACCGCATTTTCATTCTTTGTTGAGCTCTTGTGCACACATAAATTTTGAGAGCAAATATATGAAGCAAGATCAATGGAGAAAGGAAGACAATGGATATTGAAACCCTACTAGACATGAGAATGGAAATAATGCTTTATTTTGTTGATTTACATGATCTTAGGTATCTCTATTGGTATTGGTGAATGTTTCATTGTAGGACTTAGATTGTTTGTGGTTGAATCTTTATGGTTTACAATAGTTTATCATCACTTTTCACCATACATATTTTGGCATGCCTGGTGGGACATGGATTTTTGTTAGATATATGTTTTTTGCAGGTTTTTATAACCCTATATTGTTGTTTTGTAAAACAATTTGGAGAATAACCTTGTGCAGCTAGGGTTTTGGACACAAGATTAATATCTTGGAGAGAATTGATCCAATCTCACAAATGGCTTGAAATTTTTGTACCAAATTGTTTTTTTAGATTGGGGACAGTATCAGGAGTGTTCAATCCAAAATTCAGAATTTTTAGAGAATATTTAAGTTTTTTTTTTAATTTTTTATGATTTTTCATAAAAAATTAATTTTGGAAGAAAATTAGAAAAAATATTCAGATTTTCTTAGATTTCTGGAAAGCTCTCAGAATTATAGATGGGGTTTATTTTTGGTGATTTAAATTTGGGTGCAAAATATTTCATGAAAAATTAGATCTTTAAAAATCAGGCTTTTTCATTATTTTGATTAGATCTCATAAACGGCTTGGAATGTTTGCATAACTGTTTTTTTGGCAGGTCAAGAATAGTATCAGGCATGCTCAATTAAAATTTCATATTTTGTGGAACATACTTGAATTTTATATGAGTTTGTTATGAATTTGTATAAAAAAATTCTTTTTGAGAGCAAATTAGTGAATTTTTCAGATTTTCTTATATTTTTAGAAATTTCTCAGAATTATACATAGGATTTGTTCTTTGTGATTTTAATTTTGATGCAAAATAATTCATGAAAAATTAAATCTTTCAAAATTAGGGTTTTACAATATTTTGATCATGTATGTCACAAACTACTTGGAATTTTTGTAGGAATTTTTTTATGCGGGTTGGTAAGGGTATGAGGTGTTTCTAGTAAAAAATACAGATTTTTTGGATTAATTTTGAATTTTCTATGAATCTTTTTATTTTTCATAAAAAATTAAGTTTTGAAGCAAGTTAACAATTTTTTTGGATTTTCTTACATTTCTAGAAGTGTCTTGAAATTTTAGAGGTGGTCTGTTTTTTATGATGCAAAAGAACTCATGAAAAATTAGATCTTTGAATCTGTCAAAAAATGTCTTGTCGAAGCCCCCTATTTCACAAAGTCTTTTGGATTTAAAATTTACCTAACTTGTGTGCTTGTAGGAAGGGTATTATTTCAAAACTACTAGTGCAGGAACTTTGGCAAAGATTTGATTTTAAAATTTCTTGTTTGTCTTCTTTAGTCTAGAAAACACTTCCATTGGTGCTCTAAAATTAATAAGTGTCTTTTGTGTCTTGAGCAATAGGCTCTTTTTGTTTCCTTTTAGAGGGCATGCCTCCCGAGTAGCTCATAAGGCCAAGTGAGAGGGAACGACCCAAGTGGTAACAAGCTAAAGCCAAGTTCTTCCAAGCCACTATAAATATATGCATTTGTGACGAAAGTTGCTAGCGATGGGTGTTGATTAGTTCATACCAATGGCATGTCTCTCCATAAACCCTATAGAACACAACCTCTATAGGTTGGGGGCCTTCTTTAATGGAGCGTACGTCGCCGCATGTATGGCCACTTGAATAGATGCCCTTACTAGATACCTTTTGTGTTAGAAGCCAAAAACCTTCTAGTTGTTGGCGCAGGAGGTTGAACCTCTGAAGTGGCTCACATTCTTATGGTTCTTATTAGAGATACAAAGTTTGTCACGAGGAGTTTTTGTGGGGACTAGTGTTTGGCTGTCGTGGAGAAGTGAGTGCCGAGGGTGGAGCCGATGGGGTCAAGCATCTAAGTATCCACTCTGAATTGCATTGCTTGGGGTAAACCCCCAAGTGAGATTCAAAAACTATTGTCCCAATCAACCCTAGGATTTCTACTTGCATGATCAAAACACTCAAACGTTTTCAATCAAAACAAAGAAACACTATGTATACCATGATTTCAAGTGTATGCAAAAACATTTCACATTATACTTCATATTTGGCAACATTTTGGATCCTTAAGACAAAACACTTTCAAACATTTAGTCTTCATGGTTATTGTGTCTTCTTACCACTAAAAGTCAAAACATTGAGATTTGGTCACATTCAACAACTTCACAACTGGACAAAATTGTAAAACATTTTCAAAATCACATCTGGGTTTACTTAAATTGCGTCTTTGTTTAGAACTAAGAAATTGCAAAAGATTTGTCAAGAGAAAAGGGACAATTTTTCAAATCTAAAGAGCTTCTAAGGCTGCTTCCTATAGCGCTTCATTCTTCAGTCAACCTATCTTGGTCATACATAGTCAATCATTTTCCTTCACGTGCATTTCACTCACACATATCTTCCAAATTTGAGTCAAAACGTTATTTTGCTTGTTCTCATCAAACTTTGTAAACATACTACAACACAACACTAGGTGATTCTTGCATCAAGATCCATCATCTTAGGGTCTCATTTGGTCTTCTTGATTCAAGGTCAACTTACCTCATCAAGAGATTCATCATCTCTTTGGAAGCCACACCTTACTATAAAAACATACATACTTTGGTCTTACACTCTTGGACATTGCAAGTTTACCCTAGATTCATCTACATTTCATACACCTCTTGGTCTTCCATAGTCTTTGCATCTGCATCCTACCTTTCATTTTGGTCAAGACTTTAGTCCATGGTTGAAACACGTTCACAAAGTTCTAGAAGGGAATCCGAAGAAACTTTAAGATCTTTAAACATGAGTACTTATGAGTTTGATGGAGACAAATTATACAATCCATTTGAACACTGCGGTAATATACTAGACAATGACAACAATGACAATAACAATGGAAATCATAATGACAATGACAATGTATCTATGGATTCTACAGAAGTTGAGGAAACTATCATGGATCCCCATTTTAATAAATTGGTTCAAGAAATCATGAAAAGGGATAGACAATATTTCCTACAAGTCAGGGTACAAAGTGGGACAAGAATACCTCATAGATTTGATATGTTATAGATTTTGGAGGATGATCCAAATCAAGCAAATCAAGTTAACACAAGGCAAAGGAGGCCCAATAGTGGTGGTAAGAAAGAGCATCTTGTGCTTGAGTCACCTTCATCCCTTTTTAAAAAACCTAAGATTCCAAACACATACACTCATTCTCACGCTAGTTATGATAGAACCTCTCATGAACAACCCCTCAGCCGTCCTTTCCTATGGAGAAGAACTACCACCATGCATGACCATCATGATACCCAAGATAATACCAATGCATACAATTACACTCAATAAAACATTCAAAATTATGACACGAGGATGTTAGACAATTTAAATAACCGGAAGACAACTGAGAGGGCATGGGGGTGAATTAGTTGTCACAGATTACTAGAACTATTAGCAATTAAAAATTTAATACCGAAACCCAAAACATTAATAGTGGAATGCTTAAACTAAATCCCAAAATAGCACTAAAACCAATTAAGCATAAAAAATAATCACAGAATAAAATCCATCCACATGATACCAAGATTTATACGTGGAAAACTTGGTAAAGGGAAAAACTACGGTGGGAAGCCTACCGATAGTCAGATAATACTTTTGCAGTAAGTATGTGAATTACAATTAAGGGGCCTGCACTTGCAGGAAGGCCAATAGCCTAAAGCGCACTGCTCATCACAAAATGAGCCTCATTGACTACATAGAAATTTAGACTAAAATCCAAAGAAGTGTTGAACTGCAAAAGATAGCATCTCCTATGCCTGAGTACAATTCTCGTTGAGCTCAATACCAAAGGACTAAATCCTCTTACATAAACCCAATTTGATCTCCAATGATCGACCAAATCTTCTTCTTGAATGATATTACATTATTTACAAATTACATTCCTTGACCATGACCTCTAACCATAACCATGATGATCTACAATGAGATCTTACATCTATATATACAAACCCTCGACCATAAACAATTAGGTCGGCCACCAAATAATAAACCAATTACATAATTACAAACCATGTCAGCCTTAGACCAAACAAATAATATCCAACACATAAGACATCCTGAAAATACATCAAGAGGTCCAATCCACACGTTACATTAAAGCTGGTCCATAACCTAGATCAACCAAGACCTAGTATAGGTCCACACGCTACAAAAATGATCTCCATTCACCAAGTATCAAACATGATCACCAACAACATCCTAAAACTCCATCAGAAGTTGCACCAACACCACTTATGCAATTCATCAAAGATTTTCAACAAAAGCTCTGTCGGTGAAACCCTCATTGGAACCAGAAACTAAGCTTCTAAGAAAACAGGATAGCATCTAATCACCAGACAAAAACCAACTGACCAAATATGAGAATGAGTATCATGAACAAGCCAATTCCATCACCAAACTATATCAGAGCCTACCAGATCATGTTGGATCCAAATCAACTAGAAACCACTCGACCCACCGGGACCAGAAGGGTCTCAGTTGTTGGCATTTTGAGTTTGTTGGTATTTTGCATAGAGATTGCTTAATCCCACCTCAACCAACTTTTTATGAATATCCCATTTCATCTTCTTCAATCCACGATTTTTCACATGAAGCAAACTCTTCACACAAAACCAATTCATTATATGATTTATCCCTAAACTGGCCTAATAGAATCTCCTCACTATTTGTTAATTTTTGAGTCCTTTCATACACAACTGTTTGTAATGGAACAATTAATTTGTAACTATTTAAAACATTATTTTCAAGGACACACACCTCAACCAAGTTTTCATGAACATTACCCTGGATGGATCCCTATGGCATAGACACAAGTTTCAACCTACTCTCATCATTTGAACACACCACACAACTATCTATCTCACAGACATTATCAACAAGAAATGATGGCATCTCATCATCTGAATTTTCATTACTATATATAATTAATTCCTGAGAAATTGAATCCATATCATCAAAATCTTGCATACTTGCATCTGCTTTATACATAAAACTTTCCAATTCTTCATACTCACTCTTGGATTTGTTTGAAACACAAGACTGCAAATGAACCTCTTGTAGGATCTCCTTCCTTGAACAACCATTGTTGTTGTCATTTGGTGGAGTGACTGACATCATCTCTATCTCTATATCAATTATGTCACATAATTTCTCACTAACCTTTTCTTCATCAATATGAATAATAACCACTAACTGGGACAAGTTCTCTTCTATCACATTTTTGTTCAAATCATAATCAATAACAGGGTTAATGTGATCAATAGGGATGAAAATTTCTTGACATTGATCTTCTTCTTTAGGCTCATGCCTCTCTTTAACATCTAATATCTTGGGATAACATACCCTTGCAGATAGATAACCCTTAGGGATTCCATACTTCAATTTGTTCTCAATATCCATTGCTATCCTATAAGCCTGATGCAGGGTTTTGGGATCCTTGTCTCTCAATAGATAACTCTCTTCCTCATCAAATGTAATCAAATAAACAACTCAACATACTACATCATTTGGTCTATAACTGCTAGGAATGTCATCCAATGTTCTAGAAAACCTGAGATTAAAAGCGGGAACTAGCTCATCCTCTTCCTTCTGAATATCCATGAATCTTTTCATAACTGAGCCTGGACTAATTCTTTCACCAAACTATTCCATGAATGCTACCTGTAGCATCGGAATTAGGAAATCATCACAAAACAAGATAAACATAATAGCTCAATCACAAATGCATTCATTGCAATGAATCTATCCTAAACACATTCAATAGAGACATAAAGATAAAACATTTAAAAAGATTATGCAAACCAGATGTTCCCTTCATGCGGCTCCATTGTTCTTCTTTCTTCTCCAAATAGTTTTTTTGTAGATCTCACCTTCAAGTGCATAAACCTAATTGAGAAAGCAAGATTGACATTGACACAAGAATACTCGAAGCGTGATTTGACAAAGTGATTAGAAATTCAATAGTCTGATTAGGGATTATTAGTTACCAATTACCAATTACCAATTATTAGGGATTTGATTGAAGAAATCCATCCAATTTATAGATAAATTGAAGATAGGACAAATTAGCATGAAATTGATATTTTGGCAATTTAGTTCAAAAATGGCACAACTGAGTGGAAAAAGGAAGGTTATGACACCTTCTATGTCATGAATTATGACATATTTCCAATGCAATGCTTAGAGAACTAGGACCTTATGACATCTTGCTATGTCAAGAGTATGACACATGAAGCACAAAAATAGGGAGAACCAGAGACAATTTAATTAGGTGGAAGTTGCAATTAGGAAATTAGAAAATAGGTGGAAATTAGGAAATAGGAAAATTAGAAATGATGGAAAATTAGAAAATTAGGTAAATTAATTAATAATTTGTCATTTATTAATTAATTCACAAAAAGAGGAATAATTAGTTAGCCAATTAAATTAAACATTTAATTGTGACACGAAGACCTAGGATAAATAAATACATTATTTAACCTAGAGGGAGAAAATGACAAACAAGATTAAATGAATAAATCATAAAACCTTGGAAGATGAATTAGAAATGCAAAGACGACAATTAGGTCTTGACAAAGGATAGTTGATATCGATTCGATCATGATTTTGGATTGATAAATGACCAGTGTTGATAAATGATTTGATTGAGATTGGTTGACAAAAATCAATGACAAATTGACCAAATTGACATGATTGAAAAGGACAAGGATCGATGACGAATCGATCCTTGTATGACAGGATTGACAAGGACAAAGATCGACCAAAATCATGACTGAAGATTGTTGTCGACAAGACCAAATTCGAAAGCGAGACAGATGAAGAATGTAGAAGAATGACTCGATGCTCGCAAATGATAAAGACCAAATGCGTGACATAGGAGAAATGTTAATGCGACGCAAAAACCTAAAATGAGGCAATGCGCAAATGTTAAAGTATGACTCCGCAAGCGTTGACCATTTTTAGGTGTCTACACTACCTTTAGTTCATCCCATGAAGAGATAGAATATGCTGGTAGATAAGAAAATCAATCTCTATCATTTTCCTTCAAAGATTGAATAAACAATTTCATAAAGACATCTTCCTAATTTACCTCAAAATCTCCCATTAATTCAGAAAACTCCTGCAAATGTTGTCATGTTGATTCTGATCTCTTCCCATTGAATTTTGGTAGGTGTTCCCTAAACTTAGTAGGAACAATATTTGGGAAACCTTGGATACCATTAAAACTCAATGGCTTATATCTTTCCATAAAGAAAAATCTATGGTGATTTGGCAGAGGTTGCACATTCACACTTGACATTTCATAGGGAAGTACAGACACATAATACATATTTTCATTCATTTCCCTACTTTTTTCCTTTGCCATAAATCTTAAAATATCATAATGCATAGCTCAAAACATACTTCATCTAACTTCATACAGAATGTGAAAATTGTGTCACAGAAGCATGTAAGATAATCACTACCATTCCCTTCTTTAGTGCTTTACTCACTTTCTAGGGAACATTTTTACACATAATTTTCATGACAATATACTTGACTCATGAAAATCAAAATACCTGGAAATGTTGAAGTTTTTGGTGCCTTATTTAATCGGGGATTCGAGAAATCACCTTCAATTCTTCCAATCTTTAACACTGATCTTTGACAGATTCACCACCTCCTTGCAGAAGACAAATACTCAAACAGTTAGAGTTTCTTCACAGGTTAGATTTGTTTCAACACAACACTACAACACTTCCTCATCATCACATGGCATCATATGGATTCCATCCTCAACTTGTTGGGGTACTTCACCATAAGATCTCAAATCTTCTTCATCTCTTCTACAAATTCTTTGGTTCTTCTTCAAACAAATGCACACTGGTGCATAGATCTCAGAGTTTCTGAGTCACCACTCACAATCTATGAGGTATTACAAAATAATCTTGAAACATGGACAGATCTAAACAAAACTTTATATCAAAAGATGAATCACAACAGATTCTCCGTCAACATTTATGAGAATTGACTCAAACCGACAAGGGATAGATTAAGAAACTCTTCACTCTACGAGGCAAAGATTTGGGTCCTGTGACATGGGAGCAACGCTCAACCATCAAATCATAGGAAGACATGGAAAACATACAATATCTTCCCTAGTAGAGTCACCATTTTTGTTGGTGACTCAAATGGGATAATCTCAACAATATATTAAGCACATTTTTTCTAACTAGAGATTCTCAACAATTCATTTCCCTAGCAAAGTCACCATTTTTGTTGGTTCCCAAAATATAACGGGTTTATGTGCTGCCACAGAGCAGAGACCAAGTTGATTCCTTCGAGATACCTATGGAAAGCCACTTCCAACTATCAATGTCCTTCAAGCTTGGACCAACTTCAATAAGGATACAAGATCCTTCTACAAGATCTCATAAAAGGGCTCGACGGAAAGGGAGAATGCTCAAGGATGGAAAATCCTTCAGTGATCCTCAACCTTAAGCTAGAGTATGGGATGGGTGGGATAACTTCAGAAAATACATGAAAATGTAACAAATATATTTTGATATTTAAAAGATTGTTTGAGAAGTCACAAAGAAAATCGACAAGAAACCGAAAACCTAATGACATCTACTAGAAAAATACCAGTGCCTTATGCATCGGGATTATAGAGTCTCTGAAATGTTACTGAAATTTGATGAAAGTTATCTAATAGCTGATTTAGTCTTAAACAAAATTGCCTTACAATATCATTCCATCTACAATCCCTTACCCTAACTACTTATCAAATCCTGGTACAAGTCTTATCACTCTGTAATTTCATTCAAGCATTTTTAATTAATCCTTTGGATTAAAGCATAAAATGGAAAACTACACACATCATAACAATGCAATAAGTAAATGAAACCCTTGATCCTATTAACTCAAAAGAAAAGAAAATTGTAAGTGGGAGAGTAAAGATTTGAGAATATATCTATATTAATCTCATAAGCTATCTTTTATCAGATAACAAACAACAATTTCATTTACAGAATAACCCATTTGAAAATAAAATTGGTAACTATTTCATTACTTTTGCTGTGTAGAATGACATTATAGTCCCTTCAGTTTTCCATGACTCCCTAAAACTATATGGAACCTACTTTACACAGACCCTTCTCAGAAATTTTGGAACCATAACTTATGGCCTTGATTTCCCCTTCATAAAAAATAAGGGAGTGACAAGCTTCAGGCCTAAAGACACATGTCACCAAAGACCAAGCCCAAGAGGCCATACATAATTCTGTTACAAAATATTCCTTATCCACATCTCTGAGATATCATCCTTGTCTAATCAGTCCTTTACCCAATGAAGACCTTCCACAAGCTTTCTCAAGGGTGAGTCAACATTAAAAAATTTAAACTCATCACCATCTATCTTAAGTCGACAAGTCTGCATCCTATTCATCCTATCTTTCCCGTGTGGGCTACGACCAATATCTTTAACGATCCCTTTTTATATCAAATTTGAAACTCATCTATAGATCCCCAACCTGGCAAATCAAATGATCATTATTGATCGATGTGGAAATTGACCTTCCATCTGTATTTATGGATCCATAAAATCATGACAAATCACTCCCATATCATCTTTTAACCCAGCTCTGTCAGTAGCCCCATTGTAGGTCTTCTGGATTAGTTTGAGACACATGGAATCATCTCATGATGCCACGGTCCATAACCTTCTTACAACTTCTATCACGGGGATACGAGGGCCATCGAATATGTTCGCACTTTATCGCTTCAGCACAGTGCCCATTAACCTTTCCAGAATTAAAAGTCAAGCACCTTTTTGCCTTGAACATAACATCACCATTCATCTTGAACATGTGCCAATTGATGGGACCATAAGTAAACTAGTCTTTACCACTTGAGAACCAATAACACAAATTTTTGGCAAGTAAAACTACCAACTTGCCCTTTTCCACCGAAGACACATGGTATCATCTCGTGATGTCACACTCTTTATCGTCCCTGCATCTTCAATCATGAAGAAATGCAGATCGTTAAATCTGTTATGCTTTTTTCAACCAGATGAAATATTTTGGACGTGGGAAGAAATGCTAAAAGGAGACCGACTATAGGGAAGATTTTATGTGACTTAGGAAAATCATTTCATAGACCGGTCTAACGTAACTTAGTGCTTAGGAAATAAAATGGCCCCGCCAATGAAATACAACCCTCGGCCTTAAGTGGGAAAAAGGTAATGATAAGATATAACATTGTTTGGGTTTTTTCTTCACAAAGCTTAGGAAAATTTGATGAACCCTAAACCCTAGTTTTTGAACTTTGATAGAGGACACAATAAAACCAGTATGGTAAAAAATTAAGATCAAAATTGAAAATTCTTATGCAATCAATTTTCAGGGCTATCACCCCATATTATAATATTGTTTTCCTATAGGCCATAGTGGAATAATATTCTGGGTTCAAATCCCACTGTGGTTTTTCCCATTTGTGTTTCCATGTAAAAATTTGGTGTTATGATTTTGTGGTTGATTGTTTTATGTTCCTGCATTTCAGTTTCATGTTTATGCTTCCAGTGGTTTAAAGTTAAGTTTGAAAATTTCCTAGCTGGTAGATCATTGATTCACCCCCCCCTCTTAGTGATCCCTGATTCCAATAATTAGTATCAAAGCCTAGTTCCTCTGAGGAAGCTTAATTTCTTGAGGAAGGTTCGGGAGATTGAATCAATGGATTTTGATTTTTAGAGACAACTCAGTGTGGCACTTGAGGATCTTGATGCAACAAGAAATGAGATTAGTTCCTTGAAAATAAACTTGAATGATGCTGATGATTTCATCAATGACTTGAAGGATCAAGTGAACACTTCAAGAGACAAGAGGAAATAATTAATGAACAAGCTAAAGGGGAAATAAGATCAAATCATGGAAAATTAGGGTAAAGCTAATGAATGTGACAAGCTTGAGAGAGAAATCATTGCCTTGAAGAATGAGATGCAATCCATTGTGATGAGGCTAACTAAGGAGATTGAGGATTACAAGAAAAATGAAGAGAATCTGGCACAACCATTGAAAGAAAGAGTTGATGAATGCTTCAGGCTTACCTATGAGAATAATAAGTTGAAGATTGAGTTGACATAGTCAAGGAATAATGGTCAAGACCTTGAAAGACAAATTTCTTCCTTAAGAGATGAACTTGGTACTACTACTGATTACAAAGATAAATTCAAAGCTAGCTCATCAAGGCTTGATGAGATGCTGGAAAGTCAGAGACATGGAAAGGACATGCAAGGAATTGGATTTGAGAAAGGTGAATCCTCTGGATCTCGACAAACCAATGCAAAACCTAATCAAAAGAAGAACAAGAATCCTCCAGTAAGACAACCTAATGCCCATAAATTAAATGGTATCTGCTTTACTTGCAATAAATTTGGTCATATGGAAAATCAATGTAGAAGTAGGATGAATAATGGAATGAACAACATGAATAATAATCCTACCTTTACCGGTTAGTGTTTCATATGCAATTATTTTGGTCATAAGTCAAATATGTGTAAAGTAATAAATAACTTCCAAAACAAGAGGTGTTATGCTTGTGGGATGTTTGGACATATATCTAGTTGGTGCAAGATGAGACCAAATTAGATGAATTCTAGACCTATGTAGAATTTTGTTTGTCGTGCATGTGATAAAACCAGTCACATTGCAAAGTACTGCAAAAGCAAGAATAGTGCTCTGGTAGACAAGAACAAATCAGATGAGAAGGGCAAGGAAAAGGTAGAAGAGATCAGAGACAAACATGAGAAGATGTGGGTCAGAAAAGATGAATCGAAAGAACACAATGCATCTGTACCCAAATCCGGTGCAGAATCTTCATCTGGTAATTATGGCTTTATGCCTTAGGGGGAACTTTTCATGCAAATTCTAAGGAACTCCTCTTCAGTGATCTACAATCAATTTCAAAAGTTTGTAGAAGGCTTAAATCATATACGCAGATATTATCCAAAAGTTTCAGAGAAGATTCAATGCTTCAGTAAGTGACTCTATGAAAATCAAGGTAACCAGTTGCATCATTTATTACAATGAAGAATTAGGTTTTTGAAGGTTACAAGGGCATTTCAAAGCTTCATTCATTACAATGTGATCAAGAGACTAGTGGATAGAAGAAGAGAAAAGAAATTTAGCAATCTCAACAATGATTTGAGCGATCCTAAAGAGATTCCCAATGCCCAGTTGCGACTTAAGGTATTTATTTGTTTCAAACTATCAGTTTCTGCAAACCCTAAGTTCAAAATTTCTTCAGCTTCTGGAATTACCACCCCGCTTGTTGTGGAGATTAAGGATAGAGCTCAACCTATTTTTAAGAAACATCCTTTTAAATCTGTCGAGGATGATCCTGAAGGTGCATTTTCCTTTGTACCCTACAATATTCTTCACAATGAGGGCAGTAGGGCATACATCCACTATGACCTTGATGAACTTGGGAGCACATAAATGTTGAACCTATACAAAAAACATTTGGCAGACAACTTGGGAAATCTCAAGCTAGAATATAAGCATTTGTAGGTGAAGGGTTTTTCTTAATTCATGCATTTTCTGACTTTTGATGAGAAAGAATGGATTCAGTTTGTACTTGGTATAATCCATGATGAATTTATGTGGTTGGACAAGCCTCACAAGATTACCAAGTAAGCAATCTAGGTTGTAACTTTTCTAAGCTCATCTGGTGAAGTGCCCAGCGTGAGAAAAATATCAAACAACACTGTGATTGCCTCCATTGGTTCCCAGTTTGACAGTAGTGTGATGACCATAAATGACATTCTAGAGCATGATGTGAAGTTTTCATCAATGGTGGTCAGATACAAGGTGTACTAGTCAAGTAGACACAACTTTGTCTCTGATACAACCATATACTTTGCCTATTTGATGTTAAAGGAAGACAAAAGGTATGACTTGTGTACTATACTTTTGAATGAGTTGCTAATAAAATTAAATAAAATCAAACAAGACAAGAAGCACACTTTTAAATTTGGCACCTTTATCATATGTTTGTCTTTCTACTTCATGATTGAAGTCCTTGGTGTTCAAGGAAAGTTCCAATGGGCCTATGACAGACCAGTTGCTAGGCAAATCCAAGAAGGGATTATGAGAATTGGTGATGGCACAATGGGAATATCTTCTCTCTGGGCTTATTTCAAAACTTTCCAAGCAGCAATGAAAAGCAAAGAAATAATCCTGAAGGTGACAGTGGAGAAATATGAGGAAATAATCTGCTTCATGGTTGATAAAGACCAATGCTTGATGGAAGAAGTTGAGCCCAAGACTATGTGGATTCTTCCTAGGGGGTATGAAGTTGATGTTGCCACCCTATAAGTCCATGCTCAACATCTATTGAGTTAGCTGGTTGATGAGAAGGAGGAAAGATTTGGAACATTCAAGGAGAAAGACCTTGAATTGCACAAACAGTTCATTGTATCTGCTAGAAAAAGAAAATTTTCAAAGATGGTTGAGGAAGTGGCAGTGCAAATGGGATTCACCCAGGAGGAGGTGAAGCAGTCCAGAGAGAAACATGCATAGATGGAGGCCAAAGAGGAAACCAAAAAGCCTAAGGCTGACTCGGCTCCCTCCAAGGCTAAACCAAAAGAGACCAAGTCTTTCCCTACTCTGGTGACACCATCTTCAGGATAGAGCCCATCTAGAAAGGGAGTGTTGAATAAAAAGGATAAGTCTAAGAGGACTTATGTTGTTGTCTCTAGTGGCCTCTGAGACATAATTTGATGAGGAAGTAGGCAAGGCTAAGAAGGAAGGTGAATTTGTATGAGTGGTGAGGAAGCCATAGTTCGGTGGAGCGTAGCAAAGAAAGAAATCCAAATTTGAACATGCCCCTACTAGAAGAACCAAAAGTGGAAGACAGTTCAAAATTCATCTTTATAGAGATATTGAATCCGATGACCTACAAGGTAAATACACAAGTGTTCCTCCAGTGTCAATAAACCAATTAATAGATGAAATAATTGTTGATGGAAATGTGAAGAATCTTAGAGCTTATTATGAACATCTAGATGAGGTAGATCAGAAAAAGGTTGAAGAAGCCATTGTTTTATAATTGCATAATTTTAGTAAAACATTGATTAAGCTAGAGAAGATAATTCCTAAGGACCTATACAACATTATTGATGCAAGGAGATTGACTTCTAGCAAAACAGATAAGGAATTGAAAGAAACAGAGTTGATAAATGTTTGCACCTATATCACCTGAGATGAAGTCAAAAGGCTCATTGAGGAAGCTAATAAGAAAGATTTCATAAGTAAAAACAAGGTAAATAGATTGATGATTGGCAAGGTGGAAGAGGTAAGAAAGGAAACTGAAGATATATGGAGAAAAATAATTGTGAATGATCCTTTGTATAAAGATGCATTTAAGTCTTCTTACTGTGAGTAAAAGGTGTTTCCGGTGATCAGAAGGATGAAACTCAGACCGAGGGAAATCTAGAATATCAAGGCAACACAACTCTTGATGTTGAAATCGATGATAATCCTATGATGGTAGATAGTTCAGTAGCCCCTGAGATTCAAAAGGATGATATTGCACCAAGTGGAAACATCATTGCACAAGCTAAAGGGGATGGAGTAGAGAAACATGATGTTGAGGTTGACAAGGGTATAGGAGTGGTTGATCTGGCAATTGACACCCCTATAGTCACAAGGACCCCACCTTAGATCTCTATCAATCTTGATGGTCCACTAAACCTTGGACAAACGTCACCCACAAAGAAGTTGATGCTTGAAACATCTATTCAAGCTTAGGCCAGTCAAGATCTGGTAAAATTTGAGTCAGAAGATAAAAATCTCATTTTGATCTCTATCGATGTTTTATAGAAGGTGGCTCTGGGTGTACAGTTAGATTCTAATGCTAGCCCCTCCGATAAATTGTTACAATTGATTTATAATATAAATAATAGTTTTGATACTTTAGAAAAGTCTACTACTAAGAGAGTATTGGATAAATTTAAGGAAGTAAGAATGCAAACATTCTAGAAGATGATTGAAGATGATAGAGTGAGGTTGAATTAAGGTCTATAGGTTATTTCAGATGCATTGACAGAAGGTGGTAAATTGTATAAGGCTTATCTAATTTTTCCCAAATTTAATATAGGTATAGACAAGCAAATAAGTGTTTTCCAGGGTAAACTAGATGGTATTTCACAGTCTTTTGATCCCAATATAGCTCTAACCAATAGTGTTGAAGGGTAGATAATGGCTCTCAATGATCAGATCTCGAGCCTCAATGTGAACAAGGACATAGTTTTGAGATGAACTCTAGAACTTGATTGTCCCCTAGTTGGACACCATGTTAAGCAATAAGGTAGACTGTATGAGGGCAATAGCCCAACCTATGTCATCTGATCTGAAGGAAGTAGAGATTCATGCAACTATATTTAGTGCATTCATTATAGTTTTGGATAACCTGAAGAGTGGGCTAGGACACTCACCTAGGATATTTGAAGACCATTTTTGTTGACATTTTCAAGTATTTGTAAAGTCTCTGATAGGTATCTCTGTATATAAATTTTGGACAACACCCCATCTTTGAATTGATGTTGAAGGGGGAGAAAAAAGGTGAAAAATGTACAAGATAGAAGAGTGTAATTACAGGTTTCAAAAATCTTTATCTAAGGGGGAGCCTTAGAAATTCTTTTTATCCGGTGTACAACTCTAAACACTTAGCCATTTTTCATGAATGTTGCCATCAATTCCAAAGGGGGAGATTGTT
Organism: Cryptomeria japonica; assembly: GCF_030272615.1. Lineage (NCBI taxonomy): Eukaryota > Viridiplantae > Streptophyta > Pinopsida > Cupressales > Cupressaceae > Cryptomeria > Cryptomeria japonica. Next base: position 257,216,004 of record NC_081408.1, read on the forward strand.
GGCAATTGACACTCATTTGGTGTCTTCTGATGATTGATTATTGGTTTAGGGTTGTCATTGATGGAAAATCTTCATAAGATTCCAATATGGTAATCACAAATCTTGATTTCCAGAAGAGGATTTCAACTAGTAGCCAGTTAACTGGTACTTTAGGATGAACAAAGCAATTTTGGTCCCAAAGCTTTTTGGTGATTGGAGAGATATAAATCATTTTTGGGATGATTGGGCCAACATAGAGACATCATTTTAACATTATTTTGGTGATCCACATTTATCTTTGGTGATTTGGTCAAGCCGACATATGAATACATGTTACATTAGCAGACCGACTTGATAAATGATCTATTTTGTGATTGTGGATATATAAGACCAGTGTAGATGATCTTTTTGATGGATGGTATGATTATATGCGAGTGAGTGGTGATTGAGAATCCTTTGTAGCATAGTATCACATGCACATTCTTGATCTGGTAGCTTACTAAGACAATTAGTAGGGCATAACAGAGCAAAACAATAGAGGTGATTTAGTCGGTGTATTTGGCACTTAATCAGAACTCATCTAGGCATTGTAGATGCTATTTTATAGTTCATTTGTTGTAATTCATCATTATAATTTATCAGTAAAGTAGTGAGCCTTCTGAGATTGTAGCCCTTATTGTATTTGAGCAGTGAGCTCTAGGCAATGTGTCTAAATCCTTGTGCATTCCCCATATTGTAATATTTTTTTTCTACTGGCCATGGTGGAATAATATTGTAGGTTCAAATCCCACTATAGTTTTTCTCGTTTGGGTTTCCACGTAAAAATCCGCTGTTATGATTTTGTGGTTGATTGTTTTATGTTCCTGCATTTCAGTTTCATATTTATTCTTTCAGTGGTTTAAAGTTAAGTCTAAAAATTTGCTAACCAATAGATTACTGATTCACCCCCCCTCTCAGTGATCCCTGATTCCAATAGGTTCCTCTTCAGAGAAAAAGGAATCTAGATGATACCGTGGAGAAGTCAAGGGAAGTATATCAATTCTTTAAACTTCCACAACAAGGGTGTCAGTTTTCTGACCCAAAGAAATAGAACCCATAGGGACCCCATGATAGAGGGGGCCTAGGGATGGGGATGCCCATGAGCCCCCCCATCAAATGATCCCATTAGGAACTAGCATCAAACATGAAGGAACAAACACTAACAAACAAAACCCTAGAAAAGAGCATAGTTTTTGTTACCTAGTTATTAATGATAATTTTTTTAACAAATTAGAATTGAGAATTTTGTTAGTATTAAAAAACATTTATCTTTATTAAAGTATTATGCAATTTTTTTTAATTACACAATTTAAAAATTAATTTTCTAAAATTTTATTGGCTAGAAAATTTGAACTGATGTGACCAATTCTTGTGCATAAATGAATAAAGACAAAAAATATAAATTTATGATTTTGTTTTAGTATGTTTTCCAACTAAGAAAAATCTTTTTTATATTGGATTTAATAGTGTTTGCATATATCATTTATGCTTTTTTTTCTCTCACATTTGCAAAAATGACTTAAAAATGGCAATAAAAAGTTTTATTCCAAGTTGAAATAGAAGCTTTAGATGCCCAAAATAGATTAATACATTGTCTCACTTACTTTAAGAAAATCTAGATAAGGCAAGAAGTGGTGATTGACAAATTAGGTGAAGACTAGTTATAGACAACATCATACACACCTAGGGCAAGAGCATTGCATGCATGTATTTGTTAAATCTAGTTAAAATCTCCAATGCCACTAATTACATGCTCCCTTATAGAATCCTATCTGTTTGATTGTATGATGCATGATTATGACATAATATTAAAAATTTCTTATGCACATGTTAGTGAACGGATTTTACCTTTCTTAAAAATGATCAATTTCAAACTCTATCACCTTCTTTAAAAGACAAGTGTTCAACTAAACAGTTGAGCAAATGTTATATAAACCACTTCCCTCTGAATTTTCCATAGTTACAACTCCCTATCTTAGTTATTCGGGGAATAATCTAATTCATTTTATTTGAGTAGTATGATTTTAACCTGAAAGCATGTAGGGCTACCTACTTCATTCTTGGATGAGAGGCCAATATTTCACACATATTTCAGACAAAATTAACTTACAAACTGTTTCAACACAAGAGATGGAAGTAACTGAAGCAAAGTTCAGAACACCATTCCAACAATTCAGATAAGAAAATAATAGATAAGAGAAACCAAATCTATTCTCAAGCACAAATCATTTCCTAAAAACAAAAACTCATAGGAAGGAGTCCCAGAAAAATAATAATTTTCTGCACTAGAAAGGTGATTATTGTTGTTTGATTAGATCAACATATGCAAAAATATGCGACTACACAGATTCAAAACCCACATGTTTTCCTTCTCCCCAAAACAATATGATCTTTTATATATATATTTTATGTAGCAAAGACATGAAAATACATCTATAAGTCCTTTCCAATTCCAGATTTGAAAATCTGATCCTTCCCTCCACAAAATAGAACCTTTACCAAAACAGAGGAAAATAAAACCAAAAATTAACTAAAATTATTCACACTACCTAACCCCTATTCCATCTATCTTCCTTTAATTTATAGTTTTTAGAACAGGGGAGGTCTCCCTGAAAACTCAACCTCCCCCAAAATAGTTATGAAACCAACAAGATATAATTGGGATAGATGTCTTGAAGTCTTTGCATAAACATGAAAATCACATAAACAAAAACAACGCCTGGATCAACGTATTATGTCTCTTTCCCATCATCATCTTCTTCCCCCCTTTCTTGGGTGTCATGGGCTGTTGTGAGTTCCTGGATTATAGATTGGTTTGGAACCTTCATCACATTGAGCTTTGCCTTCATTGCTTCCTTGTTCCACCAATGCTTCACCATCTTTTCGACATGTTTTGGTAACTGATCGTTACCAATGAAGGTCATGGACTCGATCTGAGCAACCTGTGTTATATCCACTGGAGTGAAATTGCCCTTGGCTTTGATTTTCTCCATGTATATTTGGAAAACTTTAATAGCATCCTGCGTGTTCAACCTGCAAATCCCCAACTGCCAATCGCGGCTAGGGTTAACCACCTTGTTGTCATTAACTATACTACATTGCAGGTCTTGGAGTTCGTACACAGAAGTCTTAGCATCAGAGATCACAAAATTGAAGGTAAGCACCCACACATTATAGTCTTTTTCAAAACGAAGAGCTGACATTCATCTGTCACCAATTTGATCGAATGCTCTGTCAGGAATTAGGTAACTCCATACTCTTCTATTTTCGTGAACATCAACAAGACGTTCTCCCATTTGTGTTCTTCTTTCAACCATTGCAAAATCTGATTTTGAACTTCTGTAATGAGGCTCTATATTTCATCACATAACTTCCAGGAGTTAGTGATATACTTCTCTATGTCCTTGACTATTCCTTCAATCCATCTCTCCACGGCCTCTGCAATACTTTTAGCCCATTGAACCTGGCAAATTAACTTTTTATTTTCTGGTGAAGTCGGATCAAAGTTCTCCGTAGCATGAGATATAGGGAGTGTCCCAAAACAACCAATGCTGTCGATGAACTGGGCAAGAATATTTATGTGTCACTTTATCTCTCTCTTTTCCTACCCATCTTTCTCCAATCTGGTGAGCATTTTCTTTGCCGATACTTGGAAGAAATGATTGTCTGAGTTCCTACTCATATTTCCCAGTTCCACCTTAGTGATTTCAAAATCATCTATACTGGCTTCCTTGTTTTCATCCTTGGGTTTGTATGAGGCAATTTCAGAGACCCATTTTTTGGTTCTTTTATCATTATCTAGACAAGCAGTTGTTTTGAAATTTTTCGGTTTGGGGCCCTTCTTTATGTACTTCACGACCATCTCCTGAATCAGAATAGTCATGGGAAGGAAATTCTGCTTTTTGTTTACCAAAGTGGTTAACCACTTGGGAATTGCACTAGAACTGGTTGTTCCTTCGATCGCTTTGGAAGGTGGTGTCATAGCTACGGTTACTGCATGGGAATCCAAGGAATTAGCAACATCACTATCTAGGTCTTCAACTTCAAATATTTGGGCATCAAGAATTGTCGTATCCTTCACCTCTGCATCCTTAGCTTGATCCATCCTTCTCTGAGCAGCACTTTATGACCGAGTATGTCGAGGAGTACAGAAATCCAAAGCTGAATTAGACTTGTGTCTAACCTGAGGTGGATTTTTATCTTTACCTGCATGAACAGGCATAGAAGCATTATTAGAAAAACACTTTGGTGAATGCAGAGGAACCTCATTACTTCTCGCAGAATCAAACTTGACGCCTAATTTCACTACTTTCTTCCTAGCAACCCATACCACAGTTCTCTCCAAAACTCCTTTGGTTCTTAGTTATATATCATCTTCCTCTTCCTTGTCCCAGTCAATTGAAGGCACCTCAGTTTATGCTCGAGCTAAGTATCCAGGATCAAATAGTTCTAGATAATCCTCTTCGAGCCCTTTAATGTCCAGCTTTACCTATAATGAAATAACTTGTTCTAATACCATTCTCATGTTTCCCCTTTTGAACACCTCGAGTTCATCAGTACAGTCTTCCCAGAAGTCCTCTAATTGTGGCATTAGACCAAGACTTCGAGAAAAACCCTTATTATCAAAACCTTTTCTTTCAGAATACAGGGGAAAATTGAAGTTCTTGAGATCTACTCCAATGCTCAAGGCATCCGACATTGAACTGTAGGACAACACACCTAATTGGATGGGAAAATGACCCTCCTATTTATCCGTGGGTTGCACCTTCTTAATCACAGAGGTCAGCTACCTACATATCTCCACTAAAACAAAGCAATCTGAACAAAAATGAGGGATATTGAAGGGTTCCTCTTCAAAGCCACCTATTCTTATATAGTAGAAATGAGGAAACTGGATAAAGAAACTACCAAACCTCTTTATCAATGTCTGTGCATCCTCGGAGATTCTTTTGGTTTTCACATTTTTCAATTCATAGCACAAATTACCTAGAAAAGCATTGTGTACCCTTTTGAAATCCTGCAAGGCATTATCCTTTTGTAGAATGGGGTAAAAATCGTACACGGGAGCATCCTCCTTAGTGAGTTGTCTTGGTATTCCAACTAACTCCTTAACACATGCCAAACAATATACAAGATATGAAGACATGAAGAAATTCTGCTTAAACTATTTAGCCATACTCAGTTGCTCCCTCATTTAATCGACAATCAGTTCTGCCCAATCAAGGTATTGCTTCCCCTCTAGTACTAGCTGCACATAGCAATAAATCCAGTCGTCAAAACTGTAGGCTTCTGCAGAGCCTTTGACTCGGTGCAACAAAAGTATGACATCATGAATGTGAGGGAGCATGTGATTCTTATTGGGATTCTTAGGCAATCTGGAACCACCCCTTTGAGGAACCTTTAGCCAGTATTTTGCTACATTATTTCGGTGTCCGGTTTTGTCCGCGTTGAATTCGATGATTGACTGAGCAAGGGAAAAATTGGAGAACTGGTAATCAGGTATCTTGAAGACAGAGGACATTACTTCACGATTTATAGCAAGAAGGGTTTCACCATTGTCTCTTCTAATGGTCTCAAAGACTGGATCATACCTGGTGATACATTCCCTAACCAATTCTGGGCAAGGGATAGCTGGGGGAAAAGATGTTGCCTCTATGAGGCCGCTACTCAAAATCTCCACACCAAAAGAGCCATCAATTCCCTTGAATACCCTTTCTTTTAAAACTTCAAGATTTTCCCCTTTAAGGTCGGTATCGCTAACTATGGGCTCTGTACATGCAAGGCTAAAAACATTCCTGAACAAGTGCAGTGTGGACTTCATAATTCAAAGTGATAAGCCTTAATTTGTTGCAGCAACCCTACTACGAGAGAAGAAATATAGGCAAAAGTTACTGAAGAGAACAAGAAATGGACTTACCTTCATAGTTGAGCAACTAGATGACTACCGGTGATTAAAACTTCTATCCAAGAAAAATAACACGAGTAGCGAGGAACAAATTTTCGGAGAGTTAATCCTTCATACCTTATAGGGAGGGAAATGATATAGAACTATTAAGTGCAATAATTCCAATTGTCATTTTGAGTGTATTAAGTTTGTGGATTGGACATCGCACGCATGCATTAAATGCATGGCGGCATTTTTTAAGTAACCACCAGTTCTCGAAATGATTACTTACTTCTAAAAGCCAACAATTGACGTCACTTAAGATATGGTTCACCTTCCTCATATTTGGCAATCAACACACCATCAAATCATTTAACCCATGGGACCCACCAACTTTTAACACATATGAACATCCTGAACAGACTTCATTGGGGTTCAAGTAGTTCAAGGCATACACTGCGCTTAGGGGAAATCCTTTCTGAGAGTATTAATTATGCCAAGTTGCTAACCATTTGTGTTGTGTTGAACATGTTGAACATGTTTGAACCTTTTGAACTTGGTTCAATGAGTTCAATGCCTGGAGAGAGATGACGTAACACGTCACCAAACAAGAAACCTTAAAGAGCCACTACAAAACACTTAAAGAAAATGTTAGTATGAAAAATCCCCTGAACATCTAGGAACCTATGGAACCTAAATGAACCCGTTGAACCCGGTTCAAGATGGTTCAAAGTGCTCACAGAGTTCAACCAATTACTAAAACTTAGCATTTTTGATTGGAAGACGATTTGCAAACGGACTAAGGGCTTGAACCAAGGTATTACAAGAAAGACTAGGACTCCGAAAGGAATTTTAAAAAGGAATTTGTTCTTATTACGAAGGAACAATGACACGGTAATAGAATATTAATTAGTTTTATTTCGAATAGGGTGATATAGCACTTGTGATTACTTTTGGGGATGATATTAGCTATTATTATAAATTTTAATTGTAGAGGTGAAGATTTTTTTGATCTTTTCATAATATAAGCTATAGGGATGTCATTTTGTCTAATTGCAAATTCATTCTAAAATAACTTACTGAATGGGCTCCATAAATGTACTGCTATAATGGAAAAGTATTAGTTTCACATATAGTAGCATGGGTATGTGTACCATGATGGTGAACAAAAAGGGGGTATAAGTGGCCACTTTTTTTCTATAAAATCAGCTAAGCATGAACTTTGAAGAGCAATTTGAGATGCGTGCACTTAAAATTTGAATATACCAAAAGAACAAGAATTGTAGTACTCTAAATTTATTTTCTAAACTACTATTTTTTTTGAAAAATGGATAAGATTAAGATGGTGAAATCCCTCCCAAACACAAAATTATTCCTTTTTTTCATCAAAACATAAGATAGTGTTTAGTGTGTGGGTAAATAACAATTATATTTGCATTTAGTATTTTGAAAAACCCTTTGGTAGAAAGATAGTTAAGAGTGATTACTAGAACGTGAGTAGTTTTTATTTTTATTTTAAGTATTTTTTTAATGATTTTTTTGAATTGGACGCATCCTCAAAATCAAATACCTATTCACGCGAGTCACATAACTTGAATAAAAATAATTGAAAATGCATTTTTGTCGAAACTATAAATAACTAAGTGTACAACAATAATTTGGAATTTATTTTAAATTTGAACAAGTAGGTCAAAAGTTATTGAAAATGCCACACATATGTCTTTGAGAACTATAGAGACATTGGTAAAAGGAATTAAAAATTAATATGTTAATGTCCAAATAAAAAAATAAAAAATGGTTTGAAATCTCAAAATATATGTGAAATTATGATGGTAATTTTACAAATACCCACTTGCTAATGTGTAAGCCTATTGATGTGCAAGTTGAGAAACCATATTGGAAGAAGAAAAAATGTAAAAAGGAGGGAAGCGAAGCTCCCAAACCTAAGCCCTATCATCCAAGCTCAATTAGAAGCATTAAATTGTATGTCTAAAACCCCATATGCAATATTAATTCAAAAAATCCAATAGGGTTTTTAAATGTAAAAAACTGGTTAGGTTTTTATGTGTAAAGAACTTGTACGTGTTGTTTTGACTTAAATTCATATATATGTTACACGTATATACATACATTGTATATGTAATACATACATACATACATACATAAATGCTATGTAAGTATGTATGTATATGTATATGTATATATAGAGATAGAGGCTAAACATTGGTCAAGATCTGCATTCTTTTTTTTTAACCTGATCATACGTATAGTCTTTATTATTCACATAATCTTGTCCTAGTTCTCATTTCCCATTTATTGTCCTATTGACATCATTTTCTCCCCATTTCAAGTTTGTGATAGCAATTTGTCCTTAAATCCATCCCATCAATGTCAATTCATCCCCATTTTGATCCCGTAGCATCAATTTGTCCCAAAACCTATCCCAAACAGGTCAATTTGATCCTTTTTCATCGTGTCTCTTCATTTTTCCCATTTTATGTCTAGATTGATAGTCCCAACTGGTGCTAAGAGGGGAGGGGTGAATCGACACTTTACCGGTTATACTAGTTTTAACTTTACTCAAGTTTTCTATTCAAACTTAATACTTAACATATTAAACAATATTAATAAACTACATCCACACACATAACCATTCACACAAGAACACCAAGATTTATCTCGTGGAAACCCAAGAGGATGAAAACCACGACGTGAGTAGAAACTCACAAAATCTGCACTCTTCTAGAGTACGCTCGATGAGGATCCATCCCTATTAGGAGATTATAAAGACATTGTTAGGTGCCACCCGGTTAAGGGATTTTCTTTAAGGCATGTTAGAACCTTTACCCTATTAGAGGTAGCCTTGTTAAATAACTTAGGATCATCATTTAATATGTCACCCGGTTAAGGGATGTTACAAAGAGACATGTTCAAGTCCACCTGGTTAAGGTATTTTACTATTGCAATTGTAAGAAAACAATAGGAAGTTGATCAGCTGGAATGAATACTGATAGCTTGATCACATCACAATGAATCTCATACTCTATCTGCACCGGTTGTGTCTTCTCTGCACTACACCGGTTCTCTGCTCATACCCACAACTTTTCACTCTTCCAATCTACTTCACACACACACTCTACTCTACCCATTATCCAAGCTTTGCACACTCGCTTCACCACTCTAGTATTCACTTAACAATTCTACCCTTTTCTCATCTTGTTGGATCGCCTCTCCTCTAAATTGCATTTTGCAATTTTCACGATCAAAATGTTTTGCATGAACTCAAAACACTATATACTCCCTCTTTTTTCACCTTCAGGTGTTTCCTTAATCAATGCAATCACAGATCTTGATAGATTTCAAATTAAAATATTCTCACTCTTTCTCTGCACGCTCTACAACAATTCCACCAACTACTCATCCAAATCTACCACCGCATCCTCCAAAAATAGCGACTTCTGGATCGAGTTCAGTCCTTTAAATGTGAACCAAAAAATCCTCACAAATCTCACCTTAACTGATTATTAACTGCAATAGACTTCACTTATCCATTTGTTTGATGATATCCCACCATGACTGACTTACCTATGGTCATCACATCCATCTTATCGGTTACTCCTTCGAGATTACCGGAGGATATCATCCTTCAACCTGTGTTCACCAATTCACCGGTGTACCACTGTGCTCTTCACTACCGGTTCTTCCTTTGATACTGGTTTGCAGTACTTCCATTAAGCCTCTTTTCCTATTTTCCAATGGGGTTCTAGTTTGCATAGGACCTCAAGCCTTCTTTCCTAAGTCACCTTTTGTGACTACATCATCATCAGAATAGCCAATTTGAAGATCAAACCTTAACACCGATCTTCTTGAATGACAGACCAGTTAGCTTAGTTTGTCTTCCCTTGAGCCAATTGAACCTTGATCGTCTATCTCTAATGTTTCTTTCATGTTGTTTGCAATCCATCACCTTTGCTACTAAGATACACCACTCCACCAGTAAGTGTTAGTCATCAATGACAAATCTCAGCTAATACACCGGTTCTCTAGATTAACCATTTTTTTCAATATCAGTAATACCAATAATGTCCCACTTTGGCATTGATGGAAACACTTTAGAATTTGTCTTATCAGTTGCTCCTACATGTATTTTCTTCATTTCTCTCTTTATTTTTGTATCGGTCATTACTTCTGCTCTGAGTAATTAGTATCTTCCCCTAACATTGGCAATACTTTATTTCCAACAGATCACTCTAACCACTTCTAGCAAACCTCTGCTTCAGGAAATTCTACTCAAAACTACTATGCACATTTTTCCCACTACTCAACAATACTCAAACACTATAATAATCTCCCCCTTTGATAGCAATGCCACAGATGTATTGCAATACACTGACAAGACTGCTCCCCCTAATCGGAGTAGTCCACACTTACCAATCTAGTCTTAGAAATTATTCATAAAGAAAGCATACTAGATTGATGTAGAGACCTTCTTTGCTTACTCTGATGCAGTTATGGGTATCAACCCTAGCTTACCTCTGAGATATTCAAATATGTCCTTTGATAGTGGCTTAGTGAAGAGATCAACCACCTATTCTTTTGTTGGTATATACTCCAATCTTACTTCCTTGTCTTGAACTTGTTCCCTCAGGTAGTGGTATTTGATAGCTATATGCTTTGTCTTGGAATGAATCACTAGATTCTTGGATATGTTGATAGCACTGGTGTTGTCACAGTGAATCACCACCGGTTCAATCGATCCATACTACCTATGTACAATTGATTACAGTAGCCACATACTCAGCCTTGGCTATGGATTGAGAGATGCAATTTTGTTCTTGCTTGTCCATGACAAAATCCTATCTCCTAGAAAGAATGCACCTCCATTAGTGCTCTTTCTATCATCAATGTTCCCTACCCAATCTGCATCGGTGAAGACACAAGTTAAAATCTCCCTTATGTGGATACTAGAGACCATACTCATCATTCCCCTTAAGATATCTAAATGTTCTCTTAGCCACCACCATATGAGTCTCTTTTGGTTAGCAACAAGTCTAGCAACCAAGCCAACTACTTGTGCTATATCCAGTCTACTGTGTACTGCATACTGCAACTTACCAATCATGGATCGGTAAAGTGTCTCGTTCACTTTATTAGCCTCATCATTTTTGGAGAGCTTGCAACCTGTAACCATTGGAGTTCCAACAGGTTTGCAATCTTCCATTCCAAAAGTCTTCAATATTTCCCTTATATACTTGGTTTGGCTAATGAATATACCATTCTTTAGCTGAGATACTTGCAGGAAAATGAAGATTTTTATTTCATCGACCATGGACATTTTTCTCAATCTGCTCTAGTTCTTCCTCCATGGCTTTGATCCAGTCTTCATCTTTTAGAGCCTCCTTTTCTATTTTGGGCTCAATTTTGGAGAGCAGACATGTATTCTCTCTTGCTCTTCTTCTAGTCAATACTCCTACATCTTTTTCACCAATGATATTGTCAGCAGAGTGATTCTTTCTGACATACCTTGTGAGTACCGGTTCATTTCTTGGAGCTTCTTCTATCGGTTGTACAGGTTCTACTTCACATGCTTCCTCATTTGTCGCTACAACAAGATTCTCTTCAACAGGTTCGACCAGTATAATGTATATGAGTCTTTAATAATCCTCTGGTTCACTCTTGCTATCATGTTCATTTTTCTCAGAGAACTCGTCTACTCTGACATTGTCACTCTCCACAATCTTACCAGTCCTTTTGTTCAGACACCGATATGCTTTACACTTTTTGGAGTATCCTAAATAGGTTCCTTCATCACTCTTAGGATCAAACTTTCTAGAGTACTCATCCCTCTTGATATAGCACCTACTTCCAAATACTTTGAAATAGCTCACATTGGGTGAGTATCCACATCATAATTCATAGGGAGTTTTATTTGTCCCTTTCTTCACATGTATCTAGTTCAAGGTATACATAGAAATGCTTATTGCTTCTGTCCAAAAGATATGTGGAATATCCTTCTATATCATTAAAGTCCTTGCACAATCAATCACATTTTTGTTTCTTCTTTCAACAACCCCATTCTGTTGAGGTGTTCAAGGTGCAGACATTTGTCTCATAATCCCCCATTCTTCACAATAATTTATGAACTCTTGAGAGGTGAACTCTCCTCCTCTATTTGATCTCAAACATTTCACTCTTACCAGTTCCTCTTTCCACTTGAGCCTTGAAGACCTTAAACATGTGAAAGGCTTTAGATTTTTCTTTCAAGAACATAAGCCACATCATTCTTGAGAAATCATTTACAAATAGCATGAAGTACCGGTCCCCATAGAAGCTCTTAGTTCTCATAGGACCACACAAGTCTATATGCACTAAGTCTAGCACATTCTCAGATGAATAAGATTTGTTGTTGAAACTAGATCCGGTAAACTTTCCTTGTTGGCATTGTTTACACATAGCATTCTCAAGTTTCATAATATCAAGCATACCTCTGTTAGACTTCATTTTATTAAATTTTGCTATGCCATCAAAATTAACATGACAGAGTCTTTTGTGCCACATCCATTTGTCTTCAACCTTGGCCATTAGACAACTACTTATAGTGGTGCCTAGGTGAAACATATTACCTCTAGTTTGTTTACTAGTAGCAATTAGATTTCCTGATTTATCATTTATTTTGCATATTTCTTCATATAATTCTAACCGGTAACCCTTATTGTTAAGTTGTGCAACACTCAACAGACTATACTTTAGCCGTTCTACCTAGTAAACATCATCACAACTGGTTTTATCATTTAGGGCTATAGATCCCTTACCTTTTACTACACAAGGAGCATTGTTTCCAAATCTTACCAAATCTCCATCACAGTCTTCCATGCTGAGGAATTTATTTCTGTCACCGGTCATGTGGTGAGTACAACCACTATCAATTACCTAGTCTCCACATCGGTTTGAACTAGAGATCAATACCATATCAATTTCCTCAGTGTTATCTTCCTTTACCACTAAAAATGCAATTCCATCTCCATCAGATCCTTCTGATTCTTCATCGGTAACTCCTTCTTTCTCTCATCTTTGTAGCTTCTACATTTATCCTTCATATCATTGTCAGGACATCTGGATGCAATATGACCTATTTTATTGCAAGAGAAACACTTCAAGGGAATCTTACCTTTATACTTTCCTTTTCCTCTTGGCAGCCTTCTTGCTAATAGATATTTTATCTCATCTTGTTCCTATTCTTCAGATAACAAGTTGTCATGTTCATTAGAATGACGATTCTTGTAGTAGAATTGTTTCCAGTTTCTTTTCTTCTCCTTGTTGGTCCAGGTATCATGGAAGCTTTGAAAGTAGAATCAATCTTTGGTATACTATTATCACAATTTCTTAGTTCAAAGGCAGTTGACTTACCGATCAGTGAGTCAAGTGAAACACTAACTGGTCCAAAGGATCTAAGTTCCTGAATTGCAGAAACCCTTATGGCATATTTTGGTAGCAAGGTTCTCAAGATTTTACTAGCCACATCATCTTCTTCAAGCTTTCCTCCAGCACTTCTGATGGAATTTACCAAATCCTTTATTCTTTTTCTATACTATTATATATTTTCTCCTTCTTGCATCCTCATCTCATCAAATTTGCCTCTTAAGTTGTCAACCTTAGCTTTTTGTACATGAGGATCTCCTCCATAAACAGTCTTCAGCTTATTCCACATCTCATAGGATATTTTTCAGATCTTGAACCTCAACACACTCATTATCAGATAGAGTGCTAGCAATCACATCCATAGTTGAAATGTTATCTTGCCTTTCTTTGATCTGATCTACAGTGAGAACCCCTATAGGTTCTTTGTACTCTATGCTTACATGATTCCAGTATTGATCTCCTAGGGTTTATAGGTAAAGTTTCATTCTACCACACCATATAGTGTAATTCTCCTTAGAGAACTTAGGACCCTCCTTTCACATCATCTTGGATCTTTCCTTAAGTTGTTAAGCTCTTTTGAATCTAAGGAACAAGGCTCTGATACCAATTGATAGTCCCAATTGGTGCTGAGAGGGCAGGGGTGAATCAACACTTTACCGGTTATACTAGATTTAAATTTAATCAAGTTTTCTATTCAAACTTAATACTTAATAGAATAAATAGTATTAATAAACTACATCCACACACATAACCATTCACACAAGAAAACTAAGATTTATCTCGTGGAAACCCAAATGGGAGAAAATCACGATGTGAGTAGAAACTCACAAAATCTACACTCTTCTAGAGTATGCTTGGTGAGGAGCCATCCCTGTTAGAAGATTACAAAGACACTGTTAGGTGCCACCTAGTTAAGGGATTTTCTTTAAGTCCTATTATAACCTTTACCCTTTTAGAGGTAGTCTTGTTAAAGGACTTAGGATCATCATTTAAGATGTCACTCGGTTAGGGAATTTTACAAAGGGACTTGTTAAAGTCCACCCGGTTAAGGGATTTTACTGTTGCAATTGTAAGAAAACAACAGGAAGCTGATCTGTTGGAATAGCTACTGATATCTTGATCAGATCACAATGAATCTCATACTTTGTTTGCACTAGTTGTGTTTGCTTTGCACTACACCGGTTCTCTGCTCATACCCACAACTTTGCACTCTGTCGGTCTACTTCACACACACACTCTGCTCTGCCCACTATCTAAGATTTGCACACTCTCTTCACCACTGTGGTATTCACTTAGTAGTTCTGCCCTTTTCTCATCTTGCTTGATTGCCTCTCCTCAGAATTGCATTTTGTACTTTTCACGATCAAAATGTTTTGCATGAACTCAAAAAACTTTATACTCCTTCTTTCATCACCTTCAGGTGTTTCCTTAATCAATGCAATCACAGATCTCAGTAGATTTCAAATTCAAATCCTCCCACTCTTTCTCTATGTGCTCTGCAACATTTCCACCAACTACTCATCCAAATCTGCCATCGCATCCCCCCAAAATAGCGACTTCTAGGTCGAGTTTAGTCCTTCAAATACGAACTAGAAAATCTGCACAAATCTCACCTTAACTGATTGTTAACTGCAGTGGACTTCACTTATCCATTTGTTTGATGATATCTCACCATGACTGACTTACCTATGGTTATCGCATCCAGCTTACCGGTTACCACTCTGAGATTCCCTGAGGATATCATCCTTCAACTTTTGTTCATCGGTTCACTAGTGTACCATTGCACTCTTCACTACTGGTGCTTCCTTTGATACTGGTTTGCAGTACTTCCATTAACCCTCTTTTCTTATTTGCCAATGGGGTTCCAGTTTGCATAGGACCTCAAGCCTTCTTTCCTAAGTCACCTTTTGTGACTACATCATCATCAAAATAGCCAGCTTGAAGATCTGACCTTAACACCAATCTTCTTGAATGATAGACCGATTACCTTACTCTGTCTTCCCTTGAGTCAATTGAACCTTGATCATCTATCTTTGATGCTGCTTTCATGTTGTTTGCAAGACATCACCTTTTCTACTGATATACACCACTCCACCGATACCACTCCACTGGTCAGTGTTAGTCATCAATGACAAATCTCAGCTAATACACTAGTTCTCTGGATTAACCGGTTTTGTCAATATTAGTAATGCCAACATATATCACATTATTTTCTCCCAATTTAAAGTTCATGACATTATTTTGACCTCTTCTCTCACCCCATGGTGTCCCATCGGTCCCATTTCAACCCTTTGACCTACTTTGACCCTTTTTTAACCACTTTTACCTAGTTTGACCTAATTTTCCCATTTTGATTCAATTCTTCCCATTTTATTGTTGAACCTTACCAATTATTTCCAATTTGACTTAATTTGACCAAATTAAGGTCTTTGGATGTCAGTTTGACTTATTTGCCCTTTTACGTTTAATTAATTAATTAAACTACCTATCTTACTAACAATTCTTCTAAAGTTAAATAAATAAATTTAATAATTTATTTATTTGTCCTCTTTGACCATTAATTAAATAAATTCATTTTATTTAATTAATTGACTCATAAATGCCAATAATAAGTTGATAAATTATATTTATTAATTTATTGTATTTATATTCTTCTAAAATAAAGATAATTATTAAATTTAATTTATTAATTATCTCTATTTATCCTCTTATATGAGGATTTTTTATTTTTTTTTCTTCTATTTATCCCCCTAATTTTTGAACTTGGGAAACTTAAATCTTTCCTTGTTTTATTTAATTTTTGAAAATTAGTCTTTTTGGCAATATCTCATTTATCTTAATTTTAAATTTAAAAATGAGATATGCATATTTGAAACTCAACTTTCTTCCATCTCCTTCACTTTATCTTCATCATCTTTATCCTTCCTTGAAATGTCATCTTTTTCATGTGCCCAATCAAGTCCGTCCAATTAACCAAAAATCATTTTGATCCTGGTTGTTCATCAAGTCTCAAGTTTTCTATAAATTGAGACCTTGTTCTTCATTCAAATCATCTAGTATAATGCATCCTTACTCTATCAAATAATTTAGCAATCATCTAGTTAGCATTATCTTTTTTTCTAAAATCATTTAAGTTTAGAATTACATTTTCGAGTATCATTGATATTATCCTCACTTTCGTTTCAATAATTGTACTTTCACAATGAGATCTACATCAAATTAGAGGAGAAAGGAAGAAAAATGGAGCCACATTGAAGGAATGCTATGGTGATATCATTTCAGTTCATGTTATTTGCATTTTATTTCAATGTCTTTATTGGTTAGATTAGGATATTTTAGTGCAATTGATTAAAAGGTTCATGATTCACTTTGATTGTGCTAATGGTTTTTAAGTACCTAATTTTCTCAATCTACATTTGGTAAACCTGACATGATGTTCATTCTGATATCTATTTGAGTTGTTGATTTTTTGAAAGTCTCAAAAATTAAAAATCCCATCTCTCGAGTAGTTTAGGTCTAGAATTGTGTAGCTGAAGATTGTTGGTTGAAAATTTTGTAAACTATGTGAGTTTACAAAATTTTGGTTTCAGCCACAGTGTGTGAGATTAAATGTCTTTTAATTTTTAATGGAAGATTACCCCTTTAACTTACTACTATATCTATCTAGAATAAAATATAACTTTTGATTTCTAATCTAAGCTTGGGCGGTATATCATCCTATCCTCTTTTGTAGAATATATGTTATTCTCTTCTCTTTCTTTGGGAAAGAATTTACAATTTAGAGAAACAATAATTCTTATAATGTCAATGTTACAAATTAACTTGAAATGTGCGAATGAACAAATTACAAACACATAAGGAAGCAAAGTTTCTATAAAGGCCCAAAGTCCTTCGGTGCTTCTCTAGGATAATAAAATAGTGTTCAAGCTCAAAGTCTTGCAATCACTAAGATCATATCAACCTTTCTTCAAATACTTTAGTAACCCAAGGTGGTAATTAAGAAAATCAAAGCAAATCACAAAGTCTTTAACTTGATTCCTTATTATAACTTTTGATAATATTTACTAGAAAGAACAATATGAAGCTCAAATTCTTCAAGTTATTATCTCCATCTATCAAGATGACAAAATAAAGCACAAAGTCTTTGAAGTGCCATCTTACTATATTTCAACTAAATTTTATCTTGACAATACCAATATGAAGCTCAAAATCTTCAAAATGATATCACATTCACTAATTCCTGATTCTATTAACAAGAGCTGAAATATGACACAAAGTTCACAAACCAACAATTGTTTCTACTCTTTAATAATATTCCCTCATCAGAACCTTTACTTGAGAAAAATAATAATTTATGAAAATAATGACATAACAACACTCACTATAAACCACAATGAATCCATTCAAAGTTTGAATGCCAAAGTTGTCTTCTTATTTGATCAAGTTTACAAAATAACAATAGGAACACAAAGTTTCACTTTTTCTCTCCACTTTGGAAGAGTTTTGTTTCATATAGATTAAAGATTCTAGATCCTAGCTACATATTACAAAGAGAAACCTCATATATATATAGGTGAGATGCAATGAGAAAATCTAGGAAAAACTATGACTAAATCAAAGAAGAGTCCTATTTGACTTAGAACTCTTGCATATTCTAGATTAAAAAACATGAATATGAAATAATACTTGAATTGTCGTCTGAGATTACAAAATGACAGTGGGCTAGAGATGCATAAAAATGACTAACTGTCTGGAGCCTTGTCTTGTTTATCATTATCTTGATTTTTTTTCAAGAAATCTTCATATTGTCGCAGGGTAGCCTGTATTTCATAGTCATCTAGTTCCAATGTGTTGAATTTGGCATCTAGAGTGGAGTTGCAGAAATGGATTTGAAGAATTCCTAGATTTGGACAAAAAGACCAAATATGTGGTTCATGAAGTGCATTTCAGACTTATAAGTCTATTAAGCACTTGGGGAGGGTCATCAATCATATAGGTCCATATTGGACTTACATGTCTGAAATGTACTTATGCAAAAGACAAGAAAGAAATACTCTTTTAATTCGAATTGGGGTTATAACCTCGATTTACACCTAAGAAAGAATCATGGTGCAAGTCGGGGTGACAACCTCGATTCACACCAACTCTTGGCAAAATGCAAAGGAAATGGTGTAGGTCGAGATTATAACCCTGAGTTGTACCATTGGGTAAGCCCTCAGTGTAGGTCAGGGTTATACCCTCGATCTACACCATTTTGAGAGGACTTAGTGTAGGTCATGGTTATGGCCCTGATCTACAATAGAATGGGAAGACTTAGTGTAGGTCGAGGTCATAACCCTCCCCTACACTAGAAAGGGAGAACTTAGCATAAGTTGGGGTTGTAACTTCAACTTACACCAAAATTAGAGGACTCGGTGTAGGTTGGGGTTATAACCCCGACTTACACCAAAAATAGGACTTGGTTACAAAGTTGTGTAAATTGGGGTTATAAAAATGACTTGCACCAGACTAAATTTTTTTAAGAGGAAGTGTAATTTGGGTTTGTAACCCTGATTTACACTAAAACATAAAAACTAACTTAAAAGACCCAAAAAAGGACTAGAACCTCTGAATCAAGAATCAAGGATCCTAAATCATACAAGAGGGAGAATAAAGACTACCTTGAAAAGAATGCTTAGAGCACATAAGCTACAAATTGGACAAAATTTGTAGGGGCATTTTTGTGACAGCCAAAAACGAGGACAATTGTTGGCTCTCACTAGGGAAATTCCTTTGATCATTGGAATGATTGAAGGGAGAAGAATGGAGAACTCTAAGTGCCTTTATCATCCATTGGGCTATAGAGTCAAGCAATGAAAGACATAAAAGACAAAGAGGATGACAAGACAACTAAAACCAAAATGTTGAAACATGACTCAACTTTGTGCAATTGCACTTATTGGAAAGGGAAACTAACCTAACCTGAAGACTAACCAACAATAATAAATCCTTCAAATGAATCCATTAACTAGTATTCCAAAGTAGTTTCCTTTCTTCAGCAAGGTGCCATGTTTGACATGATCATAGAATTACAGGTGTAGATTAAGCATGAATAGTAGTACAATGAGATGATGTACTACTTGAAAGAAATAAACAAATTATCTTGCTTCCTCAATCTTATCATATGTATTTCTTCTCCAAAGTGGATAAATGAATTTTGATTGCTCCTACCCAACTATAAATTCATGCTTGATTCCATGTTCATGTGTCCTCATACTCGGGTAGCTTCCAACCACCCTAGATGTCTTATAGGACATCCCCTTGATAAGATAAACTCTAAGTCCTATTGTGCCTTTATCAACTGATTCCTCAACCACAACCTCATGCTGAGTGAAATGAGTTTCCTCATTTGATTCAGGTAAAAACATAGTTTCCCTACTTGTTTCATCATGTTGCTCACAAAATTTATATTTGGGAGATATTGTGTTGTCATCAAAACTTGAGCAAAAAACCTCTATTATATTTGTGAAAAGGTCTTCATTAAGTTCCTTTCCAGCTTCCACATGCACAATATGTCCAGGTTCATGACCTTGAAATATATATGCATTCTTCTCATTTTGTTCAACTAGAATGGTACCTTCATGTATGTCCATCTCTTCACATCTCATGACATGAGTGTCCTTTGACAACTTTAAAAGTGGCTTTCATCACCCAAAGATTATTCCCCATGGTATTTTTCTCAACAACTCCTTGATAATGCACTGACCAGATATGAGAGTCACCAACTATGTTTGCTTCCTTCTCCTAAAAGAGAATAGAAAGATCACTTTGTTTAGATTCAAAATTCCCCACTGCTATATTTGCTAGTGGTTCCTCAAGTACAATCCTTTTTGGTGGTGAAGGAAGCTTGTTCTGATTTCCTACAACAAGATCAGAAGCAATATTTGGATAAGTCACTGGGATATCTTTGTAAGAGATAAAAGAAGAACCTTGAGATAACTATTTCTTATTAGATAACACTTCATTAGTTAGCCTCTACACCATGGGATTTGTTCTCTTGGTAGGAAATGTTTCCAAAGAAGAGTTTTATTTGGACCCATTTAGCTCTATCTTTATCTTACCCACAAGGATAAGATCATCTTCAATGTCAATTGCCAAGATTTATGAAATTTCAAGGTCTCTTGGAACTTCCCTTATCAATAAGAAACTCACATTAGACAAATGAGCATTGATGAAGAAGCACTTCAAATTTTCAGCAATGGGTTGAGTCACCATTAGAATTATATTAGACTGATTGTTAAATTTAGCTACAAACTAGTGCATGGGTTCCTATGGTTCCTTTTTCATTTGAGTCAACTCTGCTAGCAATGCATGAGCATCTTCTATAGGCTTGAACCTCTCTTCTAACTTTGGTTTAAGTATTTTCCAACTGGTGATGGTTTGTGGTGCAAGATGGTAGAACCAGACAGTAGCAACACCTTGGAATGTTTCAATAAATAACCTCACTGAAACATCTTCATGTTCAACTCTGAGAACACCACATGCAATGTAGAAAGTAGTGATGTGTTCATCTAGATGTTTTTTTCCATCCTTGTAGAACTTTGGAATATTCTTTTGTGAACCATTAGGAAGAGAATGTAAATGTGGAGTCATATTCAATGGACCAAAAGTGTTCCCCCAAGGACCTTAGGTTGCTATTTCACATGTCCCTACTGAAAGCTTGACAAATTACAAGAAAAGAGATTGCAATGAATAAGATACTGGTATAATTCAACCAACAACATGATGCCTTTGGATGCATATTGTATCCCCAATAGAGTCGCCAAAAAAATATTGGTTGAAAATTTTATAAATTAGGTGAGTTTACAAAGTTGTGGTTTCAGCCATATTGTGTGATTAAATCTCTCCTAATTTTTAAGTGAAGACTCCTCCTTTAACTTACTACTCTATCTATCTAGAATAAAATATAACTTATGATTTCTAATGTAATCTTGGGTGTTACATCATCCTATTCTCTTTTCTAGAATAGATATTATTATCTCCTCTTTCATCAAGAAAGAATTTACAATTTAGAGAAACAATAATTCTTACAATGTCAATGTTATGAATCAACTTGAAATGTGTGAATGAACAAATCACAAATAGATAAAGAAGCAAAGTTTCTATAAAGGCCCAAAATCTTCAGTTGCTTCTCGAAAATGAGAAAATAGTGTTCAAGCTCAAAGTCTTGCAATCGATGTAATCCTATCAACCTTTCTTCAAATAAATTATGTAATCCAAGGTGCTAATTAAGAAAATCAAAGAAAAGCACAAAGTCTTTAACTTTATTTCTTATTACAACTTTTGATAACATTTTCTAGAAATAACAATATGAAGCTCAAATTATTCAATTTATTATCTCCTTCTATCAAGATGACAAACCAAAGCACAAAGACTTTGAAGTGCTATCTTACTATATTTCAGATAACTTTTATCTTGGCAATACCAATATGAAGCTCAAAGTCTTAAAAACAATATCGCATTCACTAGTTCCTAATTCTATTAACAAGATCTACAATGTGACACAAAATTCACAAATCAACTCTTTAACAATATTCTCTCAACAACACCTTTACTTGAAAAAAAAAAGAATTTTTGACAAGAATGACACAAAAACACTATCGCCATAAACCACAATGAATCCAATGCAAACTATGAATTCCAAATCTTTCTTCTTATTTGTGTTGGCATTATACACTCAGATGAGAATGGTTGATGATGTCATTGATGGTAACCAACTGGTAACATGGTTCATAGGTTACACTAGTAACAGACATCATCTATCGGCACCGGCAGGCACTACAAGTCTATTCTCATCGGAATCCAACCTACACCGATAGAAGATCTTACCGACACTCCTATCCGACATGGAAATTATATTGTTTTGTATTGTAATATTATTTGTATAGCTGACATGATGTATTGTAAAGACTCATATATGTATGAGATCTTGTAGGTCATTTTGTAAGTAAGGAATATGTAATTAGGTAATGAGTGCAAGCGGTACATATGAGCGAATAACTGTATATGCATTATGATGTAATTATTTTATGAACAAATAAGAGCATAGCAGAGAAAAGAAAGGTTTATGGAAGAGGTGTCTAACAGAGCTTAAACTAGTACTGAATCCAACATTACAGATGCTATTTTGAGTAGTACATTGTCATTGGATTTAACCATCCAATTGTAGTCAGTGGGACTCCATTTTTGTTGTTGAGTAGTGAGCTCTAGGCTATTGGCCTTCTTGCATGTGCAAGCCCCTATTATATAAGTAATATTTATTCATATTGGCCAGCGAGTAAATATTGTGGGTCACAAATCCCATTGAGGTTTTTCCCCTACTGGGTTTCCTTGCCAAAAATATATGTGTTATGGTGTGCATTGATGGTTATACTGTTATTTCTCTTTACTACATTACTACTTGTTTACCGGTATATTAATTTAGGTTATAAAGTTGAAAACAAGTTTAAATCCTTTGTTTACCGGTTAGACACTGATTCGCCCCCCCGCTCTCACTGTCTTTGGAACTGATCAAGTATCTAACAATTGGTATCAAAGCCTAGTCCTCTATTTATAGAAGCCTAATAGATTGAGAAAGATTTTGAAACCGTTACTAATGGAAAGTTTGAGACAACAATGGAAGGAGCTCTTGAAGATTTTGATGAAGAAAAATTGAAGAATATCAAACTGGAAGATGAACTCAGAACTGCTCAGGAATTCATCAAAGTGCATCAATATAACCTGGTTATAGCAAAGAATAAGAGAAAAGAATTACATGTGCAATTGCAAAATCAAGATGATGAAGAAAAAAACTCTCAGAGATATTGTAGGAAAATTGAGACAAGAGAACATTAACATTAATAATGAGATACAAGATTTAACCATGAGACTATGCAAGGATATTGAAGATAGAAAGAGGAATGGGGAATATTTGGCTAGAAGAATTAATGAAAGTTTAGATGAATCTCTAAGGCTTAGTTATGAAAATGATATGCTTAAAACTGATTTGATTCACATGCAACATGACAAAGAGGAACTTTTGAGACAAGTTAGCACTTTGGAAAGTGAGTTTGTCACTACAAATGAATACAAAAACAAATTCAAGAACAGTTCAAATAATCTTGATGATATGCTAAAAAGTCAAAAACCTAATGGAGAAACAGTTGGACTTGGATTTGAACATGGAGAAAGTTTCGGGACTGCAAACAATCATGACCACAACAAACCGATAAGACAACCTAATTCTTATAAATTTAATGGGAAATATTTTAATTGTAACAAATTTGGTCATAGAGAAAATCAGTGTAGATTTAGGAATAATCAGAATACAAACTTACCCATTGGTCAATGTTACAAATGCAATAAAAATGGTCATAACTCAGACAATTGCAAAATGAATGTGAAATGCTATGTTTGTGGTAGATTTGGAAATTTATCTAATCAATGCAGATCTCAAATTGGTCAAGGTTATGGAAATGCTATTCAGAGAAACAATGTAACTTGTTATGCATGTAACAAGATTGGGCATATTGCAAAATTTTGTAGAAGTAAGATTGTATCAGTGAACAATAAAGGATCCAATAACAAAGACAAAGAAAAGGTGACTGAAATTAATCAAGAATTTTCTAAATAATGGATTAGGAAGAAAGATCAAAGAAGTGATGAATCTATCTCTGCATTGGCAAAATAGGGTAAGCCTGCACCAACAGGAGATTCTTCATCTAACTAAGGAATAATCCTTAGGGGTAAGGCAAAAAATTCAAAATCATGCATTTACCCTTGGTTGGTGGTAAGAAGTTATATCTCTTCTTTACCAATGGATATGTGGAGTTTTCACTTCACCGGCGAAGAATTTATTGTAGTTGTAAGTTAACTTTTGGCTATAAAGGTTTGGTAACTTGTCATTTCAATTCACCAAACATCCAAGCATTCGAAGAGACCAAAATTGAGCAAAGGCATTCTAAAGGTGAAGTAGCAAAGGTCTTTTAGAGAATTCAAGGATTTCTCAGTTAAAAGATATTTACCCTTCGCAATGGCATCTTCATCTTCTATTCCCAAATTCGTAGCAAATCCTACCATTGTGGAGAACATAAAATGACCTAGACCCATTTTCAAGATCATCCCTAAGATAGAAAAACTAGATGACTCTATTGGTGCATTTTCTATAATCCCGAAGGGAGTTGCATTTGCTGAAGACCCTAGGGCATACATACATTGTTACATAGAAAGTTTAGGGTCTGAAGTGATGAATAATGATGAACATCAGATACCCTAAGTAGTACTGAGAGGAGGGGTGAATAAGTACATACAAAAACTTCTCTACAACTTATAATGATAACCGATTTTCTTCATTATTGGACTTAACCATGGAAATACTGGCTAAACACAGTAAGGCTTTAAACAGCATAAACAGGTGAAACTAAATACTTCAAATACATTCAATACTTGATAACTACTTCACCCATAAACATATGCATGTGGTATATCAACAATACCATAACCATTAGCTCTGCATGCATAATCACTCAAATAAGGAATACTTAATAATCCCATGAAAAATGCATAACTCATGACACACGAATTTTTCACCTGGAAACCCAAATGGGAAAAACCACAGTGGGGATGAATACCCACAAGCTTGTTTTGAACTCTTTTGAAGCTCGCTCTGTTAGGAGCCTAGTCCGGTTAAAGACTTTACAATAAGGTTCTGCTAGGAACAGATCTTGTTAAAGATCACCCAGTTAAGGGATGGCTATATACCCTGTTAAAGGTTGAAACCCTATTAAATTTAACCTTGCTAGAGGATTTAAAGAACTCAATGAACTTGAGTCACTTGGTTAAATGATTTACAGTAAGCCTGTTAAAGCTACCTGGCAAAGGGATTTTCCTTTTGTTGAAATGGTTAGAAGACAACAGGTAAAACTCTAATCTGATAACAACACTATATGCTAAGGAAAATCTTTTTCAGTTCCTCTACTTTGCAATCACACTCTGTAGTTTTCTCTCATTGGTCTGGCAAGTATCTCATCAAATGGATACACACACAACTTTTGCCAACAACTTACAATAACAAACATCATTGACCTTATAGACAATAATTAGGTCAGTAGCATAAACCCTAAATCCTAAGCGTTTAGGTTTACAATTACAAGCAGTCCAATCCTGACCATCCAAACACTTTTCATGGTATGAAACAATCTTAAATATATCCCAAGTTATTCTGCATCATCCATTCTTCACCACACATAGAAATCAGTAACCCATCACACTTTCTTCTCATACCGCTAAGAAGAATGTTCATTCCCAAGGTAGACATTTAATGCAGTCGATCTTCACATGCAAGATCCTCAAGGAAATCCTTCACGTGCTCAAAATTGATGTGGCATCTTGATCTCATCTTCATCTCTTATCTAACTCATCATAGAATACCATCGGTTGCATTGCACAAGCTATATTGCCAAACCAAAAACCCTAGAGCTGAGACTACCAACCGGTAGTCACACTTAGTGAAACCTCGACACTAGTTCACTACATCTCTTCACACCGGTTGACCTATACTTATTGACATCAATGACAACATACTTTATTATCATATCATCATATGCCAACATACCGGTTCATCAAATGCCAACATGAAGATTTGATGAACATGTACATGAATGTAATCACTGACCAGAATGGGGTAGTGAAACCAGAACACAAGGTAGTTGAGGATTTAAGTTTCATAGATATCCTCCATATGCCAGAATTCTCAGATGAAGTTGTCTGCTATGTCCTTAGCAAGGTTCACAATGAATTTATGTGGTTGGACTCAGTATTTAAGATTACCAAGGAAGCTATAAGGGTTGTTATTGGTTTACCCTTCATCGGTTCTAGACCTGACAAGAAGAAGAAAATCCCTAAAAAAGAGGTTATGAGCTTAACCAGAGTTACTTATGACAACCGGTCACTTAGGGTCAATGATATAAAGGATAAAAATGTTAAATATTCTAGCATGGTTATTGGCTATAAAGTTGGTCATACTAATAGGTTGAATTTTGTATCTAGTTCATGCATTCATAGTGCACATGAGATAATTTTGAACAATGCAAATATTGATATTTGTGAATGGTTAAAGGATGAACTATTAGAGAATTTGTATAAAATCAAAGGTGATAAGAAAGGAACCTTCAAATTTGGAAGTCTGATAGTGTGTTTAATGCTTTACTTTTCAAAAGAGATTCTCGGTATAGGACATGAGGACTTTGCCTATGATATTTCTATTGGAAAACAGATAAAGGAGGCAATTACCGGTATGGGATCTGATGGTGATAAGTTGGTGAAAGACTATTTCAAGAATTTTCAAGATAAAATGAGACAAAGGGAAAGGATTCCCCAAAGCATTGTGGATAAATATGATAAACATATATGCTTTGTAGTGCAAAGAGATGAAATCTGGATGGAAGCAGTTAGACCCATAACTGTCTGTATTACTAAAATGGGATATGAGGTAGATTCTCACATCTTAGATTCATATGCTAAAATACTCATAGATTCTCCATCGGAACCAATAGAAGAAATATTTGGTAATGGTGAAACCATTGAAAGTGGTGTTGCTATGATGAAGCAGAGGAAGAAAAGAGATAAATTTATGAAAGATGATTCTAAAATGGTAAAGGATGTTACATAAGGATTGATGAATCTTGGTGGTATTGTTGCTAGTGAGAATGTAAGTCAATCAGAGCAAAAACCGGTAGATCACATTTCCCCTATGGCTACTTCATTTGATTCTGATAGTGACATGACACTTGAATTCAAGAGACTGGACAGGAAGAAAAGGAAACCCTCACCAACACCTGCTCCATCTCCCAAGAATTCAAGGACACAGAGAAATAAACAACAGACTATAAGAGAGCCTAGTGGTCTGAAGAAGAAAGTGACTCCAAAGAAGAAACCTGAACCTAAGGCACCAGATACAGTTGATAAATCAAATCACCCAAGATGGTAACTTTAGTAATGTAAATAAATTCTATCATTCTTTTAAGGATTCAGATAAGGATACTATAGAAGAAAGTGTTATTTTATATCTTGATATCTATAAGAAAGTTCTTATTGAAGTTGTAGATGATCTACCAAATGATTTATACTTAAGATTAGAGGCTAAGAGAATGTTTGTAATGGATTTAGAAAAGAAATTAAAGGTAGAAGGTCTACTTGTTGTGCATCCTCTTAATTCCAAGCAGGAAATTGATGATTTAATATCAAAGGCAAATAGAACATTTTTGTGAGTGGTCATTGACAGGTTAGCCTTATGGCAGACAGAGTTAAGGAAATTGCAAATGAGATAGCGCATAAGGGGGATATATTTTTTGTTGAAAGAGAGAAGAAAGAAGATAAGGATAGATAGAAAATGGACAAGTCATTTACCAAAGTATACCAGAAAGATCGAGGTAAAGGGAAAATTGGAAATGTACCTGATATCACAGTCAAGGATAACCTTCCTCCACCGATACAAGACACCCCACCAATAACTGCAGAGGCACCGACACAAATTGATAATCAACCAAAAGAAAAGGCAAAGGAAATGACAAAAGATAAAAAATATCCGGAGTTTGACATTCTTTTTACTATGAATGTGAACACTCGGGACTTTAATATTGTATTGGATAAGAAAACTACAGAGGCTAAGAAATATGAAACCATCCTTGATGATACTCAGCTTAACATTGAGAAACTGACGGAAGCACAAGCAGAAGCAGTAGCAGAAAAGGGACAAGAACAGAGTGTAGTTGAACTAACAATCAACAAGGTAGATAGTAAGGATAAAAATAAACTTGAAAAATAGAATGAGCATAAGGAAGAAACAATGAATAAAGAAGAGGTTAAAGATGGAAGCAAGATAACGGAAGTGGTTAAGGAATCCAGAGATGAGAGGAAACTAACTGTAGAACCTCACACTCCGCCTAGCACTTCCACCATGGATTACAGACCTACTAATGTGACAGATGTACTTTTAGATTCCATAAAGAAGATCACTAAATACAACGCCTTAGCATTTAAGGCCATTGATGACACTTTACCTATTTTGAAATTGATTGCACTGGATTGTAAGATAAATCATATTTTAGGATCTCTAGGTAAATTGGACACATTGTCCAAATTCATTGCTTCAAATATTCTAATTGTAGATAAAATTAATGAAGAGACTGTTAACAAAAGAGTGAATAAGGAGAAAGGTGAATTCTTTGATAAGACTATTAAGGATTGTACAAAGCATATTAATTCTTTATTACCCGTACTTAATTCCACTATTCTGGAATATAAAGAATTGTATAAGTAAGCATGCAAGACTCACCACCTAACAGAGGATATTGATGAGGAGATAAGGAAAACACAAAAGGAGATTGATGATATAGCAGATAACATGATAGGTTCTTCAAAACCTACTAAATTTTTGGATCAAGAAATGATAGTTTTTGAAGAAAAGATTGAGAAATTAGAAAAGGAAAAAAGCAAGGATAAGAATGAAGGCCCAGGAGCTGAAAAATAAACTTGGTCCTAGATTAGACAACCTTCTAACACAACGAATTGAGTTGTCTAAAGAAACCATTCAAGGAGGAAGATCAGTGGAGCAACATATGCATTATCTGACCGGGATGATCAGACAGACTAAAATCATTATTTCTGACAACACTTTATTTATGCAAAGTCTTCATCTGATTGTAGCGGATATCTTTCAGATTGTACATAACGGGTTACAAGCTTTGAGGTAGAATTTTGAACACTTTGATTCTTTTTTACATCCTTTGTCATTGATGTCAAAGGGGGAGTAGTAGTGTGGGAGAAAAATGTACAGAAGAAATCATTTGCTCAGGGGGAGAACATTCAGTTTTGGACTTCATTTTTGGATATCAGCTTTTGGATTTTTCTCATGAGTGTTGCCATCAATGCCAAAGGGGGAGATTGTTGGCATTATACACTCAAATGAGAATAGTTGATGTTTTCATTGATGGCAACCAACTGGTAACATGGTTCACAGGTTACACCAGCAATAGACATCATCTACTGGCACCGGCAGGCACTACAAGTCTATTCTCACCGGCATCCAACCTACACCAATAGAAGATCTTACCGGCACACCTAGCCGACATGGAAATTATATTATTTTGTATTGTAATATTATTTGTATATCCGACATGATGTATTGTAAAGACTCATATATGCATGAGATCTTGTAGGTCATTTTGTAAGTAAGCAATATGTAATTGGTGCAAGCGGTATATAGGAGCAAATAATTGTATATGCATTATGATGTAATTATTTTATGAGTGAATAAGAGCAGAGTAGAGTGAAGCAAGGTTTATGGAAGAGGTATTTGACAAAGCTTAAATCGGTATTGAATCTAGCATTGCAGATGCTATTTTGAGGAGTACATTGTCATTGGATTTAACCATCCAATTGTAGTCAGTGGGACTCCATTTTTGTTGTTGAGTGGTGAGCTCTAGGCTGTTGGCCTTCCTGCATGTGTAGGCCCCTATTGTATAAGTAATATTTATTCATATTGGCTAGTGATTAAATATTTTGGGTCACAAATCCCACCGAGGTTTCCCCTACTGGGTTTCCTTGCCAAAAATATCTGTGTTATGGTGTGCATTGATGGTTATACTGTTATTTTTCTTTACTGCATTATTACTTGTTTACCGGTATATTAATTTAGGTTATAAAGTTGCAAACAAGTTTAAATCCTTTGTTTACCGGTTAGACACCGATTCACCCCCCCCCCCCTATCAGTGTCTTTGGGATTGATCAAGCATCTAACAATGAATAAAAAATGACACTTGAACTGTCAATTGAGATTACCAAAGGACACTAGGCTAGAGATGCATAAAAATGACAATCTATCTAGAGCCTTGTCTTGTTTATCATTGTCTTCATTTTTCTTCAATGAATTTTCATATTGTCATGAGGTAGGTTGTATTTCATAATCATTTGGTCCCAATGTGTTGAATCTGGCATCTAGAGTGGAGTTGCAGAAATGGATTTGAAAATTCCTAGAGTTGGACAAAAAAGACCAAATATGTGGTTCATGAAGTGCATTTTAGACTTATAAGTCTGATAAGCACTTGGGGAGGGTCGTCAATCATATACAAGTCTGAAATGCACTTATGCAAAAGACGAGAAATAAATAGTCTTTGGTTTCATCAAGGTTATAACCATGATTTACAACTAAGAAAGAATCATGGTGCATCGGGGTTACCACCCCAATTTGAACCAACTCTTGGAAAAATGCAAAGGAAATCATGTAGGTTGGGGTTATAAACCCAAATTTCACTATTGGGTAAGACCTCAATTTAGGTCAGGGTTATACCCCTGATCTACACAATTTTGAGAGGACTCATTGTAGGTCGGTTTTATGATCTTGATCTACACCATAATCGACAGACTTGGTGTAGGTCGGGGTCATAACCCTGCGTTGCCCCAAAAAGGGAGAAATTAGTGTAAGTCATGGTTGTAAATCCAACATGCACCAAAATTGGAGGACTTGGTGTAGGTCGAGGTTACACTAAAAACAAGACTTGGTTATGAAGTAGTGTAAATTGGGGTTACAAACCCGATTTGCACCAGATTAAAAATTTTGAAGGGAAAGTTGTTAGGAACCGAAAGGACACCTGAGAGGGGGGGTCAATCAGTTGTCAATGAATTTCAACCCAATTATAAATTAATTCAACTTAATACTTAATACTGGTAAACCAAACTTAATGTCGGTTAACAGATTAGAAGTTTATATCAATACCGGTGAAACTTAATGCATGGAACAAAAAGAGAAACAACATCCACAACACATAACAAATAGATTTTGACATGGAAACCCTATAAGGGGAAAAACCATGGTGGTAAACCTTACCCACAATTAGATGATACTACTGCAGATAGTATGTGTATACAAATGGGGTCTGCACATGCAGAAAGGCCAACCACCTAGAGCACACTGCTCAAATGGGAGTTGCAATGACTACAGTAGGATGGTTAAATCCTAGAATAATGTATTGCTTCAAAGTGCATCTGCAATGCTGGATTCAGTACCAGTTTAAGCTCTAATAAAAACCTTCAAACCTTCCTTGAACCTTCAAATGATGTTTGCTTGATTCGCTCTATGATCCGCTAATATGATCTTCAATAATACCAGAATTCCACACTTCATCTCACAAATGAGATCTTACATTTATACAAAACCTAAGACCAAATGTGTAGGTCAGCTCTATTGTTCTCAAAATTTGATTCACTTTAGCATCCTTATAATGACATGATAACTCTGTATGCAGGAGAGATATTAAAGAGAAGGAGAATTCGAGGACAACATATGACAAGGTTTGATTAACCTTCTACACTTCAGACTTATTCAAAGTCCAGGTGGGTATACCTTTGTGAACTAAATTCACACTTTTAAAAGATAAATCCACAGCAAACCAGTCCCAAAAACCAGTGCATCTAATCACCTTAAAACTAACTGAAACAAATGAATGAAAATTGTACTCATGTTCAGTATTGACCTACAAAATATGTAATAGACAACCTTGATCTATACCAATTCCTTATCCAAGGTACCAGAGTCATCTAAATTCAAATAATACTTCCACAATCAAATATCTCTACATATCCCATTAGTTTGGCTTCTGTAGATCCCTATATATGCCTGACACACATAAGAATTTATTCATACCACCTTAAAATGCACTCATCAAGATTCAAAATATCTCACAAGGAATTTACAGGTAGAAGTGATTCCTACATATTTAATTCCCCTCCTGAAGGAAAAAACTGAGAAACATATCTACTGAAAGTTGCCTTACAACCCCTATTCAAATGAAATAACCCTACATTATTTAGAATGAAACAGTAAACACTTGCAAACACATTTGAAGACAATACAAAGTTTTAACTCAAAACCAATGGTTTGTATATTGATATTTTCTTCAAAAAAGTATTACAAGAAACCTTTGAATATTCTCCATTAAAACCTGGAAAAGCCCAGACAAATTTTTGCAGTGTTTTCTTACAATTTTTTGCGATGATTTCTTACTAGTCCTGGTATCCATTTATAACAACATGGATGCACATAGCTTTGGACTTTCCTAGGAGAGTTTGTTACAATGATTACTTCTCTAAAAGAATTAGTTACAGAACCTTTTACAAAAGCGGTTACAAGTCCTTTTCAACATCTGTGGCTTCTTCTACATGTTGTCCAGTTGCAAGCTCTTCCAACTGCTCTACATCCTATATGGCATATTTTTTTGTCCACTCATTGTATACATCATTAGCTGGCCACATGAAGTTAATCACTTTTGCTTTTGCCTTGGCTAACCTTTTCTAAGGATTCCTCATTTTGTTAACCTTTGAATTGAGAAATCCATAATGAGATTTGATTCTCTCTATCTCCTCAATTGTTATATCAAAGAAGGAAGCATCTTCTAAGTTAATAATTCCTTTTATTCTAACTGACAATTTGGCTTCTAATTACTTAAGCCATACTTGTTTGTCCTTCAATTGATTTGGGCTGACAAAACCCCCTAGAAGCAATTCAAAAACCTGATCAGTGTACTCCTTTTTGTACAAGTTGATCTTCCTGTTTGCATTATCTATTCCTTCTGCTAATTTTACTAGATCCTTTGCGGTATCACAAGTGGCTTTGATAATAGGATCAGCCCCTGCTCCATCATCAGATACATAAATAAGCTCCGAATCCCACTCTCTAAGCTTCCACTTATAAAAAATAGGTATTAAAATAGCCTTATCTCCATTAAGCTCATTCCACATATCTAGAATCTTGCTAATGTTGTTATACAATAATGAGGCCCCTATGGTGTTAGCAAAACTTAAAATTGTAGACCTTACTCTTTCCCCATATTTCTTTGCATATAGGGCCTAAGCCTATTTTAAATTCTCCAATTCATGAGGAGTGATCTCAACCAATTGAGAGCTAGAAGGTGCTGGAGATGGTGGAAACTCAATAATGGGGCTGGTAGGTGGAGGCCTTGCAGGAGAAGAGGAGATCATCAGTGTTGAAGACTCACCTTGATGGTACTGTCCTGCCAACTAGCTTTGTAGCTTGGCAATGATGTTGTCTTTACTCCTTACCTCTTCCTTGGCACTATTATAGGCTTTTAAAACTGTCTCCATCTTAACCTGGAGATCTGCCTTTTCCTTGGCCTCCCTTTCTGCCACTGCAACACTAAATTTTGCAATCTCTAGCACAGTGCTAGCAGCTTCCACTACCCCAGTGCTCTGAACTCTTTTTACTATCATTCCACCAAGGTAACTCGACCTTGAGGTGTCCTTATTTCTCTTATTCTCATCTCTTTTAAGAGACCACATGACCAGTGCAGCACTGTCTTTGCTGAAAGTGACTCCTTCCATAGGTTTGGTCTCTTTTCTTACTGCCTCTAATACCAAGGAATCTGCTATGTCCCACTCAGGGAGAATGAGTACCCCAGCCTATGCCACCATGTCTCTTCCTTGCTAAGGAGTCATGGTCTTAAACTCATCAATCATTTCTTGCTTTATTTCCTCCTCAACCATAGTTGGATCTTTGTGGGGCTGCTCACTTTTTCTCTTTTCACACCTTGCATTAAACTTACCAATGTTCTACTTCCACACAAACTACATGAAAGCTCCTGATGTGACAAAGTTATCATCAGCCAAGAAATCTTCACTAGCTTGTTTGATCTCAGGGTCACACTCCTGGCCTTTGAACTCATTAGTAGTGATGTTAATTTCAGCAGTAAGGGGCACTTTTGGCATTCCCTCTTCCTCTTCATCATATGTATATGTTATTTCTCCAAGGCTACCTAACTGTAACAGTTGCTTAGCTACTGCCTATTCATATCCTATATGAATAGGGGATTGAGATGGAGAGTACAAAGGTTCATCAAATTGTATTTCTTTTCCCACTCTTTCTTTCTTTGGGCTATCTTGAATGTCAATGACATTGTGTATCTTCCTCTTCCCCTTTGAAGTAGAGGGCTCCCCTGTTCTAGGCATCAACACACTGTAATTGGACTTCTTATGCAACATGTAGTCACAAGGAGGGATTTCTCTAGTGGATGCAGACCTACTTAGAACCAGTCTTTCTTTCTTAGGGTTGTTTTTAATTACAACCTCCCTCTTTTCTTTCAAAGTCTGCATCACATCCTCAAAACAAAGAATTAGAAACTTTATCTTCTCCTCAAAAGGGTGGAAGCTAGACAATGGTTGATAGCTGGTATCAAATTAGTGTACAAACTCTAAGGCTTTTTTATAAGCCACCCACTTTTCCTTCCTCAACTCTTGCTCATCTAAATAAAACTCATTCCTAATCAGGTCTTTAGGAAATTGGAATTAGTGGGGTTTACCTCTGCATATTGCCCTCTTTCAAAACATGCCATTGAAGAAGTCTTCAGGGTCAGCACACTGGGATACTGCAGTTGACAAATGATATGGTAGGAGGAAATTTTCAAAACACTTCCAACCTCCTTTAATTATCACAAATTGGTGTGCTATGGTAACTGTAGGGAAAATAGTCCCTTGACCTCTGTCTGTTAACTCTGCCTGAGGATCTCTTCAATTCCTACTTTAAGAGGGACCTGATAGGGTAACAAAAATGGAGTGCCTATGAAACCATATACTCTGAAAATAGTGGAGACAGGGTATAAGTAAATAGCACCCCAATTGTGGACAATTTTTATATTCTCTGCAAACTCTTTTGGCCTATTAAATTCCAAAAGAACCTTCGGGACTCTTTGATTCTCTGAACAGAGGAGAGTCCTAATCTTAGATGCAAAACACTTATCAAACTTTAAGAAGCTTTCATCTTCTCTGTCCCATGACAACATTGTACTCCATAACTGCACTGACATCTTTTCTCCATTCTTCTCTTTTACAAGATCCATTCCACTTGCAAAATTATCACCACCCTTGAATAAAAATAAATGCATGAGGAGGGAATACCATTCAAAATGCCTATCTACCTTCCCATTCTTTATTCCTATTAATCCTTCATGGATAGCATCAGTGATAAAGGAAGCATAATGAAAGGTCACTGCAAGAGAAGGATTCAAAATATGAGCAACCATCAGCATGTAATGAGTGGGCATATTTGCCTCACCATCTTCTCCCAAAATTTGGCAAAGTGACCAGTATAATTCCTTGGCCCTAAGGGTGAACAGATTTAATGAGAAGGGCTCTTTAGTATTGGGTCCCACAACTGTTAGCTCACCTATCTTCAGAAAGAATTCTTTAAGAGGCCCATTTCTAAGGTGGTTCCTCTACACACTATATACCTGAGCTAGTGATTTCAAATTAATAGGCTCTAGAAAATTAGTAAATTCACTAAGCCCAAAAGCATTTCTAAACTCCTCATTATTTATTTCAATGAGGGTTTTCCCATTTATATCTTTAACACTTCTTGTAATTGGGTCATAGTTGTGTGCAATTTGAGTTAGGAGATCCACATCCATGAATACTCTAGGGACCACTAATTTTCCAACATCCAACTTCCAAATACTATTCTGCAGGGCTGAGGAGTTTCTCATGCCAAATCTAACTTTAAACAATCCCAACCCAGACAACCCAATTTGAGGGTCTCTTAGCTAGTTACCCTTATCATATAATCCCTCCCCTATTTTTAGGTGAGGATCTCTTGGCACAAGTTCTTTTAGCTTTGCGGTCACATTAGTTGACAATGTCAACTGTTCAACGAAGTCATTACAGATAACCCTCTCCTGGTAATTAACCTTTCCTAAGAATTCTCTCTTAGGTGCCATCTTAAAAACTATGTAAACAATTTAATTACTAACCCCAACTGTTCAGTGACAAATCAAGGCCTCAATTAAAACACACTTTTAAGTGATTGCCAAACAAGAGTATAAGAGAACTTGTTTTTTGCTAGAAGAAATTAGCTTTGCAACTGAAGAAATTAGCTTGGCAACCACTTCTCTACAACTATTGTTTAGAATGATACCTTCTTTCAATTATACGAGATCATATATGGTAGTCAGGCTCTTAATTGTGACATTGATACTGCATGCTTCAACCATCCCTTTAGAATTGAATTCATAGAAGAATTCAAAAATTTCGCTCCAATGGGTCACAACATGCCTATGTATTTTCCTTTTTGCTCTTTCGCCATTTTGTAGGCTTTAACATCTTAGCAATTTTTCTTAACGAAATCATGCCAGCCGTCTGATCAAATGAAACTTGATTGGTCTTTACACTAACTTAACCTCTTTGCCTTGGCATTGGGCCCTACTTCCTTTTCACCATTTCATGGGCTTTATCCCCCAAGCACTTTTCTTTCACAAAGCTACGCCAGGCGTCAGATGGGACTCTAACCACTCGGCCTTTAACTCTTACTGAGACCATCAGCTTTTTGACTAACCATGCCTTATCTTGACGACTAACGATTTTTCACTATTTCACATAGCTTAACTCGCTTTCAACTTTGGTCCACGAAACAACACGAAGCGTTGGATCAATCCTAAGATGACCATCCTTTAAGTGAGACCTTTATGCTTACATCACTTACCCTTCTCTTCCACTAGTTACCAAATACCATGTGGCACTCAACCATTAGCCTTGGAAAACTCTTCGAGTTTAGTTCAGAGTCAGCCACGTGTCTTATTTCCCTTATAACTGCTGGTTACACCTTGGCGGGCCCTCAATCCCTTTTAAACCATGTGTCAATTGACACGTCACCATCTAGCATTACGTTAGGAAGAAACTTCTTTTCTCTTTCGCCATTTCATGAAGCCTATCCCTTGGTTAATTTGTAGCCATGAAACAATGTGAGCCCTTGGATCAAATTGGAGTTGATCCCCTCTTACCTTCATGCTTTATCTATTCTTCGGGCCCCAAAAACCTTTTGTTGTTTCCCAGGTTTTAAAGCATGAGCATTTTACCTTCACAAATACACATGGGCCATTAGATTACATCTGACTTGCTCAATGCTTAACACCTACTAAGATTCGGTAAACGTGGGGCCTTTGACTCAGCTCTATCCACCTAGTGTCTAGTCATTCCTGAACTGACATGTCAACCTTTTATTTGTTGAGAGAAAACATCAGATTCCACCTCATCCTTGCCACCTACATCTGCCAGGTCATTTCTTATCCCACAACATGAGTCATCCTCTTGGACCCACCTTTTAATCCTTAGATTCGACTTGCTAACTACTTTGACTTTCTGCCATGTGTCCTTATCTAATTTGCCATCTCAACCAACTGGATTGCCTACTTGGAGTACCATGTCATTTCTTTGTTTCGCGAAAGCTGTCTATCGAGCACCTTTCTCCTACAAAATTGCACTAGCTGTCAGATCAGATAGAGTTGTGCATCAGTTATGCTGGTTATGAACCCCTTTTCCTAGGCCAAAAAAACCTTTCGCTACTTTGCAAGGCATAACACGTGAGCACCTATTGGCCACAAAACAACATGAACCATCAATCTCTCTTAAACTTGATCAGGTTTTAACCATTTGAAAAGTCTCCACTATCAAGTCCCGCTAAGCATTTTCACCATTTCGCGAAAGGTATTTCACTTGCTAGTTTCTGCTGCGAATCAACGCCACTCGTTAGATCTTGAACAAGATGGAGTCTTGTTAAACTAGACCAAATGTGCACCATTTGAACACGCTTTTTCCTTTCACTATTTCACAAGTCTTAAAGCACTCACAACTTCGCCTAACAAAATGGCGAAAGTCGTAAATCCATCTGAGAGCTGCATGACACTTACTGGGCCTAACAACATTAGAAAGAAAAAAGCATAAGGCATAGATTTTTAACAATTATTCAATGACCTCCTAGGCAAATGATGAAGGGTGGACACTTCACACAATCCCAAGATCCATTACTTTAAGTGGATAAAGTAACGCAAAAATAGAAACCAAAGGGTTTTTGATCAATCATTGAGCGATTTAAAAATTGAAACCCTGAACCCTTAAGACCTAACACAGACTTGAAGTAGTTGATAGTGTACCTGACTCAAAATTTCAAAAACTTAGCCAATTATGGGAAAAGAAAACCCATTTCTTAAATAGTGATAACAGTGACTCTAATTGGGGATGGTTGATCACAAGGTCAACACAAGAAACTTATAAACTCTAGAGAAATAGACCAAAACATAGACCCAAACAAAACAATAGGAAGCAAACAAAATATATACAAACAAAGGACCTACTATGCATGGAAATCAAGAGAAATAATGTTCTAGGAATTGTCCATGAATTGGAAATTCCTGTACATCATCATTCAGATTTTTTAGAAAATATGAATCCTTTCCATTTAAATCACAGACCACAAAAGGGCCAATCCATAATGATTCAAATTTCTTATGCTTTCCTTTGTCCTATCCTTTTGCATTCCACTGAAGAACAATATCATCAATTTGAAACTTCCTTAATGATGTCCTTTTATCAAAAAGGTATTTGGACTGCAATTGGATCTTTTGATTTCTCTTATGAGCTAAAGTTTTGAGCTCTTCCACCTCCACAATTTGGATCATTTTGTTTTCCATTGGTTCAGATAGCTCCATGTCCTCATCTTGCAAGAATTTATAAACTAGAAGAAGATTATTCACTGGCAATCTGACTTGTGTACCATAAACCAGTTCAAAAGGTGACATTCCAATGGCCTTCTTGACAGTGATTTTGTTTGCCCACAAAGCTAGTTTCAACTTTTGATCCCATGACCTCTTGTTTTCTTCTAAGATTTTCTTGATAATATTCAAGAGGCTTTTATTGCTGGATTCTGCTTGCCCATTTCCTTGAGGATGATGGGGTGAAGAGTAACACATAAGTATCCCATGACTAGTACAAAAATTGACAAACTCTTCTGATCTGAAACTCATAGCATTGTCCATTACTATTTTCACAGGAACTCCAAATCTAGTTATGATACAATCCATCAAGAAATCAATAACAATTTTACTTGTAGCTCTTCTAGTGGGAATGGATTCAATCCATTTAGTAAAATAATCAGTGGCTACTATGATCCATCTATGACCTCTTCCTGATCTCTCAACAATCTCTCCAATGAAGTCTATCCCCCATTGGACAAAAGGTGTTTCCACTATAATTGGGTTCAAGGGCAGAGCTCCTTAATACTTTAGTTTGGATGAAAACCTTTGACATGGGTCACATCTCCTGACATATTCATGAGCATCCTTGAATAGGGTAGGCCAATAATACCCAGCTCGGACTATCTTCCCAGTAGTTGTCTTAGCAGAATAATGACCTCCGCACATTCCATCCTGCATTTCAATCAGCATTTTCTTTGCTTGGAATTCATCTAAGCACATGAGTAACCCTCCATCTCCATTTCTCCAAAATAAGTCACCTTAAATGAGAACATACTTTTGAGACTTCAACTTTAGAGTTCTTCTCTGATTATGTGTCATTCCTTTTGAAAATGTAGCATTTTTCAAAAATCGGACTATCTCTGAATACCAAGGTTGTCTTTCAATACTAGTGACTGAAGTACTTTTGATTTCAACATTATTTACCTCAACATTCAGAAGATTAGATTCAGTCATGAGCTTGGCCAGACCTAGGCCTCTCACCAATTTGGTGATCTTTATTTCCAAGTCAAATTCTTGGATTCTATTGATCCATCTGCACCTTTTTCCCATAACCTCAGACTGGGACAGAATATCCTTAACTATAACGTGTGGGACATAAGCAGTGATTTTTGCATTCACAAAGTATGGCCTAAAATCTTTGACAGCTTTAACTAAAGCATAAGCCTATTTCTCCATGGTTTCATACTTTAATTCTGCTACTTGTAGAGACTTGCTATAGAAAGCTATTGGATGTTCATATCCCTCATTATCCTTTTGTAACACCACTACGGCTACTGTATGGTATGAAGCAAAAGAGAACAGAGAGAAGGGCTTCCTGTAATCAGGAGATTTCAACACTGGTGCTTCCTGAATGGCCCTTTTAATCTCATCAAAAGCCTTTGAGGCTTCTTGATCCCAACAAACTTGGTATCCTTCTTGAGAAACTTGACAATGGATTTCACTATCTCTGCAAAGTTTGCAATGAATCTTCTAACAAAATTTACTTTGCCTAAAAAGGATTGAATACCTTTAACGTTCTTCGATTCAGATACTTTGTTTATTACTTCAATTCTTTCAAGGTCTATCTTACCCCTTCCTTGGAGACAATGTGCCCCAATAATTTTCCTTCAGTGACCCCAAAATGACATTTCTTGGGATTTAATGACACACCAAATTCCAAAGCTTTGTTGAACACTTTTTCCAAATGTCCACAATGATCATCAACCCTTTTGGAGAAGCAAGTTAAATCATCTTGATAAACCACCATGATGATATTAATGAATTCTTTGAAGGCCACGTCCATGGCTCTCTGGAATGTAGCTCCAGCATTTTTCAATCTGAATGGCATTCTTACATAGACATATGTTCCCCATGGAGTAGTGAAAGCAGTTTTAAACTGTTCAGATTCTCTCACTAACACTTGATTGTATCCTGAAAAACCATCCATCATGGACAAGAGATCACAACCTGTTACTCTCTGTAGCATGGCTTCCATATTTGGAGAAGAGTAGTTATCTTTCAAAGAAGCAACATTCAAATTTCTAAAATCCACACACAATCTAATGTCCCCATTTTTCTTTCTTATTGGGACCAAATTGGAGACCCATAAAGAATGCCTTATAAGTTTGATAATCCCCTCTTCTCTTTACTTAGTTAACGCTTGTTGCATCTTAGTTTCTAACAGGGGATTAATAGGTCTTTGCTTCTGTCTGAAAGGCTTAGCATCTGGAAGTAAAGGAACTTCATGCTAAAAAAGGTCTTGTCTATATGCCTTTAGGTCTTCATAAGACCAAGCAAAAACATGCTTATATCTTTTTAATAAATTAATAAGATTAATTCTGACATGAGGGGGTAATTTATTTCCAATGTATACTAACTTAGGGGATAACTCAGTCCCTAGGTTTACCTCCTCCAATTCTTCCAACTTAGTGGTAGACTGCTAATGTAAGTGACTGTCATTATAACTGAACATGCTCTCTAGCTCTACTAACCCTTTAGGTATCTCATTTGTTTCTAACTGAACCAAGTCATTTCCAAACACTGTTTCCTTATTGTCAACCACCTCCACCAGTGCATTGCAATCAATCTTCTGTCCATCATAATCATCAACACACTGAATGAACCTAAGAATATCTTCATCATCGGCAAAAACTTGCCAATTATACACATTATCAGGGATGGCAGGCCTAGATTTTATCTCCATAGTGGAGATGTCGGTTAGTGTTGCATCATCATTTTTCAATGCAACATTAGCTAGAAATCTACCATAATATTCTTTGATTTCTCTATCCAATTAATAGAAAATGCACTAAAATGCTCAATGACATCCCAAACTGCATGTTTATATCTCTTTAATCTATCATTTTTGGATGCATATTTGGATCTTACCTAAGAGACAACCAATTCTGAATCCCCTAATACTTTCAGTAGTTGGATTCCTTGCCTTTTTGCAACTTCAAGCCCTAATAATAGGGCTTCATACTCTGTAGTATTATTTGTGCACTGGAAGGCTAATAAGAAAGAATA
The DNA here is from genome assembly GCF_030272615.1 of Cryptomeria japonica. Lineage (NCBI taxonomy): Eukaryota > Viridiplantae > Streptophyta > Pinopsida > Cupressales > Cupressaceae > Cryptomeria > Cryptomeria japonica. Next base: position 257,257,935 of record NC_081408.1, read on the forward strand.
CTTAAAAGTTATACCTGATGGGGATACAAAAAGAACCCCTGCTCCAGATCCTTCTTTGGAACAAGCTCCATCAAAATACATCTGCCATAAACCATACTATTGTGATTCTAATTCGACCACAATGGGGTCAATATTCTTCAACTAGGGTAAAATTGGTTGTAATCTGAAATTATCAAGATCCACATCAATCATACAATTGAGCATATTAGGATCTACACTCTCAATTACTCTAGGAGCACATTGTTCTCTATACAACTTGACCTAATTCCCATTTATTGGAATGGTGGCATAAGACAAATCTAGTTGGACATTTCCTCCTACTGCTGCTGCCCATTGCCTGGACAACAACATACCATAATGGGGTTTAGTGTCAGTAACAATAACATCCATTTTATAAGTTGCCTCAAGGAATGCTGCTATTTTTACTTCAACATCTCTCATTGTACCTATCACAGGTACTTCCCTATTATCCATAGCATAACATTTTCCATATATAGTGATCACTGACAATCCTAGTTCTTTCATGACACCATAGGGCATCACATTAGCAGCAGCTCCTGAATCTATCATGCAATTTTTTATCAACTGGTTATTTACCAACAAAGTAACATAGAAAGGATCTACTTGTGAAGGCTCTTGAGTGATAGTGGTTCCAACATAAACCTTTGGTGTTTGGAATTCCCGATCCTTTCCATTTTTAGCTAAATCGGCGGGTAGGACTGTGTCACTGTCAGATATATTAGAAAACAAAGACAAAGTTGCATCCCTATGTTCTTTTATTTTCAGCAATTATACTAATGGGATAGTAACCTTCATTTGAGTAAGAGCTTGAGCCATGTCAAATGTAGAACTATTTCTTAATTCAGTATTAGTTCTAACTCTTTCTGCCTTAAACTAACTTGCTCTTTCTGTTGTGGCAGCTCCTTGTATATCACTGGTATTTTTATCATCTGTACTCTTAGGTACATTTTTAACCTGTTCCTTCTTTTCTTGACCAATTTTAGGGAAAGTAGTAGCATTACATGTTTCCCCCTTATTAGTAACCTCTTTTATAAACATGGAACCAGGTTCACCCTGATCGATGTCCTTCTTGGTGCTTCTTAAGTTATAATTGTCCTTTGCTTTAGCAATAGCAACTTTGGTGAGATTTTTAGCTTCTTCCTCACTAGGCCTTCTAAGATGAACTTCTTCATCTTCAATTGTTACCACATTCAAGGTAGGATGCCAATCCAATGTTAGTTGTCCTTGAACAAACCTTTCATTATCCAACACATCACTGTATTCACTTTGTATAGATTCCTCATCACTTTCTATAATAGTCTCAAACATGTTAATGTCAGGCTTCGCTTCTTGTCTCATGGATTCTTCATGGGCTTGAGCTACTGCACACTGATGAGGAGAATGTGGCCCATCACAAGCAATGCACCAAGGAGTATTTTCTATATTATGGACTTTTTTCCCTTTCAAGGGATCTAGAGTATCCTGATTCTGAGCAATTTTAGGCTTCTCGCCTTGGGGTTTACCATCTTTCTAGTTGGTATTATAAGGGATGTCATGTAGTTTAGGGGGCCTATCTTGCCAGTTATGATAAGGCTTGTCATTTTTGTTTACCTTGGCAGTCAGATCCTTCATATTAATGACCAACTTCTCTATCTTGTCTTCCTCCTTAGCTGCTTTGCTAGGCTACTATTTTGTTTCTTCCCATAACCTACCATTTGTTCTTCTTCCTAACTTCCCAGATGCTTTCCTGTTGCTTTCCACATTAATGGCAATCCTAAAAACATCCCTCTGGTTATGTGGATTTTTATCCCTCAAGATATAGGCCATCTTAGAATCAAATGCATTGTAATAGGTATTCAGACACATGTTATCATCTAACCTCATCACCTGATACAACCTATGCATGGCCTTTTGGAATCTAGCATTAAAATCAATGACCATTTCATTGTCAGACATTCTAATGTTATTAAATTCATTGAGCATGAAGCTCACATTTGTTTTATCACCGTATTGTTCTTGAAAACAATTCTTAAAATCCTCCCATGACCCTATGCTATTAACTGGAAGACCTTTGTACCAATCTCTTGCATCATCAACCAGGGATTGAACAAACAGTTTCATTATAACATCTTCATCCACTATCTCATAGTCATTTATTAGGTCACCAAAAAATTTCAAATGTTCCTCAGCACTAATTGCATTATTTCTAGCAAACTTATGGAGTCTATCCCTTAACTCAGTAGGAACATGGTTGGGATATCCTGGGATCCCATCAAAGAACAATTGCATATACTATTCTAAATTGATAGGTCTCCTTTGAAAAGGGGAAGCAACATTATTATTTCCCATGTTCATTCTGACTTTTGGAATTAGGGACTGAGATACTTGACCATGCTAATTGTTCATAGGGGTTTGACTCACTAATGTTGTATTAGCAGGCATAGTAGGCTGAATCTTAACCGGGGGAAGGGAAATTTGTTGAGGATCAGGCTTACTAAGATCTTCTGATGGAAAAATGATAGGGGGAGATTTTAAGTAGCTAATTTTTCTTTTCACTTCCTGATTAGCTACTTCCAATTCAACTTTCTCTAGTTCCATTTGGAGATCCTCTTTTTCCTTCCTAATTCTTTCCATCTCTCTCTCATGTGTTGAGAGCCTATGAGAAATCTCATTTGCATTTCTAGATCTAGTTCCATCATCCACCCATTTCTGCTTTCCTTTATCAACATTAGTCCTAGGAAGCTGAGAATCACTAAGCACTTCCCTGTTTGGTTGGACTACTGACCTATATGCTTGCTTGGCCTTGGGGTTTAGAATTTCTCTGATCAGAGGGCCTTCCTCATCACTCCTTTCTTTTTCCTCAGCCAACACTTCAAGATCAGCTATTTGTCTAAGAATCCTATCTCTCTCCATTAATTTAGCTTTGACTTCCTTCTCCTTATTTGCCTCCTTATGGGCTCTTAGGGAGATTAAGTGGTGAACCCTCCTATTCAAATCATCAATCTCTTGTGACACTTTATCTTCATTAGGGAAAATTTCTTCAGAATCAAATATATTGACTTGATCTATGTCAATCAAAATAATGTTTCCATCGATTGTTCTAGGGACAGAATGTCTAATTGCATTTGAACTAGTCCTATCTCTCATAGAGACACTAACATGAGATAAATCTTGATTTAAAGAATGAGCATTATCAATATTTCCAAACAATCCAGAATGGAAACCTAATATATCATGTTTAGAATCCCTAGAAGAAGAATTAGACTTTGCATAAATAGGTCGATCAGGTACCTTACTAGTATTATTATTCTTTTTTATGCAAGCATCATTTGATGGTTCGTGTAGCATTGATCTCTTCTGACCTCTTCATGACTACTCTAGCAAACCTTCTTGCAAAGTTTCATGAGGATGCTTCTTCATGAATGATCTAGTGTTTTTTCCTCCTTGCATTATGCTTGTCTTCCTTTTAGAATGATTTGTATTTCACAAGGACTGGTTCCAAGATAACAGAGTCGCCACCCACAAGACTATGGGAATTATGAAAACAAGCTTAGAATAAAATGCTGCAATTCCACAAACACAATGATTTTCCTTATAAATTTAAGCACAAATCTGCATCTCGATTCTTAATGTGACTCTCCCCAATAGAGTCGCCACTTTTGTTGTTCTCAAAATCTGATTCACTTTAACATCCTTATAATGACATGATAACTCTATATGCAAGAGAGATATTAAAGACAAGGAGACTTCCAGGACAACATATGAAAAGGTTTGATTAACCTTCTATACTTCGGACTTATTCAAAGTCCAGGTGGGTATACCTTTGTGAACTAAATTCACACTTTTAAAAGATAAATCCATAGCTGTAAAGCGGAAAATCGAACCCTAGGTGTTCTCCCCCACTCCAAGGAGAAAGGGGGTCACTAGGATTGATGGTTTTCACTTAGGGGAGACTTTACATTCAAAAGAGGGGTTGAAACCCACAAGATCCAATCCCACACAATACAAGATTGGATTCTAAATGAGTTTCAAGGGTTAAGACAGCAAGGCTACCCTCTTTTGTAAAGAATGTAGATAGAATGACTAAGCTAGGAATGCATGAAAAGTGAGAAAGATTCGCTTATAAACAGAGATAGGAATATAGGATGAAGCTGCGGACCTGGAATTAGCAGTAAAATGTCAAGACGGCACTGTCCTGCAAATTTGAGCGAAATTTGACGGGACGACGGTGCCCGGCGTGCACACGGTCCTCCGAAAAATCCGTGAAACGAAGGGGGATCTGTTCATCTCTGCACAAGGATTCCAAATCTTCAATTACAGCTGCGTACCTGCAACCTACACACAGAAAAGCAGAGATGATTGAGGGGTTAGGGATTAGGGGTTTGCCCTTAGGTCAAACCCCGGTTTTGAAATTAACCAAGAAATGAGAAATGCTGTAAATGTAAATGTTTGTAATGTAAACAAGTACTTGATACCTTGTTGTAAGAATGTTTGTATTCTTACATGCGAAGGTGTAAATGTTGTTGTATGTTGTATGTTGTATGTGATCTCCTCTTCAATGGTTGAATCCTTGTCTTGAATGCAACACCTAGCCTTGAATGGAGACTTAGAATGCTCAATTGCTTGAAGGAATGCTTGAATGCTTGAATGTTTGAATGTTTGCCTAGCGCTTTCGCCTCTTGTACACATATGTCCTCCCTCTTTTCATCCTCTTAAAATGGGAGAGGAAATGTAGTTTATATACTTGTCAATTAGGGTTAAAAAATTGATTTTTCCGACCTTAGGCCGACCAGGAAAGATTATTTTCCAATTTGCAAACTTAAAGACCCGAAGCCCCATAGGAGACCGGGCCCAAAATAGGGCCAGGGACCAGGGCGCTGGGCGCCATGGTCCTGGGGGACCAGGGCACTGGGCGCCCTAGTCCTGAAGGACTAGGGCACTGGGTGCCATGGTCCCACCTCTAGGGACAGTAGGGTGCAAGGAGGATCAGGCCAGGGTGCTGAAAAATGCAGTTTTTGATGTCATGAACAAGTTTCGGGGTCTCCATTCAGGTTCCGTGTTGTGTCACCATCGTGAAGACCCAAATGCAGTTGAAATTGCAAGTGTCACAATTTTAGGACTCTACATTTAGCCCCCACTTTAGCGAGAGTATAAGCGTACGCCAATACTTCCGGTAAAGTACAAGGAAACAACATTGAAAAACTTTCACCACGTCAAGAAGGCAAGGTATACCAAGCCCCCAGTGGACTAAGGATCTTACGACTTCGATTGATGAAGTAAAAGGGAAGATCATGAGGGAGAACCATGACTATCAGTAGTAAGGTTCCCTCACTATGAGTCATGCAAGAAAGATATCAAAAAATTTCAAGGCAAAGCTAAATTTGTCAAGAAATTTTCAAGTATCTTGAAGAGATATGAACAGGGTGTATGCCCCCCTATGTTAAAGCAATCGCACATGCCTCATCGGGGGTGATTGCTTTAAGGTAGTGATACATATAGGAAATGAGAAGGAAAGGAGCACATTATCACAAGGATTTAGCCCCCAAGTGTGAGATAAACCCAAGGATAATAGACACAAAACACAAAGCACAAGGTGACTTTGCTTTCCTTGGGGTCAGTATGCTGTATGATAATTCATGTATATCATATGTATGTATGCATAATTGTTCTTCATTCCCCAATCAAGGAAGGTCACCTAGAAGAAGGGAACACATGTGTCTTTTGAGTCAACATGAGAGAGACCAAAAGAGATCTCAATGTTTTGCATCATCCTCAAGTAGACAACACTAAGGACAACAAATAGAAGAATGAGAATAACACATAGAAGAAGTAACAAAAGAGAGGAGGAAAGAGTCTACTATGCTAATGAAACTAGTCTAGCACGTCATCTACCCCCTGATCTTGCTGATCAATGTTTCGGGAAGGCAGGAAACACGCTAGAGGAGGAACATCCAACACAGCAGATGGAGCTATCACAAGATCCAAACAAGGGCTATGTTCATGTTCCAAGCCACGTTGTTCTTGTCTAGGAGCTAGGATAAGTGCTTTAGAAAATTCGTTAGATAAATGGTTATCAACATCAACAGATTCATATTCACTATCAGAATGAAAAGAAGTAACATTTTCATCATGAATAACATTTTCATCTATATCATCATCAAGATTTATAAAAATAGGATCTTTAACTTGCACAGGATCAAGACCATCATGCATCTTATGTTTAGGAGATTTTGGCTCAATTTCCAGCTGAGGAGAAAATGGAATAATGCTAGCTGAAGGTGTTTTTGGGGATTGCAAAGTTTGAGAAGCAGCTGCCTGAGCTCTAAGACAATGCTTTCATCGGCATTCACGTGCAGAATGATTTCATCTAGTCTTAGTAGGAAGTTGAGAAGATTGAGGAGGAGGAATGTTCTCATCCTTATCACTTGGGTGTTTAGGTTGTGGTCTCTTAGGTTGGATAATAAGAGAAGGAGAAGGTCTCTTCTCTCTATAAAAGGAAGGAGGAGGAACTGCTCCATATAAAGGAAGAATATTTGTTTTAGGAAGGAGACCAAGTCCATCATGACGAGGAGGTATAGGTCTACCTTTAGAAAGTTTATTAGGCATAGACATAGTCACATCCATGGGGATGGGTTGGGAATCTTCTTGAGGAAAGACATTAGTTTTATCTTTCAAGGGAAGAACTTCCTTCTCAAGAATGATAGGAATATCAAGTTTGGGTGTTCTAAGTTCACTTAGAGATAGGATCATATCTTTTTTCCACTTTTGATAAGATTTGAAAAGATGATCACTTTGCGGAGGAAGAGATTGGAATTGTTTAGGCCAAAAATAATCAATAGGAATGCTAGAAGTTCTTTCATCTAGTTTAAAGAGACTATGATTGACAGTAACAACTTCACCATTATGGGGAAATTTCAAACACTTGTGAATAGGAGAAGCAATAGCTTTCATGGAAGATAGCCAAGGATAGCCTAGCTTCACACGAAATTGTTCAGATGAAGGAATAATAGCAAAGTTCACATCAAGGGATTTGTTATGGACCTCAATAGGTAATGTAATAGAACCAATTGTAGGAGAAGAAAATGCATCAAATAATTTCACAATCACATCTATTTTGTCATAGATCACTTGATTCAATTGCAAAGTAAAAAGAAATTCTTCAGTAATGATATTAACCATGCAAGAAGGATCAATAAGCACTCCACGGCAAGGTGTATTCTTGAGTTTTGCAACTATATATAAAGGACCATCAGGTGCCCTGATAGTTTCACTAGAATCAAAGGTGATGGAAGGTTCTTTAGGGATTTTCTGCTGCTCCGCAAAGTTAATCACATTCGGAGTCATAGACACAAGATCATCAGGTGAGACAGAGGAATCATTAGTATCAATCGCATTAGAGGTATGAGAAGGTAACGGATCAGTAAAAATCTGAAGATTTTGGTTAGGAGGAGCTATAGATGTATTGCCTTTATCATTCACACTAGAAATAGAGATAGTATTATTATCAATCAAATCTTGAATTTTACCCTTTAAAGCAAAACATTTTTCAGTATCATGCCCAGGTTGACGATGAAATTAACAAAAAAATTTGTTATCAAAATATGGTGAATTAATCTTTGTAGGATCGATTTGCCTTATAGGAGGAAGAGTAAGCACATTTTGTTCCAATAACTTATTCATAATACTATGCAATGATTCATTCAAAGGAGTAAACTTTCTTTCTTTCTTAAAAAATTTAGAAATAGGAGGCACACCTGATGCTGCATTCACATTGTTGTTGATGATGTTTTCATTGAATTTAATGGACTCTCTGTTCGGTTTAAACTTCCCAAATGGTTGTTGACTACTATCACCCTTATCACTCAGAGCCATAGGATGTGATTGTTCCATTTGACTCACAGTCAGTTGATAATTGTGAAGAGTTGCACACAACTGTTGGAAAGAAGTAAACTCAGAAAACAGAAGTTTATCTCGAATATCTTTTTGTAAATTAGAAATAAAGATTCTTTGAATATCATTGTCAGGCACTGGAAAAGAAATTTGAGCATACAAATGCTTATATCTACCAATGAAATCAGTCACTTTTTCTTTAACACCTTGTTTACAATGCATTAAATCAATCAAAGTAACTTTAGGACTTATATTGTTTTGAAATTGTTGAATGAAAGCATTTGCAAGTTGTTCGAAAGAAGTAATAGAATAAGAAGGCAACGAGCAATACCATTGTAGGGCTTTGTCTCTCAATGTTCTAGTAAACAGTTTTGCAAGCAACCTTTGGTCATAAGCAAAATCAGTACATATTGTTTGAAAAGTCTTAACATGTGTTAGAGGATCACCCTTACCATTATAAAGCTCCAAATGCGGAATTTCAACATGTTTAGGGGGAATAGCTTGAACAATGTCAAGAGAAAGTGGGCTCGCAACATCAAATGTGGGCACACTAAACTTAGATTGATTCATAGAGGCAATTTGTTGCTGTAAAGAAGAGACAGTTTGTGCAAGATTGTTAATGGTCGCTTCAGTCGAAGAGTTAGATTGTGATGGAGGTGTTATGTTATTGAAAGAAGGTAGAGAGTAAGGTGGTGGGACACTATGATAGTTAGTCATAGGAGATGATTGAAAAGGAGGAACACTACAAGGAGGAATGGTTAAATGAATTGCCCCCTTGCGCCAGGTTCATTTGTGGAGATGTAATAGGAACACTCATTGAAGGAATGAATAAAGAAGTCAGATTAAATGAAGGAAGAGGATTAATTGAAGAAGAAGGATTTCCCCCATGACTGGTGATCATAGGCGGAATGTCTTGTATAGAAGTAGTCATTATGTTTGATGTGAAAGTAGGTATACTAGCAATATAAGTTGTCAAAGGAATAGAATGATTGTCTTGAGTAGGAGGTTGTGTATAACCCAAAGTTTCAGCACAACTCTTCATAGGCATCACATTTGAATCCACAATGTGTGCAATACCATGCAAAATATCAATTCCATTCTTATCATTTTGAAGCATACGTTTTAGACCCTCAATTAAAGGAAGAGCTTGACTATCAGGGTATTCTTGAGACATCCATTGTCGAAAATCATCAAATTGGTTATCCAATTTCGAAAGTTTTTCTTCAGAAACGTCATGGAGAGCTTCTTCATCATTAAGAGGATTAGAGGAATTACCCATGTCTTCGTTAAAAAGGCCATTCACATTAGTTTCCATCTCCTCAGTAATTAAACCTTGGAAAGACTTAATTCTAAGGCTTCATCTAATGGGAATAGTGTAAGTAGGGCTTATTGTTGTAAAACTCATGCACTAGGGAGAGAGAGAGAAGATTTTGAATTTTAGAGGTAGCAAATTTCAGTAAAATCAGCCAATCTCCTAGATTTAAGCTGTTAAATGCAATCAGGACATCTCCCAAAATTTTGGAAAAAATGTCCGGGACCGTGGTGAACGGAGTGCACACAGTCCTCGCAACTTTTTTCAAAATTTTCAGGGATGAAAGTTATGATGATTTTATAGCTAACCTGAAAAAAATTGAGTGATTTTATGATCTGTAGATAGGCCAAATTAAAGTTGCAATCTCGAAATTGAACCCTACCAAGATTGTTGAAAAAATGCAAAATTTGAATTTTGAAAAAAAGAGGGAAACTGAAATTTTGAATTTTATGATTTTAGAGGGAATACTAAAAGCAATGCAGATTTTGAAATTTAAAAATTGACTCAATTTCACACAAAATTCAATTTTGAAAGTGGAAATCAAGGTTGTTGCAATTAAACATTTAATTTCAAAAGTCACAAATTGCAAAAATTTGAATAAAGCACTGAAATTTCGAATGAATGCCAACACACTTTTCAGATTTAGGACAGTAAGAAACACAATTTTGACATGAATTTCAGTTTCAACAATTTTTGAATGATTAGAAGCCTTAATCCAAGCAATCCCTAGACCAACTTTGATTGTAATTTTGAAAGTGTTAGAATTGATGAAATCAGCCAAAATTCTGGATTTTAGCAGAAAAATACAGTAAGATCTAACTCTCAAAATTTCAGGAAAAATGTCGGGGACAATGGCGCCCGGGGTGCACACGGTCCTCGCAACTTTTTTCCAAATTTTTAGGGATGAGAGATATTATGATTTTGTTGCGGAATCCAAAGTTATAGCCGATTTGGAGGTGTTTTGATCAGTGAAATTATCAGTCAAAGGCCGAATCAAGAGGATTTTAAAAATTAGGGTTTTGACACTTAACCACTTAATTTTCAAAATTAAAGCACAGATATGATTTGATAATTTGCAGTAGAAGGGTAGATCTAAAACAAGCATTAACAATTAAACATTTCACAAGCTCAATTACTAAAAAGAAAATTTAGGGTTTTTATGCAATTAACCTCTAAAATTTGCAAAAGATCAAACATGGAAATGTAATCAAGGCATCCAATTTTCAGATCTAACCATGAATAATCAGAAAGGATGTTCACGTCGGGTTCACCAAAATGTAAAGCGAAAAATCAAACCCTAGGTGTTCTCCCCCACTCCAAGGAGAAAGGGGGTCACTAGGATTGACGGTTTTCACTTAGGGGAGACTTTACATTCAAAAGAGGGGTTGAAACCCACAAGATCCAATCCCACACAATACAAGATTGGATTCTAAATGAGTTTCAAGGGTTAAGACAGCAAGGCTACCCTCTTTTGTAAAGAATGTAGATAGAATGACTAAGCTAGGAATGCATGAAAAGTGAGAAAGATTCACTTATAAACAAAGATAGGAATATAGGATGAAGCTGTGGACCTGGAATTAGCAGTAAAATGTCGAGACAGTGCTATCCTGCAAATTTGAGTGAAAGTTGATGGGACGACGGCGCCCGACATGCACACGGTCCTCCGAAAAATCCGTGAAACGAAGGGGGATCTGTTCGTCTCTGCACAAGGATTCCAGATCTTCAATTACAGCCACGTACCTGCAACCTACACACAGAAAAGCAGAGACGATTGGGGGGTTAGGGATTAGGGGTTTGCTCTTAGGTCAAACCCCGGTTTTGGAATTAACCAAGAAATGAGAAATGCTGTAAATGTAAATGTTTGTAATGTAAACAAGTACTTGATACCTTGTTGTAAGAATGTTTGTATTCTTACATGCGAAGGTGTAAATGTTGTTGTATGTTGTATGTTGTATGTGATCTCCTCTTCAATGGTTGAATCCTTGTCTTGAATGCAACACCTAGCCTTGAATGGAGACTTAGAATGCTCAATTGCTTGAAGGAATGCTTGAATGCTTGAATGTTTGAATGTTTGCCTAGCGCTTTCGCCTCTTGTACACATATGTCCTCCCTCTTTTCATCCTCTTAAAATGGGAGAGGAAATGTAGTTTATATACTTGTCAATTAGGGTTTAAAGACTGATTTTTATGACCTTAGGCCGACCAGGAAAGATTATGTTCCAATTTGCAAACTTAAAGACCCGAAGCCCCATAGAAGACCGGGTCCAAAATAGGGCCAGGGACCAGGGCACTAGGCGCCCTAGTCCTGAAGGACCAGGGCACTGGGCGCCATGGTCCCACCTCCAGGGACAGCAGGGTGCAAGGAGGATCAGGCTAGGGTGCTGAAAAATGCAGTTTTTGATCTCATGAACAAGTTTCGGGGTCTCCATTCAGGTTCCGTGTTGCGTTTCCATCGTGAAGACCCAAATGCAGTTGAAATTGCAAGTGTCGCAATTTTAGGACGCTACAATAGAAAACCAGTCCCAAAAACCAGTGCATCTAATCACCTTAAAACTAACTGAAACAAATGAATGAAAATTGTACTCATGTTCAGTATTGACCTATAAAATATGTAATAGACAACCTCGGTCTATACCAGTTCCTTATCCAAGGTCACAGAGTCATCTAAATTCAAACAATACTTCCACAATCAAATATCTCTACATATCTCATTAGTTTGGCTTCTGTAGATCCCTATATATGCCTGACACACATAAGAATTTATTCATACCACCTTAAACTACACTCATCAAGATTCAAAATATCTCACAAGGAATTTACAGGTAGAAGTGATTCCTACATATTTAATTCCCCTCCTGAAGGGAAAAACTAAGAAACATATCTACTGAAAGTTGCCTTACAACCCCTATTCAAATGAAATAACCCTAGATTATTTAGAATGAAACAGTAAACACTTGCAAACACATTTGAAGACAACACAAAGTTTTAACTCAAAACCAATGATTTGTATATTGATAATTTCTTCAAAAAAGTATTACAAGAAACCTTTGAATATTCTCCATTAAAACCTGGAAAAGCCCAGAAAAATTTCTACAGTGTTTGCTTAAAATTTTTTGCGATGATTTCTTACTAGTCCTGGTATCCATTTATAACAACATGGATCCACATAGCTTCAGAATTTCCTAGGAGAGTTTGTTACAATGATTACTTCTCTAAAATAATTAGTTACAAAACCTTTTACAAAAGTGGTTACAAGTCCTTTTCAACATCTGCGGCTTCTTCTACATGTTGTCCAGTTGCAACCTCTTCCAACTGCTCTACATCCTATATGGCATATTTTCTTTTCCACTCATTGTATACATCATTAGCTGGCCACGTGAAGTTAATCACTTTTGCTTTTGCCTTGGCTAACCTTTTCCAAGGATTCCTCATTTTTTTAACCTCTGAATTGAGAAATCCATAATGAGATTTGATTCTCTCTATCTCCTCAATTGTTATATCAAAGAAGGAAGCATCTTCTAAGTTAATAATTCCTTTTATTCTAACAAACAATTTGGCTTCTAATTCCATAAGTCATACTTGTTTGTCCTTCAATTGATTTGGGCTGACAAAACCCCCTAGAAGCAATTCAAAAACCTGATCAGTGTACTCCTTTTTGTACAAGTTGATCTTCCTATCTGCATTATCTATTCCTTCTGCTAATTTTACTAGATCCTTTGCGGTGTCACAAGTGGATTTGATAATAGGATCAGCCCCTACTCCATAATCAGATACATAAATAAGCTCCAAATCCTACTCTCTAAGCTTCCACTTATAAAAAATAGGTATTAAAACAACCTTATCTCCATTAAGCTCATTCCACATATCTAGAATCTTGCTAATGTTGTTATACAATAATGAGGCCCCTATGGTGTCAGCAAAACTTAAAATTGTAGACCTTACTCTTTCCTGATATTTCTTTGCATATAGGGCCTAAGCCTATTTTAAATTCTCCAATTCACGAGGAGTGATCTCAAGCAATTGAGAGCTAGAAGGTCCTGGAGATGGTGGAAACTCAATAATGGGGTTGGTAGGTGGAGGCCTTGTAGGAGAAGAGGAGATCATCAGTGTTGAAGACTCACCTTGATGGTACTATCCTACCAACTAGCTTTGTAGCTTGGCAATGATGTTGTCTTTACTCCTTACCTCTTCCTTGGCACTATTATAGGCTTTTAAAACTGTCTCCATCTTAACCTGGAGATCTACCTTTTCCTTAGCCTCCCTTTCTACCATAGCAACACTAAATTTTGCAATCTCTAGCACAGTGCTAGCAGCTTCCACTACCCCAGTGCTCTGAACTCTTTTTACTATCATTCCACCAAGGTAACTCGACCCTGAGGTGTCCTTATTTCTCTTATTCTCATCTCTTTTAAGAGACCACATGACCAGTGCAGCACTGTCTTTGCTGAAAGTGACTCCCTCCATAGGTTTGGTTTCTTTTCTTACTGCCTCTAATACCAAGGAATCTGCTATGTCCCACTCAGGGAGAATGAGTACCCTAGCCTGTGCCACCATGTCTCTTCCTTGCTAAGGAGTGATGGTCTTAAACTCATCAATCATTTCTCGCTTTATTTCCTCCTCAACCACAGTTGGATCTTTGTGGGGCTGCTCACTTTTTCTCTTTTCACACCTAGCATTAAACTTATCAATGTGCTGCTTCCACACAAACTACATGAAAGCTCCTGATGTGACAAATTTATCATCAGCCAAGAAATCTTCACTAGCTTGTTTGATCTCAAGGTCCCACTCATGGCCTTTGAACTCATTAGCAGTGATGTTAATTTCAGTAGTAAGGGGCTCTTCTTGCATTCCCTCTTCCTATTCATTATATGTATATGTTATTTCTCCAAGGCTACCTAACTGCAACAGTTGCTCAGCTACTGCCTATTCATATCCTATATGAATAGGGGATTGAGATGGAGAGTACAAAGGTTCATCAGATTGTATTTCTTTTCCCACTCTTTGTTTCTTTGGGCTATCTTGAATGTCAATGACATCATGTATCTTCCTCTTCCCCTTTGAAGTAGAGGGCTCCCCTGTTGTAGGCATCAACACACTGTAATTGGACTTCTTATGCAACATGTAGTCACCAGGAGGGATTTCTCTAGTGGATGCAGACCTACTTAGAACCAGTATTTCTTTCTTAGGGTTGTTTTTAATTACAACCTCCCTCTTTTCTTTCAAAGTCTGCATCACATCCTCAAAACAAAGAATTAGAAACTTTATCTTCTCCTCAAAAGGGTGGAAGCTAGACAATGGTTGATAGCTGGTATCAAATTAGTGTACAAAGTCTAAGGCTTTTTTATAAGCCACCCACTTTTCCTTCCTCAGCTCTTGCTCATCTAAATAAAACTCATTCCTAATGAGGTCTTCAGGAAATTGGAACTGGTGGGGTTTACCTCTACATATTGCCCTCTTTCTAAACATGCCATTGAAGAAGTCTTCAGGGTCAGCACACTGGGATACTGTAGTTGACAAATTATATGGTTGGAGGAAATTTTCAAAACACTTCCAACCTCCTTTAATTATCACAAATTGGTGTGCTATGGTAATTGTAAGGAAAATAGTCCCTTGACCTCTGTCTTTTAACTCTGCCTCCTGCACACCACCAATCTGCCTGAGGATCTCTTCAATTCCCACTTTAAGAGGGACCTGATAGGGTAACAAAAATGGAGTGCCTGTGAAACCATATACTCTGAAAATAGTTGAGACATGGTACAAGTAAATAGCACCCCAATTGTGGACAATTTTTATATTCTCTGCAAACGCTTTTGGCCTATTAAATTCCAAAAGAACCTTGGGGACTCTTGGATTCTCTGAATAGAGGAGAGTCCTAATCTTAGATGCAAAACACCTATCAAACTTTAAGAAGCTTTCATCTTCTCTATCCCATGACAACATTGTACTCCATAACTACACTGACATCTTTTCTCCGTTGTTCTCTTTTACAAAATCCATTCCACTTGCAAAATAATCACCACCCTTGAATAAAAATAAATGCATGAGGAGGGAATACCATTCAAAAGGCCTATCTACCTTCCCATTCTTTAATCCTATTAATTCTTCATGGATAGCATCAGTGATAAAGGAAGCATAATGAAAGGTCACTGCAAGAGAAGGATTCAAAATATGAGCAACTATCAACATGTAATGAGTGGGCATATTTGCCTCACCATCTTCTCCCAAAATTTGGCAAAGTGACCAATATAATTCCTTGGCCCTAAGGGTGAATAGATTTAATGAGAAGGGCTCTTCAGTATTGGGTCCCACAACTGTTAGCCCACCTATCTTCACAAAGAATTCTTTAAGAGGCCCATTTCTAAGGTGGTTCCTCTGCACACTATATACCTGAGCTATTGATTTAAAATTAATAGGCTCTAGAAAATTAGTAAATTCACTAAGCCCAAAAGCATTTCTGAACTCCTCATTATTTATTTCAATGAAGGTTTTCCCATTTATATCTTTAACACTGCTTGTAATTGGGTCATAGTTGTGTGCAATTTGAGTTAGGAGATTCACATCCATGAATACTCCAGGGACCACTAATTTGCCAACATCCAACTTCCAAATACTGTTCTACGGGGCTGAGGAGTTTCTCATGCCAAATCTAACTTTAAACAATCCCAACCCAGACAACCCAATTTGTGGGTCTGTTAGCCAGTTACCCTTATCATATAATCCCTCCCCTATTTTTAGGTGAGGATCTGTTGGCACAAGTTCTTTTACCTTTGCAGCCACATTAGTTGACAATGTCAACTATTCAAGGAAGTCATCACAGATAGCCCTCTCCTGGTAATTAACCTTTCCTGAGAATTCTCTCTTAGGTGCCATCTTAAAAACTATGCAAACAATTTAATTACTAACCCCAACTATTCAGTGACAAATCAAGACCTCAATTAAAACACACTATTAAGTGATTGCCAAACAAGAGTATAAGAGAACCTATTTTTTCTCGAAGAAATTAGCTCTGCAACCACTTCTCTACAACTATTGTTTAGAATGATACCTTCTTTCAATTGATACGAGATCATATACGGTAGTCTGGCTCTTAACTACGACATTGATACCACATGCTTCGATCATCCCTTCAGAATTTAATTCATAGAAGAATTCAAAAATTTGGCTCCAACAGGTCACAACATACTTGTGTATTTTCCTTTTCACTCTTTCACCATTTCATAGGCTTTAACATCTTAGAAATTTCGCTTAACGAAATCTTGCCAGCCATCTGATCAAATGAAACTTGATCGGTTTTTACACTAACTTAATGCCTTTGCCTTGGCATCGGGCCCTACATTCTTTTCGCCATTTCGTGGGCTTTATCACCCGAGCACTTTCTTTCGCGAAGCTACGCCAGGTGTCAGATGGGACTCTAACCACTTGGCCTTTAACTCTTACCGGGACCGTCAGCTTTTTCACTAACTGCGCCTTATCTTGATGGCTAACTATTTTTTTCTATTTCGCATAGCTTAACCGGCTTTCAACTTTGGGCCATGAAACAACGCAAAGCGTTGGATCAATCCTGAGATGAACATCCTTTAAGTGAGACCTTTATGCTTGCATCACGTACCCCGCTCTTCCACTGGCTACCAAATACCACATGGCACTCAACCATTAGCCTTAGAAAACTCTTCGAGTTTAGTTCAGAGTCAGCCACATGTCTTATTTCCCTTATAACTGCTGGTTACACCTTGGTGGGCCCTCAATCCCTTTTAAACCACATGTCAATCGACACGTCACCATCTAGCATTATGTTGGGAAGAACCTTCTTTTCTCTTTCGCCATTTCATGAAGTATATCCCTCGGTTAATTCACATCCATGAAACAACGTGAGCCCTTGGATCAAATCGGAGTTGATCCCCTTTTACCTTCATGCTTTATCTGTTCTTTGGGCCCCAAAAACCTTTCGCTGTTTCACAAGTTTTAAAGCATGAGCATTTTACCTTCATGAATACATGTGGGCTGTTAGATTACATCTGACTTGCTTGATGCTTAACAACCTACTAAGATTTGGCGGACGTGGGCCCTCTGACTCAGCTCTATCCAACTGGTGTCTAGTCATTCCCGAACTTACATGTCAACCTTTTATTTGCTGTGAGAAAACATCAGATTCCAGCTCATCCTTGCCACCTGCATCTGCCAGGTCATTTCTTATCCGGCAACATGAGTCATCCTCTTGGA
Source organism: Cryptomeria japonica (assembly GCF_030272615.1). Taxonomy (NCBI): domain Eukaryota; kingdom Viridiplantae; phylum Streptophyta; class Pinopsida; order Cupressales; family Cupressaceae; genus Cryptomeria; species Cryptomeria japonica. The sequence continues at coordinate 257,275,356 of NC_081408.1, forward strand.
CCCACCTTTTAATCCTTAGATTCGACTTGCTAACTACTTTGACTTTCTGCCACGTGTCCTTATCTGATTTGCCATCTCGACCAATTGGACTGCCTGCTTGGAGCACCATGTCATTTCGCTGTTTCGCGAAAGCTATCTGTCGAGCACCTTTCTCCTGTGAAACTATACTAGCCGTCAGATCAGATAGACTTGTGCATCAGTTATGCCAGTTATGAACCCGTTTTCCTAGGCCAAAAAAACCTTTCATTGCTTCGCAAGGCATAACACATGAGCACCTATTGGCCATGAAACAACATGAACCGTCGATCTCTCTTGAACTTTATCACCTTTTAACCATTTGAAAAGTCTCCACTATTGGGTCCCACCAAGCCTTTTCACCATTTCGCGAAAGGTATTTCACTTGCTCGTTTCGGCTGTGAATCAACGCTAGCTATTAGATCTTGAGCGAGATGGAGTCTCATTAAACCATACCTAATGCGCACCATTTGAACATGCTTTTTTCTTTCGCTATTTCGCAAGTCTTAAAGCACTCGCAACTTCACCTAACGAAATGGAGAAAGTCGTAGATCCATCTGAGAGTTGCATGACACTTACTGGGCCTGAAAACATTAGAAAGAAAAAAGCATAAGGCATAGATTTTTAACAATTATTCAATGACCGCCTAGGCAAATGATGAAAGTGGGACACTTCACATGACCCCAGGACCCATTACTTTAAGTGGATAAAGTAATGCAAAAATAGAAACCAGAGGGTTTTTTATCAATCATTGAGCGATTTTAAAATTGAAACCCTAAACCCTTAAGACCTAACACAGAATTGAAGCAGTTGATAGTGTGCCTGACTCAAAATTTCAAAAACTTAGCCAATTATGGGAAAAGAAAACCCATTTCTTAAATAGTGATAATAGGCTCACTAAGAATATTATAATTAAATCAATTACAAATTAGTCTTGATGCGATACAACATTTTATCTCAATACATTTACAGCAATATCCAATCAATAAATCATCTCCATAATGTGTCATGCTGATCTAGAATAGATAACATATACCGGTCCATAACCTAGACCAATCTGCCGGTAACAAAAAATATGTCAACCCGATTAGACCAATAACCAAAACACCAAAACCAAGTATCCAAATCATGTCTTAGACATAATCAAGTGATCTCCAGATGATGACAAGTCATCATAAGTACCGGTGAAGCATAAAAACTACCGGTGAGCATATACCGGTGACTGTGCATAAGTCACTGACCTTGTCAGTGAACACAATGTGTCGGTTCAACAGTAAACCAATATAACCATAGTGCCAAATCAACAATGTAGATCTCCAGAAGGATAAGTGTTGACATCAATGACAAAACCAATGTAACACATCCATAATACAAACAATCTCCCCCTTTGGCATTGATGGCAACACTAGATGGAAAAACATCTAACTACCAAAATAGAATGCAAAAAACCAAAAACAAACAATCTCCAGAATAGATTAATATCAAAAATCAAAACCAAAATATAAAGAGTATATATCTCTCCCAATGAATAATGTTTTTCCATATATATCTCTCCCCCTTTGACATCATATGCCAAAGAAGTTAAGAATAAATACTAGAACATATAACCAACTACTCCCCTTGAGAAGTAGCTCTCCTCCATCAAAGTCGGAAAAAGATTTCTCTGTTAGTTTTTGTTGGTTTGATGCCAATATTCAATCATCTAAGTCTCTGCCGGTGAGGGTATTAACCCAAGCTACTCTCTGAGATATTCAAAGGTTTCCTTAGGCAAAGGCTTTGTAAAGATATCTACAATCTACTATTTAGTATTCAGATAAATCAATTTTACTTCTTTTGCTTCAACATTCTCTTTCAGAAAATTATACTTGATAGAAACATGCTTAGTCTTAGAGTGAAATAAAGGATTCTTTGACATATCAATTGCTGTTGAATTATCACAATAAATGATTATCAGTTCTTTACATTTTATCTTTATGTCCTTCAACATTTTCTTAATCCATAATACCTGAGTACAATTAGTTGATGCTACAACATATTCTGATTTTGTTGTTGATAATGATGTACAACTCCGCTTCTTGCTTATCCATGAAATCAATCTACTACCAAGAAAGAATGCATTACCAGTGGTTTTCTTTCTATCATCTACATCTCCTGCCCAATTTGCATCAGTGTAAGCACATAAATCAAAATTTTCATCTTTAGGATATCATAAACCAAGATTTGTTGTGCCTTGTAGATCCTGGAAAATCCTTTTTACTGTTGATTCATGATTTTCTTTAGGATTACTCTGAAACCTTGAAACAATACATACTACATTCATTATATTTGTGTCAAATACAACAAACCCCCAATCATAGATTTGTATCTTTTCAGATTAACAGGAGTTGAACCATCCTTCAATGTCAATTTATCAGTTGTAGTCATAGGAGTACTTACCAGTTTAGAGTTTTCCATACCAAATTTCTTTAGTAGTTCCTTGAAGTATTTTGCTTGACATATGAATATACCTTTATTAGTTTATGAAATCTGCAATCCTAAAAAGAATTTTATCTCCCCAATCATAGACATTTCAAATTCTTCCTGCATCTTGTTAGCAAAGTCCTTACACAATCCATCTTCTCCTCCAAAAATGATATCATCAACAAAAACTTCAATAACCAAGATGTCATCATTAGTCATTTTGTATTATAAGTTGCTATCAGCATTACCTTTAGTGTAACCAAGCTTCAAAAGATATTTGTCCAATATAGCATACCAAGCTCTAGGAGCTTGCTTCAATCCATACAAAGCTTTCCTTAATCTGCAAACCATATCTTTATCATTTGTCAATGAAAATCCATCAGGTTGTTCAATGTAAACTTCCTCTTCAAGATCACAATTCAGAAATACACATTTTACATCCATCTAACATACTTTATAATTCTTATGAGCTACAAATGCAAGAAATAATTTGACTACCTCAATTCTAGCTACTGGTGCAAAGGTTTCATTATAGTCAATTCCCTCTTTCTGTGAATATCCTTTACAAACTAATCTTGCTTTGTTCCTAATTACCTTACCATTTTCATTAATTTTATTTCTAAATACCCATTTAGTTCCAATTACATTATTGTCTTTAGGTCGGGGAACTAATGTCCATGCTTTGTTCTTTTCAATTTATTCTAATTCATCTTCCATTGCTTTTATCCAATGTTCATCTTGACATGCTTCAATAATAGATGCTGGTTCAACTTGAGAAATTAAGTGCACCTCTTCATTTTCCAGTCTTCCTCTTGTCATAACACCTTGATACTTATTCCCAATTATTTGATTTTATGAGTGATTCAGTCTTACATACCTGGGTTTATTCACATGTTGTTGTTCTTCAGTCATTATGGAATTCTCTAATGATACTAGTGTGACTGGATCAACATTCTGTACCAGTGTAATCTCTATTGGTTCATTTATGATCATCTCAACTGTTGGTTCAGAATCTACAGACCTTGAATTTTCTCTAAAGTGTTCATCTATCTTCACATTAGCACTTTCAATGATCTTCTGCAATCTTTTATTAAAACATCTATATGCCTTTATCTTAGATGAATAATCAAGAAATATTCCTTCAGCACTTCTAGGATCAAATTTACCAACATAATCATCTCTCCTAATATAGCATTTTCTTCCAAATATTCTGAAGTATTTAAGAGTAGGAGTATTACCAAACCATAGTTCATAAGGGGTCTTACCGGTTTCACCTTTGATGTGAACTCTGTTGAAAGTGTAAACCACTGTATTCATTGCTTCTCTCCAGTACACATGAGGTAGATTTTCTTCCAATATCATGCTTCTAGCTACTTCTAGAATAGTTTTGTTCTTCCTTTCCACAATTCCATTCTGTTGAGGTGTCTGGGGTGCTGATAGTTGTCTTTTGATTCCATTCACTTCATAGAATGTATTAAATTCCTTAGATGTAAATTCTCCTCCTTGATCAGATCTTAAACATTTAATTTTCTTACTGATTTTATTCTCTACCATTGCCTTGTATAACTTGAATTTTCCAAAAGCCTTTGATTTCTCCCTGAGAAAAGTAACCCAACACATTCTAGAATAATCATCAATAATTAGAATAAAATATCTATCTCCCTATAGACTTCTTGTTCTTGCCTGACCACACAAGTCAATATGAATTAAATCAAGAACATTATTGGATTTCTCAGAAATACTCTTAAAAGTTGTTCTAACTTTCTTTCCCATTTGACATTCCCTACATACCGGATTATGAGGTTTCACAATCTTAGGTAAATCCCTTACTGCCTTAGTTGAACTGATCTTTACAATGCAATCAAAATTTATATGACAGAGTCTCTTATGCCATAACCAACTTTCATCAATATGTGCAATTAAACATGTCTTATCACTATTATTCAAATGAAAGTTATTACCTTTAGTCTGATTATAAATGCAATCTCCAATCCAATTCTATTTCTAATTTTGCAGTTTCCATTCTTGAATTGTAACTAAAATCCCTTTTCAACTAATTGACCAACACTCAAAAGATTATGCTTCAAACCTTTAACATAATAAACATTGTCAGTATTGTGCTTACCATCCAAAGATATAGTGCCTTTTCCTTTGATTAAACAAGATTTATCATTGCCACATCTTACTAGATGTCCATTATATTCCTTAAAAGATAAGAATTTACTTTTATCACTAGTCATATGATGTTAACATCCACTATCAATGATCCATTCATCTTTTTCCTCAATTCTAGTTGTTGGGGCCTGCTCTACCGGTGGAATAGTAGGTGTTGATTGATCTTATTTTATTACAACAAATTCCCATCCATTGTCTATCGGTTCTTCATCAGAATCATCTGTAACACCTTCATCAACATAGTAACATGATTTATCTTTGTTCTTCTTAAATCTATATCTTTGATATTGAGGGTTAGGCTTATATGTTATTTTAGCTTCCTCTCTCAATATTGCATGTCTATCAGGACATCTAGATGCTATGTGACCAACTCTATTGCAATTAAAACATTTAAATGGTTCTTTACCTTCGTACTTACTTCCAGCTAAACCTTTAGGCATCTTCCTTGCAAATAGTGCTTCAAGTTCTTTCAGTTCTTCATTTTCCTTCCTAATATCTTCAAGTTCTTTTTCATAAAGCACTTTCCAGTCAGATGATGTAGATGATGATGCAGATGATGATGCAGATGATGATGCTTTGAAGGATAAATATGTCTTAATTGTAGCAACAAGAACAAATTCCTCAAGCTCAAATGCTAAAAGTTTTCCAACCAAGGTATCTCTAGATACTGATGTATTAGGCATTGTTCTCAACTAATTAATAGTAGTTACTTTCATTTTGTAATCCAGTGGAAAAGCTCTTAAAAATTTAGAAACAATTTCATCTTCACTTAAGGATACTCCACAACATTGTATTCCTAAAACAATTTCATTAACTCTTTCCATAAAAGCAGAAATTCTTTCATCTTCTTCCATTTTCAATTTTTCATACCTGACCCGGCAACATTCTAGTTTTGCAATTTTGACAGTGGTATCTCCTTCATTCAATGTTTCCAATTTATCTGAAATAGCTTTAGCAATAGATTGGTTTGATAATACGCTTAGAAGTGCTTCTCTTGCTTTGAAATCATTCTCCTAGTCCTTAGCCAATATTGGTGGATTAGGTTGATTCGGAGAAGGACCAACATGGCTATTCTTTGTAACTTCCCATATATCTCTTCCAATGCATTTTAGATGTGTCTTCATTCTAATCTTCCATATACCATAGTTAGTTCCATCAAGTTTAGAATTGTCCTTCTTGAAAATGTTCATTGCCATAGGATCTCCTCAAGCTGTTAGACTTCTGCAAAAAGAGGACTTAGCTCTGATACCAATTGTTAGGAACCGGAAGGACAACTAAGAGGGGGGGGTGAATTAGTTGTCAATGAATTTCAACCCAATTATAAATTAATTCAACTTAATACTTAATACTTGTAAACCAAACTTAATGTCGGTTAAGAGATTAGCATTTTATATCAATACCGGTGAAACTTAATGCATGGAACAGAAAGAGAAACAACATCCACAACACATAACAGAAATATTTTGACGTGGAAACCCTGTAAGGGGAAAAACCACTGTGGGAAACCTTACCCACAATCAGATGATACTACTGCAGATAGTATGTGTATATAAATGGGGTCTGTACATGCATAAAGGCCAACCACCTAGACAACACTGCTCAAATGGGAGTTGAAATGACTACAGTAGGATGGTTAAATCTTAAAATAATACACTCCTTCAAAGTGCATATGCAATGATGGATTTAGTACCGGTTTAAGCTCTGATAAACACCTTCAAAGCTTCCTTGAACCTTCAAATGATGTCTTCTTGATTCTCTCTATGATCTACTCATATGATCTTAAATAATACCACAATTCCACACTTCATCTCACAAATGAGATCTTACATTTATACAAAAGCTAAGTCCAAATGTGTTGGTCATTTCACTAAGAATATTACAATTAAATCAATTACAAATAAGTCTTGATGCGATACAACATGTCGACTCAATACATTTGCAACAATATCCAAATAAATCATCTCCATAACATGTCATGTTGATCTGGAATAGATAACGTATACCAGTCAATAACCTAGACCAATCTCTCGGTAACAACAAATATGTCAACTTGATTAGACCAATAACTAAAACACCAAAACCAAGTATCTAAATCATGTCTTAGACATAATCAAGTGATCTCTAGATGATAACAAGTCATCCTAAGTACAGGTGAACCATAAAACCTACCAATGAGCATATGCTGGTGACTGTGCATAAGTCACTGACCTTATCGGTGAACACAATGTGTTGGTTCAATAGTAAACCAATATAACCATAGTGCCAAATCAATAATGTAGATCTTAGAACGATAAGTCACTAATACATTTGGCCTAAAATTCCGACAGAGGTTTCCGACAGAGAAGGTATATTGTGAACAAATTTGATTTATTTTGAAAAATTGCTCACATTTGTCAGAATTCCAATGATAATTCAATATATGTTTTCAACAGAGAAGGAATTGGCAATGACATTTGTGCTTTTTTACAAAAAGTGCCCACGTTTGTCGAAATTCCAACAATAGCGGGCATTACTTTAAAAAAAAAAAGAAAAGAGCAAGACATTTCAAATCATTTTCGCAGCATCTTCCCATTCTCATGTTGCCGCCCCAACAACATACTCCCACCCAGAGTAAGCATGAACCGTGAACCGTTTTGATCGATTAATGCCAGCTCCAAGCATTCTTGGCTCATGGAATTTGAGAAAATGAGAGCAATGTCTACTAATGCAAGAATAGGGCAGGTATGTCACCATCCTCCCACCTAGATTGGATCTTCGTAGTTCCACCTCTATCAAACCCCAGCAATAGAGGAGAGCCTGTGTCATAATGCCACCAATTTTTTCTGGGGAATAAAGATCATATCTATAGAATTCATTCTGCTTGAGTCCTGCTAGAAATGAATGTTGATCCCGAGCAAAGCAAAGCTCTTCTTCCCCTGCCCGATAATTGGATATGGAGTTTTCCATAGATTGAAGGCCCGACGAAAAAGGGATAATGTGGGAAAATGGAATAGGGCATGCTCCCGGGTATGAATCAACATCCTTTTTGGGGAATTTTTTTTTTCAAAAAATAGTTCATATGCTTTGTTTTATGCTCCCACATTTTGTAGACATATCTACCAGGGCATTCACAACTACAACATCTGAAAATCTCCCTTAATATTTTGATTGATTCATAGACCCTATTCCAAGGTTCCAATCTCAGATGTGTACGAAGAGGGTGTTGGCAATGGTTGTGGATTTTAGCTGTACACCTACCATGTGCATTTGTCTTAAAGTTTCAAAAATATTTTGAACAAATCTACTTTTTGCATATCGTGGCATTCCATGAGACGTCATTTTTGTGAGGAATTTTAGCAGTTTGAATTCCTTGTTCATGTCTTCACAGTATTGAAAGTTTCTAAAGCATTTTAAAAGGTCTATTTTGTGCAATCCCAATGATCATTGTGTTTGACTAAAGACCAATAGGCTTCATTCCCCTTCTTTAATTCATTCATCGGTTAACCATCTATTTTGCACCTGCAGATAGTGATGTTTCTGATTCTCTGTTGGTGTGGACGCAGGTGTAAAGCACTATCAACATCCCCTAGCCTCTGCAAAAATGGGAGCTTTGAAATGGCATGTTGACTATTTGACAAACTGCCTCACATAAATTCAAAGTTTTTGAACAAGGTATGAACATCTATCATAGGATAAATAATAGAGGAATTTTGTTACTCATCCAAAATAAAGCCATGTTAGAGTTATAATCTTCAATACTTTCTCTTACACAAGAGATAAAATTAAAAAACCACATGATTACTACAATAAATTTATTTTCTTATTAAAAATATAAATAATTACATTAGATATATATTCCACATAAAGAAAAGAAATAATGAAAATCATTTGTGTCTTAAATAATGAGATCAACAACTAAAAATGGGAAAATATTATCCTAATTACGACTCCCTAATTAGTATAAGATACTATTACCAATATTATACTAAGGATACATATTCAAAAAGTATAATAATTACACTAATACATATATCACTCTCATGCCTTCCTTAATTTGATATAAGGTCCCTCTATCCAAATATGAAGTCTCAAGGGAGTTGTATGTGCCAATTATTCAAGCTTCTTCTAAATTGAAAAATTGAAGAAAAAACCATAAACAAAATTAGGGCAATCCTTTTTTCAAGCATCATCAACTATTCCACTAATGAATGCCATGATTTGGAGATTAAAATTCAACAACTTATTGTAGTTCTAGTAACATTTAAATAATAGGTGGCAATGAGTTATACACTCATCATATCCCTTCTAAATGACATTTATAACCTATTATGTTTTTTATCTTGATATATGACATTGGTAGCTTAATTACCTATTAGGGGCTCATTGTCATTCATGGTACTACGCTTTAAAGTGCAATCATACTTGGGAGGCAACATAATAGCCTAGTTCTTCTTGTCTCTACATTGTGGAGCAAGAATAATAGTTGTCAATTGTTCCTCTTTTTTAAGGATCCACTTTACCTTTGTTGATTTTTATCTTTTATAACTTGATATCCTTTCTTGCATAGAATTGTCCTGAATCCAAATTCTCTCCTTGCTTGGATGTGTGTGTTCCTTGATTAGGACCTCTTTCATTGTTTTGTAGGCAAATAAACAAAGACATCGACCTCTCCTCTCTACTTATACACAAAATGGCTAATTGAAACCACTTCATATACACAAAATGTATCCTTGCAATGATCGAGCCTCAAAAATGTGACACCCTTGTTCAACAAGGGTTGATACTCTACAACACGATGCCTATTATTCATGAGCTCAAGGTGTTTTCTTTCATGCTCAATAAAAATATGATCAAAACTTTTTATAGTTTTACCACCATCATAATATCATTTTGCTATTGTTAACATCATACATCCTCATGCTACACTGGCAATTCATCGGGCTCTTCAATTTATTCACTCTTTATATGTTAGTGACTACCTTTAACTTATGAACCTTCAAATAAATCATCATAATGACCCCTTCACTATCTTGTGTTGAATTAAAATCTTTCAACTGGACTGCATTGTATAAGACTTTGGTGTGGATCTTTCATTCTTTCCTTGATTTGCCATTTTTTATTGTTCCACCCTACAATTTTATATTTGAGGTATGTAAAATAGTTTCTCTATAGAGTTTTTTTTATCTCTATGTAGTCTTTTGGTTGCTTTCATTTAAATTATGTAATGTTTCCATAATATCTCTTTTACAACTATCTCTTCCTTTCTTTTTCAATTAAGAGATCACTTGAATTGTAGGTAGACCCCTTCAAATGACAGGGTAGGATTCCTTTTATACCTAATATATGTCTTGAAAGCATTTTATCCTGATGGCATTAAATTAAAGTACTTTCTCTTCTATCTGGTATTGGTGGAGCAGAGGTTGCATTGCATCGACCTAGGATACATATTTCCGCAGATACAACAAAAGTTAAATGTATCCCAGGTCGATGCAAAGCAACCTTTGCTCCACAGATAACCAAAAAATAGAAAAATAACTTTAATTTAATTCCATCAGGATAAAAGGCTTTCAAGACAGATAAATGGTATGCAACTATATCTATTTGGAGTGCATTACCCAAATAGCGCAATCGATCAGTCGCCTTTGAAAATAAATTGGTATGATGAAATCTTTGGGCATAAAATAGATGAAATACACTCCATACTACTGCTGCACAATATTTTGGTCGATGATATTTTTAAAATAGTAAAGGAAGGTCTATGGAACAACCAAATTCTTATCATTATAAACAATGAATATTTTAAGATCCTTGTATGATATGTAAGTTGAGAATATTTTATGAAAGGTCCCTAAATGAATACACTTTAAACTGATTTTAGCAATGACTATCAGATGTAGACAAAATGAATTCTTTTTGGATTAGGATGGTACACAAAATCTACTATCAAAAGGTTGTGAAAAAATTTTGGGACTAGGAGGTGTGAAATGGCCTACTCTTATGCTTTTCATGCCATCAAAATTTGAGTTTGATTTTCATCATTTACTTTACCAAATTCTTCACATGTAACTCCTGAATCAATTTCCTACACATAAAATGACAAAAAATAGGTTTGTTGATGGGGTCTTTCCTAGGTCAAACCTCGGGTTGTGAATTAACCTTGAGGGAAAGGATAGATCTAATCTAAAAATGCTTAAAATTGAACATGATACCTTGATGAATCTTTCTTGAATCCTCACACAAGGTTTTAGGATGTCATGAAAACTATTGATCATGAATATTGTGCTTTAACTTGTGTTGCAAAGGAAGGGTGTGATAAATGAACATTTAATATTTATAAGGGAAATACAAGGTCCAAACCCCTAGGCCTACTAGCACCCAAATGGCTCAAATAGGTCAAATGCAAACCAAAAATTCTCCAAATGATTCCAAAGGTATGGAATGTTTGTACTACCTCCAAATAAGTTTTTTTAATTGGTTTTGTGGTTCCAAAAACTTGTTTAAGTGCAAAGCCCTCTTTTTAGCCTTCTAGGCCTAGTTGCCCAATTAGCCCCCCAGCGAGGAAAATGAATTGGTTTCTCTCAACTTTACCAAACAACTAAACAAAAAATTTGGATATTAATACACCAATTTTTATTCTCTTAAACATACCAAAATATTGAATATGGTTGCTTTGGAAAGTATATGATATCCCGTAACTATGCACTATTTTTGGACTCCAAAAATGATAATTTTACAAAGGAAGTATATAATGTTTTAACTCTCTGACTCCCAAACTCTCAAAAGTCATCCAATATGATTCAAAACTAAGGAAAATGTAATTATTTACAAGGTTTAACCTTCTTAGATGCAAAATCCCATATTTAGCCTCTCACAAACCCTTAAAAGTAGGGTTTCTCATATACCCCTCTTCCAAACACTATACCATCCAAATGATGATGGATTAACCTTTCATTTGACATTTTTAAACACTTTCAATCATAAAATGTGCCCCTCCTTAAGGCAGATTTGCTATTGTTGCTCCTTAGCAAGCAATTTCTTCACTCTTACATTCATTGTTTTGGTGATCACCTCGGTTCTCCACCCAATCTACACATCAACCTATTAGTAATTTATTGTACATGTTAGAGGAGTGCCATGCCATGAATATTAGGCCTTTTACATTCATGGAATGACCATTCTCATTGTAAATCAACCAAATCAAATGCCAAATTGCACAAATATGTTAGAACAATCAATGCAACTAGTCTAAAGTCTGAGACAAATGGATTATCAATGCATCTTCCCTACAAATAAGATGTTCAAGGTCTCTTCAATGCATTAGGAATTATAATATACACTCAAGACAAAGTTACCATAAGCCAAAACACCAAAAAATTGCAAGAAAACAAGAATTTGTTGTTATTGCTTGTCCCAGTCCATACACCAGCATTCTCTGTCGTACAAAGCATTACATCAACCATTTGATCAAAAAATCTTAATTTATGAAACGCAAGGTCATGAAATGATTTATTGAACTTTTCTAAACTCTTCTAGACTCCCTAGGCCATAAATTCCTATTACATCTTTTTGTTGGACCTAAGGTCCTTACCAAGCTCTTTAGGGTAAATTACAAACTTATTACAATTTTCATCATTAAAGGCGATAATGGACCTTAAGACATCATAATTTATTGGCTCTTCACTCCTAAGACCTTCAAAAGTCTTTAATGGCTTCATTGAGTCCTTTGGTCTTCCAAATGCACCTGCACCAACTTGAATTCTCCTTCAATGCTTGATGAATGCTTGATTGCTTGTTCACTTGGAATTGAATTGATTTTATAATTAAGAGATCACTTGAATTGTAGGTAGACCCCTTCAAATGACAGGGTAGGCTTCCTTTTATACCTAATATATGTCTTGAAAGCATTTTATCCTGATGGCATTAAATTAAAGTACTTTCTCTTCTATCTGGTATTGGTGGAGCAGAGGTTGCATTGCATTGACCTAGGATGCATATTTTCGCAGATACAACACAAGTTAAATGTATCCCAGGTCGATGTAAAACAACCTCTACTCCAGAGATCACCAAAAAATAGATAAAGAACTTTAATTTAATGAAATTAGGATAAAAGGCTTTCAAGATAGATAAATGGTATGCAATTGTATCTATTTGGAATGCATTACCCAAACAACGCAATCGATCAGTCACCTTTGAAAAGAAAGTGGTATGATGAAATATTTGGGCATAAAATAGATGAAATGCACTCCATACTACTATTGTACAATATTTTGGTTGATGATATTTTTAAAATAGTAAAGGAAGATGTATGGAACAATATCATTATAAACAATGAATATTTTAAGATCCTTTTATGATGTGTAAGTTGAGAATATTTTATGAAAGGTTCCTAAATGAATACACTTTAAAATTATTTTAGCAATGACTGTCAGTTGTAGACAAAATGAATGCTTTTTGGATTAGGATGGTACACAAAATCTAGTATCAAAAGGTTGTCAAAAATTCTTGGGACTAGGAGGTGTGAACTGACCTACTCTTCTACTTTTCATGCCATCAAAATTTGAGTTTGATTGTCATCATTTACTTTGCCAAATTCTTCACACGTAACTCTTGAATCAATTTCCTACACACAAAATGATGAAAATAGGTTTGTTGATGGGAGTTTTCCTAGGTCAAATAGGTTTTAATATACCTTGAAGTGTGCAATATGGAAGGTTTGTATTCTTAATCTTCTACCCATTTCTTAATTTAAAAGATGATATCTTTATTAAATATCTCCTCTATTTTTGGAGGTAGACATCTTTTGGAAAAGATCTCTTCCTCCCTCTTTAAAATGACCCATTTAGATCTAATCTAAAAATGCTTAAAATTGAACATTATACCTTGATTAATCTTTCTTGAATCCTCACACAAGGTTTTAGGATGTCATGCAAACTGTTGATCATGAATGTTGTGCTTTAACTTGAATTCTCCTTCAATGCTTGATTGCCTGTTCACTTGGAATTGAATTGATTTTATAATTAAGAGATCATTTGAATTGTAGGTAGACCCTATCAAATGACAAGGTAGGCTTCTTTTTATACCTAATCATACATAAAGTGTTTGAATTTTGTCTCACACATGAGGCAAGAAATGAGGGGTCATATTTTGGGTCCCAATCTCAAGTCGTTGGTATTTTGGATATGTTGATATGGTTTTGTCATTAATGTCAACACTTATCAGCACTTGGAGATCTTTGGTTATGTTCACCGGCAAGTCAATGACTTGTGCATAGTCACCAGTATCTAGTTCATTGACAAGTTATATTGTTCACCGGTTCTTGGAATGACTTGGAGACTACTTGGTTATGTCGAAGACATTATTTGATCACTTGGTTTTGGTGATTTGGTTATTGGTCTATTCAAGTTTGTATATTTGTTGTTACCGACAAATAGGTCCAAGTTATGCACCGACAAGCATATCTATTCTAGATCAGCACGACACATTATAGAGATGATTTTTTATTATTGTAAATGCATTGAGCTGACATGATGCGTCGCTTATTGATTCATTTGTAATTTATTTTATTGTAATATTCTTAATGATCCAACCTAGTCAATTGGTCTTAGGTTATGGTATAAATGTAAGATCTCATTTATGAGATTTATAGGCGATAAGAAAAAGGATTATAATAAGGTATATGCAAAAATAAGCAGAGCTATACATGTAGACATCATTTGAAGATTGAAGGAAGGTATTTGAAGAAGGCATATTAGAGCTAAACTGGTACTGATTCTAGCATATGAAGATGCTATTTTATGCAGTACATTATCATTGGATTTAACCATCCAATTGTAGTCAGTGTGACTCCCATTTTGTGATTAAGCAGTGAGCTCTAGGAAGCTAGCCTTTCTGTATGTGCAGACTCCATATTGTACACACATACTATCTGTAGTAGTATCATTTTATTGTGGGTAAGGCTTCCCACCATGGTTTTTCCCCTTACAGGGTTTCCATGTACAAATATTTGTGTTATGTTCTATGGATGTTATTGTCTTTCTATTTCATGCATTAATCTTTACTAGTACTGCAATTAACTAATAAAACTGTCTACCGGCATAAAGTTTGGTTTACTAGCATTAAGCATTAAGTTTTGGTTAAGTTAATTTTGGTTGAATTTATTGGACAATTTACTCACACCCCCCCCCCAGTTGTCTCTGGGACCTAACAATTGGTATCAGAGCCTAGTCCTCTTTTTGTAGAAGTTTAACAACTTGAGGAGATCCAATGTCTTCTAACTATTTCAGGAAGGACAGTTTGAAACTTGATGGAACTAGCTATGGCATATGGAAGATCAAGATGGAGACACATTTGAATTGCATTGGAAAGGACATATGGGATGTTACAAAGAATGGTTATACTACTCCTACTCAAGGTCAACCTAATCCACCAAACTTGGCTAAAGATGAGGAAAATGATTGCAAAGCAAGAGAAGCACTTTTGAGTGCATTATCAGATCAGCAAGTCATAAGATTATCAGATAGATCTACTGCTAAAGCTATTTGGGACAAATTGTAAATACTAAATGAAGGAGATTCCACAGTCAAAATTGTAAAACTTGAATGCTTCCATGTCAAGTATGAAAATCTGAAAATGGAAGAAGATGAAAGGATTTCTGCTTTTATGGAAAGAGTAAATGAAATTATTTTGGGTATACAATGTTGTGGAGGAACCTTAAGAGAAGATGAGATTGTTTCTAAAGTTTTAAGAGCTTTGCCACTGGCATACAAAATAAAAGTTACTACTATAAATGAATTAAGAACAATGCCTAATGCATCAGTATCTAGAGACACTTTGGTTGGAAAACTTGAACAATTTGGTCCTATTGCTACTATTAAGATAGATCTAGCTTTCAAAGCATCATCATCATTTGAGAAATCTGATTGGAAGGCTTTTTATGCAAGAGAACTTGAAGAAATCAGGAAGGAGAATGAAGAATTGGAAGAGCTTGAAGCACAATTTGCAAGAAAAATGTCTAAAGTTCCAGTTGGAAGTAAGTATGAAGGCAAAGCACCCTTTAAATGTTTTAACTATAATAAAATTGGTCATATGACTTCTAGATCTTCTGATAGACATGCAAGACTAAGAGAAGAAGCTAAAACAACATATAAGCCTAACCCTGATTATTAGAGGTACAAATTCAAGAAGAATAGAGACAAATCTTTTTATTATGTTGATGAAGGAGTTACTGATGATTCTGATGAGGATCCAACAGACAATGGGTGGACTTTTTTTGCTATAACAGAAGATCAACCGACACCTGTTTTTCAACCAATAGAGAAAGCCCTGGAAGCTAAAGTTGAAGATAAGGATGAATGGATCATTAATTCAGGATGTTCACTTCACACGACTGGTGATAAGAGTAAATTATTAACCTTTTAGGATTACAATGGAGGTCTAGTGAGATTTGGAGATGATAAAGCTTGTATGATCAAAAGAAAAGGAGCTATATCTTTTGATGGTAAGCACAATACTAATAATGTTTACTATGTAGAAGGTTTGAAGCATAATATTTTGAGTGTTGGTCAATTAGTTGAAAAGGGGTTTCAGTTACAATTCAAGAATGGTAAATGCAAAATCTTAAATATCTTTCATTTGAATAACAATGAGAAAGCATGTTTGATTGCACATATTGATGAAAGTTGGTTATGGCATAAGAGACTTTGTCATGTAAATTTTGATTGCATTGTGAAAATCAGTACAACTAAGGCAGTAAGAGATTTACCTAAGATTGTTAAACCTCACAATCCGGTATGTAAGGAATGTCAATTTGGAAAGCAAGTTAGAGAAACTTTCAAAAGTATTCCAGAGAAGTCTAATAATGTTCTTGATTTAATTCATACCAATTTATGTGGTCCAACAAGAAGTAGAAGTATATAAGGAGATAGGTATTTTATGCTAATCATTGATGACTATTCTAGAATGTGTTGGGTTACTTTTTTCAAGGAGAAATCTGAAGCATTTGGGAAATTCAAAATATTCAAGGTGATGGTAGAGAACGAAACCGGTAAGAAAATCAAATGTTTGAGATCAGATCAAGGAGGTGAATTCGCATCTAAGGAATTTAATACATTCTGTAAAGTGAATGGGATCAGAAGATAGTTATCAGCACCCCAGACACCCTAGCAGAATGGAGTTGTAGAAAGAAAAAATAGAACTATCTTGGATGCAGCCAAAAGTATGATATCAAAAGCAAATGTACCTTATATATATTGGAGAGAAGCAGTGAATACAGTAGTTTATATATTCAACAGAGTTCACATCAAAGGTGAAACCGGTAAGACCCTTCATGAACTATGGTTTGGAAATACTCGTACTCTTAAATATTTCAAAATATTTGGAAGTAAATACTATATTAGAAGAGATGAGTATATTGGCAAATTTGATCCTAGAAGTGATGAAGGAATATTTCTTGGTTATTCATCTAAGAGAAAGGCATATAGATGTTTTAACAAGAGATTGCAAAAAATTGTTGAGAGTGCAAATGTGAAGATTGATGAACAGTTTAAAGGTAATTCAAGGTCAATGGACTCTGAACCGGCAATAGAGATAATCACAAATGAACCAACTATGAGTACACTGGTATAGAATGTTGATCTAGTTACACCGGCATTATCTGAGGATTCAACAGCCACTGAAAAATAGCAACAAGTAAAAACACCCAGGTATGTAAGATTAAATCACTTTGAAAGCCAGATAATTGGAAATAAATATCAAGGAGTTATGACTAGAGGAAGATTGGAAAATGAAGAGGTATGTATTATTTCTCAAATTGAACCTACATCAATTAATGAGGCATGTGAAGATAAATATTGGATTAAAGCTATGGAAGATGAATTGGAACAAATTGAAAGAAATAATACTTGGTCATTAATTCTGAGGCCTAAAGACAAAAATGTAATTGGAACTAAATAGGTTTTCAGAAATAAACTTAATGAAGATGGAAAGTTAATTAGAAACAAAGCAAGATTAGTGTGTAAGGGATATTCATAGAAAGAAGGAATTGATTACAATGAAACCTTTACACCGGTAGCTAGAATTGAGGCAGCCAGACTTTTATTGGCTTTTGCAGCACACAAGAATTATAAAGTATATCAAAAGGATGTTAAATGTGCATTTCTAAATGGAGATCTTGAAAAAGAAGTTTATATTGAACAACCTGATGGATTTTCTTTGACAGATGACAAAGATATGGTTTGCAGGTTAAGGAAAGCTTTATATGGACTAAAACAAGCTCCTAGAGCTTGGTATGCTAGATTGGACAAATATCTTTTGAAGCTTGGATACACTAAAGGTAATGCTGACAATAATCTATACTACAAAGTAACTAATGATGGCATCTTGGTTATTGAGGTTTTTGTTGATGATATAATCTTTGGAGGAGAAGATGGATTGTGTAAAGACTTTTCTAATAAAATGCAACAAGAATTTGAAATGTCTATGATTGGGGAGATAAAATTATTTTTAGGATTGCAGGTTTCACATACTGATAAAGGTATATTCCTATGTCAATATAAGTACTTGAAGGAATTACTAAGGAAATTTGGCATGGAAAACTCTAAACTGGTAAGCACACCTATGACTACAACTGATAAACTATCTTTGAAGGATGAATCAACACATGTTAATCCGACTAGATACAAGTCTATGATAGGCCTGATATTATGAATGCAGTATGTATTGTTTCAAGATTTTAGAGTAATCCTAAAGAAAATCATGAATCAGCAGTGAAAAGGATTTTCCTGTACCTACAAGGCACTACAAATCTTGGTTTATGGTATCCTAGAGATGAAAATTTTGATTTATGTGCATACACGTATGCTAATTGGTAGGAGATGTAGATGACAAAAAAAGCACCAGCGGTGGAGCATTTTTTCTTGGTAGCAGACTAATTTCATGGTTGAGAAAGAAATAGAGTTGTACATCACTATCAACAGCAAAATCAGAATATGTTGCAGCAGCAACCAATTGTACACAAGTATTATGGATCAAACAAATGTTGAAGGACATAAAGGTAAAATGCAAGGATCCTATAACTATTTACTATGATAATATGGCAGCAATTGATATATCAAAGAATCTGGTATTTCACTCGAAGACTAAACATGTCTCTATCAAATTCAATTTTCTAAAAGAGAATGTTGAAGCAAAAGAAGTGAAATTGGTTTATGTGAATACTAAAGAGTAGATTGCGGATATTTTCACTAAGCCTTTGCCTAAAGCGACTTTTGAATATCTCAAAGAGTAGCTTGGAGTCCTACCCCCACCAGTAGAGAATTAGATAGTTGATGTTTGTCATTAACTGATAGAAATTAACAGAGAAATATTTTATTTCAGCTTTGATGAGGAGAGCTACTTTTTAGGGGGAGTAGTTGAATAAATTGGTTAATTGGTATTTTGTATTTGGTTTTGTATTTCTTTGGAATTTGATGTCAAAGGGGGAGAGATATTATGGAAAAATGTTTTTGGGGAGAGATATCTTTTGGGAGAAATCATTCCTAGGGGAGAGAAATTATGTATTTTGATTTCTGGTTAATGATCTCTTTGGGAGATTGTTGGTTTTTTGTTTTTGGCATTTTTGTTTTGGCACTTTGATGGGTTTTCCATCTTGTGTTGCCATCAATGCCAAAGGGGGAGATTGTTGGTATTCTAGATATGTTGATATGGTTTTTTCATTGATGTCAACACTTGTCATCACTTGTCAACACTTATCAACACTTGGAGATCTTTGGTTATGTTCACCAGCAAGTCAGTGACTTATGTATAGTCACTGGTATCTAGTTCATCGACAGGTTATATTGTTCACCGACACTTGGAATGACTTGGAGACTACTTGGTTATGCACCAACAAGCATATCTATTCCATATCAGCATGGTACGTTATAGAGATGATTTGTTATTATTGTAAATGCATTGAGCTGACATGATGCATCGCTTATTGTTTCATTTGTAATTGATTTTACTGTAATATTCTTAGTGAGCTGACCTATTCAATTGGTCTTAGTTTATGGTATAAATGTAAGATCTCATTTATAATATTTACAGGCAATAAGAAAAAGGATTGTAATAAGGTATATGCAAAAATAAGCAGAGCTATACATGTAGACATCATTTGAAGATTGAAGGAAGGTATTTGAAGAAGGCATATCAAAGATAAACCAGTATTGAATCTAGCATATAAAGATGCTATTTTATGTAGTACATTATCATTGGATTTAACCATCCAATTGTAGTTAGTGTGACTCCCATTTTGTGATTGAGCAGTGAGCTCTAGGCAGTTGGCCTTTTTGCATGTGCAGACTCCATATTGTACATAAATACTATCTGCAGTAGTATCATTTGATTGTGGGTAAGGCTTCCCACCGTGGTTTTTCCCCTTATAGGGTTTCCATGTACAAATATTTGTGTTATGTGTTGTGGATGTTATTGTCTTTCTATTTCATGCATTAATCTTTACCGGTATTGCAATTAACTGATAAAACTGTCTACCGACATAAAGTTTGGTTTACCGGAATTAAGCATTAAGTTTTGGTTAAGTTAATTTTGGTTGAATTTATTGGACTACTGATTCACCCCCCCCTCTTAGTTGTCTTCGGGACCTAACAGAGTCTTGTCAATTTAGGATGTGACATGCTAAATTGGGCATCAATGTCTCAAGATCAGATGGACCTTAAGTGATTGTCTCCCTTGCATATGATTTATTTGGGTGATAAACTTCACCATTCTACTCACAATAATTTTATTAAGTCTCAAATATAGGGATCATAACTTATTAATGATGCAGTGAAAGTCCTTCATAAAGGACTTCTAGAAGTATTTTTGGATGAGTCTTTGTCAAGTGCAGTGAAAAAACAATTGATGCTTAATGGATTTAAGGAACATTCTTTAAAATTGGAAGCCAAAGTTTTGAAGGATGTAGAGAAGAAGGTGGAAGAGAAAAGACTAGAAGTTTTGGTGATTATATGTGCAACAACACATATCCAACTACAAGAAAGCATAATTTTTTTTTTAGAAAAAGTGTAAAGGACGTAGTGGATGCATACATGTTTTAAAGGCAATGGCCTAAATATACAAAGGATATTAAGGGTCACATAGATATTATAGAATCACAAATTGTACAACTATTCAATACTGTAGACATGAAGAATGATGTAGAAGGAAACAGAAGGATTCAAATAGAAAACTTGTACATGCAACTAAATCCATCGACTAATCAGAAGAACACAATTAAGAAATGGTTTGATCATCTAAGAGATATTGTAGACTTGCAACTCACCAGCTACTTAGTTTTTGCGGTAAGAATATTTTTTGTTTTGGTTATGGTTGTGGTGTTTGTAGGGAGATATTTGCAAATTTATATCTATTTTCACTATTTAATGGTTTATGGGTTTGTAATGGTAATTTAATGTTCTTTCATATTTTTGTATAGATTATTTATAATAGCCTATTATAGTGATTTGTTCTATTATAGATAATGGTGTGGGTCAGATGGCTTAGTCATCGGTGCATGAAAGAATTGCATGAGTTCTACTTTTAAAAATAAAATGAAATATTTTTAATTTATTTGATTCAATGTTATTTGAAATTTTTTTATCAATGATGTTTCCTTTCTCCAAGAATTGGATCTAGGATCTTTCCGTCAGATAATATGTAACATCTAATGACTAAATATTTTCTTTACAAATGCTTATTTTATTTAATTATCATCTAAGCGTGAATTAAAATTTATATCTATGCGGAAGCAGAACATACAAGCTGAAGACTCATATGCAAGTAAATTTAATTAAAGAAAGCAAGCAGGCATCATCTTGAATGAAATGGAAACAAGTTCATCAGCTGCCTAGAAGAGAGAAATTGGAGAAAAGAAGAGGAAAGTGTTAAAGGGTGATAAATACATAGAGATTATGCAATACAAACAAACAATGTCTGGAGTGTGTGATGTGACGTCTCTAATTTATGTCCAGAGGGACTAACTAGTTTTGGAATTCCTAGGAAACCTATTGGGCCACGCTTGGAGGAAATCAATGTGTTCATGCAAGGGCCACATTTTTTCTATTATGAGAATGATTCTTTTGCACTGAAGGATATTTGGAAGACAATATCCAAAAATTTCTATAGTGTGGAACCAAAGTTGGTGGATTCGAAGTACTTTTTAGCTTCCAGGAGACCAAGAGGTTATGTACACAATCTCCCAATAGAAGGGAGATTTCAAGCATTACCTCTCCCTCCATGACTATTCAAGAAGCACTTTCTTAGACAAAGAAATATTGGCCTCCATGGGATCAAATAAAAAAATTGAATTGCTAGACTATAGACGATGTGGTGGTGTCCTTCATGAAGAACTCTACACTATAATTGAAAATTTGAGAGGGAAACTGCAAGATAGTGAACAGAAATACATTCTTGAAAAGTGCAAAGAACGGAACTTGGTTTGGGTGGGGCCAGGTTAGGTGGATCCTCTAGAGGTTGATGAGATAGAAATAATATTAGGATTTGAAAAAGATCACACTCGTGGAACTTCATGTGCGACTGATCGATTGCATTGTTTAGGTAATGCATTCCAAATAGATATAGTTGCATACCATTTATCTGTCTTGATTAAAGCCTTTTATCCCGATGGCATTAAATTAAAGTTCTTTCTCTTCTATCTGGTATTAATGGAGCATAGGTTGCATTGCATCGACCTAGGATGCATATTTCTGTAGATACAACACAAGTTAAATGTATCCCAGGTCGATGCAAAGCAGCCTCTGCTCTAGAGATCACCAGAAAATAGAGAAAGAACTTTAATTTGATGCCATCAGGATAAAAGGCTTTAATCAAGATGGATAAATGGTATGCAACTATATCTATTTGGAATGCATTACCCAAACGATGCAATCGATCACTTGCACACGAAGTTCCATAAGTGTTATCTTTTTCAAATTCTAATATGATTTCTATCTCATCAACCTCTAGAGGAGCCACCTAACCTAGCCCCACCCAAACCAAGATCCATTCTTCCCACTTTTCAAGAATGTATTTCTATTCACTATCTTGTAGTTTCCCTCGTGAATTTGCAAATATAGTGCAGTTCTTCACAAAGGACACCACCACATCGTCTAGAGTCTATGCTTCATTTTTTTTCTTTGATCCCATGGAGGCCAATAGTCCTTTGTCTAAGGAAGTGCTTCTTGAATAGTCATGGAGGGGAGAGGTAATTCTTGAAATCTCCCTTCTATTGGGAGATTGTGTACATAACCTCTTAGTCTTCTGAAAGCTGAAAAGTACTTCAAGTTTGCCAACTCTGGTTCCACACTATAAAAAATTTTGAATATTGCCTTCCAAATATCCTTCGGTGCAAAAGAATCTCTCATAATAGAAAAAAGGTGCTCCTTGCATGAACACATTGATTTCCTCCAAGCATGGCCCAATAGGTTTCCCAGGAACTCCAAAACTAGTTAGTCCCTCCGGACATAAATTAGAGACGTCACATCACACACTCCAGATATTGTTTTTTTGTATTGCATACTCTCTATGTATTTATCACCCTTTAACACTTTCCTCTGCTTTTCTCCAATTGCAATCTTCTAGGCAACTGATGAGCTTGTTTCCATGTCATTCAAGATAATGCTTGCTTGCTTTCTTTTACAAAATTTAGCTGCGCACGAGTCTTTAGCTTGTATCTTCTACTTCCGCATAGATATAAATTATAATTCACACTCAGATGATAATTAAATAAAATAAGCATTTATAAAGAAAATATTTAGTCATTGGATGTTACATATTATCTGACGGAAAGATCCTAGACAATTCTTGGAGAAAGGAAACATCACTGATAATATATTTTTGCAAATAACATTGAATCAAATAAATAAAAAATATTTTATGCAATTTTTAAAAGTAGAACTCGTTCAATGCTTTCATGCACCAACGATAAAGCCGTCTGACCCACATCATTTGATACTGTCAGAATTCTGATGACAACTAAAGAAACATCTGACAATGATGTTGTATATACAATGTCACTTCCATGTCGGACAGTCGTCAAGGAGCAAACATAGTATCCATCAGAATTCCGACCATAATCCGTCAAAAGTTTTGGCCAGGGGAGAAACTATAGCTGCCATCGGAAGAGTTCATAGCTTCATCAGACATCTGATGCAAATGGCATCGTTGAGAAGACCGATGATGCATTTTCAACGGTTAAGTTGGTTAGAAGTCTGATGTGGTGTCATCGGACTTCTGACAATTAGCTATCGAAAATTAGGCCCAAATGTACTAGTGAGCGTTGACATCAATGATAAAACCAATGCAACACATCCATAATACCAATAGAAGTGTCATTCATGTTTGTGACCACGATTTACACTAAAACACAATAACTAACTTAAAATATGCAAAAAGGACTAGAACCTCCGAATCAAGAATCAAGGGTCCTAAATCGCACATTAGGGGAATATAGACTACCTCAAAAATATGCTTAGAGCACATAAGCTACAAATTGGACAAACTTTGTAGGGGTTATCCAATTTTTGTGACTTAGCCAAAAATGAGGACAACAAAGCCCAAACTTGCATAGTTGGAGCATCTTGCTATGCAATTGGAGCATCCTGCTATGAAATTGGGTTCAATTTCCTATGAATTTGATCAATCTTGTTGTGTAGTTGACCAATCCTATTATATAGTTGATTAGTATAAATTTTCATTGTGATGTTACTCACATGCGGGGCTTTTTCTAGTTTGGTTTATCACATGCATGAATCTTATTAATTAGTGTTTTCATTTACAAGTTTTTTGGGAAGTTTTAATGTGTGCATGTAGTGCTTTAAGATGATTTGAATGTTTGACAATCAAATTTATTGGTTTAAGGTTAAAAAGAATACAACAAATTTCACATAGCTTAATTAGGAGGTCAATTATCCTTTCAATTTCAGTTTACAAATCTCACAGCGTAATTAGGAGGTCAATTAACCTTTCAATTTTAGTTACAAATCTCACATAACATAATTAGGAGTTCAATTAACCTTTCAATTTTAGTTACAAATCTCACATAACATAATTAGGAGTTCAATTAACCTTTCCGTCCAGTTTACAAATACCACATAGCATAATTAGGAGGTCAACTAACCTTTCTGTCCAGTTTACAAATATCACATAACATAATTAGGAGGTCAATTAACCTTTCAATTTCAGTTTACAAATCTCACATAGCATAATTAGGAGGTCAATTAACCTTTCAATTTCATTTACAAATCTCACATAGCTTAATTTTAATTAAGAGGTAATTTAACTTTTCCTTTTCATTTTACACCTCTCACATAGCTTAAGTAGGAAGGATGAATGAATGATAAAGTTTCCATTTCATCTCGCAAGGTTGTAAAAATCAACTCTTGTTTAGTCTAATTAGGATATCATTGTACATTTATGAATCAAATTTGGTGAAAAACTTTGAAAATGAATCAAAATGACTCTCCCTAGTGAGAATGTTATCCCTATGCTTTAGCCCAGCCTATGTTTTCAAGACGAACAAGAAGACATTATCTCAGAGTTGAATATCCTCGCTTGGAAAACCAAAACAAGCTATGTAAATTATAGGCAAACAATGTTTGTCATAGAGGAAGAAGAGGAAAGAGCACAACGTCACACAAGATAATATATGAAGACAACTTGAATAAGAATGAGAACAACAATGACAACAAGAACAAGAACAAAACCAATCTTTTTAGCCACCTCCTCAACAACCTCGATAGAATTAAGACTTTGTTTTAGTCAATTTCAATAGTTTTCATCTTTAATTTAAGGTCCTTGTCTCATACTTTTGTCTCTAAAAATGAATCAAAATGGTTCTCCTTAGTGAGGATGAAACCCCTATGCTTCAACCCAAATTATATTTCCACGATAAGAAATAAGACATCATTTTCGAGTTGAATACCCTTGCTTGGAGAACAAAAACAAGATGGGTCAAGTTTAGACAAACAATCTCTATCTTGGATGAAGAAGAAGAAGAAGATGAAAGAGAACAACAACTTGAATAATCTCTATGTAGAGAATGAGAAAAAAAATGCAAACAACAAAAAGATCCTCAAGTAGCTCCCACACTTCCTCAATAAAATTGAGACCCTTTTCTCATCAATTTAAGTCATTTTATGATAAACTTAATGTTTTACATTATCAATTTGCAAAATTGACTCAATTTTCTTTATGTCTTGCATGTTAAGAACTAAGTTGTAGAATTGGAGCATCCTATTGCATAGTTGGAGCATCCTACAATTCAGTTAACTCCTCCTACTGCACCATTGACCCTCTGTCCCTACATACTTATGAGGTGTAACTGATTTTCAAATTAGGGTTTTTTGAGATACTAATTAATTTGTGAAATGTTTTTACATATGTGGATCGAAGAACAAAACAAATCAGACTACTGAAATATTTGGTGTAGGACGATAGTCAAAGACATTTTTAAAACCCTAGACAAAATTATGTTTTGTTTTCATAGATTAGCTCACAAATGAATTGCTTAAATGGGAATGAATATGTTTTTTCCATGTTTTGAGCACTTGCTTGGTTTGTAGGGTGGACCCAAATTTGCACCAAGTATCCTCTCTCCTTGCCTTTGGGATCTTGGGTGAAAGATAAAGGTGACAACGACACCTACTTTTTTTATTAGAGAGATATATTGTGGGGATTTCATCACCTAGTCAAGGGTATTTCAAAACTGGAATAGCTTTGTGGATTTCATCACCTCCTAGTTATTTCTAAGTGGTATCTCTCTTTACACGACTATATAAATGGATTTTGCTAAAAAATTTCTTGTGATATGAGTGCAATATGAATTTTGACCTTCTGATAAGGGTTGTCAGAGATTTAAGTAGATGGTTTTGTGAAATTCACATGTTAGCTTTGTTTCTTAAAGAATTACTATGAGCCATTGTTTTAGAAAACCCAAGACCCATACTCTCTAACTCAGGGAATGCAGATCACATCTCGAAGTTAACCCTTAATGTACCCTTCATTGTGAGGTATGAAATTCCTTAGTTCAAAAGGTTTCTAAACCTTCGAGGAATGAGATCTAGTGTTCCCATGTCGTGGTGGGAGAGACAGTGTCACCTAATCTTTATATATCCACTTTGTATGAAGTATTTCTATTTATAGAGAAGGGCCTTAGTGATTAATATCCTTTATCCATCCTAGAATGTACATGCATTCAAGTTCTTTTAACTATTGATACCTGTAATGTAGAATCTAAGCTAGTTTAGGCCCCTTTTCATCATAACTGATTTGATTTCAGAGTCAAGAAGATCAACCAACCACTTTTGTCTGTTATGGTTTATGAGTGTTTAATAAACATTACCAAGTCAAGGTCAAAATGACAACCTTAATCAAACTTTAGATATTCCAAAAATCACATTCTTGTCCCAAAAATTTAGACATTCCAAAGCAATGAAAGACCTCATTCCAAAGATCCAAAACCATGTGACATCCTCAAAAACCAAAAAAATGCAAACATCTCACAATTTAAGAACATATGAACCTCATATGTTTCAACTCAGTTATCACTTTATAATATATTTTTCATAATCATCTCTATCCTAATTTAGGTCCATTTCATATCATTTCAAAACACTTTGGAATAGCTTTTTCATAATCATCCCTATCCTAAGTTAGGTCCATTGTATATCATTTTAAATCACTTTAGAATAGTTCTGCATAATCATTCCTATCCTAAGTTAGGTCCATTTCATATCATTTCAAATCACCTTAGAATAGATTTTCATAATCTTTCCTACCCTAAGTTTTAGGTTCAATTTTGCATAAATTTTATTATCCTAAGTCTTAAAGTTCATCTATCATATCTCAGGTCACCTTAGGAAAACATAGCAATAATCTACATCTTAGGTTTATCTTTTACATTGTCCAAAAATCATTCTATGCCTAAGTCACTAGATCATTATCATCTTGGCTTGCATTATCTTTACATCCTCACTTTAGGTAATATTCATATCGCATTTAGGTCATAAAATTAGACTTTTTAAAATCCCCAAAATATCAAGTCTTGGATCAAACCCTATGTTATCATGAAGAAGTCACTACCTTATCAATAAGTTTTATCCACTATCAGTCCTTATCAAGTTGAAACCTTAGCTCATTAGTCTAGCTATAGGTGAGACTTTGTCTTCAAATATTAGTTTTTCCTCTTATCCTATCAAGGTCTTGACTTCACAATAATACCGTAGGTTTGTACCTTTAGACTTGTCGTCTTAAATATTTTACAATGTCTCAAAAAATTCTACGAAAAATTAGGCACATTGTCATTGTGAATTTTTTCCAGAACACAGAAATACAAAAAAATAGATCATATCATTTAGTTACATTTCAGCTAAAATCTAAAACAAAATATAAACAAAACATTAGAATAGTCCATAGTGAATATGGCTGAAATAAGGTCCCAAATGTCTAAGTAGCAACAATAATTGATGGAAGAGACACCATTGAGATGACCCCAATCAAATCTGATACAACTAGGAAATATCATGCCATCAATTCTCAATCTAGAATTAGGTTTGATCACAAACCCACAACCTCAATTTAGCATCTCAATTAAGGTTAGGAGGTGATTCTCAATCATTGAAACTAAGAGAGAAATATTTCATTGACAACACCGACCAATCTACCACCAAGGCTTGACCTAGACCCATCAACTCAAGGTTATGTTCAACAAGGATCTTCCTCAATAGTGGAACCAATGTTTCACCTTGACTTTTGATATATTCAACTTGAGACATTCATGAACTAAATGTGCAATCAAACACATCATATGAATCAGATTTTTCACAAGAGAGCCATTTATCTGTAACCAATATGTCTTAATTTGTTTTTGACAAAGCCATAAATGATCCAAGAATCACTGAAACTCTAAACTAGTTAATCTTCAAAGATCTACTATGATTTTTTAATAGAATTATAGAAAATGGGTATCATCACCTGAATACCATGTCATATTAGGTGAACTTGAGTTCCAACTCAATGCAAGAATAGACACACCTAGTCCAACAAACAATTCTAACAAACCTTCCACCACCACAACAAATGGATCATGTTCCAAGACCTATAATGACATGGGAAACAGCACATGTGGACTTAGGGAAAAGACAACACAATAAATTAACTTTACAAATTCCCTCAAAGTCATCATTAAAAAAATTTGATAACCCATTATTTAGTACCACATCATCAACACATCAAATGGATCCATACAATGTACTAGTATCCCAAGTGATGATGGAAACCTTAGAAAGCTTCATCCAATCCCAAACATTAAAAAATAAATCAAACAAACCTTCCACCACAAAAACAAACAAATCATGTCCTAGGACCTATAATGACAAAAGAAAAAACAAAGGAAGACTTAGGGAAAAGCCCACACAAGAAACTAACCTTAAAAATCTCTTCAAAGTCATCATTCAAAAATTTGATAAGCTATTATTTAGTACCACATCATCAACAAAACAAATGAATTCATACAAGGTACCGATATCACAAGTGACGATGGGAACCTTAGCAAGCTTCATCCAATCCCAAACATTAAACATCTCTCAAGTAGGTTGACAACAACAAATAGACCAAGAAGTCTTTACATATACAACAATAATTCCATATATACCACCAATAGATGAGAACATACAAATACAAAAGAGTGCTTCCCTTGTGCAAGAAAACTCTTCTAAAACAATGGCAAATGTCCAAGTAGAGCAGATGCAAACACAATATTGAAAATCCAAACAAGAAACTATCACACCAGAAGTTGAGATACCCACTTCCACACAACAAGGGCAACCAAGCAACATTTTACCACAAGGGGGTGTAAACATGATGTCACAAACCAAGCCTTCTAAACATCAAAATCATAATATAGAGATTCTTGACAATTTTCTTGGGAGGTTAGGCTATACACAACCAACTCTTCAAGAGCAACAAGCTTCTACATAATATCAAAATGAAATACAACCAACTATGAAACTAGGTGTCCAATATCAACCTCAACAACCTAATGATTATCACAATGTTGTACCAAAGCACCAAGTGACATAAAAATAACCTACCATCCAATAATATCAACCAAAATCACAATATCAACAATAATACGTGTTGCGGTACCAACAATAGATCCTACAAGTTCTCTGATTTCAACAATAAATGACTCAATCAAGGCCACAAGAACAAAATTCCGTAGCACAATTGAAAAAACATGGGAGACAACAATGTCATCCTTTGCTAAAAATTAAATTTCAACAACAACCCATCCAACAAATTCAACTCCAGACACAATCCAACATTCGATATCAATCCCAAGTTCAATCTACAATGCAATATCATCAATAGCCACAACAAAAAGGCCAATACCAAGACATGAATATGGTAAATATATGGAGACTCATACCAAGTTTTTTTAGTGGAAAGTACACCTCGATCAACTATTCATGAATACCAAGAGAAATATCCACTTGGAGGAATAGTATACAAACAATGAGGTCATGCAAGAATGAATGATGAACCTCCTAGGAAAAGACCCTCAGATAAAATGATGAAACAAATCAAAAAATTGTCCAAAAAAGTTGAATCATTACAAATAAAAAGGATTAAAAGAAGTTACATGCTATAGGACTTATGTCCCAATCCCTTCGATAAGTTTTGTACATGCCTCCTTTCCCCCACAAACTTCAGCATACCCAAATTTGACTAGAGGAAAAGGAGACCCAAAATATCATATCAAAGAATTCTATATTTACTATATGGAGTTCCACTATTATGACACATATCTCATGCATCTATTTCCTCTAAGTCCTTCAGAATAGGTGATGGATTGGTATGCACAACTACTTGGTAACATCAAGACATGGAATGAATTAGCCAAAAAAATCATTTGTTAGTTTGCCTTTAATACCAATAATGAAGTCACCATGACTAATCTTTGTACTACTAAATAGAAAATAGAATAATTTTTCATAATGTTTTTACAAAGATGGTCAAATTTAGTTAGTCGATGTCCATTCAACATCCTTGAGGAACAACAAGTCAACCTATTCATTGGAAATTTAGTACCAGAATTAATGTATGAATTGAAAATCAAAAGTTCTAGCACCATCAATAATCTTGTCAAGAAAGGGATGAACATCAAGAAATCTCTAATAAAAAAGGGGATTATCAAGATACCTAAAGTAAACACCAACAACCCTAACACTTCCAACGATAAGAGCAAATTCTGGTCTAGAAATAAGAATGTTACCAAT
Organism: Cryptomeria japonica; assembly: GCF_030272615.1. Classification (NCBI taxonomy): domain Eukaryota; kingdom Viridiplantae; phylum Streptophyta; class Pinopsida; order Cupressales; family Cupressaceae; genus Cryptomeria; species Cryptomeria japonica. Next base: position 257,306,291 of record NC_081408.1, read on the forward strand.
GATGGATTTGTGGATGTAAGGATAGTGAAAAATGCTTGGACAAAGCTCAACCTCAAAGGGACCACACGACCAAGTAGTCATACAAACAACTAGCCTCAATAGAAAACTTAACACAATGTGCCTTTTTAACAACCAACTTGATGCAGGAGCATCCCCGGTCTATGAGAAATCTTGCATCAACCCAAAAAAATATATTTATTTCTAGTTTGTTTCTGTTCAGTTCTGTGTTTCTTTTAGCATTCTCCACACATTGTTCATTTTTTGTTGTGGATCAAATATTTGGCTTCCAGACTTATTCTCATTCCTTATTCCCAAATTTTCAATTCATTTGGATCTTTTTTTGGCAAGTTGTCACTTCTAGATTATCTGTTTCCTGGTTCCCAGAGCAGTTTTGAGCTTAACGGCTAGTTGGAGATTTCTTGGCTTGTGGATCTAATTGGCACTTCATTCAATGTTCTTGAGCTACTAGTTGACCTTCCTTGGTGGTCCATACTTCATTTTATTTCTTGGTGGAGGAGATCTTCACATTTTGGGTCCAACCTATTTTCCACATTTCATTTTCTTGTCTTAGAGAATGTAATCTTTTGTGGCCGACCTGAATGTGTTCTAGATGCTATATATATATATATATATATATATATATATATATATAGTTGGTTGTGAACCTTGAGGCATTCCTTTGGGTGAAAAGATTGTCGATTTGAGGCAGACTGCAAGTGTGTTCAATAGATTATCAACAAAGAGGCAATTGGAACTTTTTATTCAGATCGTTGAGTTGAATTAGTTGCATCGGATCAAAGGAGGAGATACTGCCAACAAGGATGAACCCTAGAAGGGTAGAGCAGATGACGTTGCATATCAAGGATGAGATGAGGAATGAGATCCAAAAAATGCTAGCTAGTTTGCAGAGGAACTAGAATTAGAGGATGAGTATGAAGAGGTAGGGGAAGAGCTAGAGGCCGAAGAGGTTAAAGGACTGATAGATAAGGGAGAAGAAAGATTTCTTAGAGTGGTGGCACACATGATTAAAATTCATAAAGTTAAGGTTTTGAACTTTTTGGGTACATTGAATCCAAAAGACTTGATAGATTGGATTAGAGAGTTGGAGGAATACTTTTAGTTTGAAGATATTAAAGACCCACAAAGAGTCTAGTTAGCATAAACTAAGTTGAAAGGGCATGCTGCTTTATGGTGGAAATAATTGTAGAGAGATAGAGTGGATAATGATGAGATGAAAATCGCCTGGTGGAGGCAAATGGTCATGAGATTGAAGGCTAAATTCATTCTGAGAGGCTATGAGTTGGAGTTGTTCAAAAAGTTGTAGGTCTTGAAGCATAAGGACATGAGTGTGAAAGAGTATAATGAAGAATTGTACAAGGTGATGATTAGATCTGGACATTAAAAGATGGATAGGGAGAAGGTGGCTAGATACATAAATGGACTCCAATTTTAACATTCAAGATGATATGAGTATGCTAAGGATTTCTATAGTCGAGGAGGCTTATCAATATGCTCTAAAGGTAGAGGATAAAGTGAAGAGGAGATAGAAGAATAACCCTAAGGGAAGAGAGAGACATGTAGCAGATAGAGGGAAAATGAGTGGCATTATGGAGAAGCAAACTACTGAAGAATCAAAATCTAAATGGAGTAAAGAACCAAAGAAGAAGAAACAAATAAAAGGTAGTTGTAGTAGAAGTAGGGAGTTCTTGGGTACATGTTTGAAGTGTGGGGAAATTAGACATAGATCTTATGAATGTCCTCATGGTAACAAGGGAAAGGCAAGGAGTTTCTTAGCATGTGAAGACTAGGAAACCGTAGCTGCAAATATGAGTGCGGTGGAATTAAAGCAAGAAGAATCTCTTATGTTTATAAAAGTCTTGAAGAGTAGAGAGGAGATCGAACCAACACATATGAAGAATATTTTCTAGAGTGTTTGCAAACTAGGAGGTAAGTGTTGTAAGGTTATTGTGGATAGTGGAAGTACTGATAATCTAGTATCTGAGGAGATGGTAAAGAAGCTTGGTTTGAATAGGCTTAAGCACCCTAGTGTTGGTAATTGACACTCATCTAGTGGTTTTGAGTGGCTGATTATTGGTTTAGGGTTGTCATTGATGGCAAATCTTCATATAGATTCAATCTGGTGATCGTAATTCTTCTTATCCAGAAGTAGGTGTTAACCGGTATCCTATTAACTAGTATTTCAGGAAGAACAAAGTATTTTTGGTCTGGAAGATTTTTGGTGATTGCAGTGCATTGAATCATGTTTGGGATGATTGGGACGACATAAACACATCATTTTATCATTTTTTTTGTGATCCTCATTTATCCTTTGGGATCCGGTCAAGCCGACATGAGACTACATGTTACACTAGTAGGTTGACATGTTGGATGACCTATTTTTTGATTGCCAGTATATAAGTTTGGTGTGGATGATCTTTTTGGTGTATGATGCAGTTGTATCCAAACAAGTGGTGATTGAGAATCCTTTGTAGTGAAGTTTCATGTGTGCATTCTTGATCTGATAGCTGATTGAGATAGAGAATAGGGCAGAATAGAGCATATCAGTAGAAGGGAGTCAGTCGGTATATTTGGCACACAACCAAAACTCATCCAAGCATTGCAGATGCTATTTCAGAGTTAATTTACTATAATTCATCACTATAACTGATTTGTAAGTCAATGAGACTTCCCTGAGGGTTGTAACCTTCTAGGGTATTAAATGAGTAGTGAGCTCTAGGAAGTGTGCCTGAATGCTTGTGCATTACCATATTGTAATATTGTTTTTCTACTGGCCATAGTGGAATAATATTGTGGGTTCAAATCCCACTATGGTTTTCCCCATTTGGGTTTCCATGCAAAAATTTGGTGTTATGCTTTTATGGTTATTTGTTTTATGTTTTTTCATTTCAGTTTCAAGTGTTTCCTTCTAGTGGTTTAAAGTTAAGACTAGAAATTTGATTACTAGTAGATCACCAATTCACCCCCCCCCCCTCTCTTAGTGATCCTAATTGCAATTAGTTAATCGTGTAAATACAAATTTCAATTCTTTAGAGAAGCCTACTACTCAGAAAGTTTTGGATAGATTTAAGGATGTTAGGATGCAGACTTTCTAGAAGATGATTGAGGATGATAGAGTAAGGCTAAATAAGAGACTGTAGATTATTTATGATGCATTGTTAGAAGGTGGTAAATTGTACAAGTCTTATCTAATTTTGCCTAAATTCATTGTAGATATAGACAAGAAGATAGGTGTTTGATAGGGAAAGCTTTCTATTATTTCACAATCTTTTTATCCTAATGTAACTCTAGCTAGCAGTGTTGAAGGGCATGTTATAGCTCTGAATGATCAAATATCAAGCCTCCAAGCGGACAAGGACAATATTTTGAGAAAAGTTGGTGAAATCCGGAACCTAATTGCCCTTCGGTTGGACACCATGTTAAGTAATAAGGTAGATTATATGAAGGAAATGGCTCAGTCTGTGCCATCTAATCTAAAGGATTTAGAAATTCATACCACTATATTTAGCTCATTCATTACAGTTTTGGATAACTTGAAGAGTGGGTGGGATACTCACCTAGGAATTATGAAGACTATTTATGCTGACATCTTCAAGTATTGGTAGAATATATCCGACAAATATATCTGTATATAACTTTTGGACATCACCCCATCTTTGGCGTTGTTGTCAAAGGGGGAGAGGAATGGTGAAAAATCTATAGTATAGAAGAGTGTAATTCTTTGTCTAAGGGGGATCCTTAGAAATTCTTTTGATTCTTTTGAACCAGTGAAGAGTGCTCAACACTTAGTCATTTATCATGACTGTTACCATCCATGCCAAAGGGGAAGATTGTTGGTAATTGACACTCATCCAGTGGTTTCTAGTGGTTTCTAGTGGTTGATTATTGGTTTAGGGCTGTCACTGATGGAAACTTTTCATATAGATTTGATCTGGTGATTGTAATTCTTCTTATCCGGAAGGAGGTATTAACCGGTAGCTTGTTAATCAGTATTTCAAGAAGAAAAGATCATTTTTGGTCAGGAATCATTCCAATAATTGAAGTGCATTGAATCATGTTTGGGATGATTGGGCCGACATAGACACATGATTTTATCATTGTTTTGGTGATCTAAATTTATCCTTTGGGATCCGGTTAAGCCGACATGGTGGATGACCTATTTTGTGATTGTCAATTTATAAGTTTGGTGTGGATAATATTTTGGGTCTATGATGCGGTTGTATGTGAGCAAGTGATGATTGAGAATCCTTTGTAGCACACTTTCATGTGTGCATTCTTGGTCTGATAGCTGATTGAGACAGAGAATAGGGTAGAACAAAGTAGATCAGTAGAAGGGAGTCAGTTGGTATATCTGGCACCCAACCAGAACTCATCCAAACATTGCAGATGCTCTTTCATAGTTCATTTATTGTAATTCATCACTATAACTAATTTGTAAGTCAATGAAACTTCCTTGAGGGTTGTAGCCTTCTAGGGTATTGTAATTGAGTAGTCAACTCTAGGCAATGTGCTTGAATGCTTGTGCATTCCCATATTATAATATTGTTTTGCTACTAACTATAGTGTAATAATATTGTGGGTTCAAATCCCATCGTGGTTTTTCCCATTTGGGTTTCCATGTAAAAATCCTATGTTATACTTTTGTGGTTGTTTGTTTTATGTTTCTGCATTTATTTTTCAAGTGTTTTCTTCTAGTGGTTTAAAGTTAAGCTTGGAAATTTGATTATCGGCAGACAATTGATTCACCCTCCCCCCTCTCAATGATCCCTGATTTCAACACCTAGTCCTTATAAGGTGAGTTGGCTGAAAGATGATCATGTGGAGGAGATGAGAGACTGGTTCTAGGTAAATTTTAATATTGGGCCTTACAAAGATGAAGTCTTGTATGATATTATGTCTATGAGTGCTTGTCATGTTTTGCTAGGTAAACCTTGGCAATTTGAGAAGGAACCTAATCAGTATTAAGAAGGATGGGTAGAAGTTTAATTTGATTTCTTTGAAGGAGAAGGAGAAGGAAGTGAAGAACTTGAGTCTTGTGAAGAGTTTTTGTGATAAGAAGTAGGATGTAGAGAATAGCTTGGATTTGAAGAAATATCTTGTGGATTGGCCTGATAGCAAGGTTAGAGTAATGGTGGAAGACAATGTGAATTCTAGTGGAAGAACTAAATCAGATTTGTAGAAGAAAGAGAGTGGTGGTCAAATACAGAGTGCGGGTATGAAGCAAGGAAATAAAGATGAAGAGAAGAAGAAGTTGGAAAATCTAGCAGAGGTACCAAAAGGGGTAAGGGGAAAGAAACTTGCAAACAAGGAAGACATTTAGATCAGAAGTAAGAATGGGATCTATATCTCAAACCCTTTGTGACATTCTTGAGCTTCCTCTCATGGAAAATCTTTTTCTACCCAGGGTGTCTGATGCAGGAGCATCCCCAATCTATGAGCAATCTTGCATCAACCAAAAAAAAAATGTTTCTAGTTTGTTTCTGTTCAGTGCTATGTTTCTTCTGGAATTTTCCAGATGTTGTTTCTTTTTCATTGCATATAAGATATTTGGCTTCCAGACATGTTCTCATTCCTTATCCTATTTTTTCAATTCATTTGGATCTTTTTCTAGCAAGTTATCACTTCTAGATTATCTATTTCTTGGTTCCTAGAGCAATTTTGAGCTTAATGGCTAGTTGGAGATTTCTTCTCTTGTGGAGTGATTTCTTGGCTTACAGATCTAATTGGCACTTCATTCAATGTTATTGAGCCACTAGCTGACCTTCCTTGGTGGTCTATACTTAATTTTCATTCTTGGCATAGGATATATTCACGTTTTGGGTTCAACCTCTTTTCCACATTTCATTTTCCTATCTTGGAGAATGTAATCTTTTATGGCCAACCCGAATATGTTTTGGATGCTATATATATTATTGTATTTTATCCTTTGATGGGAAAGTGAAGATAAATGATGATTTAGATTCATGACTTGTAATTTCAACTCCTCTAGAGGTCCAGATGGATTGTGTTCTGGAATGTAAGCCTATATGTTTGCCTGCATGTTGCCATCTAGTTTGTAACGAATCTATGATATTGTAAAAGTATAATGTCAGGTTTTATACATTTTGTGTTGTTTATTCTATTGTATTACTCTTCTTGCATAATCTAGATTGTTCTCTTTGAGGGCCCTTCGGAACATAGTTGCGTCCAATTTTCTACTTGAGGTGTTTGATGCAGGAGCATCCTTGGTCTATGATAAATCTTGCATCAACCAAAAAAAAAAATGTTTCTAGTTTGTTTTTGTTCAGTTCTTTGTTTCTTTTGGCATTCTTCGGATGTTGTTCATTTTTTATTGCGGATTAGATATTTGGCTTACAGAATTTTTCTCGTTCCTTATCCCATAATTTTAGTTCATTTGGGTCTTTTTCTGGCAAGTTGTTGCTTTTGGATTATCTATTTCTTGGTTCCCAGAGCAGTTTGAGCCTAACGGCTAGTTGGAGATTTCTTCTCTTGTGGAGAGATTTCTTGGCTTGTGGATCTAATTTACACTTCATTCGATGTTCCTAAGCCACTAGCCAACCTTCCTTGGTGGTCCACACTTCATTTGCATTCTTTGCAGAGGAGATCTTCACGTTTTGGGTCTGACCTATTTTCGATGTTTCATTTTCCTATCTTGGAGAATGTAATGTTTTGTGGCCAACCCAGATGTGTTTTGGATGTTATATATATTGTTGTATTCAATCCTTTGAGGATTCATGAATTGTAATTTGAACTCCTTTAGAGGTCCGCATGGATCATATTCTAGAATGTAATATGTAATAAGGCGTATAAGCCTGTATGTTTTCCTGCATGTTCCTGGATATTTTGAAATGAATCTATAATTTTGTGGACATCTAATCTTACATTTTCTACGTTTTGTGGTTTCTTCCATTGTGTTACTCTTACTGCATGATCTAGATTGTTCTCTTCAAGGTCCCTTCAGAACATGGTTGCATCACAACTCCACAACAACATCAAGTATCTAATATCATGCAACAAAACCAACAATAAAAATCTCCTAGAGATAGAGACATGTCTCCTCGACAATTCACACCATTAAGGAAGCCTACCAAATTTGAGTTAAAATGGCTACTTCAATTGAACCTTGTGCAACTACCCAAAAGAAGAAATTGACTAGCAGTAAAACCAAGGTGGTAGAATGACAACCAATATTGTGAATATCACCAAACAAAGGGACATAAAACCCATTCCTATTTCCAATTAAAAAACCCTATACAAGACTTGATTGACCAAGGATTGATTGAAATAGAGTCTCTGACAACATCCTCAAACACAGATCACACCACATTCAAGACTCCCTTACTTGATCACGGAAAGGGAACAACCTCTACATGTACTTTTGACCCAAAAGGTAATGTGAATTACATTAATACTTCCCATTAATATACAAAAAATTATCTCCAAGAGTTATATATCCATGTATCTACCATAAGTATCAAGTATCCAAATTCCCAATATGCAATAACTACCCAAAAATCTATGGTCATTTTACAAAGATCCCATCCAGTGTCACAAGTCACTAGCTAGTATAATATCCTTGATCATTTGGGAAAAACATTGGCTTAAATCTCCATCCTTTATTTTTTTGTATATATCCCCTACCCATATAGTAGTCCTAGACAAGGCGTTACAAGAACCCACAATTTCTACTAACATAAATGTCAAATGTCATGATAGGACATATTTATCCCTCATGCCTAGTTACTTTTACTAAAAATGATCTCCCTCATAACAAGCCTAATCACAATGATCCATTGTATTTAGAAGTCTTTGTCCATAAATATAAAATAATATGAGTCTTGATAGATGGTGGAGAAAGATGAAACATTTTTACATTAAGAGTTATTATAGCTCTCATATATTTAGAAAATGACATTGACCCTTTGACATAACTATCAAAGTCTCATCTTATTTTATAGTTATGGGGGAGCAAGATTAAAGATTAAACATTTGTACATTAAGTGTGTATCCTCAATCACTGGCTAAATTATCTAAAGGAAAACTCAAATTCAAAGATCAAGGATGTGGGGAATACACTATGGCATAGTAATTCCACATTTGAAAGCTACCCACTTCCTCTAAGTCCTATACAAATCCACATCCTCTACAAAAGGAACCCAAAGTTGTAATTCAATATCAACCTCCTACTACTTTCACAAAATGGGGAGACCACAACAAAGAAAAAATTGAAGAGGATGCATCAAAATGGCTTTATAGAGATGAAGAAGATGCCCCACCTATATAGTTGCTTGTTGAAAACTATGGAAAGGGATTCAGCATTATGAAAAAGAAAGGGTATGATGGGCATAGTGTTCTTGGCACAAACAAGCAAGGAGTTATAGAAACCATTCAACCAAAGGAGCAACATCACACCAAAGGACTAGGATTTAAACAATTATGGATCAGTCCCTTTAATACCAAGTTAATCTTATGTGAAGAAGGGTGTACTCTTAATGATGAAAAGAAACTAGAGGAAAACCTTAATGAAACTGATTCCAATGAGTGAGAAATGGACTCCTATTCCTCTAGCTCTTATGCCCCATATGATATTTTTATTGACCCTGATGAATTACCTATCGAAGACAAACATGTAAATACTTTCTCTCACATACAAACTTGTCCCAAGCCCTAGATTCTAGACTTTTGGGATCTTGGCTCATCATCTAAAGAATGCGGCATTGAAAGCAATGCCAATAGAAATACCACCAATGTCCATTTCATTGACCTTAACCTTTTCCATAGCAGATTTGTATGATACTAATGATAGTGAATAGGGGAAAATTTAGACCAATGATTAGTTGCATAAATCATATATAAAAATACTAAAAAGATATTTAAACACACAAATCAACCATTATACCTTTGATATCACTTCTTCCTTTGAACGAGCTTGATGAAGTAGAAGTACACCCTTTCTCCACTTGATTTGATTTTCTATTTTGATGAAGGATTGTGGATTTCTCTCCCCTACACAATAAGAGTATTTGGATTAGATGATAGGGATAGATGGATTGGCTTATGTGAGGCAATATTTTGACATCATAAGGATGTTATGGATGATTTTGGAAGTCAAATGGACAACATGAAATTACTCAAAAGGTGGATGATTTGTGAAGGGAGAAGACTCAAATTTATAGATTGGAGGAGACCAAAATGGAGGGCCAAGATTGATTTGAAATGGATGGATAGGATTGAAAGAAAGTGGGAGAGGATTGAGAGGAAAAGATGTGGTATCCAAGAGATATTCCATAAAGGCATCTCTTTTTTCCGCACCCCTCAAGGTACATGGGAAAGAGTTGACCCATCCCTAATCAAGGTTATTAGGGATGTGAAAATGATTAAGGGTATTGATTAGGTGGGTTAATGAGGGATTAGAGTGCAAGTGGACATGTTAGGAGGATGTGACATGAGGAGAGATAATGAGTGGAGGAATTTAAAATTGGAGGATAATTATAAGCATGATTATGGATGATTAATTAGAATAGATGATGGGATTAAAAAGGTGATTTGTAGGAATCACATGGTTAGTTTAGTTAATTAAAATTAATTAACTAATAGAGGTTTAGAATAAAATAATGATTGGAATGACTTTAGAAGAATAAGGGAAATAATTAATTTATTGATAAATTAATTATAGGACTATAGTGATAAGATTAATTCAATGTTATTTAATTAGCCTTAAGAGGAAGACAATCAGCACAATTAAATTAATTAATTATGTGGAAAGGCCCAAATTAATTAAATATTAATTCAATTAATTTTAGACGTTTACATTTTGCCCCTCTTTTACATAGTGGAAAAATTGGTGGTGGGTAAAAGACAAAGAAAGATGCCCTAGTGTGAATACGTGGGTGAGGTATGCCCCCTCAAGAATTTAATTAAAAAATTGGTAATTTTTTCAAGAAAATTCTTGAAAAAAAGTAAAAAATGGCAAGAAATGATACGAAAGACGAAGAAAATGATGAAGTGAGAAGAAATTTGGAGAAAATGCAAAAAGAGGATGGAGAAAGGGTGATAGAAGGGTGAAAGAAGGACCTATATAATCCACATGGGGCCCAAGAAGGGGTCATTGTCACACACACTATTCATCAATCCCATAGCAGTTAGAGCAAAGGAGAGCCATGCCAAGGATTATTTGACATGAGCACCACAGTGAGAGGGTATAGAGGTACTAGAGGCCACTCGAGTATGAACCACTGATATATACCATAGTCTCAACTCAGTCATTTGGTAGACTAGCATTAATTACATGTAATTAATGAGGGGGAAAAGTTGGTAGGGTGATGATGTTGATTTCCAAATCAACGTCTACACTCGGGGATTAACATCTGCTAAGATAATCCCCGCAAGTGCAGACATGGAAACACCTGCACAAATGTTGATCGCTAGAGCATCATCTACGTTGTTGAGTAGGGGATGGGGGGCTTAGACTGCAAAACACCATCTTTACTCTACAAAACAGTGCAAGAGACATGGTTTCAGTGTCTTTGTTAAGGAAAGATTGTCTCTCCTTAGGGTAGAGAAAAGGAAGAAAAAGAAAATGGATATAGGATTCTAAGGGAATCGATGAGATTCCCTAAGACTAGGAATGGGCTAGAATGCTATGATAAAGGGATAAAAAGAATGGTTCAATAGTTGAAGGAGGATCTCATCATTTTGGGATCACAAAAGAATTGGCCTTCCACCATGGCGCTACAAAGTTGACTACATAGTGATGAGTGGGCACTATTATTGTGGTGCATTCTAGAGTTTGTGTCACAATGGCCTCAGATTAGATGTCATGCAATGATGATGACAACACTGGTTGAGCATTGAAACATCAAGATGTGTTCCTTCCACAGACCAATGGGTGAGGCTATCATCATATTATTTGATGTTTAACGAATCTAGAATGCCTATTAGTGGGTTCATCCTAGAGTATAGACTAGAGGGCGGGGACTGGTACTTGGAGAGTGTGTGCAACACATATGATCTTCCTATGGGCTAGACTCAGATGGTTCTAAAGAAGATGATGGAGCGACAAAGATGCATCCCGTGACTCATATTGTTCACTTGTGGATTGATCAGTGGTAGGATGATGCTCAACCTAAGTAGGAATGGTTTTTTAATTGGATGGTCACGTTGTCTTTATTACATGCTAGAGGATGTTGTCCACTTCATGTGGAGAGCGGTGATTTTCAGTCAATTATATCATGATATGAATATGTGTGTATATTAAGGTTATAAGAACCTTGGGAAAGGTGTTATGCTCCTATAGATATGGGCATGGGAGCACATAGCAGTGACACAACCACTAGGTGTATTGGACCGACTGAGACAATATCCATATGAGGAAAGATACAGGGGACTCTTGTACTATACTAGGATTAGTACAATATAATTTTGGCACCAAATTTTTGATGAGATGATGGAATTTCCCTAGTGGCTATTTAGGGACTGCGAGCAATTGAGTCACAATGTTTTTCTTTCTTGGGATCAAACACAATGCTAGTTGTTTGGTTAGAATGTACATATTATAGATCAATATCTACAACACAAGGTTATGAGTCAATTTAGCATGCAACAAGACATAGTTGGTGAGGAGCGGACATATCCTCACATCACATGAGAGCCCACTACCTAAGGTGATGTCATCAAGCTATTTGAGGTTTGACTAAGTTGGTCAAGTGATGAGATAGTTGTGTGGGAGGAGTGGCTAGAGATTGTTGAGCTTGGTGTACAAGATCCTACATTGCTTGGTGGGAGGCACATAGGCCGGTTCGGTTGACCATACCAGGGAGACTAGAGGTGGATGAGGTAGCACCATTAGTTAATGAGGTGGTGATAAGAGAGGGGGAGAGTAGTTGGAGGATCAAGGGTTAGATGATGACTAGCTAGGAGAGAAGGAAGAGGACAAGAATAGGTGCCAATATAGGTGCAGGTAAAGGGATAGGTACCAGTATAGGTATAGGATTAGACTTCATAGGTACAAGGACAAGTACTAATATAGGTAAAAGATCAAGCTCCATAGATATAGGGACCTCTGATACCAGTATAGCCACAACCATTAGGTGTAAGTATAGGGAGCATAGGGATAGGGATAGGTCTCTTAGGTTATTTTGAATCGGGCCATTTCAGAGAGATATGAAGAAATTTCAAGCATAGAGCTTGGACTTTGAGCTACCAGAGGAGAGGAAGAGGGAAGATGAGGAGCAGGACAGGGCAAATAGCTCATAGACCAAGGTGGATAGCCTCAAGAGGGAGGGGACGACTTACAGAGAGATATCAAGGTGACCATAGTAGAGAGAGACAATTGTAGGGTTGAGACAGAGATAAACTTAGAGATTTCGGAGGTAGCCAGAGGAGGAGCCATGGCACAAGAGATGGAGAGGATGGGTGGAGAGTTATAGGCATTGAGGGCCTGACTAATTTGAGTGGAGGCAGATGTTACTCACCTTCGAGGAGAGAGAGATATTGCTCACTAGTTACTAGTTCTAGGAGGCTTCGCTCCTACTTTTATAGAGATCACAGGTACATGCCAAAAGATAGAGAAGATGGCCCAAGAGACCTAGTGTTACATGGATCTTTAACATAAGGTGGTACTGTTAGCAAATGCACACTCCAATGAGATATTGTAGGTGATTGAAGGTTTTGTCATTGATGGCAACCTTACAATCCTATGACACCGGCAAGGCAATTTACTGGCACTAGCAAGGTTAGACTCTACACTGGTACATAGACCACCAGCACCGGCAGTGAAAGGAAGCATACTCGCACAAAAGTTGACAGGAATTTTGTTTGTAATATATTTTGTCAATTATTGTAAAATCATTGCAAGCCAACTTGGAAAGTTGTAAAATGACTCATATATATAAGAGATCATTGTAAAATATTTTGTAATAGTTGGAAGAAAATATATAGGTGAAATAAGGCAGACCTATTATGCAAATTATAGATTAAGGGTTTATGTATGAAGCAGAGCTATAAACCGGTACTGGATCTGACATAGTAGATGCTATTTTGAAGCAGTACAAGACATTGGATTTATATAATCCATTTTGTAAGTTAGTGAGACTTCCCATTTTGTAATTGAGCAGTGAGCCCTAGGCACTTGGCCTTCCGGCATGTGCAAGCCCCTCTTGTAGCAGTAATATTCTCTTATTGGCCAGTAAGTGAATATTGTGGGTCACAAATCCCACTGAGGTTTTTCCCACACCGGGTTTCCTCGTTAAACTACTATGTTATGGTGTGTTTTTCATGTGGTTGTTGTTATCTCTATTTTTTTGCATTACTTTATGTTTACCGGTATACAGTATTGATATGCTCTACATGTTTTAAGTTAAGAAAATCTTATAACCGGTTAGATACTGATTCACCCCCCCACTCTCAATATCTTTGGGAATCCTAACAATTGGTATTAGAGCTTGGTCCTCTATTTTCAGAAGCCTAATATCTTGAGGAAGATCTTGACACCGGTAGAGATGGAAAACTTGATGAAGCAATTAGAAGCAGCTCTCTCAGACTATGATGCAGAAAAGTTGAAAAATATCAAACTTGAAGATGACCTAAAGGCTGCACAGGATATTATTCAAGCACTTCAAGAAAATCTTACCATTGCAAGAAATAAGAGAAGAAAACTTTGTAAAAAAATACAAAATGAGAATGATGAAAAGGAAACTCTTAGTGACCTGATGAATAAGCTAAAACAAGAAAACATGACAACAAAGAATGAGATGCAGGATATGACTATGAGATTTTGTAAAGAAATTGAAGATAGAAAGAAGAATGAAGAAGACCTAACTAGAAGACTGAATGATGCTGTAAATGAAAACACAAGACTTAGCTATGAAAATAATATGTTGAAGACAGATCTGATGCATGCACAAAATAACTCAAATGAACTCATGTGACAGAAAGGTATCTTGGAAAGAGAACTAGATACTGCAAATCAGCACAAAGAAAAATTCAAGAAAAGTTCAGAAGAACTTGGTGACTTGTTGAAGAATCAGAAACCTAATGGTGACACTAATGGTCTTGGCTTTGAAGCTAGTGAAAGATCTAGTACTACAAACACACAAGATCAAGACAAACCGGTAAGACAACCTACTGCTTATAAAATTAATGTCAAATGCTTTAACTATAACAAGTATGGTCATAGAGAAAATCAATGTAGGTTTAGAAATTATCAAACCACAAATACACCAACCAGTCAATGTTCCAAATGCAACAAAGTTGGTCATAATTCAGAGAATTGCAGAATGAATGTAAGATGTTATGTTTGTGGAAGATTTGGACACTTATCTAATGAATGCAGAACACAAATTGGCATAGGATATGGGAAAGCTATTCAGAAAAATAATGTGACTTGTTATGCCTGTAACAAGATTGGACATATTGCTAAATTTTGTAGAAGCAAGTCCTCACCGGTAAATAACAAAGGTCCTAGTTTGAAAGGTAAAGAAAAGGTTAAAGAAGTAAAGCAGGAATTCTCAAAACAATGGATCAGGAAATCAGATCTAAATGGTGATAGGAACACTCCTCCACTGGTAGAACAGAGTAACACTCCACCGGCAGGAGACTCTTCATCTAACTGAAGAAAATTCTTTGAGGGTTTGGCAATCAAATGTAGAAACATGCTATAATTCCCTCAGTTGATGGTAAGAAGTTGAAATTACTTCTATACTGCTAGATAACTTAAGTGATTACTTAACCGGCAAGCATTAAATGTGGTGGTTGGCATAAATAACATTATAAATCAGTGTTTTGGCTCCAATTTCATTTCATCGAGCATTCAAATCTTTGAGAGCGCAAAAATTCCTGAGCAAAGGCATTCCAAGCAAAGAAGAGAAGAAATTCATCAAGCAATCATTCTTAAGGCAGATAAAGGTATTTATATCCATGGCTTCTTCATCTGTTCCTGAATTCATAGAAAACCTATTGTAGTCGAAGTGATTAAACGCCGTAGACCCGTATTCTAGTTAGTTCCCCAGATTGCCAAGAAAGATGATAATGTTGGTGTTGTTTATGGTGAAAATGGATAACAATAATAACGATATTGAAAGACTAAATAGATTCAACCATAAAACCCTAGCCTAACAACAACAAAGATCCACCATAACATATGAAGATTACCTAAGACAATGCAAATCAAATGAAATCACAAAGATTATACCATCAAATGTCCAACAGAGTTTGGATCTCCATTCTTCCTATCTCCATTGATCTTGTTTGATGTATTTGCTCTCAGATTTTATGTGCACAAGAGCTCAACAAAGAATGGAATGTGGTTGCAAGTAGGATCGCATATACCAAGTAGTCAATTGATCAAGTAGTTAGGGTTTGATAATGAAGGAAGCATCTCCTTATATAGAAGCCACTATATGAAATGGAGGGATAAGATTGAGAGGTGTAGAAGGAGGTCGGCTATGATTAGAGGGTAGGTAAAAGAAATAATAAAATAATGAAAGGGGTAGGTAGTGTATGAATTAAGAGGTGAATGACATGTGTCATGGGTAGAAAAGGTTAATGAATTAATTAAATAAATAAAGATTTATTTAATTAATAGAAGGAGTGAGTGAGATCAATTAAATAAATAAGATATTTATTTAATTTAGGAAAAGGATAATTTAAATAAATAAATGTATTTATTTAAATGAGAAATAAGGCTAGAAGAGGATAAATGAATTAATTAAATAAATAAAGATTTATTTAATTAATAGAAGAATTAAGCTTAGATAATTAAATAAATAAAATATTTATTTAATTAGACTGGACAATTTTGGGTGTCTACATTTTGCCCCTCTTTGAGACAATACAGCTTGTCGCGTTGTTTCAAAGAAGATAATATGAACTGATACAGAGTTGCCCCAAGATGGGAATGATATGCCCCCTCAAGAGATTGGATGAAAAAATGTCTGAAAAGATTGTAGACAATCTCTCGATAAGAAAGAGAGGCTAGAATGGACTGACTAGATAAAGTGACAGAGTCACAGGATAATGAAGACTGACTTGGGAAACAAGGGCTAGGGCAGTCTATAAGATAGACCACAAGGGAAATACATCCTCATTGTCATCTACACCTCCAAGAGATTAGAGTGCAGAGAGAGAAAAGAGCAGCAGCAGTCAGCAGCGATGGCTTTGGTTCACAGATTCGACCGCGTTCGCCGATTCCAGAGGCCAACAAAGGTAGGAGAGCCAGTAAGTACCACAAAACCTCCTTTTACTTTGATGCATTTATTTTTGTCATTAATGCATACTAGGTAATGTAATAAATGCGTGTTTATGTCAGGAAAGCATGTTTGTGTCCAAAAATGTGAATTTTTGTCTTCTAGGTCAAATCGACAGTTTTGTGATGAACATACGTTGTCGATTGGATAAGCTGCTGAGAGGATACACTCTAGTAGGTCCTCTAGGGAAGACTAGGATAACAAATAGGGCTAGGATTGACAATTTTGTGATAAAACATACATTGCCAATTAGGAAACTTCTCAAGAGGATTCACTCAAGCAGAGGCCCTAGGATAGGATAGATCAAGGCACTTTGTGATGAACAATGAGTACCAAGATATGGTACTTTGTGATGAATAGGGAGTACTAAAATATGAGTAGCACTTTGTGATGAACAGTGAGTGCAAATGTGAGCACCACTTTGTGATGAACAAGGAGTGCCAAACACGTAGTACTTTGTGATGAACAGGGAGTACCACTAGGATAGAAGCAATAGTTTGTGATGAATAGTGAGTGTCACTAGGACTGAGATGATTGATTTGTGTGACTGTAGGAGTATTTTCCTATGTGAAGTCATGGGAGAGATTCCCATCAACTCAGGGGTTGCGACCTGAGTTGATAGCCGAGGACCGAGCTACGATTGAGGCTATGGGATTGAGACATATTCTGTATGTGCCTGAGTTTCGGGTGAACATAGGATTGTTGACTGCACTGGCAGAGAGGTGGCACTTTGAGACTTGCACTTTTCATTTGCCGATGGGGGAGATGACAGTCACCCTCGAGGATGTATACAGGATTCTGTGGATACCGATCGATGGGGAGTTGATTCTGTATGATCGAGACGGAGACAGGGATGCCCTTAGATGGTGTTCAGGATCCGGGACTGGAGATGAGGGTGGGACATGTGGCATGGGATACCATGACCTGGACAGGATTAGCACTACCAACAGTGTTGGCAGGAGTTCATCGTAGCCGTAGAGGGCTCCCTATGTATCAATATTGTACCATTTTTGTATGATGATGTAGACACCTACAGGTGATTGTAGCCATATGATTTTGACATCATTGTATCATGACACTTATGATTATATATATGAGATGATTCATCTTTGCGGCAGCTATATGCATGTGTACCTATGTGATGAGATGTTCTTATGTGATGCTTATGATATGGATGCAAATATGTATATGATGCAATGCAATATATTTTTTTTTTTGTTCTTTTATGTTTTATATGTTATGCATATGCAAATGTGAATGTATGTAATGCAGATGAATATGATAATGCAAATGTAAATTGTGCTAACAGGTGTTGTGTGCAGGATGTGATGCAGTTGTGATATCTATATGTATGTATGAAATGCTTATATGTGGTAATGTAGGTGCAACTACATGAAATGCAAATGTTTTTGGTGTGTCATTATACTCAATCATGTGATAGCAGGCTACGTGGACTCGAGAAGGATGATGGAAGTCAATCAACAAAGGGGGATGGAAGATAGAAGATATGAAAGTGAAAGAGCTTCTTGTGCATTATCATCATTGAGCTTTATTATGGCAAGTAGGTTATGACAATCGAGGCATATGTTAGACTCAAAAAGTCATTGTACTTGTTTGCATGGAGATAAGACAGTCACAAACAAGGAATGCCCCAGTTCATACTAGACTCACAGTGTCCTCATATCCTTGGACAAGTCAAAGCATTACTAAGAGACAATCCACAGACAACAAATACAAATAGGTGACGATACCCCATCCTCGCCTTTCTAGTCAAAGACATCCTGGAGATAGAATCTCTAGTCAGAGACATCCCAGAAAAGCTAAAAGACATGTCACCAAAAAAGATGAAATCAAAAGAAAACCAAGACTCAACACCAACATCCACTGTAGCCCTCAAGTTTAGTGTCTCTTGTCACTTGTATAAGTCTTATTTGATTGTGGTCACAATGTTTACTTTCACAAAAAGGATAGATAGCACTGAACCATAATGTTGTCTGAGTCTGTTGAAAGATTTGATTTGTTGAAGCCCATTGTTGCTATTGTGTATCATCTGAAACTGACTGAATCCATGAAACTGATACTTTATTGTGGAGAAGATGAAACTTTATTGCGGATTGTGCACGGATAGACTGAAGGAAGCTGGAAGAAACTGTACTCCTCGAAACATGTGATGTTCTCAGTTCCACACCCATCACTAGATGTAGGATTTGCATTAGCCACAAATAGGATCCGATTTATTATGGATGGAAAGGGAGGTGAAAAGGGAGTTATTATGAATGGCTAACCAATCTTGGGTAGATCAATAATAAGCCATGATGGGAATGGGTAAGTTTATTATGAACGAATAGGTTGTGAGTGTGTGTAAAGTGAAAGGATGAAAGTGAATCCTAAAGGAGGGAGGAGCAATGTCTTTACGCATGGCGTTGGTGACCTAGTTTTCACCATGGTACTTGCCCAGGGCGCTACCGAAGTGGTTTTCACCGTTGGACGAAATTATTTCTCTTTACTTTTTTTGATTTGTCAATGTTTTTTTTGTGTCACAAGGTGCCTGTTTGCCATGTTTTCACCAAGTACAATTTTTATGTTTTTATAAAAAAAAATTTTGTATTTTTGAAATTTTTGAATTAGGATACTCTGAAGAGCTATGTGTAAAACCTGCGAAGGTGCATGCTGTTGATAGGATCCTCCAAAGGTTCACCTTCTGTAGTTGAGAGCTAATATGCCCCAGATCCATATGCTACTATAATGATGTAAGGACCAAGCCAGTTTGGTTCGAACTTGCCCTTCTTCTCTCTGTCTTGCTGATTTTTAGGATTTTCTCTAAGATCCAAGGCACCCACCTCAAATGTGTGAGGCTTAACCTTGCAACATTCCTTGACTGAATGATGTGTAGCTCGAGTGACTGTCTTCCTTGATAAAGGAAATGAGATAGAATTACTAATGTGTGGACTATGTAGGCCCATATGCATGTCACCTAAAGAAGTTTGGGCATCCTTGACAACAAAGTCCCTTGAGGAAGCTCCATTAAAGGTCCATGATGTATCACCAGAAGGGAATGGATGTGTGAAACAAGTGGATGAGTTATGAAGGCTTATTATTGTAAAAAGAAGTGAAAGTAGGATAGCATGATGGAGACTTAGGATCAACAAGTATGCTTTTTGACTTAAAATTTTAGAGCTTTTGCCCCCAGTTATTTTGATATTAGGGGAGATCAACTCTTGTTCTTTTTGCTTCATAGGAGTTTTGTCCTTGAATTTTATTTTTGCAGAGTCCAATAGATTTTGATTTTGATTTGGACTAAAGAACTTCTCTTTATTTTTGACTTTTAGTTTTTTCTGTTCAAAGCTTGATTTTTGATCCCCAATTGGTAAGGGCTTTTGTAATTCTTGTTGATCCAAGTTTGGGAGAGGTCTAGAAATGGAATGAGTGGATGATATGGTAAAGCTATGTGAGTTCTCAAGAGGGCTGGTGATACACTCAATAGATTCTTTGTTGGAACTACTCTTAAGACTATTGATATCAAGGGTTGCTTGCACCGCTAGAGGAGATTTGCATTCAGACTTAGTAGTCACAACACTAGGTGGTTCACACCCAATTCCTTGGCATTGCAAATTGTTTGTAGATTGTTCTTGTCGACTGAATACCTTAGGAGATAGTGGGAGTTGATCAACATGAAAGATATACTCACCACATCCAAGTTCTTTAATCTTGATCTTTTCTTTCAGCTCTGATTGTTTGGATGTAGAAGCTTTCAAGGATTCTGGATCAACATATGCTGATGAAGGAATAGCTTGTCGATTGATTGGAATTGTTATTTTTGATCTAGGTTGTAGGTTATTGCAATATATGAATGGATTTGGGTCAGTGTTGATGGTCACTTCAACTCCATTGTGTGGAAACTTGATACATCGATGACATGTAGATGGTACTACGTTCATCTCATGAATCCATGGGCATCCCAGTAATATATTGTATGTGAGATCCAGGTCAAGGACTTGACAAAATACATCCTTTGTAACTGGCCCAACTCTGAGAGGCAAAGTGACTGTGCCTTTGGATGAATGCTCTTCATCATCATACGCCTTGATGGTAATTTTGTTTGTAGAATTCACAACTTTATCTGAATATCCCAATCGTTTAATAGTGCTCAATGTACAAATGTTTAGACCTGCTCCTCCATTTATCAGGACTCATTTTATTCAATGTTTGTGTATGAAGGATTCAATGTGTAAAGGTGCATTATGTGGCTGACTTACAGAGGCGCCATCGGCTTCTGTGAATGTAAGAGAGTGTGGAATGGAAAGGTATCCCACCATGGCTTGAAACTAGTCCACGTTTAGATCAGTAGGAATGACAGTGTCTCTCAAAGTTTTGTCAAGAATGGCTTTATGTGCAGGGGATATACATAAAAGCTCAAGGATGGAAATAAGTGCAGGTGTCTTCCCTAACTGTTCTACAAGGTCATACTCAGGTTTGGTTGATGAGGAAGCGATGTTCTTGGCTGGAGCACCTTGCAAAGTGATTTTACCTCAACGGGTTGTAGTATGACATTCAGAGGTAGGTTCAGAAGAAGATCCAATGCCTTTTAAGACAATCTTGGGTCTCTGGGTATAATTCTCAAGGTTTTTGTCCTTGATGATAATGGTAGAGACGCAATTGTCCATCGAGATGTGATTGATAGTTGAATCATAGTTGTAGGATGCTCTGGTATAGTTGGTTTGATCATCTGTGACTTTAGCTTTTCCCTTGTCATGCTTTGGGAATGGTTCTTTAAACATTTCATGTTCTTGATTGGATGAGTGTCCCTCAATATCAATGTCACTCTATCAATAAGATCTTGTATGATGTTCTTCAATCGATGGCAATTTCCTGTCTTATGACCCTTGCTCTTATGAAATTCACAATACTCATCATCATTCCACCAATTTGGTTTAACCTTTGGTTCATATGGAGGAAAATCTGGAATAGTGATTACCTTGTTTGCCACTAGCTTTTTGAAAACTGACTCAAGTGGTTCTCCCAATGGAGTGTACTTCCTTCGTGATTTAGAATTTGTTTGAGTATTCACCTGATTATTTGTAGAGCTTGATCCAGAAAAAATGATTTTGGGTCATACTGTATTGGCATCAACAACACCATCATTGACTGTGTTCTTGTTTTTATTCCAAAATCTTGGCTTGTCTTTTCCTTTAAAGTCATCTTTGTTTTCCTTGAATATCTTAATGACTCCTTGTTCAATTAGGACCTTTTCTATCGCTAAGACTTTTTCAATGATTTCCTTGAAGGTGGAAAAACAAGCTTTCCTTAGGTCATAACCAATGTCTTTGTTAACATTCTGAGTGAACATTTCTACCATTTGTTTTTGTGGAATTTCACAAGAGCATCTGCTAGCTAGATTCCTACATCTTTGTAAAAATGATGCAAAAGACTCTCCCTCTTTTTTCTTTGTGTTGCACAAAGTAGTGACTGATATGTCTGTCTCTATGTTGTAGGAGAAATGTTGAATAAATGCCTCTGCTAGGTCACCCCATGACTTAATACCAGGTGGAAGTTGGGAGAACCATTCCATAGCTTGATCACCTAAGCTTTGTGGGAATAATCTCATCAAATATGTCTCTTCTACTACTACCTCAATGCAAGCTGTGAAAAACTATCTTATGTGTGCCTTAGGATCCCCTTTGCCTCTATACTTATCAAATTTAGGCATCACAAAGTGTGTAGGAAAAGGAGGCATTAGAATGCTCTTGTCAAATGGATAAGGACATATGTCTCTCATTGTGTATGTTGGCTTTGGTGTATTTATGTCCTCCATTTTCTTTTGCAAGTCACTGATTTGTTGCTCCAGATTGCTCTTAGGTGGAGATTGACTTCTTGGACCATACCCTATGCTTGAGGCACCAATTGGAGGAGGAGCATGTTGCATATATGGATGATATTGATCATACACATGTTCATATCGAGGAGGTCTATAGTGATGCTGCATATATGGACCACTTGGTATAGATTCATGTTGAGGAACACAATATCTATTTTGTCCATGTATACCATACTCTACAGGCATGTCATGTTCTAATGTGCTGCCCCCAAATTTGACACGGGGTTTCCTTGTGTCCAAATTTTGAGCATGCCTTTGAATATCCAATTGCTTTGGTGGTTGATCCTTAGCGTTGATATGTGATTGAGCATATTTCTCTACATAAGACTTCCATAATGGTCTGTGAAGGTGAGTATCATATGCTTGACCATGTGTATGTGGGACCTCTGGTTTTTGAAACAAAGATGATGGTGATTTAGGCACAAGATGTGGTCTTCTATTGCCTCCACTATTAGGCCTCCTTTGATCCATGTTGGAGTGAGGTTGTTGCAAAGGTCGATTTTCCATTATTTGAGACATGTCAAAATCATGAGGTATCTTGGCTCCACTTTGTGCCATCATTTGTAAGAAGTATTGTCTATCCCTCCTCATTATTTCCTCAACCAATTGATTGAAATGGGGATCCATAATGGATTCTTCCACATCTGCTGAATGTACTAAAAAGTTGTCCATATCATCATTCTGTGTATCATTGTTGTTTGTAGTGTCCATGTTCTCAACATTTGGAATGTTTCTATAGGCATCCATGTTAGATAATGTAGTATGATCAGAATTGAAAAAGATATCATTGTCATACTCATAAGAACTCATGTTTGCGGACTCTTGAGCCTCTTTAGTTTCTCTCCTAGATTTTTGAAGACGGGTTTCAACCATGAACTAGGTATTGACCGAGATGTGTGAGACTAGATGAAAATGGAAAAAGTATGGAAGACCAAGAGTTGGATGGAATGTAAATGAATCTGAGGTGTACTTGCAATGTCCAAAGTGTAAGACCAAGTATGTATGTAGTAGAGTAGGTGTGACTTCCAAAGAGAGGATAGTTTCTCTTGATGAGGTAAGTTGACCTTGACTATAAGTAAGACCAAATGAGACCCAAAGGTGATAGACCTTGATGAGGGACCACTTAGCAAAATGTTGTTGCATGTAGTGTGTTGACAAAGTATGATGAGGACAAGCAAGTGACCTTTTGACTCAAGTTTAGACAAATGTAAATTTAATGCAAGATGTAAATCAATGATGGACTTTGTGAGACCCAAAGACAAGTTGAATGCTAGATGAAAACCTGGAGAAACAACTTAGGAAGCTCAAGAATTCTGAAACTGATTGCTCTTGTATGCTAGACTGTAAAATTTTTCCAATTTGTGAAGTTGTTTGTTGTGACCAAATCTGAATGTTTGACTGTTTTTCGTGACAAGAGGACACAATGTTGATGAGGA
Source organism: Cryptomeria japonica (assembly GCF_030272615.1). Classification (NCBI taxonomy): domain Eukaryota; kingdom Viridiplantae; phylum Streptophyta; class Pinopsida; order Cupressales; family Cupressaceae; genus Cryptomeria; species Cryptomeria japonica. The sequence continues at coordinate 257,329,864 of NC_081408.1, forward strand.
CTCAATGTTTGCAAGTGTTTAGACTCAAAATGACTCCAAGAAAAGTGTGTTGTTTGATGTAAAAATATTTTGCATACACTTGAAGACACAAAAGACACAATGTTTTGCTGTTTGGTCTTGAATGTTTTGAATGTTTAAAATAAGTCAAGCACAATTCTTATGGCTGGCCAAGACAATAGTTGTTGATCCCACATGAGGTTTTGCCCTCAAGGCTACGCTATTCAAAGCAGATACTTAGATGCTTGACCTCATTGGCTCCACCCTCGGCACTCACTTCTTGGGTCAGCCAAGCATTAGTCCCCACGAAAACTCCCCGTGGCGAACTTTGTATCTCTACTAAGAACCGTATGTGTGTGGGCCTCTACCAAAGGTCCGACCTCTTGCCTCAACAACTAGAAGGATTTTGGCTTCTAAAAAAAAAAGGTGCTAGTAAGGGCATCCGCTCGTGTGGCCATACATGCGACACTTTCAACTTTGTAAATATAGAAGGCTCCCAGCCGGTAGGGGTTACGCCCTACAACTGATCAAATAAATTTGATCAAACGGGTTTATGGGGAGACATAGTGTCGGTATGAAGTAATCAACACACGTTATCCATAGTTTTCACCATGAATACAGTTGTTTATAGTGGTTCAGAAGAGGTGGGTTTTCCTCACTACCACTTGGGTCATTCTCTTCTCACTAGTAGTCCTAATGACCACACGGGAAGGCGGGCCCTCTAAAGATTAAACAAAAAGAGCTTATTGCTCAAGACACAAAAGACAATGATTCAATTTTAGTGCACCAATTGAAGTGTTTGCTAGTCTATGAAAACAAGGCACATAATAAAATTCCAAAAACCCTTGCCAAGGACCTGCAACAAAGATTTATTAGTAGTTTGGATTGTTTGAAATAATCACCCCTTCTTGCAAGCACACAAGTTAGGTAAATTTTAGATCCCAAAAGACTTTGTGAAATAGGGGCCATCAACAATCCATTTTGTTGACCAATTCAAAGATTTGATTCATCATAAAAAGACACCACCTGTAAAATTTCAAGAGATTTCCAGAAATGTAAGAAAATCCAAAAAATTTGCTAATTTGCTCCAAAAATTAATTTTTTATGAAAAATCATAAAAAATTCATATAAAATGCAAAATCAATCCAAAAAATCTGAAATTTTTATTGGAGAGTTCTGATGGTCTTCCAAACCTGTGTAAAAACATTTTTGTAACAAATCCCAGCAATTTCTGAGATATGAGTAAAATAATGCAAAACCCTAATTTTCAAAGATCTAATTTTTGAGGAATGATTTCACATAAAATTTAAAATCACAAACAACAAATTCTATGTATAATTCTGAGAGATTTCCAAAAATGTAAGAAAATCTGAAATATTCGCTAATTTGCTCTCAAAAATAATTTTTTATGAAAAATAATAACAAATTCATATAAATTGAACAAGTGATTAAAAAAATCTGAAATTTTTATTAAATCCTTCTGATACTTTTCTTGACCTGTACAAAAAATTTGATGTCAAAATTCAAAGCCGTTTGTGAGATCTGATCAAAATAAGGAAAAACACTAATTTTTAAAGATCCAATTTTTAGGGAAATATTTTGCATCAAAATTAAAATCACAAAGAAAAGATCCTACGTATAATTATGAGAGATTTCCAAAAATGTAAGAAAATCCAAAAAATTCTCTCATTTGCTCTCAAAATTAATTTTTTATGAAAAATCATAAAAAATTCATAGAAACTGAAAATGTGCTCCAAAAACTCTGAATTTTGGATTGAGAGCTCCTGATACTTTCTTCAACCTGAAAAACAAATTGGGTGCAAAATTTCCAAGCCGTTTGTGAGATATGATCAAATCTCTCCAAGATCTTGATTTTGTGTCCAAAACCCTAGCTGCACAAGATTATTCTCCAAATTGTTTTATAAAACAACAATATAGGGTTAGAAAAGTCTGCAAAAAAAACACAAATCTAACAAAAATCCATGTCCCATGGGGTGTGCCAAAATTTATATGGTGAAAATGGATAACAATAATAATGATATTGAAAGACTAAATAGATTCAACCATAAAACCCTAGCCTAACAACAACAAAGATCCACCATAACATATGAAGATTACCTAAGATAATGCAAATCAAATGAAATCACAAAGATTATACCATCGCATGTCCAATAGGGTTTGGATCTCCATTCTTCCTATCTCCATTGATCTTGTTTGATGTATTTGCTCTCAGATTTTATGTGCACAAGAGCTCAACAAAGAATGAAATGTGGTTGCAAGTAGGATCGCATATGTCAAGTAGTCAATTGATCAAGTAGTTAGGGTTTGATAATGAAGGAAGCATCTCCTTATATAGAAGACACTGTATGAAATGGAGGGATAAGATTGAGAGGTGTAAAAGGAGGTCGGCTATGATTAGAGGGTAGGTAAAAGAAATAATAAAATAATGAAAGGGGTAGGTAGTGTATGAATTAAGAGGTGAATGACATGTGTCATGGGTAGAAAAGGTTAATGAATTAATTAAATAAATAAAGATTTATTTAATTAATAGAAGGAGTGAGTGAGATCAATTAAATAAATAAGATATTTATTTAATTTAGGAAAAGGATAATTTAAATAAATAAATGTATTTATTTAAATGAGAAATAAGGCTAGAAGAGGATAAATGAATTAATTAAATAAATAAAGATTTATTTAATTAATAGAAGATTTAAGCTTAGATAATTAAACAAATAAAATATTTATTTAATTAGACTGGACAATTTTGGGTGTCTACAGGTGCATTTTCTCAAATCCCCGAAGGAGTAGTTTTTGTTGAAGACCCTAGAATGTACATACATTGTCACATAGAAGAATTAGGTGATGAGGAAATCAAGAACATGTATAAATCAGTAATCTGTGATGAAACTAGCAATGTTAAAGTTGAACACAAGATAGTGGAAACCCTAGGTTTCACTAAAATTCTGAGTATTCTAGATTTTCCTAAGGATGTTATAAGGATAGTTCTAAGCAAGGTCCATGGTGAATTCTTCTGGTTGGACTCAGTTCACAAAATTACAAAAGAGGCAGTAAAATTTGTGACAGGGTTACCTTCCACCGATAACAGGTCTGATAAAACAAAGAAGGTCTCAAATGACCTAGTGATTAACCTAACAGGTGCAACATTTGATAAGAGATCCTTAAGAGTAAATGATGTAACCGACATCAATGTCAGATTCATTAGTATGATTTTAGGATACAAAACCACACATGCAAATAGGTTAAACTGAGTCTCTAGCTTATGCATATTGAGTGCCTATGATATGATTAAAGATAATGCAAAAAATAGATGTGTGTGAATGGTTGAAAGATGAACTTATTGACAATCTTGGAAAGATAAAGAAAGACAAAAAGGGGACATTTAGATTTGGAAACCTACTTATCTGTTTAATGCTACACATAACAAAACAAGTGCCCGGTATCGGTAATAAAAATCTTGGTTTTGATATACCGGTAGGCAAACAATTGTCTGATTTACTAGATAACATGGGTGAAAACAAAGAAAAGAATATAAATGAGTACTTTCAGACATTGAAGGCCCAAATGAATACCAAAGTCAGATTATCACAAGCAATTGTAAATAAGTATAAGGATGAAATATGCTTTGTTATTAAGAAGGATGAGATTTGGATGGAGGCAATTATCCTAAGAACCATTTGGGTTACTGAAATGGGTTATGAAACTAATGACCACATAATTGAAACATATGCAAAATCTCTCCTGGAAGCACCAAAGGAACCTAAAGAAGAGGTATTTAGCAGTGCTGAGACTATTGAAAATCAAATCCAATCAAAGAAAAGGGTAAAGAAGGTGGAAGAAACAGTTAGAAGAGGACCTAGACAAGCTAAAGCTATCAAAGAAGATGTACTTAAACAAACTAGTATTACTGAAGATGAGTTAGAAGCACTACAACCAGAAACTCACCTTTCACCGGTTGTAACTTCTTTGGAAAGTGATATGCTAGTTGAATTTAAAAGAGTTGTGAGAAAAAGGAAACCTTCACCAGTATCTACACCTTCTCCTAGAAGAACCAAACAGAAACAACAGACAGTAAGGCCCCCAGCTAGGAAGTTAACTCCAAAGAAGAAGTTAACACCCAAGAAGAAGACTCAACAAACCATTGCTCCAATTGACAAACTTCTAAATGAAATAACAGAGGATGGAAAGCTGAAAAACATCAATAAATTGTATGATTCATTATCAACTGATGACAAAGAAAAAGTTAAAAATAGTGTAATCCTACACTTAGATATGTACAAGAAATTTTTGATGCAAGTTGTGGATGAATTACCGGCAGAACTCTTCAAAAGACTTGAAGCTAGAAGGCAAGTTGTTGTAGAGCTTGATAATAAAATAAAAATTGAAAAACTTTTTGCTGTATATCCAGTCAACTCACCAAATGAGATAAATAAACTGATCTCAGAGGCTAACTGGTTGGTATTTTCAACTGCACACCGGCATGTAGCACTTATGGTTGGTAGAGTGAATGAGGTTGTAGAGGAAACAACTAATGCATGGGACATATTCCTTGTAGAGAAAGAAAAGAAAGAAGAATATAGAAACCCTAAACCCATCAAAGTATATTAGAAGGATAAGGATAAGGGAAAAGGCAAGGTTGGTGGACCACCTAGCATAAAAATAATAGATAACTTATCCCCACCGCCTCTGGATACTCCACCAGTAGTTACCACTGACAATCAACCGGCTAGTGAGAGTATGGACATACCACAAGAGGACACAAATCCCAATTATGAGGTATTATATACAGTGGACATTGACACTCAGAAATTCAATATTGTGGTAGATAAGGATACAAATAGGAAAACAAATATGGCTAGTGAGCCACTGGTAACAGATAGTACAAAAGGTAAACCGATAGATGACAACACAGAGCAATAGGCTCCCTCTTAGCAACTGGTTCATACAAAGACAGTGCCACCCGCATCAGCTAAGCAATCCAAACCTTTTCTTAAAGAAATGGAAACACAAACTAACCTACCAGAGGTCACCACAGGCAAGGAAATTGCTCCCACCGGCGGAATATAGATTGTTGGTTCATCAAATGTAGAATTCAAATCAACTAATGTAACAGAAGTTATTTTGGATTCCATAAAGAAGATAACAAATTGTAGCTCACAAGCATACAAGGCAATAGATGATACCATTCCAATTTTGAAAATGATAGCACCTAAATGTAATATAGATAATAAAGATTCTTTGAGTCAACTTGACACTTTGTCTAAGTATATTACTGACAACACTTTGATAGTTGAACAAATAAAAGAGGAAGCATTCAAGGAGAGGCTAGAGAAAGAAAAACACAAATTCTTTGAGGAGGAAATAAAGAAGTGTACAAGACAATTTGACACTCTTTTATCGGAACTGTGTAGTACACTAAAGGAATTTAAAACTAACTTTTTGACAGTTGATATAGACAAGAAAATCAACAAGAAACAAGAGGAAATAAATCAACTAGCTGATAATTTCATTAATTCATCTAATTCATTATCAACGTTTGAGTAGAAAATAACAGGTTTTGAGGAAGAACTACTGAAGTTGGAAAGAGAGAAGGAAAGAATAAAAGAAAAGTCTAAAGATCTAAAATGGGGACTTAGTCCAAAATTGGACTACCTCGCCTCCTTAAGAAAAGAAATATCTGATGCTTTGATTCAAGGAAAAAAAATACTGGCAGAGCAAATTTAACACCTCACCGATATAGTTCAAAGGATTGAGGCCGCAATAAAAGACAACAAAAAATTCATTGAGAGCCTGAATCTAGTTTTGGTAGATCTTTTTCAGATTGTAACCAACCAGTTACAAGGATGAAATAGGAAACCACACTTATTGACACTTTGACAACCTTTGTCATTGATGCCAAAGGGGGAGTAGTGGAATGAGAAAAATAACCAGCAAATGACTCATTAGCTCAAGGGGAGCACATATTCTTTTCGTACACAAATTTTTGGTAAGACAATTCCAACACTCTTTTGGATAACAATTTTTGGATTTTTCTCATGAGTGTTGCCATCAATGCCAAAGGGGGAGATTGTTGGCAAATGTACACTCCAATGAGATATTGTAGGTGATTGAAGGTTTTCTCATTGATGGAAACCTTACAATCCTATGACATTAGCAAGGCAATTTATCGATACTAGCAAGGTCAGACTCTACACTAGCACATAGACCACCGACACCGCCAATGAAAGGAAGCATACCGACACAGAAGCCGACATGAATTTTGTTTGTAATATATTTTGTCAATTATTATAAAATTATTGTAAGCCGACTTGGAAAGTTGTAAAATGACTCATATATAAGAGATCATTGTAAAACATTTTGTAATAGATGGAAGGAAATATATAGGCAAAATAAGGCAGACCTATTATGCGAATTATAGGTTAAGGGTTTATGTATGAAGCAGAGCTATAAACCGGTACTAGATCTGGCATAGTAGATGCTATTTTGAAGTAGTACAAGACATTGGATTTATATAATCCATTTTGTAAGTCAGTGAGACTTCCCATTTTGGAATTGAGCAGTGAGCTCTAGGCAATTGGCCTTCCTGCATGTGCAGGACCCTCTTGTAGCAGTAATATTCTCTTATTGGCTAGTAAGTGAATATTGTGGGTCACAAATCCCACCGAGGTTTTTCCCACACCGGGTTTCCTTGTTAAACTACTGTGTTATGGTGTGTTTTTCATGTGGTTGCTGTTATCTCTGCTTATCGCATTACTTTCTATTTATTGGTATACAATATTGATATGCTCTACTTATTTTAAGTTAAGAAAATCTTATAACCGATTAGATATTGATTCACCCCCCCTCTCAGTATCTTTGGGAATCCTAACAATCTTGTTACAAGCTAGGATTACCGCTGCACCAAAAGATCAACCCGTCAATGCCCAATACAAGAACTAGACTTATAGAATCCACAGGAGGCTATTAAACCATGTCACAAATCCCCACGAGGGACACTAGCCCACTGCCAACAATCCCCCTCCCAGTGTCACTTGTCGTGGCCTATGTGATTCGAAATTGTGACCAAGCTCTAGTACCACTTATTACATGATAGGGTTGTCGTTGCACCAAAAGATTGACCTGTGAATGCCCCATACAACCACTAGACTTATAGAATCCATAGGAGGTTGTTAAACCATGTCATGAATCCCCATGAGGGACGTTGGCCCACTACCAACAGGTACCAGTAGATCAAAAGGTGGCGTCCTACATAGAGAGTGCCCAGTTGCACAAGACTTAGAGCCAATAGTTGGGTGGATCTATAGAGATGAGGACACCATGAGCACCTTTTGTAGCTCCTTCTAGTGGATGGGCAGATCTAGGAAATAGGGATAGGGAGAGAATTGAGTAGCTCTCAGGTTGTGTGCATTTTGACCCTTCGGGGATTATTCATTATATTATGATTGGACACATTATTTTTTTAGATATATATGAGACGAGTCATGATTTTTTGGCAACAATCTATACCATGTACTCTATTGATTGAATTTATTATGGACTTCTATTTTATTTGATAGTGATTGATAATGATCATGCGTGATGATTATCTGACATGTTTGTGATGCAAGATGTATGTATGTCTAATGATGTATGTACATGTTTATGATGTATTTTTTATATTTTTATATGCCATGATCCTAACATGATGTGAATATAGGATGGATGTATTTATGATACCTATGTGATGTGTGTGGTTTTGATGCTATGCTGATTTTGGTGATGAATATGTCTAACCTATGATGTATGTAGGATATAATATGGATGATGTGCATAATGTTGGTATAATGGATTTATGTATAATCAATATGCATTTATTATTATGATATGAGATGGATACCTAATAAATGTAATGAGGTGAATGATATGCAATTACTATGCTTATTATGATGTAGGATGTAAGTGTATATAAAACTATAATGATAAACAAAATGATATGACTAGAAATTATTTTTAAAATGAGTTGAGATGAACCCTAATGAATAGAAATGAAATTAAATGAAAAGTACACCTAAATGAGATACAAATATATTATATAAACAATGATCCTAAAATGAAAGTTATGGAAACATGATATATAATGAACCTTGATTCAAAATAATTTAATGCAATATGAAGCTAAATGAGATTGAACATCTAAAATGTATGAAATGGCATGCAAATGTTAATTTTGACATGATACACAATCAAATGTGAGTGAAAATACAATGGGATAAGGTTTGTAATGAGCTAATCATAATACAATGAACATGAATGGATAGAAGAAAAGATGAAAAGGAGAGAGAGAGGAAGATGAATGAATAAATCAAAGTCTCTGTAGTGAATAAATGGAATGAATGAATGGGTTGAGGTGGGGGGGTTGGATTTCTTGTTGTGTAGATGTGGAGAGAAAACCTGATTTGATTTTTCTAGGGATTATCTACACCACTGATTATAGGAATTAGGATGTTGTGAATATCCAAGGTGTGGACTAAACTCTCAAAAAATAGGTATCTCAATGCACACAATATTACAAAAATCATGATGATGTAAATATGAGATGGTAGGATTGTACAAGAGAAACTATCAAACACACCATGCCACAAAAGATTCCCCAATATACACCAACCCAAGACATACCAAGATATAGGACTATCATGGTAGCCCTAGATAGAGGTAGTCATAGGATAAAAAATGTAAATCAAAATGAGAAGACTAATCTTGAAAATGACATACACATGGCCAACTAACATCTCTTGCCAAGAGTAGGACTAGGATTGTGATAACATATCAGACATGGGAATGATGCATCCTGATGGGAAAAGGAGACTGATAGGATTGAATTAATATATAGAGAATATGGAGGTGCAATTGGATGTAGATATGGTATATTATCACTAATATTTGTTTAGCACAGTGTGGATGAGTTTCTGGGTGATGCGTAAGTCAAGAAGAAGCTCAATTTGACAGGAAAAAGCTCAGAATATGGGTGAAGCTCAGTGTAATGGGATAAAATCTCAATGAATAGGGATGATCCTTATTCAAGGTTTGGAATATATCTCATCAACTCAGGGGGATTATGCATGATCAAATGCATGAACGGGGGTGAACAACTAGGGCAAATATTTCTTGCACAAAATAGGAAAGGGATACAGATGTGTATGGATGAAATGTGGATGCAGCGGGAAGAAAATCAAGTGGTAATGAAGAGTGTCCAAATAGATGATGGATCTCAACTTATTTACCTTGATGCTTTAAAATAGGTTTTCACCAAGGTACTTTCCCATAGCAACATAGAGTGGTTTTCACTGATGGATGAATTGATTTTTCTTTACTTTTTTTTTTTTCATTTTTTATGATTTTTTAACATTTTTTATCTTTTTCTAATTTTTGAAAGTCAGTAATCTATGAAGAATAGGCATATAACTTCTTCATATGCATGATGTTCATGGGCTCATCCAAAGGATCCGCTTCAAGTGTATCCAACTGATAGGCTCCTAATACATACTTTGCAGTGATGATATAGGGTCCAAGCCAATTAGGATCAAACTTTCTTTTCTTTTCATGGTCCTAGAGATTTCTCTAATTTTTCATGAGGACAAGATCATCTATGTCAAATCATTGAGTCTTGAATTTCTTGTTGTTGTTTATTCGGAGGCGATTGTAATATACGTAGAGGTGATTTAAGGCCCTTAGACACCTTTCATCTAGTAATTTCAGCTCTTGTAGCCTAGCCACTCTATATTATTTATCAGGAAGGATGTTCTACAATGATACTTAAAGTGAGGTGATCTTGATCCAAAGGGGTAGGATGGCTTTGGAACTAAATACTAAGGAGTTTGGTGTGGCTCTTGTGGGAGCATGAATGCTTGTGTGGTAGACCCAAAGAGTAGGATGGAGTTGCAAGTTCCAATCATGACCAACTTCATTGGCTATTTTATTGAATGAGAGTTTTGTTTAAAACCTCATCTTGATCATTACTTTGTAGATAGTATGGGGTGTTGAAGTGATGTTGTATTACAAACTTTTGGCATAATTATTTGACGTATTTATTCTTGAAAGTTATGTTGTTGTATGTAATGATAACTCTAGGAATTTGATAGCGACAGATTAAGTAATTCACAATAAACTTGGGAATCTATTTTCTAGTGGTAAAGGTGAGTGGTATTGCTTCCACCCACTTTGTGAAGTATTTAATGGTGATTATTATGAACATGTGGCCATTGGATGAGATGGGATGCATTTTTCCTATGAGATCAAACTCCCACTAAGAGAAGGGATAGGGTGTAATAAAGGGTTGCAGATTGTGAGAAGGTGCATGAATCTTGTCACCATGCTTCTAACAAGGGATACATTTCTTCACATAGTGGTAGGCATCATATTCCATTATGGCCAATAGTATCCTGTGCGCAAGATATTCTTAGCCAAAGTGAGATTTCTTGAGTGTGCTCCACAAATACCTTTGTGTACTTCATACAATGCTCGTTCAGCCTCCTCTTTGACTAAAAACCTTAGGAGGGTTCCATTGAAGTGCCTTTGAAATAGGGTATCTCTAAGGATAGTGCATCAGACATATCATTGAATGAATGTCTATTGTTGGGTTTTGGTGAGGTGAGGGGAATGATATTATCTCAAAGGTAAGTGAAGGTTTCTTGGTACCATGGGTAGTCAAGATGAACAAGGACACATTCCATGTCTGATTCGAGGACATCATATGCTGGTAATAAAAGATGCTCAACCAAGAATTCACATTTCTAACTATTTGTGGGCATCTGCAAGAGAGAACCAATTGTAGCCATTGCATCAACAACTCTGCATTTGTCTTGGGAACTTGCTCAAACTAAATGAAAGTGAAATGATGCTTAAAGTCTTCAACCATGTAGTGATAAGGGAGAAATTAATTATCCTTGATTTGATACTCGTCATTGACCTATTTTATGACAAGTTAGGAGTCTCCACAGAGTTGTAGTTTTGTCATCTTCCATTGGATAGCTAGGAAAAGTCCAGTGATAAGAGCTTCATACTCTGCTATGTTGTTCATCAATGCAAATGATATCTTCTAGGACTTAGGAATGCAATTGCCTTGATGGGTGATTATCAAGATTCCTTCCCTTGATCCATGTTGTGTGCATGAATCATCAAATTATAACATGAATGAATCATCAGAAAATTCTACTATGAGTGGGTGATCTCCTTGAAGGGGAGTGTTAGCCAATTGATCTGCTATGATTTGTCCTTTTATTTCTTTCCTATCTATGTACTCAATATCACACTCACTTAGTAGCATGACCCATTTAGTTGAGTGCCCAGTAAGAGTAGCCTTAGATAATAAGTACTTGAGGGGATCAATTTTTTCTATGATTTTTATCTTGTTTTTAAGCATGTAGTGTCAAAGGTTTTGAGTGCTAAAGACCACTGTAAAATATGCTCATTCTATGAGAATGTAATTGAGCTCATATACAATAAGAGTATGGCTAATGTAGTATATTATGTGCTCCTTACCTTTGTCATCAGCTTGTGCAAGTAATTCCCTTAGAGCCACTATGGTTGCTAATATGTACAAAAGAAGTGGTTGTCTCGTAATCAATGACATCAATACTGGAGGGAAGACCAAATATTCTTTATTGTTATCAAAATCCTTCTAACATAGGTAGTGCCACTTAAAATTGGCATCCTTGTGTAGGAGATGCACAAAAGGATGGCACTTATCTGCATGTTGTGCTATAAATCGGTGGGTGGATTGAAGCTTACCTTGTAGACTATGAAGTTTTTAGAGTGTCTTAGGAGAAGGCATTTCCATTATTTCTTTCACCTTATCTAGGTCTACTTTTATTCCTATGCAAGACACTATGAATCCTAACAGTTTTCTAGATATGACACCAAAGACATACTTCTTTGGATTAAGTTTCAACATGTACTTTTTTAGTCTTTCAAAGATTCTCCTCAAGATAGGGATGTGTTATTCATGTGTCTTAGATTTTACCAGTAGGTCATCCACATAGTATTCGATGATGTCATGTAGGAGGTCGTAGAAAATTGTTGTCATTACCCTTTGATAAGTTTCATCGACATTCTTTAGCCCAAAAGGCATGACTTGATAACAAAATGCTCCCCAAGGAGTGGTGAATGGTGTCTTGTGTTGGTCTTCTTCGATGACCTTGATTTGATTGTATTTGTAGAAATCATCCATTAAGCAAAGCATCTTGTGCCTAGATGTTATATATACAATCATGTCTATGTTGGGTAAGGGTAAATCATCCTTGGGATATGCTTTATTGAGGTCTTTGAAGTCTATAGAAATCCTTATGCCCCCAGTGGGATTTTGGATAGGTACAATGTTTGAGACCCACTCAAGATAGTCAATGGGCCTAATGAATCCAACATCCAACATCTTTTGTTGTTCTTGTTTGACAAGTAGGGAAATCTATGGATGCATCTTGCAGAGTTTTTGTTTTACTAGTTTAGCACCTAGTTTGACGAGAAGGTTGTGTACTACCAATTCTGGATCAAGATTGTGTTGGAATGTACTGATACTAGAATAAAATGAGAGGGGGGGTGAATCAATTTACTCACAAGTACAACAATTAATTCAATTACAAATATTATACCAGAGCACAACACAATGAAAGATATATCATGAAAGCATAACATACATCACTAATATTTTGACATGGAAAACACAAAAAGGGAAAAACCATGGTGGGAAACCTTACCCACAATTAGATGAATACTCTACAATAGTATTGTGAATAATTACAATGGGGTCTACACATGCAGAAAGGCCAACAACCTAGAGTGCATTGCTCATCACAAAGGGAAGTCTTAGTGACTTACATAAACATCAAACTACAATCCAGAAAGAAATGAACTGTGAAAGTAGAATCTACTAAAGCCTGATACAGTTCTAGTTAAGCATTGATGTCTTCTCTACAATACAAAACCTTTCCAACCTTCACTAGAATGACATGGCTCTATTCGCATATAATCCTTTCTCTGATAATGCAGACTTAACCAGCCATAACCATCACATCCCAATTACATCAAGAAATCACCTATAAATACAGATCATCAACCTTATTGACAAGGTCAGCTAAACCCTAACCCATAAACCCATAATTACAAAAATTACATCACGTGATACCACCAGACCAATATTATGATTTACACTACATAGCATGGACCTAAATCAAATATCCAAACAATTATATCTATTGGTGATTCCGCTAAGACCAAAATCCAACATGCTTCACTTGCCGGTAGAAACTCTTAGTGAAAATTTAACCGGATCCAAATAGGACCACCATAATAGCACGCCATCCAATTCAAAGTCACCAAATGCTTGGGACACAATCAAGAAACACCTTCACCATGATAGAAACCTATTCCATAAGACGGATCCAAAATCCATTGACCAAGTCACCAAAATAGCATACAGGTAAAGATAACCGAGAACGCTAGAAGCTAGTAAAGCCAAAAGTTACCTGGGAAAACCAAGAATGAGCCGGTGAAGGAACAATCCAACTGGTAACCAGAAATACCAAAAGCAATAACCAAATTATGAAACCACGAGAATTTAGCAAGCATATAACCATCAGAATAAGCATCCAAAACCAATTCCACAGGTCTGATCATACAGGATCAGAATCACAGCCAAAACCAAGATGATCACCAAGACTAACTGGGATAGATCCAACCAGGAAACATTGTTGTCATTGATGACAAAAATTAACCATATCCATCATATTTCCAAGAGATTGGGCATATCAGCATAAGACCAGAAAAAGTTAATTTTTGTCTCATTGAGGAAGCTTATAAAGCTCTATTTCTCTTGATCTGTAAGGGACTTCACGACAAGCACATTCTTTGGATTGTCATCTATACCCATGTTGATAGTGTCAGTTTCGTCTATCAGCAATGATGACATCTCTTGATATGAGGGAACCATGGTAGGTAGGTCAAGTTCCTCATCTTTTGGTGCATGATCCAGGTTTTCACTAGAAGATTCATCCTTTATTTTTGCTTTTGTTGTGTCCAAATATACCTTAGAGAAGTTTTCACTAGGGGAATTTTGATTTTTCTTTTTATTCTCATTTTTGTGACTAAGGAAGTTGACCTACCAGAGTATACCACATGTTGAGCTAGATTACATATACAAAGGTGTGATTCTCAAGGTCTCACATGTTTAGTAATGCCAAGAGGGCATTGTCGTCAGTGCAGATGTCGAGGGTGGGTGGTCCTTATTCGTCCCAATTAATAAGTTCTAGGTGGATGCTTTGGAGTTTTGATGGGTTAGAAGGGGTGACAAGGGTGATGGTCTTAATGTAGGTATCTTCTAAGAGGTCATCAGGGCATTTGAAGGGCACTTCATGGAATTCCTCTTCATAAAAGTCTTCAATTTCGGAAGGAGGTTCTATCAGAGCACTAGTGATAGTAACCTTAGGCACTGGTGAGTAACCCAAGCCGCTATTGTACATATATGAGATTCGTGAGATGGGTGATTTCCTTCCTTTTTCTTGAGGTCCAAGACCATGTCCTTTATAGCCCATTTTATCTACAATAACAAATGATTTAGGATACATATTCTTTGGGATATCTATTTGTGCTTCATCTTCTTCTCGATATAGCCAAGAAGTGACATCAGTTTCTAGGTTTTCTCCATAAAGTGGGTCCCACTGTTCAAAGGTGGTATTTTTTCATTTCATAGTGGGCTTCTTTTGGATCTACATTTATTTAGGCCTTTCATATGACATAGGAGAGGGGAGGAGTTGCCCCACATAAAGTGTATTTTCAAGTGTATACTCTCCAAAGCCATTTCCAATTATCTAAACCTTGATCTCGGGTTGGGAGGAGGTGGAAGTGACATTTGAAGGATTAGATGGAGGTGGTGAAATGGGTGTATTGAGTGGACAGTGGTAGGGACTTGATTTCCTTCAAGGATTTTACAATACTGGAAGAGTTGTGGATCAACTAGGAATGTGATCTCTCTTCCATTGTAGGAGAATTTGAGGCATCGATTGTAAGTAGATGAAACAAATTGAATGGAGTGGATACATGGATGGCCAAGGAGTATATTATAGGAAAGATCAAGATCTAATACTTGACAAGTAGTTTCAACTATTGCAGGGCCCACTTGAAGAGTTAGTGTTATTGTGCATTTGGAGACCTAATCTACATCACCATAGGATTTAATTGTTTGATCAATTTATATGTACAAAGGTTTAGTCCAGATCCACTATCTATAAGGACACTCTTGATTTTATGCTTTTGTACAATGACCCAAATATGAAGGGGTTTATTTTGGGATGTCTGTGAATGGAGCATATTTGGATGTGAAAATGAGATGGTGTTGTGCAAAAAGGTTTCTAATTAAGGTGTGGATTTGGGTAACATTCATGTAATCTAGAACATGGTATTTCAGAAGGGCTTGTTCAAGGATCTCTTTATGACTGAGTGAGGTTTTTAGGAGTTCCATGATGGATATCTATGAGAGAATCTTATCAAAGTGATCAAGGATATGATAATGGTGGGTAGATGACATGGAGGCGTGTGGAGGCGAAGGAGGATCTCCCTGAATGCTTACTCTCCATCTTCAGGTGGTGATGTGGAAGTTGAAGCACCTTGAATGAATATATTCTCTTGGGACAGTCTTCTTGATGATTATGGGGCAGGAGTACCTTGAACAATTATCCTGGGTCTGCAAGGAGTGGATGAGGATTCAACTCCTTGGATGGTAATGGTGTTAACATAGGTGTTAGTAGGCTATATGCAGCCTACCAAGGAGTCAAATTTGGTAATATGGTTGGTATAGTCATAATGGACTTCATGAGATGATGATATTTTATCCTTACCATGTTTAGGTAAGGGGTCCTAATACATCTTGAGTTTATCATTTGAATTAACAAGCTTAGCAGTTGCAGCCACAACATCACCTTTATCAATAAGTTGTAGATATAATTCTTGAGTTTCATACACTTATGTGTATCATGACCTTGGGCATGATAGTAGTCACAATATTTTTTCTCATTGTACCATCTAGGTTTTGGTTTATTTGCATCAAAAGGACAAGTCATTGGAAAGACAACAACACCAACCTTGACAAGCTCTTGGAAGATGACCTCTATAGGGTCGGTAAGTAGGGTGTACTCACATTGGGATTGATTGTTGGAATGGGGAGGGTGACTTTGAATGGAAACATTATTGTGGGGTTGGGATTGGTTGTGTGAATCAGATTGGTTATTGAATTGATTATTGATGGTGGTGGGTTTAGTAGGGACGCTCACCATTTGGACACACTGAGCATCGATGACTCCATCATTGACAACATTTTTTTTTTGGACCAAAACCTAGGCTTACATTAGATGAAGAATGGCTCTTGGGGGGTGAAAATATCAGTTTCTCATCTTCTTCATAAATATTCAATTTCCTAAGGAGACTCGTAGCTTCACTAGTTTCCTCCCTTGGAGGAGATTCTTCATGATGCACTTTAGAATCGTAACCCTATATCTTCAATCCTTGTATACATCTCAACTGGTGAATACTCTGCTAATCCCTCAATTCGTGGTCCTTGAGTTTCTATATGTCCTTTCTCTTTCTCACTCAACTCATACTTTCCTTCATAAATTAATTGGAAAATTTCCAACATAGTCTTTATTCTCCTTACCTCTTTCTTTTCATTTCTATAAAACCCATGAAACTTGGGGTATTGCTTTCTCATTTCATTTTCAATCTTAAGAAGGATAGCCCATTTTTTCCTTCTTTGCACCATACCAGCAATGCCAACATAATTCCTTATCAAATCTTCATGGTAATCGACATCACAAACAAAATTACTATCCTTCATATGCTTTCTCTTAAGCCAATCCATAAGACCCTCAGGATCATAATTTCTCTGGGTCCCAATTTTCAAAGCATATCTATTAATGATGAAATTTTGCAATCTGTCCAAGACCTTGTCACCAATGGAAAAATCACCAAACTTGGCTGGTTGTGGGAGGAAAGATCCCTTTCTATGACCAAACATATACATCTTTTCCATCCATAGGAATTGCAACATAAATTCAAGAAAAGCTAACCTTGGGGAAACATACATTGGCAACTGATGAGGTGGTTGTGGGAAACCATTTACCCTAATAAGAGTATAATTTGAGAATAAAAACCAATCACCAAAGTTAAAATTACCCTCATCATCCATCATTCTATCCTTTGGTCTTAGGAAGTCCATAATCTTTGCTGGTATCCTATCCATTTCATATCCCATCCAATGCATGATTTTCATTAAAATGTTGATGGAAGGTGATATAATCTAATACATTTGATATTTTATCCCAAATATAACATCATCTTTGGATTGGATACGACATACCCTAACTATCAAAGAATCTCAATTCAATGTCTTCACTCCATTCATATTTATGTTGAAACAAAATAAGATGACACAACAATAAGAAATATTTGAATATGATTTTTGTTGGCTAAATGTTGTCTCAACCATGCATTTACATATGAGGTTACTATTTATAGTAATTTTTTGTTTGAGAAAAAAATGGTGTGAAATCTCCCCAAAGCTTCAGATTAGCTAGATAAGAATACTAGTAAATTTTTGTCACAAATTCACAACTAGTTTTGAAGATATTAAAGTTTTCAGTTTTGAAGGATGCGACGAAAGGTTTAAATTTATTTTTGAGGACTTTAGGACCTCAAAAACACCTTGAAAAGTGGACTTAACCAGCGTAGTGGTTACGAGGTGATATAGCACTTTGTGAGATTTCTATAACTTCAAATGATTCATCAATCAAACACATGGTTCACAAGTTATGACCTCCAAAAGTTTGGACTCTTGAAATAGGAAATATGAATTGCATCAGACACATAAATGGGTTGTAAAAGGGAGGAATACATGTTGATGTGTGTTTTGATATGTCATAGGGCATCTAGAAAGGAGATAAGGTCAACTCTACTTTATTGGGTGGTTTGAGCCCATGGTTTTGTAATACTGTTTGATAGTTTCTTGTATTGTATCTCCTATATATGAGGTGCGTGAGATAAAATTTGTGTGTATGAGTCTTATGGATATTGAGTTACATCTGAATCTCTGCTTAGTGGTACTCCTGTGAAGAAATTTCTTTGCAAGTATATTGTAATCTATTATTAATTGTTGAATAATATATTGAGCTGCTTTCGGAGTATGGGGGTTTTCTCTTGAAAGGGTTTTCCTCATGTAAATCACTATGTTGTGGTATGTATATTATTATAATGATCTGATTTTTTTTGCATTACCCTCCTCTCAAGGTTAGTGTAGGAAGTTGTTCTTCTACTTAACTTCCTTACAAGTGGTATCGGAGCCTGGTCACCTTTGGTTTTAGTTGTCTGTTGTTGGGTTTTTTGAACTAATCCAAATTTGAGTGGTAGCTTGTGTAGAACATACTTTTTGATCTTGTTGCAGATATTTTTCAAATGGCAAGTTTGTCATTGAGAATAGAGGGCAAAATTTAATGGTAGTAATTTTGAGATGTGGAAGCTAAAGAAGGAAGATCTACTAATAGATTGAGATCTGTGGGATGTTGTTGATGTGATTGTCTCAAGACCCTTAGATCCTACTATGACTACTCAATATGATGTTATGGACCATGAAGCCAAGGGTCTAATTAGATTGTGGCTGGAAGATTCTATTATGATCATTGTCCATGAAGAGAACTCTGCATAGAAGCTATGGACTAAGCTTGGTGAAATGTCTCAAGAAAAATCCTTAATGAATTAGATTTTCTTGAGGAAGAAATTGTATTCCTTGAGAATGGAAGAGGGTGGACGGATTAGATACCACATGGAAGAATTCAATATGCTAGTGGTTCAATTTGCATTTGTTGTTTTTAATATGGATGAAGAAGAGAAATATTAGATCTTGCTTTGTCTGCCTAATTCACAGGATTCCCTTGTTATGGCTATCAGTAGTACTTCTGTTGTTTTGAAATATGAAGATGTGGTGGTTGCCCTACTTGGTGAAGAGATGCAAATAAAGGTATCCATTATTTTGAAGGAAGCCCTAATTGTTCGTGGAAGCCCTAAGGAAAAAGGAAAGAAAGAATGAGAAGTGTAATAAGTCCAAATCCAAAGGGAAATCAAAATCTCTTGGAAAGTCCAAAGTCGCTTGCTGGAATTGCAGTAATTCAGATCACATCCGTAAGGACTTCAAAGAAGAAAAAAATAAGAAAAAGAAGAAGTTTGATTATGATTCTGAGTCCAAAAAGGAAGATGGTGATACATTCATTGCAACTTTGGCTACTCATGCAGGTAATGATGCATGGTTAATTAACTTAGGTGCATCTTTTCATATGACTTCCAATAAAGATTGGTTTTTTGAATATCAAAAACTTAATGGAGGTAAGGTGCACTTGGGTGATGATTCACATTTAGATATTGTTGGTCATGGTAAAGTTAGAATTAGATTTCTCGATGGTAGAATTAAAAGGATTAGCGACGTGTTGCATATCCCTGGATTAAAACAAAATTTATTATTAGTGAGCAAATTGATAGATGTGGATGTGCAGGTTGTCTTTTCTAATACAAGATGTAAAATTATTAAGGGTGCTATGGTGATTGCTAGAGGTGTTAGGTTTGACACTTTGTATAATCTAGAGGCATACACAGTTGAGTGTAATAGCACTTTTGTAAAAAGTAAATCTATGGATACTTCAACAAAAGATTTGAGGGTTTCACCTTCACTGGATGGAAATGGATTTTGGGTACCTATGGATGCTCTTTCTTTTGAAGAAAAGTTACCTATAGAGAAGACTATGCTATGGCACCAAAGACATGGTCACATTGGAGAAAAGGGTCTAAGGACCTTGAAAAATAAAAGCTTTGTTTAAGGTTTGAATGATTGTAATCTTGACTTTGATTTCTGTGAGTATTACATTTATGGAAAACAAACCCATGTTTAGTTTCACTTGAGTTCTCATGAATCTTCTGGTGTTTTGAATCTTATTTATTCTAATGTGTTTGATCATGTAGATGTTCCTTCCATTGGAATATCCACATATTATGTTTCATATATTGATGATTTTAGCAGAAGGACATGGGTATACTTCCTAAAGAGTAAATCTGAAGTTTTTTAGTCATTTTAAAGAATTTAAAGCAATGGTTGAGTTGTGATGAATACTAAGAGGTGGGGGGGGTGAATTAGTATACAAAAAAATACTGAACTCAAACACTTAAATAGCTTAGCAGTAAACCGGTGTAATAGTTTTACTAACAAACTGGTTAAAACAAATGCAAACTAAACAACAAATAAGGCATTCACCCACACGAGCACAATCACCATAACACAAGATATTTTGATGTGGAAACCCAAATGGGAAAAACCACAGTGAGATGAAACTCACAAGTAACTATCTGCAGAATAGTAACTAGACCAGTTAAGGTCATACAATGTTCTTCACCAGAATAGATCCTGTTAGGAATCTCAATCTTTGTTAGGAGATAAGTCTAATTAAAGACTACCTTGTGAAAGGATTTCAAATCTACAGTTGTGAACCACCTTGTTAGAGGATTTACAAAGGCTTTGCCAAGCCTACCCAATTAAGGGTTTCAGACTTGTCAAAGATGTGAGTAATCAACAAGTGAGTCATCTAAATACTAGCATAGTATGCTTGGTTAGATCCTTGATAGCTCATTGTTAATGCATTTCAGCATTACTTTAGTCTTCAAAATCTCCACACTTTGTTTCTTCACACAAACCTAATCTTCTTCTATGATCGCACATACAAAAACCTCATCAACCACCTAAAACCCTAACAACCACTAAAACCCTAGATATGATGTCCTTATAAAGGAATCAGATTTCATGTCGGTCCAATAGGATTACATTGCAAGTTCCTAGGTTCAGTGCATCTAGAAACATTTGGTAACACAACACAAAATCACCACCAAAGTGTCAATGGATGATAACTCATCACAAAAATACCGGTTGGTAACTCATCACAGAGTAATACCGGTTCATACATTTACCGATTACTAGTTCACACATTTTACCAATTACCGGTTTGTCAAAATGAAGACTGGGAAAAATGATAACAACCGCTTTGTTCCTTCGTACCACTTTGGGATCCTAAATCGCTTGAGTCTTCATACCTCTTGAGATCAATAAACACTTTTTGCAAAACACTGATAGTCTAAAGACTATAATACATAATACCGGTTGGAACAAATACCGGTTGAGCATAACTCATACATACAAAAAGTGATCTCAAAGAAAGTGTGTGTCCATCAATGACAATCACAACATCATCATCAAAAATGCCAACAATCTCCCCCTTTGGCATTGATGGCAGCACTTAGGAAAAATTTTGACATCTAAGTGTTTTACAACAAAAATATGCCATAATCAAAATTACTCCCCCTAAGCATATACACACTATCCCTTTTGTAAAAAATACAATGTATAAGTTACTCCCTTAAAGAGATAACATGAAAGCATACATAGCATTCACCAAAATTTTAAATACAAAATACTACTCCCCCTTTGTCAACAATGACAAAGTATTGCAGAATAACCCTTGTTTCTCATTATCATTAATATAATAAATGTTTATGACAATAATGAGTGAAACTTATCAAAAACTGATTTAAAATCCTGCATGAAGGTCTTCATGGATAAGGACCATGATTTAAGTAATGAGGTAGCCACCTCACTTTCTGTTTGCCTCTGGGATACTCGTTCTTCCATGGCATCAATGGTGCTCATCTCTTGAGTGACCATTAAGGCATCCAAATTGAGATAGCATTTCTAAAGTATTTTGTAGTCTTGGTAGTAGAACTAGTTGAAGTTCCTACAAATCTTTGGTCTAGTTGGTGATCTTCAACTCTATTCTAGCAAACTAGAGCTGAAACCGGTGAATAGTTTGCCCATATGTAGTAAAGGAATCATAGGGCATCTTGAAGGTGCTTATAAATGCTTGCAAATCAAATTGCAGTTTTTCTTTCTATGCAAGCACATCATCACAAAAGAGATGGGGTTGGCTTGTCTTACTGAGTAGTAGTGTTTAGTGCCTTTTGATGCTTCTTCTATGCATTAGCTTTAGCAACCTCTTCTAGGCTTTGCACCTGGTCCTCCACAAATGTGCATAGAAGTTTTAGCTGGGCCAAAGAGAAATCAGTACTGGGGAGGTTAGTATTAGGAATCAAACTGGTAAGTGTGTCCACCGCAGTTTGAATAATGTCTTGCTCCTTTTTCCTCCTTAAAGCTTCCAGACGCTCCTATGCAAGCTTAATGCTTTGGAGCAACTCTGTTTCATTTGCAGATTGGAAGTCAATGGGACTGGTAATGTTAGCCGGTTTGGCTTGACTACTGGTTGCCTTTGGTGTCTCCACATGTGTGCTCTTTGCAGCTTCCTTCTTCACTTCGTATTTTTGCTTTTCCTCTTATGCCTTCTTTTGTTCCTCTACTTTCTTCTCTTCATCCTTCTTCCCTTCTTCTTCCTTCTGCTTATCTTCTTCTTTCTTCTTCTCCTCTTCCTATTTCCTCTTCTCCTCTTCCTTTTTCTTCTTCTCCTCTTCCTGTTTCCTCTTCTCCTCTTCCTGTTTCCTTTTCTCTTCTTCTTTTCTCTTCTCCTCCTCTTCCTGTTTCTTTTTCTCCTCTTCCTTTTTCTTCTTCTCCTTTTCCTTTTTCTTCTTCTCCTCTTCCTTTTTATTTTTCTCCTCTTCTACTTGTTTCCTCTTCTCTTCCTCTTGAATATTTTTCTCTTTCTCCACTTGCAGTTTATCAACCTTTTCTTTGTCCTATTTTTCTTTGTCCACTCTTTCTTTATCAGCCTTTTCCTTTTCTGCATCTGGAGTGACATTTTCACCATCCAAAGCATCAACGTCAATTGTGTCCATCTGTTTAGTGATAAGTTCTCCTTCACTATCATATACCTCATCCAGTTTTTTGGTTTTCAGTTCTTGCTCAGCCTTCTTGTTGGCTTCAGACACTTGGTGCAACCTCAGAGCGGCTTTGGCATGTGAGTGTGTATCTTTTACCACTTCAGGAACTTTCCCTTCTAGTAATAGGAGTCTTCTTCTTCTCTTGAAGAAGAGGCCTTTGTATTTATCCATAACTTCATATAGCTCTGAATTTGACACATATGGAAAATATTGTACAAAAATTTCTTCTCTTATTTCCTGTTCCTTTTCTATGGCAATGCGCCATTTGTTATCTAAAAAATTATATAAAGAATCTGGTGTCACGGATCTAATTTCTGATGGCGACCGGTCATTAATACATTAATATTGAATAACTTCCTGTTCAACTTCC
This sequence comes from Cryptomeria japonica, assembly GCF_030272615.1. Taxonomy (NCBI): domain Eukaryota; kingdom Viridiplantae; phylum Streptophyta; class Pinopsida; order Cupressales; family Cupressaceae; genus Cryptomeria; species Cryptomeria japonica. The sequence continues at coordinate 257,353,181 of NC_081408.1, forward strand.
TCCTTTTTATTGTCATTAAAATCATCAAAATAATCTATTAAATCACTTAGCACTTTTCTCCTAATATTCTTGATAGTTCTTTGACAATGTGTCAATGGTTTGTCAGAGGAAATGTCTATATTTACCAGTGCTGATGATGTCGGTTCATTACTAGTTGTCTTTGTCTTCTTCCTCATTTACCTAGTCTGTTTAGGCTGTACCTTAGGTTCTGTATCCTCAGAATCTAGTGAGGTGTTCTTTGTTTTCTTCTTTCTTTCAAAGACCTTAGCAGGTGCAACTTCCAGTTTCTTCTTGGCCGGTGACTGCTTGGTCACTTTAGGACTTGCTGAAGTAACCAGTGCCGCTACTAATGGCACTGCCTTTCCTTTCTTCATAGAAGGTTCTTCAACTGGTTTTACCCTCTCCAAGTAGGTGTCAGTTCTCTTCTTCTTTGGATCAAGAGGTGAGGCAAGTAGGGTAGAGGCATACCCATCAAGCATGTCATACATCACCTCATATCCCATGGGCTCCACTTCTTCCTTTCTAGGCTCAACTACCTCCATTATATACTCATCTACTCTAATGATAAAGTAGATGTCCTCTTCATACTTCTTGACAATATTGTTAGATAATCTCATCCTCTGGCTCATCTTGCGTCTGAATTCATCAAAGTATTTATTCAGGACTTCAGGATAACTAGTTCCTACCGCTTGAAGACTTTCTTTGATTTGCTTGGTAATCGGTTAGTCAGGAGACCATTATATATCATTGACTCCCACAAAATAGCCTTGAAAATAGAAAAACAAACCTACTAACAGTTGTCCAAATTTAAATCTTAAGGCATTGTCCTATTTGATGGATTTCAGGTTTATGAGAAGTTGTCTTTGCATACAGGTGCATAGATCAAATGGTGTATCTTCCATGATCATTCTGTAGGCGGCATTCACCACTACTGCAGAGGCAGAGTTTATTCTGTTAGCATAGAGTGTCCAATATCCGATCATCCTTGATGGTGTTAACGGTCATTCCCTTTTGGTCGCTCACAGAACCGGTGATCTTGGCCATTTCCATCTTAATGACTTTCCTTAGGGCTGGCACTTCTCCAACATTACAAAAACTGGTGATGACATGAATCGCTTCCGGTGTGATGTCATGTGTCCGCTCAAGATATATTTTGTCACCATGCACTCTACTTAGAATGATGCGGATATGATCTTCTGTAAATTCTTCAAGAAAATAGACCGCTTTGTGAAGTTTCTTTCTTTCCAGGATGTTGTATTCCAGTTTGATCTTCTTGTCATTCCCGCATAATAAACTTAACTGAGAATGGATCACTAGAGATCCTAGGTCTTCTATTTTGCAATCAATATAATTTGAAATACCTTCCTCAACTATAACACCAACAGGTATCTGGGATAGGGCATTGTATTTCATCTTCCTTTGTATGAAATCCGCTGAATCACAAGGTGCACTTAAACTGGAGTGCGATGTAGAAGCCATGATAAACAAAGAAGCTCAAAAAAAATACCTTCGCGAATCGAGATTTAGGGCTTTGACACTATAGCTTGCAACACACCACTTCAGTTGCTTGGAGCACCACTTAGCATTCTTCACTTGACTGATTGATACTATCTCTGGATTCTACTTTGAAGTTTTTGAAATCTCTCTGAATCGTAAAACAAATCACCTTTGGTCGCTCTATACTTGAGAATTTCTTCGCTTGCAAATTGATAAGTGAAAATGACTTGAAAATCCCTTTTAAACAAATTCTTCACCTACCATAATAAATGCTCCACTATTAGGTTATAAACCCTAATTTTACGTTTTACCATTTCTGGTCTTCTGCTGATTGACAGGTAACACATACCGGTTAAGGTCTTTTACCAGTGTAAACCGGGGGTTTGAAACATTTCACCGATTTGTTCCCCCTAAGCTTTTCTGAAGCTTAGTTTGTCGGTTCAGTGACTTCCACACTAGGTGCAGAAACTGGTTCTTCTTGTGACACTTCTTCAGGTTTCTTCTTCCATGTTGTCTTCATATCTTCTTGAATAGTTTCAACATCAATCTTTCCTTCCGGAGTGACTGGTATATCATCTAATATGTTCTTTCTCATTCTACAGGTTCTGACAGGGTGTCCTGGTTTGTTGCAATGATAACATACCACTCCAGGTGTTCTCCATGGTCCATTGTTCATTCTACAATTCTTTCTCCTGCATGTTGTAGTAGTGTGACTGCTACCATGGAAAATCAAATAGGTTGCTCTCCAACCTGATTGATGGTCATAGGCACTATACCGGTTTGGATTTTGGTTCACAGAGGATTCAAGAAAAACTCCTTGACTCCTTTGAGGATATCTTCTAGTGTTATGTATAACAAACCTGCACTCAAATGATCTATGCCCAAACTTGTTGCATGCATAACACTTACCATTGAATCTATTGGATCTAGGCTTATTGTTTAGAAAGTAGGGAAAAATATTGTAAGCCTTACTTCTACATACATTGGCAGTGTGTCCTTTCTTGAGACAATTAAAGCAAACAAGTTTGAACTTTTGCTTACCTTTATCCTTTGGTGTCAGTTGCTTCTTTGATGCTCCATCTTTTGTTCCAGAGGTCTCACCTTCCTCATAACCAGAAAAACCAAGTCCAGTGGTATTCTTTACCGGTTTTACTGATTCAAGCTTTTGTTCTAGCTTAACAATATTCTTATTGAATTTGGCAAGTATTTCCTTTGACTCAACGAGTTCTTTGGAAATAGCAGCATTGGATTCCTTCATGGTTGCATTCTTAGAAATAGCCATGTTTAGTTCACCTTGCACTTCTTCTTTTTCCACTTTACTCTCTTGGAGAGGAGCGGTAAGTGCACCGATTCTTGCTTTAGCTTGGAGATCTCATGATCTTTGCCTTTTACCAGATCTTTAGCTTTCCTTTGGTTCTCAAGCTCTTGACACATTCTGATAGTCAGTCCTTCCAGTTCCCTTCTTAGGTTAGCATTAGATTCATTCAATTTTTCAACTTCTTCAACTAGGGCTTCCATGTCTGCTTCATTAGAAGAACTATTTTTAGTAAGCTCCATCAGTTTCTCAGCATGCTCTCTTCTCTTTGCTAGAGAGGCTTTCTTAGTCTGAGTGAGATAATGAGTAAGCTCCCTCACACTATATTCCCCCATATCTCCTTCCAAGTGGTTATACTTATAAAAAGGTTGGCTCTGATACCAATTGATGAATACTAAGAGGGGGGTGAATTAGTATACAAAAAAATACTGAACTCAAACACTTAAACAGTTTAGCAGTAAACCAGTATAATAGTTTTACTAACAAACTGGTTAAGACAAATGCAAATCAAACAACAAATAAGGCATTCACCCACAAGAGCACAATCACCATAACACAAGAGATTTTGACGTGGAAACCCAAATGGGAAAAACCATGGTGAGATGAAACTCATGAGTAACTATTTGCAGAATAGTAACCAGACCGGTTAAGGTCATACAATGTTCTTCACCAGAACAAATCCTCTTAGGAATCTCAATCTCTGTTAGGAGATAAGTCTGATTAAAGACTACCTTGTGAGAGGATTTCAAATCCGCAATTGTGAACCACCTTGTTAGAGGATTTACAAAGGCTTTACCAGGCCTACTCGGTTAAGGGTTTCAAACTTGTCAAAGATGTGAGTAATCAACAAGTGAGTGATCTAAATACTAGCACAATATGCTTGGTTAGATCTTTGATAGCTTATTGTTAATGCATTTCAGCATTACTTCAGTCTTCAAAATCTCCACACTCTATTTCTTCACACAAACCTAATCTTCTTCTGTGATCGCACATACAAAAACCTCATCAACCACCTAAAACCCTAACAACCACTAAAACCCTAGACATGATGTCCTTATAAAGGAATCTGATTTCATGTCAGTCCAATAGGATTACATTGCAAGTTCCTAGGTTTAGTGCATCTGGACACATTTGGTAACACGACACAGAATCACTGCCAAAGTGTCGGTGGATGATAACTCATCACAAAAATACCAGTTGGTAACTCATCACAGAGTAATACCGGTTCATACATTTACCGATTAATGGTTCACACAATTTACCAATTACCGGTTTGTCAAAATGAAGACTGGGAAAAATGATAACAACCGCTTTGTTCCTTCGTACCGCTTTCAGATCCTCGAACCACTTGAGTCTTCATACTGCTTGAGATCGGTAAACACTTTCTGCAAAACACCAATAGTCTAAAGGCTATAATACATAATATTGGTTGGAACAAATACCAGTTGAGAATAACTCATACATACAAAAAGTGATCTCAAAGCAAGTTTGAGTCCATCAATGACAATTATAACATCATCATCAAAAATGCCAACAAGTTGTAGATTGGAAAGAAAATTAAATGTTTGAGAATTGATAATGGCGATGATTTTTTCTCTAATGATTTAGATAGATTTTGTAAAGACTATTGCAATAGTAGACAGAAGACAACTCCATATTCTCCACCACAAAATGGAGTTGCAGAAAGAATGAATAGCACACTGATGGAGAAGGCTAGGAGTATGCTAAGTGGTGCTGGTCTGTATCAATTTTTTTGGGTTGAAGCTATTGCCACTGCTTGCTACCTAATTAACAAGTCTCATACATCAACTCTTGTTGATAGAACGCTTATGGAAGCATGGTTAGGTCACAAGCCTTCATTGAGACATCTTAGAGTTTTTGGCTGTGAGGCATATATACATGTGCCAAAGGAGAAGCGAACAAGGTTAGAGAACAAGGCTGTGAAATGTATCTTCATCGGTTACTATTATTGTGTGAAAGAATACAAGCTTTGGGACCATATTGCACAAAAGGTAATTCATAGTAGAAGTGTTATTTTTAGAGAAATTAAGTATACTTTTGTTACATTGCAGCCAAAATAGACTAAACTAGAAGATGTGATTCAATTCCCTTCTATGCCTGAAAGAGTTGAATCGAGACCACTTGATAGGAAAGAAGTTGGGGGGATCTCATCTAGCTCTAAATTTTTAGAAGTGGAGGAAGAACCTCCAATTCATCTTGTTCGAAGGTCTACAAGACATAAACAACTAGCTGAAAGGTATTCACCGGATGATTGAAGATGTATTTTTGCTTTGAATACTAATATGGATGAACCTAGATCTATAGAAGGGGTATTAGGTATGAATGATGCAAAATCCTAGAAGATTGCTATGGAAGAAGAAATGACAACTTTGAAAAAGAATGATATATGGGATCTTGTACCATTTCCTAAAGGACAAAAGCCTCTTGGTTACAAATGGGTGTTCAACAAAAAAATTGGTTCAAATGGAAGCATTGAGAAGTATAAAGAAAGGTTGGTTGCAAAGGGCTACTCTCAGGTTGAGGATGCTTATTATGGTGAGATATTTTCTCCTATTGCAAAAATGACATCCATTAGATTTTTGCTTTCTATTGTTGTTTCTTATGATTTAGAGGTTGAGAAAATCAATGTGAAAACTGCTTTTCTTCATGGTGATTTGGAGGATATTTATATGACACAGCTAGAGTACTATATAGTGAAAGGCAAAAGTAATTTGATCTATAAATTGAAGAAATCTTTGTATGGCCTCAAACAGAGTCCTAGGATGTGGTACCAGAAATTTGATACATATGTGTTGAGTTTGGGCTTTGAACATTATAAATTAGATCACTATGTTTATTATAAATCTGATGGTGACGATTTTTCTATACATTGCATTATATGTTGATGATATGTTATTCATTGGTAGAGGGAAAGATATGATTTTAGAACTAAAGTCTCAGCTTACTGATAAATTTTAAATGAAAGATTTTGGTGTGGAGAAACACATTCTTGGGATGGAAATTAAAAGAGATAGAGTGAACAAAAATTTATGGCTAGGCCAGAGTAAGTGTGTGAATTCAGTTTTATGGAGGTTCAACATGCAGGATTGTAGACCATTATGTGTTCCCTTCACAGTTGGAATGAAATTATCTATTTTAGATTGTCCTACATTTCCATCAGAGATGGAAGACATGAGCAGAGTGCCTTACTAGAGTGCAGTTGGAAGTTTGATGTATGTTATGATTTTTACTAGACTGTAGACATTGCACAAGCAGTGGGATTTATTTCTAGATATATGTCTAATCTTAATAGAGTTCATTGGGATGGAATCAAAAGAGTCTTCAGATATTTGAAGGGCACCTCATAGTATTCTTTGTGTTATCATGGTAAGTTAGCTGGAGATGTAATTTCCCTTGATATTCATGGTTATGTGGATTCAAACTGGGCATGTGATATTAATAGAAGAATATCCACTAGTGTTTATGCGTTTACTTTATTTGGTGGTGTAATTAGTTGGATGAGTAAGTGACAAGCTGTGGTTTCTTTTTCCACTATGGAAGTAGAGTATATGGTAGCTACTCATTCTTGTAAAGAAACCATTTGTCTTAAGAGACTATGTTCAAATATTAGAATTAAAAAAGGTGTAGTGATAGTTAGAGTGCAATCTGTATAGCTAAGAACCCAAAATTTCATGCCCAGACCAAGCACATTGATGTTCAATATCATTTTGTCAGAGATATTGTCAAATATGGCAAGGTGAAGCTAGTTAAGGTAGAGCCTTTGATGAATGTTGTAGATTCTTTAACTAAGGTTGTGAGAATAGAGAATTTCATATGGTGTTCAGAGTCTAAGGGCCTCATGGACCCTAGCAATTAATTTATTGTGTTGATACTTCCATTTCTCTTGCAAGGTGTTCGACAAGTAGTAGAATGTTGGAAAAATTGTGTTTCAACCTTGCATTTACCTGAGGTTGATTTTTATAGTAAGTTTTTGTTTGAGTACAAAATGGTACAAAATTCTCCTCAAAGCTTCAGATTGGCCAGATAAGCATATCGTAAATTTTCGTCTCAATATCATAGCTAGTTTTGAAGATATTAAAGTTTTCATTTTTGAAGGGTGCGATGAAAGGTTTAAATTTAATTTTGAGGATTTTATACCCTCTAAAATGCTTTTAAAAGTGGGCATAAATAGCGTAGAAGTTATGAGGTGATAGAGCACTTTGCAAGTTCTCAGGTGTTTCAAACGGTTTGTCAATCAAACACACAGTTCACAAGTTATGGCCTCCAAATGTTTGGACTTCTGAAATAGGAAATATTAATTGTATCAAAAACATAAATGAGTTGTAAAAGGGAGGAACACATGTTGATGTGTGTTTTGACACATCATAGGGCATCTAGAATGGAGATAAGGTTGGCTCTACTTTATTGGGTGGTTTTAGCCCATGGTTTTGTAATATCGTTTGACGGTTTCTTGTATTGTATCTCCTATATATGAGGCATATGAGATATAGGTTGTGTGTATGAGTCTTAAAGCTATTGAGTTACCTCTAAATCTCTCATTAGTGGTACTCTTGTGAAGATATTTCTCTACAAGTATATTGTAATCTGCTACTGATTGTTGAATAATATATTGAGCTTCTTTTGGAGTGTGGGTTTTTTCTCTTGAAAGGGTTTTCTTCATGTAAATCACTGTGTTGTGGTATGCATGATATTATCTTATTTTTGTTAAGTTTCTATAATTGATGTAATAATTTGTAAAATAATGCATTACCCTCCTCTCGAGGTTAGTGTAGGAAGTTGTTCTGCTACTTAACTTCCTTACAATTTCCCTGGGGTTTTCTATAATCCTCAACAATCCTTCATGAATCTATCTTGAAATATATGATGAGTAATTGAAATCCATTTTGACATACTTATGCTGAATTCGCATTGCTATCAGCATTATCCAGACTAGGATTTTTTCTTTAGCATCCAACCCCAAGACTTGACGTAAGGAAGAATATGTTTTAATAAAGTACATCTCAAATTTGTTAATAGAGAAGGGCTCATTTTCAAAAAGTGGTATAGGAAGAGTATTAAATTATCAATCATTGAGCCTAAATAGAGGTAGCTCCCCTTCTTTATATATTTTTTCAGTTTTCTTTTGTAATCTACCTCAAGGGTTTTTTTATCAATCTCAACTTGGCCTGACCCAATCAAACCAAAATAGTTAATGATTGCCAATTCACATATATCCACTAGGATATGTCCCTCTACATCTCTCACTGTTCTTGAAGTTGGATCCTACATAGTTAATAAATGCCTAATCAAGTCCACTTGATTAAACACAATGGGCACAATAATTCTAGTCATGTTCAGAGACCATGGATTGCACTTGGGGATGAGCTCATCCTTATTCTTGTAGAAAAATGAAATCAACCTCCACCCTCTCTCAAGAATGTATGCATCTCCACACAAAACACATACTTCCAAAAGGTCATCATTATCACCATTATTCATGGTGGAAGTAGGTAATATATCTAAAAGATCTTGACATAAGACTCTTCTTGTCCTGCAGGGACTGGCAGAGCTTCCACATTTACCTAGGGCCTCTGAGCATGCTCCTCCAACCTTTCTATAGGAACCCTATGCTCATCATTCAAAACCTCTTCAACTTTTTCCTTTTCAACAAATTTCACTTCTTTCTTCTTTCTAGGGGCACTAGGTTTTTTCTCCCTAAGTGTTAATGATTCTCCAGTCTCTATTTTTTTTCCTAGAGGTCTTAGTTTTTTCTATCTCTTCCTGAAGTGAAGCCTCAACCCTAACATTCTCAGGTTGCTCAAAATAATTTCCAACTACCACCATAGTAGGTACCTCTGGATATGTATCCACTATGTCCTTAACCTTTTCATTTCTTTTACCTATAGAGGACTCTCCCTTCTTTGATATTTTACAAACTAAAACATGCTAGGGATTTCTAAAATTCTTCTTCAAATTTATACAACTCAATCCTTCAATCATAAAAATGCAATTCTTTGTGAAATAGGGAAGAAGCTTACTTACTATTAATTGTCTAAATTGTTTCATGTTGCTTGTTCCCTCTGATGCTTTGTAACCATAAACCTTTTCGTTGGCTTGCTTTATCTTCCAACTCCAAAATAAAAAATGTGAAACATCACTTCAAAAATCATCATTTATAGCTTTGCAATTGGTGCAAGATCATGTCTCCTCGACATTAATGGAAAATAGCTCTAGGTAAGAAGTAATTAGTCATGCACAACTTTGAAACCCAATCATTGATATATGCTATTTCGTCAAATCCAATGGCGAACATTTTCTCTCAACTTACATCATGGATATCAACTCATTTTTCGTGGACCCATAAATTATGCCTAGGATTGAGCCACCACATCACGGGGACATGGGGCCAGTAGTCTCTTTATCATCTTCACTTTTCCTTGCTTCTTCATACTTGTGAATTACCATAGGAAATAACTGATGACATTGCGGGGTTGTGGGGCTTAACATTTCATGTCCACTTGGAACTAACCTAAACTCAATGCGGGTGATCAAGATATATTTGAAGGATGAAACATTTTCCATGTGTAAAATTATAATTATAAAATGGGTCAGTGGGGCATGGCACAAGTTGGAAACCAATGAGATAACCTAAGAACCAAAGAGGGGCCAGTTAAAGCACGAAGGTAGGCCCATAAAATAAACCTTTTAAGAATGGATGACCAGCCTTGCAAGTCAAAGGTTAAACATAACAGAAAGCAACCACAAGGGAAACCTTGTCAAAAAATTAGCCAAACATATCTTTAATATATTACACTCTTGGATGAACAACAAAAATGAGATAATCTGGAGGAAGAGAAAAAACCAGCAATCCTGACACAATCTTCTTTTAGGATGACCTTGGCTTAATAGTATACAAGTTGTCCCTTCTACACTTCATCATAGTGTCAAATTTATTTACAATAATAAGATGTATACTTTATTTGTTGATACCAATTTACAAGCTTGTCTTCAAAATTAATCTTCTAAATATTCTTCAACTACTTCTAATTCCTCTCCAATAAATCCTACTTCTTCAAATACTCCTAATTCTTCTTCCTATCAAACCGAACCACCATCTTCTTCCAAAGATAATTCTTCACCAAAAGAAGTACTCTTAGGTGAGGATTGGGGGTCCTTAGATTTTACACCTACCTTTATAGGAGAATATAAAATCCCCCCAAGAGAGCCTAAGACTGAAAAGGTAGAAGATATGGTGGAAACCAAAAAGCAACCTATTTTGTCTTTAAACAATTTAGTAACTATTTTGTGACTACTTCTAATTCACACAATTCTTCAAAATATTCTTATGACATTGCGACCTTTGAGGCCCCGCCATCTCTTTCCTATATGGCATCCCTTTATGGTTCATGTTTTCACATCTTAGATAAAAGTCGATTTAATGGCAATGGTTGTGGTGTAAATGAACAAGGGATTAATGTTCCTTTAGAAAATAAAATACATGAAGCCTCATTTGTACTTGGGTATAATCCTTTAATTCCCACCAAAGAATCTAAAAGATAATCTGTCAATGTGAATTCCATATTTAGTAGTGATGATGACATCATCTTAATTAGATCATCCTCGACATCTCTCAACACTCATTCCACTCATAAAGACATTATGATGATTGACAAGTCTCTTTATACATCTCCCAAGAGATTGACAATCCCATTTATGAGTCTTTTTCTTCTATTCATGCCCTTTCTTATATGAGTGAGGCCCTAATGAATTATACTTATCCCTCTCCTAAGGTTTCTTTTATGTATGAGGAAATTTGTGTGCAAGAGGAACATGACTTAGAGACATATTCTTCTCCTAGAAACTACTTTCTTGATCAAGACATTGTTACTACTTATCAAGTTGCCATTAGTTTTTATATTCAAAGTCATACTATATATTCTAGTTGGTTAGCACTACCAAATCATGCAATCGGTATAAACAGAGAAGTCGATATGCATAGTCTAGTCAGTTACAGAAGAAAGCAGTCATAGAACACCATATACACCAAAGCTGTCTATCGAGTATCTTTTTGAGACTACCGAGCAGTAAATTTAACACACCGAATTGATATTCACCGAGTGAAACGTGTAACCAGATACATTGAACTTGGACATGCATATGAAAACGTGTTACAAGAACGAGGCACATCTAACCGTTATTACATTGGAAATTGCACTAGAAGATTGTGTATGATTACAAGGTCAATCCAACCAATGAAATATTTTGTTTAGTTATTCATTCGAAGAATCTTGTTTGTAAGATCGAAGCAATGAATTGGATCACCGTTTTAAGAGATCTATTTATACAACATGAATTAAGAGCAAGGTGTGTGCATATATGTATGAAGGAAGATTGTTACAGAGACAGAGGTCACCAAGAAGGTTTTTAGAGAATAGTTGAAGAACAAAGTAAACAGAAGGGTTTACCGAGTTACTATATGGGTTACCGAGGTATGCTATAAGCAAGGTAATCTTATCCTGAGCACATAGAATCTACTATAACATTTCAGATGTAAAGTTGCAGATGTTTGTAATGATTTTATTGTAATATTGTGAAAGAGAAACCTTTAACAGGGTAAAAGACTCTAACCAAGTCTATAATTTGTAAGGCCTCTAACTAGGTGCTGCATTCGGAATAAATGTTGTGAAATCCTTTAGCAAGGTAGATCTAATAGATCTTGTTACTCCTAATAGGGTAAGCTATCAGAAATAGCTAAATGTAGCTCTAACCGAGCATCTTTATTATTGTAGTAGTGAAGTTGTGGGTGCCATCCCCACCACAGTTTTTCTCTCTAACCAAGAGTTTCTACGTAACTAAAATATATGTGTTATGGAGTGAATCATGTATGATTGTTATCTGTTTGTTTTAACTTTATTTTATGTTACTGCACTATTCTGTTTATGCATAATAGTAAGGTTATTATTAAAGAAAAGTTTTGGAGTACTGATTCACCCCTCCCCTCTTAGTACATTAGCTTTCCATATTGGGCCTAACAATTGGTATCAAAGCCTGAATCTTGGAAAAGGGTTTAACTACCTAAAGAGAAAGATCTTATCAATGGAAGGCTATAAAAAATCTCAGAGGATTGTGTATATGCAAGAAGAGCTGGATCATGCAAATCAAGTGATTGCAAACATGCGAAGGCAAATGCAAAAATATCTGAAAGTAAGAAGAAGATTATCTGATGACTTGCAGGATTCTCAAGAGTTAGTGGAACAAATTGAGACATCATCTGAGAATAGTATATTTGAAGAGACTAAAGAAATGATTGGAGTATTGAAAGAAAAGAACAAAGCATTGGCTAATCAACTAAAAGCAATGAAAAGAGAACATGAACATTTCAGTACATAGATGACTGAAAATCTAGATGCATTGAGGACAACAGAGGATAAAGAGATCTACAAAGAGAGAAACAACAACTTGAAGTCTTAGTATTTGATAAGAATGATGAAATCATAAGGTTAATTGGGATTCAACAAAATATGATAGATCAACTAGGTTATGCACATCAGGAAGCAATTCTAAAGAATGATGAGAATCAAGCATTGAAACTTGAAGAATCAAGATTGATCAATGAACTTGAAATAGAGAAGAAATCCAAAGAAACATTGAAGAAGAGTTATGATGCATCAAAGATGTTGGATGAGAAACTGAATACAAGAAGACCCAACAAAGATGCAGGACTTGGTTACAAAGGAAAAGAATCAACCGAGAAAGGAATTCATACTACCAAGAGAGGAGAATCATCAAAGCAAGCTAGAAACAGGAATAACATCAAAAGGAAGAAGCCTATTTGCTACTACTGTGGAAATCAAGGTCATACTGCCAACATATGCCAGATTAGAAAAGGTAAGCAATCAAATATCACTAAGTCCAATGGATATTGTTACAATTGCAATAAATATGGTCACACATCTAATCAATGTAGGACAAAGTCTGTTAACAGCTATCAGAAGGCAAAATTCAAAGGGTTTTATAAAAACTGCAATAGATATGGACATAGTACCGAGAAATGCTGGTTTAAGAAAAAGAATCACATGTGGTCTGCACACCGAGCAAACACTAGAGGTTACCAAACTCACACAGACCCTTACCGACAATATCCAGTAGTACCATGGGATTACAATACAAGGATATGGTGAGAATGTTGTGGAAGATATGGACATATTAGTGCCAACTATTTTATAAGGTTTTGAATGAACAACCGAAGATCATGGAGAAATCCTGGTATGGCATGTTTTCATTGTCACAAAGCTAGACATTTAGCTGGAGATTGCAGAGATCAACCTAGAAGAGACACTGAAGAGATAAAAGAAAAATTTAAGATGATTTGGAAAAAGAAGGAAATCATGTCAGATGAAGAAAGCACCTTACCTATCGAGTTAGGTGCACCTATTCCAAATTAATCAGAAAAAGTATGAAGGGACTGCATTCTCTAAAGGTTAAATCATAACAATTCATATTCTATTATGTACAAAATTCAAAATCTGCATAGTTAAGATGCATTAGTAAGTTTGAAATTCCATCAAAAGCACTTTATAGGAAACCTGTCAAGTCGGTGTATACAGGAAGCCTGTCAAGTCGATAAATGAAGGAAATTTGGTTACTCAGTTAAAACGAGAAAAAAAAGGAGTAAATCGGTTAAAGATAAACTGAGTGCATTTAATGTTTTGACCTAAACCGCACAGAGCCCGATAAGTTATTTTTGTGTACTTAAAGTTATTTTCGTGGTCATTCTCATTCACCAAGTTTTCAAGAAAGCAGAGCAGAGCAAATCAAGGCGATCAAACTTCATTCAGAGCGAATTTCAAGGTATTTACATCAAATCTCATCATACTGTTAAGCTGGTTTTCAATCTTGTCAAATTGCTATTATCTACCAAGTGTGAAGCATCAATTGTTTGTAAACCGTCAAACCCTAAGGATAGTTTGCTAAGTTTTTACCTGAAATCTACAATGGTGCCCAAGATCCAAGATCCTGTAGTTGTCAAGAATGTGGAGAAGCCCTTGCTGAAGTACACTTTGACTCCTAAAGTTGCCTCTGAACTAGATGACAAAATTGCATTCTCACTCATCCCTGATCGAGTCTTGTTAGTCAAAGATGTTAGATTCTTCACCAAATGTCGTGTTGAAGAACTCGGTCATGTTGAGATTAGTGACACATATGATGAAATTTGTACCGATGGCAAAATGGATAGCAAGTATGAGCATATCAAAATCAAGGGATTAACTGAAGCCCTAGCCTATCCCCATGTGTTCAAACCCCGGTGGGTTAAGTTTGTTTTAAGCAAAGTCCATGATGATTTTATGTGGCTAGAAGAGCAACCATTCAAAATCACCATGGAAATCATTCATGTGATCACCGGGTATCCTATCTATGATCATGCACGAGAACAGAAAATGATATCATAGAAGGAGTTAATCAATCTAACTGGAGTAGAATCTAATTACCGAGGACTATAATTGAACAATGGCACTGATGTAGAACTTAAGTTTGCAATTAGAGTAATTGGTTACTGTTTCTTCCAATCAGCAAGGGAAAATAGTGTACCATGTGCCGTAGTTGACTTAGCCTATAAAATAGTGAAAAAGGGAATGAAAGTAGATTTATGTGAAGTGCTACTGAAGAATTTGTTTGAGAACCTTAACACAATAAGGAAGCCGAAGAAGAACAACTCGGCAAATACACTGAAATTTGGTTCACTTCTTGTATGCATGTTTTTCTACTTTGAGAAGTTCTTTCCCTCAGTCGGTAAAGTAGTTTAGGAGCTACACCGACCTATCACCCATCAAATCAATGATTTTATCAAGAAATTGGGAGATAATTTTAATGATATCATGGATGACTATTTCAGCAAATTTCAAGAGAAGATGCACAATAGGTACCGGATTCCACCACAGCTGGTACAAAAATATAAGGATGATATATGTTTTGAGGCAGACACCGATTACTGTTATATGAATGTTGTTGAACCAAGCACTCAATCTTTGCCACCAATGGGTTATGAGATTGACTATGATATTACACAACAACAAATTGATGCCTATCTTTCATTGCCAAGGCATGCTACCGATCTAAGATATGGAACTTATGAAGAGGTGAAAGAAAAAGTAAAAATGAGCATTGTAGTACCCAAGACTACAAGAAAGGCTACAAAGATGATAAAGGTTTTATCTGAGAAATTCAGAGAAGAATCCTCCTCTACACCTGTCAAAGGCACTATTTCCATTACCGAAGAGGAATCAGAAGCTCAAGAGGCAGAAATAACATTAAGTACCGAGTTGCCTAAGGGTAAACTTTTGAAAAGAAAGAAACAAGACATTTAAAAGGCCCTACCAACTCCACCAACAAAGAGATGCAACACTAGAGCATCAGTTGCATCACCAAGTAAGAAACAAAAGAGTGTTACTATTCCCAAGGTAACCAAGACCTACAAGAAATCTACTCGGAGACTCATTTTGGTAAAAGAGTCTAGTGATACAGAATCTGATGATGCAAACAAATTTCAAATTGTAAAAAGCAAAAAGGTAAATATTCATAGTGCTGAAAAATTTTGTGCCAATCTTACAGAATATGGTGGATTTGCAGGATTTAGATATGTCCAGTATGAGACTAGGAATAATGATGAGAAGCGACAAATTGAAGAAGCTATCATTTGCACACTTCTAAAGTTTCGGCTAGCTCCATTAGAACTAGTAAAGTCACTTCCGAGTGAATTATACGTACATATTGATAACAGATGAAAATATGCAATGGACTCAGAGAAACAAATTAGAGAAAGAAGTCTAGTCCATCTATTTCCTGATATGTCTATAGCAAAAATTAAAGAACATTTGACAACATACAATTCTAAATTTCTTGTCAAATAGAGAGCCTTAAAATTGATGAATGGGCTATACATTGATGTAGAAAATGAGACAAAAGCCAAATGGCAGGATATCTTCAAAATAAAGGATGTCAGTGAACAATCTCAAGTTGAAATTGTTGATGTCACCGAGCATGATCCTGATGTCACCGAGCAAGGTCCTGAAGCTACCAAGCAAGACCCAGCTGACACTATTCAAATTGATGAAGATGTCATGGATGCAGAAGCACCGGAGCAAGAAATGATAGAAGGCACTACCTATGCAAAACTTGTATCTAGTGAGTCTATCTTAGAACAAGTTCAGCCTTATCCGCCGGTCAAGCCACCTGTCTCTACCGAAGCTCCTAAGGATACAGAACAAGGCACCGAAGGTCACAAGTTTGAAGCAGTAGAAGATACAACTAAAGATCAGATGTCTCAAGCACCGTCAAGCACTGAAAATGTTACAGCTGAGACCCCTAGTACTGAGACACCCAAGGACACCACGATGGCTACAGGAACCGACCAAAGTGTTGCATCTACCGAGCAACCTACCGAGGGTCAGCAAGCCTCACAAGCACTTGTCTTAGTACAACTGACCAAAGGTAAAGAGATGAAGGTGAGAAAGCATAGTTTCAAAATTGATTTAACTAAATTGATAGTGTTGCTCAATGTGGATATCTCAAAATTAAAAGGGCAAGCACTTATTGATTTTGGTGAACTATGCAAAGCAAAGGTTGAACAAGAAAAACAATTGGCTATTCAAAAGAAGAATAAAGTACTACAGAAGGTGAAGACACTACTAACAGATATGCTACCTTCAGCAACAATGTCAACTGATGCAACCATCCACATTCAACTGGATGAACTCCTTACTCAAATAGAAACATCTAGAGTTGATGCATCTGAGTACTTGAGCAAGCTAAAAGATAAAGAGCTTACTGCAAAGATGATAGAAGAGGTACAAAAAGCTCTCGCTATAGGAAAAGTAAAGCTTGTCAAATTCATTGCTAAATTGTCCCCTCAACTCAAGCATATTCTTTATTTATTTCAGAAACTTTGTACATTTTCCTTATTCATTAAAGATATTAAGAATAAAACTGATACAATTGAGATAGAGATCACCGATCTCTCAACTAAGTTGACCACCAAGCCTAATTCAGTTCAGAATTTTTATACCAAGCTTCAACAACTCATGGCTTAACAGTTAGAACTCAGAAATGAAGAGTATAAGATCGGGATGGATATAATGACCCTCCAGACATTATTCCTTCCTCATCTCTCATCAGTTCAAGAGCAGATTAACCGAGTTACACACCTATCAACTACACAAGAGGGAAGCACTCTTGATGGCTTAATATCACTATTGGCTGATATTCAAGCACAAAATTATTTAATGGAAAGTGTAAAGGATGCACTCTCAATCGCACTCACTAACGCCCAGAACAAGTATAAATCTATTTTTGATCAGTTACCACCCCCAGATGAAAATTAAGTTTTTGATGTTTGTCAAAAAAGGGGAGTAATACTACATATAATACTACATAAGGGGAGTAATATACTATATTTGGAGAGTGATACAGTTTTGGTAATAAAATTTTGAGTATTGTATACAGGGGAGTATACCGAGCAGAGCACACAAGCAAAGAACAGAATTGAGCATGCAAAATTCGAGTAATATATAGAATAATGATAAGGGGAGTATATCTGCATATACTATTTCTTTGACTATTGTATATATTGTCAAGTGTAGTCATTTTGCAAAGTATATAGATTTTTGAGTTATGACTTTGAAAGTAGTTTTTGTCAAACATCTCAACTAATGTCAAAAGGGGAGATTGTTACTACTTATCAAGTTGCCATTAGTTTTTATATTCAAATTCATACTATATATTCTAGTCGGTTAGCACTACCGAATCATGCAGTTGATATAAACAGAGAAGTCGGTATGCATAGTCTAGTCGGTTACAAAAGAAAGCAGTCACAGAACACAGTATACATCGAAGCTGTCTACTGAGTATCTTTTTGAGACTACTAAGCAGTAAAGTTAACACACCGAGTTGATATTCACCAAGTGAAACATGTTACAAGATACATTGAACCTAAACATGCATATGAAAACATGTTACAAGATCAAGGCACATCTAACCGTTATTACATTAGAAATTGCACTAGAAGATTGTGTATGATTACAAGGTCAATCCAACTAATGAAATATTTTGTTTAGTTATTCGTTCGAGGAATCTTGTTTGTAAGATCGAAGAAATGAATTGGATCATCGTTTTAAGAGATATATTTATACAACATGAATTAAGAGCAAGGTGTGTGCATATATATATGAAGGAAGACTATTACAGAGACACAGAGGTCACCGAGAAGGTTTTCAGAGAACAGTCAAAGAACAAAGTAAACAGAAGGGTTTACCGAGTTACTATATGGGTTACCGAGGTATGCTATAAGCAAGGTAATCTTATCCTGAGCACATAGAATCTACTATAACATTTCAGATGTAAAGTTATAGCTGTTTGTAATGCTTTTATTGTAATATTGTGAAAGAGAAACCTTTAACAGGGTAAAAGACTCTAACCAAGTCTATAAATTGTAAAGCCTCTAACTAGGTGCAACATTCAGAATAAATGTTGTGAAATCCTTTAGCAAGGTCGATCTAATAGATCTTGTTACTCCTAACAGGGTAAGCTATCAGAAATAGCTAAATGTAGCTCTAACCGAGCATCTTTATTATTGCAGTAGTGAAGTTGTGGGTGCCATCCCCACCACAGTTTTTCTCTCTAACCAAGAGTTTCTGCGTAACCAAAATATATGTGTTATGGAGTGAATCATGTATGATTGTTATCTGTTTGTTTTAACTTTATTTTATGTTACTGCACTATTCTGTTTATGTATAACAGTAAGGTTATTATTAAAGAAAAATTTTGGAGTACTAATTCACCCCTCCCCTCTCAGTACATTAGCTTTCCATGTTGGGCCTAACAGACATTTCAATACTTATCATCTTATACATTTTTTTTTCTCTCATTGATTGTAAAGAATTTGACATTTGTATTCAAATTATTCATCCAATCTATCATATACTTAAATAACATTAGTGGCTATTATTTTTCTTTTCATTATGTGACATTAGTAGCTTACCTATTAGAAGCTCATTGTCATTCATGATACTATAGTTTCACATGAAATCATACTTTGGAAGCAACATAATAGCCTATTTTTGTCCCATATCTTGTCTCTATGTATGGGGGAAAGAATGATTTCAATAGTCTCTCCTTCTTAAGATTAAAACTTTCCCTTTTGTGAATTAGTGTCTTCTATAAGGATCTCTTATTGATTGTGGAGGTCTATATCCCTGTTGGGGATCTCCTTCCTCTTATTGGAACAAGTGTCCATAATGAGGATCTTAAGCACATATCCTTAATCGGGACCTCTTCCTTAGTGTTGGAAGTCTATAATCATCAATCAAATCCTTTTCTTCATTAAGTGATATCTTTTATAATAAACCCCTTTTTTATGGTGGATGTGTTTATCCCTAATGAGGATCTCTTTCCTTCTTTTAGAAGAGTGTTTCTTTTATAAATGATCCCTCTTTGATGTCATTGCCTCTATTCTTGGGGGGAAAGGGTGATATTAAATCTTCTATCTCTTTTTCTTCAATGATTGGCCTTTCCTTTGTTGAGTTTTATTTTGCCATTTGATGCCATTTCTTGCATAGAATATGTGTGTTCTTTGTTTAGGACCTATTTTCTATATGAAATAATACATCTTTCATGAACAATTTTCCCTTAGTGAAAGTGCACAATTATTCACAAAAATCCACTTTTTCCTAGATACTTGAGAAGGTGTGTATTCTTATTTTCCTTCTCCTCTTATTAAAGATGTTATCTTTATCAAAGATCCCCTCTATTATCAAAGATTTAAGTCTTTAGATAATGATATATTCTTCCTTTCATCTATAAAAAAGACCCCTTTACACTTGTTACTATTTCACAGGTAATTTTTTTCTCAATTATGTATCATGCTCTTAATCTTTTTCATCATGAGCTAGAGGACTCCGAGTTTTCCACACTATTGGTTATGTCAAAATCATGTTTCAGTTCTCTTTCTTACCAAATTATTCTCCATTATTTTTGATCTTGTATCAAACCTTGTTGTGAGAATTTATCATCAATTTTCTTTCACAATTTGATGTGGTATACATGATACCCTATTTCAACTCACTAATTAGCAAGACAAAACAAGGGAGCATATAGATAACCTCTAATTTCATCACTCTTAGTAAGAATTTAGGTGATTTTCTGATTTCAACTAACAATGTGGTTTTTTAAGATGCAGATCCTAACGTTGTATTGCAAATATTTTTGGTCAATTCATTTGACATCTTATCGACATATCGTTTTTCCCATGAATTTTTACTTATCTATACTTTAGCTTGCATATGCATGTAGTGTCATGTAACCACTAAAGTGGGAGTTAAATGTAGCATCGTAAATTGTACACCCTTAATTAGAGTTGTCCAATTTCACTCTTAGGTTGGCACCCGACTTAGTGTGTTGCATTTTCAATTTTAAAATTCATTTAATCATTTAATTAATTAAATTAATTAAATTTAAATTCACCTCTTATCATTTTACATATTATAAAATTTGCCACTTAACCTTGAGTTTGCCCCTTTTTCAATTAATCCTAATAAAGTCCTAATTTTGACCTTCAAGGTGCATTTTCGCATATGTGAACACCTTGAATTCACACACCAAGATAGATTTGAATTTGTATTCATGATACCTTGCATCCCTAAAAGTTTGGAAAAAGGTTGGCTAGACTGGTGTGACCACCACACCGATCCCCACTTTTCCTCCTCGAATTTTGGGATCTCATTTTGGTGGTATTATAATGTTCAAATCCCACTTTGTGTGAAATTTCATCAATTATAGGTCACCTTATGATCGAAATTAAAGTTAGAGTTTCATATATATAGCCTTTTATTTCCTCATTTAAAGGATCCATTCACTAGCAATTGAAGGAGACATCTTATGAAGTGAAAGTGTAGGTTTTATGTGGAGTTTACAATCAAAAAATTAGTCATCAATCATGGAAGCTTAGAGATATTGAAGAATAATAAGGAGATCATCAACTATTGATTGGCTTGTGCCTCTCTCTTAGAATTTGGTATGGTTTTATGTTATTTCATATCTCTATGTGAGTTTTCAGATCTACATATCATTCATTTTCAGATTTACATTATTTATTTAAATCCATATTGCATTTATGATTTGAAGAACTTACATTACCTTCATTTAGGTTTTTTTACTCCAAACATAGGGTAGAAATCTAGTTTGCATCTTAGCTCATATGAATCTTACAAACACATGAGATTATAGGGCACACACACACTTTTCAATACATTATTGGCTATTTGTGGGGATTAAAATCACCAAAACAAGGGGTTTGACTAAGGAAAACCCTATATAGCAACAAACACACCATTTTTCAGCTTGTAGGTGTAGTTATAGGTTTCCGTCAGAGTGGGCAATTTCTAGGAGATCTCAGTGAGTAGACATAGGTCTATTTGCATAATTTGGACCTAAACCTCTGGGACCAGAGTGCCCAATGTTCAGGTCTTGGACCAGAGTTCCCAGTGCCCTGGTCCTCCCTAGCCAAGTGCAATTTTTGGTAGATAGAGCTCAAATCACTTCAATTCCTAGATTTTTACGTTTTAGCTCAGTACAATGATAGGGAACAAAGCGCCTTGTGCCCTAGTCTAGCTCAATCATAGTCAGATTTCAGTATCAGGTGCACATCAGAATTCCCCCCTTAGATCTGTAATACGCATCTCAATTTAATTTCTATATCGATCTATTATTGTAGTTAACATAGTTTGTTTCATACATTTCATTGGCCTAATTTGTCATTGCTTTGTATTTGACTCATTTAGCTCATATCAGCAAAGGAATAGAAACCCTAAAGGTATTGCTTGAATATCTTCCATAAGAGTAAGTCAAAATGAATCACCTCCTTAGGCTCTTTAGTATTCCAATGTATGGAGGAAAGTGGGATTAGGTCCTAGTTTACTTGATCCAATTTTCCACCATCACATTTTTGTGAACCTGACATGTCCTATGCTTACATCTAATTTTCATCTTAGATATGATCTGTATGCACTCAAACATTCATTTTAAAATCATTTCTTAAAACATATAGCTTATGTACTTTCATTAATTGTATTGGTTAGTTTATATACTTGCACTTAGTTAATCACATAATTGCTTCATTGTTTAGACATTTAGTTTACTTTCTTTACTTACATTTTTCTTTCATTGCATTTTGTAAAAAAGAAGGTTGTTTTCAAATATTTTCATGTTGCCAATTTTTTTTTCATGACACTACCCCTAACCCCATTCCATGTCATCAATCTTAAGGTGACATGTCAGCATTTGGCCAACTTGTCTTTGCATCATAATAGTTTCTTTGATCTTGTTGTAACACTGCACCCCCTTCCTAACAATCCTACTAAGGACATTTTGAGGCAAAAGGATGATTTCAATAACACCTTTATTAATGATATCCCTTCTAAAGATGAAGCATTAATAAATAGTATTATTCACCAAAATAAGTACTCTTAGGTGATGATTGGGGTTCCTTAGATTTTACACCTACCTTTATAGGAGAATATTAAATACCCCGAAGAGAGCCTAAGACCAAAAAGCAACCTACTTTGTCCAAACAACTTACTAACTATTTTGTGGCTTCTTCTAATTCAAACAATTCTTCAAAATCGTCTTATAACATTGAGACCTATGAGGCCCCACCATGTCTCTTTGACATGGAATCCCTTTATGGTCTGGGTTTTCACATCTTAGCTAAAAGTGGATATAATGGCAATGATTGTGGAACAAATGAACAAGGGATTAAGGTTACTTTACAAAATAACATATGTGAAGCCTCATTTGGACTCGGATATAATCCTTTAAATCCCACTGAAGCATCTAAAATACCATCCCCCAATGTGGATGCCATATTTAGTAGTGATAATGAATTCATCTTAATTAGATCATCCTCTACATCTCTCAACACTCATTCCACCCATAAGGAAATCATGATGATTGACAAGTCTCTTTATGCATCTTCCCAAGAGATTGACAATCCCATTTGTGAGGCTTTTTATTCTATTCATACCCTCTCTTATATGAGTGAGGCCCTAATGAATTATACCTATCCCTCTCCTAAGGTTTATTTTATGTATGAGTAAATTTGTGTGCACAAGGAACATGACTTGGAGGCCTATTCTTCTCCTAGAAACTACTTTCTTGATCAAGACATTTCAATACTTATCATCTTATACATGTTTTTGCTCTCATTGATTGTGGAGAATCTAATATTTCATATTCAAATTATTCATCCAATCTATCATATTATTTACTTAAATAAAGTTAGTGGCTATTATGTTTCTGGGTATGTGCAGGATCATGGTGTGCCAAAATAGGCCCTTAAGTGGCAATGAAATTTTAGAAAATCAGAGTTATGCAACTTGACATGAAAATTTGAATAAGTTGCCAATGTTATTTTTAAAATATGTAAGAAGAGAATCTATAGAAAATTCAATGCAGTTTATAATCTACTAGTTGTTTTTTGAAAAAAGAAAAACACATTTGATGAAAATTTCAAATTTCAATGTAGTGGTACTAAAATTTTTGGAAAAAGATAAGAAGTAGGCGTATGTCTGACCACCCTAATCACAATCAAATCATAATATTTTTTTATAATATTTATAATATAAGTATGAGACTCATGTCCGGATGTGACACATATTTTTCTATAATTTTTAATAAATTAAATAATTATTTATGAATTTTTTACTACACGTTTTCAGAAATTCAGAAACTCCTATGTCTGACCACCTTAACTTGGTAAAAACCTTAAGAAATTTTATTTTTTAAATTTTTACATGTAGTAGACAAAGCATAGGCTGTGACACATGTTTCGGATTCAAAAAATGTTATACCGTTTGAAAGTTATGAGTGTTTTTTAATCAGTCTATCAATTAGGACTTTTGTCAGAATTCAATTAGAAAATAAATAATAATTATTTATTAAAGTTGAAAGAAGACAAGCCTTATATTGTTGGAAGACTGAGAACGTCCTTAAAAAACCCTTTTTGTTTTATCAATTTTGGCTATAAAAAAAGTCGTCAACCACCAGTGTAAAGTCTGGAAAATCAAGTAATACTGAATAAACACGTGTTTTCATTTGACTTTCCAGGCTTGTCATTTCCAAGCTAAATCCCAAAGAATTCCTGAGCCAAAATTTGAAATTTGAAATTTGTAAAACAAAAACTGGATATCCGATTTTAGTAAGTAAATTCAATAACTAAATTTGCACATAATTAATCTATTGTTTATTAATATATTAATATATAATATATTAATATACAATATATTAATTTATAAATAAATTAGTATATGATATTAGGGAGAGGGAGAGGGGGAAGTGGGGGCAAGAGAGAGAGAGATTAGGGCAGAGAGATAGAAAGATAGAGATTAGGAGAGAGAGAGAGAGAGAGAGAGAGAGAGAGAGAGAGAGAGAGAGAGAGAGAGAGAGATTAGGAGAGAGAGAGAGAGAGAGAGAGAGAGAGAGAGGGGGGAGAGAGAGGCAGGGGGAAGGGAGAGAGGGAGAGATAGAGAGAGGGAGGGGAAAGGGTCATATTGTGTCCTAAGGGGTCATATTGTGTCCTATGACCCATTAGGACACCATATGACCCCTTAGGTGTCAAATTTTTGTAAGCAATATTGGCACAACTTTTTATATTGTATTAATGGTTCATCTTGCCACCTTATGACACACTATGACCCCTTATGACACCATATGGTGTTGTTAGAGGTCATATGGTGTCCTAAGGGGTCATGGGACACCATATGACCCCTAAGGACAACATATGACCCCTTATGACACCATATTTAGTCGTTATGAGTCATATGGTGTCCTAAGGGGTCATATTGTGTCCTACAACCCCTTAGTACACCATATGACCCCTTACGACACCAAATTGTGTCATTATGGGTCATATGACCCTTGTAAGACACTATATGACCCCTTAGGACATAGTATGACCTTTTATAAGTCTATATAATGTCATTATGGGTCATATGACCCCTTCTAACACCATATGGTGTCATTATGGGTCCTATGGTGTTCTAAGGGGTCATATTGTGTCCTACGACCCCTTAGGACACCATATAACTCCTTAAGACACCAAATCGTGTCTTTATGGGTCATCTTATGTCCTAAGGGGTCATATTATGTCATATGACCCCTTTAATACACCATATGACCCCTTAAGACACAATATGACCCTTTACAACTCTATACAGTATCATTATGGGTCATATGACACCTTATGACACCATATGGTGTCGTTAGGGGCCATATGGAGTCTAAAGGGGTCATGGGACACCATATAACCCCTTATGAAACCATATTGGGTCGTTATGGGTCCTATGGTGTCCTAAGGGGTCATATTGTGTCCTACGACCCCATAGGACACCATATAACCCCTTAAGACACCAAATTGTGTCGTTATGAGTCATATTGTGTCCTAAGGGGACATATTATGTTATATGAACCCTTTAAGACACAATATGACCCCTTAAGACACAATATGATCCTTTGTGACTCTATACGGTGTCGTTATGGGTCATATGACCCCTTATGACATAATATGGTGTCGTTAGGGGTCATATTGTGTCCTAAGGGTCATGGGACACCATATGACCCCTAAGGACAACATATGACACCTTATGACACTGTATTCGGTTGTTATGGGTCATATGGTGTCCTAAGGGGTCATATTGTGTCCTACGACCCCTTAGGACACCATATAACCGCTTAAGACACAAAATTGTGTCTTTATGGGTCATATTATCTCCTAAGGGGCCATATTGTGTAATATGACCCCTTTAAGAAACCATATGACCCCTTATGTCACAATATGGCCCTTTACAACTCTATATGGTGTCGTTATGGGTCATATGACCCTTTACAACTCTATATGGTGTTGTTATGGGTCATATGACCTCTTATGCCATCATATGGTGTCGTTAGGGGTCATATGGTGTCCTAAGGGGTCATATTATGTCCTACGACCCCTTAGGACACCATATAACCACTTAAGACACCAAATTGTGTCGTTATGGGTCATATTATGTCCTAAGGGGCTATATTGTGTCATATAACCCTTTACGACTCTATATAGTGTAGTTATGGGTCATATGACCCCTTATGACACCATATGGTGTTGTTAGGGGTTATTTGGTGTCCTAAGGGGTCATGGGACACCATATGACTCCTAAGGACAATATGTGACCCCTTATGACACCATATTGGTGTTGTTATGGGTCTTATGGTGTCCTAAGGGATCATATTATGTCTTACAACCCCTTAGGACACCATATAACCCCTTAAGACACCAAATTGTGTCGTTATGGGTCATATTATGTAATAAGGGGCCATATTGTGTCATATGACCCTTTTAAGACACCATACGACTCCTTAGGACATAATATGACCCTTTACGACTCTATAAGGTGTCGTTATGGGTGATATGACCCCTTATGAAACCATATGGTGTCATTAGGGGTCATATGGTGTCCTAAGGGGTCATGGGACACCATATGACCCCTAAAGACAACATATGACTCCTTATGACACCATATGGGGTCATTATGGGTCCTATGGTGTCCTAAGGGGTCATATTGTGTCCTATGACCCCTTAGGACACCATATAACCCCTTAAGACACAAAATTGTGTCATTATGGGTCATATTACGTCCTAAGGAGTCATATTGTGTCATATGACCCCTTTAAGACACCATATGACCCCTTATGTCACAATATGACCCTTTATGACCCTAATCTCTCTCTCTCCTCTCCCCTAATATTTCTCTATCTCCCCCTACCCCCTCCCCCCTCTCCCCTAATCTCTCTCCCCCTCCCCTAATCTCTCTCTCCCCTCTCTCCTAATCTTTCTCTCTCTCCCCTACTCCCTCCCTCCCTCTCCCCTACTGTTTCTCTCTCTCCCACTACCCCTCCCCCTTCTCTCTCTCTCTCTCTCTCTCTCTCTCTCTCTCTCTCTCCCTCTCTCCCCTAATATTTCTCTCTCTCCCCCTACCTCCTCCCCCTCTCTCTCTCTCCCTCTCCCATAATCTCTCTCTAGAATATGAGTATTGAAATTGGATATTGGATTTCATCGGATATCTGATTTCTGCCATTGCCATTAATGTGGCAAAAGTAAAAAAAAAAGGCGGCAACAGGAATAATTTTTGGGACCACAAATTTATACATTAAAATTGGATATCCGATTTAATCCGATATCTGATTCTATCAGATATCTAATTTTTGTAAATAAAAAAGAGCCCTATGGGCCATTTTGTGGATTCCAATGGCCCACATTCTTCACATTCTCTTTTCTGCCGACAATCACAGGTTTTCAAATAGGTTGAGACAAATTTGTGCTTTTGAGAGATTCTTAAAGTCAAATATTACATTATCAATCATTTAGGGGCATTTTTGTGGAGGTAAATGGGGAGTAGTAGTCATCGGAAGTCTAAACGCAAAAGAAAACTTTCAAATGAACAAATTGAAGTGTATAGAGAAAGAGATAGAGAAGGTCATAGGAGGAGAAGACAAGGTATGTTAAATATTTCTAATGTTACTTCAAGTGAAGAGGAAATTGAATTTGAAAATATTGAAAGTGATACTGAAAATGCTCAACATGACATGAGAATGGAAAGTGAAAATTTGGGAGTTGACAATGAAGATGTCCATAATTTTGGTGTAAATATGAAACTTTTTGACATTGGAGGTGAAAATGTAGAAAATTTTGACATAGGAGGTGAACATGTGGAAAATTTTGACATTGGAGGTGAAAATGTGGAAAACTTTGACATTGAAGGTGGAATTGCTCAACCAAGTGAATAATATGTAACACCTAATTACTTTAGAAATGAAGACCCTCTCATGGATGAAAGACAAATTCCAAATCCAAGACCTTCAAGAACCCCAAAATGGTTACTTGAAATTGATGAGAACATTATTGCAAATCCTAAAGGCAAGAGGTCAACAAGAACTGTTCGATTGTGGGCTACACAAATTTCTGACCAAAATCTCAGCAATAAGACATTGACCGAGAAATGCCAACTTTTTGTTCAATTGCTAAAGATGATAATGATGAGACCATTGCTAAACAAATTGAAGATTCGTATGAACAAGAAGATGGAGAGAAATTCTATTATTGCCAAAAATCTATTTGATGCTCTCAATTCTATTGGAAAGAATACTAAGGAAAGAGATAAGAGAGTTGCTCGAAGAGTGATTACAACCTCCTTAGTAAGCCATTAATTGAGGAAGCCTCATCAAATGAGACAAACTTGTGTTGATTTTAACATAAACCATAAAACTTTGGATAGAGAACTTGCACAAAGACAAAGACTTGACGATCCACCTCAACATGATACATGGGGTTTTGGTGGGAGGCTTCCACACGTTGATAGAAGGTTGACTAGTTTACTCTTGGTGATGGTACATATTCCTTTGTGCATTAATGAGATTAAATTTTATGCATAAACACCAAGTTAAGTGAATTTATTGCCATTTAGAAATGACAATATCTACCATCGTCTTCAACCATGTAGAGAAATGCAGTGAGAAGGGCTTTAATCAACATGCGTCTTTCTTCAAAGTTATGCTTGTAGACTTTGCAGAGAAACTGGTAAGTTTCATAATTATACATCTTGTACGTCTTAAAAATGTTTCAAATTATCTATTTATAATTTGACAAAATAATTTGTATTAAGTGTTATAATTTGTTTCTTGTAGCACATTCATTCTGCATAAAAAGGTTGCTTATTTTGGTCTTCATTTATATGCAGGCATTGTTGTACGCAAGCTTTTCTCTTAGGACATGAGGATGTCTGATGCAGATGAAGTAGGATGTTGTATCTGTATATGGATGTGAATTGAAGTAACTTGTTATGATGATATACAATGTCCATGAGCAAATTGGTTTAGTTATATTGATGATATACAATGTATTTGTACATGAGTACATTGGTGTAGTTGTATTGATAATGATGAAAAATCATATTTGCATATTCATTCATGGATGTCACATGCAAGTGTAATGGTAATTATGTGTATAAAATACATAGAAATATTGATGATCATTATGTGTCTATAGTATAATGCTTGTTTATCTATATTTTTTCATTGAATGAGACTGACAGATTTTTTGCCAACTAAAAAAATGCCGCCCTAATAAAACCATAAGGAAACTTGAAAAATCGAGATAGTATTTTGTAGGGACCCCTCTCATGGCCCCGTAGGTTCAAATGGATCATTTACAAGTGCCACAGATTTCAAGTTAGGGCCCGTCAAAGTTTGACGATTTTTAGCACTTAGGGTGCTCAAGGGAAGATGCCGGTAGGGTATGACCTTGAGCGTTCGACCAAGTTGGGGGGGGGTAATAGGAGAATGCATAGGGTAATAATGTCTAACTATACATGTAGGAACCAATGGTTCATTATCACGATGAGCAGAACGAGAAATTGGCCACGTGACAACATTCGATTGAATGAGACTAACGATTTTTTTACCAACTGAAAAAATGTTGCCCCAACAAAACCATAGGGAACTTGAAAAACTGAGATAGGATTTTGTAGGGACCCCTCTTGTGGCCATGTAAGTTCAAATAGATCATTCACAGGTTCCACGTATTCCAAGGCAGGGACGGTCAAAGTTTGACAATTTTTAGCACTTAGGGTGCTCAAGGGATGATGCCAATAGGGTATGACCCCGAGCGTTCGACCAAGTGGGGTGGGGGAGGGAAATAGGAGCATGCATAGAGTAATAATGCCTAACTAGACATGTCAGAACTGACGGTTCATTATCATGACGAGCAAAATGAGAAATTGGCCACGTGACAACATTCAATTGAATGAGACTGACAATTTTTTTACCAACTGAAAAAACGCTGCCCTTATAAAACCATAGGGAAACTTGAAAAACAGAGATAGGATTTTGTAGGGACCCCTGTCGTGGCCTCGTAAGTTCAAATAGATTGTTTTGAGGTGCCACGAATTCTAAGTTAAGGGTCATCAAAGTTTGATCATTTTTAGCACTTAGGGTGCTCAAGGGATGACACTAGTAGGGTATGACCTCGAGCGTTTGACCGAGTTGGGGGGGGGATAGGAGAATGAATAGGGTAATAATGCCTAACTAGACATGTCAGAACTGATGGTTCATTATCACGTCGAGTAGAATGAGAAATTGGCCATGCCACAACATTTGATTGAATAAGATTGATGATTTTTTTGCCAATTGAAAAAATGCTACCCTAATAAAACCGCAGCGAAAATTGAAAAAACAAGATAGGATTTTGTAGGGACCCCTCTCATGGCCCTATAGGTTCAAACAGATTGTTTGCAGGTGCCATGGATTTTGAGTTAGGGTCCGTCAAATTTTGATAATTTTTAGCACTTAGGTTGCTCAAGGGACCACGCCAGTAGGGTATGACCCCGAGCGTTCAAACGAGTGGTGGGGGAAAAATAGGAGCATGCATAGGGTAATAATTCCTAACTAGACATGTCAAAACTGACGATTCATTATCATGCTGAGTAGAATGATAAATTGGCCACGCAACAACATTCGATTGAATGAGACTGGCGATTTTTTTCCAACTAAAAAAAGTTGCCCTTATAAAACGGTAGGGAAAATTGAAAACCCGAGATATGATTTTGTAGGTAACCCTCTCGTGGCCTCATAGGTTCAAACAGATTGTTTGCAGGTGCCACGGATTCTGAGTTAGGGCCCATCAAAGTTTGACAATTTTTAACACTTAGGGTGCTCAAGGGACAACGCTAGTAGGGTATGACCCCGAGCATTCGATCGAGTGGGAGGGGAAAGATAGGAGAATGCATAGGGTAATAACTCCTAATTAGACATTTTGAAACCGATGGTTTTTTATCACGATGAGCAGAACGAGAAATTGGCCAGGCAACAACATTCGATTGAATAAAACTGACGATTGTTTGCCAACTGAAAAAATGTTGCCCTAATAAAACTATAGGGAAACTTCAAAACCCAAGATAGGCTTTTGTAGGGACCCATCTCAAGGAACCATAGGATCAAACTGATTGTTCGTAGGTGCCACAAATTCCAAGATAGGGCCTATCAAAGTTTGAAATTTTTTAGCACTTAGGGTACTCAAGGGACGGCGCTAGTAGGGTATGACCCCAAGAGTTCAATTGAGTGGGGGGCAAAAAATAGTAGCATGCATAGGGTAATAATTCCTAAATGGACATGTCAGAACCGACGGTTCGTTATCATGACGAGCAGAATGAGAAATTGGCCACAGGACAACATTCGATTGAATGAGACTGACAATTTTTTTGCCAACTGAAAAAAAAGTTTCCCTAATAAAACCATAGGGAAAATTGAAAAACTAAGATAGGATTTTTTAGGGACCCCTCTTGTGGCCCCATAGGTTCAAACAGATTGTTTGGAGGTGCCACGGATTCCGAGTTAGGGCCCATCAAAGTTTGAAATTTTTTAGCACTTAGGGTGCTCAAGGGATGACATCGGTAGGGTATGACCCCGAGCGTTCAACTGAGTGGGGGGGGGGGAATAGGAGCATGCATAGAGTAATAATGAATTGTATTGTTCATGAAATGAATTGTATTATACTGTTCATTAAATAAATTGTATTGTATTGTTCATTAAATGAATTGTATTATTCATTATACAAACAACACTTACAATGAAATGAAATGAATTTTATTGTTCATTAAATAACCATTATTAACCATTGTTAATTATTAGATTGAAGATTAAATTTTTTCATGATAACACCATGCACACATGAGAAACAATTTATATGATCAAATATCAACTTTCGTATATATGAAAATGTCAAATGATTACAACTGTATGTCCATACACAAATATGGCATAAATGCCAACTCAAACAAAATATATGTCTATATAAGTGAATGTATGTCCATATACAAAATATACATGCCAACTAGACATGTAAGCATCCCAAAACTATCTATAACATCCTAAGCTACTGATGGATCATCAAAATCGATCCTCTTCACCGCACTGCTTGGCTCTAAAGGATCCTGCACAAGAAAAAACAAACCACGATTAAGATTATTTATATTATATAACTCACATTCGAAGAGTTAACATAAAAATGAACTATAATTGAACTATTATTGTTTACCTCATCTCCACGTTTTCTCTTCGGCTTTGCATGACTCTGATGTATGTCTTTGGTAGAGGAGGTATGTTTTTAATATTTTCATACACAACCTACATATGTTCACAAACATGACATTGATACAAGTTAGCATATAATTGTCACTGATAATAACGAATTATATCTACTAAACACAAAATAAAATAAACACACATGTACTCGAGGCATCTCTTCTTCTTCTTCTTCTTCTTCTTCTTCATCTTCATCTTCAGGTATAGTGGGTGTAGTCAACAAGGATGTGAAGCCAAGAATTCTCTGTACATATACAGAACAAGTATATGAAACTATCAATCTATGTCTAGACGTGTATAATCATTCTAAGTTATTTAAACTATTCATTCAATCATATTTGCATTCAATTACCTTTCCCTTGTCTCCAATTGCACTACCAGATCCTGAATCACACAACCCCACACTCATGCTACTTTTTCCCTACAAGAGTAAAATAAGATATGCATGCAAGTTACTACATAATCTAATTAATACCAATATAAATAATGAGCATGTATGTACAATAAAATACAAACGACTACGTGCAATAATATATGTACCGTAAAGCTATCAAGGCCAAATGAAATGGTTGACAAGGTGCCCTCCTGGATTTGTGTCAACTCCTCCTCTGTCATTAATTGTTAAATATACCATGTAAATAAAAATTAGTACTTAATATTATCTAGATTATAAATATTCATTTAAAATAAAGAATGAACTATGAAAATACAAATCTTACCACTACAACATCAATGTATGATGAAGGTGCCTCCTCACTTCTAACATGCGAGGAATCTCTAGAGTATCCTCTAATCTGTGTCATAACATCTATTCCATCGTGCATCTCATGCACCTCATAATCTGCAGTGTGCGTAGGAGGATCAACAGGCCGTCCAATTGGACCCAAGTATACGTGCCCACACATGACACAACTATGGGGCACACAAATGTGTGGAGTGGAGGAGGACATGCCAGTGCCACTAGATGCACCGCTACCATCAAAAGTTGGCTGAGCTACTGCCCCAGTCTAAGAAACCAAAAGGCTACTCAAAGAGTGAATAACTGATATGGTCTGTGATGCCGCCTCACAGATGATATCTGGATGCTGCACTGGAGGTGGGGGATCAACAGGAGAAGGGGGGACATATGGGCCTTGGACTACTCTGCCTGCCTCAAGTCTATTTTGGGGCATACCAAAACCCACACCCTAGAAAGGTTGGATGTCAAAGTAGTTCACATGTTTTCCTAAAACAAACTTAGCATACAATATTTTGATGAAGTAGAAGGGGACATCAAGATTGTTGTTGGGTGGTTTATCGAAAACCATCCACCAATGATCCCAAAAGTTTTTCACAATACCAAAATTTGTGCACCATTTAATAGAAAGTTTTTTTTTTGGGGGGTCTACGGGTTGACCAATGTGGGGATTCACAAACAATGCAACAATAGTGGCTTTGGATATCTCAAGATCCTTGATCTCCTTATAGGACAAGTCATCCCCATATTGTTCCCTCATAGAATCTCTCCACAAAAGAGCGACATTGTGCTCCTCAGTGATGGTTTCTATACTCTTTATGATCGACATGAGGTGATCAAACATTGGGTTCAAGCGAGGGATCCTACGATAGACATCTGCAATCCCCCTCAATTGGTTCAAATTTTGTGCAATTAAATCTTGATTTGAGGGGGGGTTTGGCAAAGGAGGGTTTGGTTGTTGTGGTTGTGGTTGATCAATGTTTTCACTGTTATCCCCCATTTTTAACCTAATTGAATGTAAACAATTCAATTTAGTTAACAAATTTGAACAATTTTGTATTTGATTTAAAAAAACCTAGTTTTCATGAAAAAAACATATTTTGAATGAAAAAACAAATAAACATTAAAAAAAATACAAAAATTTAAATGAAAATGATGGAAAACAATAAAAATCCTACCTTTTAATGTTTTTTTTTGCAAATTTGGGTCAAAAAATCGACTATTGAGTCCAACCGGATATCGGATTTTAAGAAATCGCGCAGCCAGTGGGTGAAAAATAACTCACGGGCTATCATAGTCCACTTATATTGTCTCATAAAATCAGATATCAGATAAAATCTGATATCTGATTTTATTGGATATCGGATTTTTATACTTTAATTATTTTAAAATAACATTATATTATATAATATAATAATATAATAATATATTATATATTATATATTATATAATATATTATATATTATATATTATATATTATATAATATATATTAAATATTAATAATATATAATGTAATATAAATTTAATATATTATATAATATACAATTTAATATAATAATATATTATATATTACATATTATATAATATATAATATATTATTATATATTATATAATATATAATATAATAATATATTATTTAATAATATATAATAT
Source organism: Cryptomeria japonica (assembly GCF_030272615.1). Taxonomy (NCBI): domain Eukaryota; kingdom Viridiplantae; phylum Streptophyta; class Pinopsida; order Cupressales; family Cupressaceae; genus Cryptomeria; species Cryptomeria japonica. The sequence goes on from NC_081408.1 coordinate 257,387,600, forward strand.
AATAATATTATATATTATATAATATGTAATATATAATATATTATTATATAATATGTTATTAAATAATATATTATTATATAATATATTATTAAATAATATATTATTAAATAATATATTATTATATTACATTATATATTATATAATTTATTTTTTAATTTAGAATTACTTATAAAAATCATATATCTGATATTCTCGGATATCCAATTTTATCCGATATTTGATTTGCTGAGGTGTTTACCATGCCAAGGTGTACTGACACCTAGGCCAAGCAAAAAGTCAACACGGATTTTCGCGTTTTTAGTCGAGTGGAAAAGGCTATTTTTTTCACATCGCCACTTTTTGGCCCCTCATGATCCTGCACTAACCCTTCTTTTTATTATGTAACATTAGTAGCTTAACTATTGGAGGCTCATTATTATTCATGATAGTACAATTCACGTGCAATCATACTTTGGAAGAAACACAATAACCTATTTTTGTCCCATCTCTTGTCACCATGTATGGGGGAATGAATGATTTAAACCATCTCTCCTTCTTAAGATTAAAACTTTCCCCTTTTTGAAGTAGTGTCTTCTATAAGGATCTCTTATTCATTGTGGAGGTCTATATCCTTGTTGGGGATCTCCTTCCTCTTATTGGAACAAGTATCCCTAATGAGGATCTTAAGTACATATCCTTAATTGGGATCTCTTCCTAGGTGTTGGAAGTCTATAATCATCCATCAAATCCTTTTCTTCATTTAGTGATATCTTTTATAATAAACCCTTCTATATGGTGGACGTGTTTATCCCTGATGATGATATCTTTCCTTCTTTTAGAAGAGTGTTTCTTTTATAAATGATCCCTCTTCGATGTCCTTGCCTCTATGCTTTGGGGGAAAGGTTGATATTAAATCTTCTCTCTTTTTCTTCCACGATTGGTCTTTCCTTTCTTGAGTTTCATTTCTCATTTGATGTCATTTCATGCATAGAATATGTGTGTTCCTTGTTTAGGACCTATTTTCCATATGAAATAATACTTTTTTTATGAACGATCTTTCCTTATTGAAAGTGTGCAATCCTTTCAATAAGAATCCACTTTTTCCTAAATATTGGAGAAGGTGTGTATTCTTATTTTCCTTCTCTTTTTTAAAGATGTTATCTTTGTCAAAGATTCCCTCTATTTTCAAAGGTAGATGTCTTTGGATAATGATCTCTTCTTCCTTTCATTTATCAAAAGGATCCCTTTACACTTGTCACTATTTAAGAGGTAATTCTTTTTCTAAATTTCATATTATTCTCTTAATCTTTTGCATCATGAGCTAGGGGACTTCGATTTCCACACCATTGGTTGTGTTAGAATCGTGTTTCAGTTCTCTTTCTTACCAAATGGTTCTCTATTAGTTTTGATCTTGTATCAAACCTTGTTGTCAGCATTTGTCATCAATTTTCCTCCACAATTTGATACGATTTAAACATGACACCTTGTTACAAATCACTAATTAGCAAGCCAAAAGAGTGGGGGCATATAGCTACCTTCGAATTTCATCACTCTTAGTAAGCATTTAGGTGATTTTGTGATTTCAACTAACAATGTGGTTTTGTAAGATGCGATTCCTAACGTTGTATTGCAAATATCATTGGGGGCTTCATTCGACATCTTATGGACATATCCTTTTTTCCCATGAATTTTTACTTTTCTATTCTTTAGCTTGCATACGCATGTAATGTCATATGACCACTAAAATGGGGGCTAAATGTAATGTTGTAAATTGTACACCCTTAATTAGGGTTGTCCAATTTCATGCTTAAGTTAGCTCACCCACCTTAGTGTATTTCATTTTGCATTTTAAAATTCCTTTAAGCATTTAATTAATTAATTAAATTAAATCTAAAGTCCACTCTTATCATTCCACATATTATAAAATTAGGCCCTTAACCCTAAGTGTGCCCCTTTTTCAATTAATCCCAATAAAGTCCTAATTTCGATGTTCAAGGTGTATTTTTGTATATATAAACACCTTGGATTGATGCAACGATTTTGATTTGACTTTGTAATCATGATACCTTACATCCCTAAAAATTTGGAAAAAAGTTGGCTAGACTAGTGTGACCACCACACCGGTCCCAACTTTTTCTCCTTGAATTTTGGGATCTTAATTTGGTGATATTATAATGTTCAAATCCCGCTTTGTGTGAAATTTCATCAATTCTAGGTTGGCATATGATCTAAATTAAATTTAGGGTTTCTAATATATAGCATTTTCTTTCCTCATTTGAAGGATCCATTCAATAGAAATTGAAGGAGACCTCTTATGAAGTGAAAGTGCAAGTTTTATATGCACTCTACAATTAACAAATTCATCATCAATCAAGTCTTCATCGACCTTGTTCATCAATCATGGAAGCTTAGGAGATATTAAAGAATAATAAGGAGATCATCGACTATTGTTTGGCTTGTACCTCTCCCTTAGGGTTTGGTTTGTTTCATGTTATTTTGATTATCTCTATGTGATTTTTCAGATCTACATATCATTCATTTTCAAATTTTACATTATTACTTTAAATCCATATTGAACTTGTGATTTGCAGTGCTTCATTTAGGGTTTTTTACTCCAAACATAGGGTAGAACTCTAGTTTGTATCTTAGCTCATAAGAATCTTACAAACACATGAGATTCTAGGGCACACACACTTTTCAATACATTATTGGCTGTTTGTAGAGGTGGAAATCACTAGAATAAGGGGTTTGACTAAGGCAAAACCCTATATAGCCACAAACACACCATTTTTAGCTTGCAGATGCAATTACAGGTTTTCGTTATAGTGAGCAATTTCTAGGAGATCTCAGTGAGCAAGAACAGGTGTATTTGTAGAATTTGGACCCAGACCTCTGGCATCGGAGCACCCAGTGCTCTGGTCCTAGACCAGAGCACCCAACGCCCTGGTCCTCCATAATCAAGTGCAGTTTTTGGCAAACAAAGCTTAAATCACTTCAATTTGGATATTTTCACTTTTTAGCTTTGTACAGTGATAGAGACCAGACCACCTAATGCCCTGGTCCAACTCAATCAGGCTCAGATTTCAGTATCAGGTGCACATCAAAATTATCCTCTCAAATTTTTAATCCATGTCTCATTTTCATTTCTATATCTGTTTGTTATTGCAGATAACATAGTTGCTTTCATACATTTCATTAGCCTAATTTGTCATTACTTTGCATTTGACTCATTTCCCTCATATCAATAAAGGAATAAAAACCCTAAAGGTATTATTTGACTCTCTTCCATAAGAGTAAGTCAAAGTGAATCACCTTCTTAGACTCTTTCGTATTCCAATGTATGGAGGAAAGTTGGATTAGGTCCTAGTTTATCCTATCCCATTTTCTACCATCACAAAAGGATCCTACCCTAGAGGTTCCCTCTTCCTTACCCTTTGAAAAGATTTAGAAGAATGAAATTTTAATGTCACTAAAGATTGTTGGAAGATGGATGCCTCACTTAATACTGTGAGGTTTGAAGATGGTGCTAGCAATAGCTCCTATTGTCTCAAGAAAAAAAGGTATGAAGACAAAAACAATAAGAACTACTCTACAAATTGCTTGAAGATGGATACCCCATTCAAGTCTGTAAGGAAAAAGGATGGAATACCATTATGTTTCGGTCTCAAGAAAGTTAAGTTAGGGGATTCTGATCCCGGTTATTTGTAAACCAAAATTGCTCTAGAGCACTTTAAACCACCCTAATGAGCTAGCTTGTTGTTTAAATTTTTTTGGTTTTGCTCTATTTTCTGTTTGGTGCAATTTTGTTGTCTCTCCTTTAGGTTGTTCCCTAATTTTTGTTGTACTTAACCTTTTATTGTAAAAGGTTCTAGGTCCTCTCAAAACCTTGCTTTTCCTATTCGTTCATGGTGGTTGGTGGCTTGCTCTCCAAGCATGTTTTTTGATGGTTTTTGTTTATGATCTATAAGGGTTGGGGCCCTTCTCCGCTTAACATAATAATAATAAGTAAATGGAAAGCATATCAAGTAGTTTCATGTACACTTATTTTTAAAACCATTATTACTAGGTTAAGACATTAAAATTAAGAATCACAATGAATCAATTGATGAGAACTATGTTTTGTTTCCTTAATTATGTCATTCACTAAGATTTAAATCCTCAAAATAACGATAAGCTTGAATTTGACCCTCAATGACTTTAACAAATTAGTTTACCTTACAACATTATAACTAAAAGATAACTCATAATTAAACGATATACTCTCTCATCATATTATAATTCACTATATAAAAACAGATAAACCAATATCAATTATTTGTTTTAAATTAATACGCGTTTATTCACCCTATCATGAAGAGAAGGGACACAAATTTCTTGTGGATGACGCCATTGAATTCCCACAGCCTCCCCAAAGTGTTCATATGAGGGGATTCAAAAGTCAACCTGGTGGGTTCAATTGCAGAGGCCGTTAGAAAGCAATTGGATATATACTACTTTAAAATAACAATATTAATATATTTTCTCCTTTAAATACAAAAAAAACCGTGTTTAATTGCTCTAGCAAATATTTTTTTAGTCTGTTTGACAAAATTTGGCTTCTTGAACAAGCAAATAAGAACAAGGAAGTCCCCCTTCTTGGAAAGAGTCGATATATATACACCACTTCTATGTTCTAGAAGCACACCGAGCAGTTCCCGGTCCAATCTTCCAACTGTTCTTGAATGCTAAATTTCATAAAAAATGTACTTTCATTGAATCCTTCAACAGATTAGGATATAACAATATAAACAATTTAGATTGGATAGTTCCTGGTAAATTCATGATATGGGCATATAAATCTGATACAATACAATCAATCTTACAGAAACCCATTACAAGAAATCCCATACCCATTTCTTATTCATAGCCTGTGAAAACTACTGTGAAAGGATGTATCAACAGCAGCAATATGCATATGGAGGAGGCCCAGGTTATGCTTCTGCACCTCCGGCCATGCAGGCACCATATCCTCAGTATCCCTACCAATCTTCCAGATGGTCCACAGGCCTCTGTGACTGCGGCCATGACTGTTCTAACTGTAAGTTTCTCTTGCTCCACCTATTCTGTCTTTCTTAACAGATATAACACCCAACAAATGTTGATGGAATATATTGTTGATCATCAGGCCTCCTGACATGTTGCTGCCCCTGCGTTACTTTTGGAAGAGTGGCAGAAGTTATAGACCAAGGCCGAACAAGTAAGTCAGTTTCATATATTGAAAATCTTTCGTGGAAAACCCATGAGAAAAGTAGATCATTATATTTGTCCAATTTAGTAAAGAAATTCTTAAACAGATCTGTAGATGGTTGTGTAAAACATGAAAGAAAATGAGAGGAAGGACTTAAATTTGCAGGGAAATAAGAATGAAATAAGCTAGACAATTTTGAGGACCATTTTTGTATGATTGATCTTTGTTGTGATATATATAATGGCAGCCTGCTGCACTCATGGGATTGTATACACTTTATTGTGGGCTGTGGGAGTTGGATGTTTGTATTCATGCCAATATCGGAAAAAACTTCGAGCACAGTACAATCTGCCTGAAGAGCCATGCGGTGACTGTTGTGTGCATTCGTGCTGTGAATGCTTCGCTGTGTCTCAAGAATACAGAGAACTTAAGCAGAGAGGACTCAATCCCTCCGCAGGTATATACCTACTGCAACTCAAAACTAAAAGAATTTGAGTGTTTCTTCGTACCCACAAACTCAAAACAATTTTTTTTAGTATTTCTTCGTACCCTCTAACTCAAAACTAAAAGAATTTTATGTTTTTTCATACCCACAAGCTCAAAACTAAGAGAATTTTAGTGTTTTTTCATACCCGCAAACTCGAAACTAAAAGAATTTTAGTGTTTTTTCATACCCACAAACTCAAAACTAAAAGAAATTGTCTTTGCTGTTTCTGAATTTGTTGATTCAGGTTGGGTAAATCCTGCAATGACTCCTCCACCACCCTTTCAAGGCATGTACAAGTGAAGCATTCTTTGTTGAATTGACGAAGGAAAGAAGTGATTCTGTTATGTGGCCATATCTGAAATTATCTGTGTCTCTAGTACAACATATGTAGTATTTTTGGGTTATTTTCTTCTGTAAATTTGTTCGTTTGGGGATGGACTTTGTTGAGCTCTGCATGTCCATCATCGCTGCAGGGACAATGTAATAATTAGTTGCTTTCACATTTGATGGGTGATTTAAAATTTATTTATTATTTTACATTTTCGTGGTGTTACGTAAGAGGTTTGAATCTTTGAATTGACCAAAGTTTGTTGAAATGATTTCAGAAACATCGGCCATATCTCAAAACAAGAGTGGCAAAGTCGCATTTGATGGGTCATTTAAAATTTATTTATTATTTCATATTTTGGTCGTATTACCTCAGAGATTTGAATCTTTCAATTGACCAAAGTTGGTTGAAATTGTTTTAAAAGCAACAACCATGTCATTTAAAACAAGAATCGCAAGGTTATTTTCAAGATCATATATTTATAGATAATCTATATGCTTATATTAATTTTAATTAAATAGTTTCGAAATGGTATTCGTTGATGTTTCTAAGATAGATGGATTTAAAATATCTATATAAGTTTTATTTTAATATGATATATCTTTTATAATATTAAATCTAAAAGTTATTCAATATTTAATTTTTCTTTTAAATCATTTAATGATTAAAAATAAAACATATTAACTTGTTTAATTATTCATACACATGTAAACTCTATATTAAAATTGTTTTGGTTTACTTAAGTAATTAAATTAAGGATCACAATGAATTGAATGAGGTCAATTGATGAGGATGATGCTGTGTTCCTTAATTACAACATTTACTAAGGTTCCAACCCTTTGAAGGTGTGATGGGACAAGGTTTGACCTCTAAGTGCATAAGACAACTTCTAATTTAGATATAAACTTCTTCATAATATTATTTAATTGATGATACAAAAATAATCTAAATATTGAAAAATAAATAAAAATTGTCAAGTTTAGAATTATAGAAAGATATCAAATGATTTGATTTTAATGTCAAAAGAGATTTACTAGGGCTATGCCTTTTCTTTGCTTATGTTAGTTTGAATCTTCCCTTATGTCATACTACTTCTTTGAAGAAAGAATTTGCATTGTGTTTCTACCTTTATTTTAGCATCACTTGAATTGACACACATATAAGCATATTTTCCTCTTCAAAATGGCCTCAAACTCCATTAACATAGTAATTATTACTCGTGGTACACGAGTTGCACTACCAGCAACAAAAGCCACAAAATTCATTGCCAAGGTCTTTCATAAGATATGTCTTCTAATACACCTTTAGATATGGTTCTTCCCATTCCAAATTTGATAGTGTGTAGCGCCCACCAACAAACCCCAGGGAAACTTGCTACAACTAGGTCCAAAAGAGTGGAATAATTTTTTTTTGTTTACTAACAAGGTTACATCTAACTCAATCTAGACATTAAGTTAATGATTTAGCTCAATAGTTTAAAATACAAAGTTAGGTGTTTATCTGTTGCTCCCTACATTATGTTACTAACACAGGAGAAGGCATGTTTACAAGGTTTAATAACTTAGAGGGTTCCAATGTTTCCCTAGGGTATTGACATCACTGCTAAGTCCTACACCATTTATGGTTTATGATCGATACTTTAAATTTTCCATCGTCATATTAGTCCACTCCTATGTTCTAATGATTTAACCTTATCATGGAACACAACTACAAATGCATGTATGCATATTAATCTATATCACACACTTCACATGATATGCTACTATTGTTGTTCACTAATCAATGCATCTACCAAGGCATTCTCATTAACCTACTTATGCAATCTACATGTTCATAATGTCGTTTATGCAACATTAGGTTTATGGCAGCCATATCACAATTGTATAAATTCTCATTTAGCTCCTAATGATGTCTACTTATTAAGTTTCATAATAGTATTCAGCAGTAGTGATGTTCTAGTTTTCAAGCATCTAACTACATCTTCAAGAATCTTGTATTTCACATGCTTTACCAATGATAGTTTAAGTTCTTCGTTCAATGCCATTGTTCATATCATTGATCTCATAAATGTATGCTAACATCTACTTAGTTTACATCCATATTCATATGAAAATATTGAAGGTACAAGCATTAATTCATTCCATTGCTAAATAAATAACATGAAAGGAGTAACAACATCCATTTTCCATCATATCTACATATCTACTATTTAACATTTAAAAACCACACAAAGAATCGTATTGCTGATTTAACTATTTGACAAGATACAATTCAATTACAATTAACTACCCTATCTCATAAACTAAGCATGACAACTAAATTCATGTCATATGAGTTCAAATTAAGGAATATGTATGATTAACAAATAATGAGACACTACTAGCAAGGGTATATCATTTTCTTCTTTCTTTCTACTTACAATTGATTAACTCATATTATTACTTCCATTTTAATGTACCATCTAAAGTAACTCATGAATACTTATAGGCTGTTTTACATAGTATTACAATCGTGAGTATTGCTCACTTCTTATACAACATTCTTAGATTATTACATGATTTGAGTTTATCTACCATAAGGTGTACACTACATGAATCTGCTCCAAAGGTTCAAGGAAACATGAAAAAGGCTCCAAGTCCACGTACAAAGACAACACCAAAGAAGAGGGAAAAACCCCTATGGCAAAAAGCTCCAACCACTTGACCAATGTGGAACTTACACAACCACCCACAAGCTAGGAGATGTCTCTAGGTCCTAAATCACACACTAAACCAAGGTTGATGTTGTACCAAAGGAATCTGACACTAAGTAGCCTCCATACACATAACCACGCATCAAGAAAACAAGAGAGAACAAGAGACTTTCAGAGGTCGATAAAACATCATAACAAGAGTACAAAAGTAAGCGAATGACTCACATGTACAAGGGAGTGTCATCACACGCCAACCAAGAACAAGGCACTAGCCTATGGCATGCAGAGCCATCTCCACCTTGAGAGAGAGACCAAGGGAGATTAGCGTACCGTCTCCATGGTCTTCCCATGCTTAGCCTAAAACATCCTGCCTAGGACTGAATCATGAGGCACTAATAAGTTATTATCTCTTTAAATTATCTCCCTACCCATACACATTCATTAATTAAATATCACTTGATTAAAATATGGTAAACTCCCTTATGCCCAAAAGGTCTAGACTTCACGCATCCATACAAAGAATCTCATGAAATTCTATCTCTCATGACCCCCAGGTGTCATAAAGGAGCCCACTCCCTCTACATGGATTCAAAACATTAATACATGAGGCTCTTACACAAGTAAAAAAAAATCGGATACAACGTCAACAATGCCAAACCATGACACACACATACCTAAAAGAATGAATAATAACACATGTGAAAACATGAGCCTCTTAACCAAGGAAATACGACTAACTCATGATACCATTGCTCTAAAACACATCAACATCGCGAGGTCTTCACACTCACTACCACAAAATCACCAATATGGTTATTTTCTCCTCATAGAAAAATCATCACGATGGCATGTCAAATGGGCAAGTAAATATCATGATATGCAAATAAGACAAAACTCACATTAATCATTGGTTTAAAACAAATGACACAAACGGCCTCCAGATGCGAAATATAAACCGAAAAGACTCTAAATTTGGGAAAGGTGCACTCAATGGGCAATCCATATATACGATGGAACGAGGGTATACTCACATTTATATAAATATTTATATATATGTATATGTCCAATAACATCTACTATTTCAATTACATAATAGGAATGATAACAATTGAGCCATCGATAATACATCGTATTATAATTTAATATTGATATTATCATCTTCTAAATGTCATTTAACGATTGACACTTAATCATTATTTTATCACTTAAATGCTTATCCTAATTATACCCATTAAATTAATATCTACAATAATCTTTTTTTTTAACTAACATATACTGTTTATTATATATTTTTATTGATTAAAAAAAAATCACTTTAAATTAAAATTAAATTATTTTTAGATAACTTAAAATAAAATATGTTTAAAAATTAATAAATTAAATTTAAATTAAACAAAATTAAAATAAATAAATAAATATATATATATATATATATATATATTTGGTTTTACGTGGTGCTGTGCACCACGATATGGAGGGTGTCGTAGAACTTCCATATCATGGGGTGCTGCAAGCACCTCACACCCCATGATATGGGGTTTAAACAACAGCCGCCCCCTGAAAAAAAATTCACTATTTTGATTAAAAATTTTTTGTTTAAAATTTCCCTGTTAAATTTTATTCTGACTATAATTAAATTTTTTTTTAAAACAATCTCCAATTTACATTAACAGTCATGGTGCCAAAATAAAAGTAGTCCATCTGGAAGAGAATAAGGTTTTAACAACAAATCAAAATGTAATAATAGAGTCCCATTTTCAAAATTTCTTAACTGGAAGGACAAAGAGGGTTTATTCAGATCTGATTTTGAAATCAAGGGTTCTTTTTTTTTGTTTCCTTTCAACAACAGTTTGTAAACACAATGTATTCTTCTACAAGTCAAATCCCCATCAAATGCATTCAAGATTTGAACAAATAGAAAGGTAAAAACAAATATTTCTTTTTCTAATCTTCTGATTTCAACTCATGGAAGGAAGGAAAACAAAAAAAAGAAACAAAGAAATACAAAGCCCTACCTCTTCCTGAAGAAAATGATAAAGAGTAAATTTGGGCAGCAACAAATCCACTAATAACAAGCCTTCAACAACTCTTCAACCTCCCCAAATTCTTCAGCAGTCTTCCTCCCTCCAAAACCACCAAAAATTCCCAGAAACATGTGTAGAGAAAGAATCCCCCCAAAATGAAAACCCTAGCTCTTTTTGTCAAGAGAAAATGAAATAAAATAAAATAAAATATTAAAATGTCATATCTCATTCTATGGGATTTTATTTCAAAAATCTATCCTCTCCTTGAGTTTTTAAAATAACTTTAAAAAATACGAGACTGGATATTAGAATAAAAGTATAATAAGTGAAATATTAAAATCTATTTCCTCTTTTTTTTGTCATCCAAATTACGTTTACTTATATACATATACACACACTAATTTGAAATCGACAAACTACCTTCATTAAATAATCGATTCCTCAATTTTCAATTGAATAAAAATCAAATCTGATATTAAATAAATAATATAGTTAAAGTAATCAAGGCAAGCAAATAATTAAAGAATAAAATCGCTAAATGACAATAAAGTCAATAATGCAAAAATAGTAAATAATTGAAGATCATTAAATTTTAATAATTTTAAAATAACAAAATTACTAATGAAGTCGTAACTAGTATCAAGCAACCACTCAACATAGTCAAACAAATGCCATAATTAAATACATTAAATAATAAATCAATCACTACTCAAGCAACGTAAATAAAATAACTAAATGATCAACTAGCCATACCACATACTCACAAGTCATGACGACGATGATGACATGGACAACTGGCCAAGACTTATAACAAGGACTCGATGCCAGACCTAGACCTAGAGTGTGGGAAGGGAACCAACAACATCTTCGAACCACATATTGCCATTAGGAAGAGGCATGCTCACACTTGTCAAGCCAGGGGAGTTCTCACCTGGTTTCCCGGGAGGAATGAATGCCTTAGTACCTGCAACCTTGCAACCACAAAATGATACATGTGCATATATATATATATATATATATATATATATATATATATATATATATATATATATATATATATATATATATATATATATATATACATAGATAACAGACAAGTGGAGGAATATCGCAACGACACATCTCGCTCGCAATGAGTGATGTGATGTTGATTCCCCCACGCATATAGTCAAACAATAGTCATACAATGGGAAATACATCTTACATAAATCAAAATTGGGGTTAGTATGTTCATCTCATCATAAGCAATAATCAGTGAAATGTATCTATCTAAGCATCAACATGACATAAATACATGTAACAATGAAACATCATCATGATATCTAATCACATAAGACCGCAACGAAGCATGAGCACAAGTCCATAATATCCAAAGTCACAAAACATACAAGGTCTATCAATGATCATCAATGAAACACACACATAAATCCAAAATACATCTATGCATCATGTGAATCCAGACAAGTACACCATATCCATCTCATAAAATAAATGTCTAATCGAGTCTATCAAAATGGAATAAGAGTTTTCTCAAGTGTGGGCATTTAATAGTGTATATCCATGGGTTAAATTTTTTACTTAAACCAACTATTTTGTTGAGAGGGCTCTCCTCAAATCATGCTTAAATATTAGGTGACCAAGGCCTAGGTCCCACATCACATTTAACTTGATGTTGTCCAAAACCTAATCAAAAGGATTTTTGATGCAGGAGAATCCCCGGTCTATGAGCAATCTTGCATCAACCAAAACTATTTCCTTTCAGTTTTGTTCTTGTTCAGTTCTGGTAGCAGTTTTTTGTGTTTTCCTTCAATGTGTTCTGGTAGTTGGTTCTTTTTCATTGCTGATCAAATTTTTGATTTCTAGGCTTGTTCTTGTGCATTATTCCAGATTCTCAATTTATTTGGATTTTTTTTTGGAGTGTTTTTCCTTCCGGAGTGACTGTTTCCTAGTTCCAAAGTAGTTTTGAGCTTATCGCTTGTGATTCCTTCTCGTGCAGAGAAAATCCTTTGCACGTGGATCCATTTGGTACCTTGCTCGATGTTCTTGAGTCCTTGGCCAACCTTCCTTTTGATCTGCACTCCTTGGTTGTTCTTTTCCAAAGGATTTTCCTTTCATTCTTGGGGCTGACCTATATGCACGTTTCAATTTTTTATCTTCGTAAATGTAATATTTTGTGGCCAACCCATATGTGTTCCAGAGGGTATATATATTGTTGTATGTGATCCTTAAGAGGTCATCGATGGTTATGAGCATCTAGTATTTGGATTTGAGATCCATTTGCCTCTTAGAGGTCGGGATTAATTGTAATATGGGCATGTTAGCCTGCATGTAACCAGTTGATTATCAGATTTTCTATGACAAAAATATGATGAAACAAATATCTGATTTTGCAATTTATCTATGTTTTTTTGTTGCTTCCATTGTATTACTCTTGTTTCATGATCTAGTTTGTTCTCTTTGAGGACCCACCGGACCATGGTTGCATCAAGTGGTATCAGAGATGGTTGTGAATCTTGAGGCATTCTTTTGGGTGAACAAATCACTGAGTTGAGGTAGACTGCGAGTGTGTTCGATAGATTGCTAAGTGTGAGGTAATCTAAACTAGTAAGGAGGTCATCAAGATGAGGTCATTGTACCAAAGCAAAGGAGGAGATGTCGCCTAGAAGAATGAACCCCCAAAGGGTAAAGCAGATGATGGAGGATTTCAAGAATGAGATGAGGAATGAGATCTGAAATGCATTGGCTAGTTTGTGGAGGAATCTAAAATCTGAGGATGAGTATGAATAGTCTGGAAAAGAGATTGAGGTCGAGGAAGTTGAAGGAATGGAATATGAAAGAGAAGAAATATTTCTGAGAGCAGTGGGGCAAGTGAGTAAAGTTCATAAAGTGGAGGTTTTGAACTTTTTCAAGACACTGAATCTAGAAGATCTGGTTGATTAGATCGAATATTTGGAGGACTATTTAGAGTTTGAAGATATTAAGGACCCATAGAGAGTTTGGTTGGCACAGACTAAGTTGAAAGGATATTGTGCCTTATGGTGGAAGGAGTTGTAGAGGGATAGATATGAGAATGGTGAGATGAAGATCACTCGATGTAGGTAGATGGTAGTGAGATTGAAGGCTAAGTTCATTCTGGGAGACTATGAGTTGGAGCTATTCAAAAAGTTGCAGAACCTGAAGCAGAGAAACCTAAGTTTGAAAGAGTATACTGAGGAATTCTACAAGGTAATGATCAAATCTGGATGTAGAGAGATGGATAGAGAAAAGGTGGCAAGGTACATAAATGGACTTGCATTTAACATTCAAAATGAGATGAGTATGTTGAAGATTTCCACAGTGGAAGAGGCTTGTCAATATGCTTTGAAGGTAGAGGAGAAAGTGAAAAGAAGAGAACAAAACAACCCTAGAGGAAAGGAGAGATAAGGGACAAATGAGTGGCAGTATAGAGAAGCGAAATGTTGAAGAATAATCAAAACCTAAGTGGAGTAAAGAACCAGATCAAAAGACACACAAAAAAGGTAGTAGCAGTACCAACAGATTATTTTGGGTAAATATTTCAAGTGTGGAGAAATCGGACATAGATCTTTTCAGCGCAAGCAAGGGATAGCAAGGAACTACATGGAAAATGAGGACCATGAAGCTATATTTACCTGTGAGAATCTATTGGAACCAGAGCAAGGAGAATCCCTTATGTTCAGAAGAGTCCTGATGGAGCAACACAATGAAGATATTGGATCTACTCAGAGGAAGAATATTTTCTGGATTGTGTGTAAATCTGATGGTAAGTGTTGTAAAGTTATTGTGGATAGTGGAAGTACTGATAATTTGGTATCTGAGGAGATGGTAGAGAATCTTGGGTTGAAGATGCTTAAGCACCCTTGTCCTTACCAAGTGAGTTGGCTGCAGGACGATCATAAATTAGAAGTAAAAGAGCAGTGTTTGGTGAATTTTAATATTGGAACTTTTAGGTATGAGGTCTTATGTGATGTTTTGTCTATGAGTGCTTGTCATGTTTTGTTGGGGAGACCTTGGCAGTTTGATAGAGGAGCTATCTATGACTATAGAAGAAACTTAATCACTATTGAGAAGGATGGGTAGAAGTTCACATTGGATTCTTTGAAGGAGAAAGAGAAGGAAGTCAGGAACCTTAGTCTTGAGAGAAGTTGCAGTGCTAAGAAAGTAGTTCAAAGGTGATACCGGATGGTGGCATAGATTTGTAGAAGAGTTTGATAGATAAGTCTAAAATTCAGAAGGAACCGCATGGCAGTAAGGTTATGGTGGCAAACTTGATGAAATCTTATGGCAGAATAAGTCAGAGTTGCATAAGAAAGAGAGTATCAGTTAGAAACAATGTGCAGGTCTAAAGCAAGGGAAGAGAAATAAGGAGAATCAGAGGTTAGAGAATCTGGTTGAGGTTCCAAAGGAGGAAAGGAAGAGGTTGGTAGACAAAGAAGATGTTTGGATTAGAAATGAGCATGGAGTCTATATCCCGAATTCTTTTTGATGTTCATGAGTTGCCTCTCATGGAACATTTCTTTCTACCTAGGGTGTCTGATGTAGGAGCATCCTCGGTCTATGAGTAATCTTGCGTCAACTAAAAATATTTCCTTTCAGTTTTGTTCTTGTTCAGTTCCAGTAGTAGTTTTCAGTGTTTTCCTTCAGTGTGTTCTGGTAGTCGGTTCTTTTTCATTGCAGATCAGTTTTTCAGTTTCCAAGCTTGTTCTTGTGCATTATTCCAGATTCTTAGTTCATTTGGATTCTTTTCCAGAGTGTGTTTCCTTCCAAAGTGACTATTTCTTGGTTCTAGAGTAGTTTTGGGCTTATTGTCTGTGATTCCTTCTCGTGCGGAGAAAATCCTTGGCTCGTGGATCCATTTGGAGCCTTGCTCGATGTTCTTGAGTCCTTGGTTAACCTTCCTTTCGATATGCACTCCTTGATTATTCTTTTTCAAAGGATTTTCCTTTCATTATCTTGATTTGTAGAAATTTGTGTTTATTATGATATCAATGGATTGATCGTGTAGAGCTAAGGATAGTATAGTTGAAGTAAATAGACTTATTAGAGGATTTATGAGTTTATTTAAGAATAAAGAGTATTTCATTTTATTATCGAAATTAGAATGTTATACATCTTTACATATACTATCTACAATCATAAAATCATACTTACTTATGTGTTGCATTAGTCTTGTCATTGATGTCAACACTTATCCTTCTAGAAATCTATGGTTATGTTGAACCAACACATTATGTACACTGGCAAGTTTAGTGACTTATGCACAGTCACCAGTATATTGTTCACCGACAGGTTATATTGTTCACTGACACTGATGATGACTTGTTTTCATCTGGAGATCACTTGATTATGTCGAAGACATGGTTTGGATACTTGGTTTTGATATTCTATTTAATGTTCTAATCGGGTTGACATATTTGTTGTTACCAACACATTGGTCTAGGTTATGGATCGATATGTGTTATCTATTCCAGATCAGCACAACACGTCATGGAGATGATTTATTGATTGGATATTGTTGTAAATGTATTGAGCCGACATGATGCATCGTGTCTTGACTTGTTTGTAATTGATTTTATTGTAATATTGTTAGTGAGCCGACCTACACATTTGTTCTTAGGTTTTGTATATATGTAAGATCTCAATTAATGAGATATAGGATATGGGATATCGTATGTAAGGTTATGGTATTGTAACATGGTGTGTGAATATTGAAGATCATATGAATAGACCATAGAGAAGGTTAAAGGAAGGTTTGAAGGTGATTATTAGAGCTTAACCGATACGGAATCTAGCATTGGAGATGCTATTTTGAGCAGTACTTATTCTAGGATTTAACCATCATACTGTAGTCATTGTGACTCCCATTTGAGTAGTGTGCTCTAGGCGGTTGGCCTTTCTACATGTGCAAACCCCATTTGTATACACATACTATCTGTAGTAGTATCATCTGATTGTGGGTAAGGTTTCCCACCGTGGTTTTTCCCCTTATAGGGTTTCCATGTTAAAATCTCTGTGTTATGTGTTGTGGATGTTGTTTCTCTTTTTGTTTCATACATTAAGTTTCACTCATATTGATATTAACTGCTAATCTGTTAACCAACATTAAGTTTGGTTTACTGATATTAAGTATCAAGTTTGATTAAGTTATAATTGGGTTGTAATTTATAGACAACTAATTCACCGCCCCCCTCTCAGTTGCCTTCCGTGTCCTAACATATGACCTTGTATATCTGGGTTAATCATTAGACCCCTTCTATCTACTCTCTTTTTCTATTATGCATATATTCAAAACAATATCTTTTGTCACTACACACACACCTCTCAACATGTATTCTTTCATCTATCAAATCTATTTTATGCATCATCCATTACTCTTTCTCTCATAACTTTGCCTATTCAAATCATCAAACATAACATTCTGACAAGATTCTTTAACATGCATTTTCTTATTTCACCAAAATATCTACTTACAAATCATATATATGTCTATAAGATTACCATCTTCATCAACAAGTTGAACATTGACAACTTGTTTATGTCTCCATTAACAACAATACAACAAAAAATGAAATTCTATCATTTAATCATCAATACAACAACAACACTTACACACAATTTGTAGAGTTAACACATCACTATGTTGTTATCATACATACGGTCTACAAAAGAATCATTTTCATATTCTATGCATACTCCAACCAACCTCTTTGAAGTAAGATTTTATCACTTTTTAAATCTTCATTGAGCAATTGAAAAATTATTATTTGAAGAACTGAACTGGCAACCACTCATCAAGTTTATGTCTTAGAAACTAACCATTAGTATTTGAAAACTTTAGAACTCAAATATCATACCCACTCATATTATAAATAAAACACCAACATTTGGGATTACCATAATGATTAATATTATTAACATTTGATACTCTGTTATTTAAGCCAAACAATAAACTTTTGATCACCATGAATATGAAGTTCATGTCATCGTAACCACTTTCTATCATAGGTTCCTGTCGCCAAATTGACAAGATACATAAACTATTATTGCAAGACTTTTGCTACAAGCTTCAACCATCATGTCTACGTGAAGAATTCAAGAGAGCATAATGATGAGAAGATATTCATTTCAAAGACCACTCTTCTATACATTACCTTGGACAACACTATTGACATCAATGACAAACCAATGGCAACACTATTCTATGGGGAACAAAAAACTCTCAAGAACCATTTTTTACTAGAGCTAAAGAAGCCTAGAATTGTATTTATAACTTTTTCAAGCCTTTTTGACTTGATTATTTCTTGTAGCATATTGTCTAACTAAGATATTGACCCAAAACTCCTATTAAATTTACCTTGATATGGAATGCTTTCATAGTACAGATTATTTTTATCATTTTAAGAGAAGAGAATTATACTATCTCTTTTGGTTATCAATTGATATTCACTTTACTCTTTGCACTACACTATGATTTTTTCTAATGTTCTTATGCAAATAAAGTTGCACTTTAAGTGGCATGGTTGTAGATGCTATTAGATCATTGGGGGGTAAATGCATGAACCTATGTTACACTTTCGACCAACTATGGGTAGTTCAACTAGACTACAACCAGGGCGTGTGGTGCTGAAATGGGGCCAGGAGTCTGGCCACAGGCCAGACCAGGTCCAATCGGACTATCAGTTATATAAACCAAATTTTTGGCCACCGACCCCCATTTGCACCCTAAGGAGCTTTGGGAATTCGATCAGACTTAGAAGGAGCTTATTTCCAGCCCCAATTTTTCTAGGTAGGTTTATTCCCCCCCCCCCTTTTTTTTGTTTTGTATTTGTAGTTTAAAAAATGTATATATTTATTGCTATAATTATTTTTATTGAATATTTTATCAATTTGTTCAAAAGTTTTAGAATGAAAATATTAGAAAAATATTAAAAAAAATTAAACCTTGCAAAATTAAAAAAATTAGTAGAAAACTATTAAAAAAGAATGCACATATACCTGCTAAATAATTAAATTTTTTTTTTTTCTCATAATCAAACATACATACACACACACACAAACACACATACATGCACACACACACAAACACACATACATATACATATACACATAAAAATACATATATATATACATATACACATAAACACATAAACACATAAACACACATACATATACACTTACATACATACAGACATACACAAACACACATACATATACATATACACATACATACACACACACACACATACATATACATACATACATACATACATACATACATACATACATACATACATACATACATACATGCACACACAAACACACATACATATACATATACATATACATATACACATACATACATACACACACATACACCCACATACACACATACATATGCATGCATACATACGCATACACATATACATACACATACACACATACACATACATGCACATGTACACACACATACACACATATGTACATGCATACATATATGTGTACATGTACAAATGTACGCGTGCATGTATGCATGTACATATGAATGTATGCGTGTATGTATGTGTGTACATATGCGTGTATGTGTGCGTACATGTGCAGGTATGTGTGTATGTGTATGTATTCATGAATGCATGCACATTTGTGTATGTGTGTATGTGGCTGTATGTGTGTGTGTACATGTATATATGAATATACATATGTGCGTTTATGTGTGCATGTGTGTATTCGGTTCCTTTAGGAAGTGTTCAATCAGAGATTGTTGGCATTATGTGAACCAGTTTGAGGACATAATGACATTGTATGTTGTCATTGATGTCAATATGCTGAAGAAGTGAAACCGACATATGAGAGAACCGGTAGAACAATGTGAACCGACATTTGTGCCAAAGTGAAGTGGTGTGTTTGTTCATGATGAACTGACATATAGTTATGGGAACCGGCACATGGAAGTGTTGTATGACTACCGGTTGGTAGTCTCAACTTCAGGGTTTCCAGTTTAAGTGCTTCAAGCCTGTGAGGCTCAATCGGTGACTTTGTGTGATGAGTTAGCATGGCAACAAAGAACAGATAGTGTTGCTACGTAAGCCTTGTGCGCGTGAAGGATCTTGCATGAAGGAGATTATTCCTATCTACCTCGGAAATGTGAGAAGTGTGTAAAAAGGTGATAACATGTGATGGGTTCTCAGCCGCCATGAAATCAGTGGAAATGGACGATGGAGAATGTCTTGAGATTGGATCAAGAACTACTGCATTTAATGTAGTGTGATCAACGGTCAGGATTGAACCATTTGAATTCCTTAACCTAAAAGGTTTAGGGTTTAGGGTTTATGCTACCAACCTATCTATTTTCCTATAAGGTCGATGTTGTGTCTCTTTTTGAGGTTGTTGGAAAAAGTTGTTTGTGTGTATCCAAGAGAAGGGATACGTGATTCTTGCTAGACCAAAAGGAGAGAAGTGATACTTGTAGAGTGTAAGTGCAGAAGGTGAAGAGGAGCTTGAGCGGATCTGCATTGGCATTGAGTGTTGTTGCCAGATCATTGTAATATCTGTTGATCTCTAACCACCTCAATAGTTGGAAAATCCCTTAATAGGGTAGCCTTAACCGGCTTGTTGTAAATCCTTTAACAGGGTAATTCAAAGCTATTGAGTTCAAAATCCTTTAGCTATTGAGTTATTGAAATCCTCTAACAAGGTAACCTTTAACAAGGTTTAACCCTTAAGAGGGTATTCTAGCCATCCCTTAACGGGGTGATCCCTAATAGGATTGGTTCCTAGCAGAACCTATTGTAATGTCTCTAACCGAACAAGGCTCCTAACATAGTGGACTTCTAAAGAGTTCAAAAATAGCTTGTGGGTATTCATCCCCACTGTGGTTTTTCCCAGTTGGGTTTCCATGTGAAAAATATGTGTGTCATGTGTAATGGTTTTATCTTGTAATGCTTTGCTATAGTCTGTCAAGCATATGATGGTTCTGTGTTTTATGCCTATCAATAAAACATGTTGAACTAGCTGTTATTATGATCTGATGATAGATTACCAGTTTATGCATAAGGGTGAAATGGTAGTGTAGTCTTGAGTTGAGTGAAAAGCTAAGTGAGTAATTGGTTAATGCTTGTCTCAGTCATTCTTATCTTTACCGGTTGCACTCTGTTTCAAACCGGTGTCACTATTTGCCAGTCATTTGAAATGTCTGCTGTCAAACTAGTTTAGGACTATATTTTTGTTTGTACTAATTCAACACCCCCCCCCCCTCAGTACCGGGTTAGTACTATCCATTCATCATTAAGTTATCAATTGGTATCAAAGCATCCTCTAGGTCCTCTATGCTATAAGCTTAACCGCTTGAGGTAAAGATCCTAGTCTAATGATGAAGAGGAAAGGTCCAAAGTTTAACATAGGAAATTTCAGTATATGGAAAGAAATAATGAAGATATACATCAGAAGCATGGGTGCTCAACATTGAAGCTATGTTGAGACTGCCTGTGTTGCTCCTACTGGTACCCTCACCGATGACCAAAAGAGAGAGATGCAGGAGAATGGGCAAGTCATGGAAGCCCTAATTAGTAGTTTATCTAACATTGAGTTTATTGATGTTCAGGATAAGGTAAATCCCAAAGAGGTATGGGATACTCTTGAAAATATCTATGATGGTGATAAGCATGTAAAACAGGCTAAGGAAGAAAGCCTTAGAGGGAAGTTTGAAGATATGCAGATGGTTGAAGGTGAGACCATTCAACAGTATGGAATAAGAATCAAAACCGTTGTTGGAGATATCAAGAGTGTAGGTGGTAAAATAGAAGATTCCACTGTGGTAAGCAAAGTCCTGAGATCCCTATTGCCGATCCATGCAATAAGGGTTGTTGCTACTCAAGAACTAAGATCAATAGACAAGACCAAGGTATCCCTAGACTCCATCATTGCAAAGTTGACAGCCTATGAGCTAAATAGTTTTGATGGTAGTGTTCAAAAGACTGAATCAACTTTTAAAGTTTCTATAGTACCATCTAGAAAAGGAAAAGAAGCTATCCCTAGTGGTGAACCAATACAAGGCAGAGAAATGGATGATGAGGAGATTTTGATGGCATTTGAAGCTCTCCTTTGCAGGAAACTTCCTAAAGGAACTGGTGAATACAGAGGTAAGCTACCTTTGAAATGCTTTTCTTGTAACCAGATAGGACATATTGTTGTAAACTGTCCTAATGGCGACAACAAGGACAAACTGGAAAGGTTCAAGAAATTCAAAGGAGGAAACCGGAGAAACTGTTTTGTGGCAGTTGATGAAGGTGTCATAGATGACAAATCAGAGGAGGAAGAAAATGAAGATATTGAGTTTGTTGCTATCAAGGAAGATGTGTTAGACAAGAAGGCTCTTGTCTCCCGGTTTGATAACTACAATGAGTGGATCATTGACAGTGGTTGTTCTCACCATATGACTAGTGACCGGAGCAAGTTTCTATCCTTGGAGGAGTATGATTGTGGTCTGGTTCGCTTTGGCAATGATCCACCATGCATGGTCAGAAGAAGAGGGTCTATCTCTCTGAATGGAAAGAGTAGTGCTGACAATGTGTATTGGGTTGATGGTCTTAGACACAACCTTCTGAGTGTTGCCCAGCTGAATGACAGTGGCCTCACTCTGGAATTCAAGAATGGAGTTTGCAGAATCAAAGGAAAGAATGGTGAAGTGGTGGCCACCGACATGCAGACCAAAGGTAACCTATTTCAGTTGAATGCAAATATAAGTACATGTCTTATGGCTAAATTTGATGATAGCTGGATATGGCATAGGAGACTCTGTCATGTAATCTTTGATAACATTGTGAAGGCTAGTAAGATAGGGGCAGTAAGAGGGTTGTCGGTGCTAAGAAAACTGGATAATACCTTGTGCAAAGAGTGTCAACTAGGGAAAATGTCTTCCTCAACCTTTAAAGGTAAATCCTTCATTGCTGACAACTTGCTTGATCTTGTGCATACTGATTTGTGTGGTCCTATGAAAACTAGAAGTGTGTAGGGTGATAGGTACTTCATGATTCTCACTGATGATTGCTCAAGAATGATGTGGGTCACATTCTTGAAAGACAAGTCTGAAGCCTTTGTAAAGTTCAAAGCTTTTAGAGCATTAGTGGAGAAGGAAAGCGATAAAAGGATCAAGTGCCTAAGAATTGATCAAGGAGGGGAATTCACTTCCGAGGAATTCAACAAGTATTGTGAAGAACATGGCATCAAGAGGCAATTGTCTACCCCCCGGATTCCATAGCAAAATGGCCTAGCAGAGAGGAATAACCGGACTATGGTTGAAGCAGCTAGAACCATGTTGATTCAAGGAAAGGTAGCTCACACCTTTTGGAGAGAAGCGGTGAGCACTGGAGCCTACATAATGAACCGGGTACTCATCAAGTAAGGGAAGGATAAAAATCCTTATGAGTATTGGACCGGTAAGACACCTATGGTTAGCTACTTTAGAGTGTTTGGTAGCAAATGTTACATCAAGAGGAGTGAACACTAGAGCAAATTTGATGCGAAATGTGATGAGAGAACATTCCTAGGATATTCCACCAAGACCAAAGATCTCAAGTGTTTCAAGAATAGGACTCAGAGAATTATGAAACCTCTAAGAAAATTGAGGAAACCAACAGAAGTGGTAAACGAACTAGTTGCAATCTTCTCGGAACCGGTTGATAGCCAACCAAGTACCAGTAACAATGTTCCTATACCGGAAAATGTAGATGCTAATACTGATGGAGATGAGGATGAAGAAGAAAAAGAAGAGGAATCTTTCAAGACCATTCCTCGGTATGTCAAGCTGAATCATGATCCTAAGCAGATCATAGGAGATAAGGATGCAGGAATTCTTACAAGAAGAAAGGTCAGAGAAAACTCACGTATGATCTCTGAATTTGAGCCTAAATCATTCAAAGAGGAACATAAGGATGAAGTCTAGATCAAGGCAATGGAAGAGGAACTTGACCAAATAGAGAAAAATGGTACATGGTCTTTGGTACCCAGACCAGAGCACAAAAATGTCATTGGTACTAAATGGGTTTTCAGAAATGTAGCGTCCTAAAATTGCGACACTTGCAATTTTGACTGCATTTGGGTCTTCACGATGGCGGTGCAATGTTGAACCTGAATGGAGACCCCGAAACCTACTTGTGACATCAAAAACTGCATTTTTCAACACCTTGGCATGATCCCTCCTTGCACCCTGCTGTCCCGGGAGGTGGGACCATGGCGCCCAACGCCCTGGTCCTTTGGGACTAGGGTGCCCAGTGCCCTGGTCCCCCAGGACCATGGCGCCCAGCGCCCTAGTCCCTGGCCCTATTTTGGGCCCGGTCTCTTTTGGGCATCGGGTCTTTAAGTTTGCAATTCGGGAAATAATGTTTCTAGGTCGGCCTAAGGTCGGGAAAATCAGTCTCTTAACCCTAATTGACAAGTATATAAACTACTTTTCCTCTCCTAGAAAGGGAGGAAGAAAAAGAAGCAAGAGAAAGACGCGGAAGCAATATTCAAACATTCAAACATTTAAGCATTCAAGCATTCCTTCAAGCAATTGAGCATTCTAAGTCTCCATTCAAGGCTAGGTGTTGCGTTCAAGACAAGGATTCAACCATTGAAGAGGAGATCACATACAACATACAACATACAACATACAACATACATTACACCTTCGCATGTAAGAATACAAACATTCTTACAACAAGGTATCAGTACTTGTTTACATTACAAACATTTACATTTACAAAATTCTCATTTCTTGGTTAATTCAAAAATTGGGGTTTGACCTAAAGGAAAACCCCTAATCCCTAACCCCCTAATAGTCCTCTCTTTTCTGTGTGTAGGTTGTAGGTATGTGGCTGTAGTTGAAGATCTGGAATCCTTGTGCAAAGACGAACAGATCCACCTTCGTTTCGCGGATTTTTCGGAGGACTGTGTGCACGCCGGGGGCCATCGTCCTATCAACTTTCACTCAAACTTGCAGAACAGCACCGTCTCGACATTTTACTGCTAATTCTAGGTCCGCAGCTTCATCCCATATCCCTATCTCTGTTTATAAGTGAATCTTTCTTGCTTCTACATACATTCCTAGTTCAATCATTCTATCTATATTCTTTACAAAAGAGGGTATCCTTGATGTCTTAACCCTTGAAACTCATTTTGAATCCAATCCTATATTGTGTGGGATTGGATCTTGTGGGTTTCAACTCCTCTTTTGAATGTAAAGTCTCTCCTAAGTGAAAACCATCAACCCTAGTGACCTCCCTTCTCTCTCCTTGGAGTTGGGGAGGGGAGAACAACTAGGGTTCGATTTTTCCCGCTTTACATTTTGGTGAACCCAATGTGAACATCATCATTCTGATTATTCATGGTTAGATCTAAAAAATTTGCTTCCTTAATTACATTTCAATGTTTGATCTTTTGCAAATTTTAGAGGCTAATTGCATAAAAACCTTAAAATTTTCTTTTTAGTAATTAAACTTGTGGAATATTTAATTGTTAATTCTTGTTTTAGATCTACCCTTCTATTGCAAATTGTCAATTCATATTTGTGCTTTAATTCTGAAAATTAAGTGGTTAAGTGCTAAAACCCTAATTTTTAAAACCTTCTTGATTCAACCTTTGACTGATAATTTCACTGATCAAAACACCTCCAAATCGGTTGTAACTTTGGATTCCACAATAAAATCACAATATATTTCATCCCTGAAAATTTGGAAAAAATTTGCGAGGACCGTGTGCACCCTGAGCGCCATCGTCCCTGACATTTTTTTCGAAATTTCGGGAGCTAGATCTTACTGTATTTTTCTGCTAAAATCCAGAATTTTGGCTAATTTTATCGATTTTAATACCTTCAAAATTAAAGTCAAAGTTGGTCTAGTGATTGCTTGGATTGAGGCTTCTAATCATTTAAAAATTGTTGAAATTGAAATTCATATCAAAATTGTGTTTCTTACAGTCCTAAATCTGAAAAGTGTGTTGGCATTCATTCGAAATTTCAGTGCTTTATTCAAATTTTTGCAGTTTGTGACTTTTGAAATTAAGTGTTTAATTGCAACAACCTTGATTTCCATTTTCAAAATTGAATTTTGCATGAAATTGAGTCAATTTTTAAAATTTCAAAACTTGCATTGCTTTTAGTATTCCCTCTAAAATCATAAAATTCAAAATTTCAGTTTCCCTCTCTTTTTCAAAATTCAAATTTTACATCTTTCAACAATCTTGGTAGGGTTCAATTTTGAGATTGCAACTTTAATTTGGCCTATCTACAGATCATAAAATCACTCAATTTTTTCAGATTAGCTTTAAAATCATCATAACTTTCATCCCTGAAAATTTTGAAAAAAGTTGTGAGGACCGTGTGCACTCCGTTCGCCACGGTCCCTGACATTTTTTCTGAAATTTTGGGAGATTGTCTTGATTGCATTTAACAGCTTAAATCTAGGAGATTGGCTGATTTTATTGAAATTTACTACCTCTAAAAAATTCAAAATCTTCTCTCTCTCTCTCTCTTTAGTGCATGAGTTTTACAACAATAAGCCCTACTTACACTATTTTCGTTAGACGAAGCCTTAGAATTAAGTCCTTCCAAGGTTTAATTACTAAGGAGATGGAACCTAATTTGAATGGCCTATTTAACGAGGACATGGGTAATTCCTCTAATCCTCTTAATGATGAAGAAGCTCTCCATGAGGTTTCTGTAGAACAACTTTCAAAATTGGATAACCAATTTGATGATTTTCGATAATGGATGTCTCAAGAATACCCCGATAGTCAAGCTCTTTCATTAATTGAGGGTCTAAAATGTATGGTTCAAAGTGATAAGAATGGAATTGACATTTTGCGTGGTATTGCACACATTGTGGATTCAAATGTGATGCCTATGAAGAGTTGTGCCGAAACTTTAGGTTATACACAACCTCCTAGTCAAGTTAATCATTTTATTCCTTTGACAACTCCTATTGCTAGTATACCTACTTTTACATCAAACATAATGACTACTTCAATACAAGACATTCCTCCTATGATCACTAGTCATGGGGGCAATCCTTCTTCTTCAATCAACCCTCTTCCTTCATTCAATCCAACTTCTTCATTCATTCCTTCAATGAGTGTCCCTACTTCATCTCCACAAATAAACATGATGCAAGGGGGCAATTCATTTAACCATTCCATTCCTCCTTGTAGTGTTCCTCCTTTCCAATCATCTCCTATGACTAACTATCATAGTGTCCCACCACCTTACTCTCAATCAATACCTTCTTTCAATAACATAATACCTCCATCACAATCTAACACATCTAATATGAACTCTTCGACTGAAGCGACCATTAACAATCTTGCACAAACTGTCTCTTCTTTGCAGCAACAAATTGCCTCTATGAATCAATCTAAGTTTAGTGTGCCCACATTTGATGTTGCGAGCCCACTTTCTCTTGACATTGTTCGGGCTATCCCCCCTAAACATGTTGAAATTCCGCATTTGGAGCTTTATAATGGTAAGGGTGACCCTCTAACACATGTTAAGACCTTTCAAACAATATGTACTGATTTTGCTTATGACCAAAGGTTGCTTGCAAAACTGTTTACTAGAACATTAAGAGATAAAGCCCTACAATGGTATTGCTCGTTGCCTTCCTATTCTATTACTTCTTTCGAACAACTTGCAAATGCTTTTATTCAACAATTTCAAAACAATATAAGTCCTAAAGTTACTTTGATTGATTTAATGCATTGTAAACAAGGTGTTAAAGAAAAAGTGACTGATTTCATTGGTAGATATAAGCATTTGTATGCTCAAATTTCTTTTCCAGTACCTGACAATGATATTCAAAGAATCTTTATTTCTAATTTACAAAAAGATATTAGAGAAAAACTTCTATTTTCTGAGTTTACTTCTTTCCAACAGTTGTGCGCAACTCTTCACAATTATCAACTGACTGTGAGTCAAATGGAACAAGCAAATCCTATGGCTCTGAGTGATAAGGGTGATAGTAGTCAACAACCATTCGGGAAGTTTAAACCAAACAGAGAGTCCATTAAATTCAATGAAAACATCATCAACAACAATGTGAATGCAGCATCAGGTGTGCCTCCTATTTCTAAGTTTTTCAAGAAAGAAAGAAAGTTTACTCCTTTGAATGAATCATTGCATAGTATTATGAATAAGTTATTGGAACAAAATGTGCTTACTCTTCCTCCTATAAAGCAAATAGATCCTGCAAAGATTAATTCACCCTATTTTGATAACAAATCTTTTTGTCAATTTCATCGTCATCCTGGGCATGATACTGAAAAATGTTTTGCTTTAAAGGGTAAAATTCAAGATTTGACTGATAATAATACTATCTCTATTTTTGGTGTGAATGATAAAGGCAACACATCTGTAGCTCCTCCTAACCAAAATCTTAAGATTTTTACTGATCCATTACCTTCTCATACCTCTAATGTGATTGATACTAATGATTCCTCTGTCTCACCTAATGATCTTGTGTCTATGACTCCGAATGTGATTAACTTTGTAGAGCAGCAAAAAATCCCTAAAGAACCTTCCATCACATTTGATTCCAGTGAAACTATCAGGGCACCTGATGGTCCTTTATATATAGTTGCAAAAGTCAAGAATACACCTTGCCATGGAGTGCTTATTGATCCTTCTTGTATGGTTAATATCATTACTGAAGAATTTCTTTTTACTTTGCAATTGAATCAAGTGATCTATGATGAAACAAATGTGGTTGTGAAATTATTTGATGCATTTTCTTCTCCTGCAATTGGTTCTATTACATTACCTATTGAGGTCCATAACAAATCCCTTGATGTGGACTTTGCTATTATTCCATCATCCGAACAATTTCGTGTGAAGCTAGGCTATCCTTGGCTATCTTCCATGAAAACTATTGCTTCTCCTATTCACAAGTGTTTGAATTTCCCCATAATGGTGAAGTTGTTACTGTCAATCATAGTCTCTTTAAACTAGCTGAAAGAACTTCTAGCATTCCTATTGATTATTTTTGGCCTAAACAATTCCAATCTCTTCCACCGCGAAGTGATCATCTTTTCAAATCTTATCAAAGGTGGAAAAAAGATATGATCCTATCTCTAAGTGAACCTAGAACACCCAAACTTGATATTCCTATCGTTCTTGAGAAGGAAGTTCTTCCTTTGAAAGATAAAACTAATGTCTTTCCTCAAGAAGATTCCCAACCCATCCCTATGAATGTGACTATGCCTATGACTAATAAACTTCCTAAAAGTAGACCTATACCTCCTCGTCATGAGGGGCTTGGTCTCCTTCCTAAACCAAATATTCCTCCTTTATATGGAGCAGTTCCTCCTCCTTCCTCTTATGGAGAGAAGAGACCTTCCTCTTCTCCTATTACCCAACCTAAGAGACCACAACCTAAACACCCAAGTGATAAGGATGAGAACATTCCTCCTCCTCAATCTTCTCAACTTCCTACTAAGACTAGACGAAATCATTCTGCACGTGAATGCCGACGAAAGTGTCATCTTAGAGCTCAAGCAGCTTCTTCTCAAACTTTGCAATCCCCAAAAACACCTTCAACCAGTATTATTCCATTTTCTCCTTAGCTGAAGATTGAGCCGAAATCTCCTAAACATAAGATGCATGATGGTCTTGATCCTATGCGAGTTAAAGATCCTATTTTTATAAATCTTGATGATGATATAGATGAAAATGTTATTCATGATGAAAATATTATTCATGATGAAAATGTTACTCCTGTTCATTCTGATAGTGAATATGAATATGTTGATGTTGATAACCATTTATCTAATGAATTTTCTAAAGCACTTATCCTAGCTCCTAGACAAGAACAATGTGGCTCGGAACATGAACATAGCCCTTGTTTGGATCTTGTGATAGCTCCATCTGCTGTGTTGGATGTTCCTCCTCTAGCATGTTTCCTGCCTTCCTGAAATATTGATCAGCAAGATCGGGGGGTAGATGACGTGCTGGACTAGTTTCATTAGCATAGCAGACTCTCTCCTCCTCTCTTGATCTCTTTTGTTACTTCTTCTATGTGTTATTCTCATTCTTCTATTTGTTGTCCTTAGTGTTGTCTACTTGAGGACGATGCAAAGCATTGAGATCTCTTTTGGTCTCTCTCATGTTGACTCAAAAGACACATGTGTTCCCTTCTTCTAGGTGACCTTCCTTGATTGGGGAATGAAGAACAATTATTCATACACACATATGATATACATGAATTATCATACAGCATACTGACCCCGAGGAAAGTGAAGTCACCTTGTCCTTTGTGTTTTGTGTCTATTATCCTTGGGCTTATCTCACACTTGGGGACTAAATCCTTGTGATAACGTGCTCCTTTCTCATTTCTTATATGTATCACTACCTTAAAGCAATCACCCCAGGTGAGGCATGTGCGATCGCTTTAACATAGGGGGGCATACATCCCGTTCATATCTTTTCAAGATACTTGAAAATTTCTTGACAAATTTAGCTTTGCCTTGAAAATTTCTGATATCTTTCTTGCATGACTCATAGTGAGGGAACCTTACTACTAAAAGTCATGGTTCTCCCTTGTGATCTTCCCTTTTACTTTTTCAATCGAAGTCGTAAGATCCTTAGTCCACTGGGGGCTTGGTGTATCTTGCCTCCTTGACGTGGTGAAAGTCTCTCAATGTTGTTTCCTTGTACTTTACCGGAAGTATGAGCGTACGCTTATACTCCCGCTAAAGTGGGGGCTAAATGTAGCATCCTAAAATTGTGACACTTGCAATTTTGACTGCATTTGGGTCTTCACGATGGCGGCACAATGTTGAACCTAAATGGAGACCCCGAAACCTACTTGTGACATCAAAAACTGCATTTTTCAACACCTTGGCATGATCCCTCCTTGCACCCTGCTGTCCCGGGAGGTGGGACCATGGCGCCCAATGCCCTGGTCCTTCGGGATGAGGGCGCCCAGTTCCCTGGTCCCCCAAGACCATGGCACCCTCCGCCCTAGTCCCTGGCCCTATTTTGGGCCCGGTCTCTTTTGGGCATCGGGTCTTTAAGTTTGCAATTCGGGAAATAATGTTTCTAGGTCGGCCTAAGGTCGGGAAAATCAGTCTCTTAACCCTAATTGACAAGTATATAAACTAATTTTCCTCTCCTAGAAAGGGAGGAAGAAAAAGAAGCAAGAGCAAGACACGGAAGCAATATTCAAACATTCAAACATTCAAGCATTCAAGCATTCGTTCAAGCAATTGAGCATTCTAAGTCTCCATTCAAGGCTAGGTGTTGCGTTCAAGACAAGGATTCAACCATTGAAGAGGAGATCACATACAACATACAACATACAACATAAGTTACACCTTCGCATGTAAGAATACAAACATTCTTACAACAAGGTATCAGTACTTGTTTACATTACAAACATTAACATTTACAAAATTCTCATTTCTTGGTTAATTCCAAAACTGGGGTTTGACCTAAAGGCAAACCACTAATCCCTAACCCCCCAATCGTCCTCTCTTTAATGTGTGTAGGTTGCAGGTACGTGGCTGTAATTGAAGATCTGGAATCCTTGTGTAGAGATGAACAGATCCACCTTCGTTTCGCAGATTTTTCGGAGGACCGTGTGCATGCCGGGCGCCATCGTCCCATCAACTTTTGCTCAAACTTGCAGAACAGCACTGTCTCGACATTTTACTGCTAATTCCAAGTCCGCAGCTTCATCCCATATCCCTATCTCTGTTTATAAGTGAATCTTTCTTGCTTCTACATACATTCCTAGTTCAATCATTCTATCTATATTCTTTACAAAAGAGGGTATCCTTGATATCTTAACCCTTGAAACTCATTTCGAATCCAATCCTGTATTATGTGGGATTGGATCTTGTGGGTTTCAACCCCTCTTTTGAATGTAAAGTCTCTCCTAAGTGAAAACCATCAACCCTAGTGACCTCTCTTCTCTCTCCTTGGAGTTGGGGAGGGGAGAACAACTAGGGTTCGATTTTTCCACTTGAGCAGATAGAGAAAAATGGTACATGGTCTTTGGTACCCAGACCAGAGCACAAAAATGTCATTGGAACTAAATGGGTTTTCAGAAATAAGCTGAATGAGGATGGCATAGTGATTAGGAACAAAGCCAGATTAGTGTGCAAAGGATATGCTCAAGAAGAAGGAGAAGACTATGGAGAAACCTTTGCTCCTGTAGCCAGATTGGAAGGAGCTTGTATGCTTCTTGCATATGCAGCTTTTAAAGGTTTCAAAGTATATCAAATGGATGTAAAATCTACATTCCTAAATGGTGTACTTGAAGAGGAGGTGTATATTAAAGAAAGAGATGGGTTTGCCCTATTTGAAGATAGTGACATGGTATGTAGGCTACATAAAGCCTTATATGGACTAAAGCAGGCACCTAGAGCATGGTATGAACATCTGCATTCCCATCTTATGAAGATTGGATTTGAAAGAACAAGTGAAGATAGTAATAACTACTTGAAGTTTGAAGGAGATCAGATCCTGATCTGTGAGGTATTTGTTGATGACATTATCTTTGGTGGAGATGACAAGATGAGTCATGAGTTTGCAGATGAGATGAAGAAAGAATTTAAAATGTCACTCATAGAGGAGATTAAATTCTTCATTGAACTGCAGATCCAGCAGATGAAGGATAGAATCTTTATCAGTTAGTCCAAGTATGTCAAAGAGGTGTTGAAGACCTTTGGCATGGAAGATAGCAAACTGGTTGGTACTCCGATGGTGACCGGTTGTAAACTATCTAAAGAAGATGACTCAGAATTGGTTGATGAGAAGGAATACTAATCAATGATTGGTAAGTTGTATTATGCAGTGCATAGCAGACCGGATATTGCACATGTAGTTGGCATTACTGCAAGATTCCAGAAAAGCCCAAGAGAATCTCACTTGGTTGCAGTCAAGCAAATTCTTAGGTATCTGAAGGGAACTGTTGACTATGGATTGTGGTATCCTTATAGCAAGGATTTCAACTTGAAAGTATACACAGATGCTTATTGGGCTAGCAATATAGATGACCAGAAAACCACAACCGGTGGTGCATTCTTTCTTAGTGGTAGACTAGTCTCATGGATGAGTAAGAAGCAGAGTTGTATCTCTCAGTCTACAGCGGAAGCCGAGTATGTTGCAGCTTTCATGAACTGCACTCAACCAATTTGGATGAAGCATGTATTAAATAGCTTCAAAGTTATTGTATCTGAACCGGTAAGTATATTTTGTGACAATACTAGTGCAATTAATATCTCCAAGAATTCAGTTTTATATTCTAGAACCAAGAACTTCGAGCTTAAGTATCATTTCTTGAGGGAAAAGGTTCATAACAAAGAGATTGCACTAGAACATGTTTCCAGTTAGGAGCAATTAGGAGACATATTCACCAAGCCTCTCCCAAAAGCTACATTTATGTACTTAAGAGGTGAATTAGAGGTGTTGCCCCTTCAGGAGGTAAACTAAAGATATATGCTCCACATCAGTCAGGTATTGCATAGTCAAATTTTTCTCTAGGATTGATGTGTTGAAGGATGCTACTCCTCAGGGAGAGCAGCATAATGGTACAGGGCAGCTTGTGCCTCCACTTTGGCATTATTGTCAAAGGGGGAGAAGATGTGAAGTGGAGAAGATATCTGCAGAAAATGGGGAGAAGATGTGAAGCAGAGAAGATATCTTTGTTTATTGCCATCAATGCCAAAGGGGGAGATTGTTGGCATTATGTGAACCAGTATGAGAACATAATGACATTGTATGTTGTCATTGATGTCAATATGCTAAAGAAGTGAGAACCAGCATATGAGAGAACCGGTAGAACACTGTGAACCGACATTTGTGCCAAAGTGAAGTGGTGTGTTTGTTCATGATGAATCGACATATAGTTATGGGAATTGGCACATGGAAGTTTTTGTATGACTACTGGTTGGTAGTCTCAACTTTAGGGTTTCGAGTTTAAGTGCTTCAAGCCTGTGAGGCTCAACTGGTGACTTTGTGTGATGAGTTAGCATGGCAACAAAGAATAGATAGTGTTGCCACATAAGCCTTGTGCACATGAAGGATCTTGCATGAAGGAGATTGTTCCTATCTACCTTGAGAATGTGAGAAGTTTGTAAAATAGTGAGAACATGTGATAGGTTATCAGCCGCCATAAAATCAGTGGAAATGGATGATGGAGAATGTCTTGAGATTGGATCGAGAATTGTTGCATTTAATGCAGTGTGCTCAATGGTCAAGATTGAACCATTTGAATTCCTTAACCTAACAACTTTAGGGTTTAGGGTTTATCCTACCGACCTATCTGTTTTCCTATAAGGTCGATGTTGTGTCTCTTTCTGAGGTTGTTGGCAAAAGTTTTGTATGTGTATCCAAGAGAAGGGATACGTGATTCTTGCTAGACCAAAAGGAGAGAAGTGATACCTGCAGAGTGTAAGTGTAGAAGGTGAAGAGGAGCTTGGGCAGATCTGCATTGGCATTGAGTGCTATTACCAGATCATTGTAATACCTGTTGATCTCTAACCACCTCAACAATTGGAAAATCCCTTAACAGGGTAGCCTTAACTAGCTTGCTGTAAATCCTTAACAAGGTAATTCAACGCTATTGAGTTCGAAATCCTTTAGCTATTGAGTTCTTGAAATCCTCTAACAAGGTAACCTTTAACAGGGTTTAACTCTTAACTAGGTATTGTAGCCATCCCTTAACTGGGTGATCCCTAACAGGATCAGTTCTTAGCAGAACCTATTGTAATGTCTCTAACCGGACAAGGCTCTTAATAGAGTAGACTTCTAAAGAGTTCAAAAATAGCTTGTGGGTATTCATCCCCATCGTGGTTTTTCCCAGTTGGGTTTCCACGTGAAAAATATGTGTGTCATTTGTAATGCTTTTATCTTGTGATGCTTTGCTATAGTCGGTCAAGCATATGATGGTTTTGTGTTTTATGCTTGTCAATAAAACATGTTGAACTAGCTATTATTATGATCTAATGATAGATTACCAGTTTATGCATAAGGGTGAAATGGTAGTGTAGTCTTGAGTTGAGTGAAAAGCTAAGTGAGTAACCGGTTAATGCTTGTCTTAGTCGTTCTTAGCTTTACCAGTTGCACTCTGTTTCAAACCTGTGTCACTGTTTGCTAGTCATTTGAAGTGTCTACTGTCAAACCATTTTAGGAGTGTATTTTTGTCTATACTGATTCACCCCCCCTCTCAGTACCGGGTTAGTACTATCCGTTCATCATTGAGTTATCAGTGTGTATGTGTATGTATTCATGCATGAATGCATGCATGTGTATGTGTGTATGTGGTTGTATGTGTGTGTGTGTGTGTATATATATATATATATATATATATATATATATATATATATATATATATATATATATATATATATATATATATATATATATATATATATATATATATATATATATATATATATATATATATATATATATATATATATATATATATATATATATATATATATATACATATGTGTGTTTATGTGTGCATGTGTGTATCTATGTATGTAGGTACAATATGTGTCTGTATGTACATGTATGTGTATGTGTATGTGTATGTGCATGTATTTAATTTTAATTTTTCTTTAAAGTAATTTGTATCAAATGTTTCAATTACTTCTAATTGTACTTTAACAATTGTATATCATTTTGAAATATGTTTGAATTAGTTTAAAATAGTTTTTTAGAATTAGTTTGAATTGTTTTAAATAGTTTTGAATAATTATTTTTAAAATTCTTTGCTTTAATAATTATGTACATACAAATATTTTCCACATGGCCTATCAGGCATCAGACGGTAGTGTTCATTGTGAGGGCATTGACTAGATATCTAGACAGCCTGGTCAAATGCCTTCTATTGATAGTGATGTCAGGGCTCGACTTTTTACCAAAACCACTCAGGCCCTACAATGTGCTGTAGACCATCTTCCGTCCACATTAGATTCTACCACTATCCGACCTAATAAGGAAAGGGCATAGACTTTTAGGTATGAGTTTCTACATATGATTGACTCTATTCAGACATATAATCCTTATGATGATATGTCCATCGATTCTTTTATATCTCCCTTTCTCGCAGTGTCACTAGCACAGTGAAATGGGAAACCATGAGAAGGGATGCATCTTCTACACAGGTCCATACTATGTTCCCCCATTATCAGGGCCCAAGGCCGCGTAATATTAGAGGATATTTAGCTATGAGATGCACTGATCCACTTGTGGCACCATTCATATATCCTAGATGGTTGGCAGCTCATCATATGTGGCCACAGAAGGATGAGTTGCCACTTTATTTCTACAAACAATTGTTTGCAGAGTTTCATACATGGGCTTATATGTTGATTATACATCTATACCAATGAATGCTGGATAGGGGAGAGGGAGGCTTAGTGATAAATTTAGATGACATGATGTACCAACGCTCATTAATAAACGAGCAATAGTTGGCCCAAACCTTTTGGTTCTACCAAAATGTTTGGAGTTATCACAAACAATAGATGCAATAGCTGATGATGTCAGGTGACATATCTACTCTAGAATTGCACAGATTGCTACTCAGGTCAATCGGATGACATCTGATCATGTTGGGAGATATTTGCTATGATCGCAGGGTACCATTATGTAGGCTACAGATGTGACATCTAGTAGTGGCACTAATCCTTTCGCCTATGTAGACATACCACCTCCACTTGACACTACATGGTTGACAAAGGTTGGTCCATTCTAGTGGATGAGTGCATTGTAAACTAGTGATTTATTGGATTCGTATACGCTTCTATCTTTGATTGTTGGGATCCCAGTCAAGGATGTACCAACACAGGTGAGACAACATGTACATGGAGGTAGAGCATCTTAGTGTGATATGGGGAGAGAGGAGGGAATTTGGGTGCATCCTACAACCCCTCCACCACATACATCAGTTGATCTCACACCTCCTCCTCAACCTACACCAGGCGATCTGACACCTGAGCCAACACGTCCTACGCCGCCGCCTCCTATTACTTTTATACCTCCTTCTTGACCTCATGCTAACTATACTAGTCTTCTTATTGACATTTTAGAGGATGCATTGCTAGATATAGATGTTGACCATGTGTCCTTCCATTCATATAAGGCCAGCAGGATCGGGAGAGCCTTCGAGTCTCATGAGGTACACGTTGTTTTTTCTGTACTTACGGTCATATTATTTATTTGATTTTAAATAGTGGATTTCAACTTCAAAATTGTTAACACAATTTGAATTTTGAGTTATATGCAACATCCTATTACATTGGAGACATTAGGAGATTTGCAACATCCTTTTGCTTTTGCACATGGTCACAGTCGGGTATACATTATTGTTTTCTGTAAGGTCATGTTATTTAATTAATTTTAAATAGTGGATTTCAACTTTAATTTTATTAGTTAACACAATTTTAATTTTGAATTATATATGATCTAGGTTCGTGGACCACGTTTGAGTTCTTCATCTCTGCTACTTGTGGCTCATGCACACTCTGGTGGTGCAGATGATGGATCAAACTAAATAAAATTTGCATACTTATAGTTAGATAATATTGGCATGTTCTTATATATACATGTGCTTATGTGTACTTTCTTGTGCAGGGACAACATTCAGGACATGGATCAGTGGAGGGTCGACTAACTTAGTTTATACATTATCATTGTTTGATGAGATTATATGTATGTAGTGCGTGTACTCGTTTTTTACATATATGTATTTAACACTTGTTTGATGAGATTATATACATATCAAACACTTGTACATGTTTGTTTATGTATCTGACACTTGTACATGTTTGATGCCATTATATACGTAACAGACACACTTGTTTGATGAGATTAATTATTTGTTTATTACACGTGTCTATGTGTCTATGTTATATTTTTATAATTAACTCAAGTTACATAGAATTGATCATGTTATTTTAGATGATAAATTTTGATATTGTGTTAATTGAATTGTTGATTTAATAAATTGAATTATTAAATCAATTCGTTAGTTTAATTGTTAATTGTTGGTTTGATTTAGTTAGTTGAATTGTTGATTTAATTATTAAATTAATCAAATCAATTCAAATCAAAAAGTGATTCAAATCAATTAATCAAATGAATTCAGATCAATTAATCAAATCAATTCAAACCAATTCAATGATTTATTAAATCAATTAGTTAGTTGAATTGTTGATTTAATTATTAAATTAATCAAATCAATTAGTTAGTTGAATTGTTAATTGTTGATTTAATTATCAAATTAATCAAATCAATTAATCAAATTATCAAGTCAATTCAATTCAACGAATTAATCAAATTAATTCAAATAAATTATTAAGTCAAATTAATTCAATAAATTAATCAAATCAATTCAAATCAAAAAGTGATTCAAATCAATTAATCAAATTATCAAATCAATTCAATTCAATGAATTAATCAAATTAGTTCAAATCAATTAATCAAATTAATTCAAATCAATTAATCAAATCAATTCAAACCAATTCAATAAATTATTAAATCAATTAGTTAGTTGAATTTTTGATTTAATTATTATATTAATCAAATCAATTAAGTAGTTGAATTGTTAATTGTTGATTTGATTTAGTTAGTTTAATTGTTGATTTAATTATCAAATTAATCAAATCAATTCAAATAAAAAAGTGATTCAAATCAGTTAATCAAATTATCAAGTCAATTCAATTCAATGAATTCATCAAATTAATTCAAATCAATTAATGAAATCAATTCAATGAATTAGTCAAACTAATTCAAATCTATTCAATGAATTAATCAATCCAATCAATTAATCAATTAATCAATCCAATGAATTAATTATTTATCAATTCAATTAAGTGATTCAAATACATCCAATGATTTAATCAAATTGATTAATCTAATCAATTAAAATCAATTAATTAATTCAATTCAATTAAGTGATTCAAATCATTATAAGATAGAATGCAACAAATTAACTCAAATTGAGCAAATTTTGATTTCAAAGCAGTTGCAACAAATAAACTCAAATGTACATGTGTACATATGTATATGTTGCAATTTAAAATAACTCGAATGTATATGTGTATGTATATGTGTACATGTGTGCATATGTATATATGTATAGCAATCCAAAAAATAGCTTGAATGTACATACGTACATATGTATGACCACCCAAATAAATAGTACACACACACACACACACACACACACACACATATACATATATATATATATACATATATATATATATATATATATATATATATGTATATGTATACATATATATATAGACATGTGGCATGGTCAAAAAAATACATGAGTTCACTTGTTCTAAAAAATTAAGTGAGCTCATGGTACATAAAATCTGGATCTTCTCTATCTTTTACTATCTCTAATATCCTTTCATTATCTTTGATAGGCAACCTCCATTTTTGGTGGCCACAACCTCTTTTTTGTAAAGTTTCAAAATGTAATCTTGTTGCTATAACTAAATGACTATAATGCAAAACTTTTTGGTTGGCATGTATTTAGTAAATGTAACACTATTGTTATCTATTTTTGTTTGTTGATAATAAGTACCTTCAACAACGACTGATTCAGTGGGATATTGTTGTCCATCATCATCTTCAACTGATTTTGACAATTTACATTTTGGTTTTGTGCATCGTAGTAGGTAATAATCAACACCTTCTATATTGTCAGGATCTGCAAGCATATCAAAAATATCACCTATACACAAAAAATTACAAACAATTAAATTATAAAGTGTATGGTAGAATGTAAAAAGTTCAAATTTAATTAAAATTTAAACAAAGTACATGAAAATGCATAAGGATATTTAAATAAAATGGAAGTGTACATGGCACAACTAAGTCAAAAACTTGTTCTTAATCAGCTGAATATATAGGATCATGAATATATACAATGTCACTTTCTTCAAAAGAAGGCAGTGCAACAAATTGTTTCATCTCCCATTATGAGATAAATCCATCTCTAATGTTCTGACATTGTTGAATATTTGCATTGTTTTCAATACAATCAACACAAAATTATGTTTTTTTTCTAACCTGAATCACAAGAGATTTTCTATGTCCTGTAGTCATCACTTTATGCAAACTTATAATTCCATTAGTTGGTTGAAAATTATAAGGATTGGATCAATCATTGTATTTAACTTCCCAAAAATAGTGTTTGTTGTATGTCGTGTCACGTGATCCAAAATGATTTTTGCACCATTCTACTATCTCACTTGAATTCCATATGTTGTTACCTCCAAGTTCATATTCGTAAACTACACGCTTCACACAGGCTCTTGCTCCATCATGCTCTCCTTTTTCATGTCCACTCTCAAACAAGTTCCACAAAAACTTTAGACCACGTTTATCATGTTGTTGTGATAACCAATTGAACGCTTTTGCATATTTAAATTGTCCTGTCAAGTTACAATCAAATCTATTATATTAGTTTACAAAACTTAATTATACTAGATAATTAAAAGACTACAAGAAATTTAATCAATTTTTTTGTTTACCAACACATCCATCCGACCAAATCTAATGTTGTGAAGCATTTATCTGATGATTTATGATATATTTTAAAAAATTCTCAAAACAATGTGCTACATAACTCCTATCATGACAACTATCATCACCGATATAAAAGTGAACTTCTTTAATGATAATGTGTTCATCTTCACCAGATTATACACTGTCCACATGAAACTCTGCATGTCTATACAAAACTTGTACAAAAATGGCAACCTACTCAGAATGATAGTATTGACTTTGACTCTCTGTTTGAGGACTGAATGTATATTTCTCAGAAAAGTCTACTATTGAAATAATACAACATGGAGGAAAACAATTTTTTGAGATATGAAACTGTTTTGCTTGCCATCTTGCACCATGACAATGTAGGATATGTGGATATATCATATTGTGAAATCTACACATAAACTCTTTGTAAGGAAATTCACTCTCTTTTAACATTATTTTTTTCTATTTAGCTCCTGATTTTGTCTAATATTTTTCATATTCAAATCTCTTCCATAGAACTTGTGCTGAAAGATCAATGTTCTCAATTTGTACTTCAAATCTCTACAGTCAACACATGTATTTTTATTTTTTATTTTTTAGGGGATGACCCTTTGGTGGAATGGTGGGGCTTCTTGCCTGTAGTATCTACAATCTAGGTTGAAACCCCACAGGTTTGTCTCTACCATGTTAAAAATGGAGCATGCTTTACATTGGGGAGAACCTTGGAGAAATAGTGGGGCTTCTTGCCTGTAGTACTTACATCCTTGGTTCAACCATAAAGTTATAAAGTGGAAAAAATCAAACTGGGGAGTTTTGGAGATTGTGGTGTTCACTACATGGATGCTGATGGTGCTTCAGGTGGTACAACCACCCTTTAGAATCCAAGATGGCTATTTGGTAAGGTGGTCCTCTCTTCTCCCAATCACATTGTTACAAGATTCTTTAATCTTAAGGATGGATCCTCCTAGATCATATCTAATATCTATGCTCCTAATTGGAGATCAGCTAGGAAATCTGTATGGTATTCCATTTGCCTTGATAGATCTCTCTTCCCTAATGAGAAATAGATCCTCCTGGGTGATTTCAATACCCCTCTTTCTAATTTGGAAAAATCTGGTGGCTTGCCAATTTCTATCGATAGCAGACAAGACTTGGCTGACATGATCAACTCTTTGAGCCTTTTAGATCTTGATCTTATTGGGGCTAAATTCATACCGACACTCAGAACATCGGCACCGACACAGAGAAAGGAAGTATACCGGCACAAAGGCCGACAAGATTTTTGATATATCATGTTTTGTTTATTATTTGAAAAACTTTGTAATCCGAATTGATATCATTGTAAAATGACTCTTATATATAAAAGAGATCATTGTAGACATTTTGTAAGGAAGTGATGTAAGCGAAAAAGTAAGGAGAAAAGATTAAGTAGACCTATTATGCAAAATATAGGTTAAGGAGTATATGTAAAGAACAAAGTAGGAACCGGTATCGAATCTGGCATTGAAGATTCTATTGTAAAAGAGTACAAGTTATTGGATTTATGTAATCCACATTGTAAGTCAGTGAAACTTCCCATTTGAGTAGTGAGCTCTAGGCAGTTGGCCTTCCTACATGTGCAGGCCCCTATTGTAAGTAATATTCTCTTATTGGCCAGTAAGTGAATATTGTGGGTCACAAATCCCACCGAGGTTTTTCCCACACTGAGTTTCCTCGTTAAATCATTGTGTTATGGTGTGATTTTCATGTGGTTTCTTTCATTTCTGTTTATTGCATTATTTCTTGCATACTAGTACACTGTTACAATATGTTCTTAATGTTTTAAGTTGAGAAATTCTTATTACTAGTTAGATACTGATTCACCCCCCCTCTCAATATCTGTGAGTGTCCTAACACACAGTGGGGAGGATCTTATTCAGGTTAGGCTTTATAGGGGTCTTATTTCTCTAGATTGGCTCCGGCTGACATCCTACAAACTCAATTCCTTAGCTCGGGTTGGATCAAATCACTTTCCCACCTACCTCACTGTCTCTCCATTGTTTGGTAGAAAGGCATACCCCTTCAGATTTGAGAAAATGTGGCTCATGGCTCTGGAAATCCAAGATAAAATTTTGGAGTGGTGGAATATTAATATCTAGGGAATGACTATGTTTCATATAGCCAAGAAGCTTTCCAATGTTAAGTCTAATATCCAACACTGGAAAAAATCCACTTTTGGCAACATCTTCAAAGCTAAACAAAAATCTCAAACTGGAACTTGCAGAGGTTCAAGAGCATATCCAAGCTTACGGGTTTTATATTGATGTTTTGAATAAAGAAATTGATATTTTGACCAAATTACATGATATTATCTCCAAATAAGAAGAATTTTGGAAGTAGAGATCCAGAGCCTTATGGCTCAATAGTGGTGACAAAAACACAAAGTTCTTTCATATGAAGGCTCTTAAGCACAGGGCTCCCAACAGAATCAACAAAATTCAGCTTGGGCAGAGATGGGTTGATAAGCATGATGAAATTTGTCATGAAGCCATCAATTTTTTCTCCAATCTCCTTTTTGTAGACGATCCCCTCGATCCTTCAGCTCAGATTGAAATCTTGTAGGAAATTCCCTCCATCATCTATAGGGACATGAACTTGGAGCTTACCAGAATCCCCTCCCCCGAAGAAGTTCACAATGTTGTTTTCTCTTTTGAAGGTTACAAGGTCCTCAAACCTGATGACTTCCCTCTTTTTTTCTTTCAAAAGTTTTGGCATATTATCTACTCTGATGTGGTTGCTGCTGCTCAATAATTTTTTGGATCCCGCTCTCTCTTGAAGGAGCTGAATGCACCTTCCTGGTTCTCATGCATCCCTAAGAAACCTGATGCCTAATCTTTTCAGGATTTTAGACCTATTAGCCTTT
Organism: Cryptomeria japonica; assembly: GCF_030272615.1. Taxonomy (NCBI): domain Eukaryota; kingdom Viridiplantae; phylum Streptophyta; class Pinopsida; order Cupressales; family Cupressaceae; genus Cryptomeria; species Cryptomeria japonica. The sequence continues at coordinate 257,430,790 of NC_081408.1, forward strand.
GCAACTCTATTTATAAAATTTTCACCAAAATTCTTGTGCTCAGGCTTAAGATTTTCATCCCCTCTTCAATCTCTAAACATCAAAATGGCTTTGTGCCCAAGAGGTAGATCCTGGATTCTGCAATTGTGGTTCGTGAGAACATCCACTCCCTTTCTATTAACAAAAAATCGGGTTTCCTCCTGAAAGTTGACTTGCTGAAAGCTTTTGATAGAGTTAATTGGTGCTTCCTCCTCAGAATCCTCAAGGCCTTCGGATTCAGAGATAACTTCATCCATATTATTGAGCAATGTGTTTCCACCCCAAAATTCTCTGTGTTGATTAATGGATCTACCTCCGGTTTTTTCTTTGGGTCTAGGGGCATTTGTCAAGGTGATCCTCTATCCCCCTTCCTTTTCATTTTGATGAGTGAGGCTCTGAGAAGATTAATTCAGAGGGAGGTCAGAAATGGCAATATTATGGGCCTTTGGCCCTCCTCTCAAGCCCCCACCTACTCTCACCAACAATTTGTGGATGACACTCTCTTGATGGGGGAAGGTTTGGTCAAAGAAGAAAAGAATTAAAAAAAATTGACTCTGAATATATATGAACATGGTTCGGGGAAAAAAATTAGTCTGGCTAAAACCTCCATCTTCTTCTTTAACATCCCCAAGCACAGGAAAGTTAAAATTGCCTCGATTATTGGCTGCAAAATTGGAACCTCGCCTGATTCCTATCTGGGCCTTCCCCTCTACCAAGGCTTGATTCCTAACTCTTTTTGGGCAAATCTTATAGAAAAATTTTAGAAAAAACTAGCAGGATGGAAAGGCGCCTTGCTAAGCCAAGTTGGTAAGCTCCAATTTCTCAAAGCCTCTCTTTAGAGCCTTCCGGTTGATGCTATGAGTCTTTTCAAAATCCCAACCAAAATTAAGGATAAATTGGAAAGAATTCAAAAAAATAATTATGGAATGGAACTGAATCCAAAAATAGATTACACCTTGTGGCTTGGAATCAAGTCGGCTTGCCCAAACTCATGGGAGGCCTAGATATCTCGAATTTGAGAGACTTCAATAAAGCCCTGATGTCCAAATAGCTATGGAGATTTCTTAAGGAGACTAATGAATGGACTGATATATTCAAACTTAAGTATCACATCCCTTATTTCCAAAACACTCTGGAAAATTATGAGCTCCCCAACTCAGTTTCTGATTTTTGGAGCACTATCTTTGGCTCCTCCAAAGTTATCTTGCATGGTTCCAGATGGATGCTTGGTAATAGTATCAAAATCGGGTTTTGGGATGACTAGTGGACTGGTGAGGCCCCCCTATCGGACTCTGTTTGGGCTCCCCCCTTCAAAGAATTATGCCTCAGAAAAATTGGCACCTGGGTGGCTGATTACATTAGAAATGGTGAATGGCTGGACCTCTCTTTTGTTGATAATGATCTGAGACCTATGTAATCCTAGTTGAATTGCATCCACATCCCCCACTCTCTTGGGGAGGATGAAGTGTTCTAGAACTTCTCCTCTTTTGGGAAGTTCAAAGTTGTTGATGCCTACAATTTCAACTCTAGATCCTTCTCCCCCTCCTTATTGGGTGGGTATTTGGAGCAAACTCCTAATTCCTAAAATTAACATCTTTTTCTAGTTGTTTATGCAGGGCAAGATCTCTACCATTGATAATCTTTGCAGAAGAGGTATTCCTCTCTCTAATAGATGTTTTCTCTATAAAGAGGTGGAGGAAAATGTTGGCCATCTCCTGCTACATTGCGCCTATACCAAAGATATCAAAAATAACTTCCTTAACATTTGGAACATTTCCTGGGTCTTCCCTATTTCTACTCAGCGAATGTGGTTTGAATGGAAATGACCTTGTGATAATCAGGCCTTAGGTGTTCTATGGAATTTATCTCTTCCTCATATTGCTTGGGGCATCTGGAAAGAAAGAAATATTGGAGTTTTCAGGGACGTAGAAACTCCTCATTTTGTTGTGGCTATTAGAATACACAATGCTATCAAAGAGAACTTTCTCCATGCGTGCTCCAGCAGAAAGAATGACTCCCCCATTCCTACTCTCCAGGAGGATTGGGATACTATCAATTAGTGGCAAATTGATTGGAACATTGCCAACCCAGTCGACAAAACAAAGCAGTGCAGACAAAATTTTGTTTGGCATCCTCCCCCTATGGGCTCAATCAAAATCAATGTGCATGGGGAAGATAAAGGAAATCCTAGGCCAACCGAGTGCTGGGGATTGGCTAGGAATCACTCTGGTCTATTGGTTTCCATGGTGGTGCTCCCCCTAGGTACCTAGATTAACCATTACGCGGAAGCCAGTGCTGCCCAAATTGGGCTACACATGGCTAAAAGAGAGGGATTTACTAAAGTGTGGCTGGAGTCCGACTCGCTAAACACTATCAACTGCTTGAGTGGTTGCAAGGATCCTAGTTGGATGATTGCTAGCCTGATCAAGGACTACTAAAATATAATCAATGATCTGACAGATTTCAAAATCTCGCACATATATCGGGAAGGCAATAAGGTGGCAGATTTACTAGCCAATCTTGTAGTGGGATACATGGCAACCAACTGGTGGAGTAGCAGGGATGCTTTCCCCAAAAATCTATGTGATCTAGCATGTAATGATTATTGCATTGATCAATGATCCCTCATCATGACATGACTAAGTTGATAGGGAAATGACTCTTTCTGGTTTTCCCTAATCCCAATCCTAGAAACCTCCTTAGCGACTAGTTTTCCTATCTCATTGTGTGGCTTTTCTGCTACTATTTTGATATCCTTTGGTTGTGGCTCATTTTCTGTGTCTAGTTGGCGATAGTGATCTCCTATTATCTGGCAACTAGGAGCATAATGGGAGTGGATAAGAACAGACAAGAACCCTCTACTTGCGAGAAGTTAAAAAATAACAAAGATGTCTCGTAGGAAGTGGTCAATGGTTGTCTCGTCCCCTACCTAGACCAACTTCATGGCCCCTCTCCTCTGATTACAGAGGCCTTTGTTAACGGATGGAAAAAAGGGAGTCTCAGGGCCTATGGTGCCGAATATCAAATAAATGAAACTTTGGTGGTGACGGTCACTGGTCTAGCTATGACTAGTAGAAGGTTTTACAGGGATAGAAAAACTGGGGAGGAGGACTTATCAAGCTTCTTCAACAAAGACAAGGAGCACTACAGAGTCACCAAGATGACTGATGACAGCTATAATAGAAAAGACTTCATTGCCCCATGGGCTGATATGGCTGAGTTTATAATGAGATATATCACCCTTGATGGTAGGTATGCAAGTATCTTCTCCTACCATATTACTATTTTAAATCATTTTTGCCATGGCACAATTATCTCTGTTCCCTACTATCTTGCCTACTCCCTTGAGAATAGCCTGGAAAAGCACTTGGAAAACCCTAGCAACCCTGTTCTTCATGAGGGATTGATTGTCCTTATCATGGAACACGCCAAATCCCTTGAAATTGTGCCCTCGCTTGCCAAGATTGGTCTGCCGACGGAGGTCCATGACGTCTCTGATTTGGAGATGGACCTGGACGATAGTGGAGTTCCTGTTGATGACCGTGAATATGAACCTATCGAGGAAAAAGACAAGATGGTCACTCCTGAGATGCTCAGCAGCAACAAACCCCCCAGATGGGCAGCCATTAAATACAAAACCATCAGCAAGTTGATCTCGAAGGCCGAACCCCTCACCAAAAAGAAAAAGCTAGCGGAGAAGGATCACAACCCGAAGATTATAGCCCAAGGGATTAAACTGGACATCCCTATCAATGTCCAAAAAGACAATCAGGGGAAAGATGGTAGTCTGATGAATGTTGTTATTAAAGCCACCAGAAGCTAGGAGCACTACTGGAAGTGGGTCGAGTGCAAAATTGATACCCTCAAGATGGGGGTTAAAGAAATAATTGACATTAACACTGCTTCCCCAAAACCCAGCAAGTCAGAAAAACTCATTATCATGATTTAAAAACTCTCTCAGAATGTTCAGGTTATGAAATGTAACCATGAACAAAGGATTGATAAGGTGGAACAATCCATGGCTAAGATTAAGAAAAATCTCAATAATTTGGTTGACATTAGTAAAGAAGCCATGAACAACAACATTGAGGGGCTGGAAAAGATTAACGCGATGGTTGCTGATTATAGATCCTTCCACAGTGACCCGGTGAAAGAACTTGGTGGAGATGATGTGGCTGCTGGAGACACCAAAACTAGGAGCAGAAGCAGCAACAAGGATACCTCCAGATTCATCATGGAGGAGCTTGAGGAAATCAACATGATTTCCATCCAAAAGAACAAGGATTTGGTGCTCTCGCCCAACCGAGAGCTTTTTTGCTTCAGCTTGTTTTTTTGTGTTTCTTTTGTTTTTGTTTTTGTTTGAGGTTGCTTTCCTGTTTTGCTATAGTTTCTTGCCGGTTTGGCTGTTGGCCGGCTATTGTAAAACTTTAGGTTTCGGGTCCTTGTAAAACATGTTTATCCTTATCAAAAACACATGTATTTTTGAAACTTTGTACATTGTATTCATCAGAGATTACTTTAGTGGCAAATATTCACCAATGGTGAATTTTTCACGTCGGCCATGTCAGAAATGGTGAATATTTTGTACCGACTGGGGGGGCATGTCGCCAGAACATTATCAATTTTCGTCAAAGTCACGGCCTGATCGCCATATGTTTTATGCAATTAAATGTTTCTATGTGACAATTTCGCCAATACAATATATGGTGGACACACGGTAAATTTAATTGTTTCTCCTACACTCTCTGAGGTTGCCTTAATAGATGACCTTAATTCACCTATAGGCATGTGAAGATTTGTTAGCCAGGGGGACCCGATTCGCCCGACATCTTGCCAACGCGTGTCTCCATTCACCCCAACTTTTGCCAACTATATTGTATTCACCTATTATTTGGATGATCTATAATCACCTCAAAAATTACATAAGTTATATTTGTACAACCTATAATCGCCTCGAAAATTACATAAGTCATGTTATAGTTACGCGGGATTCGCCAAATATTTTTATACCATATAAAATTCCCATGGAATTCGCCATATAAGGATTGGTATAAAATTTAAATACATGCAAAGATCAGATCTATCTCAACACAATCTGGTGGGTTCTAGGCTCTAAATTCTGATCAATAGCAAAGTTTCAGACCAAGGAAAATCATTGTTGTTGACTGCACTGGCGACTACTAGTGACCTAAAGCCTAAAGGTGAGCGATCATATTTTTGAAGTGGTATATTATACATTATAGTCTATTATTGCTTCTTCAACAAATTGATATTTTTTTGGTAGCCTTTATTTTGTTGGAGATGTCAAACAGGAAGAGGGGTAGGAAACCTAAATGTGGGGAAGGTCAAGAGAGGCCAACAAAAAGAAGAACGTTGTCTCCGTACTTTGGCATTGGAAAATATTGTGGTGAAAATCGGGAAGGTACATCATCACAAGTACAAGTACAAAATTCGCCACCTGCACTGCATGTTGAAGACGACGGCGAACCTAATATCTCAAATCAGGATGATCTTGAAGAAGATTATCTGGTAGATACCCAAGTTAGCCGAAATGATATAATCAACTTGGGTGATAATGCCATTGATGATAATGCACGGAAGGGGAAAAGAAAAGCCATATCAAAAAAGGATCGGGAGTGGGATATATCAGTGAGGAATTTTCAAATTAATTGGGCATCAAAGTATCTATTCATTGAACCAGTGGAGAATCCAATTGAAGGTGAGCCTCCAATAGAATGCAGGTGTAAGATTTGCACTTGGAAACATAACAAGAAAATTAGGTTGCAGCTAAAATTTGACACCATAGGAAAGCATATGGTTAAAGTTTATGAAAAACAAATGATAGACAGGGTTGAAAAATCAGTGATAAGATGGAAAACAAAGGAGGAATGCCAAAGAGTATTATTTTCATGAGAAATTACAGACGAAGTCTGCTAAAGTTAAAGGTTCTATTGAAGCTATTTTTGGAAAAGCAATGCAAATAGAACATCTAGGAAAAGCTTTTTAGTTAAGCGTTGTTTTTCATATTTTGAGCAGAGGGCGTTCTATGACAAATTTCCCATCAATTAGTGCTTTATTACACTTTTTGAAAGTTCCTAACTATCCTAATAGACACTGGTAAGTAAATAGTGGATGGGAATGGGTAGGTTTTCTTGCTGAGGTTGAAAAAGAAGATGTACAGGAAAAAATAAGAGAGTCAAACTTCATTGTATTTTCTTTAGACGAAGTTATAGCAGTAGACAATACTTGATGGGTATGCATGCATGTTTATACTGTAGAGAATCATACCTGCCAACCTCATCTACTATCTGTTGCTAAAATGAAGGAGAGTGTGACAACGGAAAATTTATTTCAACTAGTAAAGAGAAGTTTAATTGAATATGGAGGTATGGATGACATGATGGTAGCAAAAAAATTGGTTTGTGTTGGAGCAGATGGAGCTTCCGTAATGCAAGGTCACGAGAACAGTCTTTGTACAAAGATTGAAACTTCATTTGCACTGTACATTACTAAAATTCACTACATGGCTCACAAAATGAATCTAGCTTTTGGAATTGTGAGAAAGTTTGCTTCGGTTAAAAAAATTGAAATTTTAATCAGAGAGCTCTACTCACACTTTTGTCGAAGTCCTAAGCAATTTATGGAATTTCAACACTTTGTTGATGGATTAACTGATGGGAACAAGCTTCTCAAGGATAATGATACCGGATGGATCTCTTTGGATGGTCCAGCGCATTGAGTGTTTTCAGAATATCCATCCTTGGTTGGACTATTTCACACAACTCGCGATGAATCAGATCAACCAAAATTTCCTGAACTTCTTGGCAGGTTAAGTAATTTAGAGACACTCTTAACTTTAGCAGCTCTTCTACCCATGCTAGAGGAAATGAGGAATATTATGAAGGTTACCCAAAAAAGAGCTCTGTATATTGCAAAATATGCTACGCTGCATAAGATGACATGCATGACCCTCGACAATCTCTTTCGAAATCAACCAACACTATCTGATGAAAAATTTGTTAAGTGGTGGACACTCACAGATTTGAACAATCCTGATAACATTTTACAAATTGATGTAGAGGGGGAGGTATGTGCCAATGTACAGGGTGTTGATATACCAATGCACTTCTATGCCATGATCAACCCCGAGGAACTAGGAAAGCGCCCTAGGAAGAAACTAGCAAGAGTTAAAAAATAAGATTTCGACAAGATTGTTGAGACTGTAACTACTTCTGTGAAGAAAATTGCATATGATCTTTCCTCACAAACTAGAAGTAGATTCCCTCCTAACAACCTACTCGAAGCCATGTCTATTATGTTTCCTCATTATTGGAGCCTCAATAGTGCATCTAATTTTTGAAGTAAGCTACTAACTTTGATAAAACAATTTTGCATATCCAGAGAATTGAATGGAGTAACTATAAATGGAATATTAGATGAAACTCATCTTTGAGAGCAATCATCTCATTTTGCATACACAATGAAGGAACAATATGCCAAAATGGAGAACCCCCATGAATAGGGATCAGTAACAAGGCTTTGGAAATATATAGCTGAGAACGCATCATTGCGTGATTCAATGCCATAATATGTGAAGCTTGTTGATTTATGTCTTACCATGATATTGGGTTCGGTGGAAGATGAGAGAGTTTTCAGTGCTTTGGGGTTCCTAAAATCAAAGATAAGAAACAAACTAGACAAAAAATTGGAAAATTGCTTGAGGCTCTATACATCTAGGTATGATGTCCACACGTTTCCTTATGATAGGGCACTGCAAATCTAGAGGTCCAAATGTGAAAGAAGAGGTTTGGGAAACACTTCAAACCAAAGTGCCAGTGGAACTACTCGACCTACTGGTAGCATTGAGATGCAGTTCGGCAAAGATATGCAAACTCAGACTCAAAGTGAAGAAACCACATACAAGAATCAAGAAAGCACTGAATTTGATGAGGATGAATGGCAACTGTAAGAGATAGGTATTTATTAATCTTATTACTGTATCTCATCATTCATATTACAAAAGCATATTACTTTTTGCAATTAGAATTTAATATTGATTTGTAATTGTATTTTTCAACTTTCTATTTCCAAATTTAAAATATCACAATAAAAAAAAAACCATAATGTGTATATTGATACAAAGATGTTTATTGCTTATTTATACATGTTTGAGTCTCAAATCTGTGTGATACATTTCTGAACCATATGATACAATTCATTCAATAGTAATACACATGTCGAGAACTTAGATTTTCATTAATTCTTTCAAAATATAGCCATATGATACAATTCATTCAATAGTAATACACCAATCTATGTGATTCTCCATGCCAATTGCAGAAGTGAATACAAAGTTTCAGAACCCTTTGCAAATGACCCTGAATTCCCTTTTATCAAAAAAATAGAGCAACAACAACTCCTGTGCGATTCTCCAATGTCCATGCAAAAGTGAATACAAAGTTTCAGAACCCTTTGCAAAATTGCAAATGACCCTGAATTCCCTTTTATAGAAACAAGGGAGCAACAATAGCTTCAGGTCAAATTGCAAGTTTGCAACATGTGAACACTGAACATCAAAATCACAAAATCAGCACAGATTTATATGACCATCACAGGCCGTATTAGCAATTTAACATCTGCTACATGTTTGATGTCTCTTGTTTAAAAAGCAGAGTTCAAAATTAAATATTAATTCACGCCATGAAAAATTAAACATAGATAATAGCAGTGCCTAAAACCTACTAATCAGAAATAGAGAAATGCATAAATGTTAAAGCAAGGGAGAATTTGAGAATACAAATTTACTGGTAGAAGTTTTGCACTGTGCAATGCATGCATCATAGATTCATAGGCTGGATTAGCAAAATAGCAATAGCGAGTGCATCATAGATTAATAGGCTGGATTAACAAAATAGCAAACAGAAAAAACATAAAACCTTGAAATTAAGAATAAAAGAAGAAAATTGTGCAATACATACTATGATTCTTAAGAATTTTGTGCTAGTTTTTGTAGGGTGCTCCACTCTTCATCTGATGGAAGTTCAATATTCTATAAACTAAGGAAAGTCAACTCCAACTTTGTCAACATTCCATATTTAGAAGATTTACTTGACATCACTATTTCATCCAATATCGAATTTAGAGTAGTAAATGGTTGGATGAATTCCAGAAAGCTTTTGGGAGTTGTGTCCTTTGGAAGCAAGTATAAATCAGACTTCATTTTTATCTCCATGCTTTTTTTGTAAGCTTCTTCTCCAATGAATTTATTTGATGTGTCAACAGGCTTAGGTAAACCAAGTTTTATCAAATTATTTTTCTTTTCTTGCAGCTTCGCTATCTTTTTTCCACAACTTTCCATAACTTCTGATGTTTCCCTTAGTTTCTGGTATTTTTGAATGATAGATGATGTTGTCCACATTATGTACTTTGGAAAAATCCATTTGGAGGGTGCTAACTTGAAATTGAGAGGGATCTATTTGACTGTGGTGGATTTTTATCTTTAGATGGGGCTGGGGGCATAACAACCATGAACTCCATCATATCTTTCTATGGGTCATATGTTGGAAATACCCCATTCCTTGTAGGTTGTTCGTTTACAAATTCAGACACGGAAACCCTATGAAATGATTTCTTTTTTTCTTTACTTGCTTTTGTTGTGTATTCATATTTTTCATAGTAATCACGAAATTGAAAATCTAGGCTTGCTGAAGCAATTGAATGTTTGAAAGGTGACATAGGAATACCATAGGCTCCAGTTCCACTTATTCTTGTGGTTTTAACTAATGCTTGACCAAGATTACCAACAACAATTCCTGATGCTGTCCCACTCCCACTGACACTTTCATGTGTAGTTTTCATAGTCTTTTGAGGTGTGTGACCTGACGCTGCAAATGATTGATTTGTAGTATCAGTGGCACTTGATATAGGATTCTCAATAGTATGAGATTGAGTATCTACCTCTAGTGGCCTCTTGCGAGAGATATTTTCTTGTTGCCCTTGTCCAAAATCAAGACAACTAGTATCAGTAGTAGTACCCATGCCAACATCACCAATTAGAGTGGCACTTGACTGAACAATAATAGGAATACTATCCCCAGATTCCCCACCAGTGGCAGTGGTACTTGATTCACCACCAATGGGAATACCATGACGTGGTGGTGGTTGTGGATTTGAACCTGAAACAAATGTAGGTGGATTCTGAGGGTAATGAGTAGTACCTATCGGTGATGAATCTGAAAAATCAGGTCCAATGACTGGTTTATAAGGACCTTTTGATTTTGACCCTGATGGAATTTGTACCTGAAGTGGATACCAAATGCCCTCTCCTCTGGGACCTAGACCACCACCTTCAAATCCCATTTTTTCCACAATGCTTTCCCCTTTTCTATATTTGTCTTTCATTGCCTCATGGACTGCACCTAATATTTTAGGGACTGTAGTAGTTGTTTGAGTGGGCTCAACCTCGGGCTAATATTGATCAACATCTTCACTCCTGTCATATGATGTTGTGGGATGCTCCATATTCCACAATTTGCTAAACTCTGCATCCTCGTCGATGCTCTCAAATTCTGCACTTGTCTTTGGTTCACCGAGATTTCTCCTCATAGCCCAAAAATCATTTATTTTGGTTTGAGTCCAATAATTCTCTTTACATTCGTGCATAATTGATTTGGGAATAGTTTTCTTAGATGGATTAGCAGATTTTAGGTAGAAATTGTAGGACCTCCTATTTTGGATGCCCTGGCCCTCCTCTGTTGTCCTCTGTGTGTGCAATGCCATAATTTGTGATGAAATTTCTTCTGTTGAAATGTTATTGTCAGCTGCAATTTTCTCCATCTCTTTTTTAACCTCATCCTAGGAGTCCTTGTTTCTAATCTTTTCTAGCAATGGTTTACTTTCATGTTGACATAACATTGAAGAGTTCCCATTTTTCTTAAGCCTTGCTTGAACTACACCGATTGGATCATACTGCCAGAGACCCTCATCACCAAAGTTAAAAACTGTCAAAAAATCATGTGCCACATTGAATGCTTTTCTCTCAAATGTGAACCCTCCACATGAGAAAGGCAAGGAAGGAATATGCTCTTCTTTTGCTGACCATGGAAGTGCCTATCTGTGCTCGCCAATTGCCGTACATACTCTAATACAAATACCCTCTCTGTCACATGTATTGGAAGTCTGTATGGTTTTACTGCCGATCCGTAAAACCTTAACACAGTGAATTCTTCCATGAAGAACCAATCAACCAATTCTATTTGACTTCTGAGTTGAATGCAATCTCTACAAGACACAGGCAACCTAGGTATTGGAGTGCTTGTAATTTCATTATACATTGGTGCCAAAAGGAAGTCTACAAAATGGTTGTAGGTCTTTCTGTTATCATGCATCCTTATCTTTGGGGTCCAATCATATATTGGACACTCTATTCTCGTCCCAGTCTTCTCATCAATCTTATAGCTCACAATTTGAAGCTTGTTGGTCTCAAATATTACATGATACTTGGATAGAAGGAGATAGCACAAGTAGGATGAGAACCTAAATGTCTTACAGGAACCTTTTTTGATCATTAGTAATTTATTTTGCATGGATTTTACAATGTGCTCAATAAAATTATATCTCACTGGCTGACCTGCACAATGGATATTATAAATCATTTCAAGAAGGCTTGCACCCACTTCCCTGTCATTTTCCAATCCCAGGCAAAATGACAGCAAGGAAATAGTATCCCCAACCCATGGAACAAAAATGTTAGAATCATAAGGAGGCTTATGATTCTGATCCAACGCAATATCAGTACCAATCTTTAATAGAGATTTGATAAATGAATCTCTGCGACTTGGATCGAGACTCTCATAATTTCCTACCAGCTTTTCAAGGTCAATTTGGACATTTGATTTTTGGGCTTCAAATCCTAGGTTCAACAAACGAGCAAATTCTCCCTCGTTTATGGATAGAATTTCCTCTTTTGTATTTTTATTGACAATTGCTTTTTTATCTTCATCATAATTTTTGGTGTAGACCATGACAAAATCAGGGCAAGGGAATACTTCAGGTAACACCATGCTTCCCAATCCAGCATCCCATGATGCAATTTTATTTGTTTTTTGTTGTAACATTGGGTTGAAAACAATAAATTTTGCCTTGGATGCATCTCTCGCCTTACTAGACAATTTATATCTAATATCTATGATACGCTTTTCAACATGGATAACAAGGTCATAAATATCATGGTATTCATCAGTGAAACCTAGTGTTTTAACCAGTTCGATTAGGTACATTTTGTTTTTCACTTGGCTTCTTGTTGAACTACTGCTTCCCGTTTTCCCCATCACTATTATTGTTAATAATTCAAAATAATGCTAGATAAAAACTTGAAAATGCTAACCCTCAAATTGGACCACAAGATTACCAAAAGTAAAAAAGGCGGGATGTAGGTGTTCTAGATTTTACTCGGAAATTGGAATTTCTATTTCACTAGATTGGCGAAGACAGTCTCTATTGCAACTTGCATTCCTCAATCTAGTAGTTGTTTCTGAATCTCCCTTGATTTATAGGTTTGTCCATGAAATGAAAGACTAAAGGGCAAAATACTTTACAAGTCTTATTTTGAAAAATCTGAAAAGTAGAAAAGTAAAACCTAAAGGGCAAAATATCTAGAATCATGGTGTAATTTTATTAATTACTATTAATAACTATTTGATGCCGAAGGACAAAACATTCATTGCTTCAGTATAAATTCCAAGGACATTATGAATCATGTTGTATAAATTCTGAGGACATTAATTGTAATACGTTCAATTACGGGCGAAGTTCTCCCAAATGTGTTCACTTCCCACATTCAGGCTGAAATCCACCCTAAGCCATTGATCTTTGCTCATCCAATGGACAAGGGACCCCAAGGTACCTGTTGTGACTTTACGGGTCTATTTTTTATGTCTATTTAATAAATTTTAAACTTCCGCCCAAAAAAGTGCTTTATAGACTTAATTATATTTAATTAAATTGAAAATGTTTCAATTCCACGCGAAGTTCTCCCAAATGTGTTCACTTCCCACATTCGGGTCGAAATCCACCCTAAACCGTTGATCTTTTCTCATCCAACAGATGATGGTACCTATTGTCAGTTGTCGTGGGTCCCATGACTTTTGCCAGTTTTCGGGCACGTCACCATACTTGTGTCACTTTTCCGGGCAAAGTTCTCAGAAAGTTGTTCACTTCCCACATTCACCCCAAAATCCACCCTAAGTCATTGATCTTTATTCATCCAACGGTCGATGGTACCTATTTTCAGATGTAGTGGGTCCCACGACTTTTGTCATTTTTCTGGCACGTCACCATACTCGGACACGTGTCACTTTTCGGGTTTGATTTTTCAGTCTATTTAATCATTTTAAACCTCTGCCCGAAAAAAAGCTTTGTAGACTTAATTATATTTAATTAAATTTAAAATGTCCAATTCCGGGCGAAGTTCTCAGAAAGGTGTTCACTTCCCACATTCGGGCCGAAATTCAACCATAAGTCGTTGATCTTTGTTCATCCAACGGTCGTCGGGTCGATGGTATTTGTTTTGAGATGAAGTGGGTCCCATGACTTTTGCCATTTTTCTGGCATGTCGCCATACTCGTGACACTTTTCGGGTCTGTTTTTAAAGTCTATTTAATCATTTCAAAATTCCACCCGAAAAAGAGATTTATAGTCTATAGACTATAGACTTAATTATATTTAATTAAATTTAAAATGTTCAATTCCAGGCGAAGTTCTCACAAATGTGTTCAATACCCACATTTGGGCCGAAATCGACCCTAAGCCGTTGATCTTTGCTCATCCGACGGATGATGATACCTGTTGAGAACTTGAGTGTTGTCAGATATCATCGATCCCATAATAAGAGACATTTAAATTTTAAAGATGTGCAAACTGCAATAGTTTGAGATAACTATTAAATATAATGTTAATATTATTTGTAAAAATTTGAAATTCAAAAATAGTATTAAATATGAAACTTAGATTCTAGAATAAAACAATTAACTAAATATAAATATAAATTTTGATATACAATTTCAAAGTTAAAAGTTTAATATAAAAAAGAAAACATTCAATATTAAATCTAAAATATTAATTTAAAGTTTAACAAAATTCTTTGAAAATATGTTTACGATATATAATTTTAAAAAATAGTTTAAAAATATATATAAATGTTCAACATAAATTTAGTGTATTAATTTAAAAAAATGTGTAGTCCTCAACCTGTTAAGGCGAGCAAATTTGGAAAGTACAAATGCCAAGGTGGTGATTAATTGTTGCAGAAGGAGTTGTCTACAACATGTCGCACGAATGGAGGAAGGGGAGGATGACAGGAAATCTTTTTCTTGATCTCATGGCATTAATGCCTTATCGTGCACATTCATTACCCGGCCTATAAGACGGAGGCATAATTTATTACCTTTTGATCTGTGTACCAGTTTTTGCTTTGAAGTAGAACAAATCTGTAGTTTGTAGAATCGTAGCTTCTGTAAGACATTTTTTGCAACAAGTGCTTTTGAAATTGTAGGTGACCATGGAGGCCAATTTCACACTTCGAACAGACAAGAAGTTGGTGCCCTTTTTGGGTAAAGTATCTGATAAACGAATGCAAGGACTGTTTGGGTTTAAGGAAGAGAAGTTGTGGGCGGTAGCTCGACTGATGCTTGCGGAGGAGGTGGCACATATCAGTCACCGGTATCGAACTAACATGGAGGTTTACTCTCTGATTCTGGCGTGGGCTTGTGAATTCAAATTGGAGGTGGAAAAGGTAAAACTCACATTGGTCAAATTGATTGATGGGGATTTTTTGATTAACCTGGATTCAATCTTAGAGTGGGTGGTGTTGGGAGTTGGCATTTGAATTAAGGAAGGGGATGACCAGGACGAATTACTTCCTTTTATTCGTGGCCCAGAGGATGAAATAAAATACTAGTATCATGAACATGCCCGAGTGGGGTGGGAAGCAATGAAACTCTTTGTGAAATTAATCAGGGTGGATGAAGTTTTGAAGGCTTTGCATGTGGTGGCAAGGATGGAGGTTGGTAGGGAATTGAGAGATAGGGCTGAAGAAGGAAGGGCCATACAGCTACTGGCAAGCTTGGAGGGCGATCCCGGCTTCGGGTGCCTAAACTGCATTCCAAAAATGAAAGCTGAAGCAGAAAAAGGGAAGCCAAAGCATCGACCTCCGAGGAGGGAAGGGACTGGGAGGAGGCGACCCAGGGGGATAGTGAGACTGAGTGAGCAGCCTATTGGCAATGAACTAGTTTTTTTGTCTACTTGTTATAAGCTATGGGCAGTATGGTTTTCTCTCTTTCTGCGTTTATGCATGAATGACTGTAAATTTTGTATCTTGAAACTTTTGAAATTTTGTATTTCGAATGACTGTATATTTATAAAATTATAATCAACCATATTCAATGTACAAATAATTAATGGAACAAACTGAATTTTTTTTTAAATACCATTACATAAAAAAGATCATAGTATTAAATTTATTTCCATTGTTTAACAAATAATTGAAATAATGTAGCTCATATACAAAAAGCATTTGAAAGAAATTGATTAATAAAAATGAAATAGAATCATAGAAAGCATTTTTATATCCATAAGACTATAAGAGGCAAATTGAAACAAACTGGAATTTGAAAAATTATAATTAATATTTATGCTTTTGAAATTTACAATTTTTTCGTTTGAGACTTGAGTCCACCAAAAACTTAAAAGCCAAAATGAGTGAGCCACTATCACTCAGCCTGTTAGGGTTTGAGGACATAGGAAAGAAAAACTACAGGTGGGTGGGGCTAGGGCATAGGTAGTGGAATTGTTTACAATTTTGCCCTAAGAATCTGGCCCTCCTTCCATGTAGAATTCTTCAGACAGCATAAGCTGAGAGTATTCTTCAAGCCACATGTAGTCTGGAAAGTGGTCCAGGAGGAACCATTTCCGGAGGAAGTCCCTGTCAATCCGCGCCCATTTTCTATGATGCGTCAGCTACTCCGCATTGAGGTTTAGGAGAAACGGTTGCCTGGCCACTGGCACTGCTTGGTCAGGGAGGAGAATCTTGGATAATTCACTCGCCCAAGGGATCCCCACCCCTACTTCTGCAAGGATGACAAGAGTAATGTTGTCTCCAAGGAAGTCTTCCTTAAAAACCTTCCTCAACAACATCAGCATATCCACCTTGTCTCCTCCTAGGTCTAGAAGAGATGCTAGGAAGTGGGATGTAATGTTCGTGTTAACACGGTACCTATTTTCATTTTGCAGAAAATCTCTGCCCAACACCATTCGCACAGCCTCATTGATGAATGACCCAACCTCATTGCAGACTGATTGGAGGGTTAGGTCTCTAATGGAGCCTAGAAAGGCCCTCTGGTCCTCTGTAGAAATGCTTCTCAAGTGGATGGAAGTGTCCATCTTGAGAAAACAGATTAACAAATTAAACAACCTGGTTACTTGAGCCTATTAACCTAAAATACCATAAGTTGAAGCTCCGACGATTTAAATACCAAATGGAAAAGGCTAATTGAAGATGAAAGAAGCAGAGATCGTATATAAATTGTTGAATCTCTTGATTGTAATAATTAATTCTTTAACCATATTAACTGCTATAAATTTTTTTAAATCTTTCATATCTCTGCAAATCTTTCCCATAAATGCACTATTGTGCGAAAATGGAAATAGCTATGAACCAGTACCAAATTGGCAAGTATCACATTGGAAGTCATGGGGACAGAGTGGATTGTTGTAAGTGAATAGATATATATTAAATGAACAAAATATCGATCGTGATTCATGACATTTGATATGTGTCTATTGAATCCAATTCCATTCCGGGCACTTTTTGGTGAGCTATGTTCTCTTAAAAAAATTGGGCTGAAATAAAACTTCAGCCATTGATCTACGATCATCAAACAGTTTAAAATCATTGATAGATTTCAGGTATGTGTAACTCTTCACATGTCAAAGAGGCCGCGCTTATTGATACATTGTGCAGAGTTCAGACTCATTGTATTATGAATTTATGTGATGTGCCTTGTCTATTAATGGCATGAATTCATGAAATCACCAATAAATTATATTATTTTCCATAAATAACAAAATATTCGCAATATATTTAAATAATTTTCAAGTGGTGGATAAAAATTGCCAATATATTTAACTAATTTTAAGCGGTGGATAAAAATCGCCAATACATTTAAATAATTTTTCCTTCGGAGTAAAAATTTTCGCTCATACAATTATATATTTGTTCCTTTTAACAAAAATTATTTGCCTCCCACAATAAATATTTCCCATAGAACAAGGTATTATTCACCAGAAATTTATGGAATTATCGTACCCTAGAAAACAATCACCAATACAAAATAATATTTTTCCCCATTTTTAAAAAAAATTTCGCCATCGATATGAAAATTTCCCCCCGAAAAGAAAGTCTGATTTGCCAGGATTTTACACAGTTGCCCAAGGGGTGGTTTCTTAAAGTTATCCTTGGTAATCATCTAAACCTTCTAATCTGTCACATAAAATAGAGTTCACAAACCGTGTTGCACTTGCAGGGATGACTAAATTTGGATTAGTTTCTGTCATTGCCTTTTTATATGACTGGTGGTGCAGCTAAAATTCAACATAATTTTGACAACAAAAAGTTTCACGTACCTTATTGATACACACAAAACATGGTCATAATCCCTCAAACATTCTTTGACATATCTTGACATCTGGAAATTCTTCTTTGAACGCTTCAAGCAGTTCGTTGTGTGTTGTGTCTATAAACTATTTTGGATGTGCAATTTTTGTACCATCTTCATCTCTAATTTGTATAGTGTCTCTTCTATTGGAAGGAACATGAGAGTGAGTGGTCCAGTACTCAATAACAAGTCTTTTTACATCTTCAACAATTCAATCTTTTCACGAAACCCTACAAATAATGACCCAATTCGTTTCAATATTCTCATTAAACCTGCTTCTTTTCCTAATATATCTTTGCATAGTTCTTCTAGAGACATCCAATAACTGGGCAATTGCTTGAGTTTCTCTTCTCTGTGATAATTTCTTACTAGAAATCATAGTCATTAATGCTCTATGTACAACACTTAAATCAGCAGTTCAACTTGGGCTCTTGATACATTTTAGAACTTCTTGCAAATTTTCAACCACTATCTGATTTATTGATCCCTCTGATGATTTCTTCTTGTTATCAACACCCAGCAACTCCAAAATGACGGTCATCTCTTTTCTCCTAAATAAATTTGCAAACAATTGTGCTCTTCCAATTAGAGATTTATCTTGAAAAAATTCGTCCCAAATTTTTTGCTTTGTATCTTTATTGTGCTTTCTAGTACCATATCCTCAACTAAAATCTCATTGAAAAGAGTGTCTTCGTTCATCTCCATCAAATTGGACATACCAAAGAAAAATATTATGGATTGAATAGGACCAATTTCTTCTCTTTCTTGAATCGAGACCTCTTCATCATCAATGGGAACTTGTTCTTGAGCAAGTGTTGTATCCCTTTTTTTGTCTCTTTTATTCGATCATACTTCTATAATCTAATTCTTTTATTGCCCATTGGACAAATTTATATTGAGAAGCAATCCAAATCTGTAGACCCCTAAATACACATGCCCACATGCACATATATGTCAAGTCAATTGGACCCAGCATTAAATATAAATATACACATATGCACAATATATACACACATGCATGCAGACACACACACATACATGCAGACACAAAAACATACATGCATACACACACATACATGCATATACATACATGCAAACACAGACACATACATACATTCACATATACATAGTATATACACAAACACACACACACACACACACACACATATACATAGACACACATACACACATACATACATACTCATATAAACAGTATATACAAAAACATACACATACACATACACATACATACACATACACATACACATACACATACACATACATAGATATTATATACACATACATATGTACATACACATACACATACACATACACACACATACACATACACATACACACACATGCATACACACACATACACATACATACACATACATACCCATACTTACACACATTCACACATACATATAGACACATACATACATAGATATACATACATAGATACGCATACACACACACCTACATACACACATATGCACATGCACACATACACACATACACACATACATACACACATTCACACACACATGCATACACACACACACACACATACACACACATACACACCTATACATGCACACATTCACACATTTAAACACACAAACATACACATACACACGTACATAAACACACATACATGCACACATTCACACATACATACACACACATACAATCATACATCTGCATACTCATACATATACATACACTCATACACTCACTTACACATACATACACACACATACACTCACCCACACATTAACATATACACATGTACACATACATACTCACACATACACATACATATACATACACACATACTCATACGCATACACATAGATGCATACATACATACACACATACATACACACACATACACACATACATACACACATACATACACACATACTCACACATGTAGACTTACATACACATACACACATACACATACACATACATACACACATACATACACACATACTCACACATTCACACACACATGTACATGCAGATACACATACACACATACACGCATACATACACACACATACACATATACTCATGCACATATATACTCACACATACACATACATATATATCTACACATACTCATACATACACACATTTACATATACACACATGTACATATGCACACATGTACATATACACACATGCACACATATATAGACACACACATGCGTGCACATACATATGTATAAACATACATTTATACACATACACACATACACACATGTACTCATACACACATGCATGCATACACACACATAAACACATACATGTACATATATATACATATATAGAAAAACATACATAATTTTTTTGTAGCCATTTAGATCAAATATCTCAAACAAAAAGACATAATGATCGTTACAACTAGTGATACTATAAAAATTAACGTGACCAATGTGTATGTTCATAGGCCAAATTCTGCCCAATTTCCACGGGTCTCAACATAATCGAAAATACTTCAAACATTTTATTATCCTAAGGTCAATGTTCTGATGGTGGTAACTTCAACCCATAACCTGGAATCTCCATCAGCTCAAGTGTAGGGACACCTTGAGGGGTGTATTCACTAATTTTCATTTTTTGTGAGTGAACAGCTAGGGGCCTCTAGGACTGGAAGGATCACTCTATCACCCTCTTTCTGAAAAGCTACAAGTAGCTTATGCTAAGCTGAGGATTTTTGTCTCATTCCACAAGAGCCTTATGGTGAGTGTCTTAGGGGGAAAACCATCTATCACCTTTCACTGAAGCTATCACAATGTTGAGACCAAAAAGGGTGGGCCACTACTCTAAGGTGTTTAGTGGGGGAAATTCTGCAAAACTTGGTGTCTACCCATGCGGCAGCAACTCATTCAAGAACCCACTCCTCGTTCTCCACATAAGTGCATACACATAGTGCAGATACTAGGGAGTACCAACGATGTAGATACACATCACCAAGGGGTATGTGCACCAAGTTGTGGTACCAAAAGCGGGTCTTAAGATGCCACTTTTTTTTTTTCTGAAATCAGCAAAGTCTGAACTTCAACAATAAATTGAAGATAGTTACACTCCAAATTTGAAGATGCAACAAGAAAAAGAGTCAGAGTGCTTCGAGTCTACTTTCTAAACTACTATTTTTTTTTTAAAATGGTGGAGATTAAGGGCTTCAAAAAGGGGGGCCACAAAAAGTGGTCCTGTTTTTATGCAAAAAACAACACAGTGTCTGTTGTGGCCCCCCTAAAATGTTAACTTTTTTTTTGAATTTTTAAAATCGCTTAGGTGAGAAATTAGCTAACACCTTGTAGTTTATGCCAGAATTTTCAGCTAATTTTTTTAAGAGTATATGATTTTTTACTAATTTTTGAAGTGGACACATCCTAAAAAACAGAAATTTTAGCATGCTCCCCCATAAAATCATTGAAAACAAATAAAAAATCAAAACTTTTTTTTAAAAATTGTGTAGAATGGAGTCTAGTTTCTAAAAATATAATTTTTTTCAAAATCTAATGAACATGTAAAAATCTAGACCCAAAATAGTGCATGTTGGTTTTTGACAAAAAATGGACACACTAACAAAAGAAATTATAAATGAAAGATTAACGAAATCAAAATTTGAAATAAATTACATTTTTGGATAGCTAAGAGGGATCTCAAGTTTACCATGATATTTTTTATTAACTTCATTGAAACACATGCAAACCTGACAGAGAGCACGACCAAAAATATGTCAAAATTTTCAATGTTCTGACAAAAAGACGTCTCTAACCTGAAATGATCATCCAAACCTTTGGGTTGGATGCCCAAGGAAAATCCAAACCATAGGTTTGGTGTTTCCCAAAGCAGGCCATTTGCCACTCGCCAAATATGGCGAGCGCCAAATGTGATGAATGGATATTCCATTTGGCCCATGCCAAATGTGGTCCATATTCCACATTTGGCATGCGCCAAATGTGATGACCCCTTAGGACACCATATGACCCATAAAAACACCTAAGGGGTCATATGGTGTCCTATGGCCCCATAGGACACCATACGACCCTTTAGGTGTCCATACGACCTATAATGACAACATATTATGTCCTAAGGGGTCATAAGACACCATATGACCCCTTAGAACACCATACGACCCATAATGACACCCTATTGTGTCCTAGGGGATCATATGGTGTCCTAAGGGGTCATAGGACACCATATGACCCCTTACGACACCATACGACCCATAATGACATATAAGGGGTCATATGGTGTCCTATGGCCCCATAGGACACCATATGACCCCTTAGGTGTCCATACGACCCATAACGACACCATATTGTGTCCTAATAGGTCATATGGTGTCCTAAGGGGTCATAGGACACCATATGACCCCTTAGGACACCATACAACCCATTACGACACCATATTGTGTCCTAAGGGATCATATGGTGTCCTAAGGGGTCATAAGACACCATATGAACCCTTCGGACACCATACGACCCATAAAGACACCCTATTGTGTCTTAGGGGGTCATATGGTGTCCTAGTGCATCATAGGACACCATATGACCTCTTACGACACCATACGACCCATAACAACACCTAAGGGGTCATATGGTGTCCTATGGCCCCATAGGACACCATATGACCCCTTAGGTGTCCATACGACCCATAACGACACCATATTATGTCCTAAGCGGTCATATGGTGTCCCCTAAGGGGTCATAGGACACCATATGACCCCTTAGGACACCATACAACACATAACAACACCCTATTGTGTCCTAGCGGGTCATATGGCATCCTAAGGGGTCATGTGACACCATATGACCCCTTAGAACACCATACAACCCATAACGACACCTAAGGGGTCATATGGTGTCCTATGGCCCCATAGGACACCATATGACCCCTTAAGTGTCCATACGACCCATAACGACACCGTATTATGTCCTAAGGGGTCATATGGTGTCCTAAGGGTTCATAAGACACCATATGACCCCTTAGGACACCATATGACACATAATGATACCCTATTGTGTCCTAGGGTGTCATATGGTGTCCTAAAGGGTCATAGGACACCATATGACCCCTTACAAAACCATACGACCCATAACAACACCTAAGGGGTCATATGGTGTCCTATCGCCCCATAGGATACCATATGAGCCCTTAGGTGTCCATACGACCCATAATGACACCATATTATGTCCTAAGGGGTCATAAGACAGCATATGACCCCTAAGGACACCATACAACCCATAACAACACCCTATTGTGTCCTAGGGGGTCATATGGTGTCCTAAGGGGTCATAGGACACCATGTGACCCCTTAGGACACCATACAACCCATAACGACATCATATTATGTCCTAAGGGGTCATAAGACACCATATGACCCCTTAGGACACCATACGACCCATAATGACACCCAATTGTGTCGTAGGGGGTCATATGGTGTCCTAAGCGGTCATAGGACACCATATGACCCCTTAGGACACCATACGACCCATAACAACATCTAAGGGGTCATATGGTGTCCTATGGCCCTATAGGACACCATATGACCCCTTAGGTGTCCAAATGACCCATAACGACAGTAGATTATTGTCTAAGGGGTCATATGGTGTCCTATGGGATCATAAGACACCATATGACCCCTTAGGACACTATACGACCCATAATGACACCCTATTGTGTCCTAGGGGGTCATATGGTGTCCTAAGGGGTCATAGGACACAATATGGCCCCTTACGACACCATATGACCCATAACGACACCTAAGGGGTCATATGGTGTCCTATGGCCCCATAGGACACCATATGATGCCTTAGGTGTCCATACAACCCATAACGACACCATATTGTGTCCTAACGGGTCATATGGTGTCCTAAGGGGTCATAGGATACCATACGATGAATAACAACACTATATTGTGTCGTAAGGGGTGATATGGTGTCCTAAGGGGTCATAAGACACCATATGACCCCTTAGGACACCATACAACCCATAACGACACCCTATTGTGTCCTAGCAGCTCATATGGTGTCCTAAAGGGCGATAGGACACCATACGACCCCTTACGACACCATATGACCCATAACGACACCTAAGGGGTCATATGGTGTCCTATGGCCCCATAAGATACCATATGACCCCTTAGGTGTCCATACGAACCATAACAACATGATATTATGCTTTAAGGGGTCATAGGACACCATATGACCCCTTACATGTCCATACGACCCATAACAACACCGTATTGTGTCCTAAGGGGTCATATGGTGTCATAAGGGGTCATAAGACACCATATGACCCCTTAGGGCACCATACGACCCATAACATCACCTTATTGTGTCCTAGGGGGTCATATGGTGTCCAAAGGGGTCATAGGACACGATATGACCCCTTACGACACCATACGACCCATAATGACACCTAAGGGGTCATATGATGTCCTATGGCCCCATAGGACACCATATGACCCATAAGGTGTCCATACGACCCATAACGACACCTAAGGGGTCATATGGTGTCCTATGGCCCCATAGGACACCATATGACCCCTTAGGTGTCTATACGACCCATAACAACACCATATTATGTCCTAAGGGGTCATATGGTGTCCTAAGGGGTCATAAGACACCATATGACCCCATAGGACACCAGACAACCCATAATGACACCCTATTGTGTCCTAGCGGGTCATATGGTGTCCTAAGGGGTCGTAGGACACCATATGACCCCTTACGACATCATACGACCCATAACAACACCTAAGGGGTCATATGGTTTCCTATGGCCCCATAGGCCACCATATGACCCCTTAAGTGTCTATACAACCTATGACAACACCATATTATGTCCTAAGGGGTCATATGGTGTCCTAAGGGGTCATAGGACACCATATGACCCCTTAGGTATCCATACGACCCATAACGACACCATATTATGTCTTAAGGGGTCATAAGACACCATATGACCCCTTAGGACACCATACGACCCATAATGACACCCTATTGTGTCCTAGGGGGTCATATGGTGTCCTAAGGGGTCATAGGACACCATATGACCCCTTACAGCTAAGGGGCCATATGGTGTCCTAAGACCTAGGGGGTCATATGGTGTCCTAAGGGGTCATAGGACACCATATGACCCCTTACGGCTAAGGGGCCATATGGTGTCCTAAGGGGTCATAGGACACCATATGACTCCTTACGACACCATACGACCCATAACGACACCTAAGGGGTCATATGGTGTCCTATGGCCCCATAGGACACCATATGACCCCTTAGGTGTCCATACGACCCATAAAAACACCATATTATGTCGTAAGGGGTCATAGGACACCATATGACCCCTTAGGACACCATACGACCCATAACGACACCTTATTATGTCCTAAGGGGTCATAAGACACCATATAACCCCTTAGGACACCATACGACCCGTAATGACACCCTATTGTGTCCTAGGGGGTCATATGGTGTCCTAAGGGGTCATAAGACACCATATGACCCCTTAGGACACTATACGACCCATAATGACACCTAAGGGGTCATATGGTGTCTTAGGACACCATATTATGTCCTAAAAAATCATACGGTTTAATTTTTATGGTTGTGGCTATCAAACTATAGTGTATAGAGTAGAAATTTATCAAAGGTTAAAAAATTTCAGTGGAAGTCATTTGGCTAGTGCCATATTTGGTGCTAGCCAAATGAGCTGCACAAAAAAAAGGTTATAGGGTATAGAGTAGAAATTTATCTACGGTAAAAAATTTCAATGGAAGTCATTTGGCGCTAGCCAAATGAGCTGCACAAAAAAAAGGTTATAGGGTATAGTGTTAGTGTTTAGTTTAAGGTAAAAAATTTCAATGCACCATATTTGGCGCTAGCCAAATGAGCTGCACTAAAAAATAGTTATATGGGACCCTTGACCCATGATCCAAGCCCACATTCTCTCATTTTGTCTTCTTTCTGCGCATGATCAGACAAATAAATGCTTTTTGCATGGTGTTGACATTTTATGCAAGATTATTTTATACATTCCATTAGCTCTCCACCTTTTTTTTCATTTGGCAACGTCAAAGAGGAAGAACATAGTTTTTTTTATCAAATTTGAATAATTGAGGTAATATTTTCTTGTTTTTAGAATTCAAATACTTATTAAGTGTTATTTTGTTTAAATGTTAGAATAAAAGTGTGAGTCAAAATTGACTATAATCCTATTAGATTTACATCAGATTTAACAATGCATTTGAAGGAAGTTGCATAAGAAAATTATTTGTTTAGTGGTTTAAAACAAAATTTGCAATTTCATACATCCTTTTTAAGATCTTATGAAATAATTTAGAAAAGGAATACATGAAATAATTTCAATTTCATATATCCATTTTAACATATGCATAATCATCATCATGCCGAGGAAATGACCAAAAAATGTAACACCGGAAGAGCGTGAAGCTAAGAATGCAAAAAAAGAGAAGGAATGAAGCAACTTCATGAACAAAGGAAATTGAATACCATAGAAGAAGAGGTGTCAATTGAAGAGGTGCTAATTGAAGAGGAACATGAAATATCCATCCAATCTAAGAGAGAGACAAAATTGGCCACACAAAGGCAATGGATGCAAAACCTTCGTGCAATGAGACAATTGAATCCCGAGGTTGAGAGCATGTCTACCACAATTCAAGTTGAAGGCACCCCATCTCTTACATCTCAAGTTGAAGGCACACCATCTCTTATTGGCACACCATTGGTGTCTACAACATCTCATATTGAATGCACTCCCTCTATGACATTTGACATTGCAAGTGCTTGACGACTGACATCAAGTATTGGAGCTTCACCATTGTGTACACCTCAATTTCAAGGTATGTCATAATTTTCATCTCCGGTTGAAGGTATGCTACCTATCCCTAATGTTGTTGACATTCCTAATCTTGAGATAACTCAAATTTTGAGAAGACCTCCTAGAGTTTTGCATAGAAAGCCTAAGTATTTGATTGATATTGATGCTAATGTTTTGAAACCAATGGTTGACAGGTTTCCAAAGCATACTTGTCAAAGACATGCTAACCGGATATGGAAAATATTTTTTGAGCCTTTAAATGAGACAAGAAGATGTCAACTATTTGTTGAAATGATGAGAAATCTGAAATTTAGGCCTATAATGAAGATTCTTGGGCTAAGAACATCAATTGAATCAAGTGACAAATCTATTGTGAAGAGTCTGATGAATGCATATGATACTATTGGTTCTAACTCATGCACAAAAGATAGTAATGCCACACGACGTGTCATTACATCAACAATTGTAAGCACTCAAACTAAGAAAGCTCGCCTCCTTAGAAAGACAAGTAAACAATTGAAGGTAAGTAGACAAACTCTAATGAGAGCTTTGGGAAGGCAACAAAGAGTGGATGATCCATATAACAATGAGTTATGGACATTTTCTGGTAGATTACCATGGAAAGATAAAGCAATTGTTGAAGCCTTGAGATCCCTAATTGAATATTTTTGGAAGAATAACACAAGGGTCTCTCCAAATCAAAGAGATGTTGTAAGAAGGAGGATTGGTAGTAAAATCCATGATCCACATCCAAAACATTTTTTGGATATGACTCAAACACAATTTTTTGCCAAGTTTCAACGTATGTATCCTCAAATAAAAATTAGTCAAAGGTTCTTTGAAATGATAAAGCCTTTTTATGTCAAAATAAATCACACACGCACAACTTGTTGTTGTAGAGTACATATTGAATTTTCTAACCATTATGATGTTTATCAACACATATGTATAGATTTGCATGCTAACAATGTTTTGCAGGAATGCAACATAAATGGTCCATCAACATCTTCAAGGGAATTCATATCTAGCATCTTATGTGAAAGAGTAGATGGTCAAGTATATTACAATAAGTGTTGCTTGGATGGCACATGTGTTGATTGTGGTGGATTGTGACATTTACAAATTTGTCAACATATGGATATTGGACAAGAAATTGGTAATGAATTAGTAGAATTTGAAAAATATAAGATAGTGGCCTACATGCTAAAAGATGGAAAAGAAGCAAAAAGGTGTGATTTGGTTAGTGAGAAGATTCCTGTGTATCAGTTTATGGGCATCTTTCATAAGAATATAGTGTATGAGTATGCAAGGCATAACCATCGAGCTCGTTGGTTGGACTCACAATTCAAGCTATGCAAGGACACATTTCCACTTCATACAATCGTTTCAATTGTTGACTTTGCAGAGAACTACACACTACAACCGCAGAATGAGGTGCAATCACAATATTAAAACTCCACACAAGTTGCCATATTTGTGCATATAGCATTCATTCATGCACATGATAGTATTGAAGAGGATAGGAAGATATTGAGGGAGTGTCATTTTTACATCAGTGATGATCGCTCACACTCTACAGAGTTTGTGCAAGGTTGTTTTCAGATATTCTACAATGATTTGGCTAGCCAAGGCATATCATTCTGTCAACTTATCATATGGTCAGATAATTGTGCATCGCAATTTAAGAACTCTCAGATGTTTTATTGGTTGAGTAGGATGCATAAGTTGACTGCTATTCAACATATGTGGAATTTCTCTGAGGCTGAGCATGGAAAAGGGGAGCATGTATTAAAAGAGCTTTAGCATGAGAAGAGTTAAAGTACAAAGGGAATGCAAACTTGAAAGATGCAAAATCAATTGTTCAATGGTGAAATGATACAATTGGTCTAGGTAATCAAGGTAAGTCTTTAGTTCGCAGATTTTTTGGGTTGGTAGATGATACTAACATTGCAAAATTAGAAGATTGTTGTACATTGACATGATCAAGTGAGTTGCACTCTTTCAAAAGCTTTAATGCAGGTTCATGGACTATCCATACACGGTGGATGGAATGTTATTGTTCTTCAAGTAGAGATGGTGCCTATAATGACTGTGAGTCAAAGGACTGGGTGGACAAATGGTGTATGAGACCTCTAATCCCACTTGAGACATATCGACCTCCAAGTGCACTACAACTCACACAGATGGAAGCATCAATTGACTTTGACCATGTGTCAGATTTAGTCCAACCAGGTAAATTATCTGTAAAGCGGAAAAATCGAACCCTAGTCGTTCTCCCCTCCCCAACTCCGAGGAGAGAGAAGGGAGGGTCACTAGGGTTGATGATTTTCACTTAGGAGAGACTTTACATTCAAAAGAGGGGTTGAAACCCACAAGATCCAATCCCACGCAATGCAAGATTGGATTCTAAATGGGTTTCAAGGGTTAAGACATCAAGGATACCCTCTTTTGTAAAGAAATGTAGATAGAATGATTGAACTAGGAATGCATGTAAAATAGGAAAGATTTGCTTATAAATAGAGATAGGGATATGGGATGAAGCTGCGGACCTGGAATTAGCAGTAAAATGTCGAGACGGTGCTGATCTGCAAATTTGAGCGAAAGTTGACGGGACGATGGCGCCCGGCGTGCACACGGTCCTCTGAAAAATCCGCAAAACGAAGGTGGATCTATTCGTATCTGCACAAGGATTCCAGATCTTCAATTACAGCCGCGTACCTACAACCTACACACAGAAAAGAGAGGATGATTGGGGGGTTAGGGATGAGGGGTTGGCCTTTAGGTCAAACCCCGGTTTTGGAATTAACCAAGGAATGAGAATGCTGTAAATGTAAATGTTTGTAA
This sequence comes from Cryptomeria japonica, assembly GCF_030272615.1. Lineage (NCBI taxonomy): Eukaryota > Viridiplantae > Streptophyta > Pinopsida > Cupressales > Cupressaceae > Cryptomeria > Cryptomeria japonica. The sequence continues at coordinate 257,460,222 of NC_081408.1, forward strand.
TGTAAACAAGTACTGATACCTTGTTGTAAGAATGTTTGTATTCTTACATGCGAAGGTGTAATGTATGTAGTATGTAATGTGTTGTATGTGATCTCCTCTTCAATGGTTGAATCCTTGTCTTGAATGCAACACTTAGCCTTGAATGGAGACTTAGAATGATCAATTGCTTGAAGGAATGCTTGAATGCTTGAATGCTTGAATGCTTGAATGCTTGAATGTTTGAATATTTCTTTCGCCTCTTTTTTCCATCTTCCTAAAATGGGAGAGGAAATGTAGTTTATATACTTGTCAATTAGGGCTGATAGACTGATTTTCCCGACCTTAGGCCGACCAGGAAATATTATTTTCCAATTTGCAAACTTAAAGACCCGAAGCCCCAAAAGAGACTAGGCCCAAAATAGGGCCAGGGACCAGGGCGCTGGGCGCCATGGTCCTGGGGGACCAGGGCGCTGGACGCCCTATTCCTGAAGGACCAGGGCGCTAGGTGCCATGGACCCACCTCCAGGGGCAGCAGGGTGCAAGGAGGATCAGGCCAGGGTGCTGAGAAATGCAGTTTTTGATGTCATGAACAAGTTTCAGGGTCTCCATTCAGGTTCCATGTTGCATCGCCATCGTGAAGACCCAAATGCAGTCGAAATTGCAAGTGTCGCAATTTTAGGACGCTACATTATCCACATGCAATTTTTTGTACTTTAATATTTTACCTTAGTTGTTTGCTATATTCTTCTCACTTTATAATTGCAGGGCATGTTTATGCATTAATTGTAGCTGAAGACAATGAAGAAGGAACAAATTATTACCTATGTCGTTGTGTGGATGCAAAAAAGAAATTGGATCGCCCTGTGGTAGATAGAGAAAATATTGAGTACCACACAGGATCAGTAGTTGTTACTGGTACATGGCTTAGAAGGTACCCAGTGAAGAAGTCTTACTTGTGGTTGTTTGAGGACTTCGAGACACATAGGAAGATTCTTCATTATTCTAACCTTGTTGTAGCTTCAAATGTTCATTTGATCAGATATGGGGGTAGACCACTAAACAAGAACCTATGGAAGGTTCATGAGTCTGACCATGAGGCCATACTAGACATGATAAAGAGTAGAACAGATCCAGATGGTTCATTGGATTAAATGTAAATGTAAAAAATTGTAATATCAATCTTATTTGGATATATGTACATGACTTGTATTTTTGACTACTCGAGGCATTGTAATATAATAAATTATGTTTTTGTCTTGTTTTGTGTGATTTTATGTAAATAATGTCATTTTAGACCATTAGAGATTACATGGGATCATTTCATGAAGTATACCCTGCTAATATGGTAAAATATGTAAAAAATGCTCATTTGTTGTTAATCACTCAAAGTGTGAAAAATTGTCAAAATTCGGCATGGTTTTTCTCGATGTTAGTGATATGTAAGAACAATCTATCTAATCCTACGGGGTCATGTTATGGAACTCTAAAAAAGCCTCTCTTAGTTTGGGTAGACTCAGATCCAGTTTCTCGTGGTGACTCTTTCTCAGTTGTGACAAAAAGCATCAGATGAGTTCAATGAAAAGTTGCACAATGCCCCATATTTCAATCCGCTCATCGCGGCACCAAACCGTCAGCTTGTACACATCAAGGTGGTCGGGTTTACACTAGAAATGCATTCTTTTTTCTCTCCAACTCAACCGATCGTTGTGGGCCACACCCTGGTAGCCAAATCGCCCAAGTGCTCAAATTGCTCAAAGTTGTCAATATTCGGCATCGCGTTTCTCCATGCCCGTTAATCATAAGAAAAATCCATCTAATCCTATGGGGTCATGTTATGGCACTTTAAAAAAGCCTCTCTCGGTTTGGGTAGACTCGGATCTATTTGCTCGTGGCGACTCTTTCTCGGTTGTGACAAAAAGCGTCAGATGAGTTCAATGAAAAGTTGCACAATGCCCCATCTTTCAATCCGCTCGTCATGGCACCAAACCATCAACTCGTACATGTTAGGGTGGATGGGTTTACGCTAGGAATTCCTTCTTTTTGCTCTCCAACTCACTCGATCGTTGCAGGCCACACCCTAGTAGCCAAATCGCCCAAGTGCTCAAATTGCTCAAAGTTGTCAATATTCAGCATCGCGTTTCTCCGCGCCCGTTAATCATAAAAATGATCCATCTGATCCTATGGGGTCGTGTTATGGCACTCTAAAAAAGCCTCTCTCAGTTTGGGTAGACTCGAATCCAGTTGCTCGTGGCGACTCTTTCTCGGTTGCGACAAAAAGCATCAGATGACTTCAATGAAAATTTGCAAAATACCCCATCTTTCAATCTGCTTGTCGTGGCACCGAACCATTAGCTCGTACGCGTTGAGGTGGCCAGGTTTATGCTAGGAATGCCTTCTTTTTTCTCTCCAACTCGCTCTATCGTTGCGGGCCACACCCTAGCAACTAAATCACCCAAGTGCTCAAATTGCTCAAAGTTGTCAATATTCGACATCGTGTTTCTTTGTGCCCGTTAATCATAAGAAAGATTTGTCTAATCCTACGGGGTCATGTTATGGCACTCTAAAAAAGCCTCTCTTGGTTTGGGTAGAATCGGATTCAGTTGCTCATGGTGACTCTTTCTCAGTTGCGACAAAAAGCATCAGATGAGTTCAATGAAAAGTTGCACAATGCCCCATCTTTCAATCCACTCGTCGTGGCACCGAAATGTCAGCTCATACACATTGCGGTGGCTGTGTTTACTCTAGGAATGCCTTCTTTTTTCTCTCCAACTCGCCTGATTGTTGTGGGCCACACCCTAGCAGCCAAATCACCCAAGTGCTCAAATTGCTCAAAGTTGTCAATATTCAGCATCGCGTTTCTCCATGCCCGTTAATCAAAAGAATGATCTATGTGATCCTATGGGGTCATGCTATGGCACTCTAAAAAATCCTCTCTCAGTTTGGGTAAACTTGGATCCAGTTGCTCGTGATGACTCTTTCTCGATTGTGATAAAAAGCGTCAGATGAGTTCAATGAAAAGTTGCACAATGCCCCATCTTTCAATCCGCTCGTCACGACACCAAACTGTTAGCTCGTACACATTAGGGTGGCTATGTTTATGCTAAGAATGCCTCCTTTTTTCTCTCCAACTTGCCCGATTGTTGCGGGCCACACCCTAGCAGCCAAATTGCCCAAGTGCTCAAATTGCTCAAAGTTGTCAATATTCGGCATCGCGTTTGTCCATGCCCATTAATCATAAGAATGATCCATCTGATCCTACGGGGTTATGTTATGGCACTCTAAAAAAGCCTCTCTCGGTTTGGGTAGACTCGAATCCAGTTGCTCGTGGCAACTCTTTCTTAGTTGCGACAAAAAGCATCAGATGAGTTCAATGAAAAGTTGCACAATGCCCCATCTTTCAATCCGCTCGTCGCAGCACCGAACCATCAACTTGTATGCATCAGGGTGCCCAGTTTTATGCTAGGAATGCCTTCTTTTTTCTCTCCAACTCACCCGATCGTTGTGGGCCACACCCTAGCAGCCAAATCGCCCAAGTGCTGAAATTGCTCAAAGTTGTCAATATTCGGCATCGTGTTTCTCCATGCGCGTTAATCATAAGAATGATCTATCTGATCCTACAAGGTCATGTTATGGCACTTTAAAAAATCCTCTCTCGGTTTGGGTAGACTCGGATCCATTTGCTCGTGGCAACTCTTTCTCGGTTGTGACAAAAAGCGTCAGATGAGTTCAATGAAAAGTTGCACAATGCCCCATCTTTCAATTCGCTCATCGCGGCACCGAACCGTCAACTTGTATGCATCAGGGTGGTCATTTTTATGCTAGGAATGCCTTCTTTTTTCTCTCCAACTCACCCGATCGTTGCGGGCCACACCCTAGCAACCAAATCGCCCAAGTGCTCAAATTGCTCAAAATTGTCAATATTCGGCATCGTGTTTCTTTGTACCCGTTAATCATAAGAATGATCCATCTGATCCTGCGGGGTCATGTTATGGCACTCTAAAAAAGCCTCATTTGGTTTGGGTAGACTTGGATCCAGTTGCTCGTGGCAACTCTTTCTTTGTTGCGACAAAAAGCATCAGATGAGTTCAATTAAAAGTTGCACAATGCCCCATCTTTCAATCTGCTCGTCGTGGTACCGAACTGTCAGCTCGTACACGTCGAGGTGGTCGGGTTTACGCTAAGAATGACTTCTTTTTGTTCTCCAACTCGCCCGATCGTTGCAGGCCACACCCTAGCAGCCAAATCGCCCAAGTGCTCAAATTGCTCAAAGTTGTCAATATTCAGCATCGCGTTTCTCCATGCCCGTTAATCATAAGAATGATCCGTCTGATCTTGTGGGGTCGTGTTGTGGCACCGAACCGTCAGCTCATATGCGTTGGGGTGGCTTATGTCTTAGATTACAAACACATATTTAGGTTCAAAGCTTAAGTAATAATAAACTTTGTGCAATTATTCATCTAATCATTTGTACTGCAATTATGAATAACCATGATAAATGATTTGCATTAACCAAAAAGCTACAAATCCATGCAACATTGTATACCGTTAAAACTATCAAATATATCCAATACAAACAAATAGGCTTGCCATAAGCCATATGGTCTTAGAATTTCACATATTCATAAAACAAAACATATGTTCAAAATTGCTATAAAGGAATACAACATGATATCCAATAAAGTCAAATAGGGGCTTGCCAAAAGACATATGGACATAGAATGTCACATATTCGTAATACAAAACATATGTTCAAATTTGCCATATAGGCATACAACATGGTATCTAATAAAGTCAAATAGGAGCTTGCCAAAAGCCATATGGCGATATAATGTCACATATTTGTAATACAAAACATATGTTCAAAATTTCCATATAGGCATACAACATAGGACCCTATTCTATTCATTTCCCTCTAGGGGAAGGAAACAGATCACGAGATATCTTTGCCTGTCGAGGGGATGGAGATGTATATGATGTAGGTATCTTTCGAGTACATCCACTCGACCTCCTCTCCAGACTTTTTTGTAACTCCACCTGATACAATGAAAAGAATGAAGTTAGACTATACAAAAATTGAATTTTAGAATGACATATAATAGAATAGTGACTTACCGCATACAAATAATCATGATGTTCATCCACAAAAAGTGCATGTTCATGATCTAGAGTGACAAGCCCCTCCTGTAAGCATCACAATATAAATTAAACTAAATACAAGTGTCGTTAAAATTTTCAATAACATATTATTAAGATAACAAATGTAATGCTAAATCTACTAAATTTACAAATATGTCTCATACTTCTGTTAAAGCAGTTGAACTTGCTATTGCTGCAGCAACAACATGCTCCATTGATGTGCAGACAACAGGGGGAGTATCTGAATTCAACATCTGAAAATTAAACAAAGTATATTGATTAATCGCCAAAACTATCTATATTATTTAATAACAACATTAAAGATAAATTGTTTACCTGGGTGAAAGATTGTCGATGAAATACACTACGAGGTGTTGATGTTGAAGCTCTAGCATCAAACTATTTGACATCCAAAATGAGTAATTAGAAAATCATTCCCACAAGGTTCAACTATCTACATATAATAATTATATTTTTTCACTCGTTGTATCCCTGTGGAGTCAACAAAGTAGTGAAAAAGGGTGTTGTAGGAATGTTGCTAGTATTGTGAACACTTTGACCCTGATTTTTTTATCATAATAATTTACTAATTTAGATATATTCTCAAATTTACATATAAGATTTAATAAAAAGAATGAAATGAACTTGTAATGAAATTCACCTAGGTATCAATGCCAAATGTTTCATTCAGCAAGGATTCTATCATGACAATGTTCTCTGTAGCAAACTCTGCTCGTGCACGTGCATTCTCAGAACTATTAGGATCATAAGTGCAAAGTGAACCACAAGATCGACAAAAATGAGCTAGAACTCGATGCCTAGAAGAATCAACATCATCACTCGCATCACCCTCTACTAGAGGACTAGCATACTGTATAAGGGTTTGAGTGAGTGAGCTAATCGAGTCTAGAATTTTGACCTCAATACTCCTTCACAATGGAAGGAATAATAACATGCTCCACCATAGGTCTAGCCAAGGGTCTTGGTGGGAGATTTGGATCACGCTGTGCACCCTCTCTATCATGCAAGGAACCCCCACCTCTACCTTGGAAATCTAGAAAATCAAAATAGTTTGGGATCTCATTAAGGACAAACTCACAGTAGAGTTTTCTCAAAAAGTATTGGGGTACCTCATGATTATTGCATGGGGGCTGATCAAATACCATCCACCACCTATCCAAAAAATTGTTCTTAATCCCTTCATGATGACACCAATGAATAGGGAATCTCCTACATCCAGGGTGTAAAGGTTGATTCGTTCGGGGGTCCGTAAAAAGAGCACACAAGTCAAATTTATTAATTTTCTTTTTCTTCACTACCGCATATGATAATTTGTCAGCATAAAATTGCTTTTGTTCTTCCTTCTTACGGGACCAAAAATTTATTTGCCCACTCACAGATTCTATGTGAGATACAATAGATTGCAAAGAACTGGCAAGGTTTGTCCTATGAGAGTTTGTTCTAGTGGGATATTTTAGCCTTGTGATTAAACCTTCAAGCTCTTTTTGGCTATTTTCTAGTTGACCTAATAGGTTTTCTTGTGTACCTATGGGGTGTCTAGGGATTGGAGGAGGTTCTTGATGTGCTTCTTCTTCAATATGGTCTTCATGAGGAAGTTCTTGATGTGCTTCTTCTTCAACATGGTCTTCATGAGGAGTTGATTGATGCGCTTCTTCTTCAATATGGTCTTCATGAGGAGGTGATTGAGTTTTTTCAACATTTTCTTGTCTAATCTCATTTCCTGATAATGAAAATAAATTTAAATCAATAAACCTAGTTTAATCTTCAAATTAATAAAAGAAATGAGAATAAGAAAATAAAAATACATACCTCTTTGAGCTCTTCGATGGTGTGGCAGAATTTTGATGAGAGATGGACAACTTAGTGCCCAATTTCAAGCTTTTACAAAGGGCGAGCGCAAGAAAATAGCACCCAAAAACACCAAAACACGGGTTTGGAATGCAAAAATGCAGAGCAAGGTTTTTTTGTTGTTTACAATGCACATAAGACACACACCTTATAAGGCATGCGCACTATAGGGCGTACGCCCTATAGTGTGTGCGCCTTATGCACTTTTTAATTTTTTTTTAAAGTGTGGCACCTTTTTGGTACCACAACTTCATGCATATACCCCAAGGTGTTGAATCTTTCACCTAACGTATAAATTTATATAGCGGGCTGAAGAGAGTACCGCTTGGATCGTTCCCCTCTCGCTAGTCTTATAGGCTTCTCGAGAGCTTAGGCCCTTCTACCTAAAAACAAGATGATAACAATTTCTCTTACACCCAATGCCCAATGGAAGACAAGGGGATTTCAGATACTTTTGTTATCATCTTTAGGGTTCTATCTAAACACAAAGCATGCTAAAGGCATAAAACACCTCAAACAAGTTAATTAACCCCAATATGGAATAAAGATGTCTAAACTAGAAAGGAAAAGAAAACATACATATAGACAAACTTTCTAATGGTATTTAAATGAAAAATGGGTGAAAAATCAAATTCTACACATAATTTAAATATTAAAATATTAATAAATTAAAATTAACATAAAAAATATTAAATTGAATAAAAAATACCTTGTAAAAGTCGTCACCAATATATCCAAATTGTTGTCAAATTGACCCTGATAATCTAGATGGTTGACTTCACAAATAAAACAAAAAAAAACAAAAATATATTTTTGTCCCTTGGTCGGATGGGGGACCAAGTTTGGCAGGCAAGAGTCCAGCCGGACTCCCTGGCTAGACTGTTCGATGTGGCCTGCCATGTGGCACCAAAATGGCCATTTGCTGTGCATTTTCACTTGATTGAACTTCTGGCCAATTTTTCATCACACAGATTTTTTTTTTTTACATAAAATAAAAAATATGCTTTTGTAGAGCTCGAAGTCATGAATCCAATCATATAATGTTTTTACTATTTTGATAATTTTTAATATTTTTTATTAAGTAAACATTGCGAGTATCTTTTTAATGTTTTAAAAAAGGTTGATTAGAAATTAAAAAAAAAATATTAAATGAAATTAAAAGAAAATTAAAAAATTAATTTTCACTAGATGGGAGAATCTTCTCAAAAAGGTTTTTTTTTTGTTAATGATAAATTTAGTAGTCCAAAGGTGATTCCGAATGAAACCTGTCAAATTTAGCTATGTTGGACTTCAAAATATATTATAATGAGAAAAATATACGTCAAAAATAATTTTTATTTTTTTAACAATGCATTTATATGTTCTCTATTAGGAAAAATAAGTCCATTTTCATTATTTTTTGGTGACGCCGACTAGAACACCTGATTTTCAGCATTTTTCAGCAATGAAAAATCTGTCTTTGAATTTATAAAAAAAATATCATTTTTTTTCCTAAAAAAATAAAAAAATAATAGACATAAATTTCATTGATATTTCTACAATTTATTAGTTTACATTATTTTAAAATTCAATTTACAAATGCCACTTTTATGCTGTCGAAGTTAAACAGTTTTAGTTCTGTTGGTCGATATCTTTATAAAAGTGTGACACAACATTGTGTTTTTACCTTGGGGCAATGCCCCATGTATAGTTGTTAGACTCTTATTGCCTTCCACTAACCATAGGGGCCATTCCCCTCCTTATGGATGACAACATGAATGTAAAGACATCAAATTTCCACAATCCATGAAATTTGTCATAACTACTTGATTATGTTGTATGCTAGTTTTTTGCATCAAACTAGCGCACAATCTAATCTAGAAGTAGTTATGACCAACATGGTTGTAAGATGGTCACGACTCTTAGTCACATGCCTACCAACCATCTGCTAGAAGAGTTAGGAACCAATCTACTCATGTCTAGTCACAACCCTTTTGTCTGTTGTCAAGCTCTTCTTAACCTCATGATAAAGATCTCATGATTGGCCAAATTCTAGTAAATTCTTGTGCCTAGCTCTTGCTATTTCTCTAATTCATACTACTCAAATGCATGTTGAGGATGATAATGAAGATGTTTGTGTTATTACTAGTCAAGAAGTCCTATTGATGTGGCTAGCCAAATGACTAGGGCTCTTCTCCACCTTTCATTAACATAACTCTTACAATTTAACAACTTTGTTTTTTATTTATTTTATTGTTTGATTTTAAGTGTGCATTAACTTTGATAATATATTTTCTCCCAACATTTTTTTATGAATAATGTAAAATTTATCTTTTTATAATATAAAAGTTAACATAACCATTTTCAAATAAAAATGAGGAGTTTGAAATTATCCTCCGTACTGTTATTCGCATTAGATAAGGATATTTATTTCCTGTGGATTACGCCACAGAATTCCATCAACTCTGTTCCCAATGTATTCAGATTACAGGATTCAAAAGTCAAACTGGTAGGGCGAATTTGTTTTGGCCCATAGCAAGCGATCGGATACCAACCAGTTTTAACAATAATTATTATTTTCTTAAGTACAATATAAGCGTGTCCTGCTAAAACAATTTACTGCTTGAAGTTGCAAAACATGAACAGGGAATTCAGCTTTCCTGGAAGCAACCCCATACATTTATATTCTTAAAGCACACCGAGTAGTTCCCAATTAATTGCTCAAACTGTTAACAACTGCACAGTGCACACACAGTATTTACATTTGAAGATTGGATTCTCCCTGGCAAATTCATGATTTGGGCATATAAATCTGATACAATATGATCAATCTAACAAAAACCCATTACAAGAAATCCTAGACCCATTTCTTATTCATAACCTCTGTAAAACTATTGTGAAATCATGTATTGGCAGCAGCAGAAGCATTACGCAAATGAAGGAGTTCCAGGCTACGCTTCGGCACCTCCAAAGAAGGCACCATGTCCTTGGTATCTCTCTGGCTCTTCCACATGGTCCACAGGCCTTTGTGACTGCACCCATGACTGTCGTACCTGTAAGTGCCTCTTCCTCCACCCATTATATCTTTCTTAACAGATATAACACCCAATAATCGTTGATGAAAGATAGTATCGATATTCAGGCTGTCTGACATGTTTCTGCCCCTGCATTACATTTGGGAGAGTGGCAGAGGTTGTAGACCATGGCCGAACAAGTAAGTCAATTTTATAAATTAAAGATCTTTCATAGCAAACACATAACAAAGGTAAATCATGATTTTTGTGCAATTCAGAAAAGAAATTCTTAAACAGATCAGTATATGGTTGTGTGTCTGTGAAACATGAAAGCAGATTAGAAGAAGGCCACAAATTTACAGGGAAATAAGAATGAGATTAACCTAAACAATTATGAACTGATCATTTTTGTATGATTGGTCTGGTGTGACATCTATCCTGACAGCCTGCTGCACTCTGGGATTATATACAGGTTTATTGTTGGCTGTGGGCGTTGGACGTTTGTATTCAAGCCAATATCGAAGAAAACTACGAGCACAGTATGATCTGCCTAAGGAGCCATGTGGTGATTGTTGTGTGCATCTGTGCTGTACAAGCTGCGCTGTGTCTCTGGAACACAGAGAACTTAAAGAACGAGGACTTAATCCATCTGCAGGTATATAACTACAGCAACTTAACAATGCTTGTCCATTTTAGTATTCAATCTTTAGCACAAACTCGAAACTAAAGGAATTTATTTCTAATCTTTGTAAATTTTGTTTATTTAGGTTGGATAAATCTTCCAATGACTCCTCCAACAGCTTATCAAGGCATGTAGAAGTGAAACACTCCTTAATAAATTGGCGAAGGGAGGAAATGGTGCTGTTACGCGGCTATATCTTAAATTATCTGTGTCTCTAGTACAACATATAAACTTGCACTTTTTGTTTTAAATAAATTGTGTTTTCTCTTCTGTATATTTGCTCGTTTGGGAAAATGGACTTTGCTGAGCTCTGCATGTCCATCATGCTACGAGACAGTGTATTAACTTGTCACCCACTCATTCGATGGGCGATTTAAAATTTATTTATTATTTCATATTTTAGTGGTATTACTTAGAGATTTGGATCTTTTTAATTGATCAGAGCTGGTTAAGATCGTTTCACAAACAATACGTTGTCTTGTGTGAGTTAGAAATATCAAATTTTTAATAATACTTTTAAAGTTGTCTCATCAAATATTTTAGACTCTAGATAATACAACTTTATGAATGGTTGGAATGAGGGTTCATTTCTAATCAAACATATCAATTTTAATATATATATATATATATTATTTTTTTTTTTTTTTTTATCTTGAAAAATAAATTTTTCATCTTTATTTTGACTAAAATATGTTTTAGAAAGTATTACATGAGCCCTATTTTTATTATTTCAAATTCACTCATTATAACAATTTTCAATTTATCCTTCATCTTAAAACTATCTTTATATAAGCAAATCATCTAGATACAAATTTACAATAAGGATACCATTACCTTATTACTTGTAATAAATAATAAACATGCTCTTAGTTTTTTCTTGAAGTCATACAAATTCTTCTTCAACTTTTAGACTTGATGTGCTTTATCTTGCACTTCAAAAACCTATGGCTATTAGACATAGCCTTACTCAAGATTCTAATTGTGCTTTCAAAAAGACACTTTTCACATCCATATGATGTATGTTTCATTTGTTTTGGGATGCTAGTGAAATAACCATTATAATGGTCTCTTATCTTGCTACTTGTACAGATATCTCTTCATGATCTATTTCATACCTTGTGTAAATTTTTTATCAACTAATTGTGCCTAGTATCTTTTAATGCGATGATCAATATTATACTTAGTCTTGTAGACCCACTTAGTTCTAATCTTTTTCATTCCATGTGGGAGCTCTAAAATATATCGAGTATGATTCATGTGAAGGGAAACTATCTATCTCTTCTTGCATTGCTTTCACCCAAACCTCATTACTACATGCATCTTCAAAATATGATGGTTCTAAATCAAATTATGAAAGTAAAATTAAAGTTACTACCTCACCTTTGAAATAATCACCATCAGTTTGACTTCTTGTAGTGATTTGATAAATATCACTTAAGTTCCATACCTTTCTCGACAAACTTGGACTTGAAGCTATAATTGCACTTGGAATTGAAAAATTAGATGAGGGGCTATTTGGTGAACTTTTAGTAGTTGGAACTAAAATATTAGTAGGGTTCTAATTGACAACATACTTGCCATTATAGATATATTTTGAGTTCTCAAAATGATCTTTTATGTGACCATAAAATCAACTTTTATTATAAAAAAATGCCTTGACATAAAAATTCTATTAATGGGATGATTATACAACCTTTAAATGCACATAAAAATGTCCACTATATCCAATTCACTTTTGGGGTATATAATCTAGCTCTTTTAATTAACTGCATGAACATAGGCTAAATAACAAAAAAATGATTAACATTAGGTTTTTCTCATACTAAGATCAATAAGAACTCATACTATAAAAAACACTCATGAAACCCTAATTGAGAATATACACTATTATAAAAACTACAATAGCCAAAAGAATTACCTAATATTTTAATTTGTAACATACTCTATGGCATTTTGACCACTATAGGTTCTTCCTTTTAGATGCACTATATTGTTGAAGTGTGTAAGTAGTGTTGAGTTGAATTTCATATTACAACAATCCATAAAATCTCTCAAACAAGTTATCTGTTAGGACCCAGAGGCAACTTAGAGGGGGGGGGGGGGTGTGAATCAGTTGTCTATTAATTTCAGTCCAAATATAACTTAATCAAACTTGAAACTTAATATCGGTAAACTAAACTTAATGCCGGTTGACAAATTAGCAATTTTTATTAATACTGGTGAAACTCAATGCATAAAACAGAAAGAGAAACAACATCCAAAACACATAACACAGAGATTTCTATGTGGAAACCCTATAAGGGGAAAAACCATGGTGGAAAACCTTACCCACAATTAGATGATACTACTACAAATAGTATGTGTATACAAATGGGGTTTGCACATGCAGAAAGGCCAACTACTTAGAGCTCACTGCTCAATCACAAAATAGGAGTCACACTGACTACAATTGGATGGTTAAATCCAATGATAATGTACTGCTCAAAGCAACATCTCCAATGTTGGATTCAGTACTGGTTAAGCTCTGATAATCACCTTCACACCTTCCTTGAACCTTCTCTATGGTCTTCTCATATGATCTTCAATATTCACACATAGCATGTTATAATACCATATACCGTTATCTTCCTATTACATTATCTCATAAATGAGATCTTGCATATATACCAAAACCTAAGACCAAATATGTAGGTCGGCTTACTAAGAATATTATAATTAAATCAATTACAAATAAGTCAAGATGCAATGCATCATGTCAGCTCAATACATTTACAACACTATCCAATTAATAAGTCATCTCCATAATATGTCGTGTTGATCTGGAATAGATAATGCATGTTGGTCCATAACCTAGACAAATTTGTCGGTAACAGCAAATATGTCAACCCGATTAGACCAATAACCAAAATACCAAAACCAAGTATCCAAACTATGTCTTTGACATAACCAAGTGATCTCCAGATGGTAACAAGTCATCCTTAGTGCCGGTGAACAATATATCAATGACTATGCATAAGTCACTGAACATGTCGGTGAACATAACGAAAGATCTCCAGAAGGATAAGTTTTGACAAGTGTTGACATCAATGACAAAAAAAATGCAACACGTCCATAATACCAACAATCTCCCCCTTTGGCATTGATGGCAACACAAGATGGAAAAACATCTAAGTGCCAAAACAAAATGCCAAAAACCAAAAATCAACAATTTCTCTAGAATAGATCAATACCAGAAATCAAAATATAAATGCAGAGAGTATATATCTCTCTCCCAATGAATAATCTCTCCCCATAGGATAATGTTTCCTGAATATAAGGTTTTTCCATAGATATCTCTCCCCCTTTGACATCAAATGCCAAAGTAGTAGAACATACAACCAATTTATAGAACCAATTATAATAACCAACTACTCCCCCTGAGAAGTATCTCTCCTCCATCAAAGCAGGAAAAAAATGTTTCTCTATTAATTCTGTCATTTTGATGCCAATCATCAACTATCTAAGTCTCTACTGGTGAGGACCTATTACCCCAAGCTGCTCTCTGAGATATTCAAAAGTTTCCTTAGGCAAAGGCTTAGTAAAGATATTTGCAATCTACTCTTTAGTGTTCACATAAACCAATCTCACTTCTTTTGCCTCAACATTCTCTTTCAAAAAATTATATTTGATAGAAACATGTTTAGTTTTAGAGTGAAATACCAGATTCTTTGATATATCAATTGTTGTTGAATTATCACAATAAATGATTATAGGTTCTTTGCATTTTACCTTTATGTCCTTCAACATTTGATTGATCCATACTACATGAGTACAATTAGTTGCTGCTGCAACATATTCTAATTTTGTTGTTGATAATGATGTACAACTTTGTTTCTTACCCAACCATGAAATCAATCTGCTACCAAGAAAGAATGCCTCGCCGGTGGTTCTCTTTCTGTCATCTACATCTCCTGCCCAATTTGCATCGGTGTATGCACATAAATCAAAATTTTCATCTTCCGGATACCATAAACAAAGATTTGTTTTGCCTTGTAGATATCAAAAAATCCTTTTCACTGCCGATTCATTATTTTCTCTAGGATTACTCTGAAATCTTCAAACAATACATGTTGCATTCATTATATTAGGTCTTGTTTATTTCAAATACAGTAAACCTCCAATCATAGATTTGTATCTTGTCGGATTAATAGGGTTTGAATCATCCTTCAATGTTAATTTATTAGTTGTAGTCATAGAAGTACTTACCAGTTTAGAGTTTTCCATACCAAATTTATTCAGTAGTTCCTTCAAGTACTTTGTTTGACATATGAATATACCTTTATTAGTCTATGAAATAGCAATCCTAAAAATAGTTTTATCTCCCCAATCATAGACATTTCAAATTCTTCTTGCATCTTATTAGCAAAGTCTTTACACAATCCATCTTCTCCTCCAAAAATGATATCATCAACAAAAAATTCAATAACCAAGATGTCTTCTTTAGTCACTTTGAAATATAAGTTGCTGTTAGCATTAGCTTTTAGTGTAACCAAGCTTCAAAAGGTAATTATCCAATCTAGCATACCAAGCTCTAGGAGCTTGCTTCAATCCACACAAAGCTTTCCTTAATCTGCAAACCATATCTTTATCATTTGTCAATAAAAATCCATCAGGCTGTTCAATGTAAACCTCCTCTTCAATATCACCATTCAGAAATGCACATTTTACATCCATTTGATATACTTTAAAGTTCTTGTATGCTGCAAATGCAAGAAATAATTTGACTACCTCAATTCTAGCTACCGATGCAAAGGTTTCATTGCAATCAATTCCCTCTTTCTGTGAATATCCTTTACACACTAATCTTGCTTTGTTTCTGATTACCTTACCATATTTATTAAGTTCATTTCTGAATGCTCATTTAGTTCCAATTACATTTTTGTCTTTAGGCCAAGGAACCAATGTCCATGTATTGTTCTTTTCAATTTGTTCTAATTCATCTTCCATAGCTTTAATCTAATGTTTATCTTCACATGCCTCAATAACAGATGCTGGTTCAATTTGAGAAATTAAACATACCTCTTCATTTGCCAGTCTCCCTCTTGTCATTACACCTTGATACGTATTCCCAATTATCTGACTTTCAGAGTGATTCAGTCTTACATACCTGGGTGTTTTCACTTGCTACTGTTCTTCAGTCATTGTGGAAATTCCTGATGATGTCGGTGTGACTAGATCCACATTCTATATTGGTGCACTCTGTATAGGTTCATTTATGATCATCTCAACTGTCGGTTCAGAATCTATAGACCTTGAATTTCCTCTAAAGTGTTCATCTATCTTCACATTTGCACTCTCAATGATTTTTTGCAATCTTTTATTGAAACATCTATATGCCTTGCTCTTAGATGAATAACCAAGAAATATTCCTTCATCACTTCTAGGATCAAATTTACCAATATACTCATCTCTTCTAATATAGCATTTGCTTCCAAATATTCTGAAGTATTTAAGAGTAGGAGTATTACCAAACCATAGTTCATAAGGGGTCTTACCAGTTTCACCTTTGATGTGAACTCTGTTGAAAGTGTAAACCGCTATATTCACTACTTCTCTCCAATACACATGAGGTAGATTTGCTTCCAATATCATGCTTCTAGCTGCATCCAAAATAGTTTTGTTCTTCCTTTCCACAATTCCATTATGCTGAAGTGTCCAAGGTGTTAATAGTGGTCTTTTGATTCCATTCACTTCACAGAATGTATTAAACTCCTTAGATGTAAATTCACATCCTTGATCTGATCTCAAACATTTAATTTTCTTACCCGTTTCATTCTCTACCATTTCCTTGATTAGTTTGAATTTGTCAGAAACTTCTGATTTCTCCGCCAGAAAAGTAACCCAACACATTCTAGAATAATCATCAATGATTAGCATAAAGTATTTATCTCATTGTAGACTTCTTGTTCTTGCCGGCCCACATAAGTCAGTATGAATTAAATCAAGAACATTATTGGATTTCTCAGAAATGCTCTTTGTATATGGTGAAAATGGATAACAACAATATTGAAAGGCTAAATGAATTCAACCCCAAAACCCTAGCCTAACAACAATAAAGATCCACCATAACATATGAAGATTACCTAAGGCAATGCAAATCAAATGAAATAACAAAGATTATACCATCACATGTACAATAGGGTTTGAATCTCCATTCTTCCTATCTCCATTGATCTTGCTTGATATATTTGCTCTCAGATTTTATATGTGCACAAGAGCTCAACAAAGAACGAAAATGCGGTTGCAAGTAGGATCGCATATGAAAGTTCAAAAGCGTAGTGTAGTCAAGTAATCATCGAGCATTGATAATGAAGGAAACATCTCCTTATATAGAAGACACTATATGAAATGGAGGGATAAGATTGAGAGGTGTAAAAGATAAATTGTCGGCTATGATTAGGGTAGGTAGAGGAAATAAGAAAATAATGAGAGGGTAGGTAGTGTAGGAATTAAGAGATGAATGACATGTGTCATGAGTAGAAAAGGTTAATGAATTAATTAAATAAATAAAGATTCATTTAATTAATAGAGGAAGTGGGATCAATTAAATAAATAAGATATTTATTTAATTTAGGAAAAAGGATAATTTAAATAAATAAAGGTATTTATTTAAATGAGAAATAAGGCTAGAAGAGGATAAACGAATTAATTAAATAAATAAAGATTTATTTAATTGATAGAAGAATTAGGCTAAAGTAATTAAATAAATAAAATATTTATTTAATTAGACATGACAATTTTAGGTGTCTACATTTTGCCCCTCTTTGAGACAATGCAGCTTGTTGTGTTGTTTCAAAGAAGATAATATGAACTGATACAAAGTTGCCCCAAGATGGGAATGATATGCCCCCTTGAGAGATTGGATGAAAATGCTTGAAAAGATCGTAGACAAACGCTCGATAAGAAAGAAAGGCTAGAATGGACTGACTGGATAGAGTGACAGAGTCATGGGATAAAGAAGACTGACTCGAGAGACGAGGGCTAGAGATAGGGCTAGGGCAGTCTATAAAATAAACCACGAGGGGAATACATCCTCATTGTCATCCACACATCCAAGAGATCAGAGTGCAGAGAGAGAATAGAGCAACAATAGTCAGCAATGATGGCATTGATGCATAGATTCGATCGCGTTCGTCGATTTCAGAGGCCAGCAAATACAGGAGAGCTGGTGAGTACCGCAAAACCTCTTTGTACTTTGTCGCAATAAATGTTGTCATTAATGCATGCTAGGTAGAGCAATAAATGTGCATTTAGGTATGTCAAAAAAGGTCAAAAACTGTCGAGGTGCATTTGTGTTGGTGCCAAGCGCGTCTAGGTTAGTTAGGCGTGTCTGTGTTTGTACCAGGTGCGTCTGTGTAGGAAAAAGCATCTATGTCAAATGTGAGTGAGTCTATGTTGTGCAAGCGCATTTGTGCAATGTGGGCATGTCTATGCAGAGCAGGCACGCCTGTGCAGAGCATAGGCACATCTATGTATTTCAGGCGCGTCTGTGTAGAGCAGGCGCGTTTATGTCTTCAAGGCCAAATCGGCAGTTCTATGATGAACATATGCTGTTGATTGGATAAGCTGCTGAGAGGATACACTCAAGAAGGTCCTCTAGGGAAGACTAGAATAGCAGATAGGGCTAGGATTGACAATTCTATGACAGAACATACATTGCTAATTAGGAAACTACTCAAGAGGATACACTCAAGCAGAGGCCCTAGGATAGGATAGATTGAGGAACTTTGTGATGAATAGGGAGTACCAAGACATAGTACTTTGTGATGAACAGGGAGTACTAATATGAGTAACACTTTGTGATGAACAGGGAGTACCACTAGAATAAATAGCAACACTTTGTGATGAATAGGGAGTGCCACTAGGATAAACGGCAACACTTTGTGATGAACAGGGAGTGTCACTAGGATAGAGTACCATAAGCACTTAGGATAATAAGCAGCATTTTGTGATGAATAGGGAATGCCACTATGACTGACATGATTGATTTGGTTGACTGCAGGAGTACCTACCTATGCTGGAGTCACATGAGAGATTCCCATCGACTTAGAGGTTACGACCAGAGCTGACATTTGAGGACAAAGCCGTGATCAAGGTTATGGGTCTTGCAACATATTTTGTATGTGCCTGGGTTTCGGGCAAACATGGGGTTGCTAACTACATTGGCTGAGAGATGGCACTCAAAGACTTCTACTTTCCATTTGCCGATGGGTGAGATGACAGTCACCTTGGAGGATGTATACAGGATACTGTGGATACCAATCGATGGGGAGTTAGTTCATTATGATCGAGAGGGAGATAAGGATGCATTGAGATGAGTGTTCCAGGATCCGAAATTGGAGATGAGGGCTAGACACGTGGCCTGGGACACAATGACACAGATAGGATTAGCACTACCAGCAATACTGGCAAGAGTGATCAGTGGGTTCCTGTGTCCGGATAGGATGACACGAGGGTTGGTTGTGGGATGGGGGAGGATGAGCTACTAGAAACCATCATGGATGATGACGACCACTGGAGGGAGAGACAAGAGACAGGCATCTAGCGGTGGGGTCATGGGTCCTCCACCACCACTAGATAGAGGGGGCAAGAGAGATGATCCTAGGGCGGGTCCTTCCAAGGTGCAGATTCCATCAAGGCCAGCCGGCTCCGAGGGAGGGAGTTCATCATAGCCTAGAGGGCTCCTTATGTATTAGTTTTGTATCATATTTGTATGATGATGTAGACACCTTCGGGTGATTGTAGCCATATGATTTTGACATCATTGTATCATGACACTTATGATTATATATATGAGATGATTCATCTTTGTGGCAACTATATGCATGTGTACCTATGTGATGTTGCTTCTATGTAATGCATGTTTCTATGTGATTCTTATGATATGAATGCAAATATGTACATGATGAAATGCAATATTTTTGTTCTTTTATGTTTTATGTGTTATGTAAATGCAAATGTGAATGTATGAAATGCAAATAACTTTTTACATGATGAAAATGCAAAATGTGCTAACATGTTTTGTGTGCAGGATTTGATGTAATTGTGATATCTATATGTATGTATGAAATATTTATATGTGGTAATGCAGGCGTAACTACATGAAATGCAAATATTTTTGGCGTGTCATTATACTCATTCGTGTGATAGCAGGCTACACAGACTCAAGAAGGATGATGGAAGTCAATCAAGAAAGGGGATGGAAGATAGAAGATATGAAAGTGAGAGAGCTTCTTGTGCGTTATCATCATTGAGCTTTATTATGGCAAGTAGGTTATGACAATCGAGGCATATGTTCGACCCAGAAAGTCATTGTACCTATTTGCATGGAGATAAGACAATCACAAACAAGGAACGCCCCAGTTCACACTAGACTCACAACATCCTCATATCCTTGGACAAGTCATAGCATTACTAAGAGACAATCCACAAACAGCAAAAGAAAAATCGATGACGATACCTCATCCTTGCCTTTCTAGTCAAAGACATCCTAGAGATAGAATCTCTAGTCAGAGACATCCCGAAAAAGCTAAAAGACATGTCACCAAAAAGATAATTAAAAAAAACAAAAAAATAACCAAGACTCAACACCAACATCCACTATAGTCCTCAAGTTTAGTGTCTCTTGTCACTTGTATAAGTCTATTTGATTGTGGTAACAATGTTTACTTTCACAAAAAGGATAGATAGCACTGAACCATATGTTGTCTGAGTCTGTTGAAAGATTTGATTTGTTGAAGCCCATTGTTGCTGTGTCTCATCTGAAACTGACTAAATCCATGAAACTGATACTTTATTGTGGAGAAGACGGAACTTTATTGTGGATTGTGATGCAAATGCTTCTTTATTGTGGATTGTGTGCAGATAGACTGAAGAAAAATAGAAGAAACTGTACTCCTCAAAATGTGTGATGTTCTTAGTTCCACACCCATTACTAGACGTAGGATTTGCCTTAGCCACAGATAGGAGCTGATTTATTATGGATGGAAAGGGCTGAAAAGGAATGTTTATTATGAATGGCTAACCAATCTTAGGTAGATCAATAAAAAGCCATGATAGGAATGGGTAAGTTTGGTATGAATGAATAGGTCGTGAGTGTGTGCAAAGTGAAAGGATGAGAGTGAATCCTGAAGGAGGGAGGAGCAATGTCCCTACACATGGCACCGGTGACCTGGTTTTCACCATGGTACTTTCCCAGGGTGCCACCTGAAGTGGTTTTCACCGTTGGACGAAAATATTTTTCTGTTTTCAATTTTTTTTTGTATTTTTGTATTTTTGTATTTTTTTTATTTTTTTTTGTATTTTTATTTTTATTTTTAGTTTTTATTTTATTTTTTGAATTAGGATACTCTGAGGAGCTATGTGTAAAACCTGCGAAGGTG
Organism: Cryptomeria japonica; assembly: GCF_030272615.1. Classification (NCBI taxonomy): domain Eukaryota; kingdom Viridiplantae; phylum Streptophyta; class Pinopsida; order Cupressales; family Cupressaceae; genus Cryptomeria; species Cryptomeria japonica. The sequence continues at coordinate 257,481,302 of NC_081408.1, forward strand.
CATGCTATTGATAGGATCCTCCAAAGGTTCGTCGAAAGTTGATATGCACTAGATCCATATGCTGCTGTAATGATGTAAGGACCAAGCCAATTTGGTTCGAACTTGCCCTTCTTCTATCTGTCTTGCTGATTTTTAGGATTTTCTCTGAGAACTAAGTCACCTACCTCAAATGTGCGAGGCTTGACTTTATGATTGTAGCTGTGTTTTTCCTTGACTGAATGACATGTTGTTCGAGTGACTGTCTTCCTTGATGAAGGGACTGAGATAAAATTACTAGTGTGTGGACTACGTAGGCCCATATGCGTGTCACGTGAAGAATTTTGGGCACCCATGATAATAAAGTCCTTTGAGGAAGCTCCATTAAAGGTCCATGATGTATCACCAGAAGGGAAAGGATGTGTGGAACAAGTGGATGAGTTATGAAGGCTTATGATTGTGAAAAGAAGTGAAAGTAGGATGGCATGATGAAGACTTAGGATCAACAAGTATTCTTTTTGGCTTGAAATTGTAGAACTTTTGCCCCCAGTTATTATGATATTAGGGGAGATCAACTCTTGTTCTTTTTGCTTCATAGGAGTTTTATCCTTGACTTTGATTTTTGCAGAGTCCAATAGCTTTTGATTTTGATTTGGACTAAAGGCCTTCTCTTTATTTTTGACTTTTAGATTTTTCTGTTCATAGCTTGATTTTTCATCCCCAATTAGTAAGGGCTTTTGTAATTCTTGTTGATCCAAGTCTGGGAGCGGAGTGGAAATGGAATGAGTGGATGATATGGTAAAGCTATGTAAGTTATCAAGAGGGCTGACAATATGCTCAATAGATTCTTTTCTAGAACCACTCTTAGGACTATTGATATCAAGAGATGCTTGCACCACTATAGGAGATTTGCATTCAGACTTAGTAGCCACAACACTAGGTGGTTCACACCCAATTCCTTGCAAATTGTTTATAGATTGTTCCTGTCAACTGAATGTCTTAGGAGATAGTGGGAGTTGATCAACATGAAAGATATACTCACCACATCCCAGGTCTTTAAACTTGAACTTTTCTTTGAGCTCTGTTTGTTTTGATGTAGAAGCTTTTAAGCATTGGATCCACATATGCTGAAGAAGGAACAAATTCTCGATTGACTAGGATTGTTATTTCTGATCTAGGTCACAGATTGTTGCAATATATGAATGGATTTGGGTCAGCTTTGATGGTCACTTCAACTCCATTGTGTGGGAACTTGATACATCGATGATATGTAAATGGGACTGCGCTCATCTCATGAATCCATGGGCATCCTAGCAATATGTTGTATGTGAGCTCGAGATCAAGGACTTGACAAACCACATCCTTAGTAATTGGCCCAACTCTGAGAGGTAAAATAACTGTGCCTTTGGATGAACACTCTTCATCATCATATGCTTTGATGGTAATTTTGTTTGAAGCATTCACAACTTTATCAGAATATCCCAATTGTTTAAAGTGCTCAATGTACAAGTGTTTAGACCTGCTCCTCCATCTATCAAGACTCTCTTTATTCGATGTTTGTGTAGGAAGGCTTCAATGTGTAAAGGTCCATTATGTGGTTGGCTCACGGAGATGTCATCAGCTTCTGTGAATGTAAGGGAGTGTGGAACAAAAACGTATCCCACCATGGCTTGAAATTGGTTCACGTTCAAATCAATAGGGACAGAAGTGTCTCTCAAGATTTTATCAAGAATAGCTTTCTGTGCGGGGGATGTGCGTAACAGCTCAAGGATTGAGATAAGCACGGGTGTCTTCCCTAACTATTCTACAAGGTCATATTCAGGCTTGGTTGATGAGGAAGTGATGTTTTTAGCTAGAGCACCTTGCAAAGTGAATTTATCTTGACGAGTTGTAACATTACATTCAGAGATAGGTTTGGAAGAAGATCCAATTCCTTTCAGGACGATCTTGGGTCTCTGGGTAGAATTCTCAAGCATTTTTTCCTTGATGATAATGGTAGAGACATAATTGTCCATCGAAATGTGATTGATAGTTGAATCATAGTTATAAGATGCTCTAGTATAGTTGGTTTGGTCATCTGTGGCTTTGGCTTTTCCCTTATCATGTTTTGGGAATGGTTCTTTAAACATTTCATGTTCTTGATTGGATGAATGTCCCTCAATTTCAATGTCACCTTTATCAATAAGATCTTGTATGATATTCTTCAGCCGATGACAGTTTCCTATTTTATGGCCCTTGCTCTTATGAAATTCACAATACTCATCGTCATTCCACCAATTTGGTTTGACATTTGGCTCATATGGAGGTAGATCTGGGATTGTTATTATTTTGTTTGCCACTAGCTTCTTGAAAACTGATTCTAGTGGTTCTCCCAATGGAGTGTACTTCCTTCATGACTTGGAAGTTGTTTGAGTATTCACTTTACTGTTTTTAGAGCTTGATCCAAAAAAAATGATTTTGGGTCATACCGTATTGGCATCAACAACACCATCATTGACTGTGTTCTTGTTTTTATTCCAAAATCTTGGCTTATCTTTTCCTTTAAAGTCCTCTTTGTTTTCTTTGAATATCTTAATTACTCCTTGTTCAATTAGGACCTTCTCTGTTGCTAAGCCTTTTTCAATGACGTCCTTGAAGGTGGACATACAAGCTTTTCTCAGGTCATAACCAATATCTTTGTTAACATTCTAGGTGAACATATCTACCATTTGTTTCTGTGGAATTTCACAAGAGCATCTGTTGGCTAGATTCCTTCATCTTTGTAAAAATGATGAAAAAAATTCTCCATCCTTTTGCTTGGTGTTGCACAAGGTAGTGACTGATATGTCTGTCTCTATGTTGTATGAGAAATGTTGGATAAATGCCTCTGCTAAGTCACCCCATGACTTAATTCCAGGTGGGAGTTGGGAGAACCATTCCATAGCTTGATCACCTAAGCTCTGTGGGAATAATCTCATCAAATATGTCTCTTCTACTGCTACCTCAATGCAAGCTATGAAAAACTGTCTTATATGTGCCTTAGGATCCCCTTTTCCTCTATACTTATCAAACTTAGGCATCACAAAGTGTGTAGGAAATGGAGGCATTGGAATGCTTTTGTCAAATGGATAGGGACATATGTCTCTCATTGTGTAAGTTGGCTTCGGTGTATTTATATCCTCCATTTTCTATTGTAAGTCCTTGTTTTGCTGTTCCAAATTGTTCTTAGGTGGAGATCGACTTCTTGGACCATACCCCATGCCTGAACCACTGGGTGGAGGAGCATGTTGCATATATGGATGATATTGATCATACACATGTTCATATGGAGGAGGTCTATAATGGTGTTGCGTATGCGTATAAGGACCACTTGGTATAGAGTCATGGCGAGGAATGGAATATCTGCTTTGTCCATGTATACCATACTCTATAGGCATGTCATGAGTTTGTTCTAGTGTGTTGTCCCCAAATTTAACGCGGGGTTTCCTTGTGTCCAAATTTTGATCATGCCTTTGGATATCCAATTGCTTTGGTGGTTGGTCCTTAGCATTGGTATGTGATTGAGTATATTTTTCTACATAAGACTTCCATAATGGTCTGTGAAGGTGAGTATCATATGCTTGACCATGTGTGTATGGGAGCTCTAGTTTTTGAAACAAAGATGATGGTGATTTAGGCACAAGATGTGGTCCTCTATTGCCTCCACTATTAGGCCTCCTTTGATCTATGTTGGAGTGAGTTTGTTGCAAAGGTCGATTTTCTATTATTTGAGACATGTCAAAATCATGAGGGATCTTGGCTCCACTTTGTGCCATCACTTGTAAGAAGTATTGTCTATCTCTCCTCATTATTTCCTCAACCGATCGATTGAAACAGGGATCCATAAAGGAGTCTTCCACTTCTGTTGAATGTACTAAAATGTTGTCCATATTGTCATTGTGTGTATCATTGTTGTTTGTAGTGTCCATGTGCTCAACATTTGGAATGTTTCTATAAGCATCCATGTCAAGTAATGTAGTATGATTAGAATTGAAAAAGATATCACTGTCATACTCATAGGAACTCATGTTTGCAGACTCTTAAACCTCTTTAGCTTCTCTCCTAGATTTTTGGGAACGGGTTTCAACCATGAACTAGGTATTGACCAATATGTGTGAGACTAGATGAAAATGGAAAGAGTATGGAAGACCAAGAGTTGTATGGAATGTAAATGAATCTGAGGTGTACTTGCAATGTCCAAAGTGTAAGACCAAGTATGCATGTAGTAGAGTAGGTGTGACTTCCAAAGAGATGATAGTTTCTCTTGATGAGGTAAGTTGACCTTGACTCTAAGTAAGACCAAATGAGACCCAAAGGTGATAGACCTTGATGAGGGACCACTTAGCAAAATGTTGTTGTATGTAATGTGTTGACAAAGTATGATGAGGACAAGCAAGTGACCTTTTGACTCAAGTTTAGACAAATGTGAATGTAATGTAAGGTGTATAGCAATGATGGACTTTGTGAGACCCAAAAACAAGTTGAATACTAGATGAAAACCCAGAGAGATAACCTAGGAAGTTGAATAAGTCTGAAACTGACTGTTCTTGTTTGCTGGATTGTGTGTTTTTCCCAATACTGAACACAAATGTGTTTGTATACTTCACAGACACAATTCTAAAATCTGAGTGCAATTTTTCCAATCTGTAAAGTGACTTGTTGTGACCCAATCTGAATTTGTGACTATTTTTCGTGACAAGAGGACACAATGTTGACGAGGACTCAATGTTTGCAAGTGTTTAGACCCAAAATGACTCAAAGAAAAGTGTGTTGTTTGATGTAAAATTGTTTTGCATACACTTGAAGACACAAAAGACACAATGTTTTGATGTTTGATCTTGAATGTTTGATAGTTCAAAATAAAACAAGCACAATTCTTATGGTTGGCCAGGACAATAGTTGTTGATCCCACATGGGGTTTCCCCCGAGGCTACGCTATTCAAAGCGGATACTTAGATGCTTGACCCCACTGGCTCCATCCTCGACACTCACTTCTCGGGGCAGCCAAACATTAGTCCACATGAAAACTCCCCATGGCAAACTTTGTATCTCTACTAAGAACCATATGTGTGTGGGTCGCTCTAGAGGCCCGACCTCCTGACCCAACAACTAGAAGGATTTTGGCTTCTAAAACAAAAAGGTGTTAGTAAGGGCATCTGCTCGTGTGGCCATACATGCGACACTTTTAGCTCTGTAAATATAGAAGGCTCCCAACCGGTAGGGGTTATGCCCTACAACTGATCAAATAAATTTGATCAAACGGGTTTATGGGGAGACATAGTGTCAGTATGAACTAATCAGCACACGTTATCCATAGTTTTCACCATGAATATAGTTGTTTATAATGGTTCAAAAGAGGTGGGTTTTCCTTGCTACCACTTGGGTCATTCTCTCCTCACTAGTGGTCCTAATGACCACATGGGGAGACAGGCCCTCTAAAGATGAAATAAAAAGAGCCTATTGCCCAATACACAAAAGACACTGGTTCAATTTTAGTGCACCAATTGAAGTGTTTGCTAGTCTATGAAAACAAGGCACACAATAAAGATCAAAAACCCTTTCCAAGATCCTACAACAAAGATCTATTAGTAGTTTGGACTATTTCAAATGATCACCCCTTCTTGCAAGCACACAAGTTAGGTAAATTTTAGATCCAAAAGAATTTGTGAAATAGGGGCCTTCAACAATGCTTTTTGTTGACCAATTCAAAGATCTGATTCATCACAGAAAAAGACCACATGTAAAATTTCAAGAACTTTCCAGGAATGTAAAAAAAACCAAAAAAATTGCTAATTTCCTCCAAAAATTATTTTTTATGAAAAATCATAAAAAATTCATATAAACTGAAAAATGGATCCAAAAAATCTGAAATTTTTACTGGACACTCCTGATGGTCTTCCAAACCTGCATAAAAAAATTTGTGCAACAAATGTGAGCAGTTTGTGAGATATGAGCAAAATAGTGCAAAACCCTAATTTTCAAAGCTCCAATTTTTGAGGAATGATTTTGCATCAAATTTAAAATAACAAAAAATAGAGCCTATGTATAAACTGGAGATCTTTCCAAAAATATAAGAAAATCCAAAAAATTTGCTAATTTGCTCTCAAAATAAATTTTTCATGAAAATACATAAAAACTTAAAAGAAATTTCAAATATGCTCCAAAAAGTTTTAATTTTTTGATTCTAATCTCTGAGAATGTGCTTGACCTGTAAAAAAAAATTTGATACCAAAATTCAAAGCCATTTGTGAGATCTGATCAAAACAATGAAACACCCTAATTTTTAAAGATCCAATTTTTTAGGAAATTTTTTGCATCAAAATTAAAATCACAAACAACAAATCCTATGTATAATTATGAGATATTTCCAAAAATGTAAGATAATCCAAAAAATTCGCTCATTTGCTCTCAAAATTAATTTTTTATGAAAATTCACAAAAAATTCATAGAAAATTAAAATATACTCCAATAGATCTAAATTTTTCTTTGTGAGCTCTTGATACTGTGTTCAACCTGCAAAACAAATTTGGTGCAAAATTTCCAAGCCGTTTGTGAGATATGATTGAATCTCTCCAAGATCTTGATTTTATGTCCAAAACCCTAGCTCCACAAGGTTATTCTCCAAATTGTTTTACAAAACAGCAATATATGGTTAGGAAAACCTGCAAAAAACACAGATCTAACAAAAATCCATGTCCCACAGGGTGTGCCAAAATGTATATGGTGAAAATGGATAACAACAATATTGAAAGGCTAAATGAATTCAACCACAAAACCCTAGCCTAACAACAATGAAGATCCACCATAACATATGAAGATTACCTAAGACAATGCAAATCAAATGAAATCACAAAGATTATACCATCACATGTCCAATAAGGTTTGAATCTCCATTCTTCCTATCTCCATTGATCTTGCTTGATATATTTGCTCTCAGATTTTATATGTGCACAAGAGCTCAACAAAGAATGAAAATGTGGTTGCAAGTAGGATCGCATATGAAAGTTCAAAAGCGTAATGTAGTCGAGTAATCATCGGGGGTTGATAATGAAGGAAGCACCTCCTTATATAGAAGACACTATATGAAATGGAGGGATAAGATTGAGAGGTGTAAAAGATAAATGGTCGGCTATGATTAGAGGGTAGGTAGAGGAAATAAGAAAATAATGAGAGGGTAGGTAGTGTAGGAATTAAGAGATGAATGACATGTGTCATGAGTAGAAAAGGTTAATGAATTAATTAAATAAGTAAATAAGTAAAGATTCATTTAATTAATAGAGGAAGTGGGATCAATTTAATAAATAAGATATTTATTTAATTTAGGAAAAAGGATAATTTAAATAAATAAAGGTATTTATTTAAATGAGAAATAAGGCTAGAAGAGGATAAATGAATTAATTAAATAAATAAAGATTTATTTAATTAATAGAAGAATTAGGCTAAAGTAATTAAATAAATAAAATATTTATTTAATTAGACATGACAATTTTACGTGTCTACACTCTTAAAAGTTGTTCTAACTTGCTTTCCCATTTGACATTCCTTACATACTGGATTATGAGGTTTTACAATTTTAGCTAAATCCCTTACTACTTTAGTTGAACTAATCTTTACAATGCAATCAAAATTCATATGACAAAGTCTTTTATGCCATAACCAACTTTCATCAATATGTGCAATCAAGCACATGTCTTTTCATTGTTATTCCAATGAAAGATATTACCTCTAGTTTGATTATCGGTTGCAATCTCCAAACTAGTTCTATTCATGATTTTGCATTTACCATTCTTGAACTGTAACTGAAATCCCTTTTCAACTAATTGACCAACACTCAAAAGATTATGCTTCAAACCTTCAACATAATAAACGTTGTCAGTATTGTGCGTACCATCAAAAGATATAGTGCCTTTTCCTCTGATAAGAATTTACTTTTATCACCAATCATATGATGTGAACATCCCGAATCAATAATCCATTCATCATTTTCTTCAATTTTAGTTGCCAGGGCCTGCTCTACTGGTGGAATAGTAGGTGTTGGTTGATCTTCTTTTATTGCAACAAAAGCCCATCCATTATCTGTTGTTTCCTCATCAGAATCATCAGTAACTCCTTCATCAACATAGTAACATGATTTGTCTCTATTCTTCTTAAATCTGTACCTCTAATATTCAGGGTTAAGCTTATATGTTCTTTTAGCTTCTTCTCTTAATCTTGCATGTCTATCAAGACATCTAGATGCCATATGACTAGCTTTATTGCAGTTAAAACATTTATATGATGCTTTACCTTCATACTTACTTCCAATAGGACCTTTATGCATTTTCCTTGCAAATAGTACTTCAAGTTCTTCCAATTCTTCATTTTCCTTTCTAATATCTTCAAGTTCTCTTGCATAAAGTGCTTTCCGATCAGATCTATCAGACGATGATGATGATGTTGCAGATGATGATTCTTTGAAGGCTAAATTTGTCTTAATTGTAATAATAGGACAAAATTCCTCAAGCTCAAATGCTGAAAGTTTTTCAACCAAGGTATCTCTAGATACTGATGTATTAGACATTGTTCTCAACTCATTAATAGTAGTTACTTTCATTTTATATGCCGGTGGCAAAGCTCTTAAAACTTTAGAAACAATTTCATCTTCACTCAAGGATCCTCCACAACATTGTATTCCCAAAACAATTTCATTAACCCTTTCCATAAAAGCAAAATATCTTTCATCTTCTTCCATTTTCAGATTTTCATACCTGACCTGGAAGCATTCCAGTTTTGCAATTTTGACAGTGGTATCTCCTTCATTCAATGTCTCCAATTTATCCCAAATAGCTTTAGCAGTAGATTGGTCTGATAATCCCATGATTTGCTGATCTAACAAGGCGCTCAAAAGTGCTTCTCTTGCTTTACAATCATTCTCTTGATCCTTACCTAATGTTGGTGGATTAGGTTGATTTGGTGTAGGACCAATAGATCCATTCTTTGTAACATCCCATATGTCTCCTCCAATGCAATTCAGATGTGTTTCCATTCAGATCTTCCATATACCATAGTTAGTTCCATCAAGTTTCGTACTATCCTTCCTGAAAAAGCTAGTTGCCATAGAATCTCCTCAAGTTGTTAAACTTCTGCAAAAAGAGGACTTAGCTCTGATACCAATTTTTAGGACCTGGAGGCAACTGAGAAGGGGGAGGGGGGGGGGTGTAAATTAGTTTTCTATTAAGTTAAGTCCAAATATAACTTAATCAAACTTGATACTTAATACCGGTAAACCAAACTTAATTTTGGTTGACAGATTAGCAATTAATATTAATACCAGTGAAACTCAATGCATAAAATAGAAAGAGAAACAACATCCACAACACATAACACACTGATTTATACGTGGAAACCCTGTAAGGGGAAAAACCATGGCGGGAAACCTTATGCACAATTAGATGATACTACTGCAGATAGTATGTGTATAGAAATTGGGTCTCCACATGCAAAAAGGCCAACCGTCTAAAGCTCACTACTCAATAATAAAATAGGAATCACATTGACTACAATTGGATGATTAAATCTAATGATAATGTACTGCTCAAAGTAGCATCTCCAATGTTGGATTCGGTACCGGTTAAGCTCTGATAATCACCTTCAAACCTTCCTTGAACCTTCTCTATGGTCTACTCATATGATCATCAATATTTGGACATACCATGTTATATTACCATATACTATTATCTTCCTATTACATTATCTCACAAATGAGATCTTGCATATATACCAAAACCTAAGACCAAATGTGTAGGTCAGCTTACTAAGAATATTACAATTAAATCAATTACAAATAAGTCAAGATGTGATGCATCATGTTGGCTCAATACATTTACAACAATATCCAATTAATAAGTCATCTCCATAATGTGTCATGCTAATCTAGAATAGATAATGCATGTCGGTCCATAACCTAGACCAATTTGCTAGTAACAACAAATATGTCAACCCGATTAGACCAATAACCAAAATACTAAAACCAAGTATCCAAACTATGTCTTCGACACAACCAAGTGATTTCTAGATGGTAACAAGTCATCCTTAGTGCCGGTGAACACTATAAATTGTTGGTGAACAATATACCGATGACTGTGCGTAAGTCACTCAACATGTCAATGAACATAACCAAAGATCTCGAGAAGGATAAGTGTTAACAAGTATTGACATCAATGACAAAACAAATGCAATACATCCATAACACCAACATTATCCTCATTGATCCTTAAGAACCTTATTTTATAACCATTTGTCATTCTCTATAGTGTTAAAGTCCTAGGTATTGCCTGTATTATTATTATTATTATTATTATTATTATTATCTTCTACACTCAATGAAATCACACATCTCATAATATATATGCAAGAGGTGCTCATTCACCAAGGGACACCATACTTTATTATAATATTAAATAATTAAATATTAATGATTATATATATTAATATAATGTTAATATATTATTAATAATTAAAACTACAATTATATTATCACAATTAATAATATAATCATATTATAGCATAATATATATATATTATCAATATAATTATTATTAATACAAGCTTTGTGTTATTTATGTAGGTTTGTGGATTTGGACCACAGCTACAATAAAATCAACACTCCCTCTTAGCTAGGGAGGAATCCTACTTCACGTCTTCAATAAGTAATAATACCTTATAGTAAGCACAATAGCTCCATTTATTGTGTGAGAGAAAGATATCACCTCACCATGTTATCAGAGGTTATGACATATCCACGGATATCACGTCACATAATACCCACCATAACCACATAATGTAATATCCACCATTATGGCTTGTCCACAGATATCACGTCTCATGATATCCACCATTATAGAATTTAAGGATATTACTTCATGGCATGTCCATGGATATTACGTCACATAATATCCACCATGAATATCTCTTTATGTAATATCAACCATCATGGCTTATCCACAAATATCACATTTCATGATATCCATCATGATGGTATGGTCAATCAATATTGCAAGATCGTCACCTTTCAATAATGTACAAAAGTACAAGTGTTTATCATTGTGATATCGTCACCTCTCAATTATGTTCATAGGGACTCAACAAGTACTGAACCAATGAGGTCATGGAGTCACATACATGACATCCACCATGAACCATATCAGAGGGTGGAGATAAGGATTTTCACCTCAAGTCTCTCTCAAAGAGAGATGTATTATCAAATCATAGAAGATCACTAATGCTGAGCCCCCCTCTCAATTAGAGCTTCATTTTTCCATATCCCCAAGCTTGTCTCAAAGCTTTCCATCACCCTTGGTGAATCCCAAGCCCACCAAGTATCCATCCATCCAGGGATATCACATGGAACTCTATCTCATGAATCATAGATTCCTCTAATTGCTACAATTTCCTGATCACTAGAGAAACCATCTTGACATGGTCTACTCCCTCTAAATAAATATTATCAAGATTCTTGGAAATCAAATATAAAGAAGATCCTGTAGCTGCTCCCTCTGAAGATTGAAGTACTAACCTCAACCTCCTGACCTTCTCATCCAAGGTTGCTTTGTAGGTTTCTTAGACTCCCTCTGAATGTTAATTCCTCTTCTTCAAAGAACCGTCTCCAATTATGTGCCACCAACTCATTCTCATAATTGCAAGCTTCAATGCATCAAACAAGTATCCAAGTGCTAGATATGCAAGTCCACACCTCTCAATCTACAAAAATTCATGATGCAATGGTTCAAATACGCTAGGATTAACGCAGGTTCAGGTCATAGAGGATATGTGCTGGAACAAAGCAATGACAGTAGACTGACATAGATCTCACACATTTAGATATGAGACTAATGTTCCTCCAAGTCAAATCTCCTCCTCTTGCAATGAATAGACCTGTAGAAGCAAAGCGCAAGCCAAGAATCACCGTGATAGGCACTGTAGCCACCAATAATTTACTTTGGTATATATGGATATCTAATCCTTTTTTTTTGTTCTTGCTGCAGATCAAAACAATTTTGTGGTGAATTTTAGTGTTGCGGCTAAAATGAGTGAGAATTAATATAGATTCTTCTTGTCTCTTGACATTAATTCACCAGTTGCATATCGAGCTAAGAAACTTATGATTCTTTATTTCTCTAGCTTTAAAAATCTTTCTTTCCTTGATTAATATAGTTAATGCCTAGTTAATATCATGCTTCTCTCGAGGAAAGATAGTCTTCTTTCCTTAATTGATATTACAATCAATAGTTGACATCCGTTAATGGTATTTGGATTGGTCAAACTATCATCGATGCTAATTGATTTTTTTTCGATCAATTATGATCATGTCCAATAATCGTTGATGGCAAATATTAGTCACTGTGATTGATATATACTTAGGTGATATACGGACAACTCCATTCATCCTTTATTCCTTGGTAGAGATCGATGATCTTCATGCTTCAAGTTCTTTATGTAACCATTTGATTAGTTGACCCCTTCGTATCTAATAATAACTCTACCCTAGTTGATTTGTTGTTGATCATATCTCATACTGTCCTTAATTGATCCATTCTTTTGACAATGATTATCAAGGTTTCTTATGAGTAAGTCACAATGATATCGATATGGAATAATGTCTTGACACTGGCAAACTAAGCTTCTGATCCATACTGAGGAATGGATAGCTCATAATCTCTTTGCAATTATACAATGGATGGTCTTCATGTCATTTCTTTGCTTCTTCTCTAGGTGAGACTAATTGACTTAATGCTCTTCTTGCTCACTATGTTGATCCTTATCACTTTTGGAAAGATTATTATCAATGTCATTAATGGTAGAGGAAAAATTGTTATTGTTTAATCGCTCCTTATCCATATATAATCGATGAGTTATAACATTCAATTAGTCTCCTTACTAGTCATTGTCAAATTACTACCATGATTGATTAATATGTCTTCTCCACTGATCTGACCTAGAACATACTCTATCAAATGCTTGTAATGGAGCTCATGAATGGATGTAATTTAAATTAGCAATTGTTATTTAATATGTCAACCATTTAGCAGATACAAATGATATGGATTTTTAGGTTTGACAGCAGTGTCTGATCTGTATTTAAGGAATCCGTCTTTATATAATATCGCCTATTACTAATAACATCAATACAAGGGCACTATGGATTATTATGTCAACAAGAATATATATTTGTTGGTACAACTACAATGTTGAATTTATCAGAATTATCGTGCCACTTATATATGATTGCTAGAACTGATTGTTTTAAATTATCGACAAGTTTCTTACATTCCACAATGTTGCTGGTAGGCTATACGATCCTCAACCTCTGTGCTTCCTTGAATACAAACTGTGGCTTTTCCTTGTACACTTTCAGAAATTTTGATCTGTGATTTGTTCTTTTGGGTCTCTAATTACCCTTGAATGTGGGTTACACCTTTCTCTTCTACAACTTCGTCTCTCTCAGAGACTTCACGAAGTTGATCAATCACTTCAAGAGGGGAATTTATTCCTTCTGCTATGTGAATTTGTATTTCTATTTATTCGTGAATCCTCACAAGCTGATAGGGAACCCGCTCTGATACCATGTTAAAGTCACAGGTATTGTCTGTATATATATATTTTTATTATTAGTAGTATATATTAAATAATTAATAATATAATAATTATAATTATATTATATTATAGCATAATATAATTATATTATCTCACAACTAATAATATAATAATTATATTAATTATTATCAATACAAGCTTTGTGTTATTTATGTAGGTATGTGGATTCTGACCATAGCTACAATAAAATCAACACACAGTGGATGCAAACCTCTTGAGTGTGCCAAAGAATTCATCTTAGATCTTCAAAAAGTAAATCCAAAACTTCTGTGAATAGTCATCCATAAAAATAGTGGAATAAGATTATTTATCCAAATTGTTTGTTTGTGCCAAAAATATTAGAATAAACTAGCTAATGTAGATAATAAGCTCTCCATGAACTATTTTTTTAATTTTTTTTAGCATACATTTTTTTTTCTTTGGCACATCATTCACAAACATCATTATGCTCTTCAATCGTATACAAAATAATTTTTCATTTTTTTTTATTAGTATATTCAAACTTGGACAATTCAAATGTGCATACGTGAGATGCCTCAACCAACTTTTATCTTCATATACATCATATTGATAAGATTTCTACCATATTATTCAAAATTCAATAAGATTATACTATTATACATGACATAAATTATATTGAAACCTTTTATACATAATCATATATTATACATTATAGATTTTGAAACAACACTTTGTAATTGTTTTCACTTCATCTTCTAATTCTCAAAAAATTATGTTTTAAATATAGAAAGTAATAAATATGATTTACACTTTTTATAGATTCTTTAATATACATTTCTATAGCTATTTTTGTTGAGACATCTAAGGATTTTCCATCACCAAGCTTGATCTTTGATTCAATTTTTTTATTCTTTGTACAAAAAATGTGAATCTAAATATGAAACCTCTTTAGAACTATTTTCAACTTTCTTATAAGATAAAAATATTATTTTTAGAGAGGCCTCCTAATGCTAATGATAATAATTCATGATTTTATTATTATTATCTACTTTTAATTTGTACTCTTTCAAAGTTACCACACCTATTACAATGATAGCATTATATAATTTTCTTATCAAATATTCATGTACCTCTTCCTTTTGCACCATCATATCTTATGACATTATTTACTCTTGAATAATTATGATCTTATATTTACATTGTCATTAATTTCTTATGTACTAGCACCTTCATTCTTTGTGATCTTCAATTTTGAGAAAAAATACGCTTTCTCCAAACATGTCTAATTCCTTCTTCAAAAACACAATATGTCCAACTAAGTTATTAAACTCAATAGTAGTCAAATATTATCTTCTCTTAATAAATAATACAATATGATTCAACCTTTGTGTTTGATACAAGCATGAAACATATTTTTATCTATAATTTTTGTTCATAATTTATCTAATTTAAGTAAACATTGTATTGATGAAATTCTTTACTATTGTATAATAATCACCCATAGTCCCAACTTCTTGTTGGAAAAATATGTGTGGTTCATCTTCCATAATTGAAATTATTATTAATTGTCGGTGTACCTAAGGAATCTAGGAATGCATGCATCACATATATTAGACATTATTGGGAGCACTTTATATGTTGTATGTAACATTTAGATAAATATTTAATGAAAGTTACATATTAAAGTAGAATATTTGATATTTGAGAAATATAGTACTGTATGCGGGAAAAGTGGGCGAATAAAACTTAATATGTGAAAATTTAGTTAAATACTAGTCCACACACACACACAGGACTTCTTGATGCAAGCTATGGAGTAATAACGTATTACTCAGCTTCCCAAGGAGGGTCCCAAGGTTCTCTATCTCACAATGTCCCTCCAACCAATGTTTTTGCTCTCAAATCACTGAGCAAAATGGTTTAGGGATGGCAAATGTAAGAACGAGGGATGCTTTGATATATTTTAGTATGAAATGGATGTTAAGCTATGTATGATCTTAGAAATGCAATAAACTAGATGATAAGATGACAAGATTAGTATGAATACTATCCTAGCATACTATATTTAGTCTATGATTGAGCTAAAATGATAAAGAAATTATTCTAAACATGCATATTAGTCTAATTCCTGATCTAAAAGAGGCTAAATGAGGAGCATATATGAAATGAGAAAGCTTGAAAGAATTTGAGCATAAGTGTAATGCTTCAAATTTGAAAGATGATTGTTCTTGAAAATGGAGGAATGAGAGCTCTATTTATAGCAAAAACAGGGCAATGGATGGTCAGGATTGAAAGAGTTGATCAAGGGTTGAGTTTGAAAGTTGGGGATCCATGTTTGTAATTGGCACCAATGAAATGGTGACAAGTGTCAACATAGGGTTGGGTTGAGAGAAGGGGTTGGAGGCATTAAATGCCTGAGAAGACCTCATGGTTATCTAGAGGGTAAGGGTCAAGTCTAAGTTAGGCTTACCCATTGGATTAAGAGTTAATCCCAAGATAAACCCTTGTGCAAATGATTAAGAGATAATCATGGTCAAAGCATTAAAGGCCTGATGAGACCCTTGGGTTGGATGAAGGTTGAGTTAAAACAAATGTTTTAACCATGTAAGAGGGTTTGAGTTAACCATTAATGGTTATTGAAGACTTTGGGGGATTAAGTGGTTGAAAGTTGGAAGCCTTCAATGGTTTTCAAAGACTTTGAGGATTTAAGTGGTTGAAGGTTGAAAGCCTTCAATGGTTATCAAAGACTTTGAGGGTTTGAGAAGTGACTTCCCTTTTCTTAGGGATGTGACAAAGTTTAGAAGAGGGGTTAGGTTAATTAGAAGCGTTTAGAAGATTCTAGAAGGGATTAGAAAGGGGCTTAGGATTTTGCAAGTGGATGGAGGGATAATAGGATTTAATTGAAATAATTTAATTCAATTTGGTTGCCATTTGGGGAAATTAAATAAATTAGATTTATTCAATTTTAGTATAACTATTTAATTAAATTTGAATTTAATTAAAAGTGGATAGGGGGGATTTAATTGAATAAAATGATTTATTCATTAAATGGGTATAGTGAATTTAATTTAAATAAATTGAGTAATTTACTTAATTAAATAGAGGAATGTGGATAATTTAATTAAATTGGATTTAATTGAATAGAGAAATGAACATAAAATATTCATTTTAGGAATATGGTCATTTTTATACGTCTACATTTTGCCCCTCTTTGAAGTGACGTGTGTGCACATGTTATTTCAAAGAAAATGATGTGTTTTTGTGATTTATGATCAAATGCAATTTTTGTGTCATTCTTTTGTTTTGCCAGTCGTGCCCTGGATTTGATTTGATGTGTGATGCCCCAGATTCGATATTTGATGGTGAATATGATTTGTTTGCGTGTTCTGTTTCAAGTTCAATGTGTGAAGCCTGATGTGTGTTACAAGCTGATATGGGTTGGAAACTTGAGTTGTGTTACAAGCTAATATGGGTGGGAAACTTGAGTTGTTTTACAAGTTAGGTGATTTTGGAGACTTGAGTTGTTTTACAAGTTTTGATATGGTTTTTGATAACTTGAGTTGTTTTACAAGTTGATATGAAATGATAGGATTTTGAACTTGATGTAGATGAGCAAATTTGTTTCATATTGTTGATGTGAGTTTGATTTTGATATCGTTGGTTTGATGTGGAAACTGACATTGGATTTGTTTTGCTTGTTTGACAAGAGCGATTGGGCGTGGTTTAGTCACGGGAGAGATTTCTGAGACCGTGGACATTGATACCGCGGTTGTCGCAGGCCGATCTTGATATCATCAAGAGATGTGGGTTGACTTCCCTCTTAGATATGCCTCAGATATGAAGAATTGATTTGATATGAAAATTTGATATGAAATTGATGTTGAGATTTGATATGATAATGCCCCCTCGGGAGATCGTTCGTGCACACAAAGCATGAATGAGCTCTCGAAAGAAGAAGAATGTTGTTTGAAAGATAGAAGAATAGATAGTGATGGCATGCATGGGTTTGATAAGATTGGTTAGATTGATTGGAATGAGAGCAAGTATGGTTTCAGGTATGACACCTCCTGTATAAGACATGGATGATCAAGCATCTGGTTTCAAGAATGATACTAC
Source organism: Cryptomeria japonica (assembly GCF_030272615.1). Classification (NCBI taxonomy): domain Eukaryota; kingdom Viridiplantae; phylum Streptophyta; class Pinopsida; order Cupressales; family Cupressaceae; genus Cryptomeria; species Cryptomeria japonica. Next base: position 257,499,005 of record NC_081408.1, read on the forward strand.
TTGTATAAGACATGGATGATCGAGTGTCTGGTTTCAGGAATGATACCGCCTGTATAAGATATGGATGATTGAGCGTCTGGTTTCAAGAATGATACTGCTTGTATAAGACATGGATGATCGAGTGTCTGGTTTCAGGAACGATATATCCTTTATAAGACCGATCAAAATGCCTGGTTTCAGGAACAATATATCCTGTATAAGAGCTGATCAAAACATCTGGTTTCAGGAATGATATATCCTGTATAAGAGCTGATCAAAACATCTGGTTTCAGGAAAGATGCATCCTGTATAAGACATGATAGAAAATAGTTTGGAAGAATGATGAAGATAGTTTGGAAGAATGATGAAGATAGTTTAGAAGAATGATAGAAGATAGGTTGGAAGAATGATAGAAGATAGTTTTGAAGAATGATGAAGATAGTTTAGAAGAATGATAGAAGATAGTTTGGAAGAATGATAGAAGATAGGTTGGAAGAATGATAGAGATATGAAAGTGAAGAAAGATTCCATGATGATGTGATAGATATGCATGCGAGGGAGGCAATGACGAATGATGAATGATATTTTGAAAATGAGATGTATGATATGATATGCAACTAATTGTAAAATGATATGCAACTAATTGTAAAATGATATGTAAATATGTGTAAAATGATATGCAACTATGTTTTTGGTAGCATCCTTATTCTACATTTGCCATCCGATATAGCCATATGTTATTTTCTTTCTTTGTAGGTATCATCATTGAGCATTGATTTGTTTAGGATATGTTAAAAATTTATACAAGCATAATGGTATAATTGAACCATAATGACCTGAGAAAAATTTACATGATATTTGATTTTGCAAGATAGCACAAGCGTCAAGGTATAATTGAACCAGGACGACCTGAGTGCGCATTGCGTAAACAGACAAGAGTTAACCTTTGTCCCATACAAATCCGAAATTTCCTCAGCGATATGCCACCTGATTGCTTTGTAGGACAAATTTTCATGGTAAAAGACTTCACTCATAGATAGAAGACAAATAAAACATCACATTCCTTCCTTGCTTCTCTAGTCGTAAGACATCCTGGAGGTGCTCAGGAGATATGATAAGCAAAAATTAACAACCATAAGTAATCATGCATGCTATTGGAAATGTATTCTTGTCAATTAAAACATCTTGCAAATAGATCTCTGTTTAGTTGAAATTAGTTCAAGTCTGTGATGTTTAGCCTTCTCGCATTGTCGTTTGGCATTTGTTAGTTGTTTTGATCCTTGTTGTCTTGCTACGTTTTTGGTCTGATGTTGAAAATCTTGAAGGCGAAATGCCCCTAGCGAGGTCAGGATTTTGCCCCTTGTTGTTGATACTACTTTGATATGGATATGTACACTGATCACCAAGCCATGGTGGGATATTATTTGGATAATTGTTTTAGATAAACAAGGACAGTGACTACACTAAGTATGTCCAAGATTGATAAGCATTTGTGAATTTCCGGTGATGTCTCAGATGGGTGGATATGATATGTACAATATGATTTGTGAAACATGTATTTCCATCAATTGATAAAGACAAGGCTAACCAGAACAGAATCCAGCAGTCATACTGATTGATGTCATTGTTATGATTTGGTCAATAATTGATAAGAATGTCTGGTTTCAAAGAGTGAGTACCCCGTATAAGACCGATCTGTCTGGTTTCGAGTGTACCTATCCTTGTATAAGACATGTTGATGTTGATGTTGATAGATGGATTGATTATCAAGACTCGATGATTGATAGGAATGTCTGGTTTCAAAGAGTGAGTACCCCGTATAAGACCGATCTGTCTGGTTTTGAGTGTACCGATCCCTGTATAAGACATGTTTGATGTTGATGTTGATTTCAAGTAATGAATTGATTAACAAGACATGTGATAAGTTTGATTGCAGACTTTGAGAGTTTTCCTGTTGTTGGTCTGATTTGATGGATGGTCCATGTGTTCATGCTTTGATTTTTATTTTTTTTGATTTTGTTGATTTTTAGTTTTTGGATATTTTGATTTTTTTTTTTGAGTTTTTGGATATTTTGATTTTTTTGAGTTTTTGGATTAGAAGAAAGATGTATTTGGTTGCCCCAATGTATATCAAGACAAGGAATGGATGAATGGATGACTGAACCATTGAGGTGGAAATGGATTTGTTGTCCATAGTTTTGATCAAGATCAAGGATGAAAAAGGGGATATGGATAGAGATAGGATATAGATAGCACTGGATGATGGAAGCAATGAATAGATAGGATAGATAGATATGAATTAGAGTGAAGCAAGATTGTAGAAAGAATTGGATGATAGAAGATATGAATAGATATGATAAGGGATATGGATTAGAGGACATGGGAGATATGGTAGGAAGAATAGAGTGGATGAACTTTACCCCCAAGCATAGAGGTTTCCATTTGCAAAAAGGTGATATGTAAGTTTGTCATAGTATTTAGCACCATCTGAATAAGTGTTCTCGAACTTTTCAAAGATAGAGACCCAACCCACACTTAGAACCGCTGGAAATTTCAATTGAACATTTCTAGCAACTAGGAAGCAGACTCAAAAGGGAATAAGAATCCCAAACTGGATCAAGGTACTTAGTCTTTGATTACCCATGTGTGTGCAAGTGGGTTCATTCTGGCTCATATGATCATTGTAATCTTCAGAATCCAACATGGATAGCTACATGAGTTATCTTGACTTCAAAATCATCCTGGATAGAGCCTCACTGCAAGCGAGCGTCCATAGCCCGACGAGGTTATTGCTGTAATTTCACAAATATTGCTCCATTGCCAGCCAGGCGTCCATAGCCCCGATGGAGTTACTTGCATGTTCCCATAGCCAATCATTTTGATATTGCATTTCATTGCATTTTGCTTTTCTTCATATTCATTTTCTTGCTCATGCTTTTGATATTTCTTTTTTCTCTTTATTTTTCTTGCATTGGCTTGTAAGTGATGAAACTTACATGGGTCTGATAATTACAGTGGCGCTGAAGCAAGATTTTAGATTTTTTACTAGCCATGTCTTCAATTTAAGAGATCACAATGATTTAGAGAAATCGATTAAGTGTATGAGATATAGTAATCAAAAGATGTCGGTACCAAGATACGATAAGTGGTTCTTTTCTGGATTGAGTGTGTATCCCAACCAAAAGAAAATGTTAAAGAGGAACAACCTCAGATTCTGAAGCATTTCATGAATAGATATCTAGGAAAAGGACTGAACAATAGATTCCAGCATGGGCAAGTATGTGACAAAATGACACAAACACCTATCTCACAGATGAAGGATTTATGCAAAGGATTGAATGATAGGGATGGAAAGAAGTGTTGGATAATAGATAGAATGTTTGAAGATTTGTGCGAGGATAGATAGAAATGTTTTTCGGATGAGTGTTGGTACTTGAGAAGTGATGAAGAGATGGAAGAAAATTGAATTTTGGGACAGAAGGACCCAAAACAGATAGAGAAATGATAGAAGAATAGTTTTGGAAAGATGTTTAGATAGAGGGTTGAAAGAATTTCAAAGATGTGCTCCTCATTGATCTTTCTTATGGATCATTTGAGGTGATGGATTTGTGGATGGAGGGAAGTAAGGACCCAAGATGGATGAAAGGGATGGAGAGTTTGATTGTGGAATGAAAGGACCTAAGATAGATTTAGAAGAAGAAGAGTTTGACTTTGGATTGAAAGGACCTAAGATAGATTTAGAAGAAGAAGAGTTTGACTTTGGAATGAAAGGACCTAAGATAGATTTGGAGGATGAAGAGATTCCTTGATCTTGATCTTGACTTGGAGTAGGATCATTTGAGTTTGTGCTTTTCTTTTGATTTTGAATTAGAATAGTGGAGGATATGGAAGGACTATCATGATTTTGCTTAAGAGATGGATGTTGAATGGGACTCTGCTCTTGAGATGAAAGAGGGTCATCGTGGATGGAATACCAAAATTTTAGGGGATCATCATAAGATTCTTGACAGGTGGGATCTTGATCAAAAATGGGATTAGATTGGAGAGCCATGATATCTTGATCTTGATTTATGTTAGGACTCATTTCCTTTGACTGAGTTTCTTTGTCAAATGCGTTGGGTTGGTTTTGGATATAACGTTTGACGTGATGAAGGAATACCTGATGAGATTTGAATAGTTGACGATTGATGTATAAAAACTTATTTCTCTTGATGAATTTGGAAAAATTAGGTTGTTGTTTCTTCAACGTGATGTTACGATAGAGGTTCTTTCTTCTCAGAATAAGGGGATTAGTCATGCATGAGTGATCAATGGTTTTCTTTGATTTGTTTGGATTCAGTTGATTCTTGTTTTTTAAAAATTTCAAATCTTACTTTATCAGAGTGAAGGTTTAGATGTCCCTTCACGACAAAGCATGTCAAATGATATGGATAAAAGCTTCCTGATTTGGAAACTGGATTTGATGATTTGAGAATTTTAAACAAGTGTTTTGAGATAGAAATCCGTAAGATGGTAAAGGATTTTGTTGATACTGATGATGAAATTTTCTGGATTATGATAGGAGAGACGTCCTCTATTGTGCGATTCGTTTAGGATTCTGACAACTTTTGTTTTGACACAAATTGAGCTCAAGAAATAGTTTTAGTGGTTTGCTTGTCACTCTGGTTTGATGAAAAATGGTTTTTGATGAAAAAGGCTTCTAAAAATGTTTTTTGAAATTTTCAAATTTTTCTCAGTTTTTGCTCTCTGTTTTCCTGTTTTGGACCACATGCTAAAACAGAGTCTACATGCGCTACTGAATTTTCTTGATGTGCTAAAAGAATGAGCCCACGCGCTAAGCTGCCCCTAGATACGCGCTAAAGTTTGGACTTTCTGAAATGGCGGTCTAATAGTTGAAAAGTTTATGCGCTATCCTGGGTTTTCTATGCGCTAACTGTTCGACCTTATACGCTAAAATTTGGTTTCCACGCGCTAAAATTTAGGTTGTTGAAAATTGTTGTTGAATTTGTTTGGAAAAGCTACGCGCTATACTGGGCCTGCTACGCGCTAACTGTTTGACTTTATGCGCTAATTCTTGGCACCTACGCGCTAAGATGTTGCTACCACGCGCTAGACTGTGTTACGGATGCGCTAAAGGATTGTATATTATTTTGCCTAATGATAAAACGCTACTGTTTTAACTTCACGCGCTAATTTGAGGTTTGGATGCGCTAACAAAAGTCTTCCACGCGCTAAGATGTTGTTCTTATGCGCTAGACTGCCCTGATTTTTCTGTTTGGGTGATTTCTTGAGGTTTTTGATTTTTGTTGAGAAATTTTCAAGTGCGATGGATGATTTTCTGAAGTAATAAATGCAAGCACGACACAAAAAGTACAACCATTTTGCCTAATCTAACAAAAAGTGTATGTTCTGCGAGAATGTGTTCAAATCCCCAATGTTTTAACAGGTTTGGATACAAGTAATACACTTCAGAAAGACTCTTTATTCAAGGGTCATAAATAACATCATAGCCCACTAGTCTCGATACTCCGTCAGCTCAAACAGCCGTGTCACCCCATAGAGGGCGCCTGTTTTTTTGCCTTTTGTCAGAAATTAACCCAAAGTGAATTGCTTCACAGTTGAGTAGTTATCTTGGGAGATATATGGTGAGTAATCTTGGGGGCAGATTCTTCCCCACCCTTGCACTATGATGTTATAAATGTTTGGTTACTGACTCAGTTCAAAGCTTCTAATTCTATGGTTCGTAATCAGGCTTCCCGTTCGGCTGTCAGTGATAAACTCCCTCAGGAGGCTTCCCAACCTTTAGAACAAAGGCTTTACGTATCTCAAGGATACTAGGGGAAGGCTAATCGCTGCGCGCAACCGTTGAAAAGGACTTTCGTCACTTTCCACATTTGATTATAGTGGGTTGGAATTCTTGGCGTCAAAGTCGTTCCCCACTTAGGTCGTTCCCTTCACACCGGCCATAAATGGCTTTAAGAGTTGATTGCAACTCCTCGGGAAGGCAGGCCTGCTAAAGGTTTTAATGCTTGAATTACTGAAAGCTGTAAGAGTGGTCTGCATTTTTGATCACCCAGTTAAGGGGAGAGCATATTCCTTCCACTTTCGAGACAAAGCAATCAAGGTTCTTTTTAGCCTTTAAGACAATGATTTTCTAACTTCTATTTGGAGATGTTGCTCCAACAAGCATGATGTTCTTTTTAATCTTTGAAAAGAAAGATTTCCTGATCTATAAAAAGGAAATGGTCAACAAAGCAAATTTTCCGATTTGGAGGTCAACAAAAAAAATGGTTTTTAAAATAAAAGTCCTCGCTCTACCTGCAAGAAACCGTTAGAATCTTGCAAGCAAACAAAAGAGATAAAATGTCAGGGGATTTGGGGGACTTCTACAAGTCTAAAATTTCAATTTGGTTACAATAAAATTTTTAATCCTCTGTCTACGATGCGCTACAGAATGGACTGTACGTGCTACAATAAAAGCTAGATGCGATAAAATTAATGATCAATGCGCTACTCTGCCTTCTGAATGCGCTACTCTGTGTGTTGGAAGCGCTGTTCTGTCTTTTTTTTTCTTTCCCGCACTGAGTCCTGCAGGAAATTTGAAATATGATGCGCTAACTTTTGAGTTTTACGCGCTGGATTATGGACTATAAGCGCTAAACTGGGGATCGTATGCACTATTCTGGTTATTGAATGCACTACTCTATGTTTCGCCCACGTCGAGACCTACAGGAAATATATCAGTGGGGTTATGCGCTAAATGATTACTTTTAAGCGCTAAACAGTGAGCGGGATGCACTAGACTGTTATTTGGATGCGCTAGGGAATGTTTCCCACGCGCCGATTCCTATTTCCCGCAGACCTGCAAAAATGATTAATTTCAAAAACCGATTTGTTATTTGGGGTCGGGCCCCACGGTGGGCACCAGAAATGTATGCGGGAAAAGTGGGCGAATAAAACTTAATATGTGAAAATTTAGTTAAATACTAGTCCACACACACACACAGGACTTCTTGGTGCAAGCTATGGAGTAATAATGTATTACTCAGTTTCCCAAGGAGGGTCCCATGGTTCTCTATCTCACAATGTCCCTCAAACCAATGTTTTTCTCTCAGATCACTGAGCAAAATGGTTCAGGGATGGCAAATGCAAGAACGAGGGATGCTCTGATAGATTTTTAGAATGAAATGTGTTATAAGTTATGTATGATAATAAACTAAATGATAAGATGACAAGATTAGTATGAATACTATTCTAGCATACTATATTTAGTCTATGATTGAACTAAAATGATAAAGAAATGTAATCTAAACATGCATATTTAATCTACTTCCTGATTTAAAGAGAGGCTAAATGATGAGCATATATGAAATGAAAGCTTGAATATATTTGAGCATAAGTGTGATGCTTCAAATTTGAAAGATGATTGTTTTGAATGGAGGAATGAGAGCTCTATTTATAGCATAAATAGGGCAATGGATGGTCAAGATTGAATAGTTTAATCAAGGGTTAAGTTTGAAAGTTGGGGATCCATGTGCACAATTTGTACCGATGAAATGGTGACAAGTGTCAACATAGGATTGGGTTGAGAGAAGAGGTTGGAGGCATTAAAAGCCTGAGAAGACCTCATGGTTATCTAAAGGCTAAGGGTCAAGTCTAAGTTAGGCTTACCCACTGGATTAAGAGTTAATCTAAGGATAAACCTTTGCGCAAATGATTAACTTCTCTTTGCTTAGGGATGTGACAAAGTTTAGAAGAGGGGTTAGGTTAATTAGAAGCATTTAGAAGATTCTAGAAGGGATTAGAAAGGGGTTTAGGATTTTGCAAGTGGATGGAGGGATAATAGGATTTAATTGAAATAATTTAATTCAATTTGGTTTCCATTTGGGGAAATTAAATAAATTAGATTTATTCAATTTTAGGATAACTATTTAATTAAATTTGAATTTAATTAAAAGTGGATAGGGGGGATTTAATTGAATAAAATGATTTATTCATTAAATGGGTATAGTGAATTTAATTTAAATAAATTGAGTAATTTACTTAATTAAATAGAGGAATGTGGATAATTTAATTAAATTGGATTTAATCAAATAGAGAAATGAACATAAAATATTCATTTTAGGAATATGGTCATTTTTATATGTCTACAAGTACCAATATGTAAATGAGAAGGGCAAGTTTGTGTAATATCATGGTATTGGCATACGGTTTATGTAACACCACTTGGTAGTTTTATGAAATCTTATTTCTATAAAAGAAAGCACAAGAGTAGTTGTTGCAGTTGGCTAATTGGCTATCATAACCTTTGAATATTCAGTTAAGGTTTATTAGGCATCTATTATATGTTTCATATGTAAAGAGAGAAAGTATGCACTAATATGTTTGGTTACATGGTTCTCATTTACTCTTTCAAATTAACTGCAATTAGGGAGCTTGGTGGTTTAGAATGAATAAAAATAAGGTACAAAAATGCTTACTAAACTAATATTCTTAGGAGAATATTGTGCAAATTTTAATATTTTAACAATTATTGAAAGTAGAAACATAAGTAAATAAAATATAAATAATGTAAACATTTTTCTACATAAAATTACTTATATCTATTACCCTCCTTTAATAGAGCAATAGATTATCCAACACGATATGGAACTAGACCTAGCACATTCACATACAACAATTAAGGGCAAGAATCATTTATACCACTACCACCTATACTCACCTTGGTGCTCATTAACTCTTCTAGTTAGTAAAGCTTTGGTAGCATGTATATTAGGCTAAATGGTACAATCTTTAGCATCTATGGACATGATTTCATCAACTATAATGCAGCCATAACCGGTAAAACCCTCAAAAGAGAATTAACCGGCTTATGTAGCAAGAGTAACATAATGAAAGCACCAAGAAACAATAGCAAGATTACATAAACATATCATGTTATTGCCTTATAACTTCTGGAAACTAACCGTTCATCATCATACAATCATCTTAGAACATCTGGTAGTTAACCGGTTACATGCAGGCTACAAGCCAAATACAATCCAACCAGGACTCTCCGACTAAACTAGATCACTAATAACTAGTCTCAATCCTTATTTTGATTTATACTTCCTCCATCCTACAAATGATTACACAGTGCCATATATACCCTCCAGAACATATTCGAGTCAGCCTCAAAAGATTACATTCACTAATGTAGGAAAATGAAATGTGCAACTAGGTCGGCCCTAAGAATGAAAGAAAATTTTCCAGAAAATAGCAACCAAGAAGATCAGATCAAGTAGGAAGGTCAGCCACATGCCCAAGCACATTGGAAAAGACCCCAAATAGATCCACATGCCAAGAACCACTCTGGTAATGAAGTAAAGTTAGCTGGAAGCACAAGAACTATCCCGGAACCCAAAAACAGTCAATCGGGAGTGATAACTAGCCGGAAAAGAATCCAAATGGACTAAAAATATGGAATTAAGCACATGAAATAGCCTGGAAAATAAAAACAGGACCTTTAGTGGAAAGAAAGCACCTACTGGTACCTACCAGTAAGAACACAAAAAACTGCACACTAAATTGAATAAGAAGTAAACTGAAAGGAAATATTTTTGGTTGATGCAAGATTGCTCAAAGACAAGGGATGCTCCTGCATCAGACACCCTAGGTAGAAAAATATGTTGCATGAGAGGCAACTCATGAACATCTAAAAGGATCCAGGATAAAGACCCCATGCTCATTCCTGATCCAAACATCTTCCTTATCTAGTAATCTCTTCTTTAGCTCCTTTAGGATCTCAACTGGCTTCTCTAATGTCTAACTCTGTTTGTTTCTCTTCTTTTGCTTTAGATCTGCAAACTATCTCTGTTTATTGCACTCTCTTTCTTTTGCAACTCAGATTTATTTCTTTCACAAGACTTCATCTAGTTTGTCACCATAATCTCTCTGCCATCCGGTTCTATCTTTCTGTCAAGCTTATTTACCAACTCCTTTTGTAGACTCATTTCATCTTCTGGTATAACCTCTGCAACCGGTTTCTTAGTACTACAACTTTTCTCAAGACTCAGATTCTTCACCTCCTTCTCTTTCTCCTACAAAGAAGTCAATGTGAATTTCTGCCCATATTTCTCAATAGTGATTAGGTTTCTTCTACAGTTATGAATAGCTCCTCTATCAAACTACCAAGGTCTTCCCAACAAGACATGACAAGAACTCATATATACAACATCACACAAGACATCATCTCGAAAAGGCCCAATAATGAAATTCACCAAACACTTCTCCTTTACTTCTATCTTTTGATCATCTTGTAACCAACTTACCTTGTAAGGACAAGGATGCTCAAGCCTCTTCAACCCAATCTTCACTACCATCTCTTCAGATACCAAATTATCAGTGCTTCCACTATCCATAATAACCTTGCAACACTTACCACCTGATTTGCCCAGAGTCCAAAAAAGACTCTTTTCTCTAAGTAGATCTGGTATCCTCACTACTCTTCTAATCATAAGGGATTCTCCTTTCTCTGGTGTATAGTCAGTTCCGATAAATTCACCTTTTGACTACTCATTTTCCACACAACTTCTTACCATTTCCTGCTAACATTCATAAAATCTATCTCTAGTTTCTCCACACTTGAAACATTTGTCGAGGAATTCTCTATCGGTACTACCACTTCCTTTCCTCTATGTTTTTTGTTCTAGTTCTTTACTCCACTTAGGTTTTGATTCTTCCTCAACATTCTACTTCTTTGTATGCATCTGTCCATTGAATCTCTCCTTCCCTCTAGGGTTATTCGGCAGTCTTCTTCTCACCTTCTCCTCAACCTTCAAAGCATATTGGTAAGCTTCTTCAAGTGTGGAAACCCTCAACATACACATCTCATCGTGAATGTTAAATGCAAGTCCATTATATACCTTGCCACCTTTTCTCTATTCATCTCTCTATGTCCAGATCAAATCATCACCTTGTAGAATTCCTCAGTGTACCCTTTCATAGTCATGTTTCTCTGTTTTAGGTTTGGCAACTTATTGAACAATTCCAACTCATAGTCTCCTGGTATGAACTTGGCCTTCAATCTTGCAACCATCTATCTCCACCGGGTGATCTTCATTTCACCATTATCCACTCTGTCTTTCTGCAATTCCTTCCACCATAAGGCAACATACCCTTTTAACTTTATCTATTCTAGCTGGACTCTCTATGGGTCCTTGACATTCTCAAACTCAAAGTAATCCTCCAGTTCTCAATCCAATCAATCAGATCCTCCAGGTTCAGTGTTTCAAAAAAGTTTGAAACTTCCACTTTATGAAATTTACTCACTTGCACCACTTCTCTCAGGAATATTTCCTCTCTTCTGTCTTCTGGTCCTTGATCCTCTTCCACTTAAATCTCTTCACCGACTTCTTCATACTCATCCTCAGATTCAGGGTTCCTTTGCAAACTAGCCAATACGTTTTGGATTTCAATCCTCGCCTTGTTCTTGAAGTCCTCCATCATCTACTCTACCCTCTTGGGGTTTGTCCCTTTTGGCATTATCTCCTCTTCTACTCTAGTGAACTACCTCAACTTGGCGATCTGACTGCTACTTTCAATTGTCTCTCCTTAGTGATCTTTTGAACACACACATAGTCTACCTCCAATCAACGATATGTCCACCCCAAGGAATACCTCACGGTTCACAAACAAATCTTCCACCAACCATTTCATAACCAGCTCTAGTACCAATTGATACAACCATAATCATTAAAACCCTCAAAAGAGAATTAACCGACTTATGCAGCAAGAGTAACACAACGAAAGCAACAAGAAAACATAGCACAATTACAGAAATAGATCATGTTATTGCCTTAGAACTTCCGGCAACCAACCTATCATCATCATGCAATCATATTAGAACATCTGGTAGTTAACCAATTACATACGAGCTACAAGCAAGATACAATCCAACTGGGACTCTCAGAGACAATCAAATCACTAATAACCAATCTCAATCCTTATTCTAATTTCTACTTCGTATGTCCTACAAATGATTACATAGTGCCATATATATACCCTCCAAAACATATCCAGGTCAACCTCAAAAGATTACATTTACCAATGCAGGAAAATGAAACGTGCAACTAGGTCGGCCCTAAGAATGAAAGAAATATTTTTGGTAAATAACAACCAAGAAGATCAAATCAGTAGGAAGGTTGGCCACACGCCCAAGAACATCGGACAAGACCCCAAATAGATCCACACGTCAAGAACCGCTCCGGTAATGAAGGAAAGTTATCTGGAAGTAGAAGAACTATCCTGGAACCCAGAAATAGTCAATCGAGAGCGATAACTATTCGGAAAAGAATCCAAATGGACTAAACATATGAAATTAAGCACATAAACCAGCCTGGAAACTGAAAATAGGATTGCGATGAAAAGAAAGCAACTGTTGGTACCTACCGATAAGAACACAGAAAACTGCACACTGAACTAAACAAGAACTAAACTGAAAGGAAATATTTTTGGTTGATGCAAGATTGCTCAAAGATCAGGGATGCTCCTATATCAAATTGACATGATAATGCAATCAAGGTAATCACTCCCAAAGAAGATGATATAAGAACAACCTTGTGCATGCACTATGTTAAGACACTTAACATTACTAAATGCACAAAAGCATAGTGATTATGCATCCATACACAATACTATCCTAACACATCTACATATAGTACATATTTTCCACTGCTTGGGATGCAAACAAAACCCTCACACATCTACATATAGATATTTCCTACCAATACCTAGTAGTGCATGCATACATAGTTTGGTTGGTAAATGACTACCCATGTTGGTTTCCAATCAAACAAAATATCCACAACCAATGGAACATCAACATCTGCATGTTATGCTTCCATATTTGCATGTTTCCTAGTTCTTCTATGCCAAGAACGTTATCATACAATTGGAACATATATATATATAATATGACTTTATTTGTGTCATATTTTAGCAATACAACCAACATGATATAGGTTCACACTTGGTTTCACTATCACTCCAATGAAATAAACCATATGCCATACGAATCGAAAAACTATCAACACCTAAGTGGAGCCTACTTGATAGCCTACCTATAATATTATAATTACCTAGTTTGTACATTTTATATAGCATAGAATATGCGTACCTATATTCTCATCTAAACTCTATATATTTATGATATTATTTCTATGTCGCATATTTGCTAGAAGCATTCTTCATTTCAAATATCTTGTGGTATTATATATTTTATTTCAAGTGTTTGTAGTTTTGTTGCATAACTAGTTAATCTATATGATCATCTATAAGGTCAACCTATGAATCAAATAGAACTCAATAACTTTATCCTTATCACATGTGACAATCCATTCAACTTGTCTAGTCTTTTACTTTCTTAGTTTCTACTCTTTAGTTTCATGGAGGCATACCAATTCCAACACCATGGCTTCATTTTTGTAGAAGATTCAACAACTTAAATAATGAAAATTCTTTTAAAGGTTTTTAATTTACTCTTCTATAAATTTTCATGCTGTACATGTCAACTTCCCAACCTATATGTTCTTTTTTTATCTAGAGACAATGCTTAACTAAAGATAGACAAATGATGTCAAAGCAAAAACCCTTAAATATTTGTTTTCTACTTATCCTTATTACTAGATATAATAAATTTAATTTTACTTAAAATAGCATACTTGATTTACTCTAGTTCATAAATATAATGTTTATTCCTTCCTCTCATTTGTGGCTTTTTATTTCCTTTTTTAACTTCCAAATTTGAGTCTTTTGCCATGATTGTGTCTTGAACTATGTGCAGCCACTTCCCTCTCCCATTTGCCTCTTTTTTTAGTCTATCTTGATAAAAAAAATTAGATACATTTTAATCTAGAAATAACAATTAATAAAAATATCATATTGTAATTTGGCCCTAGATCTATTGGTGAAGTTGAATGGTTTTTAATGGGCACACTAAGGATCAAGTCTTGATGAGTGCAAGACTCTGATATCATAAAGGGTGAGGCTAGTAATATGCTAAAATGAAAGGGGTAGCTAAAATGCTTTTGTGAATGATAAATCCTCCATCAAAAAATAAAATATAATATCACTAATACACTAAAATGATATCAAAATTTAAAATAAATATGCTTTAACAAATAAATCTACCCTACTCATAACAACCTAACCAAAAGATGGCTAATATTTCTTTTTCTATTGAAAAAAATAAAAATTAAGCACCATCTAAATACCTACAACCTAAATTTTTAAAGACGTTTTGCCTACTATTTAAATATATATAACGTAATTGTACACATAATCGTGAAACTGGAGGACATATATTTCTTGTGGATTACGCCATTGAATTCCAACTACCTCTGTTCGCAATGTAATCAGATTACGGGAACTGGTGGGGGCGAATTCTGTTGACCTGTAGCAAGCAATTAGATAAATAAAAGAACCATCGTTTTGACAAATTTTGGCGGCTTGCTTGCTAACAGAAACAAATCAGTCGGCATTCTCGGAAACAGACCATATAGATTTATATATCTATACTACTTTTATTGTCTTAAAGCAAAACTATCAAATGTTCAAAGTTGTTCTTCAGCGGTAAATTTTATAGAAATTGTGTTGTTTAATCCTCCAACAGATTTGAATATAACTACATGCACACACAGAATTTACGTCTGAGATTGGATTCTTCCTGGCAAATTCATGATATGGGCATATAAATCTGATACAATACGATCAATCTAACAAAAATCCATTACAAGAAATCCCAGATCCATTCTTATTTATAGCCCGTGTAAACTATTGTGAAAGGATGTATCAACAGCAGCAATATGCATATGGAGGAAGTCCAGGTTATACTTCTGCACCTCCCATGCAGGCCCGTTATCCTCAGTATCCATACCGCACTTCCAGATGGTCCACAGGCCTCTGTGACTGTGACCGCGACTGCAGTAACAGTAACTGACTCTTCATTCATCCATTGCATCTTTCTTGACAGATATAACGCCCAATAAATGTTGATGAAATATATTGTTGATAATCAGGTCTACTGACATGTTGCTGCCCCTGCATACGTTACTTTTGGGAGAGTGGCAGAGATTGTAGACCAAGGACGAACAAAAGTCAATTTCATATATTAAAGATCTTTCGTAGAAAACACATGAGAAAGGTAGATCACTATGTTTGTGCAATATAGTAAAGAAATTGTTAAACAGATCTGCACATGGTTGTGCAAAACGTGAAAGAAAATGAGAGAAAGGTCATAAATTTACATGGAAATAAGAATGAAATAACCTAGACAAGTATGAACTGATCATTTTTATATGATTGATCTTTGGTGTGATATATGTTTTGGTAACTTGCTGCACTCATGCGATTGTTTACACTTTATTTGTTTGTATTAATGCCAATATAGAAAAAAATTGCGAGCACAGTACAATCTGCCTAAAGAGACGTGATGATTGTTGTGTGCATATGTGCTGTGAACGCTGCGCTGTGTCTCAGGAACACAGCGAACTTAAACAAAGAGGGCTTAATCCCTCTGCAGGTAGATGCCCACTGCAACTCATTAACACTACTCTATTTGAGTATTTGCTCTTTCCCACAAACTCAAAACTGAAAGAATTTGTCATTATTTTTTGTAAATTCAGGTTGGGTAAATCCTGTTGATAACTGATGCATCATGCAGCTAGATTAGTTTAGTCAATAGTTTTTTGTTTATTCATGCAAATAAAGCATGTACTCCAACATGCATTAACATTAGGCGTTTTTCCATACCAAGCTTCATAAGGAGTCATCTTTTCTAGTGCACTGGTGGGGCTACGGTTAAGGATGTACACAGTTGTAGCAACTGCATCTCCCCAATAAGAATTGCTCAATCCCTTGGTTTGTAACATACACCTTGCCATTTCAACCACAGTACGATAAAGCATGTTGTGCATGCACTTATTGTATTCTTAATTTAGGGAGTAGTTTGTTTTTTTTAGTTTGAGAGCCTTAATAGCTTTCCATGCAATGCTAGGAATATATTTAGAACTGTAGTTATTATTTATTCTTCTACGCTGCAAATTCTTTATATATACAGCCTCTATATAATTTTTTAATTAAGCTTCAATAAATAAATTGGTGTGTGCAATTCCAAAAAAAACAAGGCACTTTGTTTTTATTTTGAATTGTGATTTCTTTTTGCAATTTATTCTTTATTCTTTTTGCTATTATTGTTTGCTAATCAGTTGGTTTAGAGAGGATAGGTCAGATTCAAAATTCTACAAGTGGTATCAGAGCAGGTAAAATTGTTTTGGGTTAAAGTTTTATTGTTGGAATTTTGCCAAAGTTAATCATGTCGAATTCTAACCATATGCCCATTCCAGAATTTGATGGGAATGATTATGATTATTGGTGCATTAAGATGTTGACCTTTTTTATTGGAAAAGATTTGTGGGAGATTATTGAATCAGGTTATGAAGAGCTAGCTGATTGGAATGCCCTTACAGCCAATGAACAAATAGCTAGAAAGGAAGCAAGGAAAAGGAATGCTCAAGCTTTGTTTCACATTCAGATAGCTCTTGATAAGAGCTTATTTCCAAGAATATCAAGAGCAACAACTGCCAAAGATGCCTGGAAGACTCTACAAGAAGCTTACCAGGGTAGTGATCAAGTTAAAGTGGTCAAGCTTCAGACATTGAAGCGAGAGTTCAAGAATTTGAAGATGCAAGAAGCCGAAAGTATAAGTGATTATTGTGTCAGAGTCAAAGATGTGGTCAATAAAATGGCTACACTTGGGGAAATTGTAAGCAATGAAGTTTTTATAAAAAAAGTGTTGAGATCTTTGACACCCAGATGGAATCATGTAGCAATAATCATAGAAGAAAGCAAGGATTTGACAAAACTACAGTTTGATCAACTGGTTGGATCCCTAATGTCTCATAAAGAAAGATTGAAAGATTCTTTAGAAGGTGTAGAGAAAGCGTTTTCGTTTAAATTGCTAATCACAAAAAATGAAGATGCAAGCAGCAGTAGTGCCAAAATCAATCAATGCCAAGGTAAAGGGCAAAGCCAAAATTCTTCAAGAGGTAGAGGAAGATGTGGCTCAAGAGGAAGTGGTGGTTTCAAAGGAAGAGGTAGAGGCAGATTTGATAAGAGAAATGTTCAATGTTACCATTGTAATAGGTATGGCCATTTTGAAAGAGAATGTAGATTGAAAGAAGGTAAAAGTGCTAACTATACTCAAGAGAGTAGTGAGAATCCTCCTGATCACTTATTTTTATCTTATGCCAAGGGTGAAAATACTAGTAAAGATGTTTGGTACCTAGATTCTGGATGCTCTAACCATATGGCAGGGAATGAGAAGTTGTTCTCAACAAAGGATGGAAGTTTCAAATCCAAGATCTAGCTTGGTGATAATAAATCATTGGAGGTTGCTGCCAAAGGAGCTATGGAGGTCCAAACAAAAGAAGGTATTAAGAGTATTCATGATATTTATTATACTCCACAATTGAAGCACAATTTGTTAAGTGTTGGGCAGCTATGTGAGAAAAATTATAAAGTAGTATTTGAGAATAAGACTTGTACTATCTATGATAAGAATAAGGATAATAAGGTGATCACTGTTGTTCCTATGACAAGAAATAGGATGTTCCCCTTGAGGTTTGGTGAACATAACAATAGTTTGGAAAATATGGCTTATGAGGATTCAAGTTGGTTATGGCATCTCAGGTATGGGCATTTAAATTTTCATAGTTTGAAGTTTCTAACCTCGAATGCATTAGTTTTTGGTTTGCCCAAGATTGAGGAACACAAGGAGGTTTGTGAAGGTTGTGCTAAAGGAAAGCATGCAAGAGAAAAGTTTCCAAAGGGCAATGCATGGAGGGCTCATCACCCACTTCAACTTGTTCATTCAGATATATGTGGTCCTATGCAGACTAAGAGTTTGGGTAAGTCATCATATTTCATCACTTTTATTGATGATTACTCACGAAATTGTTGGGTATATTTTTTGAAGGCAAAAGATGAAGCCTTTGATACATTCAATAAGTTTAAAGCCCTTGTGGAAAATGAGAAAGGGTGCAAGATCAAATGTTTAAGGACTGATCGTGGAGGAGAGTTTTGCTCAAAGGCTTTCCAAAGTTATTGTGATTTTAATGGCATCAAGAGGCAACTTACTACTGCATACACACCTAAATAGAATGGAGTAGCTAAAAGGAAGAATCGTATTGTGGTTGAAATGGCAAGGTGCATGTTACAAACCAAGGGATTGAGCAATTCTTATTGGGGAGATGCAGTTGCTATAATTGTGTACATCCTTAACCGTAGCCCCACCAGTGCACTAGAAAAGATGACTCCTTATGAAGCTTGGTATGGAAAAACGCCTAATGTTAATCATTTCAAAGTTTTTGGTTGTTTGGCTTATGTGCATGTACCTGATCAAAATAGACAGAAGTTATATGCAAAGAGTGAGTCATGTATTTTTATTGGGTATAGTGAGAAAAGCAAGGCTTATAGGTTGTATAATCCACTCACTAACAAGCTTATTGTCTCAAGAGATGTGATTTTTGATGAAGGGGGAGTTTATGGTCATCAAAAAGGCCATGTTGAGAAGCCAAAATCTATTTTGAATGATGATATAATTGTTGATATTGATCATGAGCAGCCAGCTAATGTTTCTGTATCTAGTGGTTTAACTCCACCAAGGAACCCTTCATCAAGTTCTTTAGTACCAAGTTCAAGTCCAGCTTCTTCTCCAAGTTCTACAAGGAAGGTAAGGAAATTGAGTGATATCTACCAGAGGTGTGGAAATCAAGTACATGAAGAAAACCCAATAGGTGAGACAGTGAATTTTGTTTTATTAGCCAAGGCTGATTTTGAACCATCATGTTTTGAAGATGCATGTACTAATGAGGTTTGGGTGAAAGCCATGGAAGAAGAGATGGATTCCATTCACAAGAATGACACTTGGGAGTTAACAGAACTTCCACATGACAAAAAAAGGATTGGCACCAAATGGGTCTACAAGACCAAGTTTAACAGTGATGGGAGTGTTGAAAGACACAAAGCGAGATTAGTTGCTAAAGGCTTCACACAAAAGTATGGAATTGATTTTGAAGAGACATTTGCACCAGTAGCAAGACAAGAGACCATAAGAATGCTGATTACATTAGTAGCTCAAAAGAAGTGGAGCAATAATCATATGGACGTGAAAAGCGCCTTCTTGAATGGGTACTTAGAAGAGGAAGTATATGTGGAGTAGCAACAAGGTTTTGAAGTGGAAGGAAAAGAGCATCAAGTGTACAGGTTGAAGAAGGCTTTGTATGGCCTCAAGCAAGCACCAAGAGCGTGGTATGCCAGGATTGATGGATACTTTCAAGAGAATGGCTTCCAGAGAAGTAAGAGTGATCCTACCCTATACTACAAATAAGAAGGTATTGATATCATCATCATAAGTTTGTATGTTGATGATCTTTTGTATATGGGTAGTAGTTCTCAGATGAAAGATGAATTCAAAGCTGCTATGATGAAAGAATTTGAGATGAAAGATCTTGGTCTGATGAAATATTTTCTGGGAATGGAGGTTTATCAAAGTAAGCATGAGATTTTTATTTGTCAAACAAATTATGCACAAGATATGCTGAAGAAATTTAATATGACTGATTGTAACCCTACCTCCACTCCAAGTGCTCATGGAGTTTTGTTATGTCGAGATGATGGTGTTGATTTAGTTGATGAGACAACTTACAGAAGTATTGTGGGGAGCTTGATGTTTCTAATCCACACAAGGCCTGATATTGCCTATTCAGTTTCACTTGTTTCAAGGTATATGACAAATCCATCTAAAATACATATGAAGGCAGCCAAGAGGATTTTGAGGTATGTGAAAGGGAATTTAAGTTTTGGTATTCATTACTACTCTTCTGAAAAGTTCAATCTTGTAGGCTTTAGTGATTCAGATTGGGGAGGTAGTATGGATGACCGTAAATCTACATCTGGAAGTTGTTTTTCTTTTGGTTCTGGTTTAATTACCTGGAGCTCATAAAAAAAAAGTATTGTTGCCCTCTCATCTATAGAAGCAGAGTATGTTGCAATTACCTCAACAGGTACACAAGCTCTTTGGCTCAGAAAATTTTTGGAAGAAATTGGAGAAAAACAAATTCAACCTATAGTAATTTATTGTGACAATGTGAGTGCCATCAAGTTAGCTAAGAATCCGGTTCATCACAGTAGAACAAAGCATTTTGATTTGAAATATCACTTCATACGAGATTTGGTGCAAAAGAAGGATGTCGAATTGAAGCACATCAACACCCAGGATCAGCTAGCAGATATATTTACCAAAGCAGTTGCGAAAGCTCAGTTTATAACACTACGAGATAAGATTGTGAGCCCTCTCAGCATCAAGGGGGAGTATGCTGATAACTGATGCTACTCTAGCATGCAGCTAGATTAGTTTAGTCAATAGGTTTTTGTTTATTCATGCAAATAAAGCATGTACTCCAACATGCATTAATCCTTAGGACTATTTTTAGTTGTTTTTTGCATGAATTTGTTTTTAGTAAATAAAGCATGTTGTGCATGCACTTATTGTATTCTTAATTTAGGGAGTAGTTTGCTTTTTTTTGTTTGAGAGGCTTAGTAGCTTTCCATGCAATGCTAGGAATATATTTAGAACTGCAGTTATTATTTATTCTTCTAGGCTGCAAATTCTTTATAGTACAGCCTCTATGTAATTTTTTAATTAAGCTTCAATAAATAAATTGGTGTGTGCGATTCCAAAAAAAACAAGGCACTTTGTTTTTATTTTGAATTGTGATTTCTTTTTGCAATTTATTCTTTATTCTTTTTGCTATTATTGTTTGCTAATCAGTTGGTTCAGAGAGGATAGGTCAGGTTCAAAATTCTACAAATCCTGCAATGACTCCTCCAACTATTTATCATGGCATGTACAAGTGAAGCACAACTTTGTAAACATTTTTTTATTGAATTAGCGAGGGGAGGAAGCATAGTTATCTATGCCCCAAGTACAACATATAAACTTGCTCTGTGCGTTCCACAAATTCTGGTTTTCTTTTGTAATTTAGTTCATTTGGAAATGGACTTTGCTTAGCTTTCCATGTCTGATATATAAAATCACCAATTGTAGAGTGATTTAAATGGGTTCCTTATAACCATTATATTTTTTAAATAAATGAAAGATTATTTGATTCATTTTTTATATGAGTAAATTTTTTAAAAGGTTTTTTAAATGATTAAGTGTAAATATTTATATGTATTTACTTTGTTTATATTTTAAATTATTTTTATATAATGTTTGGTTATTAAAAATATAAATATTTGTAATAAGATTATTTATGGGTCTATAAGGTTCATGAAGAAATAAGATTTTTTTATAATACTATTTTCTTTCTTATATGCTCTTCTATTTTTCTTCATATTTTTTCCCTTTTTCTTTTATACTTTCGAAATAAAAATAATATCTCTCAAATATCCAAAATACATGCTTACTAAAGCTCCAATTCCTTTCAAAACTATTTCTACCAAAGAACACTTTTTTTAATGTGACATACATTCAAGAAAATGAAGATAGAAGCTTACACAAACATCAAAACTTAATTCTTTACTTCAACAATAAAAAATATAGTAGATTTTAGCATAAAATTAGACAAAATTATTAAAAAATAAATTCTCACCATTATTTATACTAGTGGAAAAAATCATTTAATAAAAACTTCTAGTTAAAGAAAAATCCACACAACTTCTTATTGAAGGATGCATATGACTTGTTTGAAATGTCTCTTGCTCACTTAATTTTTTTATCTTTGGAGGTGTGCTTTTTCATGGAACAAGGAACTTTAAAAATAGTTTTAATTTTTACTTAACTCATGTTTTATTGAATTATTTTTTAATAAATAATTTTTTTAATAACTAGAAGAATACAAATAATTCAATTATAAAATTGGTTTGTAGCAAAATAAACTTAATTAAAAAATGTTAATTAGTATAAGTATGAAATTTTATACTATCATAATTATTTAGATAAAAAAATGTGTTAATATTAAAAAATTAGAAACTTTTTCTTATATAAGACTAAAAATATTTTTCCATATTTATCCAACAATATAATAAAACATCTCAACATTATTATCCCTTATCTAACTTTTTTCCAACACTTATATTTTTTTCTACAATCATAGTTGTTTAGGATGTTGAATGCCCTAAAATTATATGAAAATAAGAATTCAAACCACTATGTTTATTTGGGGATTATAATTCCAAAGCCTAAGTGGAAAATAAAATCTAAGGTAATTGATGAGAGAATATTTTTATTATTGGATATTGTTGTTATGGTCTTAAATCCATACTTGTTATTTTAAATGAAGGGGTTTTTTAGAATTGGGATTCAACTCTTCAGCTTTATTATTAATACAAATCTAAACTTCGAAAGATTGTAGTCTTGTTCAGTGCTTCACTTATAACTTTAACCATGAAACATAAAAATGAATAAAACCCATTATCACAATAAAGAAATGATAGTATATGAAAAAGTTAATAAGAAATACTTATTTAATAGGCAAGAGAAGAAGCCACCCAATTTGAAATAAATATTAAAAATGTGGATAAACTCTACAAAAGTCCTCTTTCATTATCCTTTAATGGATGTCCATACCTTAATACAATGCTCTTGTATATATGAAACTACATATAATTAATTCAAAGTATTTTGTAGTGATGCTTGAGTATATTTATATTCATCCTTTCTATTTGCCTTGGTGAATTCTCTAGCTTGTGATGGGAAAGATAATTACATTAAATGATAGCAAAGCTTCAATCCCCCAAAATTATACTACTAAATATAAATCAACACTATATCATGGAAATCTCTAAAATTATTATCTAGACAAATCATGCCTCCTACTACTACTCAACAAGCCTATTTCTATTGCTAAGACACAAAAGCAAGAGTTTCAACACCACAAAGCTGCTAGAAAAAGATAGAAACAAAACTCTCTCACATAAAATTATCCATAACATGGATTGAAAATAAAACTAAACACAATCTTTGTTCTTGATTTAGTTTACATATGTCAAGTTGCAACAATACAACTTAAATAAAATAAATTTATTTCTTGGATTATGAAAGGCAAGTCCAAAAATGTCTATCTATATAGTTTTTTAATGGACTAACATTCACTACTCTTTTAGCCTTGTGTTTTCTTTTACATTTTGAAATTCTATATACCAAGACAATGCTAGCTATGATACTAATAGAATTATTCTATCCCTTATTCTTTGATGGATGTCGGTACCCCATTCCAAAGCTCTTGTTTTGACATACATTGAGAGTGTAATTTACACATAGACAAACACTTTAACATACCAACATAATTTAATTTTTATACTATAACATTAACAAATTATATTTTTAATCTAATCCTAAATGCTCATGTAGTTAAAACTTAAACATCCAACAACAAAAAAATACTCTATCCTTTACACTTTGTTGGATATGCATATCTTGTTTGAATGCTTCCATTTTGTCAAAGCATCCATTTTAACAAAAGTTGGGAGAAAATCATCGATTTTAACAAACGTGGAGAGTAGATGAGAAATATGATTGAACAAGTGCCATGTAGTGACAAGTACTTGCCTTTCTAGTAAAAAATTGCTTAGTTAATAGATGAGTTATAACATATCAATCCATTTTTTCAAGGCATATGTATTGCAACTATGTAGTAGAGAGTGTCCACAATTGTAGTATCTAATGAAAAAATTGATATTCAAAGTTTAAGATGTTTTATTGATTAAACATTTATAGTTATTGCATAATTATTCTAATTTTTAAAATAATAATTAATATGTTCAAAATTTAACATCATATAATTATATAATACACTCATCTCTATAACTTTAGTTCTAAATTTAGCAACCCTTAACTCTTGATCTAAGTTTATCCCTAACCCTAATTTTAGTCTTATGTCTAGCCTAGTTCAAATTCTAGTTGTAACCATAAACCTAATACTAATATTAACATTAATTTTTATTGTAGCTTTGATACTTAACCTAATTATAGAATTAAATACAATCCTAATCCTATTTTTTCTTTGACTCTATCCCTAGTCCTTAATCTTAAACTCTCACCTTAATTTTAGAAAGAGTTTGAACCTCAATTCTAACCTTTGGCACTAACCCTTATTCTAACACTAACTCTTGTTATAATTCTAGTTTTAATCTTAACTATAATTACTAATAATAAATATAATTACAACATAATCTATAATTATAATTATTATAAATAATTCTAAATAATTTATAATTAATTTAAATTTAAATTTAATGGTGGCTTAATATAAATTAAGTTATCTTAATAAATCTTTATCTTAAAATGTATTTGCATGTTTGTAATTAATATTTTTTGATATGATATGTTAAATTATGATAAGATTGATAACTTTTAAAGTTTGTGCAAAATAAAAATAAAAATATATATTTATAAAAAGTATAACCATTATGTGACACATGTTTAATTATTTATTTTTAGTTTGAAATTTCTTGTCCCCTTAAATATGTGTTTTTAATATTAATTTTTATTATTATAATATTTTTAAATTAAATTTAATAATAATTATTAATTAATTTAATATATTTAAAAATTAATTTACATATTATTATAATATTAATTTACAAATCATTATTGCTTAAAATTAAAAATCTAACTATGTTAAAACCCTCAAAACAATATAAGATTATATAAAGGGGGAATTTTTATGTCTAACATAATTGCAATGGCACGATGCAATTTTTATAGCATAGATAATGGTTAAAAATTCAAAAATAATTTATCTAATAATATAGGTAAAATTTGTTAAATCATTGTGAAGAAAAATATATTTTTAAGTAATAAACACAATTTTAAGTGAATGGAGAAAAAAAATTCTATAATTTAGAAACTTAAAACTCATGTATCTTTTTTTTTTTTAAATTAAATAACTAGTATTATAATATTATAATAGAATTAATAAATATTAGTATTATATTATTATTATGTTGTTATTTGTTTGTTTATTTATTTATTTATTATTATAAATATTACTATTATATTATTAAGAACATTATTTTATTTCAAATTTTTATATTATTAAATTATATGACAATAACTAAAATAATATTGATATTTTATTTATTTATTATATACATACTTATTTATTTATATAATATAAAACTTTTAAAAATGTAAATATAGGTTCTAAATAATTTGTTAAATATTTGTTTATTAGATGTGTAAAACAAATATGAAAAGATAACAATAACATTAATTATTGATTTGGGCAAATAATATAAGTAATGTTATTAGGGTTAAGTAAATAATAATGTACTAGAGTTAAGAAATTAATAATGTACTGATATTCATACTATGGAATCCATAATCTTACTAGAATAGATTTAATTTTATATTTTCAATGATATAACTATTTTTAGGGTTTAAAATTAATTGCCTCATTTAGCAAAAAAAACCGTTAAGAGTAATGTCACAATTAAAATACTTAAAAAAATATTTATTTAAATGTGAGCTATAGTAAATATCAATATTATATTGTTATTGTGTTGTTATTTATTTATTTTTTTTAATAAATATTATTATTATATTATTAAGAATATTATTTTATTATCAATTTTTTATATTATTAAACTATATAAAAGTAACTAAAATAATATTATTAATTTATATTTTTAATTATATATGTTTATTTATTTATATAATATAGGTCTTTAAAAATGTAGATATAGATTTCAAATAATTTGTTAAATATTTGATTATTGGATGTATAAAATAAATTTGAAAACATAACAATAACTTTAATATTATTGAGCTGGGCAAATAATATAAGTCATGTTATTAGGGAGGTAATTAATAATGTATTGATATCATACCATGGTAGAATATAATTATTTTTATTATTATTATTTTTTTTAGATTGGTAATTACACTTTAGAATTATACTATACTATTAGAATGAAAATATAGAAGTGTGTTGTTATTTATCCTTAAGATGTAATTTTTTTAGCCAATTAGATTGAAGAAAAATAATTTATGTAATTTAGAAACTTAAAAATCATGCATCTTAACTTTTTTTAAATTGAAAAAAAATATCAATTTTTTTTTTTATAATTCTAATTGGTGGAAAGAGCAATGAAATAATAACTAGTTAACAAAATTGAGTGCAACAATTGCACAAGTGCTAGCCTAATGGCAAGTATTAATAACAATAGGAATACAATCTAAAATATTGTTCAAACTAGACAAATTATATCATATATACTAGTATATCACTTACAATTTCATTAAACATTTTTCTTTTTCTTTGTCATTACATGAAAATTGACCCAAAACTTAATTGAATCGGCAAGGATATGGTAACTTCACCAGATAACAACGTTCTGAGGAAATTACAGATTTGATACTTACCTCGTAGGTCCTCCCATTAACAGAAACGACATAATTATCTTCTCTATTAAGGCATTGAATTCCAAATAATCAAATTCTTCAGAAATTTTCATATTGCAGGATTCAATATTAAGTCAAATGGTGTTTGGCAGGCAAATAATAATAGTTGTAATTATTTTTCCTTCTTTGAATAAAATAGAAGATATCAATGAGTAATAGAACAGATTAAATTAGAGTCGTGGCTTGTGGTTTGGACACTAGCCCAATTGATGACAAAATCAATACATCCCAATCAAACTATACCTACTTTCTTCAAAACCCTAAATTTCATGGAAATTGTTTTGTTGAGATTGGATTCACAAGTGGAGATTGGATTCTTCCTCGCAAATTCATTATTTGGGCATGTATACTACAATCAATTTGGCAACAAACCCCTACAGGATATTCCAGTGTCATGATTTCTTGTTCATCCTCTATCTAAGTTATTCTAAAAGCATGTACACAGAATTTACGTGTGAAAATTGGTTTCTTCCTTGAAAACTAATGATTTGGGCATATATATCTTATGCAATACTTGTATAATAACCCTATAACCTAATCATGGATCATGCAGGGTCCTCATTTAAACTTGTCCTACAACACATAGAATACATATTTCAACAATCTCATCATTTGATCTTTACTACTTCACTTGTAAATTCTTACCTCGTAGGTCTTCCCATTAACAGAAACGACATTGAATTCCAAATAATTATATTCTCTAGTTTTTTCATATTGCAGGATTCAATAAGTCAAGTGGTGTTTGGCAGGCAAATAATAATAGTTGTAATTAGTTTTCCTTCTTTGAATAAAATATAAGATATCAATGAGTCGTGGTTTGTGTGATGTCCCCATCTAAACAATCAAAATATGATAATGCCATTCTAAAATAGAATCTAATAATAAATAATAATACAATTAAAAATATAAAAAATAATAAAATATATATATATATAAACAAATAAATGAAT
The DNA here is from genome assembly GCF_030272615.1 of Cryptomeria japonica. Lineage (NCBI taxonomy): Eukaryota > Viridiplantae > Streptophyta > Pinopsida > Cupressales > Cupressaceae > Cryptomeria > Cryptomeria japonica. The sequence goes on from NC_081408.1 coordinate 257,526,440, forward strand.
AGAATGAACTAAATAAGATATTAATAATAATAATAAACAAGATTCAATATATAATTTATATTTATTAAATATTAATATTAATTACATATTCATCAATTAATAATATAAATTATACAATATTATATTATTACAAAACACAAATAAAAAAGTTCTCACTGGTTCCTTGAGTTTGATTGCTGTTGCTAGCATATCAAATGATAAACTTGGGGCATACCAGATCTGATGCATGTCAGAATGGTCTCCCTTGCAAAAGTATAAAAATACTTCCAAGTGAAATATGAACACCATACAATTATGGTGATGATGACCTTTTGGTGGTGATTCATTAAAATGATTAATCTCTTATATTTATATGAGAAAACAAAGGTGACAGCTTGATCAATAAAGATAGCAGTGATATTAATATTCGATACAAGCATAGAAGATAGCATTTGATAAAAAGAAGACCAGAATTAGTCATCGACCATAATAAGTATCAATGAATGACATATCCTAAACACGATACGATTATAGATGAGAATCGATAATAAATTACCTTGAAGACTAGACAGAGAGTTTATGATCCTTCAAAGCTACGTAAGACTGCAAGAGATGCCCATGGTAAATAATTATCGAAGGCAATCATTCAAGACTAAGGCATAAACCTTTGATAATCTACCTTACCCTTAATAGAGATCATTTTTATGTTAACAAAGGAGATTAATACAAAGGAGATTCATACCAAGGAGACCTCATGATAACTAATTACCATCCATTAAACATAACAACCAATCATGCGATTTTAATGGAGTCCGATAATGGATTATATAATAACAATAGTAAACAAGAGGTGTGATTGGAATAATGAAGTGACACGATCCCGTAACGAAGCATGCTCTTTAGCTCTCAAAGAGCACAACCATTCAATTGTGAAGAGTTATATAAGACAAATCAAATCATTCATTCTGGAGGGGAGGCGCGGGGGAAAAGGAGAAAGGACTCCTATGGGTTGGAGAGAAGTTCTGGAAGCTACGACAGCAGGTAAGTAAGGAGGGAATATGGTATAAATATGAATGACAAACATGTTATTATATATGTGAATGAATATAAAATAAATACTTTTAATACATATATTAGTGAATATAGTAATGAACAAGTTTAACAAATATGTTAGTGAATATAGTAATGAACAGTTTGGTATTATATATGTTAATGAATATGAATGATGAACATGGTATTACATGTGTTGAGGAATATAAATAATGAATACCTTAATACGTATATTAATGAATATAGTAATGAACAAGTTTAATGCATATGTTAATAAATGATTTTCAGATGTTAATGAATATGAATAGACATATGTTAATAAATACATATCAATGAATAGTTAGGAATATAATTTAATAAATGTGAATATTTGATAATGGACATTTTCTGAATATATGTTATGGAATACATGCCAAGTTAGGGATATGTAAATGTGAATGGAAAGTAGTAATCAATTATGAAAATGTAATATAAAAGTGATTATATGATGAGGGCTATAGGGAGGAAACTCGGTCTAAGGGAGGGATTATGATAATCCCTAGGGCAGTATATATACTGAACATCTATATGCATATGTATGGCTTGGTTGACTAAGTTCAACTAAGAAGAGACAGATCTAGCCGGTCCCCTCTGAGGACTTGGATGATGGAGGCATCACCCAAGGCAAGGAATAGACAAGGGTCTTCCTTGGATGGCTTGGGTGTAAGAGGTTACACCCAAGACAGGATTCGAACTAATCTTCGATTTCTTGGAGGGCTTGGAACCAAGGGGTTCCAAGAGGGTGAGCTTCACGGCCGCCTAAGGACATCTTGGAACCAAGGGGTTTCAAGAGGGAGAGCTTCACAGCCGCCTAAAGACATACTTTCATATGGCATTCGTATCCTTTTTTATTAGATGAAAATTATGATTATGTTAATTAAGTATTAAAGATAGATTGCAAATTAAAAATGGTTTATATATATATATATATATCTCTGTGTGTGTGTGTGTGTTGTATTCTAACAATTTGTTTTGCCGGACAGTAATCTCTAACTAGTAGGGACATAGGGACATTACAGTTTGGACACTAGCCCAACTGATGACAAAATCAATACATCTCAATCAAACTATACCTACTTTCTTCAAAACCCTAAATTTCATGGAAATTATTTTGTTGAATACAACAACATTCACAAGTGGAGACTCGATTCTTCCTCACAAATTCATTATTCCAGTGTCATGTAAAAGTCTTGTATACTACAATCAATTTGGCAACAATCCACTACAGGATATTCCAGTGTCATGATTTCTTGTTCATCCTCTGTGTAAGTTATTCTAAAAGCATGTACACAGAATTTACGTGTGAAAATTGGTTTCTTCCTTGAAAACTAATGATTTGGGCATATATATCTTATACAATACTTGTATAATAACCCTATAATCTAATCATGGATCATGCATATAATTAGAAAAAGAAAACAATAGTGTTAGAAATTAATACTCTCGCTATAGTGGTCCAGGTCCCTCCACTCAATTTGTAGATATATTTCAACAATCTCATCATTTGATCTTTACTACTTCACTTGTAAATTCTTCACCTTGATTCTTCCTTTCCACCCAAAATATTTGTCTAGGCTGTCACCCGAGTACTTCTTATTATACCTCTTATGGAAATTTAGATATCCTCTCATAAGTCGTATATTGTCCATTTTGTTGAGTGGCTAGTGCCTCGAATGCTTTATTTTTTATTTGTTGACGTTCACTATCTAAAAATTCAGTAGCTTCGGGAGCGTATCCTTTGAAATTTACGTTGTTATTGTGATCTATATAGATATGTTATTAAAAAATATTCTTCTAATCGATTCAGTACGTACCCCTCCTGATCCTAGTATCATTTCTCATTCCTAACTCTTTATATAAATCACAAAATCTCAAAAGATTACAAGTCAAAATAAATTAAGTGGAGTACTCAAGTCATTAAGAAATCCACACAGAATTTCCTGCGAATTGACACTACCCTTGTCCTTCCAAACTATTAGATCAACACAAAATAAGTTCCAAACTTCTTTGACGTAAAAATAATAAAAAAAATGTGATTGATATTTTCAATTTTTCTACAAATAGCACACAGGATGAGAATAAAGGAAGATGAGTAGGGTAACTTCTACATAATAAGTAGTCATTTCAAGGAAGCAATATTTAGTTGTAACATATTAGACCATTGAAGTAACTTAAAGATTTTTTTACTACTATTGTTCTGACATTGCAAGGTTCCAACAACTATTTATGTAAACAATAGTATCCAAGGTTTTGACTATAGAGTAATAAATTGTTCTAGGTTTCACTTTATGTATATTAGATCCATCACACCACTTTAGCTTATCTACAAACTCATTATTACGTTGAAATTGCAAAGGGAAATATAAAGCTTTACATGCTTCCCTTATATCTGAATATGTCTCGCATGGGTATGAGGAAGGTTGAATTCAGTACTTAAGGAGGCCCAAGATTTTCATTGATTATTAGAAAAAAATATCATTAGAGGTTTTGATTCCTTTTATAGCTCATTCCTTAGTAGAGCAACCTTGTAATAAGGTGAGGAGCTTACCTTTAGTAGTTAAGTTCCTCCATAAATATCATGAAGGGCATATCATACCTTAATTACGATTGAAATACTCCCAATCAATAATCAGTGATCTTACTTATTCCTTAGCTTTCAATATACTTTTGATTGGATCGAATAGGGGCTACAGGAAATTTACCAAATAATAAGTAAAAGAAAGAAATATACTTCTATGCTTTGGCCTATTTTGGGAAAGCTATTTGAATATTATTCCTCACTAGGACCTTCTAGGGTGTTAAAGTTGTGAGATACAACCTCACAGAACCTAGTGAACACCTACATGCAAATAACTTGTCGCGTACAAGAGATACTGAAACACAAACAAGGTGCTCTGAAAGCCTGAAGCAAAAAAGTATATGTAATAAAAAATGAATAATTACAAAGGGATCAATCCTTATAAAAGGAGATCAAAACCTAAAAGTAAAAATTCTAGGATGAGCTAATTAGTATTTCATAATGAATTAATTATTAATGTGCCTAAGTTTATCTTAAGTGAAAAATAAAGTTAAAGGTGACTTAATTATTAAATCCAAATGATTTAATTAATTAAGTAAATAACCTTATTACTTCAACAATCCCCCTTAAGATGAACTTAGGGAGAAGCTAAAAAAACTAAGGACTAGATGCATGAAAACAAAAAGTGGGTCCCGATAACAAAGCCTAATGAGGTGCCCAAGTACAATGAATTCTCTATAAAGTGGAGAAAAGAAGAAAAACCCAATGGGAAAAAACTCCTCTACTAAAAGAGATGAAAGCATGCTAAAAAGAAACATGAAGGAAGGAAGGCCTCACAAAGACCCCCCAAGGACAACTTCCTTCACCCCAAGTATAGAGCACAACTGAAGATAACGTGGTGATGCCAAATGTTTCATGAAGATGCCAGCAACCTGCTCCTCTTTAGGAATGTACTCCAAGATTAGTGAACCATCCTGAATCAACTTCCTGATGAAGTGCATGTGGATCTCAATGTGCTTCATCTGCTAATGCTCCACTAGATTGTAGGAAATGTGTATAGCACTCTGATTATCACACCAAAGAAGTGTAGAACTATTAGGAGGAAACCTAAACTCTATCATCAATTATTAAATCCATGAAACCTCCTGACTAGATAAAATTACTACTCGGTACTTATCCTCTATAGATGATAATGCAATAGCGGATTGCTTCTTGCAAGACCATGTGATAGTACCAGAACCAAGGCAGAAAACAAAGCTAGGAGTATAATTTTGATCATCCACATCACCAACCCAATCTAAGTCAGTGAAGCCAACAATGTGAGGATCCCTTGATGTGTAGTGAATGCCATACCGTGTAGTGCCTTGAATGTACCTCAAGATACATTTGGCAGCTTGCCAATGGCTCTCATGTTAATCATGTAAGAACCTAGAGACGATGTCAATTGCAAAGGGAAGATCAGGATGCAAATGCATCAGGTACAACAAACTTCCAACCAACTGCTTGTATAATGTAGAGTCTACTGAAGGAGTAGAGAAAGTAAAAGACAAAACAATACCCAACTGAAATGGTGTTGGGGTAGGCTTGCAATAAAGCATGCCAAATCTCTGGAGAATGTCAAGAGCATACTTCTATTGATATATGGAAATCCAATCCAAAGATTGAATAACCTATAGACCAAGAAAATAGTGTAGAAGACCAAGATTTATCATCTCAAACTACTCCATCAAATCTCTCCAAACACTCTGAATCATAGATGATGAGCTACCTATAAGTATGAGATCATCAACATATAGCACAAAGACCAAAAGATCACCCTCAAGATGTTGAATATAAATTGTGGGATCAGAATGACATCGTGTGAAGTGAGAGGAGAGCAAAAAAGAGTCCATCCTCTCATACCAAGCCCAAGGGGCTTGATTGAGACCATATAATGAACGACGAAGTCTACAAACCAAAGAAGTGTTTTGCACAAATCCCCGAGGATACTCCATATAGATCTCCTCATGTAGAGACCCATGCAAGAAATCAGTCTTCACATCCATCTAAAAAACTGGCCATCCCTATGAAGCTACTAAATATAGTACAAATTGAATGGAATTCATCTTGGTGACAAGAGAAAAGTTCTCAAAGTAATCGATACCCTCAACTTTAGAAAACCCCTTTGCAACAAGACATTCTTTGTACTTATCTATCGAACCATCTATAACAAACTTGGTACAGTACACCCACTTGCACCAAACTAGCTTTGTTCCCTTAGGAAGAGGACAAAGATCCCAAGTATTACTCTTCATCACATAAGAGTACTCCTCATCCATAGCCTTATCCCACTCAAGGTAGCCTGTCACCTTTGAAAACCTTTGAAGATCATCTGAAATGGAATGACTCAAGAGACTAGCACTTGAAGTGTGTGCTCATGTGCGATGATAGTTTGAAGGTTCACCTGCCATAGATCTAGCTACCTCTACAGTAAAGCAGGCCTACTTGGGCAAATACAGTGGATCTAGTCATGGTGGGGATGGGGGATCAACATTTGCATCATCCACAAGAGATAAAAAATCCTCAAGAGATGAAGTGGGAGAAGTAGGTAGTGAGGGAGAAGCTAGTGATGGAGAATCCAGTGGATCCACTGGAGGAAAGCGCTCATCAAACTTGACATCCCATCGAAACAAGACCTCTCTAGAATCAGGATCAAATAACTTGTATGCATTAACATCCTCATAGTAACCAACAAATATGAGTGGTCAACTCTTCCTCTCCATGGATTTCCTCTGAGTATCAGGAATAAATTCCCAAGCCTCACTGCCAAATACTTGAAATGTAGAAACATTAGGCATGACATGGGTCCAAGCCTCCTCATGAGTCATATGTTGTAATTCCTTATGAGGCATCCAATTCTAAATATAAGTTGCATGATTGACTGTCTCAGCCCAAAAAGAAGAATCCATAGATCGTGACGGTATCATACAATTCTCCATTTCCTGTAAAGTCATGTTCTTTCTCTCAATGACACCATTCTGCAGAGGGGTGTAAGGTACATTAAACTGATGATGTAAACCATGCTCGGTGCAAAATTCTCTAAAGGCCTTATTCATATACTATCCTTTTATCTATACACATCGGCCTGATAGAAAGTCCTAACTGCTTCTCCAAAAATTTTAAAGATCTGGAATGACTCAAAGACTTCAGACTTGTACTTAAGAAAGGACACCCATGTGCATCTAGAGAAGTCATCAATAAATGTGAGAACATATCTAGCCCCTAAAAAAGGAGTTGGAAATGACATAAGGTCACTATGTACCAAATCCAAGGGTGTCATGGCATGTGTGCTCTACCCATAGGAAAAGAATCTCAGTGATGTTTTCCATGTACACAACCTTAACACACACCATCAGTACAAGAAATTTGTGGAAACCCAATCAGTAGTGCTTGTGTACTCATCTACTATAGATATTTGTAATTAAAATGACCAAAATGCTCATGCTAAATTTTACTCACTATGTTTTCATGTTCTATAAGATATGGATTTGTATCGTCTTTCATGTCAAAGCCATCAAATCTATATAATCAGGATGCAAGATCAACACTTCTAGTAGCCACAATCAAATTAGGATCATGAAGGTCTCGAATAACCACATCATGTGGTGAGAACTCAATTATCTTACCAGTGCCTGAGTGGAAAATCTGATAGATAGAAAGGAGGTTTTTCAAAATATCGGGAACAACAAGGACATCTTGAAGACAACCACCATCCAATAAAATAGTACCTGAACCCATAACAAAAATCTATGTAGAGTCATCGACTACAATTTCTGAAGTGCCATAATAGGAAAGTGTGGTGAAAAACTCCCAAGTGTGTGTCATATGATAATAAGCACCATAATATAAGATCCAAGAGGGCCCTAAAGGAAATTCTCATGTAGAAAGAGCACGAACTTTCCCTATTGGTGTGGAATGTGCTTGAGGTGAGATGATGTGATGTTGTTGCATGGCCTCCTCTAAAGACTCTAATCGCTTCCAACACCTGGAAACTAGATGACCTTTCTTGCCACATAAACTACAAGGTTCACCTAATTTATTCTTAGTCTTGGAGGAAGAATCACGAAACTTGGAAGATTTACCATACTTAGGGTTGGATTGTGGTTTAGAAGTATACTTAGGTGGTGGCCTGGAGGAACTCTCACTACCTACTGAATTTGTCTTCGGCTTCTATTTTTGCTTCTTCTTCCCTTTAGATGGTTGAGCTAACAATGATTGGTTCTTTGATCTAGGGAGAGCATCCAACTGTGTGCAGTGGGATTTCTCTCGGGTCAATCGATCATAGAATACCTCAAATGTAGGCATGGTAAATCTTGGACTCAAAGAATCCATGGCGGAATAGAAGGTAGAAGAGAATATCTGAAATGAACCTCAAAGGTTAGATATAATCCTCAATAGATGGAAAAGAATCAGGTGCCAAGGTGGTCAATTTTGCCTCAATCTGAAGTTCCTTGAACTAATTAATGGTGCCATAAAAATCGTGAAACTTATCCCATAGCCTAAGGAGTTGTGAAACCCTCTAGGTGAAAAAGAAGAATGTTTGTAACATGTAAAGACATCAAACCCATGGCCTCATCCATTATGTTTCTGTGATGTAGAACCTCAAAGGGAAGTGCCAATAGAGAATGATTCTCATCCAAACAAGACCATAACCCCTTAGACATGAGAATTCTAGTCATATGTGTCTCCCAAGTTTGATAATTGTGTGTAGTAAGATGGTCACAAAGAAGAGGTATTCACAATGATGTTTATGGTTTTGAAATGTGTTTAAAGATAGAGGTTTCTGATTTCTTATGTGAATATACAGAAAGCAAAAAAAAAACACCCCCCACAACATAAAAATCAAAACCCTAGTACAATTTTGAAATCTAGAAAGCGTGAAAAAAACCAAAAAAAACACTTCTGACTATTATCTGTGTACCTGCTAACTTTTCTGATGAAATAAACTGTCGATCTAGAAAGAACGTTCGAACACCTTTCCAATGCCTATTCATGTGAAAATAATGAAGTGCATATGCAAAAGATACGCCCCCGAAAGTGTAAAAAATGGGGGTTGACTTTGAATGGCAATAAATGTAGAAAAATATGGAAATATAACCTCCACCTTTAGATTGTGCTCAAAAGTAGCTCTCTAGTGATATTTTATTTGCGTGATTTTGATACCGTATGCTCCCAATATCATAAAAAAAGGCCAGGTAGCTCAAAAAGCCTTCAAAATGGGGTGGGGTGGCTCTGTTGGTGGTTGGTCGACAATGATGGCATGACGGCTAAGAATCAGTGGTGTTGCGGGTATGTGTTGGTGGCCCGACTACCAATGGTTGGCTGGTGGCTAGCCACTACTGGGTTGTCATTGGTTTTAAAAACTACAAGTGGCTTTGAAAGGTCGTTGTCGGTCGGCAGTTTACCTAATCGCCAACGAACTAGTGATTAGTGTGGGGACGCTTGCGGTTAAGCTTGTCAACTGCCTCCACACTGCAAAAATTATTTTTTTCTAGGTCCATATGGTACGGCCTTTACGACCCAGAAAACAAAAAAAAATGTTGTAGAGGTCACAGAGCTTGAATTGGACAAATTTATAGTCGTCTTCTAGGCTCTCAGGCCTTCTAATCATAATTGTGGGGTCTATTTGGGCCCAAAATGCTCTGAAATAGTAGCCACCCCAAGAGATCTGAAAAAATCCCAAATCTTAAAATCCTCACAAATTTGATGTCGTGAGTCAAAAATTAACAAACCATAAGTCAATTTTGACTAATTTGAGCATTCTAGACATAATGGAGAGGTAAAAAATGATTGAAAATGCACAAAAGCTTCTCATTCAAGACAAGATCCCTCAAAAGACGAACAAGATGTGACATAATTGAAGCTCAAATACCATGTTAAAGTTGTGAAATACAACCTCACAAAACCCAATGAACAGTTGTATGCAAATAACATGTCACATACATGAAACACAAACAACGTGCTTTGAAAGCCCGAAGCAAAAAAGTATATGCAATAAAAAATGAATAATTACAAAGAGATCAATCCTTATAAAAGGAGATCAAAACCTAAAAGTAAAAACCCTAGGATGAGCTAATTAATGATTAATAATGAATTAATTATTAATGTGCCTAATTTTAGCTTAAGTGAAAAATAAAGTAAAAGGTGACTTAATTATTAAATCTAGATGATTTAATTAATTAAGTAAATAACCTTATTACTCCAACATAGGGTTCATTGCCTTTTAATGCTTTGATTATCCATTTTATTTCCAAAGGGATGCCATGTGTTTTTCAAATATTTTAAGCCTAGTGCTCCTTCATCTTTATCTAGGTAGCACCAATCCCATTTGATAACATGTGTCTTTGTGTTACCCTTCCCTTTAGACCAAAGAAACTATTTTATCTTCCTTTCGATCACTTTTAATAGTTACTTGCAAAGAAGCCACATTAAGGTGTAGTATAAGTTGTATAAGGAAAGAATTTTTTGAAAAAATTAAAATCTGCCTACTAGAGAATCATAATAATTATTAATAAAGTTAATGTATGATTTAATATTATATTATGTAATAAACAATCTGAAAATGTGAATTCAAGAAATTATTTTAAATCCAAAAAATATTTTGAAGGCGATGAGTGGCGAGAAGTGCGACGGGAAGAGGAATTTCAAAATTGGAGGTTTGAATGGAGGCAGAGATGCTGGTGGGAATTTGGAGGCATAAAAGGATGGATTAAGGAATGATGAAGGTCAAAAGGCATCAAAAGCAAACATTGAAGGTATTTCTGACAAGGTAGAAGTTGTTCATGTGGATCCCACTGGAAACTCAAAAATTGGTGCTTCCCAAGGGGGTTTATCAAAAAAATTGAACACAGGTCTTAGGGGCCCATTTGCACATGGTGGATCAAAAACAATCAGTAACCTAGGAACAAAGTATCCTAGTGGAAATGAAAGGGTGAAACCCACTTGCAAGGATAGATCAGGGTTAAATAAAAAATTATGGGTATCTTTTTTCAAGGTAAAGCTAGAAGGTAAATCTTCTCTTACCCTAATGAATAATATATCAGAGCCTAAGATTGGTAAGTTGACCATTTTCATTCCAAATTCAATTATTGATCATAATATTTCATTGATGGCTTCCTCCTTAGTAGGAAATTTTATGGGTCCTAGACCTAATATCAAGAATGTGAGGGATTTTGTTCGAATAAAATGGCATCTTAAGGGCCAAGTGAAAGTTTATGCCCTTCCTAAAGACTTCTTTTCCTTGAGATTTTCTTACAAAGATGATATCTTTGTGATTTTTCCTGGGGGTCCCTAGGTCATTGGGAAATCCTCTTTGGCTTTAAACAAATGGTCACCGAAGTTGGTTCTCTCAGATCCATCCTTTGAGGTTGTCCCTATGTGGGTGTGCCTTCCAAGATTGCCCATGGAGAATTGGAATGAAGATGTTTTTAAGGGCATTGCTACTTCTTTAGAAGAACTTCTTTCTATTGATCTTGTGGCAATAGCAAGGAAAAGGTTAGTTTTTGCAAGAATATATGTCAAAATACTCTAATCTACATATCTCCCTTCCTCTATTGAAATAGTTTCCAAGTTGGGCATGTGGGAGAAAGCCTGTTGAGTTTGAATCTTTACATTTTGTTTGTTTCCATTGCGAGAAGTTTGGTCATTGGGCTATAAAATGCCCCTATAAAAACCAAAACAAAGTTGATATGAGGATTGACGGTAACATGAAAATTTGGAAAGTCAAACATAAAGAGGAGGAAAAGCATTCTGAGCCCATTTATGTTGGTCCCCTCGCTAAGAACACAGGTGAAAAATGGAAAATGGCAGAACACAATGAACTATTGAAGTCAATGTTCTCTAAGTCCAATGATGTTGAGCCCCTTATTAGAAGAACACAGGTGAGGACATGGAAATAGAAATAGAAAAGGGTGTAGAGGAAACATGGATTTTTTAGCCCACACTAGATGTTTGGAGGTGGGTTCCACTTTAGACTCTGAGTTGAGTTCCCTAAAATACTTGTGTCCTTATTTAGCAATCAGGTGGAGGAAATGGAGCAAGTTGAGCTACATATTTTAGTAAATTGTAATGAGAATGCCCCTATAAGGAATGAGATCTTGAGCTCATCAAAGAAGGACCCTGCGAGGCAGATGATTGATCTAAGTAAAGAGAACACAAACTAGGAGCAAACAGAAGTGGAAGATGAGCCATCATTCACTTAGGTGGAAAGGAAAAATGGAAGTAGAAAGGCCTCGATAACTGGGGTTTCAACTAGAAATAAAACAAGGGTGGATTGTGGGATCACCAAAATTTCTGGTCGAAAACCCTCATAATGGCATAGGGAGCAAGAATTTTTTTAGAACAGAGCTGATGGGGTTTTGAAAACTATCCCTGAGATTCGCTTGAGCAATACCCCATTGAAGCAATCAAGATAATGTCTTTGAACATAACCTACGGCTAAACATCTCTCACAAGCATGATTTTTTATCCAATTTCATTAGAGACCATAAGCCTGATATTATGGCCATTCAAGAAAGCAAGATGCAGAGAGATAGAGATTTAAAAATAAAATTTTCAAGAATTGTGGAGTTCATTGTAATAGCTTTGAAGGAGCCTCAGGTGGTTGTGCTATTTTTTGGAATCAAAACTTTATTTTTGGTTTTAATCCTTGGGAAGATTCCAACCCCATCACTAATATATTTAAACATATTATGGATTATTTTGGTTGGATTTTATCTAATAACTATGCGCCCAATATAAGGTAGCTAGGAGAAAACTTTGGAAGAATCTGGCTGAATTTAAATCTTAGTTATAAGATTTAAATTGGATCATTATAGGGGATATTAATAATCCCTTATAGGAGGTGGAGAATTTGGGAGGGTCTCAAATTCAATCTAACAACAAGCAAGATCTTATGGACTTTATAAAGAATCCAAGTCTCCGTGATCTATATTTAAAAGGAGCTTCTTACATCTAGACTAACAAACATCCTAGTAAGGATCTTATCCATGTGATATTGGATAGGGTTCTTATATCCAATGACTAGTCCTTTCATTATGTTTTCCCTTTAAACGCCTTATCTAGAATTCGATCCAATCACTTCCATATCTATTTTCAAGAAGAGTCTATCTCTGGAAAGAAAAATCCTCCTTTTCATTTTGAAAAAATGTGGACCCAACACCCTCAATGTTTTTCAAGAATAAAAGAATGATGGAGTATCAAGGTGGATGGCACTGCTATGTTTCAAGTGGCTAAAAAACTAGGAATGGTTAAAGCTAACATCACAAAATGTAATGAAGAAACTTTTTGCAATATTTTCTTGTCCAATACTAATACTCAATTAGAGCTGGAGGATATGCAAGAAAAAATTCAAAGGGAAGGATATGTTGGGGATTACTTGTCTAAGGAAAATGAGATTCTCATTAAATTTCATAGCATCATTCCCAAGGAAGAGGATTTTTGGAAATAGAAATCAAGGTCTATTTGGCTAGCTTCTAGAGACTGGAATACCCAATTTTTTCACATCTATTCTAAAACACAAGGCAAAAAACTATATATCTCATATTCAAAGGAATGTGTCTACAATTGAGAAGGAAGAGGATATCCAAGAGGAACCATTTCGGTTCTTTTCCAGTCTATCTACTGAGGATATATTGGATGAAAATAGGCAAAAGGAGTTTATTAAGGTTATCCCTAAGTTGAATAGTGAAGAATGTAATAGAAATATAGTTGCTAGCCCTTCTTTAGAAGAAATAGAAAAAGGCTATTTTCTCCTTTGAGGGGAATAATGCACTTGGACTTGATGGTTTCTCGATGTTCTTTTTCTAGATCTTATCAGAGATTGTGGAAGAAGATGGACTTGAACTCCTTTGTAGTGAACATGAAGTTTTCCTCCTACTCCACAATGGTATCCCGTACCAAGTGAGGAGTCAAGTTTGCAAGTTTCAATTGTTCCACTTGCAAATCATTTTGTAATACCAACATATAATCTATTAAGGATGGTTTTTGTGGGTCCTTGGGGTAATGCTTTTGGCCCTTTGAGCCTAATGAAACCTTTAGATGAACTTCCAAAAGGCACAAGGAAAAATTTGCCTAAGTTTTTGGGAGATGGTGCTCAATGTCATGATGAGCACATCGTTGCTTTTTATATTGTTTGTGGTGTTCTTGGTGTTGAACATAAAGATGTTTCTGGAAGATTGTTTATTGAATCTTTCCAAGGTCCAATTGCTAATTAGTTATATCATCTTCCGAATAATTGTATTACAAATTGGGAAAGCCTTAGAACATTGTTTGAGACAAGGGTTAAGCCTATTGAAGATGATCATGCACTTTTAGTACAACTAAATCAAATGAAAAAACAACCACAAGAGCCCATGTGATAATTTGAGGCCAAGTTAAATAAACTACACAATGGCATTCCTGTCGCTTCACAACCCACTGCTGGAAATTTTGAATGTTTCTTTATTAATGCTCAATTGCCAGAAGCGAGTTTTCTTTTACGTAGGGATAATCCTGCAGATTTGGTTGTTGCACAACATATGGCCATATCAATTGAAGATGATATTATCCTTTCTAGTAAGATAAGAAAGGATCCTAACAAGGTTAGGAATAATTTTTTTTTTTTGATTCATCATTTCCTTCGACAAATTCTGCTAACCCCATGATTCAAAAGATAGCAAATGAGTTGTTAGCACCTAAGAAAAAAATTTCCTCATAAGGAAATACTTCTTATCATGATTTTCCAAGAAGTACTTATCCAAATAATGCTTCCAATTATGTTGCACATAATCAGAACAAGTTACCTCCTATTCCAAAGAGACCTACCTTGGAAGCACCACCTCAAAATTTAGCTAGAGGTTATTACGAAGTTGAACAGAATGATCTTCCTCCATTTGGTGACGAAGGTGCCAATTTGCTTTAAGGAGATGATGCCAAATTGGTTAACAACTCTAATATCAGGTATATGCAGTATAAAGAAGATGATTAGCCAAATACACATGATGGAGATTTCTTTGCATTATTCACCCGTTCGCAAGCACAAGCAACACAACCGCTTGTCAATGCAAAAAGTGATGATTCTACACAAGTCAAGGATTCTCAATGCTTGCTAGTTATTATTTCTAAGTGTGTAACTCCTTTACAAAATTCTTTGAAAGATAACTCCATCCTGAAAGACAATATAAAGGATAAAAGTGTAAGTGCTCCTTTGACTACTGCAATTTTTTCTGGACCTGTCAATTCTTCTGCACCTGCATCAAAGATCAATGCACCTAATGTTTTAAGTTCTCAAAATGATAACCTTACTCAATCTTTGATGAATTATTTTCAGTCATTTGATATTATAGATCATGCTAGGAAGACTAAATACAAATTTCTGAGGTAGAATATTTGGGATCCAATCCAGATCAATTTCATCGTTTGGTTAAATTTGTGAAAGAAAAAGATATTTCCCCAAGTAATCTTCCCAAGTCTAATACATCCAAAAATAACTTAGTGAGTTCTCCTTCTCCTATATAAAAGATAGAACCATTTTATATCTCTTTGTTAATTAATGGTTACAAGCTAAGTAATTGTGTGATTGATTCTGGAGCACCTGACAATGTTATGCCAACAAAAGTTGCCAACACTCTTGGTTTAATTTTAAATAAGATGTTTGGTAGATGTTTTTCCATGGATAATAACCAAGTCCCCTTAATAGGTCAGATTAAGCATGCACAATTCACTTTCACTGCATTTCCAGACAAGAAATCAAGATGACAATAGTGGTAGCGGATGTGCCAACTTTCTATGGTATAATATTGGGAAGAAATGTTTGTAGAGATTTGGGAGGAGAGTTAAACATGGATATGACTGAAGCTCACATTCCTGTCAAAGGAGATATCCAAAAGTTGCTTCCAGAAAAAGAATCACAATATATCGTTGTGAAATATGATGATCAATGGGCTCAGATTCTCTTTGCGTCGTCAAGTATGGGTAACTATTTCTTATATGTAGACGATGAGTTTGAAGTTGTTCTTGAAAATGGGAATGTCATTTCACTTGATGAAGACTCAAGTGATTGTGAAAGAATTGTTGCTGAATCCAGAGGATCCTCAAATCTACAAGAACAAACTCTAAATTTTGATACTGTTAGTATTGGTGGTCCAAATGAGGTTTGGACATTATAGTTTGACGGTAGTTGCTCTTCCACTGGATCAGGAGCCGGTATTATATTGATATCCCCTGATGGAATTTTTTTTTCATTTTCCTTCAAGTTACAATTTGTCAACACTAATAATACTACTGAGTATGAATCTCTTCTTTTAGAGATGAATGTGACTCAAAGGAAAGGGATTAAGAATTTGCAAGCTCAAGGTGATGTTGAATTGATTGTTTGCGGGGTCAGAAATATCTATCAGACAAACAGTGATAAGCTAAGGCATTATCGTAATCTTGTGTGGAATTCAATTGAGGTATTTGATGCCTTTGATTTGTCTGTTGTTTCACAAAAATTCAATGATAGGGAAGATTCTTTAGCAATGTCTGCAACTTATTTGGTTCTGCATAAGGATTTTTTAGGATCAACGTATATTATTGAAATGATTTTTCGACTGAGTGTTCCTGACAATTTTGAAAATTGGCAAGTGTTCAATGATGATCATTATGTAATCAATTTATTGCAGACTGGTGATAATTTTGAAGACCTATATTTTGATGGTAGTCAATATCCTTCAAAATATGTCATTGAAAGTGTTGATGCAAAAACTAGCAAAAATTTTCTACAATTGAAAGGTAATAAGATTCCTAAGGGTCTTGTTTCTCTTGAAAATTTGTTTGATAAGCATGATCGCTATGTCAAAAAGCAACATAAATCAGTTGCTAGCTCAATAGAATCTGAGCAAGTGAATATTGGGACCAAAATAAATCCAAAGATGATCAACATTGGAAAATGTTGTTCACATGAAGAAAGGAAGAAATTCATTGCATTATTGTAGAAATATATTGATGTCTTGGCCTAATCATATGATGAATTGAAGTCTTTCCATCCTGAAGAGCTTCATCATGACATTCCATTGAAGATAGGCGCTACTCCTTTTTGTCAAAAGAAAAGGCAGTATAACCCAAAGATTTCTGACACCATCTTTGCTGAAATTCAGAAAATTTTAAAGGCGAGGATAATCTTCCTTATTCATCACTCCACTTGGATAGTTAATATTGTGCCTATGTGTAATAAGAATGGTGAGATCTGGATATGTGTTGATTTCCAAAATTTGAATCAGGCATCCTTGAAATATAATTACCCATTACCTATCATGGATCACGTCTTACAAGTTGTCACTAGATCTGAGATGATGTCTATGTTGGATGGATTTTGGATTATAATCAAGAGGAGGTTCTTGAACAAGATCAACATAAGACCACACTCACCACTCGTTGGGGTACTTTTGCATATCACAAGATGCCTTTTGGGCTGATAAAAGCAAGAGTGACTTTCCAACATGCAATGGACTTGGCTTTCCAAAATTTTCTTGGTAAGTTCATTGTAGTCTTTTTGGATGATCTGACTGTTTATTCTAAGAAGCATCAAGATCATTTCTATCATTTGCATCAAGTGTTGGATCAATGTCACCAACATGGAATTTCCCTTAATCCCAAGAAGTCTATTTTTGGGGTAACTGAAGGTAAGTTTCTTGGGCATATTGTCTCAAAAGAAGGTATCAAAATTGATGCTGAAAGGGTGAAAGCCATTTGTAACCTTTCTTTGCCAACTAGTAAAATTGTTGTGCATTGTTTCTTTGGTAGAGTAAACTTTTTGCGAAGGTTTATTACAAATTTTGTTGAATAGACTCGTCACATAGTTGACATGATGAAAGGTAATTCTCTTTTCAAGTCGACTCATAAAGGAAGGAAAGATTTTGATGAAATTAAGGAAGGCATGGAAAATGCCCTAGTTTTGGTATGCCCTGATTATACCAGAGAGTTTATCATGTATAGTTATGCATCAGATCATACTTGCTCAGATATATTGATGCAGAAGAATAATGAGGGTGTAGAATCGTCCATTGCATTCATGAGTTACCCTTTAAAAAATCATGAATTGAAATACTCAAAAATGGAGAAGCATGCCTTTGTTGTGGTAAAAGCGGTAAAATATTCTAGATTTTATATTCTAAATTCACTTGTCATTGTACTTGTTCCTGATGTTGTTGTCAATACAATTCTCATGCAATAGGAGTTTGGAACTAAAAGGGGCAAATGGGTTGCTAAGATTAAAGAATATGATATGAAAATTAATCCTACTAAGTTGGTTCATGGAATAGTTTGTGTCAGTTGATAGCTAATAGAAAATCAACTGATCAAGTGGTGCTGGAAAATGAAGGCATGAATCAAGATCTTCCCAACCTTTTGTTTGTCAGTACCACTAATGAGTGGTATTATGACTTGGCATATCTCTTAACATATGGAGAGTATCCTACGCACTTCTCACAAAATGAAAGGTGGAACCTAAAGCTTAAAGTGGTGAATTTTATCTTATGGGACAATGGTTTGTATAAGAATGGTTTAAATGTAAATTTCTTGTGTTGCGTTGACAAGCAACAACAAGGAAGGTTACTTCAAGCCTTTCAAGATCTTGCTTGTGGTAGACACTTTTTTGCCCCTATCACAACACACAAAATTTTACGTGAAAGATACTATTGGACAACATTATTTAAAGATGCATACAGTTGGGTTTGCAAATGTGAGAAGTGTCAGTAATTTGTTGGTAAGCCTAAGCTAGCTTCACTTCCTCTTAGCCAATTGTAATTGAAGAGCCTTTCCAATAGTGGGGATTGGATTTCATTAGACCTGCCAATCCAAAAGCCAGTGCAAGTCACATGTGTTAGGTCCCAGAGACAACTAAGAGGGGGGGGGGGGGTGGTGAATCAGTTGTCAAATAAATTCAAACCAAAACAACTTAACCAAATTATTGCTTGATACCGATAAACCAATCTTTTATACCGGTGGACAATTTTATCAGATAATTGTGATATTGGTAAAGATTAATGCATGAAACATAAAGGCAAATTCATCCACAACACATAACACCAATATTTGTACGTGGAAACCTTGTAACGGAATAAAACATGATGGGAAACCTTACCCACAATCAAATGATACTATTGCAGATAGTAAGTCTATACAAATGGGGTCTACACATGCAGAAAGGCCAAGCACCTAGGGCTTACTGCTCAAACACAAAATAGGAGTCACAATGACTACAATTGGATGGTTAAATCCAATAAGGATGTACTGCTCAAAATAGAATCTTCATATGCTAGATTCAGTACCGGTGTAGTTCTGATATGCTTTCACAAAAACCTTGCTTCACCTTCAAATGATGTCTGCATGTATAGCTCCACTTATTCTCACATATACCTTCACACAATTCTTCTTCGCATTCCACATCCAATCTTACAAATAAGATCTTACATTTATATTATAACCTAGGACCAATTTTAGTAGGTCGGCTCTAGAAGATATTACAATAAAATTAATTTACAAATAAAACAATATCCGATGCAATAACTAATACAACATATCGGCTTGATGCATTTACAACAATAATAAACCATCTCCATAGCATGCCATGATGATCTGGAAAAGATAATTCTGCTGGTGTATAACCTGGACCTATTTATCGGTAACAGCAAATATGCAAATACGAATATGCCAATAAACAAATTTCCAAGACAAAGTGTCAAACGATGTCTTCGACATAACCAAGTGTTTTCCATGCCATTCTGAGTGCTAGTGATCATTATATCCTGTCGGTGTACTAGATATCGATGACTATGCATGAGTCATTTTGCTTGCCAATGAATGTTGTTGATCCTCCAAAGTGCCTGAGTTGATAAGTTTTAGTAGGTGTTGACATCAATGACAAAACCATACCAAAATACGAATAATCTCCCCCTTTGGCATTGATGGTAACACAAGATGGAAAAACCATC
Organism: Cryptomeria japonica; assembly: GCF_030272615.1. Lineage (NCBI taxonomy): Eukaryota > Viridiplantae > Streptophyta > Pinopsida > Cupressales > Cupressaceae > Cryptomeria > Cryptomeria japonica. Next base: position 257,546,015 of record NC_081408.1, read on the forward strand.
AAAGTGCCAAAACAGAAATGCCAAATACCAAAATACCAACAATTGTAACAATCTCTCCCCCTAAGAGTGACATGTGTTTCCTTGTGTTTTTCCATACCAACCTCTCCCCCTTTGACATGAAGTGCCAAAGTTACTACAAAACCAAGTTCATATACAAAATAGCAACCAATTCAGTATACCAAGTACTCCCCTTGAGAAGTAGCTTCCTCATCAAAACTGGAGTAAAATATTTCTCTATTAATTCTATCAGTTGATGACAAACATCAACTCTCTAAATATCTACCGATGGGGGTATGACCCCAAGTTGATCTCTAAGATATTCAAAAGTCTCCTTAGGCAGAGGTTTAGTGAAAATATCTGCAATCTGCTCTTTAATATTCACATAAACCAGTTTTATTTCTTTTGCTTCAACATTTTGCCTTAGAAAATTTAGTTTGATAGAAACATGTTTGGTTTTAGAATGTAGTACCGGATTCTTAGATATATCAATTGCTGCAATGTTATCACAATAGATAGTAATAGGTTCTTTCCATTTTACCTTTATGTCTTTCAACATTTGCTTAAGCCATAGTACTTGTGTACAGTTAGTTGTTGCTGCAACATATTCTGATTCTGCTGTTGATAAAGATGTACAACTTTGTTTCTTACTCAACCAAGAAACTAGTCTGTTTCTAAGAAAAAATGCTCCGCCAGTGGTGCTTTTTCTATCATCCACATCTCCTACCCAATTTGCATCTGCGTATGCACATAATTTAAAGTTTTCATCTCTAGGATACCATAATCCAATATTTGTAGTGCCTTGTAAGTACTGGAAAATCCTTTTTACTACTGATTCATGATTTTCTCTAGGATTACTCTGAAATCTTGAAACAATACATACTGCATTCAAGATATCAGATCTAGTTTGTGTCAAATATAGTAAACCTCTTATCATAGATTTGTACCTAGTTGGATTAACAGGTGTGGATTCATCCCTTAGTGATAGTTTATCACTTGTAGTCATAGGTGTGCTTACCAGTTTAGAGTTCTCCATCCCAAATTTCTTTAGTAACTCCTTTAAGTACTTGGATTGACTCAAGAATATACCTTTGTCAGTCTATGAAATCTGCAATCCTAAAAAGAATTTTATTTCTCCAATCATAGACATTTCAAATTCTTGTTGCATTTCAATAGAAAAGTCTTTACATTATCCATCTTCTCCTCCAAAGATTATATCATCAACAAAAACTTCTATAACTAAGATGTCATCATTAGTCACTTTATAATATAAGTTGTTGTCAACATTACCTTTAAAAAAACCAATCTTCAAAAGATACTTATCCAATCTTACATACCAAGCTCTTACAGCTTGCTTCAATCCATACAAAGCTTTCCTTAACCTACAAACCATATCTTTGTTATCTGTCAAAGAAAATCCATCAGTTTGTTCAATGTAAACTTCTTCTTCAAGATCTCCATTCAAAAATGCACATTTAATATCCATTTGATATACTTTGTAGTTCTTATGTGCTGCAAAAGCTAAGAATAATCTGACTGCCTCAATTCTAGCTACCGGTGCAAATGTTTCATTATAATAAATTCCTTCTTTCTAAGAATATCCCTTACACACTAATCTTGCTTTATTTCTGATAATTTGACCATCTTCATTAAGTTTGTTTCTGAATACCCATTTGGTTCCAATTACATTTTTATCTTTAGGTCGGGGAACTAATGTCCAAATGTTATTCTTCTCAATTTGTTCTAATTCTTCTTCCATAGCTTTAGTCCAATGTTTATCTTCGCATGCCTCATTAACTGATGATGGTTCAATTTGAGAAATAAGACATACCTCTTCATTTGCCAATCTTCCTCTTGTCATAACTTCTTTACACTTGTTTCCAAATATTTGATCTTCAGAGTGATTCAGCCTTACATACCGAGGTGTCTTTGTTTGCCGTTGTTCCTTAGTTATAGTAGAATTTTCAGATGGTATCAGTGTAACTGGATCTTCATTCTGTACTGGTGGGTTCAGTGTAGGTTCATTTGTCAGAATTTATGTTGCTAGTTCAGAATTTATATACCTTGAGGTTCCTCTAAAGTGTTCATCAATCTTCACATTTGTACTCTCAACAATTTTTTGCAATCTTTTGTTAAAACATCTATATGCTTTACTCTTAGATGAATAACCAAGAAATATTCCTTCATCACTTCTAGGATCAAATTTTCCAATATACTCATCTCTTCTAATATAGCATTTACTTCCAAATATTCTAAAATATTTAAGAGTAGGAGTAATACCAAACCATAATTCATGAGGGTTCTTACCGGTTTCACCTTTGATGTGAACTTTTTTGAATGTATAGACCGATGTACTTACTGCCTCTCTCCAATATATATGTGGTAGGTTTGCTTCTGATAACATACTTCTAGCTGGATCCAAGATAGTTTTGTTTTTCCTTTCAACTCCATTCTATTTTGGTGTCCGGGGTGTTGATAGCTATCTTCTGATTTCATTCACTTCACAGAATGTATTAAATTCCTTAGATGTAAATTCTCCTCCTTGATCTGATCTTAGACATTTGATTTTCTTACCAGTTTCATTTTCTACCATTGCTTTGAATAGTTTGAACTTCCCAAGTGCTTCTAATTTTTCTCTGAGAAAAGTAACCCAACACATTCTAGAATAGTCATCAATGATTAGCATGAAATATCTATCACCTTGTAAACTTTTAGTTCTAGTTGGATCACATAAATCAGTGTGAATTAAGTCAAGAGCATTATTGGATTTTTTTGGAATACTTTTGAAAGTAGCTCTATCTTGTTTCCCAAATTGACATTCCTTACATACTGTATTGTGAGGTTTGACAATTTTAGGTAAATCTCTAACTGCCTTAGTAGTACTGATTTTTACCATGCAATCAAAGTTTACATGACAGAGTCTCTTATGCCATAGCCAACTTTCATCAATACATGCAATCAAGCATGTCTTTTCACTATTATTCAAATGAAAGATATTACCTCTAGTTTGGTTACCAGTTGCAATTTCCAAACCAGTTTTATTCATGATTTTGCATTTTCCATTTTTGAATTGTAACTGAAATCTTTTCTCAACTAATTGACCAACCCTCAAGAGATTATGCTTTAAACCTTCAACATAGTAAACATTGTCAGTATTATGTTTATTATCAAGAGTTATTGTACCTTTACCTTTGATCAAACAAGCTTTATCATCTCCAAATCTCACTAGACCTCCATTATATTCCTGAAAAGTCAAGAATTTACTTTTATCTCCTCTCATATGATGTGAGCATCCTGAATCAATGATCATTCATCCTTTACTTCAACTTTAGCTGCCAGGGCTTGCTCTACCGGTTGAATGGTAGGTGTCAGTTGGTCTTTTTTTATAGCAATAAAGACCTATCCATTGTCTGCCAGATCCTCATCACAATCATCAGTCACTCCTTCATCAACAAGATAACAAGATTTGTCTTTATTCTTCTTAAATCTATATCTCTGATATTCAGGGTTAGGCTTGTATGTTCTTTTAGCTTCTTGTCTTAGTCTAGCATGTCTATCAGGGCATCTTGAAGCCACATGACCAATCTTATTACAGTTAAAACATTTAAAGGGCGCTTTACCTTCATACTTACTTCCAACTAGACCTTTAGGCATTTTCCTTGCAAATAGTGCTTCAAGTTCTTCATTTTCTTTCTTGCTTTCTTCAAGTTATCTTGTATAAAAGGCTTTCCAATCATATTTGTCAAATGATGGTGCAAATGATGTTGATGCTTTGAAAGCTAAATCTATCTTTATAGTAGCAATAGGGCCAAAGTCCTTAATTTCAAAGGCTGAAAGTTTTCCAATCAATGTATCTCTAGTTACTGTTGTATTAGGCATTGTTCTTAACTCATTTATAGCAGTGACTTTCATTTTATATGTCGATAGCAATCCTCTTAAAACTTTTGAAACAATTTCATCTTCACTTAAGCTTCCTCCACAACATTTAATACCCAAAACAATTTTATTAACTCTTTCCATAAATACAGAAATCCTTTCATCTTCTTCCATTTTCAGATTTTCATACTTGACCCGAAAGATTTCAAGCTTTGCAATTTTGACTGTGGAATCTCCTTCATTCAGTGTTTCCAAGTGATCCCAAATAGATTTAACAGTTGATCTGTTAATGCACTCAAAAGTGCTTCTCTTGCTTTGCAATCATTTTCTTCATCTTTTCCCAAGGTAGGTGGATTAGGCTGACCAGGAGTAGGAGCAGTATAGCCATTCTTTGTAACTTCCTAGATGTCCTTTCCAATGCAATTTAAATGCATCTCCATTCTAATCTTCCATATGCCATAGTTGGTTCCATCAAGTTTAGGACTGTCCTTCCTAAAATAGTTAGTAGACATTGGATCTCCTCAAGTTGTTAAACTTTTGTAAGAGAGAACTAGGCTCTGATACCAGTTGTTAGGTCCTGGAGACAATTGAGAGGGGGGGGGGGGGGTGGTGAATCAGTTGTCAAATAAATTCAAACCAAAATAACTTAACCAACTTATTGCTTAATACCGGTAAACCAATCTTTTATATCGATGGACAGTTTTATCAGATAATTTTGATACCGGTAAAGATTAATGCATGAATCAAAAAGGCAAAGTCATCCACAACACATAACACCAATATTTGTACGTGGAAACTCTGTAAGGGGAAAAACCATGGTGGGAAACCTTACCCACAATCAGATGATACTACTACAGATAGTAAGTGTATAGAAATGGGGTCTGCACATGCAAAAAGGCCAAGCACCTAGAGCTCACAACTTAAACACAAAATAGGAGTCCCACTAACTATAATTGGATGGTTAATTCCAATAAGGATGTACTGCTCAAAATAGCATCTTCATATGCTAGATTCAGTACCGGTGTAGTTCTGATATGCTTTCACAAAAACCTTGCTTCACCTTCAAATGATGTCTGCGTATATAGCTCTTTTTATTCTCACATATACCTTCACACAATTCTTCTTCACATTCCACATCCGATCTTATAAAGAAGATCTTACTTTTATATCATAACCTAGGACCAATTTTAGTAGGTCAGCTCTAAAAGATATTACAATAAAACAATATCCGATGCAATAACCGATACAACATGTCGGCTTGATGCATTTACAACAATAATAAATCATCTCCATAGTGTACCATACTAATCTAGAAAAGATAATCCTACTGGTGTATAACCTATACCTATTTGCCAGTAAGAGCAAATATACAAATACGAATATGCCAATAAAAAAATTTCCAAGACAAAGTGTCAAACGATGTCTTCAACATAACCAAGTGTTTTCCATGCCATTCTGAGTGCTGGTGATCATTATATCCTACCGGTGTACGAGATACCAGTGACTGTGCATGAGTCATTTTGCTTGCCGGTGAATGTTGTTGATCCTCTGAAGTGCCAGAGTTGATAAGTTTTTGTAGGTGTTGACATCAATGACAAAACTATACCAAAATACCAACAACATGTATATTCTCACAGTGATAGATTACTTCACCAAGTGGGTGGAGGAAATTCCAACTAAGCAAGCTACTCCAATAGTAGTTTGTAAATTTTTGAAGGAGAACATCATTTCAAGGTTTGGTGTTTCTCATAAGATAGTAACTAATAATGCTTCATGTTTTTCATCTTATGAGATCATTGACTTTTGTTTCTATTATGGTATTACCCTTTCACACTCATCTGACTATTATCCACAAGGAAATGGTCAAGTCAAGCCAAGCAATAAGAACTTTGTTACAATTATTAGAAATCTTATTGATAAGACACAACGGACTTGGCACAAAGCTCTCTATGATGGGCTATGGGCGGATCGTATAACTCCCAAGAGAGTGATTGGAATGTCACCTTTCCAAATTTTGTGTGGATTGAATGCTAAGATTCCTATCACCTTGGAATTCCCAGCATTAAAGCTTGCCAAGTCCGTTGAAGATGAAACTTACCAGGGTTCACTTGATAAGCAAATTATGTTTCTTTCTCCAATAGAGGAAACAAGAGCAGAGGTGGTGGGTAGAATTGTTGCACACCAAATCCAAGTGAAGGTGTTATTTGACAAGAAGACAACTTCTCATGAGTTCACAACTAGTGATCAAGTCTTGTTATGGGACAAGAGGAGGGAACCAAAGGGTTTGCATGGGAAAATCGATTACCTATTGAGAGGTCCCTTCACTATTCATGAAATATGTGGTGAGCATAGTTACTTGCTTGCATATGCAGATGGTACCCCATCCTCACTACCTCATAGTGGAGAACATTTGAAGCTCCTTACTCAATGAGGAGCAACGTAAAAGGGAAGTTGTACTTTCTATAAAATTTGTATAGTATTTTCTTTTTTGGGTCTTTTTGTCTCTTGACTCTAGAGCCCAATGGATACACACACTCAAACTTCTAGATTCTACAAGATTCAAGTGATGTATCTTGTTCCCTAGTCAAAGCCACTTGTTGTCCTCAATTTTAGCATGGCTAAAATCATGAGGAAACCCTACAAAATTGGTCCATTTCGTACCTCACGTCCTCCAAGAAAGGTTGATCGACATTGTCGGTTAGTCGCTTTTTACTTTTCGTAATTTGCTTTTCTCATTTTTGAGTTATTTGGTTTCATAGTTTTTCTTCCAGGTTGGACTTTAAAGTCTGACCTGCAGGGTGCTTCTAGGTTAGAACTGCACATCAGACTTTAAAGTCCGATCTGCAGTGTTTTATGCGTCTTTGCAATAGATCGGACTTTAAAGTCCGACCTACAGAGAAATCATTCCTACAGATTGAACTTTAAAGCCCAACTTGTAGATAAATATTTATTGCACATCGGACTTTAATGTTCGATCTGTGGTCTTGTCAAAAGAAAGATGCATGTCAGAATTTAAAGTCCAACTTGCAAGGAGTTTTTTCCTGCATGTCAGAATTTAAAGTCCAACTTGCAAGGAGTTTTTTCCTGCATGTCAGAATTCAAAGTCTGACATGCACATCGCACCTTATCATTAATACCATCAGTAATGACTTATTTAAAGGTTATTTATTGGTTTTTTGGTTTGTTTAATCTCATTTTTAGCTAGTTAAGTTGCTCCTCGCATGCTCTTTGGCTCTCCTTTCACGATTTTCTCTTGATCATGTCGTTGATTTCTTCCTCTTGCTGATCGACATTTTTGAGGAAGGGTTTCTTGATTTTGGGGGATTTTATTTTTATTTTTTGCATGCTCTTTTTTTTCGTTTAGGTTTTTCTTCAATTTTTCTTCCATGGTTTGTCGTAGAAATTAGGGCACATCAGATTTTAGATTCCGATGCCCTAATTTCTTCCTCCTTCCTCCCTTTCTGCCCTCACATGTCAAGGTTTAAACACCAACATGTGAGGTGTTTTTTTCCTCTATCTTCACGTCAGATTTTAAAATCCAACATGCAGGAGATGTTCTTCCTTGCTAACAAGTCAGGTTTTAAAACCCGACATGTTAGCAGAATATGTTCACACTATCTAGTTGACATGTCGGGTTTTAAAACCTGACTTGTCAAACCATGTTTATCCAGATGATAGGTCGAGTTTTAATACCCGACATGTGAATCATTGCTTTTCCCTGTTTGCACATCGGACTTTAAATCCCATGTGCATATTATTTCTTTATATTACCTTTGCATATCGGACTTTAAAGTTTGATATGCAAATATCAATCTTCCCACTTCAAAATCAAACTTTAAAGTCCAATATGCAGTGAAAGTTGTTTTGCCTTTGCACATCAGACTTTAAAGTCAAATGTGCAAATTCTGATTTCTAATGGACAGGTTGGACTTTTTTCTCTGAACTACCAGTTTTTGACAATATTTTTCCCAAGTCCATTTTAGCTCTGGATTCTTGGTCTAGTTGATAAAATTTGGTTTTCTGATGATGATGATTGTCAAAAAAGCTAATCCTCATTGTTGGATGTAGTAATTTGCAAATGTCAAAGACCGTTCAAGACGAACCAGAGCCTTCCTCAAGTCAATTAGAATCCTCACCAAACAAACCATCGGTAAAAAAGATGAAGTACAAGTATGATAAATACTTGAACATGTGTCCAGAAAGCTCAGTTAACTCCAATATCAAGGAGATAAAGGATAGAGAAATTGGTCATGTGAATATGTAGGAATTCATTGATCGAGTTAAGAAAGCTCATTCACACTTGTCAAACTTGATCAAATCAGAGCTGCACAAATACACTTCCTTCCCAGTCGTAGCTCATGGTCCAGACTTTGTACTTGTAGTAGCAGATCATTTTGACCCAAATACTAGACAAGTACAAGATGTTGACCATAATGTTGTTATGACACTAGATAGTGTATTCTTCAACAATGTATTCAACTGATCTCCAGTTGACAAAGTAGTTGACATTTCTCAAGACAGTGCTCAAGAATATTTTGAGAAAAATGAAACAAAGTGAAAGAAAATGATTAATACATTTTTTTTCTCTTCTGCTAGGAATTCCACCACTTCAAGATGGCCAAAGTATTTTTGTAGAAGTGATTTCAATGAGGAATATAATGATACGGTTACCATGATGGCATGAATAAAAGGCCTGAAAGATTCTCATCATTTTCAAAACTAGATGTGTTATTATATGAATATAGTTAGGAAAGGAGCTATCAAGATAGATTGGGGTGAGCAAATCAATGATGCACTTTGTGCATAATTGAAAGAGATCAAAATAAAACTAAAGTTCTACATGACCCCATACCTTGTATATGCAGTCACCTCCATGAGGCAATATCCAGGTTTGTCTACAAAGGGTGACAAGAGGTTAGTGCATGTTTGGAATTATTATGGTCAACTCACAATCAATAATCAAGGAATTCATTTCAGAAGAGTCAATGATGCATTCTTTGTTGTATGGAAATGTATGTTAGATAAGGACTTATAGAAGAAGAGACTTTCAAAGGCAACATACAGTAAGGTTTCTCAGTTTGGTTGTGTCTTTCTCCAATTACCCACATTCACTTACATCTGCATAGGATGTTTCATAGGAGAACCCTTCATTTTTCCAAGATATCCATTTGATAAGGTTATACTCATGGAGATATGTCAGCAATTGATTTATGTACATGAAATAAAGTCATAGGCTCATAAGATTGGCTTAAAGTTTCCAGAATCTATCGGTTGACATTCAATTATGACCAATCCTAAGGCCAAGAATATGGAGGAAAAGATGCAGTGGAACACTATGAGGAGATTCAAAGCCTGAAATAATTTTGATTTTCATGGGATCAAGAATAAACTGAAAAGAAGTTACTCTCATGTATTCAGGTTTGAAGATGTATGGGCTGATTATCAGAATGAAGATGATGTGAGGAAAATGGATTTTAGTAACCACACATTGGAACAAATTGAAAATTTGGATTTGGCTAAAATCCCGATGACCATGAAGGATACTGATGACATAGTGGACCCAACCTATTTTGAACGAAAGATTGTTGATTCTCCACTACCACATGTTCAATGGTCAGAAAAGGAAAGTAAATCCATTACTCAAATAATTGCTCCTATTTTGGCCAATACCAATGCATGGTTATTAAAAAACAAGATCAGGCTAAAACAACTTCCTGCTAGTTTTGGTGGTTATGATAACAGTGATAGTCCGGTTGATAAAACAGGTACAGCTGAAATGAGGACCAAAAGCAAAGAAGATGTGCAAACACTACAATCAATCCCTTTGATAAAATCTAAGGGAAAAGGACCTAAAATTAAATTCACAATCAAAGGGTCTAAGAAAGGTGAATCTTCTTTAGCAATACAAGAAACACCAACAAAGGAGTTAGAACAACAACATTTTGAAGAAACTGAGAAAGAAAAAAAATTAGAAGAAGGAGAGATTCCTCGTGAAGAGGAAATACAGGTTGAAGGACCATCTCACAAAGGGGAGAGAAATACTCCCACCACTTCACAAGTATCAACTCATACATAGGTTATCGTTCATTCTATTGAATCTGATTTAGATCAAGAAGATGAGGAATATAATGATAAAGAGTTGAATAAATAAATACCACAATCAAAGGGTGCTCAACAGTATTTTACATTGTCTAATTTTTGTAGTTTGGATGATATTCCTTCATCCACTATTGAATCCTTAATTTTGGATTTTATTGAAACTATGGAGCAAGCATTATAGAACAACAGATGGCACCTTTACCTTCCACAACAATCATAGCTGAGGTTCCACTCCATGTGAGTACTATAGTTACCACTAGTGCACCATCCACTCTTCCATCCATTGTTGTTACAAATGAGGCATCAATAACAACTACTTTTGCTACATTAGCTGACATATCACTACACACCGCAGCCTTGATACCAATGATTTCATCTACAACTGTCACAACTTCAAGTCAGAATGTTCCTCAAATACTAGTTGATACTCAACAGGAGGTCACAACTCCATTAACTAACACATAATTACCCCCATGGATGGATGTATTAGCACCCAAAAGAAGGAAACAAGTAATTTTAGTGGATGAATTTGATTTTGAACAGTTGGCTCCTCCCAAATCCAAAAGTTCTAAAAAGCCAACGACTGTTTCTTGGGTACTAGTGGACCCGACTACCAAAAGGAAATATGTTAAGGTTATGGTGCCATCTTTAGACAATAATAAGGATAATATACAACCTAGGGACTATACTATGCAGACTGTAGAGCTTGGAGTGTAGAGACATGAAAATGTCAAGTTAGACTCCCAAACTGCTTTCAATTCTTTGGTGCTAAGATTTGATCAAGAAAGAGATGAAAAGAATAAATTAAAGCATAAATATGAGTAGTTGATCAGTGTGCTCCTCAAAGTCACGCAATCTTCCCATAAAATTGATCCAATCATTTCCTCAATAGATATTGAGGCTCTCAAGAAGGTGGAAGAGGTGGGCATCAAGGGCTAAGTGGATTGCTCGATTGAAATTAGAAGGTTCCCATCTTCTAGATTCAACGATTAAGTTGTTGACTGCTTTTGAAGTTATCCAAAGTCAAATGCAAGGTGTGCAAGAATAGGTGATATTCCTTGCTATTTATATGATTATAATCAATACCTTGTAATCACTAATGCCATCATACAAGAATTTATTTCCTTAATGGATCACTATACAGAACAAGATTTCTCATTGAATGCATTTGATAAACTGCTAGAAATACAAGTCAGTTTTGAAGTCCTTGCATCAATGTTGAAAAATGGAAAAAAGAAATACATAAAGGGTGAAGATGCAGTTTCCCGTGTTCGCATCATCACCAACTCTACCCCAATGCTGAACAAAACTGACATGGAAGCAATTTTGGTCAAGTTCAAGGAATTTGAGAAGATTCAATGAGAAGGAGAAAAATGAATAAAGAGTCCCCTTTTGACACTTTATTTTCATGTAGTTGCATTGTTAGATGCTACAAGTTTTCTCACAGCTGCATATTTTGTTTTTGCTATAGTTATAGTCAAGTGGGACTGTGCAATTGAATTAGTCAACTGTGGCCACCTTTTTCTCAAATTCTTTTCCTATATAAGGAGAACCTCATTTGTAAATATTTATCTTTGATATGCTTAGCAAAAACTCTGCTGAAATTTTGTGCCAACTAAGACTTTGTGCTTTTTTGTTGTAAAATTTGATTCAAGGAAATAAAGATAGCAATCAAATTATTTCCAAACTTTGTGTTGAATATAAGATTGTGATTGGGATTGGGATTACTCTTATATTTAATTCCCATAGTGATTCCTTACGTTCTTGAATCTTTTGGTAAAAATTGTGAAAGTTTACGAAGAGCTTTCCAATTGTGGAAATAGACTTTGTGTTATTTACATATTTGGGAAATTTTCTGATGTCAATTAATTAGTAGGAGGTTTTGTATTGCTGCTATTACTTGTAGTTTAAGGAATTTGGAATTTATACTTGAAGACTTTGAGCTACAAGTTAAATTTCTTATCATTTGTAATCTTTAGCTTAGTTAGAATTACATTCAAGAAAGACTTTGTGCTTCTTGATTGTACAATTTGGTGTAATTTGGTTGAGTAATTTGTTCATCTCTTTAACTATCACACATGATAGGGAATTGTAACAAGTGGAGGGAAAATACATAAACTCTGAAAAAAGAGAGTTATATGCCTTAAAGTTACCCACAAATTTTATTTTGTTGTTAATTAGAGAAGAAATTTCGAAGGGAACCTCCCCTTGCTGAGAGGAGAGATTAATTTCTTAACATAGCTGTGTGTGAATCATATATTTTGTCATTGGTATGCTAGTCATAAAATATTCACCCAACAAAGATGATGGTACAAATATATTGATCGATGACACATTTAGTATTGGCACAACTGATTATGATGATTAAGATGACCTTGATGTTGTTCATGATTTACCTCTACTTTAGAAGGCATATGAGGCCCTTTATGAAGGCTCTAAGACAAATCTTCTCTCCGATGTATTGTTGTTGGTGTTCACTTGAAGGTTATGAATGGTTTATCCAACATAACAATCTCATGTATGTTAAGGTATGTCATATATGTCATTATAGTTAATAAATGGTGAATCATGTACCATTAATATTCTATATATTAACAAATTATATTTTTTTGTTGTAGATTAATAGGTGAGTTTTTGTGACCACCATTAAATATTCTACCTCACTCATATACCGAAAATTATCTGCCATTATGAAAGATATTGGAATGAAGTATCAAACAATAGATGCTTGTTCGAACTATCATATTATATATCAAAAACAATGTGAATTTTGAACCAAATGCCCTGAATGTCATATCAATAGATATCAAACAAATCAAATAACAAAAAAGGTGCCTCTCAAGGTTCTTCGCTATATTCCCATTATTCCATGTATGCAACGATTATTCAAATGCACTAGCTTGGCACAATTTATGGATTACCATGCACACAACATAAGTCAAGATGACATTATTCGAATGCCTATGGATGGTTCAACATTTATGGACATAGACAAAAAGTGGCCACACTTTAAAAAAGAACCTTGTAATCTCAGGCTTTCATTGGTAGCAAACGGTGTCAATGCATTTGGAGAGCTGAGATCTCTTTACTCGGTGTGGCCTTATTTTGTTATCAACAATAACATTCCTCCATGGATGTCAATAAAGAGGGAGCACATAATGTTGGCAATGATGGTTCCAAGTATTTTATCATTTAATAGTCATCTACATTTAATTATAAATATTGTAGTAAAATGGTCATAATAATTATGTAATGTTTTTGTTCATTCGATTAGGTAAGTACCAAGTTAAAGATATGAATGTATATATTGAGCCTCTTATCGACAAGTTGCTAGAGTTATGGAATGGTGTCACTATGTATGATGTCTTTAGACCAATAGGACGAAGACAATTTCAATTCAATGCAATGCTTGTATGGACAATACACAATGCTCCAGGGCTAACACATTTTTGTGGTATGTTATAGTGTTCAAGTTGCGCATGATAATTATAATTAAAAAAATTAACATATTTAATCCAATTATACATTATCTTGTAGGTCTTCAAAAAAAAGGAAAATTTGCATGTCCAGTTTGTGGTCCAAAGATGAAATCTGGTCATTCAAAAAGTTTAGGAAATCAGGTGTTTGATGAGTATAGGCACTATCTCCATAAAAATCATAAGTATCAAAATACTAAAAACATCTTTTCAATGAAAAGAAGAGAATACATCAAAGCCACGAAGAATGACACCTCACCTATGGAAGTTGGAATATAATACAATTAATCATCAAGGTAATGTCATTCCATCTAATGGTTTATGTCATAAAACATATTTTCTATCATGTTTTGTTTAATGATGATGTAATTGATGGTCGTGAAGGTCGTCAAGGCATTAATGACCACCTTCCTAAGGGACTAAAAGGTTATCCCCGACAATTTAGTAGGTTGCCCTACTACGAGCAGTTACAAATTGTATATTTGTTTGATACTATGCATATTGGAAAGAATATACAGAGACATTATGAAAAATATTGGATGGAATGTGTGACAAAGAAAAAATTGTCAAAATTTGTAGTGACATTAAGGAATCCAATCATGCAATGAAAAATGTCATTCGATCAAATATCCATGGAGACCAGATTAATATAAGTGACCTTCCTTGGTTATTAACGGACCAGAAAAAAAATGCTATAAAAGAGGTCATACGAAAAATTTGATTTTCCATGGGGTTTTCTGCAAACATAAACAATCTCATATCAAAGAAAAGTGAATTTGGGCTAGGGATGAAAATGCATGATTGGAATACCCTCATTAAGGTAATTCATGTTCTTGTTTATTTACTATATATTTGTATACTGCGCATGTACTTTTCATTGTATTATGTTAGAAAAGACTGAAAAGATAATTTTATAATTGTTGCAGTATGTTTTACCTCTATCTCTCCTAGACCACTTCGATAATAATGTCAAGCAAGTCATATTGGATCTTGGAAAATACATGAGGTAAGTAGTGATATTTGTTCAATTCGTTGTATAGATATTATATTTGTGATTTGTTTTACTTGTTTAGTAATATATATTTTTGTGTCTTGAATATCTTGTAGGTGGTTGTCATGTAAAGAAATCCATAAAAAAGATATAAAATATTAGAAGAGAAAAATTCCTCATCTAATGTGTGTAATGCAAAAGTGTCTACCTTCAGCTTTTTTCAATGCACAAGAACACTACCTCATACACCAATTTAAGGAGATTAAATTGTGTGGACCTGTACACACTAGGTCAATGTGGATGGTTGAGAGGCACATGAGATTTTTGAAGAATTTGGTTCGATAAAGAGCACATCCTAAGGGTTCTATGGTAGAGGGATATATGGTATACCAGACTATGGTGTACATTTTATAATATCTTCCTAAGTTTGCAGCAAAGATCCACGTGGATCACATTTAGGATCCCAACCCCATTAAAAAATTTGAAGGGGAGTACTTGATGGAGAAAGGTAGATTGAGGAAATTTAGAGGTAATTATAAGATGTTATTTTAGTTAATTAATTATTAATCTTCAAAATAAATCGGTTGTAAGTCATCTATTTATTTTTTGTACAGTTGGTCGAGAGTGGGATGCACTACATTTGTATATTGCAAACAATCTTGATGGGATGATGGTATGGATTGAACATTGTCAACATTATGGTCACACATTAACATGGGAAGGTGTGGCTTCATTGGTTAAAGAAGCTCATCGTAATGGAGATTTCAATGTTACGCAAAGGAAAATTGATTTAGCATATGGTTTAATAAATAAACAGGTACATATAAATTTATTAATCACACATATGTTTATCAACTCATGATGCAATAATTTTTAGATGTTTGACATACTGTAGGTCAAACACCACAACGCTATGTGCTGCAATTGCCATAAATTTTGTATCAAAAATTTGGATGACACGAAGAAAACTTGTGATTTTGGGATACCTATAGTCTTTGAGGTGACAAATATTTCATCGAGAAACGACATACATCCTCAAGATTCTTAAAATCAATATTATGGAATTTTGGATGATATACTTGAGTGTGACTTTAATTCCTTTAAATTAGTTTTGTTCATCGTCAAATGGTACAGGCTACAACTGAATAAAAATGATCCTAATAGAACTATTATTGAACATGATAATGGATTTACAATGGTTCATACAAGGTCATTTGAACCAGTTAGGGATGAGCCCTATGTTCTTCCAAGCCAATGTGAGAATGTATTTTACTCAGAGGTTCCATATAAACCATGTTGATCATTTGTTGTTAGACATGATCCAAGAAGAAGGTCGATAAAGTATAATGTGATGGAAGAAGAACATACCAAAGAAGTAGAAGATGATGTAGATGATGATCACGATTGACAGTTACTTGAGATGGATGAAGAAGAAGATCAATGACATGAATGAAATGTATGAGGTATGCGATTAGTATATTATCTATTTAATATTGATTTATTGATAGAAATTTATTTGACTTATATGGTTACATAATTAATTCATTAAGTTTTGAATTCTAATGCCATTACATAATTAATTCACGATGCACTTTTTAATTTTTTTTAATTTATGTTCCATCTCTAGCAAGTCCTAATAGTAGAACCATGCCACCCCGAGGAGATGGAGATAGGGAGAGTGACTATTTATGTGACATTTTTTAAAATTTGTGTTTATTTATGGAATTTGGATTGTTTATTAGCTATGTGATGGATGTTGATGTAAAATACATATGTGGTGGATTACATGTTTATGAAGTTACATGTGATGTTTTTTGAACTTTGTGTTTATTTATCGAATGTGGATTGTTTATTACCTATGTGATGGATTACATATTTATGATGACACATATGTGATGCTTATGATGCTCAATTACATATATGATGATACAAATGTGATGTTTATGATTCTTATGATACATATGTATTTATTGTTTATCTACTTACAAATGTAATGCTCATGATGCTCAATTGATGGTGTTGATTTCATTTATATATTTTGTGTGATGTTGTCACCCTTGGTGGAAACAGGTAATTGACTACAAATATCATCAACCCTTTAGTTGAGGATCCTGCATAGTCTACATAAAGTAAAGGTAAGGAATTAAAAAAATTACAATGATTATGATGACAACATTTTTTTTTTTTTAATACTCTTCTTGTCTACAAAGTTCATGTTGTTCATGTTTTGTACTACGTAATTTTTAATATATGTATCATATAATTTTTAGCTAACATAAGATAATTGAATTACATGTGCAAGAACTTGAACCCCTTTGATGAGGATCATGCACAGTCTCATGGATTGATAGGTACAATTCAGTACACCCTATAGAAACAGTTTATTTTTAAAAAAATTACTTGGAAAAAAAAATTCCTTAGTTTTTCAAACCTCGACATTAGCGGCAAATCTAATACAGTTATCAACACTTGAGGCCCTAGTTGGACTTATTCAAATTTTAATCTCAACATAAAATTTTGGGCTGACTTCTTCATCAACATTACCCTCATTTGAAAAATATCTCTTTCATTATCAACTAACTCTCTCATTTGATGGAGTGGAAGTACTACCAAATAGGTATTCATTAGATGTGTCTTCCTCAAGTGAGCAAAATGAAGGAATAGAAATTGAAAGTGAGACATGTAGTAGGTATACAATAGGGAGATCAACTAGAGGTCAAAAGATTAGAAGAAAATTCAATAAACGCATGGAATTTTTCCTTGCTCGAGGGGGGTCATGTTCCTATGATGATGAGACCAAAGGCAACATCAAAGTACCCTTGAGGTACAAACATCTACACAAAAAATGTGTACCCAAGGAACTTCCTCCAATAAACATTGATTTTTGTTTTAACGATAGGATATATCACATAGCACCATCGTCGTTACATGGGTTTGACCTATTTTACATGGACGACATAAAGGTCTATTACAAAAAAGTTGTTCAATTGATGGAGTTTGTCAGACCTTGTTACAATTACAAAAATTGGATGCAGATTGTTCGATATTAAAAAAGTATGCATAGGTATGCACTGTCAGTAAATTATATACAACAAAAAGATAATGATCAAAGTAAATGAGTGGTTGTATACATTGATGGAAGGCCAAAAGAAACATGGAATATTGAAGGTTTTATAAATAGTACATGACCTAGGTCAACTAATAAACAACCCAATTGCATATTTGAGGTGCGCGAGGGAATCGTGTATTCGTATGTGCGATAAAATCAATAAGTGTAGGGAAAGAGCTGGTAATCAATTACAATTTTAATTGTATGGATACAAAAAAATTTACTATCATGAGGGTAGTATGTACTATATACCATTTAAACCACCCTCCAATTAATGACTCCAATATACCATTTTATTATTAAGTTTTTTTGCTAAGTCTATTGGTTTCATTTCACTAACGCTTTTTATATTTTTTCTTTGCCATAGGGAGATATGGATCCATCACATAGCACAGATAGGGACATAGGTTCTGACACTTCTACCAAGTAGGTAAACCTCATTGTAATCATACAAACTAGATAGAAGCAAATTGTTACATTATTATGTTCTTTTCTTGAGTGTTTTGGAGTAATTTTTATAGTGTTATTGATATTCTTATCACAGACAGATGTTCAAAGAAAGGGAAAGGGAGCTCCATTACCTAAGCACCTATCTAGGAATGTGGACTCAACAAGATTAAGAGATGATGACATCACAAATTCCACAAACCCTATAGAATTGATAAAAAAGTCTATTAGAAAAATTAGTAGAGAGATTGTTGCTTTGGCATTCGTGGAGCCTCAGACTGATGAGATACAAGAGAGGGTGAAAAAATTGATGCGGACAATAGAAAACTTGCAAGTAAGTAGTAATGAAAGCTTTCATTATAACAAAAGTTCAATAATGGGTTATATTTTATACTCTTTTATGTCATTAACTAAAATATGTACGTGTTGTTTTTATAGAAATTTATGCATTCTCATCAACCTGGAGGCCATGATCAAGGTATTGTAGGTATTTTAGGTGATGACTATTTTGTATACATTAAAACTACTCCTTCATTGGACTTGTGAACTTTCTTTTTTAATACTAGTGTTATTGCTCATATATATATTATGTAGTTGATATAGAGGGATCTAGTTGATTCTCTTCATGACTAATCATTCATACCTTAGGGAAACAAACCCCCTTACACATCCATTCACTTGTTCTCAAAAAAACTCGAACACATCCTTTTTCTAGATACGTGACTTGGATCAACCCCTTAATCATAGGACCTTGACTATTTATCTAACTCAAAGGAAATCGCCACTTGCACTGGCTCTAACATTTGACTCCACTATGTGCCAAGACAATAGTAACACTGAGATCACTACTTGCCCCTAGTGTAACTATCCTACTATGATCCTACTGGCATACTCATCTTTCCCAAATCCATCTTGAGGACTTTCACTCTTTGGATCACTCTAACTCTCACAATTTGACTTCCATACGGTACTAATTCTAATTAGGACCACTAATGGTTTAAAGATGCATCTCCGAATGCTCATTTGTCACACACCAAACTAGTGGTTCCCAAGGACACATAAATGGACTTCTTTCCCATAGAAAAAAAACACAATTATCAACCCTCCCAACCACTTTAAGAAACATCTTGACCCTTTGTTGTCTTCACACTTCACAAATATAAAAACAAACACCAATGGGATAGTCTTACTTCATTGATCCATTCACTATTTTATAACCCTTCAACTGTTCTTGGAAAAGACATAAACTCACCCAAACATTCCCCTAGCATTCAACTTCAACACCATTCCTAATAATCAGGGTGATCCTACAAAATGAAAAGGTTTCAGTATGCTACTTGTTTTGTGACAATCACTCACAAATTCAACAAACTCTTCATTCCATTGTTTTGACAATCTGAGACACAAATCCAGTCTTCTTTTACATGTTCACACATGCAAACTTAATTAAGAATCTACAACCTTCCTCATAATGTCAACTTCCAACAAGACAAGTTACATGTTCAAGCAACTCCATGTTAGCTTTAACATTGTGAAAATACCAATTATTTCAACCATCATACCTTAACATATACTTACCCCTATCCTCCAAGAGTGTTCTTTCACTATCCTCATCTCGTTAATGTATGCTCCAACTGTCCAAGTACTCATAATCTTCACTTACTCATACAATAAGGAACCCAAACTACCATTCACTATGACTGTCATGATCGAACACGTAGATTGAAACTTTCTTGGCTTATCACTTTGAGTACCCAAAACACATCATGCTTGATACTATCAATGTTCATAATAAATGTTCATCCTTGTTTACAATTCTTGCAACTTTCATATATTTAATGTTTTATATATTTAATGTATTATTCTTCAGGTGTTGTCAATGTTCCTGTGTGAATGTCACCTCATCAGAGGTTAGCCTCACCTATATTACCGACTGCAATATCGGCAACATGCAACGTGCAGACATCCTCTACTACATGTCATGTTGGTCCACCCGCTGTTGGCAAATCGCTCTTTTGCTCTATCTTTTGTTATGTGTTTATTTCCCTTGAAGTGTTCTTTCTTCGGGGAATTTCATAGTGGATTCATTTTCTGCAGCAGGAGATGAACATGAGGATGCATTAGAGGTGACTACTACTGATAACATACCATCATTTCTTGGATCTTCCAGTATTGCTAGTATGGGAACGTTTTAGGCCACATTGGTGGTGAGCGATGAAGAATTGATTCCCTTAAAGGTACAAAAGGTTCTAGGTACTTTAAAATTATTATTATATATAGTCTAATTGTAATCTACTTACTAATCACTCCTTTGGACTAATGATCCCATGAATGTTTTGCAAGAAATGATATTTTTTATTAAAATCTCAATGACATTGCATTGTAGATATTTGGGCCCACCATATGTAAAAGGTGGAGCATCATATGTGAACTAACCCTAATCCACTATTTTCATTTCATATCATTGCTAGAATAGTTTTCCTTTGATCCATTTCTTGAACTATAATAAAGGTATCTTCAGTTCATTTCTGAATCTAACAAGTTTTTTTTGCTTTAAAAGGTGGAATGACCAAGAAAAAAGGTTAAAAGATGAACTAACAAACTGTATGGTTGAGTTGTTTGAAAATGACACATTCGACAAAACCAAGCTCCTTGAAAAAGCTCACACATATCTAAAGTATGTAAGAGACAAATATAGGACACATTTAGAGAAGAACGTAAAGTACGAGCGCCCCCCATGATTCTAGAGAGGGAGTGGAAGGACTTGATTTTGGATGGCAAGGAGAGAATTGAAAGGAAAAAAAGAAACACACCACTAGACACCAGGAGAAGGTATGCGATATTATTAAGAATGTAATTATGTACTAATTACTCTTTATATTTATATAATCTAACATATTTCAAAATTTTAATAGACTAAGTGACATGTCAAAGGCAACCAAGGCAAGACAAGAAAAGAATGGGCAACACAAACTCGGCTCTGGTGGTTATATGAAATGTTTCGCACGAATTGTAACTATCAGTAAATGAACTATCGCATCAAAATATTTATAAATTGCAAACAATTTTTTTTTTATCAAACAATGCAAGCAAAATTCATGATACCAAGCAAAAATGTAGGGCTCTAAATTCAATAAAGTACCCACAGAAGATGACAAGATAATTGCCTACCAGCAAGGCTATACAACTATGGTTGAATGGCTACGAGAATTGAGTGTGCAAACACAAGATTCTGATGCATTTGTCACACAGGTAAATAAGCTAAATGAAAATTGTTTCAAATTGAATACTTTACCAATAATATAATTGATGTTGAGTTCCAACATAAAGTGACTATTTATTTTAAATAAGAAAGCAATGATAACAACGTGCATGACATTGGAATGCAGCCTGCTAATCATGAAATGCAACCCACACATGAAGGCCCAGATGTGCATCCCAATAGTGGAGGTATTCATTTTCTATTTAAATTTCTTTATGTAATTATTAATACAATTAAACATCTTAAATTGTAATTAGTATAGTAATTAATGTAACCTTTTTTGTTAATATTTTAGAGCATGTAGCTGATGGTGACCAAGTGGAGCATAATTCAAGTACATAACATCAGGAACGTGATGTTCTCCAATCAGGTAAAGAGGACCATTGTTATTCTTTTAAACAAATTTAATTGAAATTGGTGTTCAACATTAATGTAACCTTTAGTATTTCAACTCCAAAGGATCTAGAGGCTGTTTAGCATGTTGAGGTTGAGGCTAGACAAAATGATGTGGCCCCATCAAGTAAAGAGTGCCACAGTTATGTTCTTTAAATTAATGAAATAATTGTAACAATAATAAAAAATGTTTTGAATTAAACCTAATTCTTTCTAATTACAGAGGATCCCCCTTCGCTTCAATGTCCTCGTCCTAAGTATAGGACTAGGCATACATCAAGATCACGAGTAGAGGGCAAAACAACTGAAGACGGGGTAAATGATGAAGAAAATGATGCTCCACTTATTCTTTACATAGCTTCAAATAAAAATCAAAAAAAGAAATTATTTTAATCTACCTTATTTGATAATGATAGATTTTTATGTGTTAATGAATTTAATTATGTGCCAATGAATGGTTATGAATGATATGTGTTAATGAATATTGATGAATGGTGCGTATTAATGAATGCTAATTAATGTTATGTGTTAATCAATATTATGTGATATTAATGAATGAATGTTATATTTTATTAATGGTAGAAAGAATGAATGAATCTTAGATGTTAACGGGGAATTTAGAGTGATGTTAGGGGGGAGGGGCCAAATGAGCTTCCACCTGCATGTGGTTGGCCCTGTTAAGTAGAGAATATTAAACTATTCTCAAAACAAAGTGAAGCTCAATAAGATAACACAATTTTCAATATTTCATTTTGTTGCACAATTAATCTAAATGAAAAATGTATATTGAATCTTAATTGCAAGGTCCAATAGAGCCAATACGAACAACAACACCACAAGTTGCAGGGTATAATGGACTCCCATATTGTCTTGTATGTACACTAACACTATGAGTTTCTTCTAGTGGTAATATCAACCATGACACAAGTGAAAAATTTGTGAATATGCCTCATCCTTGTAAGTATTTTTATTAGTTGACATTTTCTTTAGCATTTTTTAATTTTCCTTATCATTTTCTTTGCCACTGCATTCTATGGTATTGTATTTGATTTGTTCTCTATACTCACATGACCTTAATAGTTCTTTTGAATATAATCTTAAATGATACCAATGAGGGATTGCTCTCAATTGATTGTTCCAAATGGCTTTGGCACCTCATTACTATTCTAAATACCTTGTAGCAAACTTGGTTTTCGCTTATGTTGAAATAACCTCAATCATTGTCTTATGTTTGTCTACAAATGGTGTTCATTAGTTATTTCTTGTCTTTGATGGTTCATTTCATTTCCATCCAATGTGATTGTTGATCTCTAGCTCTATAGATGATCCTTATAATGATTCTCTTAAATGACAAACATCATTTTGTTGTTGATGACCATTTATGATTGCTACCTATTGAATCTAGCTCTTGCTGATAAGTTTCTTTCTTGTATATAATAGTGATTCTTGATTGCTATCTATTGAATCTAATGCTTGATGTTGTCCTATATGTTATCAGTCATTGTTGGTAAAAGCCACTGACCTGCCTTTGCTTGTACACCAATCACCAAGCTTGGTGTTGTTAAAAGAAACCATACTTTCATAGTAGGAACTACTGTCAAGATTATTTTACGAGAAAATTCTTTTGTACTAGAGCCACAAAATAGTTTTTTGATGGTCGCTCACTAATCTTTTGATGGTCGATCACTAGTCTTTTGATGGTCGATAACAAACTCTCATTTCTTTGATCTTGTCACTATATCTGAAGCCTTGAAGATTTGAATTTAATGTTGCTCTAATACTATTTCATTTTGAGTTGTTTATGCCCTTAAATTCTTGTAACCTTTACTCTAATACTAGCAAATAATTTTAAATCTACCTTTAGTCATACATCTAACTTCCTTTGGTTTTAAAATTCACAAAATGCTTACCTAGACGATGGTTTGTAGTCTTCTTAACACTACCCAAGCATGAGTAACCGGTATAATATATGTAGACTACACTTTGGATGTTTTGTTATTGTTAACACTACTATACTACCCTTCTTGACTGTGTTTTTTGGGACAACCAACATAGACTTTCTTTCAAGTATGATAGAACATAGTGACATATTTAGAAATATATTTCAAAAGCCACACAATCAATCCCTCCATGATTTTTTGGTATGCAACTCAAAATACAACATAATAGGGTTTAAGAAGGGTTTTTGGACTGAGAAATAGACTGTGATTTTGGTTTCAATCTACAATATCAATACCCCATTTTGATTTTGATTTTGTGATTTTGGTTTCAATCTGATTTTGTTTTTGATAGCATAGCCTAGCAGAACTGCCTACCAGAATTGCATACACTCATGATAGTAATGGATGGATGAGGCTCACACCTTCAAGTAATACATTTTCAGACTAGTTGAGTTATGGAGGACAAGAGGACTATGTTTTCCTTGGGATGGAGCATATTGTCATATCCATACCATGATATATATAGTCCAATATGTGTATTATGAGATACAGAACTCGATGACTTATATGCTTCTTCAAGTGTCAAAATTCAATCTCTAAGGAGTCCATGACTCCTCCATCCTTAGAATCTCTATGCAAATCCTATTGATAGAAGGCATTGGCATGCAGATTGTTTCCTCATGGAAGAGGGTGATAGGAATTTAAGTCCTTGGCTCGGGAGAGGACAACATGAGTAGGAGGTGCTGCCAAAAATATCAATGGGAGGAAATTTGGCACATGTGTGAGAGGTTGCAGAGAAGGCATTGGCATAATTATTAAGTCGAGGTAGTTTGGTAGAATTCCTAAATCGAGTAAGATTGCTAGAATTATTGAATTGAGATGGATTGGAAAAATTGCTGATTTGGGATAGTTAGGTAAAATAATTGATTTGAGATAGTCAAGTGTAAGGCAATTGATAGTGTATCTTCTAGCACAATGGTTGTTGGATAGGTGCAAGGAAGGGCTTGATTTCCATCATGAGTAGATGGGTAGAGGAAAAGACACAAATAATATGGCTCAATGGAGAGCAAGGGCAAAGAGAAATTGTGAGACACAATTGATGGCCAAGAACATAAAGATGATGGCTAGGTTGGATATTCTAATAGAAGAAGCCAACACAAAAAGAGAGGACCAGTAAAACAAGAGGAGAGAAGGATGGTGTGAAGGCACCAACATTCTTAGGGGGAGGTTTTGAGGAGTTTATGAAGTTGGTATTGGTAATGGAGCATAGCTTTGTTCAAGAAGGGGTCACAGACACAAAGAAGGTAAAATTTCATGAAGAGGATGTTGTGTGGTTGTGTAGCAAAAAGATAGAGATATCTCTAGGAGGGGAGATCGTGTAGAGGTAAGGAATCAGTGCAAAAGTGGGAGTAGATGGTCACAAAACTATTGGAGGAGATGTTTCATTGAAGAGCGTGAACAAAGTGGTTGTGAAGGCTTGAATCCAACAAGTTTAAGAGTGCATAGGAGATTACTTTTTGAGGCAATGCATGTAGGCAACTATCAAGCAAGCAGCCTAGTCCAATTCCTTTGGAGTATCAAATAATAAAAGACCCCATGGAGGTTGGAGTGGAAGCATAGGACCTTGAAGGAAAGGCTCTAGAGGACTTTTATCTTGCAAGTGCACCTATAATGGAGGTGTGCTTTAGAGAAGTAGATCTTCATATGATAGAAGATATTTAACTTGCTATGAATACTAGGGAGATAGTTGAGGATGATTATCTAAGTAAGGAGTGTGAATGGTTTGTGCACCCACACTTGCACAAGTATGCACAAAGGAGAATATGTCACATAAGGTGTAGGGAAAGGAAGAGCTAGCACAAGAAGAAAATTGAAAGGCATTTCATAAATTGTATTTGGAAAACTATGAGTATTTACCCGAGTATGCTCTAACTTCATTAAAAGAATAAATGCTCTTTATTCTTCAAACAAATCTATAATTCATTAGTAGAGAGGTTGCAATCTCTAAAAATCAGAATCATTTTTTTTTTTTAAATAATTTGGATGTCATCGGAATTCCGACGGTAAAGAAGATAGACACGTCCGATGAGCATGTTATATACCCGACGACATTGGCTCGTCGAATGGGTGGCAGAATACCGTCAAAATTCTGATGGGAAAGACTAACCCATCCGACGGGCATGGTATATGCTCGACAACATTCTCTCATCATAATGACAGTCACATTCACTGTCAGAGGTGTCCTCATGTCTGTCAGAATTTAGACAACCTTGCCTAATGTCAGAACATCTGACGACAAGTTTTTGATGACATTTTTTGTCGGTTGTTCGATGAAATTTAGTCAAAAATCTGACAAATTATCATCAGAATTCAACCGCAAATGTACTAGTGATACAATGTACATGGTTAAACATTTATATTGTTATACATGGTTATTTATATATGATTACTTCAAAAGAGGGACACATGTCATCGTTTAATGTCAGTCTTCACATGAAAGATAGTCTATGGCCAATGGGACGATGAAGTGTTAGGTGACGTGGCCCCCAAACTGGCAATAAACCTATTGATAATGGGACCCACAACAACTAACAAAAGATATGGTTGTTCATTGGATGAGAACAGATCAACGACATAAGGTGTGTTTTGGGCCGAATGTGGGAATGACAAACACTTTTCGTAAACTTCCACCGGAAACAAGACGTGTCATTTGATTAAGTATAGTTAAATTCTAAATTTGTAATTGTATACTTAATAAAGTGTAATAAGCTTTACTCAGAGTAGAATTTGTAAAGGATTAAAATGCCTTCAAAAACATTTTGGAAAAGTGACATGTGTGACATGTTAGGACTCAGACTATTAGTCCTCAGAATTTAGAAAGAAGCAATGAAATTTTTGCCCCGCAGTTGCAAATAGTTATTAATAATAATTTATAAAATTACAACATGATTCTACAAATTTTGCCCTTTAGGTTTTGAACTTTTGACTTTTGAGGGTTTTGAAACTAAGGGACTCATATTGGTATTTTAATTCTTGGACAAACCAGTAAATCAAAGGAGATTCAAAAATGGCTACTAGATTGAGGAATGCAACAGTGTCTAGTTGCGCTAGTCTACTCAAATATAAATTCAAGGTAAAGTCCAGAACAACTACATCCCATGTTTTTTTATTTTTTAATCTTGTGGTTTACCTTTTAGATTGTGGAACTAGAATTAGGGGTTCAACTTGAGGGTTAGCATTTTCAAGCTTGTAGTAAATTGTTGTCTACCACTATTTTGAGCCATTAATAGTACCAGTGATGGGGAAAACGAATAGTAAAACTAAAATCCAAGTGAATGAAAAAATAGACTTAACCAAACTAGTTAAAACAACAGGTTTCACTGATGAATACCATTATATTTATGATCTTGTTATCCATGGTACAAAGTGAATCATGAAAATTATATATGCATTTTCTAATAAGGTGGGAGATTAAAATAGGGCAAAATATACTGCTTTTAACACAATGTTAAATGTAAGTACAAATAAAATTGCATCGTGGTATGCTGGATTGGGACACGTGATGTTACCTAAAGTATTCCCTTGCCCAGAAATTACCATGATATGTGCCCAAAATTTTGATGAATATAGAAAAGCAATTGTCAATAAAAATACTCAAGAGGGAATTTTATCCATAATCGAGGGAGAATTTGCTTGTTTATTGAACCTAGGGTTTTAAGCACAAAACTCAAATGTACACATTGACCTAGGAAAGATGATATAGGAATATGAGAGAAACAAAGCAAATACTAAAGATTCATTTATCAAAGGTCTAATAGTGTGTTGTGCTCGAATGGATAGGAATCATAAGCCTCCTTATGATTATAATATTTTTGTGCCATGGGTTCGGGATACTATTTCCTTGCTAACATTTTGCCTAGGATTGGAAAATAATAGGGAAGTGGGTGCCAACCTTGTTGAAATGACTTTATATCCATTGTGTAAGAGAACTAGTAAGATTTAATTTTGTTGAGCACATTTTTCAATCCAAGCAAAAACAATTACTAATGATTAAAAGAGGTTCTTGCAAGACATTTAGGTTCACAACCTACTTGTGATATCTTCATCTAGCAAAGTATCGCACATAATATTAGACACCAACAAGCTTCACATTCAATTCTATAAGATTGATGAGAAGACTTGGGACAAAACAAAGTGTCCAATATATGAATGGACACCTAAGATAAGGATCCATGGTAACAGAATGAACTACAATAATTTTGTAGACTTCTTTTTGGCACCAATGTATCATGAAATTACAAGCACTCCAATGCCTAGATTGCTTGTGTCTTGTAGAGATTGCATTCAACTCAGAAGTCAAATACAATTGGCTGACTGGTTCTTCATGGAAGAATTCACTGTGTTAAGATTTTATGGATCAGCAGTAGAACCCTACAAACTTCCAATACATTTGACAGAGAGGGTATTTGCAATGGAATATGTACAACAGATCGAGAGTATAGATTTACTCTTTCATGGTCATCAAAAGAGGAGCATATTTCCTTCCTTTCCTTTTTGATGTGGAGGGTTCACATTTGAGAGAAAAGAAATGAAAGTGGAACATGATTTTTTGACAATTTTTAGCTTTGGTGTTGATAGTTACTGGTAGTATGATCCAATCACCATCATTCAAATAAGGATTACAACGAATAGGAACTTTGTAGACAAATTTCAATATAAAAGTAAACCATTGCAAAAAAAGATTAAAAACATGGACTCCTTGGATGAGGTAAAAAAAGAGATAGAGAAAATTGCCACTGACAATAAAATTTCAATAGAATAATTGTCATCACAAATTATGGCATTGCACACATAGAGAACAATAGAACAGGGTGTCCAAAATCAAAATGAAAATAGGAGTTCCTACAATTTCTACCAAAAAGTTATTGATCCATCTAAGAAAGCTATTCCAAAAAATATACTGGAATAATTTAAAGATGGACTTTGGACTCAAACCAAAATAATTGATTTTTGGACTATGAGGAAGAATCTCGGTGAACCAAAGATCAGTGTTGATCTTGATGAAACCGATAAGGATATTGAGTTTAGAAAATTGTGAAATATGGAGTATCCCACATAAGCATATGACAAAAGTGATGATGAAAATGAGTATGAGACTGAGGTCACTCCAACAACTTCTACAGTATGGGATTCATCAAAGAAAGGTACTACTCATTTGATGGCATTTGCATGAAGATTGCATTAATGATATGTTATGTTGTCATTGATGTCAATTGAATAGGTAATGGTATTTATGATATTTCCAATATTGTTGTTATTATTGATATTGTCTTGTAATCAGTAGGAAGAGCTTTGAGGAAGATGTTGTAAACTGGTATATAAGTTTTTGAGTTTAACTAGTAACCGGCGTATAAGGCTAAATCATTTCTATGTTATGTAACTGATAAACCCTACCACTTTTTTCTGTTATAACCAATTAAGTTTGCTGAATGGTTATGTTGGTTTATTATCTGTTGAGCAGTAATGATAGTGACATGTGTGATCATTGTAAGAAGATAAGTTCAGCTTGTTTTGGTGCGTTTGTTTCATTGTCTAGGGAATGAGCAAAGTGGATTGCATCTAATGTAAAGTGTGTGATGAGTTACAAGTCTGATGTAGTGGTGATCATGGAGCAGTTGGAATTTTCTTGAAGAATGTGTATAGATTGCTATGTAAATCCAATGGTCACACTTGAACCGATTTGTTTGTAATCTCTATAAGAGAATTAGGTTTTTCTTTTTTTACCAACCTAATTTATTTGTATTTAAGGTTGATGAAGTTGTTTACTTAAGTGTTGGCAAA
The DNA here is from genome assembly GCF_030272615.1 of Cryptomeria japonica. Taxonomy (NCBI): domain Eukaryota; kingdom Viridiplantae; phylum Streptophyta; class Pinopsida; order Cupressales; family Cupressaceae; genus Cryptomeria; species Cryptomeria japonica. The sequence goes on from NC_081408.1 coordinate 257,575,446, forward strand.
GTGTTGGCTAAAATCAATTGAGTGTGTGGCTGCCTAACTGGAGATTGGATTTGTAGTTTGAGTAAAGGCACATTGAATCTTAAAAGGACCTGATAAAGCAAATGTACTGCTATTCAGACAAATCAAGAAAAACCTGTTGTCTTCTAACAATTACAGTAGAATTAAAATCCCCTAACTAGGTAAGCTCTAACAAGCTTAGTCACTTCTTAAATCCTCTAACAAGGGGGTCCATTAGCTTGGATTCTCAAATCCTCTACCGAGGCTACTCCTAATAGGATATTTTCTTTTTATCAAGGCATTTTGTAAATCCCTTAACTGAGTGATTCCTAACAGGATCAGTTCTTAACATGACTTATTGTAAAAGCTTTAACAGGCTTGGCTCCTAACAGGGTGAACTTTAGAAGAGTTCAGATAGCTATCTTGTGAGTCTTCATCTCATCGTGGTTTTTACCTAGTTGGGTTTTCCACGTACAAACATTTGTGTCATGTGGTGAATGTTTTTGTGGTTATGATCTTCTTTGTTGATTTGATTAACTTTTGATAAGGCATGATAACTGGAAGCATTGAGAGATGGAGTGTGTTGATATATGATTAAGCATTTGGATGCTTACAAGATTCAAGTTGTTTACTATTAAGTTGATATAATAGTTAACAAAATGATGTTGAGTATTCATATGAGTATTGATCTTGATAGTGATATTCTATTGATAAGTTTACTTTGTGAGTTTGAGTTTGAGTTTGGTAAGTTTGTATCAGTTTTTGAGTTTACTGATTCATCCCCCCCTTAGTAATCTACCAAATACTTATTCTCTCATCATACCATCAATTGGTATCAGAGCATCTCTGTCCTCCTAAATCTAAAAGCCTAACAACTTGAGGAAAATATCTTGTAGATCATGATGAAGAAGGAAGACCCGAAGTTCAACAAAGATAAGTATAGGATATGGAGTGATGGAATGAAGATTTACATTAAGAGTTTGGGAAGTCAGTATTGGGATCATGTAGAAACTCAGTATGTTACACCTACTAGAACTCTAAGTGATGATCAGAAGAAAGAACAACAAGAAAATTATCAAGCATTGGAGGCTATTATCAGTTCCCTGTCTGATGTTGAATATGTAGATGTTCATGGTCTTGAAACTACGTATGAAGTATGGAAAAAAATTGAAGAGATTTATAGCAGTGATGAACATGTTAATATTGATAAAGAGGAGAGCCTAAGAGTAAAGTTTGATGATGTGAGAATGTCTAAAAGTGAGAACATCCAATAGTATGGTCAATGGATAAAAGAGATAGTTGGTGAAATAAAAAGTGTAGGAGGGAAAGTGGAAGATGCCATAGTGATTAGGAAGGTACTGAGAACCCTTCTACCGGTATATGTTATCTAAGTTGCAGCTATTCAGAAGCTGAAGTCCATTGACAAAACTAAGGTAACTCTTGACTCTATCATTGGAAAACTTATTGCTTTTGAATTAAACGGTTATGATGGTAGTGTACAGAAATCACAATCTGCATTCAAAGCTTCTATCTCTAGCACATTTGTAAAAAAAAGTAGAGATACTTGTCATGGTTATGAATCTAGATCGAGTAGAGATGTTGATGATGAAGACAACTTAGTGGAGCTTGAAGCATTGTTGACAAAATGAATGCCTAGAGACACTGGTAAATATAGAGGTAAACTACCTTTAAAATGTTTTGCATGCAACAAGATTGGTCATATAGCAACTAATTGTCCTAATGGTGAAAATGAATACAAGAGAGACAAATTCAAGAAGTATAAGGGTAAAGGCAAGAGAGATTATCTTATTGCTATTGATAGTGGTATCACTGATGAAGAATCTGATGATGATGCTAGTGAAGATATTGTGTTTGTAGCTATTAAGGAAGAGATATTAGATCAGAACTCATTGATGTCCAGGATGGATAACTCTGATGATTGGATCATTGATAGTGGTTGTTCACATCATATGACCGATGATCGGAGTAAATTTCTTTCCTTCAAAGAATTTGATGGCAGTGTTGTCAGATTTGGTGATGACTCACCCTGTATGGTTAAAGGCAAGGGAGTTATTTCTCTTTAATGGGAAGAGCAGTGTTGATGATGTCTATTGGGTTGAAGGTCTAAAGCACAATCTTCTGAGTATGGCACAACTTAATGATAGAGGATACCCACTAGAGTTTAGAAATGGTATGTGCAAAATATTTGACGATAAAGGTGAATTGATTGCAATCGATAAATAAACAAAAGGTAATCTATTTCATCTTAATCCTAAAGTTAGAAACTATTTGATTGCAAAGATAAATGATAGTTGACTTTGGCATAGGAGATTTTGTCATATAAACTTTGATAGCATTGTTAAAGTGAGTAAGTCCAAGATAGTAAGAAGTTTGCCTTAGCTAGACAAACTAGTTAATGCTCTTTGCAAAGAATGTCAGTTAGGAAAGATGATTTATTTAAATTTCAAGAGCAAGTCCTTGTCAGTAGAGCACTTGTTAGATTTGGTTCATACAGATCTATATGGAACAATAAAAACAAAAAGCATTCAAGGTGACAAATATTTCATGATCTTCACTGATGATTGTTTAAGGATGATGTGGGTCACATTCTTGAAGGATAAGAATGAAGCTTTTGGTAAGTTCAAGGCATTCAAGGCCTTAGCTGAGAAAGAGAGTGGCAAAAAGATAAAATGTATCAGAACAAATCAAGGTGGTGAATTTACTTATGAGGAATTCACTAAGTACTCTGATGAGAATGGTATCAAATGACAACTTTCTGCACCAAGGACACCACAACAAAATGGTATCATAGAGAGGAACAACCGGTCAGTGGTTGAAGCTGCTAGGAAAAAGTTGATACAAGGAGGTGTACTGAAAACATTTTGGAAAGACGTTGTAAGTACACCTGTCTACACAATGAACCGTGTTCTAGTGAAAAGAGGTAAGGACAAGACCCCTATGAATATTGGTATGGAAGATCACCTGATGTTAGCTATTTTAAGATATTTGGTAGCAAATGTTCTAGTAAAAGAGGTGATTACATAAGAAAGTTTGAAGATAAGAGTGATGAAGGCATATTTCTTGGCTATTGCACCAAGAGTAAGGCCTATAAATGCTTCAATAACCCGACACAAATAATTGTTGAGAGTGTTGATGTTCAAGTAGATGAATGTCTTTAAGTCTCAGAAGGAACCAGTTCAAAGAAAAAGGATGAGGACCCTTGCATTTTTCTTTCGGAACCTGAAACTGTTAAATCAGAAACTGGTAAAACAAATTCTGATGCACTAGTTCAATCAGAAAAAATAAATTCAGAAGAAGATGATAATGAAGAAGCTGAACCTGAAGAGAATGATCATGTTATTCCTAGGTATGTAAGACTGAATTACAGTCTTGAACAGATTGTTGGGGATAAGGATGTTGGAGCAATAACTGGAAGAAGAATAAGAGAGAACTCTTGCATGATCTCCACCATTCAACCTAGAAGTTCTAAGGAGGTATTTGGTGATGATTATTGGGTTAAAGATATAGAGGAGGAATTGGATTAAATTGAGAAGAACAACACTTGGACCCTAGTACCTTGACCGGTAAATAAGAATTTTATAGGTACTAAATGGGTATTTAGAAACAAGTTAAATGAAGCTTGTGTTGTAGTTCACAACAAGGCAAGATTAGTTTGCAAAGGTTATAATCAAGAAGGAGAAGATTATGGAAAAACTTTTACACCAATAGCAAGACTAGAACGTGTCAAAACTTTACTTGCATTTTCATCCCATAAGAGGTTCAAGGTATATCAGATGGATGTTAAGTCTGCATTTTGTATCGGGATATTGGAAGAAGAGGTATACATAGAGTAGCCAGATGGTTATGCATTGACTGATGAGAAAGACATGGTATGCAAATTGCATAAAACTTTTTATGGATTAAAGCAGACACCTAGAGCATGGTATGAATGACTTCATACAGATCTGATGAAGATAGGCTTTGCAAGAACCAGTGATGATAGTAATATTTATCTCACATCTGAAGGAGATGAAAAATAGGTCAGTGAAGTATTTGTTGATGATATTATATTTGGAGGTAATGATGTCATGAGCAATAGTTTTGCAGATGAAATGAAAAATGAGTTTGAAATGTCTTTAGTATGGGAAATAAAAAATTTAATAGGCTTCCAAATACAACAAATGAAGAATGGTATTTTCATTACTCAATCTAAGTATGTGAAAGAGGTTTTGAAGACTTTTGGCATGAGTGACTGTAAACCAGTTGGAACACCAATGGTTACAGGTTGTAAGTTGTCCAAGGAAGATGAATATAAGTCTATTGATGAAAATGAATATAGGTCAATGATTGGCAAATTACACTATGTTGTTCACAACAGACTAAATATTCCCCATGTGGTTGGTATAGTTGCAATATTTCAGAAGAATCCAAAGGATACACACTTGATAGCAACCAAGATAATTTTTAGGTATCTGAAAGGTACTATTGACTATGGATTATGGTATCCATATGGAGGAAACTTTGATTTGAAGGCATACACAGATGCTAATTGGGTAGGAAATGTTCATGACTAGAAAAGCACTACCAGTGGAACATTCTTTCTAGGAGGAAGGCTTGTTTCATGGAGTAGTAAGAAGCAGAGTTGTACTTCACAATCTACTATTGAATTTGAGTATGTTGTAGCTTATATGAATTGGACATGATTTATTTGGATGAGGCACATTTTGGAAGGTTTTAAGATGAAGATCTCAGAACCTATAAATATTTTATATGATAATACAATTGCTATAAATATTTCTAAGAATCTTGTTTTGCATGCATGAACCAAGCACATTGAATTGAAGTATCACTTCTTGAGGGAAAAAAAAAAGTAAAGATATTATCTTAGAGCATGTTTCTACCAAGGAGCAACTTGCAGATATCTTTACCAAACCTTTGCCTACGACTACATTTGACTATCTTAGAAGTCAGTTGGGGTTGTCCCTCTTCATGAAGTTCGTTGAGCATGATGCTGATTACATCAGTTCGTGAATTACTTGCAAAATATTAGAAGGATTGATGAAGAAGTGGATGTATTCCATAGAGGGAGCATCAAGTTGCAGTATGTTGTTGATGCATAGTGAAAATTTGCAATTACATGTTTTACTTTCAATTTGGCATTGTTGTCAAAGGGGGAGAAGAATTACATGATTAGCAAAGGGAAACCAGCGACAGGCTGAAGATAGATAGAGCATGGTGAATATTTGGTAATGTAAACTAGGATTCCTATTCACCATTCATAGCAGCAATCAGAGGCGTGGATATTGGTATTTCCATCAATGCCAAAGGGGGAGATTGTTGGCATTTGCATGAATATTGCATTAATGATATGCTATGTTGTCATTGATGTCAATTGAAATAGTAATGGTATTTATGATATGCTGATATTGTTGTTGTTGTTGATATTGTCTTGTAATTGGTAGGAAGAGCTTTGAGGAAGATGTTCTAAACTGGTATATAAGTTTGTGAGTTGAACTAATAGCCAATGTATAAGGTTAAACCCTTTCTATCTTATGTAACCGATAAACCCTACCAGTTGTTTTTGTTAAACCCTAACCGATTAAGTTTGTTGAATGGTTATGTTGGTTTATTATCTATTGAGTGGTAATTATAGTGACATGTGTGATCATTGTAAGAAGATAAGTTCAAATTGTTTTGGCATGTTTGTTTGATTGTCTAGGGAATGGACAAAGTGGATTGCATCTAATGCAAAGCGTGTGATGAGTTACAAGTCTGATGAAGTGATGATCATAGAGCGGTTGGAATTTTCTTGAAGAATGTATATAGATTGCTATGTAAATCCAATGGTCACACTTGAACTGATTTGTTTGTAATCTCTAGGAGAGAATTAGGTTTTTGTTGTGTTACCGACCTAATTGATTTGTATTTAAGGTCGATGAAGTTGTTTTGTTTAGTGTTGGAAAAGTGTTGGCTGAAATCAATTGAGTGTGTGGTAGCCTAATTGGAGAATGGATCTGTAGTTTGAGTAAAGGTAGATTGAAGCTTAAAAGGATATGAGCAAGCAAATGTAGTGTTATTTAGACATATCAAGAAAAACCTGTTGTCTTCTAACAATTACAGCAGAATTGAAATCCCTTAACTGGGTAAGCTCTAACAAGCTTGGTCACTTCTTAAATCCTCTAACAAGGTGGTCCATTACCTTGGATTCTCAAATCCTCTACCAAGGTTATTCCTAATAGGGTATTTGTTTTTTTATCAAAGCATTTTGTAAATCCCTTAATCGAGTGATTCCTAACAGGATCAGTTCTTAACAAGACTTGTTGTAAAAGCTTTAACAGGTTTGGCTCCTAACAGGGCAAAGTTTAGAAGAGTTCAGATAGTTATCTTGTGAGTCTTCATCTCACCATGGTTTTTACCTATTTGGGTTTTCCACGTATATTTATGTCATGTGGTGAATGTTTTTGTGGTTATGATCTTATTTGGTGATTTGATTAACTTCTGATAAGGCATGATCACTGGAACCATTGAGAGATGGAGTGTGTTGATATATGATTAAGCATTTGGATGTTTACAAGATTGAAGTTGTTTTCTATTAAGTTGTTATAATAGTTAACCAGTTGACGTTGAGTATTATTATGAGTATTGATCTTGACAGTGATATTCTATTAATAAGTTTACTTTATGAGTTTGAGTTTGAGTTTGGAAAGTTTGTATCAGTTTTTTAGGTTACTGATTCACCCCCCTGCTTCAGTTTTCTACTAGATACTTATTCTTTCATCATACTATCATCATTCCCCTACATCTCCATTTCAATTTGTTAGAGCCTCAAATCCACCTTATGACACTGCCACTCGTGGGGATGCCATGGGTACTAATACTAGTTGTCATGAACAAGTGCAACAAAAAGATCTCTCACAAGAGGCCTATAGTAGTAGATAGTATACAAAATCCTAATGATCAAGGAATTGTGAATAAGAAAAAGGTTATGACAATAATGGCGAGTACAAATCTATTATTTGCAACTTCAGAACAAACCTCTCAAAAGGGTCCAAAAACTCTAGTTGCAAGCTTTAGTGGGGCAAGTTTAGGAATGGCTGTTGCTACTTCTCAAAAAGAATTAGTTAGAACCACTGGCACAGGTGGAGGCATGCACATCACTGCAAGTGATATTTCACCTTTCAAACATTCAATTACTTCAACAAACCTAGATTTTTATTATAATGATTTCTTTAATAAATTTGCACAAACAACAAATATGAATAAAGAAAATAAGAAGACATTGAAGAGGGGTGCCCTTACAATAGCTTTAGAGGAATAGCCTACATCAAATAAGGTATTTCCCACATATGACCTAAACAAAGATATGATGGAGTTCATGGTTGTTATGCCCCAAAATAAAGATAAAAAACCACCATAGAATTAGATAAATCCCTCTGAATTTCATGTTAGCACCCTCCAAATGGATTTTTCCAAAGTTAAAAATGTGGAAAAAATTAGTGCATCAAAAAAGACCAACGAAGTGATCTACACTTCACTACTCAAGCTGGAGAGAGAGAGAAAAATAAGATGGAGAAACAAATAAAAAAGTTATAGGTAGACCTAGAAAATGAAAAAGCAAAGAGGAAAGCAACAAATAAAAAGTACAATGAATTACACAAAATAATAAAAAATTTGGCATCTACATTAGCAATTACAAAGCAAGAACAAATGGAGGCAGAACTGAAGGAACTGAGGGAAAAAATTGATGATGAAAGAGCCACTTCAACAAAGTTATACAAAAGATCACAGTCTGTTGTTACCTTAAACAAAAATTTATAGAACCAATTGGAGCATGAGATGGAAAAAGAAAAACATTTGAAGGAGAAAGAAAAGGAAGAAAGAAAACAATGTGCACAAATGAAAGAAGAGTTGTAGATGCAAATAATAAAATTAAAACTTCAGAAGACAATATGAAAAATACAGTGAAGTATATAAAAGAAAACATTTGGGGAAAAATAATGCAGAGGAGTGACAAGTTGTCTGAATGGATTGAATTGAATCAAAGTATGAGAGCAATTTTTTGGAAGCTCAAATACCATATTGAGAAGAATAGATTTGTTTATTCAAAGGAGAATATTACAAAATAAATTTGCAACAAGTCTCCAGTACCAGTGACAGCTATTTGGCATCAAATGGAATTAAGAGCCGCATTGATGCATCCGTAAAGGCATCATTTATCATTCAAAAATGTCAAAAACTAAGGGAAGCATAGGAAATTATGGATAAATCTAGGTAAAAGATAATTAAGCTATAAGAAAAGATAGCCAAATTGTTAAATCTTGGTTTGTCAAAGAGTGCTCACACATCAAATAAATTCATTAGAGAAGAAGATTTTAAAAAATAGATGGAGGACAAAATGAATTTTGAATTAGACTTGCTTCCTCAAGACACAACTCCTCACAACTCTATGAATTTCATCAAACCATCAATAACTTTGTATGTTGTATTGGGTAAAATAGTGGAGTCAAGTCACTCTTCCAATTATGGATTGCTAATGAAGTTCCAGTGGATTTACTATTCTTTAAAAGAAATTGGACTTTCATCATACGGAGAGTGGAGCACCCTACAAAAATTGGCATAAAGATCTCATGAATCACAATATGTATTACGTAGTTTTCTTCTTTTACTCTTAATTTCAAGGTTTTCTTCTTTTGGCATCGCTTGAAATAAATCTATTTTATGAACAGGAAAAATGTAACACTCACTATTACTAATCCAACCTATGATGCACACCTTTAGCCTCATATATTTGTATTCTCAAATTCTCTCAGATTTTAATTTTTCTGCCTTTCTTTATTTTTGATTTCTAGGTTTTGTGTACTTCTATTCTCTATATTTAATTTGTCATGGCTTGAATTAATTTTTAAGTTTGAACTCTCTTTTTTAAGCAAGATGAGGAGACATATAGCAGTTGCTAAATTGCTAATATGGCCTATGATGTTCATAGATACCTCCAGCCTTGTAAAATTGTACTAAGTTTGTGATACTAATGGGACAATAGATTTAGTGCCTTGGTAATTGATTTTAATGTTGATTATTCAAATGTTACAAATAGACCTGAAGTTGTTGTTGCTCCCTTGTTTCTGTAAAAGGGAATTGAGGGTCATTTGCAAAGGGTTCTGAAATTTCATATTGACTTTGCATATAGAATCACACAGAGTTGTGTATTGAATGATTTGTATCATATGTATATATTTTTAAAGAATTAATGAAGATCTCAACATTTCTAAATAAATATCACTTTGTCAATAAATACATTACGCTCTTTTATTCTGCTATTTTCTATTCGAAATTAGAAAGTTGATAAATGCAATTATAAATCAATATTAAATTTTAATTCCAAAAGAGTTGACAAACACATAAAATATCATCAAGTTATCAACCACAATAATATGTTTTTGTAATATGAATTATGAGATACAGTCATAAGATTAATAAATACCTAGGAACTATTCGTGTTAAATCTCTTAAAGTTGCCATTCCTCCTCAACAAATTCAGAGCTTCCTTGATTCTTGTCTTTGTTTTCTTCACTCTAAGTCTACATACCTCTACTGTGTTGGCTTGATGATGATTGTTATCAATGACTTCATATGTGTCATTGATGGAACATGTACACACACATATGATCACATTTTCTACCGATGTTACTTCAAATTCATTTGTATTATATTGCTACCGGTATTAGAAATTTTGTTTAGAGAGTATCCAACTGGTACATGGAGACAACCAGTATATATATGTAAATACAGGAATGACCCGACACCAACCTGAATATCTAGTGGAGATTATCAAAGGAGAAATGAGAGACAATCGGTCTACATGTTGATCTAGTTAACTCCAACCAGTATTGATGTTCCAACTGGTATTCATTGATTGTGTGATGATTTATCCTAACCGACAATTCTTGTTGGTAATTTGTGATGAGTTATGTGTGATTGTCAAGATACATTGCACCTAGGAAATTGTGATATAATTGCTAAAGCCAACATGAAATCTAAATGTCTATATAATGACATATGATGAGATATGATGTATGTTGATTTGATGCGAAGATAGAAGTGTTGAGGTATTGAAGGTATTGCAGAGTATGTTGGTAATAAAGTTTTGAAAGTGAAAAAAGGATCTATTCAAGCAAGTTGTGCTACTTCTAGATCACACCACCTTTTGTATTCTAATCACTACAACAGTCCAATCCCTTAAGTGGGTAAGCTCTAACAAGCTTCATTGTACAAATCCTCTAGCAAGGTGATCCATTAGTTTGGATTCAAAAATCCTCTACCAAGGCTACTCCTAACAAAGTTCTACCTTTAACATGGTATAGCTTTTAATAGAGATTTGGGATCTTTAATTGGATTCACTCCTAGCAGAGCATTTTTGTAGACCTTAACTGGTTAGTTACCTATTACTGCAGTTAGTTAACTTGTGAGTCCCATCTCACCATGGTTTTTCCCATTTGGGTTTTCCACGTATAAACACTTGTGTTATGGTGGATGTTCTACTTATTGTGAATGCTTTAATATCATTTTGGATAGCATGCATAGTGTTTAACAAACTTGTTAACTATATCTACCGGTCAGTGTTTAAAGTAGTATTTTTTTTGGTGTAATTGATTCACCCCCCCCTCTTATTTCTTTATAAGTCTATCAATTGGTATCAGAGCCTAACTTCTTTAAGGCCTAATCATTTGGAAGGGAACCCTAAAGCTACCATGGGGGATATGAGCTACTTTGAGATGGATAGAGTTCTTGAAGCTAGTAAGGATGATCTTGAAACCCTAAGGGTCAGATTCAAAGCTTCTCAAGTCAAAGGGAGAGAGCTAACTAAACAACTATTGGAAATATCTGACAATAGTTCTTTAGATGAAGCCAACATTGATGCTTTAGTTGAAGAAGTTGAAAAAATGAATGGTGAAAAGCTAAATCTAAGGAGAGAGCTAAAGGGATTAACTATCTGCATGAGTTAAGAACTAGAAGCCAAGAGGACAATTGAAGATCCTATCAAAGAAAGAGATTATGAAATTGCTAAGATCAAACAAGAGAATGCAACCTGGCATGATCAATGGCATGCTGAAAAAGAAGAAAAAGAGGCTCTGTAGATAGATGACATCATCTCTAAGAGAAACCCTTGCAAAACACAATGAAGATCTTACCAGAGAACTCACTGAAACCAAAGGAAAATTGGAAAAGTTCAACAAAAGTTCTACTATTTTGGATGAGTAGATTCAATCTCAAAGGTTGAAAGGTGATACTTCTGGACTTGGTTTTAACACATCTGAGAAAGGAGAGTCTTTTGGTACAAAGAGCAACATTCATAAGGACAAAATTTCTCCTAAGGCTAATAAGCCTACTGGTAAGAAGGTTTCTAAACCTGTTTACTTTTTTTGTCATAAACCTGGTCATACTGTAAATGTGTGTAGAAACAAATCCAATGAAAATACAAGCTACAATTCAAATACTAGGTATGTGTCTAAGAGATTTGAAGGTCATTGTTTCACATGAAAAATATATGGACATATATCAGTTGAATGCAAATATGGAGCAAATAATCTAGTACCTCACATGAATCCAAGACCTAATGGCAACTGGATGAGAACCTGTGATAACCAGGGTAACATGAACTGGAAGAGACCCTATGTCAACCAGTTTAGTCCATCTGAGATAGAAAAGGTAATTAATGCCATTTGCACCATTTGTAACAGTTTTGGAGATCATTTGGAATGGCCTGCTATCATTGTCATAAACTGGGACACATGGCAAAGTTTTGTAGATCAAGAAAGAACAAACTGGTTAATCATTCTGAAGGTCAGAAAGGCGAGAAGAAGGTAAATATTGAGGAAACCAAAGAAGAGATGAATTGAATATGGAAAAAGAAGAGTGATGATACACCTATAGAAGAACCTACTCCTTCACCTACTATGGATAGTCCTAAATCGGTGAAATGAGCCTTTTTAACAAGGCTAAGGGGGGCATAGCAATAAATCTACTTTTGGACCCCTTGAAAAGATGAGTGGTAAGAGAGTTTGAATTTTGAGTTGTTATGCATGAAATCTTGATATCTTTTGTTAATCGGATTTTCAAAAGTTTATCAACCAGTTTTACATCTTTATGCATCGTTAAGCGATGTATTAGGGTTTGTAACCCTAGCGGTTGAGAATTTAATGCAGTAGGTAAAAAGGATAAAAGCGAATTTTACTTTGTTATTTTTACCCTCAATGCATTCAAGAGAAAATTCTTTATCACCTGTAGAGAAAAGAAAGGATTGCTAGATGATTTTAGTCAAAATTGTGTCATGATTTGCGTGATCTAAGTTGATTTAAAGGTTAGTGAAGGCTAAACTGGTGTGCACTTGAGTAATCAACTGATAACCAAGGCAACAAATATGAATTAAGTTATTTCTTTGTAAATCCCATTTCAAATCTAGTTTATCAGAAATGGCTTCTTCATCTAAGCATGTAGAGAGATTAGTGATGACTTCAGAACTGATGGAGGTTGTAGAGTTGGAACCAATTGTATCTTATAATGCTTTATCTCAAGTTCCTCACAAAGTCATTGTAAAAGGTGATTTGTCTAGCTACATTGACTATAAAATTGAAGATTTAGGATCATTGTCAATTTATTCTCTATTGAAATCCCTTTGTAATGAGAACAGAAAGATTCAACCCAAGTATATTAGGGTTTGTGAGAAAGGTTTTCATAATGCAACTTATTTTCTTGAAGAATTTGAAAATGAACATATCCAAATAATTTTGGGTTGTGTTCATGGGAAAAATATATATTTGGAAAGGACACACACTATAACCAAGGAGGCTATTTAGGCTATGACTGGTTTTTGCTTAATAGGTGAAGTCCCTAAGCTGAGGCAAATTTCAAAAGAGACAGTAAACACTTTAACCTCGTCAACCTCTGATGGGTGTTCTTTTTCTGTCAATAACATTAAGGACCCAACAGTTATACTAGCTACTATGGTTATAGGCTACTAGATATTCTATTCCAGTAGAATGAATAGTGTACCATCTGCAACAGTGCATACTGCCTATAGAATGATAACTAAAAATTTAAATTATTACCTATATGAGGCCATAAGGAGATAACTGATGTTGAATCTTCAATCTATCAAGAAGGGTAGCAGTCAAAAGTTCAAATTTGGTCAGTTATTGATTGGTTTATTCTTTTATTTCCTAATTTCCTACCAGAAATTGGTGATCTTGAATGGTCTAAAGATCTATCAGTAACTACCCAGATCAAGAACATCATTAAGGTTGTGAAGAACACCTTCTCTGCTGCAATGAATAAATATTTTAATTAATTTAAGAAGAAAATGAGTATGAGGGTAAAGCTACCCAAGGATGTGGTCAAACACTTTGCTAAGAGAATCATTTTCATAGTCACCATTGATTTCTGTCTGATGGAAGCTATTGAGCCAAGGGAAGAAGAAATGGAAGACATGAGATATGAAGTCAATTATGACTTATTGATTGGTTATGCCAATAACCTGTTGGCATCTCCAGTGGACAAAAAGAAGATAAGATTAGATACTATTGAAGAGAAAACTGCAAAAGCTGAATCCAGTAGTGCTCCAACAAGTAGTGGTAAAGGTAAGAGGAAGAAGACTGAGTAAGCACCTACAGTATCTAAAAGTACAAGAGTTACACATAGTGTCCAAATAAAAAAGGAACAGGTACCCTGTTAGTTGAATGAGAAGGGGGGGTGAATTATATAAACTCACAATACAATGTTCTATGATTAAATTCAATTTCAATAGAACTTACTTGATATGCAACTATGCCTATAAATCATTCAAACTCATATACTGATAAACTTGAAACATCAAAACACATTTAATACCAAATTTAACATGGAAACCCAAATAGGGAAAAACCACTATGGGATTTCGGACGCACTAAGAAAATATACTCTTGTAGAGTATGCTCAGTTAAAAGCCAATCCTATTAAATATTACATAAACACATTTCTAGATGTGACCTGCTCAAGGGATTTCCCTCAGATCTATCAGAATCCTGCACTTTGTTAGAAGTGACCTTGTCAAAGGATTTCAAACACTCAATTAGAATGTTACCTTGCTAGATGATTTACAAATAAGATTGTTAGATCCACTCGGTTAAGAGATTTCCTGTCACTTACAAAAATAAATAACACTAATTAAATATATCTGCAACTTCACATCTGAAATGTTATAGCAGACTCTATGTGCTCAAAATAATCTTGTCATAAGACTTATCTTCCTCCTTGCTGGGCTTCTCACTCTGTTCTTCGAACATATCTTCAATCTTCTATACTCGGTTATCACTTCAATAGCATCACTATTCTTCTATTTGCCTGCATACTTTGTTCTTCAACTTTTCCTTATTTATAAGCAATTCCTAACCGCTTAATCTCCTTAATCACATCTCCCATGATTAATCTTAGCCATCAGATCTTCAAACTTGACTAGGTTCATTGAATCCTTCAAACTAAAAAATGTTTTATCTTGCCTTGAAACTTGTATTCCTTCCTTAGTACTTGTGCCCGGTTAATACTGTTCAATCTGTGTTGTAGATCTAACTCAATGAATTTTCATTGTCGTTGATCTTTAAAAAACTTCTTGCATGACATTCCAATCTTCTATAAATCTCCAACTCATTGGCATCCTTCATTTAATAATGTATTTATTCATCCAATGCATTCTGTTACTGCTCAGTTGATACTCGGTTAATTCTGAATTTTACTCGATAGACATTCTTCCTTCCTTAAACGACATCGATAACCTTGGAGTTTATCAATTGGCTCCTTGCTCAGTAAAATAGAATAGTATCAAACCTTTACTCATTCTATTGCATGAAATCTTTTCTCCTTCTTATTCAGTCCTCAAATACACATATATAGGATATCAAAACAATCAAAATATCATAATCTCATCATTGTCTAACTTGGTAAAAGTTGCCCATTGAATAACTTATTACTCCCCTTAATTTTCACATTCTTTCAGTGTCACTTACCGACATCTTTATACTCATCAACACATACTCTTTAAGATATGGCAACATCATACAGAATCAGAAAATCAATTGCTTGACATCAATGACAAAATAATAATATTAAGACAGTAATCATCCTTTATCAATTATATCATTAATCTCCAACAACCTTCTCAATATCCTCATACCAACAAACTTACTATAATGCCAACAATCTCCCCCTTTGGCATTGATGGCAATACCAACTTGAGTTATTCCAATTGATTTGAACTGCTGTTATTCTTCTCCTGTTATCTTCTCCCCATGTCATTAGTCTTCTCCCCTTTTGACAACAATGCCAAAAGTAAGACTGAACCATGATTACTTCTCTTATGAAGTAATTTTCTTGCAGATAAAACATATTCAAATGAATCATCTTAGTCTCGGTCAGAGCATCTTGTCTACATTCACTGTTTCTTGTACAACTTTAGAAAACTTTCTAAAGTGCGTAAATTAGCATCAACTCACAAATAATATTTCATAGAGTTATAGAATTGATGCTTTCACCAAACTCTCTCAGTGAATACTAGATAGGGGTAGGACCCCTAACTTACTTCTGAGATACTCAAAAGTGTCCCTTGGCAGTGGCTTTGTGAAGATGTTTGCTAGTTGTTCCTTTGTGCTAACATATTCCAGCACAACTTTCTTTTCTTGAACTTCTTCTCTTAGATAATGATACTTTATAGAAATATGCTTTATCTTAGAATGCATTACTAGATTCTTTGAAATGTTAATAGCACTTGTATTATCACAAAATATAGTTACTGGCTTGGTAACTGTCTCATTCATACCTTCCAATAGTTGTTGGATCCATGCTATATTGGTACAATTCAATGCTGCAGCAACATATTCAACTTTAGCTGTTGACTATGAAATGCATCCTTGTTTCTTGCTAAGCCAACTCACTAGTCTTTCTCCCAAAAAGAAAGCTCCATCGCTTGTGCTTTTCCTATCATCAATATTTCCTACCCAATTAGCATCAGTATAGACTTTTAAGTCAAAATCATTCCTCTTTTTATATAGTAAACCATAATCTTCAGTGCCTCTCAAGTATCTGAAAATTCTCTTGATTGCTATCATATGGGTTTCTTTGGGATCTGTAGAAAATCTTGTAGCTATACCTACTGCATGTGCTATATCAAGCCTATTGTGAACTACATATTGCAACTTTCCAATCATAGATCGGTAAAGTGTCTCATCAATAGATGCAGATTCATCACTCTTTGATAGTTTACAATTAGTAGTCATAGGAGTACTTATAGGTTTAGAATCCTCCATTCTAAATTTCTTCAAGATTTCCTTTATATACTTGGATTGAGTAATGAAAATCCCATTTCTCATTTGTAGTATTTGTAAACCTATAAAATACTTTATTTCACCAATTAATGACATCTCAAATTATTTGCACATTTCATTTCCAAAGTTCTTACATAAAGAATCATTTCCACAAAAAATAATATCATCAACAAATATGGCTGAAATCAGTATTCCATTATCCTCATCATTCTTCATATACATGTAGATGTTTTCACTACTCCTCATAAATCCAATCTTTATTAAGTAAAAGTGCAACCTTTCATACCATGCCCTAGGTGCTTGCTTTAGGCTATATAAAGCTTTGTTCAACTTACATACCTGATCTTTATGAATCTCTTCAATAAATCCTTCAGGCTGTTCAATATAGACTTCTTTTTATAGTATACCATTAAAAAATGTAGACTTAACATCCATTTGATATACCTTGAAATTTTTGTAAGCAGCATATGCCAATAATGTTCTTACTCTCTCAAGTCTTGCCACAGGTGCAAAAGTCTCACCATAGTCTATTCCTTCTTATTGAGCATAACCTTTGCAAACTAGCCTTGCTTTATTTCGAATGACCTCACCTTTTTCATTTACGTTATTCCTAAAAATCCACTTTGTACCGATTACATTTTTCTCTTTTGGTCTTGGGACCAGTGTCCATGTTTCATTTTTCTTGATTTGTTCAATCTCTTCTGTCATAACATTCACCCAATCTTCATTGCTTAACGCCTCTTTTACTATCCTTGGTTCAAACTTGGATATCAGACATGTGTTCTGTCTTAGTTTGTTCCTTGTCATCACTGAAGCATCCTTATCTCCTATAATTTGACTTGATGCATGATTTTTTCTAACATATTTTGCTAATATAGCCTCAGTATGATCTTCTTCATCACTTGATAACTGAGTATTTTCTTTATCAACTTTCTTGGTAAGACTTCTCAGTTGTACATATACAAACTCTTCATAATCTTCTGATTCTTTGGAATTTCCTTCATCATTCCTTTCTGCAAATTCATCAATTTTCACATTTGCACTTTCCACTATTTTGTTAGATGATTTGATCAGACATTTAAATGCTTTACTCCTAGAGGAATAACCAAGAAATGTTCTTTCCTCACTTTTCTGATCAAATTCTCCATTTTTGTCATCTTTGTGAACATAACATCTACTTCCAAATATTTTAAAATAACTTACATTTGGTTTCTTGTCATACCAGATTTCATATGGTGTCTTCATAGTTCCTTTCTTCAGTTGTACTCAGTTCAAGGTGTAAACTGCAATGCTTATTGCTTCTCTCCAAAATATTTGAGGTACTCTCTTTTCTATCATCAAAGTTTTGGCACAATCTACAATTGATCTATTTCTTCTTTCAGCTATCCCATTTTATTGTGGTGTTCTCGGTGCAGACACTTGTCTCTTTATACCATGATCATTGCAAAATAAGTTAAAATCATCTTAAATGAACTCTCCTCCTCTATCAAATCTTAGACATTTCAACTCTTGCCTTATACCATTTGAAAATTTGAAAAGCTTCTGATTTCTCTTTTAGAAACATAACTAACATCATCCTTGAGTAATCATCCACAAATAATATGAAGTATTTATCATCATAATAACTTTGAACTTTCATAGGACCACAAAGATCAGTGTGCACAATATCTAAAATTCCTTTAGAAGTGTAAGACTTACTTATAAATCTTGATTTTGTCATCTTACCCATCTGGCATCCTCGGCATATTGCATTCTCGGGTTTTTCCAAGCTCAGTAGACCTCTTACACTGTGCTTCTTACTTATTTTGATTAGGTTATGAAAATTTACATGACAAAACCTTTTATGTCATAACCAAGTATCTTCTATTTTTGCATCCAAACAATTGTTCTGAGTTGAGTCAAGGTGAAATGTATTACCTCTTGTTTAAGTCCCGGTAGCAGCCAACTTTCCATGTTTGTCATGAAATTTGACAATTCCTTTCTGAAATTCTATTCGGTATCCTGTATTGTTTAGCTGTGCTACACTCAACAAATTGTATTTCAGACCTTCAACCCAATATACATCGTCACATTTAGCGTTGTCAAGAAGTGTAATAGAACCTTTACCTTTGACATGACATGGTGCATCATTACCAAATCTTACATAACCTCCATCATAATCTTCTAATTTAACAAACTTGTGTTTATCGCCTGTCATGTGATGTGAGCATCCACTATCTATGATCCAAGAATCATTATTATTTATGTGTGATTTTAAGGCCTTTTCTTCATACCTTTCTTCATCTTATCCATCTTTGATAGCCACATATACAACTTCTTCTGTCTCTATCCCATCAAATTTATCATCATTGGATTCCTCATCAGCTACTAGGCATGTCTTTCTATCTCTCCTTCTGAAGTCTCGATGTCCTCTGTAATGGTTGTCTTTTTGTCTGTCATCTCGGTATTCTCTCTTTTCACTAGATTACTTGTCAAGATAGTTAGAAGCCATATGTCCAATTTTATCATAGTTAAAACATTTTAAAGTTAACTTCCCTTTATACTTACCTTTGCCTCTTGGTAACCTTGTGGCCAATAATGCTTCAAACTCTTCTTGCTTTCTGATTTCCTCATATAGTTTGTGTACTTCTTCCATGTTTTTGCGAAATCTCTCACTTGCTCTACTGTGATTTCCTTTAGCATACTTATACATTCTATCATTGTAATCTTCAGATTCACCAAGATGAAAAGAACTGAAAGTAGATTCAACTTTTTTTACCGAAGACCCACTGTTATCAAAATTACGTAACTCAAAAGCATGTAGCTTACCAATAGTAGCATCCAAAGAGACTGACATGTTTGGTATAGACCTTAATTCATTAATTGCAAAGACTCGAATGGCATAAGCAGGTAGAAGTGTTCTTAGCAACTTACTTGTTACATCCTTTTCTTCAATAGTTCCTCCTGCTCCTTTGATTTGATTGACAGTTTCCTTTAACCTTGTACTATATTGGATTATGTTCTCACCTTCATTCATTCTCATGGATTCAAGTTGTCCTCTTAGACTATCTACTTTTTCTCTTTGAACATGTTCATCACCACCATACACAGATGTGAGCTTATTCCACATAGCTTTGGCATCATTACAACCTTCTAGTTCATTAAACTCTAAGTCGATCAATGCTGATGTTATCTCAATCATTCCTTGAATATGTTCTTTCTTTTCCTTTATTTCTTCCATTATCATAGGGTAGGTTCTAGGTGCAGTGTAATCATTCTCCAGATAATATGTTGCACATTCTCTAATTACTGATAAGTGCAGCTTCATCCTTTTCTACCATGTGGTGAAACTTGACTTGTTCAGCTTTGGTGCATCCCTTTTATACATCTTCGAATCTTGCCTCAAGTTCCTTTAAAATTTTCTTTCGGAGTTCTAGCTCTAATACCAATTGTTAGTTGAATGAGAGGGGGGGGTGAATCATATAAACTCACAATACAATGTTCTATGATCAGATTCAACCTCGGTAGAACTTACTTGATATGCAACTATGACTGTAAATCATTCAAACTCATAAACTAATAAACTTGAAACATCAAAACACATTTAACACCAGATTTAACATGGAGACCCAAATAGGGAAAAACCACTGTGGGATTTCAGACCCACTAAGAAAATATACTCTTCTATAGTATGCTCGGTTACAAGCCAATCCTATTAAAGATTACATAAACGCATTGCTAGATGTGACCCGATCAAGGGATTTTCCTCAGATCTATCAAAATCTTGCACTTTGTTAGAAGTGACCTTGTCAAAGGATTTCAAACACTCAATTAGAATGTTACCTTGCTAGAGGATTTACAAATAAGACTGTTAGATCCACTTGGTTAAGAGATTTCTTGTCACTTACAAAAATAAATAACAGTAATAAAATATATCTACAACTTCACATCTAAAATGTTATAGCAGACTCTATGTGCTCAAAATAATCTTGTCATAAGACTTATCTTCCTCCTTGCTGGGCTTCTCACTCTATTCTTCAAACAAATCTTCAATCTTCTGTACTTGGTTATCACTTCAGCAGAATCACTATTCTTCTATTTTCTTGCATACTTTGTTCTTCAAATTTTCCTTATTTATAAGCAATACCTAACCGTTTAATCTCCTTAACCACATTTCCCATTATTAATCTTAGCCATCGAATCTTCAAACTTGACTAGGTTCATTGAATCCTTCGAACTAGAAAATGTTTTATCTTGCCTTAAAACTTGTATTCCTTCCTTGGTACTTGTGCTCAGTTAAGACTGTTCAATCTGTGTTGTAGATCTAACTCAATGAATTTTCATTGTTGTTGATCCTTAACAAACTTCTTGCATGACATTCCAATCTTCTATAAATCTCCAGCTCATTTAATAATGTATTTATTCATTCAATGCATTTTGTTACTGCTCGGTTGATACTCGGTTAATTCTTAATTTTACTTGGTAGACATTCTTCCTTCCTTAACCGATATCGATAACTTTGGAGTTTACCGACTGGCTCCTTGCTCAATAAAATAGAATAGTATCAAACCTTTACTCATTATATTGCATGAAATATTTTCTCCTTCTTATTCAGTCTTCAAATACACATATATAGGATATCAAAACAATCAAAATATCATAATCTCATCACTGTATAACTCGGTAAAAGTTTCCCATTGAATAACTTATTACTCCCCTTCATTTTTAGATTCTTTCAGTGTCACTTGCCAACATCTTTATACTCATCAAACATACTCTTTAAGATATGGCAACATCATACTAAATCAAAAAATCAATTGTTTGACATCAATGACAAAATAATAATATTAAGACAGTAATCATCATTTATCAATTATATCATTAATCTCCAACAACCTTCTCAATATCCTCATACCAACAAACTTACTGTAATGCCAACATACCCAAAGTTACTGCTTCGAAGGAGACTACAGTAAAGAAATGAGGTCATAAATTGATTCTCCAAGTAGAATTTAAAGATACTAATCTAAGGAGGAACCCAAGAAAATGAAAGCAACAGGTAAAACTGCCAAATCAATGAAAGAAGTGCCAAAGGCAACTGTGCCTATTAATATATTATCTTACAAGCCTATGACTGATTTTGAGAAGACAGTCAAATCATTGGGAAGAAATAGATTTGATAATGTCAAGAAATTTTTTGATTCATTTGATGAAGATCAGAAGGAACACATTGTTCAACACGTAAGCAACTACTTATGTCAATATAATCAATTACCTCAAGATCTTAAGGATGATATTTCTAATTCTGTGTATTCTATTCTTTCAAATAAGTGGCAAATTGCTATTGACAAAGACCAAGAAATTATTGATAATGTTTTTATTCAATATTTTCTTGAAATTCAAAGAATGAATTAATTGCTTTACTTGACAAATACAAAGAAAATTTTATGTCTAAGGCAAGAAGATTAAATCTAATGAATGAGAAAAGTCAATTTGCTGAAGTTGAGACTCATTAGATAGCTCATAATATTCAATGAATGCAAAAGCATTTACAATCTTCTAAAGATGAGCAAGTTGAGCCTGAGGTACGACCATAAATGGATGAGGAAGAAATTATGCAAGTTGATGTTGTCTATCCTATCAAGACATAGGATGACACCACTTCTCAAAAGATTATTCTTGTTGATGATATTCAAGATACTGTAGATATATCTGGAAACATTGTTTGCACTTGAGATTACCAAGATACCAGCAACTCAACCAAGAATGGATATTCCACCTCCACCAGTTAAAGAACAATCAGTAAAACCCTAACTAGTTGCAACCCAAGGAAAAACTGTTGAACAAGTTGCTACATAGATCTCTGAATTGGCAAAGATGAAGGAACAAAAGGAAGAGACAATTAAGATAGAGAAATTTGTTAAACCGGTAAAATCATTAGTCACTCAGTAGACTGATGAAGATATTGATGATTCACTAGGCATCATAGGGCCTATAGATGTTGATAGCATGAGTGCATCAGAATTAATGAAGATTGCAACTGTCATGCAATCCAGGACATAGAAGAAGAGACTTAAAGAACAGAGAATGGAAGCTGAAACCATTCAAAATGTCATAGATATTCTGACAAGTCTTCTACCAAAAACTGCTACATGGCACTTGTCAACTCCCATTGGCAAGATTGGCCAGTTGGTTGCTAATGCAGCTGATCAACTTAAGTCCCTAGAAGAAGCAATGCCAATCTATGTTGAGAAAAGCTACAGGAAGAAGCGTGGAGAACATGTCATGAAAGATATTGCTATAGGAATAATTTCTCAATCTCTTATAAAGACTTGATAAGAAAATATATTGAAATAGGAGGGATATTTCTTGCATATACATCTAATGTTTCATTCTTCTATTATGATATCAATCAAAGGCAAACTGAAACTGAGAAAGAAATAGCAAAGATATGTAATGCCTATGTACCATTACAAGATTCAATTTTTTGTTTTAGCAAATCTATGGATGATTTGCAAAACTGGTTAGACACCTATGATCGAGAATAGACAAAAAGACTTGGATCCCTAAAGGAGTTGAAAAATCTACTCAGACCCCAAGTGAACATGTTACAAAGAGCCTACAAGAATGCATAAGCAATTTTGGCTACTCCAGAGACGTGTACACTTGATACAATGGAAGAGTTTTGTACTTAGATTATGACCACAATTGAGATCACCGATAACTTGTTAGAGACATGGGAACATGATTTTTCTCAATTCAAGAGCAACTTTAGTGATATTTGTATGAGAATTGCAATGCATACCTCTTGATTCAGATTTTCAATTTTTTGTATATATAAAATATTTTGATACAAAAATCTTCTATATATATATATTTTTTTTTTTCTTTTCAATTTGGCATTGTTGTTAAAGGGGGAGTACAAGTATGTATGTGTGTTGTAAAAATTTTGTGTGTATTGTTAAGGGGGAGTAAGAATAGAAATATATGTGTACATACAATTTTTGTAAGCACACTTAGTTGTATAGTTATAAAATTTTCTAAGTGTTGCCATGAATGCCAAAGGGGGAGATTGTTGGCATGATGATGATTGTAATGAATGAATTCATATGTTGTCATTGATAGAACATGTACACACACATATGATCACATTTTCTACCTATGTTACTTCAAAGTTATTTGTATTATATTGCTACCAATATTAGAAGTTTTGTTTAGAGAGTATCATACCAATACATGGAGACAACCGGTATATATGTAAATATAGGAATGACCTGACACCAACCTGAAGATCCAGAGGAGATTTTCAAAGGAACAATGAGAGACAATCGGTCTACATGTTGATATGGTTAATGTCAACTGGTATTGATGTTCCAACCGGTATTCATTGATTGTGTGATGATTCATCCTAACTGATAATTCTTGGTGCTAATTTGTGATGAGTTATGTTTGATTGTCTAGATACACTGCACCTAGGAAATTGTGATATAATTTCTAAGGCCGACATGAAATTTAAATGTCTATATAATGACATATGATGAGATATGATGTATGTTGATTTGATGCGAAGATAGAAGTGTTAAGGTGTTAAAGGTATTGCAGAGTATGTTGGTAATGAAGTTTTGAAAGTGCATAAAAGTATCTATTCAAGCAAGTTGTGCTACTTTTAGATCAAACCACCTACTATTTTCTAATCACTACAATAGTCCAATCCCCTAAGTGGGTAAGCTCTAACAAGCTTCATTGTACAAATCCTCTAACAAGGTGATCCATTAGTTTGGATTCAGAAATATTCTATTAGAAGTTACTCCTAACAGAGTACTACCTTTAACAGAGTATAGATTTTAATAGAGCTTTGGGATCTTTAATAGGATTCGCTCCTAGTAGAGCAATTTTGTAGACCTTAACCAGTTAGTTACCTATTATTGCAGTTAGTTAACTTGTGAGTCCCATCTCACCGTGGTTTTTCCCATTTGGGTTTTCCACGTATAAACACTTGTATTATGGTGGATGTTTTACTTATTGTGAATGCTTTAATATCATTTTGGATAGCATGCATAGTGTTTAACAAACTTTTTAACTATATCTATCAGTCAGTGTTTAAATTAGTATTGTTTTTCGTGTCACTGATTCACCCCCCCGCCCCCTCTCAGTGCTTTATAAGTCTATCATACTGAATTGCATCTCAATGCTACCAGTAGGTCTAGTACATGAGTTAATTGTTTCCTTACCACTTTGGTTTGAAGTGCAGTCCAAATCTCTTCTTTCACATTTGGACCTCCATACTTTTAGTGCTCTATCATAAGGAAAAAGGTGGACATCATACCTAGATGTATAGAGCCTCACACAATTTTCCAAATTCTTATCTAGTTTATTTCTTAGCTTTGATTTTAGGAACCCCAAAGCACTGAAAAATCTCTTATCTTCCACCGAAGCCAATATCATGGTAAGATATTGATAAGGGAAGCTTTACAGAAATATTATTTATAGGGGGAGAGATATTGATATTCAAATTTGTATGCCTGAGATTGTTGGTTGTCTTCCATTGGGGGATACTTGTTTGGAATTTCTTGGTACTTAGATGTTTTTCACATCTAGTCTTGCCATCAATTCCAAAGCGAGAGATTGTTGGCCATTTTGTGGAATTTATTATGTGTTGCATTGATGTTTTGTCATTGATGCCAACACTAGATGTTTGGATGCTTTAGTGACACCCTTCTGGTCCCGGTAGGTTGAGTGGTTTTTGGTTGACTTGGATCCGACATGATGTGATAGGATCCAGTATATTTTTGTGATGGAATTGTCTTGTTCATGATACTCATGCTCATATTTGGTCAGTTGGTTTTGCTCTGGTGATCCGATGCTATCTTGCTTGCTTAGAAGCTTGGTTTTTGGTTCCGGTGAGGGTTTCACCAACAAGTTTTTTGGTAATTATCTTTGATAAATTGCATAAGTGATGTTGGTGCATCTTCTCATGGAGTTTCTAGATGTTGTTGGTGATCATGTTCAAGACTTGGCGATTGGAGATCATTGCTCTAACATGTGGACCTATACTGGGTCACAGTTGATCTAGATTATGGACCGACTTTAATGTAACGTGTGGATTGGACCTATCGATGTATTTTCAAGATGTCTTATGTGTTGGATATTATTTATTTGGTCTAAGGATGACATGGTTTGTAATTATGTAATTAGTTTCTTGTCTTATAGTTGACCTGATTGTTTATGGTCGAGGGTTTGTATATATAGATGTAAGATCTCATTGTAGAACATCATGGTTAATGTTAGAGGTCATGGTCAAGGAATGTAATGTGCGAATAATGTAATATCATTTAGGTAGAGGAGTTGGTTGATCATTGGAGATCAAATTTGGTTTATGTAAGAGGATTTAGTCCTCTAGTATTGAGCTTAACCAGAACTGTACTCAGGCATAGGAGATTCTATCTTTTGCAATTCAACACTTCTTCAGATTGTAGTCTAGATTTCTATACAGACAGTGAGGCTCCTTTTTTGATGAGAAGTGCACTCTAGGATATTAGCCTTCCTACAAGTGTAGGCCCCTCAATTATAATTCACATACTTACTACAGAAGTATTATCTGACTATGGGTAGGCTTCCCACCGTGGTTTTTCCCTTTATCAGATTTTCCATGTACAAATCTTGGTATCATGTGGATGCTATTTATTTTGTGATTATTGTTCATGCTTAATTGGTTTAGCTATTATTACTATATTTGGTTTAAACATTTCGGTATTAAGGTTTTGGGTTTCGATATTAAAGTTTAAAATTGCTAATGGTTCTGGTAATCTGTGACAACTGATTCACGCCCCCCCCCTCTCAGATGTCTTCCAGTTATTTGAACTGTCTAACATAATAGAGTCTAGTGAATATGAGGGGGCTATCTACGCACCCTCCTTGATTTTTGGACCTGGCTTGCTGGCGCTCATGTGTTTCCCTTGGTGTCATATGTCATCTTCATATGTGATTGATGTCTTGCCCATGTCACTTCCTTGGTGTTTGATTGTTTTGTTTGGTGATTTATTTGTTTGTGTTTTCTTCCCTTTGTTCCTCTTGCTTCTTTGTTATTTTTTCTTTGCATGATTTTCATTAGGTGCTCTTGGGATTAGGCAGTCATGACCCTTCCTTGAGGTTGTTCATGTGAAGGTGGATGGGTAGCGTTAATGATGGCAAACCCAGTTGTAAGAATGACAAGGAGCATATCATTGATAATAGTGGGAGTTTGGAGAATGCGATTGTTGATCTGCAAAAGGGCAAGCATGAAAAACTCTCATACAAAGCAGTGGTCTTAGATCAATCGGCCATGGTTTGCACTCTTTCTGCTAATTTCAATGGAAGATTTTTTAGGCAGAAGCACATGGATACAGATATCGGTCTAGGAGGGCCCCCAGTCGATGGAGATAGACTTGGAACTGGTGGTGGTAGCATAGTCGACAACCCTGGAGGGGGAGGAAATGGTAAGTCTCATCCTTTTGGGTTGAAGACCCTCTCCTTGTTTCCAAATGAAGATATGATTAAAGCCATTAGATCTAAGTAGTTGCGTTTAATAAATATTGAAATTTTCTTTGTTTGTATGAATAGAGAGTCCTTGCCCTCACATAAATTTTTTGATGATTGGATTTCCAATGTCTAGGGTAAGAAGTTAGGTATTCATGTTAATTTCTGCAGAATGATTCATAAGGGATTATTTGTGGTTTTTTTGAAATCCCATAATATGAAAGATAGGGCTTTGAAGAAATTTTTTTGGAATGTGGGGCACTCTTTGTTTAAGGAATTTCCATGGTCCCCTAAAGGGAATGTTGAGAAAGTTATTGCTTGTTCCTCCCCTAATTGGGTTGAAATTAAGAACCTTTAGCCCAAATTTTGGCCCTTCATTCCTCAGATTTTGAAACCTTTGCGTTCGGTTCTGCAAGTTGAGGAATCGAGAACCACTCTCCCTCACCTAAATGCCAGGGCTCTTGTAGCACTTGATCCTAAGGTTTTCCTTCACGACATTATCTCTCTTAAATTCAAAGATGAGATCTTTGCTTGGGAACTATCCATGTTGGGCAATTTGGGGGCCTATTTTTTCTACAAAATTAATGGGCATATGAGAAAAGATTGCCCTTCTCTAAAAAGTTATCACAGTGCTAACTTTAAAATTGATTCTAAAGCCAATATGAGAAGTGATCCTAGTAAAGTGCATAATTATATTAATAATAGTAAAGAAGGTAACAATTTACTAGTGGATAGCACCTTTGATATTGGCATTGAGAAGGTCAATTCGGGCCTTGATTTCCCGATTGATGATAGTAATGGTAACAAATTTGTTAGCCTCTCCAATCCTATGTTTGAGGATCAGTACAAGGTTGTCCAAGCCTCTGACATGGTTTCTCCTTCCAACATCCTAGTCAAGTGTCACTCAGTATAGGCTAATCTTTCTAATTGTGATCATGTTAAGGTTGATAATCTCTCCCCCCAGACTGAATGCACAACAGCTTGCTCTTGCAAGTATTAAGGAGAAAGTTTATTTAATTAGAAATGCCTTCCAAGTCCCCTCTAAGTTGATTATGAGTAACTCCTTACTTGGTATCATGAATTCCATGGTGGATGCATATTTTGATAAGAAGATTGTGCCCTTTGGAGCTGATGGTATGGCTATCAACAATTCTAAGTAGCTTATAGAGGTTGTTAGTAAAAAGGTTAGGAAAAAAATGAAAACATCAGACAAACAATCTCTCTCTAATTATAATAGTAAAAAAGGCAATGAAGTGCAAAAATGTTTTAATAGGTTGTACAAGAACCAAAAACCATCCATTAAATAAATTTATGATGATGCACATTCATAGTTGGAATGTTAGGGGCTTGGAGATGCTTGATAGAAAATATGTGGTTAGGAAATGGTGTAACAGTATCAAGGAGAAAGACATTATCTTCCTCCAAGAAATCAAAGTGGTAGGATTACATGCCTATACTATGTTGAAATTTTTGTGGGGTCAGGCCATTAGGTTCCAATCTAATCATGATATGGGCAAAGGTGGTACTGCCATTTTGGTTGGTCCTAAGAGGGTAGATAAGATCATTGATAATGGTGTATCCCCTTACCAAAGGGATTTGTGGGTCTCTTTCAATGAGAAGGATTGTGTTTTTGGTATTTATAATATATATGTTGCTAATTATTATAGAGATAGAGCTAATTTTTGGGATTGGTTGACAACTGGTCTCCTGAATGCTCACAAGAGTTTTGTAGGTGATTTTAACATGATCGAGCATGGTGAGGACAAAATTGGTGGCAATAAGCATTGTTGGAAGGATAATGCACACTTCTTATGGGATAAGTTCAAGAGGAGATTTAATTTGGTAGATCATTTGGAGAGGAAAAAGGGTTCTTTTCTGGTATTTGGTTCACATGTCTAATAATCAAAGTGGTAGGCAGAGAATGTACTATAGATTGGATAGATTCTATGCAAATGCTTCACTTTTTTCCTTTTCTTGATAGGGGGTCAGACCCCTATTTGTGTTTCTCCTGGTACTATTTTGGATCATTCTCCTATCTCTGTCATTGTAAATTTGGATCTTGATCCCTCTTCTGTGATCCGGCCTAAAAGGGAGAATGGGTTCAAGCTTATTTCCTTTCTTAAGGATGAGGACATTGAGGATTTTATTAAGATGGTCTCCCATTTGACTAAGTTTTGTAAGCCCAATCTCAGACCTAGGGAGGAATGGGAGGCTCTCATTATTACTTGGGGGGATATGTTTCAGATTATTGGTAAGAAATATGCTATGCACAAGTCTAGGGAGGAGTCCTATCTACATAAAAGGCTAAATGGTATTGAGAAGGAGATTTAGAGTAAGGGGCATGACCTGGCCCTAGAGGGAGAGCTATCTTTGGTCAAAAATATCTTAAGGAAATTACAACACTTCAAGATCCAAGGGCAGAAGGTAAGAGCTAAAATGAATTTGCTTAAAGGTGGTGACAAGGGAACCAATTTCTTCTCCAATCTTATTAGAGCCAAGAATATAAGGGAATTTATTGAAGATATTCAATTCAACAACACTCTCACTAATGATTTGATGTCCATTAAGGAGGCTTTCTTCAATTTTTACAGCGGCCTTTTTTCTTTTGAACATGGTGTTATGAATCATGAGGCTCTTGAGAAGTGCTTGCTATTAATGCCTAAGAAAATATCATGTGAGGAGGCCAAGGCTCTGGGCCAAAATATCTCACTTGAGAAGATTAAAGCTGCTATCAGTTCACTAGCCAATGGTAAGTCCCTAGGGTTAGATGGGTTACCTACTGAATTCTATAAGATGCACTTGGAATGGATAATATTGGAACTATTTTCCCTATATGAAGATGTATTTAATCAGGGATATCTTGAAGAAAATATGAATAGAGGTATCATCAAACTTATACCTAAAGGTGGGGATAAGACTCTGGTTAAAAAATGGATACCTATTAAATTATAGAATATCTCCTACAAGATTGTTGCCAAAGTCTTAGAAAGCAGGATTGTTGGGTTATTAAATAACTTCATCTCTGCCACTCAGACTGGATTCATTAAAGGTAGATATATCTTGGAGAATCTAGTTACTAGTTGGGAGGCAATGCATTGGGATAAAGCTGAAAAGCAGAATGTTGCAGTGATTCTTGTGGACTTTAAGAAAGCATACGACAGAATTGAGTGGCCCTTCATTAGAGGGATGTTGAAAGCTTTTGGATTTCCCTCCTATTTTTGTAGATGGATTGATATTCTCTTTAAGGACTCTTGCACGATCGTTGAGGTTAATGGTGAATTCTTTGAACCTATCTCCCTAAGGAGGTTTATCACATAAGGTTACCCCATTTCCCCGACCTTGTTTGTCATTGTTGTTGATGCACTTTTTTACATTCTTAGAGCTCCTGTCCTTGGTCCCTCTATCAGAGGGATAACCTTGCCTAATTCTGAAGATCTGATCAATGCCCAATTTTCTAATGATACTGCTTTATTTTTTGTTTTGAAGGAAGGAAACTTTGATAATGCTATGGATAGATTGGAGTTTTTCTACTTGGCTTCTGAAGAAAAGGTAGCTTCCCACAAATATACAATTCTTGGTTGGTCTAATGTTCCTCCAAGTTGGGTCTCCTGCAAAGGTTGGCAATGAGCCAGACTCAACTCTATTGTTAGATATCTTGGTATTCCTTTTTCTATTAACCCTTGTATTCAAGATATGTGGCTTTGGTTATATTCTAAAATTGAGAGGAAGCACTTAAAATGGTAGACTCATATTCTCTCCTTGGATAGAAGAGTGCAAATTATGCAAAAGGTTATTTCATCTCATCATATTTACTATGCCTTTCAATGGTTGTTTTCTAACTAGCAAACAAACAAGCTTGAGAAGATCATGAGGGACTTTCTATGGTTTGATGGGATGGGTCATAAAAATAGACATTGTGTGAATTGGGATTGGTGTTGCAGACCAAGGATTATGGGTGGATTGGGTATCAAATACCTTAGGGCCCATGGCATTTCTCTAGCCTCTAAATATATTGTCAAAGCTCTAAATGGTAATGAACCATGGAAGGTGTTGATCAGAAATAATATCAAAAGGTATGTTATTAAAAAGGGAAAAAAAATGGAAGAATATCCCTTTATATGATATTCTTTGGGGGATTATAACATAAAGGTGTTTGGTTCTAATGTATTTGCTTCACTATGGAAGGCATGGTCACAAGTAAGGAGTTTACTCCCTTCTAAGGATGCTACTATTAATTCCCTTTCATATGTTGTTACACACAGATCTATCTAGTGGGGGTGAACTTAAACAATAAACTTCTTGCTCTAACTCAAAGTTGCTCTACTAAAAATTTGGAATGAAAAAGGTATTTCTCTAATTACTAATGTATTGTTTGACAATTGGCTAGGGTCTTGGGTCGAGCTTAGCTCTAAATATGGGATTCCTCCCTCACAAAAGAAAACATATTCTCTTATTGTTACTCTATCTTCACTCAATTCAATCAGTATTGGGATTTTGATTGGCCTAAGTCCACATGGCAATTTGATTTTGATTATTTTTGGCACTCCACCATTGATCCTAAGAAATCTTGTTTTATATGGCTTGTACTTCTAAAAAAGTTAGTTGTTGGTTCTTTTTTATCTGATGTGGGTCCTAAACCTATTAGGTGTGGAGTGTGTAATGTCCAGGAGTCATTTGAGCATTTATTTTTTGAATGTGATTTTTCTTCTGGTGTGTGGTCCATCTTCCTTTGGCTCTCCTATTGTCTGGAACCATCGGCTTGGTCATTCTTGGAGTGAAATCCTTGTTGGTTTTGTGGAGTCCTTTGATCTTAGGTTGAACCGGTTTTGGTCTTTTTTGTCTTGTGAAATCTTGTGCCTTCTCTAGAAATAAATAAATGGAGAGGTATTTCAAAACAAGAGGAGGAGGCTTACTAGGTTTAATATTAAACTCAAACAATTTAACATTGTCTCAAGTTTCTACTATTTTGCAGATCTCAAAAGATAGGTTCATGATTCTGGACTAGGAGGGTGTTCTTCAGATTTGCAAAGTAGATATCTAGCTTGTTAAATACTTCAATAAACACATGGATATGTTACACCCAAAGGAAAGTGATGTATTGGCACAGTATATGTAGAGACTCAAGATTGAAGATGCAGATGGTCCTTCTCCTAGGACTGGGATAATGTTCTAGGTCCTTGTTGATCAGTTTTTTTTTTTCTATATTTATACTGACATAGGAGGCAATTTTGTTGTACAAAACCTCTTCTATATTGTATATGATGTAAAGCTAAGTGATATAACATAGGGTGATGACCTTTTTTGAATTACATGTAGAAATGAAACTCTAGATAATGACTATAGGACACCAATCTAATTACATCCTCATAATGGATATGTTGTATATGTTTTGAATTATATTTATATAAAAAAATAGGGGTTTGACTGAGGAAAAACCCTATATTGCCACCCAAACCTTCCCTTTTTAGTTGCAGGTGCAGGAACAAGTACCCAGAAGCAGTTTTAGATCAAGAAATGGCACCAAAACCACCCAGAAGTCTCAAATTTGTAGAAAAATGTCAAGGATAGGGGCATGGTGCCATGGTCCTATCCAAGACAGTGGCGTGGCACCATGATCCTCCTCAAAATCAGTGATTTTTAGTAGGTTTCAGGTTCAAGACCTTCAGATTCCATCTTTCCAGCTACAACTCTCTATCAGATTCTCAGGGATAATGGCATGGCACCCTGGTTCTAGTAAGTTTGGCTTAGTTTGCAACATTAGGTACACATCCAAAATCCTCCCCCTTTCATGCTTTCATTATCTCAGTTTTGTTGACATTTGCATGAAGATTGCATTAATGATATGTTATGTTGTCATTGATGTCAATTAACCGGTAATGATATTACTGATATTGTTGTTATTGTTGATATTGTCTTGTAATTGGTAGCAAGAGATTTGTGAAGGACATTATAAACCGGTATGTAAGTTTGTTTTTTGAACCAGTAACCAGTATAAAGGTTCAAACCTATCTATGTAATGTAACCGGTAAACCCTACGAGTTGATTTTGTTAGAACCCTAACCGATTAAGGTTGTTGAATTGGTTATGTTGGTTTGTGATCTAAAGATGAGTAGTAATGATGGTGACATGTATGGTCATTATATGAAGATAAGTTCAAAATTTTTTGGCACATTTTTTTGTCTAGGGAATGAGCAAAGTGTATTGTATCTAATGCAAAGCACGTGATGAGTTACTGAGTCCAATGAAGAGGTGATCAAGGAACGATTGAGGTTTTCTTTATTTATGTGATGAGATATCTATGTAATCCAATGGTCATACTTGAACCGAATCTATTTGTAATCTCTATGAGAGAATTAGGTTTATGTTGTGTAACTAACCTAATTGATTTGCATATAAGGTCGATGAAGTTGTTGTGGTAAAGGTGTTGGCAGAAATTAGTTGAGTGTGTGGTTGCCGAACCAGGTTGATGAGTCTGCAGGTTGAGTAAAGGTGGATGGAAGCTTAAAAAGGATCTGATTGAGCAAGTGTAGTTCTATTCAAACAAATCAAGCTAAACCTTGTTTTTTTCTAACAATTACAGTAGAACTAAAATCCCTTAACCGGGTAAACTTTAATAAGCTTGGTTACTTATCAAATCCTCTAACAAGGTGATCCATTATCTTGGGGTTTTAAATCCTCTGCTGAGGTTACTCCTAATAGGGTACTTGCTTCTAACAAGGCATTTGTAGTCAATCCCTTAATTGGGTGATTCCTAATAGGATCAGCTCTTAACAGGACTTTTGTAAAGCTTAAATAGGCGTGGATCTTAACAGGGTGAACTTTAGAAGAGTTCAGATAGTTATCTTGTGAGTCTCATCTCACCATTGTTTTTCCCATTTGGGTTTCCACGTCAAAATACTTGTGTCATGTGGTGAATGTTTATGTGGTTATGATCTTATGATTGATTTTATTAACTACTTAACTATTCTCATAAGGCATGATAATCAGAAGCATTTAGAAATGAAGTTTGTTGACATATGATAAAGAATTTGGATGTTTATAAGGTTAATGTTGTTTACTGTTAAGTTGTTGTAATAGTCAACCGGTTTTATTATGAGCTTTTATCTTGATAGTGGTATTTCATTGAAAAGTTTACTTTGTGTGATTTATATTGAGTTTGGGAAAGTTTGTATGAATTTTTCTATTCACTGATTCACCCCCCCTCTCAGCAATCTACTGGATACTTATTTTTTCATCATACCATCAAGTTTCAGATCTGCAAGTTTGTGTAATTTCATGTTCATTTGTACTTTATTCTTCATCTCCTAGTCTAGTTGATCATTCAAACCCTAGTTTTTCTCATCATTTGCAACAAGATGAATAGAAACCCTAAGAGATAGTCCTTGGCTCTCTATTTTTCACAAGATGTAGCCAAAGTGATCTACCTCCCTAGGCTCTTTTATATTCCCAATGTGTTGACAGAAGTAGGAGTAGGTCTTAGTCACTCGATCTCTCTTTTCTCGCCTCCACAAAAGCAAATAAGAAGAAGTGATAATAATGCTACCATAGAGATCAACACCATAACACAGAGATTTATACATGGAAAACCTCAAAGAGGGAAAACCACGGTTGGATTAATGACCCATAATATGTATCCACTGGCCAAATGAATAATATTACAAGAGGGACCTACACATGCAGGAAGGCACACTGCCTAGAGCATAGTCCTCATCAAAGAGGAGACTCACTCACTACAAATTCAAAATACTAAATTACAAACAAAAATCAGAACTCTGAGTGTGGATCTAGTATGCTGGATGAGTTCTAGTTTAAGCACTCTCTGTACCGGTCAACATTGTCTCCTTCCTTACTGGTAACCTAATTTTCTTCCCAATCCTCTTGACCAATAACCAAGACCGACTACAGATTATTACATTTTCATTATGTCAATCAATATCTTTCTCACAAAATATCACATAACCTATCACACCTATCTCTCCAAAATGACCTAACTAGATTGACTTATATACAATTTACATACATAAACATGGATACCTTATGTTAGGTTACAATCATATTACAAGGTGATTAGATGTCGGCCTAGAAAAAATATAAACATCAATCTACATGATAGTTGCTGCTTTACCCTTTGCTAGATCAGTCTCCTATGTCGACCTCCAAATATTGGTTCCTAGTTTGTTGGTTACCCATGCTTGATGGTTTCCTTGAATGTTGGATGTTAAAACTTGAATACCGGTGTGTACTGGTTAAGTATCCAACCCAAAATGATGTGTGTTTCGATCAATGACAACCCCATTAGCCCAGATGAGTGTTAATTGTCAACAATCTCCCCCTTTGGCATTGATGGTAACACTCATGTGAAAAATGGATCATTGAAGTGCTATTTCCTTTCCTTTCCACAAACTTCCCAAAACTAATCTCCCAAAACTGATCTCAAAAGGTTGCTCCCCCTAAGCTATACATTACTTCTTATGTCCCTTAACATTGTGCACATCCAACCTCTCTCCCTTTGACAACAATGTCAAAGCCCTCGGGGCAAATAATAATAAATGAAAGAATGAAATCAAAATTGTGTTTACTGGAGCTATATTTACTTGAATATATCTGGATAAGCACTCTACAAAAATACCAAGTAAGTGTCCCAACTGGTTTTCAATGTTTCTAAAATTGATACAAACTCATTAAAAATGTATGCATGTAATTATTCTTCTGTTAGGGTGGCCAGTGTGGGATTATTCATCTATTCTATACATTCCCTTTTGTGAAGTAATAAGGTGTTAATTTGGGGACTAACACAAGCTCTCAATTCTTTGGCCCATTGGATTAACCTGTCCATATCCTTCTCCAAAGTTGATATCTCTGATTCTGTAAGAAAAATTTGACCATCGATAGCATTCTGTAGGAAAAAGTTGATATCTCTGAGTACCTTAAAAATTGTTTGCAAGATGCTCTAACTGGACCTTAGCTGCTTTTATCTCAACTTTCAAGTCTCATGCTAATTTGGTTGTGTTAGTGAAAGACTGGTAAATACTGCTACACTAATAAAGAGCTTCATCAATATTTTTCAATTCTTATGTTAGCTTAGCCTTATCTAATGTGATCATGTTATCATAGGAGACCTTCCTAGCTACATTATATCTCTCCACCAACTATTAGTTTCACACTTGCTGAAGAGTTTGGAACTCCTTTAGAATGTGTTCAATCGAACCTTTAAGCTTGCCAGAAGGGATAGTTACCTGATTTATCTTATAACCCGATGCAAGCTGTTGCGAAACTAATTAAAATGGCTTGCTCAATGACCTACTTATCCTCAAATCCTTCCTTCATAAGCTTTTGAGCTGCAACAATCATTAACTCAGAACTACTCAACTACTCAATGTTCTTCTCATAATGCCTAAAATCTACTTGACCGGATGTGTCAAGTGCCAACAATGAGGGACCAACAATCGGTGATTGTGTCGGTACCCTAACTTTAGTTTGTTCATGTTCTTTATCCTCTACATCTTTATGTACCTTCTCTTTGGCACCGGTGGCTTCGCCACTTAGTGCAGTTATTTTTTCTACTACTAAATCATGAATCTCAATTATATCTACATCAAATACCAGAGGAAAATTATCCTCAATATCTGTTGGTTTATCATCTACAACCTTTAAATTTGTGACTGTCAGAGGAATATCCACAATTAACCTATCCAATATTGGTGGATCTTCACCCAATATACCATTACCCTTAGCATCAACCAAGATGTCTAGAATGTTAGACTTAGAAAGGACTTCTGGTGATGTAAATAAATCTAGTTTATCAATAAAGAATTTTACCCATGCCTCATGAGTCTCTTTAACTATTTCATTTACTCTACCCACCATTAAGCTAACATGTTTGTGTCTACTCTGGAAAATTATTTTATTAGAAAATTCAAGACATTGACGCATCTCCTCTTCGGTAATTGCACCACAAAAATTCAATAATTCTTGAACCTTTATATGCTTATCCTCCTCAATTACAACCAATCTCCTAGCACCTAATTTATTATATAATTATGCTAGAATTTTCTTTTCTATCTCTATTAAAACCTTCTTATATATATATATATATATATATATATATATATATATATATATATATATATATATATATATATATATATATATATATATATATATATATATATATATATATATATAAGTATAGAAAAATTGCTTCCTCAATTTCCTTTTGTACCTTATCATCCATATGTACACAGTAATACTGTATATTACTCAAAATTCCGTCCTTAGTAATTTGTTCTACCAATTCATCTACAAATAAAGGAGGGATAACTTTGACAATTTTATCAGATTCAAGAGCCATGTCTAAATCAAAATTCTTCTTCTTACCGGGAGTGGGAGTTGTTTCTTTTATTGATTTCCTCTTCTCTATAGGCTTCCTCTCCTTCATAGGTTGCTTAGGGGCTGCCAAAGGGGTGACCTTTGTTTTTTGCTTCTTTCCTTCCTCAGTATTCTTCCTCTTAATTGTCATGTAGATTTTGGGAATATTAGGGGGTTCATCTTCAGTTTCAGATCCGGAAGCAATAGGGGCAATAAAGGTTTTTGGTTTCTTCCTTTTCATCACACCTTTGTTGGTTGTTGCTATCGGTGAGGCCTAAACTGCTACCGGAGAAGATGACTTAGCTAACCCAATAATATGTTTGATTTCACTTGACATTTTATCAACAAACTATCCTACCTTCTTTATTTGTCCTTCCCTCTTCTTCTTACTGAACCCAATTTCAACTTCAAGTTCCTTTTGCTTTGCTATCCTAAAGGTCTTTTCTGACTCATCTACTAGGGCATCTATAAGTGTCTTGGCATATAGATCCAAGATATCTACATCAACGTCATAGCCCATCTCAATTATCCATATCTTTCTTGGTTGCACTGCTTACATCAGAGTTTCATCTTTCTTAACCATAAAACAAATCTTAATGGAATATTTATCAACAATGTGCTTAGGCACTCTTTCCATTTGTTTCATTGCCTTCTAGAAAGCCTTGAAATATCCCCATAAGGTGGATTCTATGTCCTGTCCTAGGCTTCTTAAGGAATCCTTGATTTTCTTCCCTAACGGAATGTCAAAGGCCCATTGCCTTTTATCGGATCTTGGGGTCTCATGTTGAAGAATAACATCAAACAAAAAATAAGATTACCATACTAGAATATTCCCTTCTTCTCACTTTTGATTTTCCCAAGATTCAACATCAATTCATCACACATCCACTGGCGAAGATCGTATTTCTCATTTTCTTTGATCATCTTGTGTGCATAGTAGATACAGGAGCTAGAAACATAGTTCAAATAGTTAGATTGAGTTACCTTATACCCAATAACCATGCTGGAAAGCTACATGTCCTTATCTTTGATTGTGTTGATCCTCATAGACTGTTTGTCAAATATGGCACCGGTTAACTTGTTGATTTCATTGTTCAAGATTTTCTTCTTATCTAGTCTCTAACCAACCTGGGGAAGATCGGTAATCACTTGAATGGAATCCTTACTGATTTTATGAGGTCAATCTAGCCATATAAACTCACCATGAACACGGATCAACACATACCAGATAATTTCATCATCAAATTCAAGCATCTCCAGAATGTTGGTAAACCCTTTATTCTTCAAATGTCTGAATTCTGGTTTGATTACACCTGTCTTGTCCAATAATGCTAGATCATATAAATGGTTTTCATCTCAGATGACCCCATTTCCTCCAAACTGAAGTGAATGTACACTGACATCCTCAACATATAGAACATCGTCGAGGATCCTAGAAAATGCACCGAATGAATCATCAGCCTTCACAATCTGAGGGCATTTCTTGAATACCAAGCATGGACAATCCTTGATATCAACCACAAAAGGAGTAGAAACATCTTTTGGAGTGAGAGAAAATCCAGAAGCCATTGCAACATAAAAAAGATAGCTAAAAACCAAGAAATACCTTAGAAACTTCGTCAGTGAAAAACCTTAAAAATTCTCTCTAAATGCATAGGAATTTGCTTAGGAATCCTCAAGATCTCTCCGAATCCCCTTCAACTCACTCTTCTTTTCTCTGAATGCTTGGTCAATAAAAATGAATCACTTTTTACCTTTTAACCTGTGAGACCCTAATTTCTTATTGACATAAATGCTTGCTGACATATCATGCCAGATCCAAGATCCATCATTTTTGCACCTGTGAACCTTCAAACTGACTTCTCAAATGTCTGAAAAATATTTTAGACCACTACCGAGGGTAATGTAATATCTTTCATTAATCTTCCTCCCCCTAAGGCTAATGCTTTAGTTATCGAATGAGTTTCCTGTCAGTGCAGGAACATACTGCTATGTCGGTTGAGTAACCAAGTTATTTTATTCAATCGGTTGATCCTCATACTTTCTGATCCATTTCTTCTCACCCTCCTTCAGGATATCATCAACTTTTGTTTTCCCTTCTCATCATTTCCTGCCAATGGGTTCTTGATTGTGTGGAATTTAGCAATGTCTCCTACTTTGTTACATGCATAGCAAGTGACATTGTTCTTTTGAACTGCCTTGTTGTAACCTTGATCATTTCTTGACCTACATTGATTATCCATATGCCCAAAATTTCCACATGCATAACATTTCACATTCATTCTACAATATGTTGTTCTATGAATATACTTTTTGTCATTGAAACATTGACTGGTACTAGAGTTATTAGTTTGATTGACTCTATTTCTACATTGACTTACCATATGACCAAAAATATTGCAAAAAAAATGTTGACCATTAAATTTACGTGCATTGGGTTGCCTTAGTAGTGATCTCTGGCTCTAGTTGACTGGCGGATTCTCCTAATTTGCAGTACCAGAGCTTTCTCCATGCTCAAATCCAAGACCTCTAGTGTCTCCATTGCACCTTTGATTCTTCAATAATTCATCAAGCTTTGTTGATATCTCCTTAAACTTGTCTTTGTATTCATTTGTAACATCCAAATCTCCTCTTAGGACTACCACCATTCTTTCCAACACTTGCTCATTATTTTGGGATTGCACCAATTCAGTTCTCAACATATCATTCTCATGCGCCAACCTAATGCATTCTTCAGATCTGTCTTTTAGAGATTTGGCAATATTTTATTCATTCTTCTTCTAATCTTCAATCTCCTTGGACATCCTCGTGGTTAGGGCTTGCATTTCATTCTTCATGACACCATTCTCTTGACTTAGCTTCTGACATTGCTTGTTGAGGGCATTCTTCTCTTTATCATCGTGATTTTGTTAAAGTTCCTTCATTTTGGCTTGAGAAGATGACAACCTCTCTTGAAGGGTAAGGATGAATTCCTTTGTAGAATTCAACTCATCTTGCAACTTCATTTTCTTCAACCTTTCAGTATCATGGTTTTCAAGTGCTACTTCAAGTTATTTCTCTATACTCATCTCCATGGATTCTGGATTCATGATCTTCATGAAGCTATTAAACTTATTCTGAGGCACCAGGCTCTGATAACAATTGTTGGAATCCAAGAATACTGAGAGGGGGGGGTGAATCAGTGTTCTATCGATATGATTAATTTTAACCTTATTAACAAAATGGCTCAGTAATCGGTATGCACAAAAGAAATAACAACAAGTGATAATAATGCAACCACAAAGATCAACACCATAACATGGAGATTTGTACGTGGAAAAACCACAGTGGGATTGATGACCCACAATATCTATCCACTAGCCAAATGAATAAATATTACAAGAGGGGCCTGTACATGTAGGAAGGCACACTGCTCATCAAAAAGGAGCCTCACTGACTATAGATTCAAAATACTAAATTACAAAAAAAAATCTAAACTCTTGAGTGTGCATCTGGTATGCTGGGTGAGTTCTGGTTTAAGCACTATCTGTATCAGTTAACACTATCTCCTACCTTATTGATAACCCAATTTGCTTCCCAATCCTCTTGACCAATTACCAAGGCCGACTACAAATAAT
This sequence comes from Cryptomeria japonica, assembly GCF_030272615.1. NCBI lineage: Eukaryota > Viridiplantae > Streptophyta > Pinopsida > Cupressales > Cupressaceae > Cryptomeria > Cryptomeria japonica. The sequence continues at coordinate 257,616,271 of NC_081408.1, forward strand.
TACATTTGAATTTTGTCACAAAACATCACATAACCTTTCACACCTATCTCTCCAAAATGACCTAACCGGACTGACTTATATACCCTTTACATACATAAGCATGAATGCCTTATGTCAGCTTACAATCATATTACAATGTGATTACATTTTGGCCCAGACAAAAATATAAACATTAATCTTCATGAGTGTTGCTACTTTAACCTTCGTCGGATCAATCTCCTATGTCGGCCTCCAAATATCAGTTCCTAGTTTTTCGGTTACGCTTTCTTGTTGGTTTCCTTGAATGTTGGATGTTAAAACTTGAATACCGATGAGTACCGGTTAAGTATCCAACCCAAAATGATGTGTTTTGCCATCAATGACAACACCATGAGCCCAGATGAGTGTCAATTGCCAACAATTGGAACATACATGTATAAAATATGACATTATTTGTGTCATATTTTAGCAATATAGCCAACATGATATAGGTTTGCACTTGGTGTCACTATCACTCCAACGAAATAAACCATTTGCCATATGGATGAAGAAACTGTCAACACCTAAGTGGAGCCTACTTGATATCCTACCTATAATATTATAATTACCTAGTTTGTACATTTTATATAGCATAGAATATGCATACCTATACTCTCATCTAAACTCTATATATTTATGATATGATTTCTATGTGGCATATTTGCTAGAAGCATTCTTCATTTCAAATATCTTTTGGTATTATCTATTTTATTTCAGGTGTTTGTAGTTTTGTTGCATAACTAGTTAATCTATATGATCATCTATAAGGTCAACCTATGAATCAAATAGAACATAATAAATTTATCATTATCAAATGTGACAATCCGGCTCAACTTGTCTAGTCTTTTAATTTCTTAGTTTCCACTCTTTAGTTTCATGGAGGCATACCAACTCCAACACCATGGCTTCCTTTTTGTGGAATATTCTACAACTTAAATAATGGTTTTGAATTTACTCTTTTGGAAATTTTCATGGTGTACATGTCAACTTCCTAACCTATATGTTCTATGTTTATCTAGAGACAATACTTAACCAAATATAGACAAATGATGTCAAGTAAAAACCCTTAAATACTTGTTTTCTACTTATCCTTTTTACTAGATATAATAAATTTAATTTTACTTAAAATAGCATACTTGATTTACTCTAGCTCATAAATATAATGTTTATTCCTTCCTCTCATTTGTGGCTTTTTATTTCCTTTTTTATCTTCCATATTTGAGTCTTTTTGCCATGATTGTGTCTTGAACTATGTGCAGCCACTTCTCTCTCCCATTTGCCCCTTTTTTTAGTCTATCTTGGTTTGCAACTAACGTTCTTTTGTTCTTTATTATTCTGATGATGGATTGCACAACGCAATTCAAGATGTTGATACAAAAAATTTAGATACGTTTTAATCTGGAAATAACAATTAGTAAAAATTTCATATTGTCATTAGGCCCTAGATCTCTTGGTCAAGTTGAATGGTTTTTAATGGGCCCACTAGGGATCAAGTCTTGATGAATGCAAGACTCTAATATCATAAAGGATGAGACTAGAAATATGTCCAAATGAAATAGGTAGATAAAATGACTTTGTGAATGATAATCCTCCATAAAAAATAAAATCTAATATCACTAATACACTAAACTGATATCAAAATTTAATTTAAAATAAACATGCTTTAACAAATAAAGTTACCCTACTCATAACAACCTAACCAAAAGATAGCTAATATTTCTTTTTCTATTGAAAAACATTTAAATTAAGCACCATGTAAATACCTACAACATGAATTTTACCAATGTTTTTGACGAAAATTGCCTACTATTTAAATATATATAACGTAATTGTACACATAATCGTGAAACTGGAGGACATATATTTCTTGTGGATTACGCCATTGAATTCCAACTACCTCTGTTCGCAATGTAATCAGATTACCGGAACTGGTGGGGGCGAATTCTGTTGACCTGTACCAAGCAATTAGATAAATAAAAGAACCATTGTTTTGACAAATTTTGGCGGCTTGCTTGAATTTGCTAACAGAAACAAATCAGTCGGCATTCTTGGAAACAGAACATATAGATTTATATATCTATACATCTTTTATATTCTTAAAGCAAAACTATCAAATGTGCAAACTTGTTCTTCAGCGGTAAATTTTATAGAAATTGTGTTGTTTAATCCTCCAACAGGTTTGAATATAACCCATATTGTTGTGTGCATATGTGCTGTGAATGTGCAGGCATCATATGTGCGTATGTGCATATGTGCTCTGAATGTACAGGCACCATATTGTTGGGTGCATATGTGCTTTGAATGCTGCGCTGTGTCTCAGGAACACAGAGAACTTAAACAAAGAGGACTTAATTCCTCCGCAGGTATATGCCCACTGCAACTCATTAACACTGCTCTATTTGAGTATTTTCTCTTTCCCACAAACTCAAAACTGAAAGAATTTGTCATTATTTTTTGTAAATTCAGGTTGGGTAAATCCTGCAATGACTCCTCCAACTGTTTATCATGGCTTTGTAAACATATTTTTATTGAATTGACGAAGGGAGGAAGCACAATAATCTGTGCCCCAAGTAGAACATATAAACTTGCTCTGCGCGTTCCACAAATTCTGGTTTTCTTTTGTAATTTAGTTCATTTGGTAATGGACTTTGCTTAGCTTTCCATGTCTGATATATAAAGTCAGCCATTGTAGAGTGATTTAAATGGTTTCCTTATAACCATTTAATTTTTTTAATAAATGAAAATTATTAGATTTATTTTTAATACGAAAATTTTTTTTTAAAGGGTTTTAATATGTTCAAAGTTTAACAACCCTTAATCCTTAACCTTTGATCTAAGTTTAACCCTAATCTGATTTAGAAAGCTTTTGGGGAGCGCTCTGCAATTAGGGCATGAAACCCGTAGTGCCGCTGGTTGCAGTATACTACTGTGTGCAAGGGCTCCTTGGCCTTGCTGGGAGGCCCTCGATGTCATTTAATACCTCCTGCAATTAATGGAGCCAAATAAAGATGGCCAAAAGATCCCTAAATAGGCCATTTCTTCATCAGTGAACGCTCGAGAGCAGCGGAAAACTTTCAGCCAGGCGGTGGAGGGCAAACGGTGTTCATTTCCTAAAGATGCAAGGTTCAAAGCCGCTCTCCACCATGAAGATGAAACCAGTCTCATGCCAGCACAAGGTGAGGCCCTCTCTTCCAAACGCATCACCATTAAACCGAATGATTCCATGCTCTCTACCATTTCTTTGGAGATTTCTAGACTTAGGGATTTAGCAATTTTTTTTCGCTGCGTTTGATGTAAATAACTTACCATTTCAACAGTGCATGAGTAAATGTTGCAAGATGTGTGGGTTAAAAAAATAGGGTTTCAATTTTCATTTTGTAGAATGATTCAAAAGGGTTTATTTTTAATTTTCTTTGATAATAAGGAAAGCCAAAGCAAAATTGTAAATAAACAATTTTGGTTAATAGGAAACTCGTCTTTTAGGGCGGTTCGATGGGACCCTAAAGCCTGTAATGATGAAATTCTTGCCCTTTAATGCCCAAAATGGATAACCATTAAAAATGTTCCAGCCTTCCTTTGGTTCTGTGTTGACAAAATTGCGGAACCCTTCGGAAAAATTGTAAAAATTGACTCTTCCCCCTCGGTCCTCCCTCATCTCGATGCTAGATTGCTCATTGCATTAAAACCAAGCATGGTTTACCCTGCAGAGATTGTTATTCATCTCCACAATAAAACCTATTGTTGTCCGATTGAATACATGGGAGGAATAGATGCCTGTCACTTTTGTAAAGTTAGTGGCCACTTTAGAAGCAAATGTCCCTTACTATCGAGAAAAAAATCAAGGTCTAAAACTAGGGCCTCCGATCCCCCCTTGTACCTAAAGTCGTTCCCTCTGAACGTGTCCCCGCCTTCCCCCCTCTTTCCCCTTCCTCGCCACCCCCCACCCACCTGCTTCCTCTCCCCTCCCCTCGCCACTCCGCCACACCCCTCCCCCTGCCTCTCCACCCTCCTCGATGGCTAACTCCATCTTAAACTACAACAATGCTATCAAAGTGTTGGCATTTTCAGTAGAAAGAGAGATTGTTGATATTCATTAAGGATATTGAGAAGGTTGTTGGAGATTATTGATATAACTGAAAAAGGATGATAAGTATCTTTATAACATTATTTTCTCATTGATGTCAAGAAATTGATTTTCTGATTCAGCATGATGTTGCCATATCTTAAGAAGCATGTTTTGATAAGTATTAAGTGGTCGGTAAGTGACACAGAAAGAATGTAATGAATAAGGGAAGAAATAAGTTATTCAATGGGCAACTATTACTGAGTTAGACAATGATGAGATCATGATGTTTAGATTGTTTTGATATCCTACAAATGTTGTTGATTGTAAGGTTAATACTATACTATGTCACCGAGCAAAGAACCTAGTCGGTAAACCCTAAGGTTATCGATATCGGTTAATGAAGGCGGAATGTCTACCAAGTAGTTTAGTATTTACCGAGTTGCAACTGAGTTATGACAGAGCGCATTGGATGAATGAAAGCATTATTTAATGAAGGACAATGATTAGCTGGAGATGTATAAATGATTGGTATGTCGCGCATGAAGTTTGTTAAGGATCTATGGCAATGAAAAATCAGCAGGAAGATCTACAACACAGATTGAACTGCAATAACCTTGCACAAGTTCCAAGAAAGGACTTCAAGTCCCTAGGCAAGGTGAAACATTTTTAGATCGAAGGATGCATTGAACCTAGTCAAGTTTGAATATCAGATGGCTAAAATTAATCATGGGAAATGTGATCAAGGAGATTAAGCAGTTAGAATTGTTTATAAATAAGAAATCATTGATGAACAATGTATGTAGACAAGTGTAAGCACAGGGATGCTACATAGTGATTACCGAGCACAATAGCTTGGATACCTTTTTGAATAATAGAGTAAGGAGCCTGGCAGAAGACTAGATACATCTTATGACTAGATTGTTTTGAGCAAATAATAATCTACTTTAGCATTTTAGATGTGAAGTTGCAGATATATTTTTATTACTATTATTTTGTAAGTGACAGAAAATCTCTTAACCGAGTGGACTTAACAGTCTTATTTGTAAACCCTCTAGCAAGGTAACATTCTAAATGAGTGTTTGAAATCCTTTAACAAGGTCACTTCTAACAAAGTGAAGATCCTAACAGATCTGAGGGAAATCCCTTAACCGAGTAACATGTAGCAATGTGTTTGTAATCTTTAACAGGATTTGCTTTTAACCGAGCATACTCTAGAAAAGTATATTTCTTAGAGGGTCTGAAATCCCACAGTGGTTTTTCCCTATTTGGGTTTCCACGTTAAATTTGGTGTTATATGTGTTATGGTGATTATGTGTTTATATGTTTGCATGTTTACCAGTTTTTGGTTATATTGCTGAAGTATATGTTACCGAGGTTGAATGTGTTTATTTTATGGAAGATTAAGTTTGTATGATTCACCCCCCCCCCTCTCATCTTGTTAGCTATTGGCATTAGTACTTCACATTTAGTATCAGAATTTAGCAATTGGTATCAAAGCTTTGGACTCCGGAAGAAAAGTTTAAAGGTACTTGAGGCAAAGATCCGAAGATGTATAAAAGGGATGCACCAAAGCTGAACAAGTCAAGTTTCTCCACATGGCAGAAAAGGATGAAGTTGCATTTATCGGGAATTGGAGAATATGCAACATATTATCTGGAGAATGATTACATTGCACCGAGCACCAATCCGATGACCTTGGAAGAGATAAAGGAAAAGCAAGAACATATTCAAGCTATGATTGAAATAACATCAGCATTGACTGACTCAGAGTTTAATGATCTAGAAGGCTGTAATGATGCAAAAGCAATATGGACTAAGCTCATATCTGTATATGGTGGTGATGAACATGTTCAAAGAGAAAAAGTAGATAGTCTAAGAGGACAACTTGAATCCATGAGAATGAATGAAGGTGAGAACATAACCCAATATAGTACAAGATTAAAAGAGATTGTCAATCAAATTAAAGGAGCAAGAGGAACTATTGAAGAAAAGGATGTAACAAGTAAGTTGTTGAGAACCCTTCTACCAACTTATGCTATTCGAGTCTCTGCAATCAATGAATTGAGGTCCATACCTAACATGCCAATTTCTTTGGATGCTACTATTGGTAGGCTACATGCATTTGAGTTAAGTAATTTTGATAACAGTGTGTCTTCGGTAAATAAAGTAGAATCTGCATTCAATTCTTTTCATATTGGTGAATCTGACTATTAGAATGATAGAATGAGTAAGTACTCTAAAGGGGATCATAGTGGAGCAAGTGAAAGATTTCGCGATAACATGGAAAAAGTGCAGAAATTGTATGAGGAAATGAAGAAGCAAGAAGAGTTTGAAGCATTATTAGCCAAAAGGTTACCGAGAGGAAAAGGTAAGTATAAAGGAAAGCTACCTTTGAAATGTTTCAATTGTGATAAAATAGGACATATGGCTTCCACCTGTCCTAACAAAGAATCTAGTGAAAAGAGAGAATACCGAGAAGACAAGAAGAAAGACAACCAATACAGAGGACACCGAGACTTCAGAAGGAGAGATAGAAAGACATGCTTAATAGCTGATGAGGAATCCAACGATGATAAATCTGATGAAATTGATACTGAGGAAGTTGTTTAAGTGGCTATTAAAGATGGATCTGATGAAGAAAGGTATGAAGAGAAAGCCCTAGTATCTCACATAAATAATAATGATTCTTGGATCATAGACAGTGGATGCTCACATCACATGACATGTGATAAACACAAGTGTGTTAAATTAGAAGACTATGATGGAGGCTATGTAAGATTTGGTAATGATGCACCATGTCCGGTGAAAGGTAAAAGATCTATAACACTTCTTGACGATGCTAAACGTGATGATGTATACTGGGTTGAAGGTTTGAAATACAATTTGTTGAGTGTAGCACAACTAAACAATATGGGATACCGAATAGAATTTCAGAAAGGAATTGTCAAAGTTCATGACAAGCATGGAAAGTTAGTTGTTACCGAGACACAAACAAAAGGTAATACATTTTATCTTGACTCAACTCGGAACAAGTGTCTTTATGCAAAGATAAATGATACCTGGTTAGGGCATAAAAGGTTTTGTCATGTAAATTTTAATAATCTAATCAAAATAAGTAAGAAGCACCAAGTAAGAGGTCTATCGAGTCTAAAAAAACCTAAGAATGCTATGTTCCAAGGATGCCAGATGGGTAAGATGACAAGATCAAGCTTTACAAGTAAGTCCTACACTTCTAAAGGAATTTTAGATCTAGTACACACTAATCTGTGTCGCCCTATAAAAGTTCAAAGTTATTATGGTGATAAATATTTCAAATTATTTGTGGATGATTACTCAAGGATGATGTCAGTTATGTTTTTAGAAGAAAAATCAAAAGCTTCTTAAATGTTCAAATGGTACAAGGCAAGAGTTGAAAATGAAACAAGGAGACAACTAAAATGTCTTAGATCTGATAGAGGAGGAGAGTTCACTTCTGATGAATTTAACTTATTCTGCAATGATCATGGTATAAAAAGGAAAGTGTCTACACCGAGAACACCTCAGCAAAATGGGATAGCCGAGAGAAGAAACAGATCAATTGTAGATTGTGCCAAAACCTTGATGATAGAAAAGAGGGTACCTCAAACATTTTGGAGAGAAGCAATTAGCACTATAGTTTACACCTTGAACCAATTTCAACTAAAGAAAGGGACTATGAAGACACCATATGAGATCTGGTATGACAAGAAACCTAATGTAAGTTATTTTAAAATATTTGGAAGTAGATGCTATCTTCACAAAGATGACAGAAATGGAAATTTTGATCAGAAAAGTGAGGAAGGAAAATTTCTAGGTTATTCTTCTAGAAGTAAAGCATTTAAATGTTTGATCAAATCATCTAACAAAATAGTAGAAAGTGCAAATGTAAAAATTGATGAATTTGCAGAAAGAAATGATGAAGGAAATTCCAAAGAACCAGAAGATTATGAAGAATTTGTTTATGTTCAACCGAGAAGTCCTACCGAGAAAGTTGTTGAAGAAAATGAAGAGAATGTCCAGTTGCCAAGTGATGAAGAAGATCATACAGAACCTACCGAGCCTATATTAGCCAAATATGTCAGAAGACATCATGCATCAAGTTAGATTATAGGAGATAAGGATGATCCAGTGATGACAAGGAACAAACTGAGATAGAACACATGTCTGATATCTGAATTTGAACCGAGAATAGTAAAAGAGGCATTTGACAATGAAGATTGGGTAAATGCTATGATAGAAGAAATTTATCAAGTCAAGAAGAATGACACATGGACACTGATTCCAAGACCGAAGGACAAAAATGTAATCGGTACGAAGTGGATTTTTAAAAACAAGCTAAATGAAAAAGTGAGGTCGTTCACAACAAAGCAAGACTAGTTTGCAAAGGTTATGCTCAAGAAGAATGAATAGATTATGGTGAAACCTTTGCACCCATGGCTAGACTTGAGGGAGTAAGAACATTGTTGGCATATGCTACTTTCAAAAATTTCAAGGTATATCAAATGGATGTTAAATCTGTATTTTTGAATGGTATACTAGAAGAAGAAGTATACATTGAACAACCTGAAGGATTTGTTGAAGACAAGAGTAAAGATTAGGTATGTAAACTAAACAAAGCTTTATATGATCTGAAACCAGCACCTAGAGCATGGTATGAGAGACTGCACTCTTATTTGATCAAAATTGGTTTTATAAGGACAAGTGAAAACAACAACATGTACATGAAGAGTGATGAGGATAATGGAATACTGATCTCAGCCATATTTATTGATGACATTATATTTTGTGGAAATGACTCTCTATGCAAGAACTTTGGAAATGAAATGAGCAAATAATTTGAGATGTCATTAATCAGTGAGATAAAATATTTTATAGGTTTATAGATACTGCAAATGAAAGATGAGATTTTCATTACTCAATCCAAGTACATAAAGGAAATATTGAAGAAATTTGGAATGGAGGATTCTAAACCAGTAAGTACTCCTATGACTACTAACTATAAACTCTCAAAGAATGATGAATCTGCATCTTTTGATGAGACACTTTACCGGTCTATGATTGGGAAGTTGCAATATGTTGTGCATAGTAGACCGGATATAGCACATGCAGTAGGTATTGTTGCAAGATTTTCTGCAAATCCCAAGGAAACCCATATGACAGCAATCAAGAGAATTTTCAGATACCTGAGAGGCACTGAAGATTATGGCTTAGTATATGAAAAGAGAAATGATTTTGATTTAAAAGTTTATACTGATGCTGATTGGGCAGGCAACATAGATGATAGGAAAAGAACAAGTGGTGGAGCTTTCTTTTTAGGAGAAAGACTAGTAAGTTGGCTTAGCAAGAAACAAGGATGTATTTCACAGTCAACAACAGAAGTTGAATATGTTGCTGCAACATTGAATTGCAGAAATATAGCATGGATAAAACAACTGTTGGAAGGTATAAATGAAAAAGTTATCGAGCCAGTAACTATATTCTATGATAATACTAGTGCCATTAACATTTCAAAGAACTCGGTAATGCACTCTAAGACAAAGCATATATCTATAAAGTATCATTATCTCAGGGAAGAAGTTCAAGAGAAGAAAGTTGTGCTGGAATATATTGATCAGTTCAAAGGAGCAATTAGCAGACATCTTCACAAAGCCACTGCCAAGGGACACTTTTGAGTATCTTAGAAGCAAGTTAGGGGTCCTACCCCTATCTTCTACTCACTGACAGAGTTTGGTGAAAGCATCAATTCGATGAATCTACATAATATTATGTGTGGAATGATGCTGATTTACGCACTTTAGAAGGTTTTCTAAAGTTGTACAAGAAATAGGAATTAGAGACAAGTTACTTTGACCGAGACTAAGATGATACACAGCAAGGCAAATCACTTCATAGAGGAAGAAATCATGATTTAGTTCTTTTACTTTTGGCATTGTTGTCAAAGGGGGAGAAGACTAAATGGTTGACTAAATGATAAAGCAAGACTAAATGAAGAACGTAAGACTAATGACAGCGGGAGAAGATTACAAAAAGGGAGAAGATTTCAGAAAGAAGTCTACAGCTCAAGGATAACAGGAGAAGTCTTCCAGCAATCTGAATCTAAATCAATTTGAATATTTTGTTGGTATTACCATTTAAAAGTTAGTTTTGCCATCAATGCCAAAGGGGGAGATTGTTGGCATTTTCAGTAGAAAGAGAGATTGTTAATATTCATTAAGGATATTGAGAAGGTTGTTGGAGATTATTGATATAACTGAAAAAGGATGATAACTATCTTTATAACATTATTTTGTCATTGATGTCAAGAAATTGATTTTCTGATTCAGTATGATGTTGCCATATCTTAAGAAGCATGTTTTGATAAGTATTAAATGGTCGGTAAGTGACACAAAAAGAATGTGATGAATAAGGGGAGAAATAAGTTATTCAATGGGCAACTATTACCGAGTTAGACAATGATGAGATCATGATGTTTAGATTGTTTTGATATCCTACAAATGTTATTGATTGTAAGGTTAATACTATACTATGTCACTGAGCAAAGAACCTAGTCGGTAAACCCCAAGGAACCTAGTCAGTAAACCCTAAGGTTATCAATATCGGTTAATGGAGGCGGAATGTCTACCGAGTAAAGTTTAGTATTTATCGAGTTGCAACCAAGTTATGACAGAGCGCATTGGATGAATGAAAGCATTATTTAATGAAGGACAATGATTAGCTGGAGATGTATAAATGATTGGTATGCCGCACATGAAGTTTTTCAAGGATCTATGGCAATGAAAAATTGGCAGGAAGATCTACAACGTAGATTGAATCGCAATAACCTTGCATGAGTTCCAAGAAAGGACTGCAAGTCCCTAGGCAAGGTAACACATTTTCAAATCAAAGGATGCATTGAACCCAGTCAAGTTTGAATATCTGATGGCTAAAATTGATCATGGGAAATGTGATCAAGGAGATTGAGTGGTTAGAATTGTTTATAAATAAGAAATAATTGATGAATAATGTATGCGGGCAAGTGTAAGCACAGGGATGCTACATAGTGATTACCAAGCATAGAAGCTTGGATACCTATTTGAGTAACAGAGTAAGGAGCTCAGTAGAAGACTAGATAAGTCTTATGACTAGATTTATTTGAGCAAATAAGAATCTGCTTTAGCATTTTAGATGTGAAGTTGCAGATATATTTTTATTACTGTTATTTTGTAAGTGACAGAAAATCTCTTAACCGAGTGGACTTAACAGTCTTATTTGTAAACCCTCTAGCAAGGTAACATTCTAAATGAGTGTTTGAAATCCTTTAACAAGGTCACTTCTAACAAAGTGAATATCCTAACAGATCTGAGGGAAATCCCTTAACCGGGTCACATCTAGCAATGTGTTTGTAATCTTTAAGAGGATTTGCTTTTAACCAAGCATACTCTAGAAGAGTATATTTCTTAGCGAGTCTGAAATCCCATAGTGGTTTTTCCCTATTTGGGTTTCTACATTAAATCTGGTGTTATATGTGTTGTGATGATTATGTGGTTATGTGTTTGCATGTTTAGCAGTTTTTGGTTATATTGCTGAAGTATATGTTACCGAGGTTGAATCTATTGATTTTATGGAAGATTAAGTTTGTATGATTCACCCCCCCACTTTCATCTTGTTAACTATTGGCATCAATACTTTACATTTAGTATTAGAATTTAACACAAAGAGGCCCTCACCACTGCTCAGCCTCCCCCCTTACCTCCTTTGAATTGGTTGATACTCCATCCCACCTCTCTAACCCAAGGATCCTTAATGCTCAACAACTAGTGATGGAGAAATTGAGAAAAGCAGTGGAGGCAAGGAAAATTTTTGAACTAAACCTCCTCAAGCAGAAAATGGAAATTGAGGCCTCTCGATGCCAGCTACCTGACCTTGAGAACATGGATAGAGGTGCTCCAGATATGGAAAACACCATTAGTAGGGCCTTGGCCTAGGACCCTGAGCTATCCACTAGCAAAGAACATAGTGGTCTCAATACTGAGGTTCCCCCTACTTGGCCAGGGGTTGGGGAAGAACCTACTCAGGAGGAGGTACCGACAACCCCTCTAGATGAGTTTGGCAAGTTACAGGACTCTAGGGGAGACCCTCCTAGTGGTGCCCCCCATGCGACTAGCACCCCTATTAGTGCCCTGAAGGCAGAGATAGCTACCACTCAACCTGTGGAACCCAGCATAGGCCCCTTCACTCTAGTGGAAGCCAACTTCAAACAAGGAATGACAATCCCTCAAGATGAATTTACAGTGGTTAAATACAGGAAAGCTAGGAGGAAGAGATCTCCTAAGAACAACAAGGATAGTGCTAACATGAAGGAATCTCTAGGCCCTGAACAAATCTCAGAGGCAAGGAAAAAGAGAGGTAGACCCTCCTCTTCTATTGCATTTGATGCTAGCAATATAGCAAACAAAGAGGACTAGCCCAAGTGTTTTGAGGGGTTTAAATCCCAAACTGAATCTCACCAACCAGGTGAATCATGTTGAAGATTATATCTTGGAACATCAAAGGCCTAGAGGCCCCTAATAGGAAATACATCATAAAGAGATTTTTTAATGCACATAAGAACTTGGACTGTCTCCTCCTGCAGGAGCTAAAGGAAGTGGGCTTCACACTGCAAATTGGTCTCAAATGTATCTGGAGGGAGGCCACCTCATTTTACACAAACCATACCAAAGGAAAAGCTGGATCACCCATACTCCTTATCCCTAAATGGGCCAACAATGTAGTTAATTGGGGTCAATCCCCCTATGCTAGAGCTATATGGGTCTCCATTCAAATGTAGAACCAGATGTTTGGAATATGCTCTATATATGCCCCGAAGGACTAAAGGGAAAGAGGTAAGCTTTGGAACTAGCTAACAATGCTAGAGGATATCCCTTGGATTATTGGGGGAGACTTCAATATGGTGGAATCTCCCAGTGATAAAAAAGGGGGCAATAAATTTGAATGGAAGGGAATGGAAAGGCTTCAATGGGATAGAATGATCAATAAACTGCATCTTTTTGACCCTATTGCTGGGAAGAAAGACAAATTGAACACTATATGGTACACCTGGTGCAACTATCAACAGTTGAATAAAAGGATATACTGTAGGCTGGAGAAGTTCTACCTCAATAAAGCCCACTTTGTGATGGACAAAGGCCCCAGTGGTGACCATTATTCTGTTTCCTCATATACCCTCTCAGATCATCACTTGATAATAATAGGAATTGACCTCTCCCCAGAGGCCCCCCCTCCTCCTCAAGAGCCTCTTCATTTATCCTAAACACTAGACTCCTAGAAGATGAAGACCTCTACTCTGCCCTCGCCTTTATCAAACTGTTTAATAAAAAGGATAGGATGCAACCATCTTATCTAGATGCCTGGAATGCAAACATTAAAACTTGGACCATCCTCTATCAAACAGTGGGCAAAAAAAGGCCAAGGATGCCAGGAGGGTTCAAAGACTTCTCCAGGAGGAGCTATGTAATGCAGAAATGAATCTTCAAAACTCTCCAAATGATGAAAACCTCACCTGCACTCTGATGTCAATCAAAGACCACCTCAAGAAGTTTTAGAACCAGAAAATTAAAGGGCTTAAAACCAAGGCCAAACTAAATTGGCTGGATTCGGGGGACAAGGGCTCCAAATTCTTTTTCCACATGCTCAAAGTTAAAGAGGCTAAGGTCAACATCAATGCTATATGGGACAATAACACTCACATCACAGGCTCCCAGGAGATCCTGCAATGTTTCTCCCTCTATTATCAGAATCTTTTTCCTCAAAGGAAGTAAATGAAGAGCACATACAAGTTAGAATCCTTATTAAGCAACTGACCCCACCCAAAATTAATGAGGAGGACTGTGAGATTTTGGGGTGCCCTATTTCAAAAGAAGAAATAGTCATGGCTATCTCCTCTATGGGCAATGATAGGTCCTCTGGTCCAGATGGATTCCCAGTGGATTTCTATAAGAAAAATATGAAATGGATTGTAGATGACCTCCATGCCCTATATTTGGAGGCCATATCCAAAGGAACCCTTGGTAAAGAGATCAACCAAGGGCTTATCAAACTCATTCCCAAAGAGGGAGACAAGACCTTGGTCAAGAATTGGAAGCCTATCACACTACTAAATGTGTCTTACAAAATATTAGCTAAAGTAGTAGCAAATAGGTTAATCAGAATACTACCTAAGATTATCAGCCCTACCCAAACAGGCTTTGTGAAAGGCAGGTTTATCCTTGAGAACTTGGTGACCTGTTGGGAGTCTCTAGAATGGGCCAAAGCCTCTAGTCAGAATGGGGTTATGTTATTAATAGACTTTGAGAAGGCATATGATAGGATAGAATGCGGATTCATTACACAGATGCTAGACAATCTGGGCTTCCTAGTCTCCTTCTGTAGGATTGTCCAGACACTTCTTAGTGATGCCAATGCAGTTGTGGAAGTAAATGGACTAAAATATGATAACATCATTCTATCCAGATCAATTAGGAAAGGGTACCCTCTTGCCCCAGCCCTGTTTGTCTTGGTTGTGGATGCTATGCACTACATACTAAAAGACTTCATCTTATCTCCTAAGGTCAAAGGAATAACACTCCCTAACAAAGAAGAAATCATCAATATATAGTTTGAACATGACACAGTTATTCTCTTCTCCCTAGAAGAGGATAATCTATCACATCTTCTTCACAATATCGAGATATTCTGCAAAGCATCAGGGAGTAGAATTTCCCTCCACAAGTCTACCTTGTTAGGTTGGATTGATGCCCCTCCTATCTGGCTATCTAAGTTTGACCTATAGTGGGGAGGCCTAGAAACCATCATTAAATACCTGGAAATCCCTTTCTCTGTCTCTCCAAACTTGAAAGAAATGTGGGAATGGTTCAGAAATAAGGTTGATAAGAAACTCACCAAGTGGAACCGGAACTTCCTCTCCTTGGCAGGTCACTATCAGGTTTGCTAGAAACTTCTATCTTCCTATAACATATATTGCTCCTCAACCTAGTTATTTAGTAATTATCAGTTCAATTACATTCAAAAACAAATCAGGAACTTCCTCTGGTCAGATGGAAAAGGCAAAAAGAAACAACATGTAGTTAAATGGGACTCATGTATCAGATCTAAGACTCGGGGAGGTATAGGCCTCAAAGACCTCAAACTTCAAGGAATTGCCCTAGCTACCAAATGGATTTGTAAAGCCATTTATGGCAACGAACCCTGGAAAGTGCTTGTTAGAAACAATATTCAATGCTACACCCCAAAATCAGCAAAAAAATGGAAGAACCTACCCATCAGTGATCTGATTGTTGGGAGTTTTGAGGTATCCCCTACAGGGTTAGAAGTCTTCAAGTTGATATGGAAAGCCTGGAACCATGTTAGGAAATTCATTAGCAATAAATACATAATAGATAAGGAAGGATCCCTTAATCTGAAAAGGTCTATATGGTGGAATGTTCTACACAATGGAAAACAACTAGCCTATCTTCAAGGATGCTTTGCCCTAAAATGGCACAACCTGGGACTAATCTCATTTGAACACATTCTACAAGATGGAACCCTGATCTCTTGGGAATCTCTTAGCTCTAAATTAAACCTCCCCCTCTCCCAGGCTAGAACCTACTCCATCCTTAAGTCTGCATTGGCTCCCATCCTTCCTGCTCCTACCCCCACCTCCCCCCCCTTAGCCTCCCTCTGCTGGATAGATGGATCTCCCCTCTTGCAAACCAAAGCCAAAATGATCTACTCTACCCTTACTGATTCTGGGGATATCCTTGGTCAACCACCTTAACTGCTCCTGGAACCTTTCCTGGGACTCCAAACAATGGCACTCTACTCTATTGAGATTCTGGTCTTCCCTGACTGAGCCAAAGAAGAAATTTTTTGCCTAGAGACTCTTCTACATAAACTGCCTCTTAAGGGCATCAATGGTGACCCCTTGCTATGCAAACTCTGCCGCATCCCTGAATCTGTATACCACATCTTTTTTGGTTGTCATTTTGTTAGCGAAATCTGGAATCTGTTTGGGATCTCACTTAATAACAACTGTTTTACTATTGAAGAGATGGTACTTGATTATATTAGAGATGGAAAGAAACATGCTAATCTTTTCTAGTCCTCTCTCTCTTTGGAAATTATGTGGATCATTTGGAAATATAGGAATGATGATGTGTTTAATGGAAAGAGTAGGTACTTCACTGAGTCTCTTAAGAATGGCTAAAGAATGGCTATGCAGGTCATAGTGGTACTAAGACTCAAGGAAGACAAATTTGATAGGTGGCTGAAGAATGGCTCTACTCTAGTCTTTATAAGAGAACTCTCACATGGCTTCACATGGGACCACATGGGAAGCAATAAGACTCATTTTGAACAAGGGCTGATGAGGTTCATGCAAGAGACTGAGGCACAACAATAGAGAGAAGACTTCATAGAGCTAGAGCTGGAAGGACTTCCCTCTCACCCTTACAGAGATCAGTTTGCCGAAGGGAATGTACTGGTTTGGTGCGAAGGAGAACTAGGCTGGACTGCATGGATCCCCCCAGTGGATGACAACAATGACCCTGCTTCCTCCTTTGTGTTCAATTAACTGTAACCCCCGCGATGCTTGGACATGTCTATCATTTTGTATAATTTTGTAACAGCTCCTATCTAAATGTTTGTATATTGTATATTGAGATCCTACCTGATATAGCTATTGCATCTTATGTTTTAACTCTGTAGACTGGTTGTGTGGTTTCCAGCCCAAACTCTCAAATTTTGTATTGGTTGTTTTTATGATGCTTAATAAAAAAAAGAAGTTTAACCCTAATCTCAATTTTGGTCTTATGTTTAGTTGTAATAATGACCCTAATACTAATATTAACATTAATTTGTAGATAGCCCTAATATTTAACCTAATTTTAACATTAAATACAATCCTAATCATATTTTTTCCTTAACTCTATCCCTAGTCCTTAATCTAAAAACTCTAACCTTAATTTTATAAATAGTTTGAACCTCAATTCTAACTTTTGGTGCTAACCCTTATTCTAACACTAACTCTTGTTATAATTCTAATTTTAATCCTAATTATAATTATTAATAATAAATGTAGTTAAAATCATAATCTATAATTGTACTTATTATAAATACTTCTAAATAATTTATAATTAATTTTAATTTTAATTGAATGGTTGCATAAAATAAATTAAGTGATATTTATACCATTCTTACTTATTCACATGTTTATAATTACTAGTGCAAATTTATAATATCTTTTTATATAACATGTTAAATTATGATAAAATTGAATACTATTAAAGTTTACCCAAAATCAAAAAAAAAAAACTACAATTAAAAGAAGATTGCTAAATTGATATTAAAAAATTAGCTTAGATTGTTACAAATATTCTATAAATTTAAAAATATAATTTATAAAAGGTATGTACTAATGATTATGTGACACATTTTAATTATTTATTTTTAGTTTGAAATTTGGTATCTCTTAAATTCCAAAATAATTACTGCTGGTGAATAGATCGACATAGTGGAGAGAGTAAATTTTAGAAATAAAAATAGTATCTCACTAAAATATCCAAAATGCATGCTTACTAAAGCTCCAATTCCTTTCAAAACTATTTCTACCAAAGCATACATTTTTATTAAAGTGACATACATTCAAGAAAATGGATTCATCATGGTGGAGAATACATCTATATAAGATAAATATTTAATTAGAGTCAATATATTTAAATGGTTTAGATTTTACATAAATAAAGATAGAAGCTTACACAAACATCAAAACTTAATTCTTTATTTCAACAGTAAGAAATACACTAGATTTTAGCTTAAAATTAGACAAAATTATTAAAAAAGAGATTCTCACCATTATTTGTACTAATGGAAAAAATCATTGGATAAAAACTTCTAGTTAAAAGCAAAAGCCACACAACTTAATATTGAAGAATGCATATGACTTGTTTGAGATGTCTCTTGCTTACATATTCAAAAGTTTTACTAAGGCTTGAGTAATTTTATTCTTTTATCTTTATACGTGTGCTTTCTCATTGAACAAGGAACTTTACAAATTGTAATTTTTACTTAGCTCATTTTTTTTTAGAATATATATTTTTATTTTTTTATAAATATGTTTATTTAATAATTAGTGGAATACAAAGAATTCAATTATAAAATTGGTTTGTAGAAAAATAAATTTAAGAAAAAAATGTTAATTAGTATAAGTATGAAATTTTATACTATCATAATTATTGAGATAAAAAATGTGTTAAATATTAAAAAATTAGAAACCTTTTCTTATATAAGACTAAAAATATTTCTCCATATTCATCCAATAATATAATAAAACATCTCAGCATTATTGTCCCTTATCTAACTTCTTTCCAACACTTATATTCTTTTCTATAATCATAGTTGTTTCAGATGTTAAATACCCTAAACTTATATAAAAATGAGAATTCAAACCACTAAGTTTATTTGGGTGTTATAGTTCCAAAGCTTAAGTGGAAAATAAAATAGAGATATTTTTATTGGATATTGTTGTTATGGTCTTAAATCCATACTTGTTCTTTTAAATGAAGGGGTTTTGTAGAATTGGGATTTAACTCTTCAGCTTTATTATTAATACAAATGTAAACTTTGAAAGATTGTAGTCTTGTTTAGTGCTTCATTTATAACTTTAACCATGAAACATAAAAATGAATAAAACTCATTAAAACAATAAAAAAATGATAGTGTACAAAAAGAACATCCATATAATTGCTAGGAAAAATGTAATAAGAAAGGTTTATTTAATAGGGAAAACCACATAACCGCTAGAAAAGATAGAAACAAAAATCTCTAACATAAAACTAGATAACATGGATTGAAACAAAAATAAACACAATCTTGGTCCTTGATTTATTTTATATATGTCAAGTTGCAACAATACAACTTAAATAAATTTCTTGCTTGGATTATGAAAGGAAGGTCCAAAAATGTCTATCTATATAGTTTTTTAATAGACTAAGATTCACTATTATTTTAGCCTTGTGTATGCTTTTATATTTTGGACTTCTATCTACCAAGACAATGCGAGTTATGATGCTATTGGAATTATTCTATCCTTTATTCCTTGATGGATGTCGGTACCCCATTCCAAAGCTCTCATTTTGACATAGGTTGAGAGTGCAATTCACACATAGACAAATACTTTAACATACCAACATAATTTAATTTGTATACTACTATTTTTAACCTAATCCTAAGTCCCTATGAAGTTACAACTTAAACATAAAAAAAGAATCCTCTATCCTTTATGCTTTGTTGGATATGCATATCTTTCTTGAAATCTTCCCTTTTAACAAAAGTTGAGAGTAAATCATCCATTTTAACAAAAGTGGAGAGTAGATGAGAAATATGAAGGAATAAGAGTACAATCTAAGATATCAATTGTTCAAACTAGACAAAATTATATATACAAATATACCACTTAAAATTTCATTAAATAATTTTCTTTTTCTTTAATATTAATATCATTTATCATTTCTTGAAAATGGACTCAAAACTTAATTAAATCGGCACGGATATGGAAACTTCACCAGATAACAATGTGCTGATGAAATTACATGTTTGATACTTATCTTCTCTATTAAGACATTGAATTCCAAATAATTATATTCTTGTGTTTTTTCATATTGTAGGATTCAATAAGTAAAATAGTGTTTGGTAGGCGAATAAAATTAGTTGTAATAATTTTTCCTTCTTTGAATAAAATATAAGATATCACGGAGTCATAAAATAGATTAAATTAGACTCGTGATTTGGACACCAACCCAACTGATGACAAAATCAATACATCCCAATCAAACTATACCTACTTTCTTCAAAACCCTAAATTTCATGGAAATTGTTTTGTTGAATACAACAACATGCACACAACATTCACAGGTGGATTCTTCCTCACAAATTCATTATTTGGGCATGTAAAAGTCTTGTATACTACAATCAATTTGGCAACAAATCACTACAAGATATTCTAGTGTCATGATTTCTTGTTCATCCTTTGTGTAAGTTATTCTAAAAGCATGTACACAAAATTTACGTGTGAAAATTGGTTTCTTCCTTGAAAACTAATGATTTGGGCATATATATCTTATACAAGACTTGTATAATAACCTTATAATCTAATAATGGATCATACAGGGTCAACATAATCATGTAGCTACAACACATAGAATACATTCTCATATGTATATTTTGCCACAACCAAATTAAGATCATGAAGGTCTTGAATAACCACATCATGTGGTGAGAACCCAATTATCTTACCAGTGCCTGAGTGTCAAATTTGATAGACATAAAGGAGGTTTGTCAAAATATCAGGAACAACAAGGACATCCTCTAGACAACCACCATCCAATGAAACAATACTTGAACCCATAACGGAAAGTTGTGTAGAGTCAACAACTGCAATGTGTGAAGTGCCACAGTAGGTAAGTGTAATAACAATCTCCTGAGTGTGTCTCATATGATGAGAAGCATCATAATCTAAGATCCAAGAGGATCCTGAAGGCAATGCTCATGTAGAAAGAGCATGACCTTTCCCTATGGTTGGGGAATGTGACTAAGGTGAGATGAGGTGATGTTGTTGCATGGCCTCCTCTAAAGCCTCTAATCGCTTCCAACACCTGGAAACTAGATGACCTTCCTTGCCACAAAAACTGCAAGGTTAACCTAATTTATTCTTAGTCTTGGAGGAAGACTCGCCAAACTTAGAAGATTCACCCTACTTAGGGTTGGATTGTGGTTTAGAAGTAGACTTAGGTGGTGGCCTAGAGGAATTCTCACTACCTATTGAATCTATCTTTGGCTTCTTCTTCCCTTGAGATGGTTGAGCTACCAATGCTTGGATCTTTGATCCTAGGAGAGAATCCAACTATGTGAGGTGGGACTTCTCTCATGTCAACCGATCATAGAATACCTCAAATATAGGCATGGAAAATCTTGGACCCAAAGCATCCATGGTGGAATAGAAGGTTGAAGAGAATAGCTTAGATAAAATCATGTATATACACTTAGTGTCTCTTTTGGTCTTACCATAACCCTATAACAATGATCACAGCGATTTAAATTTCATCAAGAAATCCTCAATAAATGGAAAAGAATCAGGTGCCAAGGTGGTCAATTTTGCCTCATTCTAAAGTGCCTTGAACTTATTAATGGTGCCAAAAAGATCATGAAACTTAGTCCATAACCTAAGGAGTTGTGAAACCCTCCAGGTGAAAAACAATACTATCTATAACATGTAAACACATCAAACCCATGGCCTCATCCATTATGTTTCTGTGTTGTAGAACCTTAAAGGGAAATGGCAATCGAAGCTGGTTCTCATCCAAACAAGACCATAACCCCTTAGACATGAGTAGTCTAGTCATATGTGTCTTCCAAGTATGATAATTGTGTGGAGTAAGATGGTCACAAAGAAGAGGTATTCTCCATGATATTTATGGTTTTGAAATATGTTTAAAGATAGAGGTTTCTAATTTCTTATGTGAATATACAGAAAGGAAGCAAAAAACACCCCCCACAACACAAAAAACAAAGCCCTGGTACAATTTTGAAAGCTAGAAAGCATGAAAAAATAAAAAATACTTCTAACTATTCTTTGTTTACCTAATAACTTTTCTGATGAAATAAACTATCGATCTAGAAAGAGCATTCAAACGCCTTTCCAATGCCTTTTCATGTGAGAAAAATGAAGTCCATATGCAAAAGATACACCCCCGAAAGTGTAAAAAATAAGGATTGATTCTGACTGGCAATAAATGCAGCAAAATATAAAAATATGAAAAAATAACCTTCACCTCTAGATTGTACTCAAAATGAGCTCTCCAGTGATATTTTGTTTGCGCATTTTGATACTGTATGCTCCCAATATCAAAAAAAAGGCCAAGCAGGTCAAAAAAGTCTTCAAACTGGGGTAGGGTGGCTCTATTGGTGGCAAGCCGACAACAATGGCATGGCAGCTAAGCATCAATGGGGGTGCAGCTATGTGTTGGTGGCCTGGTTGTCAGTGACTGGCTGGTGGCTAGCCACGAGTGGGCTGCTAGTGGTTTTGAAAACCATTGGTGGCTTTGAAAGGTTGTTTTCAATGGGAAATTTGCCTAATCATCAACAAACCAATGATTAGTTTGGGGTCGCTGACGGCTAAGCTTGTCAGTGGCCTCCACACTGCAAAAATTATTTTTAAATTATTTTTTTGCTAGGTCCATATGGTACAACCAATAGGGCCCCAAAAACAAAAAAATTGCCTCACAGGTCACAAAGGTCAAATTGGACAAATTTACAGTCATCTTCTAGGTTCTCAAGCCTTCTGAGTGTAATAGTGAGGTTCATCTGGGCCCAAAATGCTCTGAAATAGCATGCACCCCCTGAGATCTAAAAAATACAAAATCTTAAAACCCTCACAAATCTGATGCCGTGAGTCCAAAATTGATAAACCATAAGTCAATTTTGACTCATTTCAACATTCCGGACACAGTACAGAGGTAAATAACGATTGAAAATGCATAAAAAATTCTCTTTCAAGACAAGATCCCTCAAAAGATGAACAAGAAGCGACATATCTGAAGCTCTGATACCATGTTAAAGTTGTGAAATACAACCTCGCAAAATCAAGTGAACACCTGCATGCAAATAACATGTCACATACATGAAACACAAACAAGGTACTCTAAAAGCCTAGAGCAAAAAAGTGTATGCAATAAAAAATGAATAATTACAAAGGGATCAATCCTTATAAAAGGAGATCAAAACCTAAAAGTAAAAACCCTAGGATGAGCTAATTACTGACTAATAATGAATTAATTATTAATGTGCCTAATTTTAGCTTAAGTAAAAAATAAAGTAAAAGGTGACTTAATTATTAAATAAAGATGATTTAATTAATTAAGTAAATAACCTTATTACTCCAACATAGGGTTCATTGCCTTTTAATGCTTTAATTATCCATTTTATTTCGAAAGTGATGCCATGTTTTTAAATATTTTAAGCCTAGCGCTCCTTCATCTTTATCTAGGTAGCCCCAATCCCATTTAACAACATGCATATTTGTGTTACCCTCCCCTTTAGACCATAGAAACTGTTTGATCTTCCTTTTTATCACTTTTAATAGTTACTTGCAAAGAAGCCACATTAAGGAGTAGTATAAGTTGTATAAGAAAAGAATTTTTTGACAAAATTAAAATCTACCTACCAGAGAATCATAATAAGTATTAATAACAAGTTAATGTATAATGTTATATTATATTATGTAATAAACAATCTAAAAATGTGAATTCAATAAATTCTTTTAAATTGAAAAAATATTTTGAAGGCAATGAGCGGCAAGAAGAGCGACGAGAAGAGGAATTTCAAAATTGGAGGTTTGAGTGGAGGCACAGATGCTAGTGCGAATCTGGCGGCATCAAAGAATGGATCGGTGAATGATGAAGGTCAAAAGGCATCAAACGCAGACATTGAAGGTAAGTCTAACAAAGTAGAAGTTGGTCATGTGGATCCCAATGGAAACTAAAAAATTGGTGCTTCCCTAGGGGGTTTATCAAAAAATCTAGACATGGGTCTAAGGGGCCCATCTACACATGGTTCGTAAAAAACAATCAATAACCTAGGAGCAAATTATCTTAGTGGAAATGAAAGGGTGAAACCCACTTGCAAGGAGAGATCAGGGTTAAATTAAAAATTATGGGTCTCTCACTAATACATTTGGCCTAAAATTCCAATGGAGAAGGTATATTGTTACCAAATTTGACATTTTTTTGAAAAAATGTCCGCATTAGTCGGAATTATGATAATAATTCAACATTTGGTTTCGACGGAAAAGGAATTGGCAATGAAATTTGTGTTTTTTGAGAAAAAGTGCCCGTGATTGTCAAAATTCTGACGACCATGGGCATTACTTAAAAAAAAACAAAAAAAGACCAAGTCATTTGATAAACATTAATCCTGCCTCTTCATCCCGTTGACCTCTACCATCATAAAAAAATTAGGCATTACATGGAGGGAAAAAGTTCTAGATTGGGGTGCCGCCAAGATCCAGTTGAAGAAAAAAGGTAGGGTAATAAACCAATTCATTCACAGAATGTTTTCTTGAAGAAAAATTCGTTATGTTTGTGACAATGTGTTGAATTTGCTTGATGTAGTGATGAAATTGTTTAAATTTTACATAAGAGGTTGCATTTGTCTTGGTTGATGATCAAGTTGTATCCTTCTTATAATGAATTTTACTTCTCATAATTTTTTTTTCCCTATCTCATATTCATTGTCTGGTAGAAAAAGATATAAATAAGATTGAATTGGATGGTTGAGCAAATGAAGTGATTAATTATCCCCTTTATAGGCATAACCTCTTACGGTAGACCCTAATTAAGGAGCGAGCTGACCTAAACCTGGGTGATCAAAAAGGGAAGAGCCACAGATTGTGCTACTCTTCTATTTGACATTCGTTGGAAGTGGCCTAAACGTAGGCTCTAGCTAAGGAGCTTACCTTGGGTATGGATGCTGGTATATATGGTTGTGACAGAAACTCCCTGTTGCAGGACTGTGAGACCACTTTGTAGTGATCGAGTGCCATTTTTTGTCAGTGTTTTGGAAGGGAGGATAGGTGTATCATGATAGGAAGTAGGTATAAAATGGAATCTTAGAGGTATAAGGTTATGAGGTGTGCGTTAGGATAAGATACGAAGGTAAGTGATGAAGGATGTAATGGTGAAAGAGTAAGTTGGGATATGTGGTGTAGGGAACCTAACACTCCAAGCATGTAATTTTTTGTTTCTTTCAAGTTTTTTGTGTTGTATTTATGATGTAATAATGGATCAACCATTTGGAACTCAATATAGCCATCATTGAGTTGTCCATGTTTTGGTTTGAGTCATTTGTGTTCAGGATGTTGTCAGCCTAAGAAGTCAAATGCTAAGGTAGATCATAGGAGTAGTACTCTAGATAATTGTTATCATGTAATAGGGGTCAATTGTGTTTTGTTTAGGTCTTCTAGAGTGTTTGAGAGCCTTCAAGATTCTTGAGATGCATTAGAATGCAAAGTTGCATCTTAGGACTCAAAAGATGTAAAAATTTGTTGAGCAACATTTTTTACAATTTTTGCAAAAGTTGCATTTTTGGTAGATGGCGTTGAAAAGTTGGTTGAACCAACTGAACCAATAGAATAAAAGATAAAATTCACTTCATTTTATGGGTTAGATGATTGAGAATGCAAGAACAAGTTTTTGGTTCTTGAAGCAATCTTCTCTTTCACCGTTTGTGACATTTTTCTCTTGTTTTCATTGCTTGGTATGGTCTAGTACGAACTTAGTTGAAGAATCTCATTGCTAGGAATGAGTGTTCATTAAATTTACTTTCTAGTAAGCTTTATTTGTAGGATTGATAATCTATAGTTACAGAGATTTCATCCATTCTTTGCAACTAGGTGTAAAACCCTTGCAAGTAGGGTTTAATAGAAAAAATGGCTCTAACCTAAGCATTCATTGATGGCACCTATTGAAATCAAGAGGTATTCTAGGTTAGGTTCTTTATGTAGGCTTAGAATTTTTTTTTTTGTTTTGTAGGACCTTGTGGAGGAGAAACAATGAAGCCCTAGGCTCACCGTTGGGAGTTGGTGAGTTAGGACAGAGAAAGAAGGGTTTTTTAAGAGCACATGGGGATTGGTGCAGGAAAAAATGTCACATGGTTGGAAATCCATGAGTATTCCCTTGAAGAATCCCTAATTTGTTTGAGCAGATGATTTGACTGGTGAAGGTTTTTAAAACCATCTTTCCAAGTCACTCGGGGAGGCCTAAACCCTTAAAAATAGTGTAGTATTGGAAACCCTATGTGTATGGATAAAATAGATGCACTTTTCTATTATTGTTTGTAACTCTGAAAAGGGTACTCAAATATATAATTTATTTCTATCCTTGTTTGGGAATTTTGCAAACTAAGTCTCTTAAACCACCAAGGGAGGGCTAATTCAATTAGGCCTATTTTAGCCCGGTAGAGACCAAGAAAGGCTAAGGAACCATGGTGCTGGGTTTTGTGATTCTAAAACGCCTAAAATTCTTCAAAATCACTATGTGAATGCATTTGGAATTCATAGAATGAGTTGGTGGAGCCTTAGGAGTGGTGTGAAGAGTTTGAGGTGGCAACCTCAATAGAAGGAGTGGATTGTCTATGAACAGTGGCTATACCTTGGAGGAAAGCCAAAGTGGTTCAAACCTTGGAGGTATCAATAGAAAAACCCCCTACTAGGTTCCATTAGATGGGCTTGAGTAGTTGAAGGGTGGACTAAGACAAGTCAATCCAGAAAGTGAATTGTATCAAGCTCCAAGACTCTCTGCATCAATATGTTAGGGTTTTGGAAGGTAGGAAAGCGAATGGGGGGACTTAAAATGATATGAAGGATGGAATGGGGTTAGGTAGGTGAAGTAAAAGTAAATGTGTATGAGGTTAAGGTTTAGGATAGGATGTAGGAAAATGAAGGAGGTTAAGAGAGAGGATATGAAAGGTAGATGGAAGGTAATAATGATAGGAAGTGAGGTAAAGGGTATGAGGTGTGGGCTAGAAAATAGGGTGTAGGAAATTAAAGGAAGGGTCATTCATGCCATAGTGCTTCAAGAGAAGAACATTCACATAAGGGACAAGAAGAGTCATATAACTTTGAGAGTTTTCAC
The DNA here is from genome assembly GCF_030272615.1 of Cryptomeria japonica. Taxonomy (NCBI): domain Eukaryota; kingdom Viridiplantae; phylum Streptophyta; class Pinopsida; order Cupressales; family Cupressaceae; genus Cryptomeria; species Cryptomeria japonica. Next base: position 257,643,073 of record NC_081408.1, read on the forward strand.
CTAGATGAGTAGCCTGAGTATGGACCTCAAATCTTACAAGCCTTATAGAATTTTATAGGTGTGATATAGGATAGGTTTTCACCGACAACAGAGACACCTCATGAGGATCCACTTGTAGTAGAGGAGCATATACTTGCATCTTGGGAGATTATTAGGAGTTTTCTTTGAATATGGGAAATACACATAGAGGAGATAGAAGATTCATCAATACACATTACCTAGCCTCATCATGCATAAATACAAGAGGTATAGACTATAGCAAGAACATATCATGAGCCAAAGGATCATATTCGAGAGTTGCTTTATCTCCAATCCTCTATATTTTTAAGATCCACAAACGGGGTTGAGGCTAAGTCTTAGTTACTTAGCTTGGACTTATGCTTTGGGTTGCATCTATCTGTGAGAAACCTAAAGGCATAATTTGCAATGCAATTTTTGAGAGGACTTTCTTCCACCTTGTGGTACTGGGAGGATAAAATGCACCAACTCACATTGGAAACCCTCTGATGGGATACCATTTTGGAGTGCTTCAAAGTGTGTTCTATTTCAAAATATTTTTGACAAAGGTCCATATATGAATTTCACAATTTACATAATGAGGTGTCGTAGTGGCTCAACATAAGATTTAGTTTTTGGAGTTCTTTTAGTTTGTAGATTACATTCAAGACAAGTTACTTGTCAATTATTTCATTAGGGGTGGAAAGCCCAAAAGTTCAACTTTCCTACACATGGCCAATCTAAATGACTTTAGGGTTGCTATGGAAAAGTCTCTTATGGAAAAGGAGGTACATGGGAGGACACAAGAGGCATGAGAGAAGTCTGTAACCTTGATCAAGGGACTAAAGTGTCCATAGGACTCCCCATCCTTCAAACAAGAATTTGGGCTTACTATAGGATTTGAAAGAAAAACCCATTAGTATCAATATTAGGGACAAAGGTCTAGAGCATAGTAGGGGCCATAGGGTAGTCACATGTGACCATCATCGACACAAGGATATTTCAGGTATGAGAGACTCTAGGGCTATCAAGCTAGGCCTTCTATGACTCAACAAACTTTTAGGGGAGAATCTAGTGTTTTTAGTAGTTAGGATCTTCTAATTATGGTGGGGCCTAGCCAACATAGGGTTATATGAGAGGCACATGTTATGTATATGTTAGTATTAGACATAGAGTGCCCAAACGGTTTTAGAGTAGGTGGACACCATCCTAGGATGTCAAAGTAGATAGTTGATATGTGAGTCTTTACCCTCCCAACCACTCAACATATACCACCATGGATCTTTACCCTCCTAAACACCTAAAGGTCAAAGGAAGATTCAGTACTGAAACACTCACTTTTTGTGATAGTCTCAAGAACTTAGGATAGTCACTCCTTTCATGGCTATTCTTCTTCACACAACACTCTCTAACATTAATTATGATGATAGTGTACCTCCTTAAACCTTCCACCAACACTAAACTCAATACCAAACTCTTTCCCAATCTCTCTAATGGACTAACTCAACTCACTATCAAGTTGTGACAGTCAATGCAAGGTTTAGGACAGTAGTTAGGATCTTCTAATTATGGTGGGGCCTAGCCAACATAGGGTTATATGAGAGGCACATGTTATGTATATGTTAGTATCAGATAAAGAGTGTCGACAAGGTTTTAAAGTAGGCGGATGCCATCCTAGGATGTCAAAGTAGATAGTTGATATGTGGGTCTTTACCCTCCCAACCACTCAGCATATACCACCATGGGTCTTTACCCTCCCAACCACCCATAGGTCAAAGGAAGATTCACTGCTGCAATACTCAATTTTTGTGACAGTCTCAAGCACTTAGGACAGTCACTCCGTTCATGGGCATTCTTCTTCACAACACTCTCTAAGATTCATTATGATGATAGTGTACGTCCTTAAACCTTCCACCAATACCAAACTCAATACCAAACTCTTTCCCAATCTTGCTAATGGACTAGAAGTCATGAACAGAGGATCAACCAAACTCTTTCCCAATGTTAACTAATGTAGACTTGTAGCAGACCTTATCAATTTTTTTCTTTTTCGTAAAGATCTTGAAGATGATGCTCACTATTTTATATCATTGACTATGCTCTGAATTTGACTGCATCCTCCATTGTTCACAATAGCCATAGATCATCATCTTCACCCAACAATGACATTTTATCAGATAGACTATCATTATTCATCTTGTATGCTCTCTAAACTTGGGCATTAAGGTTGTCCTATGCATTAGCACATGACTATTTTTTCTTGTTCTTAAGGTTGCATATTTCTCTAAACATGATTAGGCCTTTTCACTATGCTGACTACCACCTTTAATGGACTTCCATCATGAAGACTTATTACTAGTGCCCTCTTTAACTTTCACAAGATGGCTAAAATGTTTTCATAGGTGACTAGATCTATTCATGTGAGTTCTCTTCATAATATTCCTAATTGTCACACTTTGATTGTAAGGATACCACCTTACCTCTTTATGTCTTGACATGATTCTTTGTTCACATAGTTATATTTTTGTCATAAAACCTTGTTGCCTCATACCATTTGGATGATAAAAAAACTTCTACAAGTTCCAATGCCTTTGTCCTTGAACTGTCTTGGACTACATAACTACCAACTTGGCATTGTTCCCATATGCTTGTGGTGAATTTATTTGTTATCCTTGGGCATACTTGCTATGATTTGTATTATTGATCTTTGTTTCTCATTTATATTAAACTTCTTTTGATTGGCTCCACTTTCTCCTAAACCTCAACTGTCACCCTTTGATAATTTCTTTGCCAAAAAGAGATCTCAAAATATATCATTGGACTGTCTTTTGATGTTGTGACTACTCTGAGATTCATGCTTATATTCTTGTGTTCCTAAGAATATCATATTCTCCATTATTGGTTCTTTATACAAACCTATATCTTTTATCATTGGCAATGGTTTGCATGCATTCATAGGAATTGAAGGCCAAGAACAAATCTCTACTCCTCGGTGTCAATGAAATCCATCTAAGCGTGTGTTTTCTTCATCTCTAAAACTTTTCTTTCCACCCTTGTTATCTGTAGCACTTCAGACCTATCCATTAAGCATGAGATTTTAATATCTATGTTTGGCTGCTATAAAACATCTATTTGAATTCTAACATTTTCTGCTCCATCTATTTTTGATCATCTTCCCATTGTTCTACTCACTATCTTCTACGTAATGGCTGATATCTTTGTGGTTTTTGTGACTATTAACCCTTGGGGGTCGTCATCATATCTCTCCAAACATCTTATTTTGGCCCTCCTTATGTAATATTCACAAATTATGATCTCTCCTAAGTAATTGATAAGGATTATATATTTATCAATAAACAATCTAAATTGAATGCAAATACTTTTTCCTTTGCAATGTAAGGTGTTGGCTTTGGGTTGAAATCCTACCTCAATCTCTGATCTTGGTTGAAAACTCTTCTTGACTTGCTCTTTGAATGCTTGTTGAATCTTTGGGACTGCCCTTCATATGCATGATTCTTCTGGTGGTTCAGATTATTGCCATTTTTGTGGCTTCTTTGGTGGTGCAGTAGGCATATAAGGGTTTACATGCAACTTTTTTTTAGTAGTTAAACTCAATTTCACAATGAAGAAGCCCAAATAGGAAGAAAAGTTGAGATGAACACAAAGATACCCTGAATTCCATGTGAAATGATGATGATGATGGATTTTAATAATGTCCACGAGGCCAAAGCAGCCCATGGGACCCACAGACAACACACAACCTATAAAATTGGGGCATTGTGACTTTAAACAACATGTAACCTCTTCTCAAGATCTACTCTTCTTCAGTGAATTTTAATTAGAAAACTCATCATTTTTTTTAGTTTTGTTTCCTAAAAAAGTGTGTTTAAATTATCTATTTTCAAAATGTCTTCATAAATGGCACAAATGCCACTATATGTCCAGCATTTCATGACAAAATGTCACCCTGTCTCTACTGCTCTAGTGTTACAGAATAGGCACATTCTTTTATCCCATTCTTCTTTAGGCACATAAGGGATATAAATGATGGAAGATTGATATTTGTGCGGGGGAAAGAGGTTTAGGATGTGGGTGTTAGAAGGGGTTGGAGTTAGGATATCTTGGGGAATAAAGTGGAGTGGGAGGTATAAGGGGGTAATGAAAGGGTAAAGGGGATGTAGGTTATAATGGGAGTTATAAGGGGCAAGGAAAAAGGGTAAGGGTGTAGGGTGCTAGGTTAGGATAGAGATAGGATATGGGTAGGATATAAGGTATGAGGGGAAGGGAGAAGCTAGGATAGAATAGGGGTAGGGGTAAGGTGGAAAAGAAGTTAGTGGAGGGAGATGAGGGTGTAAGATGTAAGGATAGGTTTAAGTTAAGATGTGAAGGAGGTTAAGGCATGGGATATGAAAGGTGGTTAAAGGATAGAGGATAGGAAGGTAGGTGGCTTAGAAGGTATCGTAAATGGAAGTGTAAAGTGTTAGGGGAGGTGGAAATGGGAGGAAATGGAAATGAGAGTGATTGGGTTTGGGCACCCACTGACAGGATCGAAAGAAGTGGAAGGGATTATGCCTTGGCTAAGCAAAGGGAATGTTAAACCTCACTTCATTTCAAAGAGAAGGACTTGGCCATATCCTGAGCAACTATGAATAAAAGGTTAACAACAAAGACTCAACAACAACCAAGTAAGCTAAGACAACTGATCTAGAAAGCGAAAAAGTGTGTTTTAGTGAAGATTCGGAATAGTGTGTTTTGGTGAAGAAACATGATGTGAGAAGTTTGATGCAGAGGCAAGGGTAGAACTTAGTATTTCATATTAGGACAACAACCACATTGATTAGGAAAGTCAAGTAAGGTCTCTCCAATGTTTAGGATACACAAGGGCAGAATTAGTCATGTAAGTATGCATGAGCATGGGAATGGATAGTTAGTTTCCTTGGGTGGCTGCAAGAATTTGAGTCCCACTTTTGGGCAAAAAGTGGAAGTGTTTTCTCTATTTTTCAAATTTTCTATCGATTGATGTCAAAATTTGATGCACTTAGAGATTGAATCTCAAAAAACTTCAATAATAGAAAATGTAGTGCTCAGAGTCTACTTCTCAAATATGTAATTTATTTTAATACCCACATGCTAGAAATCCCTTTTTAGTAGGCATGTTTAAAAACCAGCTTTTCAAAATACCTGTTTCAGGACCATACCACACATGTGTACGACCACCCTTTTTTGATGCAAATAAATGAATTTTTGCAAATTCTTCTGCGAAATCATACCTAAGACACCAAATATTGATGAGAATATTTTTTCTTATTTTTTTATTGAATATATTTTTTTATTAATTTTTAACTGACACTAAAGTATATTTTCAAAACATTGGGTGTATTACCACCATAATTTGATGAAAATTTCATATTTTTCATTTTATTTTTTAATATTCAAAAGAATTGTATGTAGATTGATGTCATATAATTTATTTTTCTAAAATCCTAAAAATGAAAAATGTTATTAAAGTTTTAGTGAACCTTGGTATTTTAGGTTTAGGTTCAACTTTTGATTAATAAATAATACAAAAATAGTAAAAGTAATCTTATCACTATGAAATTTACATTTCTGAAATCAGGAGGCTAAAAACTCTAATGGGTTTTTGTTTTGTCAAAAAATTCAATTGGAAAGGCCCTCAAAAAATTAGGCCAAGGTAGAAATGTAATGCCATTTTACCTTAGTCATTTTTTTGGAGGTCCAAGCATAGGCTTGGTGGGACCAAGCCTATCCCAAAGCAAAAAACAAAGCTAAGGGTTGTTTCCCGCCTCTAATTTTAACAAACGGGCACCCATTTTGCTTTGTACCGTTGAAAGCGAAACAGGCGCCTGTTATATTCAATAATGGGCGCCCATTTCTGAAAAGATCCTATGGAACATAATCTAGCCCACAAGCACAAATCCCAATGATTGAATTATTTTTCAATCATTGTCTGACAGGTACGATCTGCAAATAGTGTTTTGATTAATCATTCTCTTTGTTTGTCTTATTGTTGATTCGATAAGGGGATCGATTCAAATTCAAATTTTGGTGTAGCCCTGGGATCAAATCAATGCAGGAAGAGGCAAAGGAAGGTTCTGACAATTGAGGAGATTGCAACAAATAGGGAGAAGGAGGCAATGCGTCAACGAGAGAGAAGGTCAAGAATGAGACAAGGAGCTTCAAGTTCCACAATTGTTTTAGAAGAGGAGAAAATCAATGAGATCATAAATGATGACGAAGGAAACACAATAGAACCATTTAATTCAAGTTCATCTTCTAATCCATTATTGGATACATGTATGTCTTCATAGCCCTATGTTTTTTCTCATGAAGAAATTGGTGATTTAGTAGAAGCAAAAGCAGGTTACTTATTAAATGAAATTCTAATTGAAAATCAAACCCCAAATAAAATTAGAACTCAAGTTGAAACTGAAATTGAAATCCAAATTGAAACCCCAAATAAAACTAGATCTCAACTTGAAACTGAAACTGAAACCGAATTTGAAACTCCAAATGAAATTGAAAATCCACCTGCAACTAAAACCAATAATGTGTATGTAGACATGGAAACACCAATTGAAAATGAAACATGCTTGAATGATAATCAAATGAATGAAAATTTTGAAATTAAAAGTGATGTACTGGACAACCTTCTTGGCTTGGTTTCATGGAGATAGATTAGGACACATGCAAGTAGATTGTTTAGACATTTTTTTTATAATAAGAAATTTGGGTTTCAATGTCAATTAATGGTACAACTAATTAAAATGACTAAAATGCGAAAAGTGATGAAGAAGTTAGGCTTTTATGTCAAACCCAAGAAGAAGGATGAGTCTTTAAAACAAGTTGTATCGACTATTGCTAGCGCCTTTGATACAATTGGAAAGAAAAGTCATTCTAAAGATAAAAATGTGGCATGACAAGCAATTACAATAGCTTTAGTAAGCCAAACAACTTCTAATAAAATAATCATGAGTAACATAAGTGGATATCTTAATATTCATCGCAAAACTTTGTCAACAGTTGTAAAAAGAAGAGTTAATTTTTGAAAGTGATCCGGCAAACAAATTGTGGACTTTTAGTGGTAGACTACCAAGGTCTAATATGAAACTTACTGGTGAAGTCAAAAATTTGATCGAAAAATTCTGGCACGATAATACGAGAGTATCACCTAATGTTAGAGATTGTAGCATCCTAAAATTGCGACACTTACAATTTTGACTGCATTTCGGTCTTCACGATGGCGACGCAACACGCAACCTGAATGGAGACCCCGAAACTTGCTCACGACACCAAAAACTGCATTTTTCAAGTACCCTGGCCTGAACCTCCTTGCACCCTGCTGTCCCGGGAGGTGGGACCAGAGCGCCCAGCGCCCTGGTCCCTCAGGACCATGGCGCCCAGTGCCCTGGTCCCTCAGGTCCCTCAGGAACATGGCGCCCAGTGCCCTGGTCCCTCAGGACCATGGCGCCCAGCGCCCTGGTCCCTGGGTCCTATTTTGGGCCCGGTCTCCTAAGGAGATTGCGGGTCTTTTTGTTTGCAATTTGGAAATTACATTTCCTGGTCGACCTAAGGTCGGGAAAATCAGTCTATCAGCGCTAATTGACAAGTATATAAACTACATTTTTCTCTCTCATTTGAACATAACACATACATGACCGAAAAAGCGTGGAAACTATACTCAAGCAATTGATCATTTCAAGTCTCCATTCAAGGCTAAGTGTTGCATTCAAGACAAGGATTCAACCATTGAAGAGGAGATCACTTACTACATGCTACAACATACAACAATACAACAAACAACAACATCTAAACCTTCGCACATAAGGATACAAACATTCTTAGAACAAGGTATTAGTACTTGTTTTACATTACAGTCATTTACATTTACAGCACTTGCTCATTTCTTGGTTAATTCCAAAACCGGGGTTTGACCTAAAGGCAAACCCCTAATCCCTAACCCCCCAATCGTCTTCGCTTTTCTGTGTGTAGGTTGCAGGTATGCGGCTGAGATTGAAGATCTGGAATCCTTGTGCAAAGACGAATAGATCCCCCTTTGTTTCGCAGATTTTTCGAAGGACCGTGGCGCCGGGCGCCATCGTCCTGACAACTTTTGCTCAAATTTACAGGACAGTGCCGTATCGACATTTTACTGCTAATTCCAGGTCTGCAGCTTCATCCTATAATCCGAACTCAGTTTATAAGCGAATCTTTGTCACTTTCTATGCATTCCTAGCTTAATTCCTTTATCAATATTCTTTACAAAAGAGGGTAGCCTTGCTGTCTTGACCCTTGAAATTCATTTAGCATCCAATCTTGCATTATGTGGGATTGGATCTTATGAGTTTCAACCCCTCTTTTGAATGTAAAGTCTCTCCCCTAAGTGAAAACCATCGAATCCTAGCAAACCTCCCTTCTCTCTCCTCGGAGTTGGAAGAGGGGAGAACAACTAGGGTTCGATTGCGATTTTCCGCTTTACAGAGATGTTCTTAAATTTAGAGTTGGGTCAAAAATTCATGATCCACATCCAAAAGGCCTATTGGACATGACTCAAAATAAATTTTATAAAAAAAAATTGGATGATAAGGTGTTGACTATTAGCATTTGTCAAAGGTCTTTTGAAAAGTGTAAACCTTGGTATGTTCGAATTAACAAGGAAAGAGTCACATGTTGTTGCAAATCTCATGTTCAATTTTGCTACCATTATGATGTATTTTGATATATACATGTTACCATGTATAGTAATGGAATGTTACAAGAATGTTGTATAAATATACCACCTAAAACTATAAAGGAGTTTATTTCAAGTTTGTTTTGCAACCCACTAAATGAACAAAATTTTCTTTTCAATGCACATGTTTCTGGTGTATGTGATATATGTGGCAATCTTGCATTGTTGGATGAATGTTTGTATGAAAAGATTTCAAATGATTTTGGACAAAAAATAGTTGATGTTAAAATATTTAAAACTGTTGAGTATCCACTAAAGGATGGAAAGGTTGGAAAACGATGTGATCTAATCACTGAAAAAGTTAGTGTTCATGCATTTATGAATGAATTCAAGAGTAACATCGTACCTAAATATGTTAAACACACTCAAAATGCTAGATGGCTTGATGGTCAATTTCAAATATGTAAGGATGCATTTCCTGTTGGTAGTATACTTTTGGTTGTTGACTTTGTAGAGAACTACACGCTTGCACCACAAGATGAGGTCCAATCATAATACTATAATTTAGTGCAAGTATCGATTTTTGTCCATATTGTTTATAGGCATGCACCAAATAGTACAAAAGAGGATCACAAAATTTTGAGAGAGCACCATTTCTATATGGGTGATAATAAATTACACTCATCTGAGTTTGTCCAGTTTTTCTTCAAGACCTTTTTTCAGAATTTGAGGGAGAGAGAAATTCAGATGACACAATATCTAATATGGTCTGATAATTGCACAAGGCAATTCAAGAATGCTAAAATGTTTTATTAGTTGAGTAAGATTCATAAGAAAACTAATATCGAACACATGTGGAGTTTTTTGAGGTTGGACACAAGATAGGAGAAAATGACGGTGTCGGTGCATGTGTTAAGAGATCCCTTTGCAAAGAGCAACTCAAATTCGAGGAAAAGGCTAAATTTAAAAATGCAAGTGCAATTATGGATTGGTTTAGTGTAAACTTATCCACAGGATCAAGTCAGAACTCTACAATTAGACATTTCTTCTGGCTATTTAAAGAGGAGAATATCCTTCCAAGATATGATTATGATACAATCAATGGGTTAGGTAGATGGAATTCATTTAAGAGTTCTAATTCTAACACTTGGACTATATGGACTAGAGAGCTTGCATGTTTTTGTCAATTTTGTGTTGTAGGTGAATGGGAAGAATGTGAGAATACAGAATGACTCGAAGAATGGCAACACAAATCCTTAACACCTACTGAGATACAATATGAAGATGTTAGAAGAAATGAAGACCCCAATCATGCATTTGCATCAGAAGATTATGATCGTGTTTCAGACCTTATACAACCTGGTAATTTAATTCAATTTATTGTTTATAACTTTTAATTATATATTTTTATGTATTTTCATATAATTTATGATTACATATTTGAATTATAAATTCTAACAAGTTTTATTTCTACATGTACTTAAATTTGTTTTTTAGGACATGTGTATGCTGTTGTTGCACCTGAGGATAATGATGAGCAGGTTGAGTATTGGCTAGCATGTGTAGAACCTAAGAAAAAGTTGATATGTGATCAAGTAGATGATGATGGTTTTCAGTATTCAGTTGGGTCTTTTGTGGTAGTTGGTACATGGCTACACAAATACTTAACAAGAAGGAATGGCTTACTAGCTTATGAAGACTACCAATCAGAAAAGAAGATTATACACTATTCTCATTTGGTGGTGGCAACAAACATCAAATGAGAAAGATACAAAGGTAGACCTACTAATAAGGTATTGTGGACACTTTCAGTAGAAGAGCATGAGGCAATCATAGACGCATTGCAGAAGAGAGAGGATGCAGATGGTAAATTAGGTTGAATCAAATTTATATACATGTAAGTTTGTGTTACTTGTGTGAACTCTTTTATATTTAATCATGATAATTGTTTTTCTTTGTCCCTTTAACATTGTATTTTTCTACATTTGATACAATTTTGGTTTCATAAACAACATTGTATTAGTTATCTTCTTCTTAATGTTATTTTATGCACATTGTAATTGGGTTACAATTGAATTCTATTTTTTTATGATATATTTAGTTTAGCGTAATCTCTTCATAGATTAATTGAAAGTTCAAAGATAGAATTGTCTTAAATATGACAACTCTATATTTATCATTGTATGAAAAATCTATATTTATAGTGTGTTTTTTTATTTTAGTACCATGAAATTCATGCTTTTCATACCACTACTATCCACACTTATAAACCTTCAACACACTAGTAAATTAGTGTGGTCAACTTAAGAGGAAAGTCGATAATATGTTTGTAGCTCTTACTCTATTACACATTTTGCATTCGAGGTTGTTACACACTCCTTGCCCAATGGCTATGTTATAGCTATATAAATGAATTATATTATGGAAAAGGAGGTCACAATGTTCACCTACCATCTTTCAATGATTATTCCATATAGTAGGGCTTCCTTTACTTATTCCAACCCTTCAAAATGTCAAAAGAATCATGCATATCAAAAAGAAATTGAAAAGAAAGAATCTATGTCTACTTCCTTTCAAATCATTGAATAATTTTCTTCAAACCTTCCTAATAATTTGGTTAGCCTTAGTTCCATCAATCTATCAGATTCCTCTATGAGATTAATTTATAATTAATAATCCTTTTATAATTTTCATATCAAATTTATATGCATGTAAGTTTGTGTTACTTGTGTGAACTCTTTTATATTTAATCATGATAATTGTTTTTCTTTGTCCCTTTAACATTGTATTTGTCTACATTTGATACAATTTTGGTTTCATAAACAACATTGTATTAGTTATCTTCTTCTGAATGTTATTTTGTGCACATTGTAATTGTGTTATAATTGAATTCTAATTTTTTATGATATATTTATTTTATCGTAATCACTTCATAGATTAATTGTAAGTTAAAAGATTTTATTATTATTTTAAGAATATGATGTTATTGTAAATTGGGATAATTATTTTATTGAATTATAAATTGTTACACTATAAGATGATCAATCACAATGTTAAAATATAAAGTCATAAATAGATCACATAACAAGTCATAAATAAAAAGTCCTATACACAATCACATAACAATTCCTGATGACATAATAACAATTTTGAAAAAATAATAATAAGGAAATGACATTAAAACAAGTCCAAATAACATAATAACAAAACAATGTATCACATATATAATCACTAGAGTGTGCCAAATCACATAACATGACCTGATATCATAATAGCAAGGAAATGACATAATAAAAAGTCCTTTATATAATCACATAACAACAAGTCCTATATATAATCACATAATAAAAAGTCCCAAGATAACATAACAAGTGTCATCATAAAAAGTCCACAATACAATAACATGACATGATCTAAAATATACAATCTAAGAACTCGCGTGCATCTCATCTACAGTCCTCTTCACTCCACGTGAAGGTGGCTGAGATGAATCATCCTAATGCACGTGGTCCTAAGATACACCATCCTGTGTCTGTGCAGTATCAGTGTCTCCAGCCTCCTGTGCAGTATCAGTGACTCTAGGCTCATGTGCAGTATCAGTGTCTCCACCCTCCTGTACATTATTAAAAGATTTTACATGAGAAGACTATTTAACATGAGAAGAATTTACTTGCATAATTCACTTATAAAGTAATTAAATACTAAAAATTTAAAATAAATTACCATATTATTGTGCTCTACAATGCCCTCACTGGTACATGGAGGTCCACTATCATGAACAAGAAAAGTGGTCGTAGTCAAGTCCTGCAAAAAAAAACATTGTACATCAATTTTGATAATCCCTATAAAAGCCAAGCACACAGTATAAAAATATTAGAAATTATTTTTCTAATCATCACCTCAAATGATAATGTCGATGGTTGCATCTGGCTCAATCCCATAGCGATACCAATACTGGTAGTGGTATCGACTTGAACAACATATATAAAGCATGAATCAAACTTGTATATATACATAAATTATAAAGTATACATATAGACTACAAGATTATCACAGAAAAGAATAAATGTGATGCAGACAAAGTAACTAATGGTCGAAGGCGTACATGTTATGCACCATCAAACAATCCAGAAGCCTACAATTGCAAAAAATAACGAACATGAATCAAAGTTGTACAAAAATTAGTAAGCATATAAACACTTCAAATTAATGGATGAAAAACATACTAGTGGTATATGAGGTTGAGCCTCAGTGGTCCATAGATCATGTGAAGAACTACCCACCTCAATGCTACATGAAGCACCCTACAAAATTGAAAAAACATATCATATGTACATCATTACATTAAAAAATTTATTGTTTATTTTAAATGTACATATCAATACAATGTATCTAGATGAAAGTGCATACTGTAAATGGGGCACCAACATCAATAGGTATTGAGGTAACATGATGTCAGTTCCTCAATGATGTGGTATTATCCATCATCTATTCAGAAAAAATTGACTCATGTTATGATTCATATATGCATATATAGGGAATTTAATATTGCACTATAAATTATATAAATAAATTTGTACCTATATAGGTTGATCATCGTCTGCCCACAAGAGATCAACTTATAAAGAGATGACATCCGCATGTGCAGCATCCTTGGCTTCATCATAACCACCATGGGCAGCATCAACATCATCAAAATCACCATCTCCTCTGGGGGCAGCCTCACTCTATGGACCCATACATACATCCCCACAACTCGTGCAAACATGTGCTAAGCTGGGGGCAGCCCTCACCTCATGCAACTATTGTACCAAATTGCCCGACAAGGCACTCAATGAACCTCGAGCAGAATCCACTGCTCGATGATGGGTAGGTGCTGGAACAACTGGTGATGGAAGAGGAATCAATGGATCATTGCGCACACAGTTTCTAACCTTGTCGCTCAATTTTGCTTCTGGCCTATCCTAGGGCATGCCTCTCCCAACCCCCTGAAATGATCTAATATCAAAGTAATTGGGATTTTTGCGCAATTCAAATTCGGCCCATAATTTCTTCAAAAAATACATTGGGACCTCATGATTGGAGTGTGGTGGATGGTCAAAGACCATCCACCACTGCCCCCAAAATTGGCTAGCAATGCCCAGGTGCCTACACCATCGAATAGAGATCCACGGCTTCTTTAGATCTATCTCTTCACCCATCTTAGGGTTCACAGAATATTTTTTCAAATCCATTTTTGTTATTTTTAATTAATTAACTTGTTTGTATGTGAGGCCATCAGTGTAAAATGCATGCAATCCCTCACACCAACTACAATAGCTATCTAGCTTGCTATCTAATGGCAGCACAGCCTGTATAATGCCTTGCATACTATCTGCAAGGCATAACAACTGAGGAGGTGGATGAGGCTCATGCCTAATACTATGAATATCTCTAATCAAAGCATCAATATCCATCCTAATTGTCTATCTCAACTGATCGGGTGGAGGTGGTGCTAGACCTAATAGCTCATCTATCTCAAACTCATCCATTATGTGAAAATAATATGCATATATATACAAACATGAAAATTTACAATTACAAACTATTTAATTTACATTTCACCTTCCAAAAAAACTTATAATTAAATACAATTTAGCAACTTAAATATAAAAAAAGGAAACTCACATAGATCTATAATATTATTAATAGGTGGGTAATAATAAGCACAATTTAAGAAATATTATCCACTTAAATCAAAGTATAAGAAATATTCTACAAAATAAAACATCATAATGCCCATGCAACCCATGCAACTCAAACAATACTTTTTAACATCTAAAGATGAATTAGTATAATTTCCATCAAAATCATAAAAATAATCATAAGTTAAAGTCATAAGTTATATCTATAAACTTTTCAATACATGTACTACTTTGATGTGTTCTTTTCTAGAATCATTGGATGATTTAGTGATCACAACTAGTAGTACCACACTAAGTTGAAGCTTGAATAAGTAGTAGGTTCTCTACTCTTGGAGGAGTTAAAACCAAAAAAAAATGTATTTTTTTATATTCAATTTTATATTGGTAGCTTCTTGTTCAAAGTCGCAACCCACAAAATGTGATTCCAATATTGATCTATATTTGATTCTTATTTTTATTAAATCTGCCACTAGTGTGATTTATTGTCCTCTTAACTTAAATCAAACTATGTAGATTTAAAGCATCATAACTTTTGATAGAGAGCATATTTTTTCATGCTTCATGTGGCATTGAAAAGGTGGTTCATAAATATTCATAGATCACACAATTATTTTTTAGAATATTCCCTCGTATTTTATATTTTATTTTTTGTGATTTCACATTCTAGTCATTTACTTGGACATCTTGGCACTTGAAAATGACCATCTTACAAAAGATGATTTTTTTTTATATGTTTTATATGTATTGATTTTATTGATCTTTTAAGTTTTTATTTGAGGAGGTATCATAGGTTTCTATATTAATCCTTTTGTGGTAAAATTAGAAAGGGATAGCTATGATTATTTTGTAAAATGGTATCTTGATAAGTTTTAGGTGGTGTTATCATTTTTGTTTTATGTATGGAGTCATACCTAAACTAGAAACACTAGAAATTATATAATCCTGGTGTAACATCATTGACCATGTAGGAGTGATTTGATCTAGTATCAAGATCATGATTCTATGTGTATTGCATTGGATATTGATTTCCCCCACACACTTTGGAATAGACTTTAGGAGATCCATGGAGACCCTCATATCTCTCCATTGCTAGAGTATCCTATTGTAGATTGTTTCATTCCCTTTGTAGATGAAGATCACATACCTTTCGATGGTTATAATTAAGAGGAAATTTATTATATCATAGGTATTGCATGTTTTGACAATTTAGAGGCCTGTCTCATTCTTCAAGTACTAATCCTATCAAGACCTAGTATCCATCTTAAATGTTTTTTATTATTTTAGATTATTATCACCAATTCCATATAAACCCAATTGATTTAGTCTACATGGCATTAATCACCTTCTAAACATGACCACTTGGGATTCATATATTTTGAGTATACTATCCTTGTTTGAGGAGTGTAGAATTACATATGTTAAATATTATTTTGAGGATATTGATATCCTCTTTCATGATTGGGCTAAGTTAGGAAGTATTGAGGATTAATAGTGATAGTTAGAGTATTATCAAATTTAAGAACCCTATTTTTCACACACAAAAAAAAACATATTCATATTCATTATCATTTTTAAGTTCAATTTAAACATAAATTAAACATCTAACTTTTACAAAAAAATCCTATAATTAAATACAACATTTAGAAATATAAATTTAAACATTCAGACTTTTATGCGTGATTAAAATAGAGAGAGAGAGAGAGGGTGAGTAGGTAGTTTGAGATACAACGAGTTAGAGAGAGAATAGATAATTTGAGAGATAGAGAGTAGGTAATGATAGAGAGAGCGTGACATGTGAAAGAAAGAGAGTGGGGTAATGTGTGTGTGTGTGTGAGAGAGAGAGAGAGGGGGTAATGTGTGTGTGTGAGAAAGAGAGGGGATAATGAGAGATTGAGAGAGAGTGTGTGTGTAATGACAGAGATGGTAACGTGTACGTGTGTGTGTGAGAGAGAAGGGGGGTTTATTGTTGATTTTCATCTAGGGTTTATTGTTTGTTAATTTTTTAGGATTTGTTGTTTGTTTATTAACTATGGTTTATCGTTCATTTTTTTCTATTTAGGGTTTAGTGTTCATTTTTCTATTTAAGGTTTATTGTCTATTTTTGTGTCTAATGTTTATTGTTCATTTACGTTTTTGTTTTTTGTTTTTTTCCTACGATTTAAATACTATTCATGTTTTTTGTTTTTTTCCTACTATTTTTACTATTCATATTTTTTGCAATATTTAAAATCTTAACACTATTTTAAACATGAAATAAAATAAAATAAAAGACAATTTTCAAACTTTAAAACATAAAAATTAAAAAATAACAATACATTAACATTTTTTAATGAAAAACAATAAAAATAAATAAAACTAAACACCTGGAAGGAGGTAAAAATGGTCTCAGGGACCAGCTAGGGTGAAAAAAATGAGTACCCGTGCTCCTCAGAAACGTCTACCCATTTTCCAAACAGTGAAAATGATGGAAAATGGTTTTAAAAAACAAAATACATTTCAAAAATGGGCGCCCAATTTGAAAGAAGCGGGTGCTTGTTTAGCTTCGGGCACCTGTTGCTAAATAGGCACCTGTTTCTTAATGGCTCAGGCACACAAAGCTAAACAGGTGCTCAATTTGTACCATTTCTAGCAGGCTCTTTTCCCAACCCACGGACTTCCATGAGATTGGGACCCAACTTTGAGCGTTTACCCCCTTTTAGAATAACTTATGTCTATGACTCTCTATAACTTGGGTCTATGACTAACTTGGGTCTATGACTCTCAATGGGCATATCACCTACTCTAAATCACCACAAAGCCATTAGATATGTTTTGAGATGAAAAAGAAGAGTTAAATGTTTTAAGATATCAATGAGTCATAGAACAGATTAAATTAGAGTCATGGAAATTGTTTTTGTTGACAAAATCAATACATCCCAATCAAACTACAATCAATTTAGCAACAAACCACTACAGGATATTCCAGTCTCATGATTTCTTGTTCATCCTCTGTGTAAGCTATTCTAAAAGCATGTACATAGAATTTACATGTGAAAATTGGTTTCTTCCTTGAAAACTAATGATTTGGGTATATATATATTATACAATACTTGTATAATAACCCTATAATCTAATAATGGATCATACAAGGTCAACATAATCATGTAGCTACAACACATAGAATACATTGTCATATGTATATTTTGCTATGTCTATCATATAATTTAAAAAAAAAAAAAAACAATAGTATGGAGATTAATTTAAAAATGAATAGTGTTAGAAGTTAATACTCTCATTGTAGTGGTCCAGGTCCCTTCACTCAATCGGTAGATATATTCCAAAAATCTCATCATTTGATCTTTACTACTTCACTTCTAAATTCTTCCCCTTGATTCACATTAAAATTGAGTCTTCCTTTCAACCCAAAATATTTGTCTAGGCTGTCAGCTGAGTATTTCTTATAGATCTCCTGACAAATACTTGAGGTTTCTCCATATACATCTCCTCATGTAGGTCTCCATGCAATAAATCACTCTTCACATCCATCTAAAAAGCTAGCCATCCCTAAGAAGCTACTAGAGATAGTACAAAGCGAATGGAATTCATCTTGGCAATGAGAGGAAAGCTCTCAAAGTAATCTATACCCTCAACCTAAGAAAACCCCTTCGCAACAAGATGTTCTTTTTACTTATCTATTGAACCATCTGTAGCAAACTTGGTACACTACACCCACTTGCACAAAACCAACTTTCTTCCCTTAGGAAGAGGACAAAGATCCTAAGTATTATTCTTCATCAAAGAAGAATACTCCTCCTCCATAGCCCTATCCCACTCAAGGTAGAATGTCACCTCTGAAAACCTCTAAAGGTTATCTAAAATGGCATGAATTAAGAGACTAGCACTTGAAGTGTGTGCTCATGTACGACAACATTCTAAAGGGTAGTCTGCCATAGATCCAGCTGCCTCTACAGTAAAGCGGGTTCACTTGGGTAAATGTGGTGGGGATGGGAAATCAACTTTTGCATCATCCTCAAGAGATAAAAAATCCTTAAGAGATGAAGTGGGAGGAGTAGTTAGTGAGGGAGAAGCTAGTGATGGAGAATCCAAAGAAGCAAAGCGCTCATCAAACTAGACATCCCATTGAAACAAGACCTCTCTAGAACTAGGATCAAACAACCTCTATACATTAACATCCTCATAGTAACCAATAAATATGAGTGGTCATCTCTTCCTCTCCATGGCTTTCCGCTAAGCATCAGGAATAAATTCCCAAGCCTTAGTGCCAAATACTCGGAATGTAGAAATATTAGGCTTGACATGGTTCCAAGCCTCCTCAAGAGTCATATGTTGTAATACCTTATGAGGCATCCAATTATGAATATAAGGTGCATGATTGACTACCTCAACCCAGAAAGAAGAATCCATAGACCATGACTCTATCATATAATTCATCATTTTCTATAAAGGCATGTTCTTTCTCTTAGCGACACCATTCTACAAAGGGGTGTAAGGTACTGTAAACTGATGTTGTAAACCATGATCAATGTAAAATTTTGTTAAAGCCTGATTCACATACTCCCTCCTATTATCTATACATATCCACTTGATAGAAAGTCCACACTTTTTCTCCACAAATATTTTAAAGATCTGAAATGAATCAAAGACATCAGAGTTGTACTTAAGAAAGTACACCATGTACATCTAGAGAAGTCATCAATAAATGTGAGTACATATCTAGCCCATAAAAAAGGAGTTTAAAATGGCATAAGGTCATCATGTACAAACTCCAAGGGTGCCATAGCACATGTTCTCTACCCATAGGAATGGAATCCCAGTGATTTTTGCCAAGTACACAACCTCGACAAACACCATGAGTAAAGGAAATTTGTGGGAACCCAATCACTAATTCTTGTGTACTCATCTATTTTAAATATCTGTAATTAAAATTACCAAAATGCTCATGCTAAATTTTACTCATTATGTTTGTATGTTCTATAAGAGATGAAGTTGTACCAGCTATCATATACAATCCATCAAATCTATATAACTAGGATGCAGGATCAACACTTCTTGTAGCCACAACCAAATTAGGATAATGAAGGTCTTGAGTAACCACATCATGTGGTGAGAACTCAATTATCTTACCAATGCCCGAGTGGCAAATTTGATAGACAAAAATTAGGTTTGTCGACATATCGGGAACAACAAGGACATCCTAAAGACAACCACCATCCAATGAAACAATACCTGAACCCATAATGGAAAGTTATGTAGAGTTAGCGACTACAATCTGTGAAATGCCACAATAGGTAAGTGCAATGAAAATCTACTAAGTGTGTATCATATGATGAGAAGCATCATAATCTAGGATCCAAGAGGATCTTGAAGGCAATGCTCATGTAGAAAGAGCATGACCTTTCCCTGTGGCTGGGAATGTGACTAAGGTGAGATGATGCGATGCTGCTACATGGCCTCCTCTAAAGCCTCTAATTGCTTCCAACACCTAGAAACTAGATGACCTTCCTTGCAACAAAAACTGCAAGGTTCACCTAATTTATTCTTAGTCATGGAGGAAGACTCACCAAACTTAGATGTTTACCCTACTTAGGGTTGGATTGTGGTTTAGAAGTAGACTTAGGTTGTGGCCTAGAGGAACTCTCACTACTAGTTGAATCTATCTTTGGCTTCTTCTTCCCTTGAGATGGTTGAGCTATCAACGCTTGGGTCTTTGATGCTAGGAGAGAATCCAACTATGTGAAGTAGAAATTCTCTCGTGTCAACCGATCATAAAATACCTCAAATATAGGCATGGAAAATCTTGGACCCAAAGCATCCATGGTGGAATAGAAGGTAAAAGAGAATATATGAAATGAGCCTCAATGCTTAGATAGAATCATGTATATACACTTAGTATCTATTTTGGTCTTACCACAACCCTATAATAATGATCTCAGTGATTTAAATTTCATCAAGAAATCATCAATAGATGGAAAAGAATTAGGTGCCAAGGTGGTCAATTTTGCCTCAATTTGAAGTACCTTGAACTCATTAATGGTGCCAAAAAGATCATGAAACTTAGTCCATAACCTGAGGAGTTGTGAAACCCTCTAGGTGAAAAATAATACAATCTATAACATGTAAAGACATCAAACCCATGGCCTCATCCATTATATTTCTATGTTGTAGAACCTTAAAGGGACATGGCAATAGAAGTTGGTTCTCATCCAAACAGGAACATAACCCCTTAGACATGAGAAGTCTAGTCATATGTGTCTTCCAAGTATGATAATTGTGTGGAGTTAGATGGTCACAAAGAAGAGGTATCCCTCCATGATATTTATGGTTTTGAAATGTGTTTAACGATAGAGGTTTCTAATTTATTATGTGAATATACAGAAAGGAAGAAAAAAAAACCCCCCACAACACAAAAAACAAAGCCCTAGTACAATTTTGAAAGCTAGAAAGCGTGAAAAACAAAAAATACTTCTAACTATTCTCTATGTACCTAATAACTTTTCTAATGAAATAAACTATCGATCTAGAAAGAGCGTTCAAACACCTTTCCAATGCCTATTCATGTGAGAAAAATGAAGTCCATATGCAAAAGATATGCCCCTGAAAGTGTAAAAAATAAGTGTTGACTTTGACTAGCAATAAATATAGCATAATAGAAAAATATGGAAAAATAACCTCCACCTTTAGATTATGCTCAAAATGAGCTCTCCAGTGATATTTTGTCTGCGCATTTTGATACCGTATGCTCCTGATATCACAAAAAAAGGCCAAGTAGCTAAAAAAAGGCTTCAAACTGGGATGGGGTGGCTCTATTGGTGTCTAGTCAACAACAGTGGTGTGGCGACTAAGCATTGAAGGGGCTGCGGCTATGTGCTGGTGGCTCGGTTGTTAGCGGCTGGCTGGTGGCTAGCCACGAGTGGGCTGCCAGTGGTTTTAAAAACCACTGGTGGCTTTGAAATGTTGTTGTTGATGGGAAATTTTTGTAATCATTAACAAACCACTAATTAGTTTGGGGTTGCTACCAGCTAAGCTTGTGAGAGGCCTGCACACTGCAAAAATTATTTTTAATTTTTTTTTTCTAGGTCCATATGATACAGCGTATAGGGCCCAAAAAACAAAAAAATTGCCTCAAAGGTCACAAAGGTCAAATTGGACAAATTTATAGTCATCTTCTATTTTCTTGAGCCTTCTGAGTGTAATCATGAGGTTCATCTGGGCCCAAAATGCTTTGAAATAGTAGTCACCCCCAAAGATCTAAAAAATACGAAATCTTAAAACCCTCAAAAAACTGACGCCGTGAGTCCAAAATTGATAAACCATAAGTCAATTTTAACTAATTTGAGCATTTTGGACATAGTGGAGAGGTAAATAACGATTGAAAATGCACAAAAACTTCTCTTTCAAGATAAGATCCCTCAAAAGATGAACAAGAAGTGACATATCTGAAGCTCTGATACCACGTTAAAGTTGTGAAATAAAACCTCCCAAAATCCAATGAACACCTACATGCAAATAACTTGTTAGGTACATGAAACACAAACAAGGTGCTCTGAAAGCCTGAAGCAAAAAAGTATATGTAATAAAAAATGAATAATTACAAGGGGATCAATCCTTATAAAAGGAGATCAAAACCTAAAAGTAAAAACCCTAGGATGATCTAATTAATGATTAATAATAAATTAATTATTAATGTGCCTAATTTTAGCTTAAGTGAAAATAAAGTAAAAGGTGACTTAATTATTAAATCGAGATGATTTAATTAATTAAATAGATAAACTTATTACTCCAACATAGGGTTTATTGCCTTTTAATGCTTTGATTATCCATTTTATTTCCAAAGTGATGCCATATTTTTAAAATATTTTAAGCCTAGCGCTCCTTCATCTTTATCTAGGTAGCGCCAATCCCATTTAACAACATGCATATTTGTGTTACCCTCCCTTTTAGACCATAGAAACTATTTGATCTTCCTTATGATCACTTTTAATAGTTACTTGCAAAGAAGCCACATTAAGGAGTAGTATAAGTTGTATAAGAAAATAATTTTTTGATAAAATTAAAATTTGCCTACCAGAGAATCATAATAAGTATTAATAAAAGTTAATGTATAATTTTATATTATATTATGTAATAAACAATATAAAAATGTAATTTAATAAATTCTTTTAAATCAAAAAAATATTTTAAAGGCGATGAGAGGCAAGAAGAGCGACGAGAAGAGGAATTTCAAAATTGGAGGTTTGAATGGAGGCACAGATGCTGGTGCGAATCTGGAGGCTTCAAAGGATGGATCGGTGAATGATGAAGGTCAAAAGGCATCAAACATAGACATTGAAGGTAAGTCTGACAAGGTAGAATTTGGTCATGTGGATCCCGGTGGAAACTAAAAGATTGGTGCTTCCCTAGGGGGTTTATCAAAAAATCTAGACATGAGTCTAAGGGGCCCATCTACACAAGGTTGGTAAAAAACAATCAATAACCTAGGAACAAACTATCTTGGTGGAAATGAAAGGGTGAAACCCACTTGCAAGGATAGATCAGGGTTAAATAAAAAATTATGGGTCTCTCACTAATACATTTTGCCTAAAATTTGGATGGAGAAGGTATATTATGACCAAATTTGATTTTTTTTTAAATGCCTGCATTCCTCAGAATTTCGATAATAATCAAACATTTGGTTTTGACGGAGAAGGAATTGGCAATGAAATTTGTGTTTTTTGAGAAAAAGTGCTCGCATTCATCGAAATTCTGATGACTATGGGCATTACTTAAAAAAAACAAAAAAAGACCAAGTAATTTGATAAACATTAATCCCACCTCTTCATCTCGTCGGCCTCTACCATCACAAAAAAATTGGGCATTACAAGGAGGAAAACAATTCTAGATTGGGGTGTTGCCAAGATCTGGTTGAAGAAAAAAGGTAGGGTAATCAACGAATTCATTCACAAGATTTGTTCTTGAATAAAAATTTGTTATGTTTGTGACAATGTGTCGAATTTTCTTGATATAGTGATGAAATTGTTTGAATTTTACATAGGAGGTTGCATTTGTCTTGGTTGATGACCAAGTTTTATCCTTCTTATAATGAATTTTACTACTCATAAATATTTTTCCCCTAGCTCATATTCATTGTCTGGTAGAAAAATAGATAAATAAGATTGAATTGGATGGTTGATCAAATGAAATGATCAATTATCCTCTTTATAGGCATAACCTCTTAGGGCAGACCCTAATTAAGGAGCGGGATGACCTAAACCTACGTGATCAAATAGGGAAGAACCATAGATTGTGCCACTCTTGTATCCGACATCTACTGAAAGTGGCCTGAATGTAGGCTCTAGTTGAGGATCTTACCTTGGGTATGGATGTTGGTATATATAGTTGTGATAGAAACTCCCTACTACAGGACCGTAAGACCACTATGTAGTGATCGAGTGCCATTTTTTGTCAGTGTTTTGGAAGGGAGGATAAGTGTACTATGATAGGAAGGTGGTATAAAATGGAAGTTGAGAGGTATAAGGTTATGAGGTGAGGGTTAGGATAAGATAGGGTGGTAAGTGATGAAGGTTGTAATGGTGAAAGAGTAAGGATATGTGGTGCAGGGAACCTAACACTCCAAGCATGCATTTTTTTGTTTCTTTCAAGTTTTGTGTGTTGTATTTATGATGTAATAATGGACCCACCATTTGGGACTCAGTAGAGCCATGGTTGAGTTGTCCAAGTTTTGGTTTGATTCATTTGTGTTCAGGATGTTGTCAGCATAAGAAGTGAAATGCTAAGGTAGATCACAAGAGTAGTACTCCAGATAATTGTTATCATGTAATAGGGGTCAATTGTGTTGTGTTTAGGTCTTCTATAGTGTTTGAGGACCTTCAAGAGTCTTGAAATGCATTAGAATGCAAAGTTGCATCTTAGGAGTCAAAAGATGTAAAAAGTTGTTGAGCAACATTTTGCAAATTTTTGGAAAAGTTGCATTTTTGGTAGATGGTGTTGAAAAGTTGGTTGAACCAACTGAACCAATAGAATAAAAGACAAAATTCACTTCATTGTACGAGTTGGACAATTTAGAATGCAAGAACAAGTTTTTGATTCTTGAAGCAATCTTGTCTTTCGCCATTTGTGACATTTTTCTCTTGTTTTCATTGCTTGGTATGGTCCAATACAGACTTAGTTGAAGAATATCATTCCTAGGCATAAGTGTTCATTGAATTTACTTTCTATTAAGCTTTATTTTTAGGATTGATAATCTATAGTTGCAGAGATTTCATTCATTCTTTGCAACTAGGTGTAAAACCCTTGCAAGGGTTTAAAAGAAAAAAAGGCTCTAACCTAAGCATTCATTGATGAAACCTATTGAAATCAAGAGGAATGCTAGGTTAGGTTCTGTATGTAGGCTTAGAATAGGTTTTTTTTTTTTGTAGGACCTTGTGGAGAAGAAACAATAAAGCCCTAGGCTCACTGCTGTGAGTAGGTGAGTTGGGACGGAAAAAAGGGTGTTTTAAGAGCACATGGGTATTGGTGCAGGAAAAAACATCACATGGTTGGAAATCCCTAAGTATTCCCTTGAATAATAACTAATTTTTTTGAGCAGATGATTTGATTGGTGAAGGTTTTTAAAACCATCTCTCCAAGTCACCCGGGAAGGCCTAAACCCTTAAAAATAGTGCAGTATTGGAAACCTTATGTGTATGGATAACCCAGGTGCACTTTTCTAGTATTGTCTGTAATGCCAAAAAGGGTACTCAAATATATAATTTATTTCTATCCTTGTTTGGTAATTTTTCAAACTAAATTCCTTAAACCGCCAAGGGAGGGCTAATTCAATTAGGCCTATTTGAGCCTGGTAGAGACCAAGAAAGGATAAGGAACCATGATGATGGGTTTGGTGATGATAAAAACCCTTAAATGATTCAAAAAAACTATGTGAATGCATTTTGAATTCATATAATGAGATGGTATGTTAAGATCCTTGTAAGATTTGGTGGAGCCTTAGGAGTGATATGAAGAGATTGAGGTGGCAACCTTGATAGAAAGACTAGATTATATATGAATAATGGCTATACCTTGGAGGAAAGACAAATTTTTTAAGACCTTGGAGGTATCAATAGAAAAACCCCCTACTACGTGCCATTGGATGGGCTTGAGTAGTTGAAGGGTGGAGTAAGACAAGTCAATCCAAAAGGTGAATTGTATCAAGCTCCAAGACTCTCTACATCAATATGTTAGGGCTTTGGAAGGTAGGAAAGTGAATGGGGGGAGATAAAAGGATGTGAAGGATGGAATGATTTTAGGTAGGTGAACTAAAAGTAAATGTGTATTAGGTTAAATTTTGGGATAGGATGTAGGAAAGTGAAGGAGGTTAAGAGAGAGGATATGAAAGGTAGATGGAAGGTAATAATGATAGGAAGTAAGGTAAAGGTTATGAGGTGTGGGTTAGAAAAAAGGGTGTAGGAAATGGAAGGAAGGTTCATCCATGTTGTAGTGCTTCAAGAGGAGCACATTCACATGAGGGACAAGAAGAGTTATATCACTTTGAGAGTTTTCACCAAGATGAGTAACCTAAGTATGGACCTCAAATCTTACAAGCCTTATAGAATTTGATAGGTTTGATATAGGATAGGTTTTCACCCACAACAGAGACACCTCATGAGGATCCACTTGTAGTAGAGGAGCATATACTTGCATCTTGGGAGCTTATTAGGAGTTCACCTTGAATTTGGGAAATACACATAGAGAAGATAGAAGATTGATCAATACACATTACCTAGCCTCATCATGCATAAATACAAGAGGTATAGACTATAAAAAGAACATATCATGAGCCAAAGAATCATATTTGAGAGTTACTTCATCTCCAATCCTCTACATTTTCAAGATCCACAAATGGGGTTGAGGCTAAGTCTTGGTTACTTGTCTTGGACTTATTCTTTGGGTTGCATCTATATTTGAGCAACCTAAAGGCATAATTTGCAATGCAATTTTTGAGAGGACTTTCTTCCACCTTTTGGTACTAGAAGGATAAAATTCACCAACTCACATTGTAAACCCTCTGATGGGATACCATTTTGGAGTTCTTCAAAGTGTGTTCTATTTCAAAATATTTTTGACAGAGATGCATAGATGAGTTTCACAATTTACATAATGAGGCTTCGTAGTGGCTCAACATGAGAGTTAGCTTTTGGAGTTCTTATAGTTTGTAGATTACATTCAAGACAAGTTACTCATCAATTAATTCATTAGCAATGGAAAGCCCAAAATTTTAGGTTTCCTACACATGGTCAATCCAAATGACTTTAGGGTTACTATGGAAAAGTATCTTATGAAAAAGGAGGTACATGGGAGGACACAAGATGCATGAGAGAATTTTGCAACCTTGATCAAGGGACTAAACTATCCATAGGCCTCCCCATCCTTCAAAGGAGAATTTAGACTTACTACAGGATTTCAAAGAAAACCCAACAGTATCAATATTAGGGACAAAGGTCTAGAGCATAGTAGGGGCCATAGGGTAGTCACATGTCACCATCATCGACACAAGGATATTTTAGGTATGCGAGACTCTATGGCTATCAAGTTAGGCCTTCTATGACTCAACAACCTTTTAGGGGAGAATCTAGTGTTTTTAGTAGTTAGGCCTAGCCAACATAGGGTTATATGAGAGGCACATGTTATGTATATGTTATTATTAGACATAGAGTGCCCAAAAGGTTTTAGAGTAGGTGGACACCATCCTAGGATGTCAAAGTAGATAGTTGGTATGTGAGTCTTTACCCTCCCAACCACTCAACATATACCACCATGGGTCTTTACCCTCCCAAACACCTAAAGGTCAAAGGAAGATTCAGTGCTGCAACACTCACTTTTTTTGATAGTCTCAAGCACTTAAGTCAGCCACTCCTTTCATGGCCATTCTTCTTCACACAACACTCTCTAACATTAATTATGATGATAGTGTACCTCCTTAAACCTTCCACCAACACTAAACTTAATACCAAACTCTTTCCCAATCTCGCTAATGGATTAACTCAACTCACTATCAAATTGTGATAGTCAATGCAAGGTTTAGGATAGTAGTTAGGATATATCTAATTATGGTGGGGCCTAGCTAACATAGGGTTATATGAGAGGCACATGTTATGTATATGTTAGTATCAGATAGAGAGTGCCCACAAGATTTTAGAGTAGGTGGACGCCATCCTAGGATGTCAAAGTATATAGTTGATATCTAGGTCTTTACCCTCCCAACCACTCAGCATACACCACCATGGGTCTTTACCCTCCCAACCACCCTTCGGTCAAAGAAATATTCACTGCAGCAACACTCACTTCTTGTGACAGTCTCAAGCACTTAGGACAGTCACTCCTTTCATGGCCATTCTTCTTCACAACACTCTCTAACACTAATTATGATGATAGTGTACCTCCTTAAACCTTCCACCAACACCAAACTAAATACCAAACTCTTTCCCAATCTTTCTAATGGACTAGAAGGCTTGAACGGAGGATCAACCAAACTCTTTCCCAATCTTGACTAATCTAAACTTGTAGCAAACTTTCTTAATTTTTTTCTTTTTCGTAAAGATCTTGAAGAGGATGCTCACTATTTTATATCATTGACTATGCTCTAAATTTGACTACATCCTACATTGTTCACAATAGCCATAGATCGTCATCTTCACCCAACAATGAGATTTTATCAAATAGACAATCATTATTCATCTTGTATGCTCTCTAAACTTGGGCAATAAGGTTGTCCTATGAATTATCACATGACTATTTTTTCTTGTTCTTAAGGTTGCCTATTGCTCTAAACATATTAGTCTTTTTCACTATGATGACTACCACCTTTAATGGACTTCCATCATGAAGACTTATTAGTATTTCCCTCTTTGACTGTCAAAAGATGACTAAAATTTTTGCATAGGTGACTAGATCTATTCATGTGAGTTCTCTTCATAATATTGGTAATTGTCATACTTTGATCGTAAGGATACCACCTTACCTCTTTATGTCTTGACATGATTCTTTGTTCACACAGTTATATTTTTGTCATAAAACATTGTTTCCTCATACCATTTGGATGATAAAGAACTTCTCCAAGTTCCAATGCCTTTGTCCTTGAACTATCTTGGACTACATAACTACCAACTTGGAATTGTTCCCATATGCTTGTGGTGAATTTATTTGTTATCCTTGAACATACTTGCAATGATTTTTATTATTGATCTTTGTTTATCATTTATATTAAACTTCTTTTTATTGGCTCCACTTTCTCTTAAACCTCAACTGTCACACTTTGATAATTTCTTTGCCAAAAAGAGAGCTCAAAATCTATCATTGGACTGTCTTTTGATGTTGTGACTACTCTGAGATTCATGCTTATATTCTTGTGTTCCTAAGAATGTCATATTCTCCATTATTGGTTCTTTATACAAACCTATATCTTTTATCATTGGCAATGGTTTGCATGCATTCATAGGAATTCAAGGCCAAGAAAAAATCTCTACTCCTTGGTGTCAATGAAATCCATCTAAGCATGTGTTTTCTTCATCTCTAAAACTTTTCTTTCAACCATTGTTGTCTATAGCACTTCAGACCTATAAATTAGGCATGAGATTTTAATCTCTATGTTTGGCTGCTATAAAACATCTATTTGGATTCTAATATTTGCTACTCCATCTATTTTTTATTGTCTTCCCATTGTTCTACTCACTGTCTTCTACCTAATGGCTGACGTCTATGTGGTTTCTATGACTATTAACCCTTGCGGTTTGTCATCACATCTATTTGAATTGTAACATTTGCTACTCCATCTATTTTTTATCATCTTCCCATTGTTCTAATCATTGTCTTCTACCTAATGGCTGACATCTTTGTGGTTTCTATGACTATTAACCCTTGGGGGTTATCATCATATCTCTCCAAACATCTTATTTCGGCCCTGCTTATGTAATATTCACAAATTAAGATCTCTCCTAAGTAATTGATAATGATTATATATTTATCAATAAACAATCTAAATTGAATGCAAATACTTTTTCCTTTTCAATGTAAGGTGTTGGCTTTGGGTTGGAATCCTACCTTAATCTCTAATCTTGGTTGAAAACTCTTCTTGACTTGCTCTTTGAATGCTTGTTGAATCTTTGGGACTGCCCTTCATATGCATGATTCTTCCCATGGTTCAGATTATTGTCATTTTTGTGGCTTCTTTGGTGGTGCAGTAGGTGTATAAGGGTTTACACGCAACTATTTTTTAGTAGTTAAACTCATTTTCACAATGAAGGAGCCAAAACAATAAGAAAAGTTGACATGAACACAAAGATACCCTGAATGTTGCATGAAATAATGATGATGATGGATTTTAATAATGTCCATGAGGCCAAAGAATCCCATGGGACCCACAAACAACACATGGCCTATAAAATTGGGGCATGATGACTTTAAACAACATGTAACCTCTTCTCAAAATCTGTTCTTCTTCAGTGAATTTTAATTAGCAAACTTATCATTTTTTTGAGTTTTGTTTCCTAAAAAAGCATGTTTAAATTATCTATTTTCAAAATATCTTCGTAAATGGCACAAATGTCACTATATGTTGAGCATTTCATGACAAAATGTCTCTTCATCTCTACTACTCTAGTGTTATAGAATAGGCACATTCTTTTATCCCATTCTTCTTTAGGCACATAAGGATATATATTATGGAAGAAGGATATTCATGCGGGGGAAAGAGGTTTAGGATTTAGGCAGTAGAAGGGGTTGGAGTTAGGATATGTTGGGGAATAAAGTGGAGTGGGAGGTATAAGGGGGTAATGAAAGGGTAAAGGGGATGTAGGTTATAATGGGAGTTATAAGGGGCAAGGAAAAAGGGTAAGGGGGTAGGATGGTAGGTTATGATAGGCATAGGATATGGGTAGGATATAAGGTATTAGGGGAAGGGAGAAGCTAGGATAGAATAGGGTTAGGGGTAAGGTAGAAAGGAAGTTATGATGAATACTAAGAGGGGGGGGGGGTGAATTAGTATGCCAAAAATCTTTGCACTAAAGCACTTACACAGTCTAAAGATAAATCGGTAAAGCAGTCTAACAATCAAACCGATTATCACACATACAAACCAAAATGTGAATAAAACATTCACCCACAAAAGCAATACAACCATAACACAAGATATTTGACATGGAAACCCAACTGGGAAAAACCACGGTGAGATGGAACTCACAAGTCACTATCTGCAGAATAGAAACCAGACCGGTTAAGGTCGAACTAGTTAAGATCTTACAATGTTCTTCACTAGAATAGATCCTGTTAGGAATCTCAATCTCTGTTAGGAGATAAGTCCGATTAAAGACTACCTTGTTAGAGGATTTTAGATTCACATGTGTGAACCACCTTGTTAGAGGATTTTACAAAGGCTTTGAGGCCTACCTGGTTAAGGGCTACAGACTTGTCAAAGATGTGAGTAATCAACAAGTGTTTGATCTATCTACTAGCACAAATTACTTGGTTAGATCCAGTATTGCTCACAGCTAATGCCTTCCAGCATTAGTTTAGTCTCCTCTATCTTTCTCTTAGTTACAACTTGATCTTCTCTGATAAGATCGCTCTCCACTTCCACCTTAAACCCTAGCTCAACATAAACCCTATTTGCAACTTCTTCAACAACATAAAAACCCTAGACATGATGTCCTTTTAAAGGAATCTGATTTCATGTCGGTCCAATAGGATTACATTACAATTTCCTAGGTTCAGTGAATCTAGACATACTCAGTAACACAACACAAGAATCATCATCAATGTGTCAGCACCATCAAACAATCGGTGGATTGGTAACTCATCACAAAATGCCGGTTGGTAACTCATCACAGAGTATTACCGGTTCATACAAAATGTCGGTTGCCGGTTTGACAAAAATGAAGACTGGTAAGAATGTGTTGTGCCGCTTTGCTTCCTCGTACTACTTGTGATCTGCGAACCGCTTGGGGTCAACATGCCGCTTCAGACCGGGAAACACATTCTGCAAAATCACCACTAGTCTAAAGACTAGAATACAACATAGCAGTTGGAACAAATACTGGTTGAGTATGAGCTCATACATATAAAGGGGATCTCAATACAAGTGTGTGTCCATCAATGACAATCACAACATAAACATCAAAAATGCCAACAAGTTAGTGGAGGGAGGTGAGGGTGTAAGATGTAAGGGTAGGTTTAAGCTAAGATGTGAAGGAGGTCAAGGCATGGGGTTTGAAAGGTGGTTAAAGGATAGAGGATAGGAAGGTAGGTGAGTTAGAAGGTATGGTAAATGGAAGTGAAGAGTGTTAGGGGAGGTGGAAATGGGAGGAAATAGAAATGGGAGTGATTGGGTTTGGGTGCCCACTGATAGGATCGACAAAAGTGGAAGGGATTATACCTTGGCTTGGCAAAGGGAATGTTAAACCTCACTTCATTTCAAAGAGAAAGACTTGTTCAGCTCCTGAGCAACTATGAACAAAAGTTTAATAGCAAAGACTCGACAACAACCAACTAAGCTAGGACAACTAACCTAGAAAGCAAAAAAGTGTGTTTTGGTGAAGATTCTGAATAGTGTGTTTTGGTGAAGAAACATGATGTTAGAAGTTTGATTCAAAGTCAAGGATAGAACTCTATATTTCATATTAGGATAGAAACCACATTGATTAGGCAAGTCAAATAAGGTCTCTCCAATGTTTAGGATACACAAGGGCAGCATTAGTCATGTAAGTATGCATGAGCATGGGAATGGATAGTTAATTTCCTTTTAGAATAACTTGTGTCTATGACTCTCTATAGCTTCATTCTATGACTAACTTGGGTCTATGACTCTCAATGGGCATATCACCTACTCTATATCACCACAAAGCCATTAGATATGTTTTGAAATGAAAAAGAAGAGTTAAATGGTTTTTGTTCAATTTGCATAATTTCTATTTTCAAGTAATTCAATTTGGTATATTATATTGAAACGTGATTTCATAACTAACATTTCAACTTCTATATAAGTAGTTCTATAGCCCGATTTTTTGCCCATGAAGAAAGACCATAACAGACAATATCAGTGAACAACAAAATAAGGAGACAATTGCTAGATTGTGGACTAACTTGAAAAGAAAAAGTGATGGAAAATGTTATTGTCCCTACAAAATTTGTAAGGGGTTAATGACTAGAATAATTCTTATCAAAACAACTAAGAAACATTGTAAGCTGCATGGTCACATTGAAGGTGGACATGATTATCATCCATTGGTAAATTTTTCATTATATCATTTTAACAATTTATATACAGAAGATGATGAGATCATGATCATGGTTTATTTATGTTTATCAATTTTATATAGGTCGAGCACCCCAAAGCACGTGATATGGATCAACACAACCCGAAGAATATGGTTTTCAAAGTGGAGGAACATGAAGGTGTGAATATCGAAGCTGAAGATAATGATCCCATGGAAGATGATGATCATGAGCCACAAAACACAATTGAAGATGATGGTACAAATACATTCATCCATGACAAATTTAGTACTAGCATAACTGATCATGATGATGAAGATGACCTTGATGTTGTTCATGATGTCCCTCTTCTTGAGAAGGCATCTGAGGCCCTTTACGAAGGCTCCCAGACAACTCTTCTCTCTGTTGTATTATTGTTGGTGAACTTGAAGGTTATGAATGGTTTATCCAACATAACAATCTCACATATGTTAAGGTATGTCATATATGTCATGATAAATGGTGAATCATGTTGTACCATTAATATTATTTATATTAACAGATTATATTTTTTTGTTGTAGATTGATAGGTGATTTTTTGTTACCACCATCAAATATTCTACCTCGCTCATACCGAGAATTATCTGCCATTATCAAAGATTTTGGAATGGAGTATCAAGCAATAGATGCATGTCCCAATGATCATATTATATATCACAAACAACATAAATTTTGAACTGAATTCCTTGAATGTCATATCAGTAGATATCAAACAAATCAAATAACAAAAAGGGTTCCTCACAAGGTTCCTCGTTGTATTCCCATTATTCCAAGTATGCAACGATTATTCAAGTGCACTAGCTTGGCACAATTTATGGATTACCATGCCTGCAATAGAAGTTGAGATGACATTATTTGAATGCTTGTGGATGGTTTAGAATTTATGGACATATAGGAAAAGTGGCCACACTTTGAAGAAGAACCTCGTAATCTCAGGCTTTCATTGGCAGTAGACAATGTCAATCCATTCGGAGAGTTGAGATCTGTTTACTCAATGTGGCCTGTTTTTGTTATCAACAATAACATTCCTCCATGGATGTCAATAAAGAGGGAGCACATAATATTGGCAATGGTTGTTCCAAGTATTTTATCATTTAAATATAGTCATATACATTTAACTATAAATATTGCAGTAAAATGGTCATAATAATTACGTAATATTTTTGTTCATTCGATTAGGTAAGTATCAAGTTATATATCGATCCTCTTATTGATGAGTTCCTAGAGTTATGGAATGGTGTCATTATGTATGACATCTCTAGACCAATAGGACAAAGAAAATTTCAATTCCATGCGATGCTTGTATGGACAATACACGATGCCCCAGGGCTAACACATTTTTATGGTATGTTATAGTGTTCAAGTTGTGCATGATAATTATAATTAAAAAAGTTAACATATTTAATCCAATTATACATTATCTTGTAGGTCTTCAAACAAAGGGAAAATGTGCATGTCTAGTTTGTGGTCCAAAGATGAAATCTCGTCATTCAAAAAGTTTAGGAAACCAGGTGTTTGATGAGTATAGGCACTTTCTCCAAAAAAACCATAAGTATTGAAATACTGGAAAACATCTTTTTGGTGGGAAAGAAGTGAATACATCAAAGCCACGAAGAAGGACACCTCACCTGTAGAAGTTGGAATATAATAGAATTAATCGTCAAGTTCATGCCATTCAATCTAATGGTTTATGTCATAAAAAATCTTTTCTATTGTGTTTTGTTTATTGATGATGTGATTGATGATCATGAAGGCCGTCAAGGCATAAATGACCACATTCCTAAGGGACTAAAAGGTTATCCCTGACAATTTAGTAGATTGCCCTATCATGAGCAGTTACAAATTGTGCATTTGTTTGATACTATGCATATTGGAAAGAATATAATAGAGACATTATGGAAAATATTGGATGGAAGGCGTGACAAAGAAAAAAATGTCAAAATTTATAATGACATTCAGGATTCCAATCATGCAATGAAAAATGTCATTCAATCAAATAGCCATGGAGACCAAATTAATACAAGTGAGCTTCCTTGGTTATTAACGGACCAACAAAGCAACTATATAAAAGAAGTCATACAAAAAATTCGATTTCCCACAGGATTTGCTACGAACATAAACAATCTCATATCAAAGAAAAGTGAATTTGGGCCAGGGATGAAAATGCATGATTGGCATACCTTCATTAAGATAATTCATGTTCTTGTGTTTTTACTATATATTTGTATATTGTGCATGTACTTATCATTGTATTATGTAAGAAAAAAATAAAAAAATAATTTAATAATTGTTGTAGTACGTTCTACCTCTATCTCTCCCAGACGAGTTCAAAAATAATGTCAACGAAGTCATATATGATCTTGGAAAATACATGAGGTAAGTAGAGATATTTGTTCAGTTCGTTGTATAGATAATATATTTGTGATTTGTTTTACTTGTTATGTAATATATTTTTTTTAGTCTTTAATATCTTATAGGTTGTTGTCATGTAAAAAAATCCATAAAGAAGATATAAAATATGGGAAGATAAAAATTCCTCATCTAATGTGTCAAATGAGAAAGTGTCTGCCTTTAGCTTTTTGCAATGCATAAGAACACTACCTCATACACCAAGTTGAGGAGATTGAATTGTATGGACCTGTACACACTAGGTCAATGTGGATGTTTGAGAGGCACTTGAAATTTTTAAAGGCTTTGGTTCGACAAAGAGCACATTCTGAGGGTTCTATGGTGGAGTGATATATGGTATACCAGACTATGGTGTACAGTTTTGAATATCTTCCTAAGTTTGCAGCAAAGATCCATGTGGATCGCATTTGGGATCCCAACCCCATTAACAAATTCAAAGGGGAGTACTTGATGGGGAAAGGTATATAGAGGAAAGTGAGAGGTAATTATAAGATGTTATTGTAGTTAATTAATTCTTAATCTTCAAAATCAATCAGTTGTAAGACATCTATTTATTTTTTGTATAGTTGGTCGAGAGTGGGATGCACTACATTTGTATATTGCAAATAATCTTGATTGGATGATGGTATGGATTGAACATTGTCAACATTCTGCTTGCACATTAACATGGGAAGGTGTGGCTTCATTGGTTAAAGAAGCTCATCGTAATGGAGATTCCAATGTTATGCAAAGGGAAATTGATTTAGCATATGGTTTAAGAGATAAACAAGTACTTATAAATTTGTTAATCACCCCTATGTTTATCAACTCATGATGCAATAATTTTTACATGTTTGTCATATCGCAGGTCAAACACCACAATGCTATGTGCTATGGTCATAAATTTCGCATCAAAAAGTTGGATGACACGAAGAAAACTTGTGATTCTGGGATAACTGCAGTTGTAGACACCTAAAATTAATATTTAATTAATTTAATCCTATCAACATAATTAATTGATTTAATTGTGTTATTGTCATTGCTCACAAAATCAATTAAATGTAATTTAATTAATCCTATCACTATTGTCCAATAATTAATTTATTAAATTAATTAATTATTCCCCTATTCTTCTAAAGTTCCCTCCAATAATTATTTCCTCTAAACCCACTCAGTTAATTAATTTTAATTAATTAACCTAGTCATGTGATTCCTACGAATCACTTTTTCTAATCCCACTCAACCAAATTAATCCTTCTAGAATCTCTCATAATCATGATTATCATTATCCCTCAATTTTTAATTCCCACTCATGTCACATCAACATTGATTCTCTCAAACAAATTCAAATTTCTTTGAATCCCTCAATGCATCCTTATTTTAGAATTATTAATTCCTCATTTTTGAAATTCAAATTTCTCCCCCCTTTTCCCAAGGAATTTTATATTCCTGTTTATTTTCCCAAGGCACCCTTGATCCATGCCTTCTATCTAAAATAAATCTCAACCCTTCATGATAAAATCAATCTTGGCCCTCCATTGGCCTTCTCCAATCTATAAATTGGAGCCTATTCTCCTCACAAATCATCCACTTCTCATACATTGTCATGCTACTCTTTTCTCCCCTCTCTTCTTTCTTCAATCTTTTAATTCAAATCCATAAAAAATCCATCCAATAATCCTATCCAATCCATTATTCTTGTTGTGCACTTGGAGAGCATTCCACATCAAAATCAAGGAGTTAATCCAAACAAGCTAAGGAGGGGCGCATCCTTGGCTTCATCAATAGCTCAATCTGAAGGAGAAGGTTTAAGCTTGCAAGGTATAAATAATTTGTTTATGTTTTCATATGGTTTGTTGATGTTTCATGTTTTTGATGTGTTTGAATGCTTTGTTTGCATGCTAACCATTTGATCACACTTTGCTACGTTTTCCCCTCTTCATTCTGGCATGCCCGATGGGACCCACGTCTTTAATTTAACAAAAAAATTGAGTTTTTTGTGAAGATTTATCACAGGTTCACGCTTCAGTGCCAGCACATGCGCATTGGCGTGACTTCTCGCTAGATCAGCATGATCACCTGCTAATCAATGTGACCATCTCGACTTCGACATGACCACATCAAATTTTTAAAAAAAATTGGTACCTCACTATGCTTCAACCCGACCACCTCCGCTTCAACGCAACCACCACACAAATTCATCTATTTCCTCTTCTTCATTCTTTCCATTCTTCTCACTTCTATCCATGTTTTTTAAAACCTAATTGCAAAAATAAAAAAAATACACTAGATTAGTTGTCTTTTTTGTTTTTAGATATCACTTCAGCGCGAGCGTTTTGTTAAAAATTTGAATTTGAATTTTTCGGGCACTAACTCCTGTTGTTTTGATGTGAGTGCCCAGGCAATAGTGCTACTTCCTACTAATCAGCGCGTTTGCATTTTTTTCCTATATGTTTTGTACTAATATTCTATCAGTTAGCGTGACTGTTCGCACATTAGCATGACTGTCTGCTAATCAGCGTGGCCGCAGGAATAATCAGCATGACTTTCTACCATATCTTCATTATCTTCACTTTGTTTTCCTCCAAACTTCAATAGGTCCCCTGCAATTTCATTTTGTACATTTCCTTCCTTGAGGACCTTATCCCAAATTCAACTTATTCAAGCCTGAAATCCCACATTTCTCTATTTTTAGGGTTTGCCATAACTTCTTCGAGTTTTATCAAATCACATCCAAATTTTTCCATAGTGTCTATCTCCAATTTTTTCTCCTTTATCCCTCTTAGATTATTTTTTTCCATTCCTTCACCTTGCTTCTAAAATCCCCATTTTATGCTTTCCTATCCCTTAGAAAGTGTCAAAAACCTAGTCAAACCCCAATTACCCATCAAAGTTTCCTCCAAATTCACATTTGTCTTTAGTAGAAAAGTTTTTTAATCTTGTTTTTCCACTCATTCCCAAAAATTAAAAAAAAATATATATTTTTTTCATTCTTTTGTCTTTTGCAGAACGCTTGTCAAAGACTTCATTTTCAAACCACTAATCAAGTGGTTTTGCAGGTTGCCTAGGAGGTTCAAGCAAACAATGTGTTTCTTTTATCAGGCATCTAGATATAATTAGGGGGTAAAAAAATATTGGGTTTTTCTTTGTCTTGAAGAATCAAAGGGTAGGAGAGTATGCTCTTGCCTATCTAAGCAATCAAAAATCTAGACCCCTTTGGTCTTTTCTAGGAATATTGCTTGTGTTACCCTTAGCGGGCCTGCCCTCCCAAGTTTCTCTTAGAGCTAGTGAGAGTGGAATGACCCAAGTGAGTACACCCAGACCTAGGGTTCCCAACTCAATATAATAAATAGGCCATTGAGATCGAAAGAATCAATGGTTGGGGCTATTTGAGAGTTCACTCTCACATTGGGTGCTTAGTAGGATCTTAGAGATCTCAATCATGCTTGCATGACTACTAAGTTCTTGGTGCTTCATTGGGATATAGGCCTCAATTGTGCTTGCGCAATTGTGAAAGGTAGCTCCTAACAGGAAGCCATACTAAACATCTTGTGCATAGTGGCCAAAAACCTTGTAGTCATTGGTGCAGGAGCTCGGACCTCTGAACCCGCCCATATTTTTATGGCCCTTAGTAGAGACACAAATTTTGCCATGAGGATTTTTCATGGGAATTGATGCTTGGCTGCCTCGGAGAAGTGAGTGTCATGGAGGGGAGCTAGTGGGGTCAAGCATCTAAGTGTCCACTCCGGGTAAGCCTAGCTGGGAAACCAATTGGGATGCATGGACTATTGTCTTTTCTCACCATAGGATATGTTGTGAAGGCATGAGTGTCTTTTGAGTCTAACTTCTTTTGACCATTTTGTTGTCTTTACTTGATATCTCTTGCCAAGTCCATCCCCCACAACAAATCAATCCTCTCTCTTTCCAAATTCCATCTTGTCATCATCAAATCTTTAATCTATTTCTATCTATCCAATAAATTCTGCAATCCCCAATCCACTTTCATCCGTTCAAACAATCATCCTTCCTCAACCAATATTTTTGTCCAAATCATTCATCTGACTTTGGGTAGCCTCCCCCTTTATTATTCTTTTTATCTATCCACTCTTCCATAATCATTCTCCCTCTAATCCAATCAAATCTCCAAAATTCTAATCAATCAAATCCATCCATCTTCCTAATCTAGTTATCCAATCCTCCATCAAGCAATCATCCAATCCTTTAATCCAATCAAATCCAATTCATCGTCAATTCCAATCAAGTCCTTATCCAAAGACCCATTCCAATCCAATCAAGTCCTAAACCAAGGACCAATCCAATCAAATCAAGTCCTAATCCAAGGACTAATCCAATAAAATCAAATCAAGTCCTAATCCAAGGACTCATCCAATTACAATCCAAATCAAATCCAATCCAAATCTATTCAAATCTAATCCATGATCATTCCAATCCAAGTCCTAATCCTCATCTTCATTTAGTA
This sequence comes from Cryptomeria japonica, assembly GCF_030272615.1. NCBI lineage: Eukaryota > Viridiplantae > Streptophyta > Pinopsida > Cupressales > Cupressaceae > Cryptomeria > Cryptomeria japonica. The sequence goes on from NC_081408.1 coordinate 257,682,593, forward strand.
TCATCTTCATAATCTTTCCCCTCCAAAATATATTCATCCAATTCCAATCTAATCCTTCACTCTCAACATGACTACCCAGAATTTCAAAGCTTGGTATGAAAAGATGCTCATGGAAGTTCACGAATCTACCTATCAAATTAATCCCATAATCTCCCACTCGCCTATCATACCTTCATCCATCCCATCTGAACACATTGCACCCAATCCTACTCTATACCATATCTCTTATCCTTCCTCTACCTTCAACAAGATAAATCCATCTTATTCCCCATCTATATCTCTATATTATTCCTCATCCACATACTCCTCTAATCCAATATGTATACCTTCATCTCCCCCCCCCCATCTACATCCCAAACCCCATCCTTCTACAATTCATTCATTACCTCTACTCCCCATCCAAATCCTTTACTCCGTAGTCCTCAAATCATTAATCCTAATTCCCCAATCCATTATACTAATTCTCCATCCAATCCCAATCCTCCATCTAATCCCAATTATCCATCTAATCCTAATCCTTCCAAATCCATATTGTCCACATCCTCCAAATCCATCATCCATAATCTTATCCAAGACATGCTTGCAAAGGAGACAAAATTTGTGGCCAAGTCTCCTCAAGTCCTCCATCCACCCCAATCACCTCCACTTCAAAATAAATCCCAATTCCCTACACTTCATGATACCCTCATTTCCCCATCAACTCACCTGAAAGCTTCCATATCTTCCTCCATCCCCATAACTCCAATCATGCCAAAAACTTGTTCCAAAGCATACTAGAATAGAATCCTCTCCATCTCATGATGCATCTCCCTCCACTCCATCTAATGATACCATCCCCTTTGCTTCCTCTCATGATCATACGATTCCTCTATAATCGCATGTTCCTCTTTCATCTCCTGATCCAATCACCCCTACCACTCCATCTCATGATACCCTCCCTAGTCAAGATCAAAATATCTCTTCATCTCCATGTCATGATCCTAATCCATCTAAAGATCCTAATCTTCCTTCCACATCTCGTTCCCCTCAAAATGGACTCGCATCTTGTTTCCAAAATAATAAGGGTCCTCAAGCTAATGCTCAATATGCTGGTAATCCTCTATTCCTCTTTAATCCAAATTTCCTTCATACAAATAAAAATCTTGTTATCTCCTGTCATCCACATCCATTTTGGGACCTTATATTCCAAAACTAAATCCTTCATTCCTTCCATCCATTTTGGGTCCTTACATCCCTCCATGCACTATCCATAAGAAAGATCAACAATGGCACACATGCTTGAATTCCTTCCAACAATCCCCCTCCATCATCCCATCTACAAAATCAATAAGTCCTCCATCCTCATGCACCCATCCCATGGCTATTGGAAGCAATTTGGATGCCCAATCTAAAAATCATAAATCTCAAAATCCACAAAAATCAAAGGATCAACATGTCCCCTCAAAACGACATGCTCAAAAGAAAAATATGATCTGAAAAAAAGAAAAATAAAAAACTATGTGGATCCCAAACTACTCAAAGAAGCAATGCATCCGAAAGCAAAATCAAAATTGGCACCCAAACTTGTTAATCTGAAAGCTCCATCTATTCATAAGTCTTCCAATCCTCCATCTAACACTCCTCCATCTTCAAAATCCATTTTGGGTCCTTATGTCCCAAAATCCACCATCCCAACTCCATCATCCCCTTCTTCTATTTTGGGTCCTCATTTCCCAAAATCCACACTTTATCCTCTACCTAATTCAAAAAACTCTCCACCACTACTCCACCACCCTTCAAGGTGTGTGTCAATGTTGATCTTCCACAAATTATTCAAAACCCCATCCATTATCCACCATCCACTTTTCATGATCCCATTCCATTAGTCCAATCCTTTCCAAATCCTTATCTTTCATCCCCTATCCATTTCATCTCCCTAATTATTGTTAGCAACATCTATGACAATACCTCCAGTTCAAAGCAATACTAAAGGTAACCATTCATGAAGCTATATGCTTGAGTCCTCCCTTCCTCCTTCATGCATCCACTATTTGCCACATCTACTCATCCTCATCCTTATCCATCCAAGCTATTCTAAACAATTCAAAAAAAATAAAAATAAAAAATAAAAAAATCAGAAAAAAGTAAAGAAAAATCATTTCATCCAATGGTGAAAACCACTCCTTGTGGCTCCTTGGGTAAGTACCATGATGAAAACTTGGAAAATAAGCATCATGTGTAATTTCTTCCTCTTTCACTCTACACTTGGGGGAAAGCTTCATCCATATAATCGACACCTCCATCTACATCCTATCTAAGTCCATTCTCCTTTCCTATTTTTGATCTTGACTATCCTATCCATATCCTCCATCCCATATCCCTCATCATATCAAAATGAATCCTCCATTTCTATCTTTTGTCTTGATCATATAAGAGGCAAAATAATGTATATGCATGCATTCTTTGGAAAACACAAGCCTTGATCCTCTACCATCCATATCCATTACACATTATCCTCCCATCTCATCTATCTTTATCCACCATCCTTACATCCTTAGTTCCACTACCTCTATAATGGGGCATTGCACTCCTTTGTAGCATAGTCTTTGGGTCTCCATCACCCTACCCTCTAGTCCTCCATATCATATACATATCCATCCACTTGATCCATCTATCCAAACCAAATTCTTCATCCATTCATTCATCCATCCTTTTACCAATCCTTGGTTCTCCCTTGTCATTGGTTTCATTCAATCAAATCCTATTCACCAATCCACCCCATCCTATCCAATTTATAATCCAATCCTATCTCATCCAATCATTTCTCCATCTCTTCCAATTAAATCATTAATCCCATCCTCAATCCGATCCTACTCAATCATCCATGCCCCTTTTTTTTCATCCTATCTAATCATCTATCCTTCTTCCAATCCATGAAACTGAGCTTTTCCCATCTACCTGAGCTCACGCTGATTTGTGGTTAATCCAAGCACCCATTCATACTTTTCTAATCAAATCTAAGCAACAATCCTCTTATCTACAAATCTTGCACACCCAACTTGTATTTTGTCATTCATCAATCAATCCATCGCTCTACCCATCAGGATGAATCCTTCCCATATCTGGCAGTTAATCCAAAACCATCACCTACCCATTGGGATGACTCCTTCCCTAGTCCAGTAGTTTATCCAAATCCATGTCCTACTCTTGGCAAGAGATGTCGATTGGTAATGTGCATGTTGTCTGCATGCTTGAGCTTTTCTCTTTGTTTTCATCTTGTGTCCTAGGACTATACTTGTTCAGGACTGCATTGATCATCGTATATCTTGGTATGTCTTGGCTGGTGTATAATGGGGCATAGTTTTCATGGCTTAGTATGTTTGAACGGCTTCCTTGTATGAACCGGAAACCCTGCACTTGTGTTTATAAATACTTGCATGATTTTATACAAGGCATTCCTATTTGAATGAGCGTCAATCCATGCCTTGGATCTTCATATCATCCTGGTTCTTATAATCATTGGTGTAGACTATCCATGGCAATATCAAATTTAGGATTTCTCTCTATACTTTCTCAACAAGAAATCTAATCCATTTATCATTTCTTTGTCTCATTTCATTCACAACACTCCAACCCATCCTAGTTCCCTTTTTCATTATCTTCATTCTTTCATCACTTATTCTTCTAATTCCTTTCGAGAACACACCTATGTTCTTTGAATCTGCATGTCCTCTCGAGGGGGCATACCACTACTTCCTCATCATCCTTCCTCCTCATCATTCTTCCTAATCTCATGACTAGGGAATCATGCTACTAGTCCCTATCCTTTTCTTCATCTCATGACTAGGGCATCATGCTACTAGTCTTTATCCTTTTCTTCCATTGTGTTTTATTCTTCAATGATATAATATCATTTCACGATGCTATATCAAAGAGGGGCAAAATGTAGACACCTAAAATTAATATTTAACTAATTTAAGCCTATCAACATAATTAATTGACTTAATTGTGTAATATTCATTCCTCACTGAATAGATTAAATCTAATTTAATTAATCCTATCACTATTGTCCAATAATTAATTTATCAAATAAATAAATTATTCCCCTATTCTTCTAAAGCTCCCTCCAATAATTATTTCCTCTAAACCCACTCAGTTAATTAATTTTAATTCATTAACCTAGACATGTGATTCCTACAAATCACTTTTCCTAATCCCACTCAACCTAATTAATCCTTCTAGAATCTCTCATAATCATGATTATCATTATCCCTCAATTTTTAATTCCCACTCATGTCACATCAACATTGAGTCTCTCAAAGAAATTCAAATTTCTTTGAATCCCTCAATGCATCCTTGTTTTGGAATTTTTAATTCCTCATATTTGAAATTCAAATTTCTCCCCCCTTTTCCCAAGGAATTTTATATTCTTGTTTATTTTCCCAAGGCACCCTTGATCCATGCCTTCTATATAAAATCAATCTCAACCCTTCATGATCAAATTAATCTTGGCCCTCCATTGGCCTTCTCTAATCTATAAATTGGAGCCTATTCTCCTCACAAATCATCCACTTCTCATGCATTGTCATGCTGTCTATTTCTCCTCTCATCCTCTTCTAATATAAATCCTCATCTATCTATCACAATCCAATCTATCTTGTTGAGAACTTGGAGAGCATTCCACATCACAATGAAGGAGATAATCCAAACAAGCTAAGGAGGGGTGCATCTTTGGCTTCACCAAAGGCTCAACCCAAAGGAGAAGGTATAAGCTTGCAGGGTATAAAAAATTTGTTTATGTTTTCATATGGTTTGTTGATGTTTCATGTTTCTAATGTGTTTGAATGCTTTGTTTGCATACTAACCACCTAAATCCACCTTGCATGATCTTGACCTCTTCAGCAGTCTTTGAGGTGACAAATATTTTATCGAGAAATGACATACATCGTCAAGAGTTTCAAAATCGATACTATGGTATTTTGGATGATATACTTGAGTGTGACTTTAATTCATTCAAATTAGTTTTGTTCGTCGTCAAATGGTATAGGCTGCGATTGAATAAAAATGATCTTGATAGAATTGTTGTTGAACATGATAATGGTTTTACAATGGTTAATACAAGGTCATTTGAACCAGTTGGGGATGAGCCCTATGTTCTTCCCAGCCAATGTGAGCAGGTATTTTACTTAGAGGTTCCACATAAACCGGGTTGGTCATTTGTTGTTAGACATGATCCAAGAGGAAGGCCGATAAAGTATAATGTGATGGAAGAAGAAGATACCGAAGAAGTAGAAGATGAAATAGATGATGATCATGATCAATAGTTACTCGATGATGATCAAGAAGAAGAAGTTGTTGTTGTTGTTGTTGTTGATGATGATGATGATGATGATGATGATGATGATGATGATGATGATGATGATGGTGATGGTGATGGTGATGGTGATGGTGATGGTGATGGTGATGGTGATGGTGATATGGTGATGCTGATGCTGATGCTGATGCTGATGCTGATGGTGATGGTGATGCTGATGCTGATGCTGATGCTGATGTTGATGCTGATGTTGATGTTGATGTTGATGTTGATGCTGATGTTGATGATGATGCTGATGTTGATGCTGATGGCGATGGTGATGGTGATGGTGATGGTGATGGTGATGGTGATGGTGATGGTGATGGTGATGGTGATGGTGATGACGATGACGAAGAAGGTGGTGGTGGTGGTGGTGGTGGTGATGGTGATGATGATGATGATGATGACGATGATGATGATGATGATGATGGCCATGATAATCATGATGGTCATGATGATGAATGAAATGTATGAGGTATGTGATTAGTATATTATCTATTTAATATTGATTTCTTGATAGAATTTTTTTGACTTGTATGGTTACATAGTTAATTCATTATGTTTTGAATTTTAATGCCATTACATAATTAATTCATGTTCCATGACCTCTAGCAGGTCCTTATAGTAGAACTATGCCACCCTGAGGAGATGGAGATAGGGAGAGTGACTATTTATGTGACATTTTTAAAACTTTGTGTTTATTTATGGAATTTGGATTGCTTATTAGCTATGTGATGGATGTTGATTTAAAATACATATGTGATGGATTACATGTGACATTTTTTGAAATTAGTGTTTATTTATAGAATCTGGATTGTTTATTACCTATGTGATGGATGATGATTTATGAGACATATGTGATGGATTACATGTTTATGATGATACATGTGTGATGCTAATTATGATGCTCAATTACATATATGATGATACATCATGTGATGCTTATGATGCTTATGATACGTATGTATTTATTGTTTATCAACTTACAAATGTAATGCTTATGATGCTAAATTGATGGTGTTGATTTCATGTATAGTCCCTATGTGATGCTAGTAATGACACTAGTAATTTCAATTTGTCATAGTTTGTCCTTCTGGGACAGTCAATAGTGCTTGTGTTCTTCCTTTACAACATGATTTCCAACCTTGTTAATTGAAAACATAGGGCCCCCACACTTCTCTCTATCACCAAACACAAGGTGAATTAATCTCTATTCATTGAACATGGTGTATATTCAATTTTGCTGTCCTTAAATGTTTGATACATGGAGATATCAAACCCTCAATCCTTCACCACTAATACAATGTGAGAAAGAGAGAGTGAGCTTAGCATAAAAATACTTCCATGAAGAAATGAGAGAGGAACCTCAAATATATAAAGGTGAGAGTGGAGTTGAAAATGTAACTCCCAAGTCTAAGCATGCTATCTAACATCCTATGTGTGCGCAAAGTGCCACAATCCTCATACAAATAAAATATAATATTCCACATATTTGGAATAAATAAAATGAGATGAAAAAACTCAACCAAGACAAATAACTTGTAGGGATTCCTTAGGAATATTCCTACAAGTAACAAGTAAAAGGAAATTAACTTTACTAAAGGTTAATTCCCAACAATAACAAATGATACAGAAAGTAAAATAGAAAATTATAGTTAGTTATCAAGAGAGATAAGTAAATAATAAAAAGAAAAAAATCACAAGAGCTTATAATAACATGAATACAAAATAAGCTAGAGGAGTGGATACATATATTGGAAGGAAGGGAGATAAAACCAATCAATGAGAAAAATAGCTCTAACTACCCAAAATAGTAGGATTTACACTCATAAAATGTGCCACCTACCATAATATCCATCTATGGTTAGTTTGACCCACTCACTTATAAATAGTCCAACTAAACGAAATGTATAGGAAAATAAAATACAGCCAACTAAAAATGAATTAGAAACCTAGAATTTGACACCATCCTTATGTGTAGACTAGGTGGGTGAAATGATGGGTCCTAGCAATTGAATCTTTATGAGACATATATGTACAAATAGATTCCCCTCAAGAGAAAAAAACCCCTTCAAAAAGAGAGATTAAACCCAATCCATAAATAATGGAAAAAAAACCACCCAAGTAGAGAGAAATGGAGGGCTAAGTATACCTTAAATAAGTAATCTCTTACATCTCTAGAAAATATAATATATGAAAAAACTTATTGTAAAGTGTTTTGTGAAGGTGTTGACATCTATTTGGAATTTAGGAGGTGGTGGATATGAACAATTGGTCTGTGAATAAGCTCTTGATTCTAGTGAATGTGAACCTCTATGTGACTGGTGCTATGAAATTTTTATAGTACTAGAGTTTTTATAAAATATGATAAATGGTCATTCAAGCTAGATACCAAACGTGGGGAGAATATGTTGAAGGCAAATGGATTTTTCTACTAAGATAGAGTTGTACCATTCCCATTAGGTTGATAACCTAAAATGAAAACCTAATGGGGGGCAATGTTGAAAACATGCAAGGGATTCAAAGGCTACACGCTTAAGAAAAACATCCAAAGTGGGTTTCAAGTAGATAAAGTCATTGCAAACCAAATGTGACTCATACAACTAACTTATGAAAAGAACAAAGAAGAACAAGACCAACTAACTTAGATAAAACAAATAAAGTGATTTCATCTCCCTGATTGGGTTTCTCTTCTTCCATTGTTGTTGTCCCTTCCTTTTCTAGAAAATTGGCTTTGAAGGCTCTTGTATTTGGGTTATCTAATTCCCTATCAGCACTAGAGTTGCTCCCTTTGATCCCATTTTTAATAGGTTTACCAGTACTCAGTGGTTCATACAGTCATCTTAGGAGTTGGACCATCACAACCATGGTGCACCTTATATTAGCTGGAAACCAGTGTACCTCATATTAGCTTGAAACCTATGCCCCCTATTGGTAGCTGATGGGGATAGAATACCATTCCCTGTACATATCAATGCGGTCTGCTTTACGTCTAGATAATAATCAATTTTATTTTCTTTAAATAAATATTCATCAGAATTCCGATGGCAACTAAACTTTACACTGACGGCCAAACCATTGGACCAACAGCATTCTCGTTGGTGCAAATTTTTTGGTTGCCGTTGGATTTCTATTGCCACCTAAAGAAACATCCGACAAGGATGTTGTATGGTGGATGACACTTCCTTGTCAAATGGTCATCAATGCATATTACTAGGGGAGCATTAGAATTTTGACATCCATTCGATGATATTTTTGGCCAAAGGAGTGATCATGGCCACTGTCGGAAGAGTTCATGATATCGTCAAAATTCTGACACAATGGCATCGTCGGGAAGTCCGACTATGAGTTTTTGACGACCTCATTTGTCGGTAGTCCGATGAAAAGTAGTCAAACTTCTGACGATAGGCCATCAGAAATTAGCCCCGAATGTACTCTTCCTAAAGGCTTCTTTTCCTTCAGATTTTCTTATAAAGATGATATCTTTATGATTTTGTCCTGGGGTCCCTAGGAAAATGGGAAATCCTCTCTAGCTTTATAGAAATGGTCACCAAATTTGGTTCCCTTGGGTTCATCCTTTGAGGTTGTCCCTGTGTGGGTGTTCCTTCCAAGATTTCCCATGGAGAAATGGAGTAAAGATGGTTTTAAGCACACTGATAGGTCTTTTGAAGAACTTCTTTCTATTGATCCTATGACAATGCAAGGAAAAGTTAGTGTTTACAAGAATCTGTGTTAAAATACTCTAATCTATGGATCTCCCTTCCTCCATTGAAATATTTTCCAAGTTGGGTGTGTGGGAGAAATCTTGGTGAGTTTGAATCTTTACATTTTGTTTGTTTCCATTACAAGAATTTTGGTCATTGGGGTAGAAAATGCCCCTTTAGAAACTAGAACAAGATTGATAAGAGGATTCAAGGTAATATTAAAATTTGGAAAGTCAAACATAAAGAGAGAGAAAAGAAATTTGAGCCCAATGATGTTGGTCCTCTCCCTAAGAACACAAGTGAAAAACCTAAAATGGGGGAAAACAATGAACTATTGATGTCAACATTCTCTAAGTCCAATGATGTTGAGCCCCTTCTGAGAAGAATGCAGGTGAGGAAATGGAACTAGAAATTGAAAAGGTAGTAGAGGAAACAAGGATTTTTTAGTCCGCACTAGATGTTTGGAGGTGGGTTATACTTTAGACTCTGAGTTGAGTTCCCCTCAAATAGTGGTGTCCATATTTAGCAATCAGGTGGAGGAAATGGAGAAAGTGGAGCTAAATATTTTAGCAAATTGTAATGAGAATTCTCCTATAAGAAATGAGATCTTGACCTCATCAAAGAAAGCCACCATTCACTTAGGTGGAAAGGAAAAAGGGGAGTAGAAAGGCCTCGGTAACTTGGGTTTCAACTAGAAATAAAACAAGTGTTAGGATTCCCAAAGATACTGAGAGGGGGGGGGTGAATCTGTATCTTGTCGGTTAATGGATTTTCTTCACTTATTAAATGAAAAGCATACCAAAACTGTGTACCAGTAAACCAATATTAATGCAGTAAATAAGAACAACAACCACAACATGAAAGACACACAATAACATGTTATTTTTAATGAGGAAACCTGGTGTGGGGAAAACCTTGGTGGGATTTGTGACCCACAATATTCTCTTACTGACCAATAAGAGAATATTACTGTTACAATAGGGGCCTGCACATGCAGGAAGGCCAACTGCCTAAATCTCACTGCTTACATACAAAAAGAGAAGTCTCACTGACTTACAAAAGTGGATTATGAAAATCCAATGTCATGTACTGCTACAAAAGGGCATCTGCTATGCCAGATCCAGTCCCAGTTTAAGCTCTGCAACTTCCAAAACCTTATACCAAACTCTTCCTTATATTTGCATCAATAATCTAACCATATATGCATCTAAAAATGATTTACATGAAATCATACTTATATGAGTCATATTACAACTTTCCTTGTCAGCTTAAAAAATATATTACAATTAATTACATTTTGCAATAAATAAAATCATGTTGGCCAGGGTGCCAGTAATCAATCTTTTTGGTGCCAGTGAACGTATGCCAGTGTAGAGTCTGCTGGTGTTGGTGCCATATGATTGTAAGGTTGCCATCAATGACAATACCTTCAATCACCTACAATTTCTCATTGGAGTGTGCATTTGCTAACAATCTCCCCCTTTGGAATTGATGGCAACACTCATGAGAAAAATCAAAAAAATGTCCAAAAATGTTGTCCAAAAGAATCTGCCAAAACTGTCAAAACTATTTTACCAAAATGTGTGCTCCCCCTGAGCTGATGATGTCTCTACTGATCATTTTTCTCATCTCCACTACTCCCCCTTTGGCATCAATGACAAAGGTTGTCATTCAAATGGAGTGTGATTCCTGCCTAGATCCTTGTAACTGGTGGGTTACAATCTAATGGATGTCTGCCAATGCAAAATTTTGACTGTCATTGAACCTTTCACTGTCCTTTATTGTTGCTTTTGTTCTCTGAATTGTACCAGTGAGTATGTGCATTTTCTCTTCTGGTGTCTTAATTCCTAGAATCATAGCCTCAGAAATCTCTTTTCTTAAAGAAATGAGGTTGTCCAGTTTAGGGCCCAGTTTGCACTTTAAATCCTTTGCCTTAGATTTTATTCTTTCTTTATCTTTTTCTAATTTTTCAATTTTCTCCTCAAGAACTGCAATTTCCTTTTCAACTACCAAAAATGAATCTGATGTTCATATTAAGTTGTTAGCAACATTGTTGATTTCTTTTTGTGCTTTGTTGATCTTTGAATCTATGTCCTCTATCAAAATGTTAGTTTTGCAGGTATCTTTGTACAATTTCTTGAAGTGCAAAATTGTCTTGCCTAATACCGGTAATAAGATTTCCATTTGTTCCTTATTATTCTTAATTGTTTCCTTAAAGAATTTTTCTTTCTCCTTATTCATTTTCTCTCAGAAGGTGTCTTCATTTATTTCATCCAGAGTTATTAGATTGCTGGTAATGTGCTTAGAAAATGTGTCTAATTGGCTCAAAGAATCTTTATTCTCTATAATACACTTTGGAGCGATCATCTTCAAAATTGGTAAAGTGTCATCTATAGCCTTATATGCCTGTGCATTACACTCTGTTATTTTCTTTATTGAATCTAAGAGTACCTCTGTTACATTGGTTGGCTTGAATTTAGTCATAGATGTACCAGATGACTATCCAACTAATTTCACAATCTGTAATCCTCTGGTGGTTGTGATAGCTTTGCTTTCCTCTTTTTCTAGAGGGTCATTTTGTGTTTCCATTTCTACTACTAGAGGTTTGGGCTTGTCAGATGTAGTCGGTGGTACTGTCTGAGTATGTACCTATGAATCCAATTTCTCTACCTGTGTTTCAATGTTTTCCTCGGCAAGAGCCTATTGCTCTAATGGTTTCTCTTTGTTCTCTCCTGATAGTGCCTTTGTTTGTGTCTCTGAAGATTTCACTGTAGTGTCCATTGTCGATTTTTCTTTGTCTACCTCTGTGTTGTCTACTGTCGATGACTCGGTAGGTATTCTAGTTTTAGTGGTTGCTATTGGTTCAGTAGATACATTAATGTGTGTACCTATGGTATATGCCTTTCATGTATCCAGAGGATCATTCGGTGCTTCAGTTTGTTGTTCTACCCCAAATCCAATGTTTTCAACTTCAATATTTTCTGTCGGTGGCTTTGTTGCCACATCCCTCTTGTCAATTGATTCTTTATCTACCACAATATTGACTTCCTATGTGTTAATGTTCATTGTGTACAACACCTCAGAGTTAGGATTTGTATCCTCACGTGGAGTATCCATACTCTGTGTTGCCAGTTCTGTGTCAACAGTTTGTACTGATGGAGTATCAGAGGTTGGTGGGGGTAAATTATCTGTTATTTTTAGGCTTGGAGGTCCACCTACCTTACCTTTCCCCTTATCCTTTTGGTATAATTTGATAGTCTTTGGTCTTTTTATCTCTTCTTGTTTCTCTTTTCCAACAAAAAATATGTCCCACTGATCTGCAGTCTCTTCTATTATTTCATTTACTCTGCCTGCCATTAGTGCAACATATCGGTGACTAGTTGAAAATATTGTCTGGTTTGCTTCACTGATCAGATCATCAATTTATTGTGTGGAGTTCACTGGGTGAACTACAAGTAGCTTCTCTATTTTTATCTTTTTGTCCAGTTCCACAATGGCTACCCTTCTAGCTTCTAATCTTCTGTACAATTCATTGGGTATCTCATCCACAATTTCCATTAGAAATTTCTTATAGATGTCTAAGTGTAAGATTACACTATTTTCTATGCTCTCCATTTCATCATTTTATAGTATGTTATATAACTTACTGATGTTTTTCAATTTTCCATCCTCAATTATTTCATTTAGAAATTTGTCAAATGGTGGAATAACATGTCTTTCTTTTCTTTTCTTTGGTGTCAATTTCTTAGCCAGAGGCCTAACTACCTCTTGTTTTTGTCTTGTCCTTATGGGCATAGGTGAGGATACCAGTGAGGGTTTTCTTTTTCTTTCTACCTTTGAACTCAGCGAGTACCTCACTGTTTGAGGAAGTAGAAACTGGTGAAAGATGTGTCTCCGATTGTAGTCCTTCCAATTCACTCTCCTTGATACTAGTTTTATTCAAAACATCTTCCTTTATTGCTTTTTCCTATCTTGAACCTCTCCTAACTATCTACTCAGTTTTCTTAACTCTTTTATGAGATTGAATGCCACTTTCAATTGTTTCAGCATTGTCAAATACTTTCTTTGTCGGTTCCTTAGGGGCTTCTAAGAGCGCTTTTTCATAAGTTTCAACTATGTTGTCATCAGTCTCATATCCCATCTCTGTAACCCAAACAGTCCTAGGGATAACTGCCTCCATCCAAATTTCATCTTTCTTGATCACAAAGCATATCTCTTTTTGATACTTATCAACAATTTCTTAAGATAGCCTTATTCTTGTCTTCATCTTTGATTTCAAGGTTTGAAAATGTTCATTTATATTTTTCCCTCTGCCATCTCCCATGTTGTTCACTATATCAAGAAGTTGTTTTCCTACTGGGATATCAAAACCAAAGTTTTTCCTACTAATACTAGTAACTTGCTTAGTAATGTACAACATTAAACATACAAGCAGGTTGCCAAATCTGAAAGTTCCTTTCTTATCACCTTTGATTTTATTCAAGTTGTCTATCAGTTCATCTTTAAGCCACTCACATACATCAATCATAACATTGTTATTCACCATGTCTTGTGCACTTTTAATACATAAGCTAGAGACCGAGTTTAGTCTGTTTGCATGTGTAGCCTTATAACCAAGAATCATACTATCAAAACTAACATTTATATCTTTCACATCATTTACTCTTAGGGATCTTTTGTCAAAAGTTGCAACGGTTAGGGTCATCACAGTGTCATTTGAAACCTTCTTAGTTCTGTCAAGCCTGCTACCAGTGGAAGGTAAGTCTGTCACTGCCCTAACTGCCTCTTTAGTAATCTTATGGATGGAATCCAACCAAAAGAACTCTCCATGAACTCTACTCAAGACTATTCTTATCACATCCTTAGGAAAGTCAGGGATACTAAGAATGTCCACAAAGCCTAGGGTTTCCACAATCTTGTGTTCCGGTTTAATATTACCATGTTCATCATAAATTATAGTCCTATACATGTTCATTATTTCTTCAGCTCTTAGTTCCTCAATATCACAATGTATATACATTCTAGGATTTTCTGTATAAACTACTCCATTAGGTATTTTCAAGAATGCTCCTAATGTATCATCTTTCTTTGCAATTTTGGGAATAAGTTTGAACACGAGTCTAGGTTGCTTAATAACTTCAATCACAGTAGGGTTTGCAATGAATTCAGGTGTAGATGAAGAAGCCATAGTTATAAATACCTTAATCTTCCTTTAGGATGAATTGCTTCACTTTTTTCTATGGATGCCTTCACTCGGGATTTTCACGCTCTCTGGAGATTTGAATGCTTTGTGAATGAAAAAAAGAATCAAAACACTTGCTTTATAGTGTAATTGCCTTCAACTACCACATTTAATGCTTGTCGATTAAGTCAAAACTTAACTCATCTATTGGTAAAGAAGTAATCCAACTTCTCACCAACAACCGAGGGTTAATTAGCTACCATACCCCCAAAGGATTTTCCTTCAGTTAGATGAAGAATCTCTTGCTGGTGAAGTGATACTTTGTTCTACCAATGAACAAATAGCTTCACTAACATTCATGTCAGACTTTCTAATCCATTGTTTTGAAAATTCTTACTTTACCTCTTCAACCTTTTTTTTACCTTTCAAGTTGGGTCCTTTGTTATTTGTCGATGATGTCTTACTTCTACAGAATTTTGCAATATGTCCAATTTTGTTACAAGTATAACAAGTCACATTGTTTTTCTGAATAGCTTTCCCATATCCTATGCTGGTATGTGTTTTGCATTGATTATATAGATGTCCAAATCTTCCACAAATATAACATCTTACATTCATTCTACAATTTTCTGAATTATGACCAACTTTTTTGCATTTTGACCATTGATCAGTGGGTGTATTAATGTTCTGATAGTTTCTAGATCTACATTGATTTTCTCTATGACCATACTTGTTACAGTTAAAGCATTTCCCATTAAATTTATAAGCATTGGGTTGTCTTACCGGTTGTTGTGATCATGTTTGTTTGCAGTATCAGAGCTTTCACCAACTTCAAAGCCAACACCATTTGTATCTCCATTAGGTTTCTAATTCTTCAGCATGTCATCAATTTCTTCTGAACTTTTCTTGAATTTCTCCTTGTGTTGATTTGCAGTAGCCATTTCATTTTCCAAGAAATCCTTCTGTCTCATGAGTTCAGTTTTGTCATTTTGTGTATGCATCAAATATGTCTTCAACATATCATTTTCATGACTGAGTCTTGTGTTTTCATTTCCAGCATCATTGAGTCTTCTAACCAAGTCATCTTCATTCTTCTTTCTATCTTGAATGTCTTTACAAAATCTCATAGTCATATCTTGCATCTCATTCTTCATTGTACTGTTTTCTTGTCTCTATTTATTCACAAGGTCATTAAGAGTTTCTTTCTCATCATCATCACTTTGCATCTTCTCATAAAGTTCTCTTCTTTTGTTCCTAGCAATAGTGATTTTTTTTTAAGTCCTTGAATGATTTCCTGTGCAACCTTCAGATCATCTTCAAGTTTGATATTCTTCACTTTTTCTGCATCATAGTCTACAAGAGATGTTTCAAGTTGCTTCCTCAAGTTCTCCATCTCTACCAGTGTCAAAATCTTCCTCAAGTTGTTAGGCTTTTTAAAATAAAGGACCAAGCTCTAATACCAATTTTTAGGATTCCCAAATATACTGAGAGGGGGGGTGAATCAGTATCTTGCTAGTTAATGGATTTTCTTAACTTATTAAATGAAAAGCATTCCAAAACTATGTACTGGTAAACCAAAATTAATGCAGTAAATAAGAAAAACAACCACACCATGAAAGACACACCATAACACAGTATTTTTAATGAGGAAACCCGATGTGGGAAAAACCTCGGTGGGATTTGTGACCCACAATATTCGCTTACTAGCCAATAAGAGAATATTACTGTTACAATAGGGGCCTGCACATGCAAGAAGGTCAATTGCCTAAAGCTCACTGCTTACATACAAAAAGAGAAGTCTCACTGACTTACAAAAGTGGATTATGAAAATCCGTTGTCATGTACTACTACAAAAGGGCATCTTCTATGCCAGATCCAGTACCGGTTTAAGCTCTGCAACTTCCAAAACCTTATACCAAACTTTGCCTTAATATTCACATCAATAATCTAACCATATCTGCATCTAAAAATGATTTGCATGAACTCATACTTATATGAGTCATATTACAACTTTCCTTGTCAGCTTACAAAAAAATATTACAATTAAGTATATTTTGCAATAAATAAAAGCATGTTGGCTAGGGTGCCGGTAATCAATCATTTCGGTGTCAGTGAACGTATGTCGTTGTAGAGTCTGCTAGTGCCTGTGCCATATGATTGTAAGGTTGCCATCAATGACAATACCTTCAATCACCTACAATTTCTCATTGGAGTGTGCATTTGACAACAACAAGGGTGGATTGTGAGATCACCAAAAGTTATAGTCAAAAACCCTCAAAATGGCATAGGGAGAAAGAAAGTTTTTAGAACACAGCTGATGGGCTTTAGAAAACTATCCCCGAGATTTGCTTGAGCAATACCTCGTTAAAGCAATGAAGATAATGGCTTTGAACATAAGGTGGCTAAACATCTCTCACAAGAATGATATTTTATCCAATTTCATTAGAGACCATAAGCCTGATATTGTGGCCATTCAAGAAATGAAGATGCAGACAGATAGAGTTTTAAAAATGAAAATTTTCAAGAATTTTGGAGTTCATTGTAATAGCTTCAGAGGAGCCTCAGGTGGTTGTGCTATTTTTTAGAATCAAAACTTCATTTCTGGTTTTAATCCTTGGAAAGATGCAAACCAAATCACTATTATATTTAAAAATATTATGGATGATTTTGGCTAGATTTTATCTAATATCTATGCGCCCAATATAAGGCAGCTAGGCAAAAAATTTGGAACAATCTGGATTACTTTAAATCTGAGTTTTGGGATTTAATTGGATCATTAAAGGGTATTTTAATGCTCCCTTTTAGGAGGTGGAGAAGTTGGGAGGCTTTGAAATTCAAGATAACAATAACCAAGATCTCATGGACTTTATAAAGAATCAAAATCTCCATGATCTAGATTTAAAAGGAGCTTCTTACACCTAGACTAACAAACATCCTATTAAGGATCTTATCCATGTGATATTGGATAGGGTCCTTATATCCAATGACTATTCCTTTCATTATGTTTTCTCTTTAAATGCCTTATCTAGAATTGGATCTAATCACTTCTATCTCTATTTTCAAGTGGAGCCTATCTCTAGAAAGAAAAATCATCCTTTTCATTTTGAAAAAATGTGGACCCAATACCCTCAACTTTTTTCAAGAATAAAAGAATGATGGAGTATCAAGCTGGATGGCACTACTATGGTTCAAGTGGCTATAAAACTAGGAATGGTTTAAGCTAATAACAAAGTGGAACAGAGAAACTTTTGGCAATATTTTCTTGTCCAAGACCAATATTCAATCAGAGCTTAAGGATATGCAAGAAAAAATTCAAAGGGAAGGATATGTTGGGGATTATTTGTCTAAGGAAAAGTAGATTCTCATTAAATTTCATGATATCATTCCCAAGGAAGAAGATTTTTGGAAATAGAAATCAAGGTCTATTTGGCTGGCTTTTGGAGATAGGAATACCCAATTTTTTCACATCTATTCTAAAAAACAAGGCAGAAAAATATATATCTCATATTCAAGGGAATGTGTCTACAGTTGAGAAGGAAGAGGATATCCAAGAGGAAGTGGTTAGCTTCTTTTCCAATCTATTATCTACTGAGGATATATTGGATGAAAATAGGAAAAAGGAGTTTATTAAGGTTATCCCTAGGTTGGATAGTGAAGAATGTAATAGAAATATAGTTGCTATCCCTTATTTAGAAGAAATTAAAACAACTATTTTCTCCTTTGAGGGGAATAAAGCACTGGGACCTGATGGTTTCCCAATGTCCTTTTTCTAGATCTTTTGGGAGATTGTGGAAGAAGATGTTGGAAATGTGGTCAAAGAATTCTTTGGATCTAGAAGGATTCTTAAGGAGTTGAACTCAACTTTTATTGTGGTTATTCCTAAATTTCCTAGCGAGAACACTTATGAGGTTTTTTCATCCCATCTGTTTGTGCAATTCCATCTACAAAATCTTGTCTAAAGTTCTTACATCCAGATTGCTTGTAGTGTTGCCTTGCTTCATCACTGCCTAGGGTATGTGTAGGATCAGTAGGGGCCAAAAAGTGGTGATATGAAAAAAATTGCCCTCTCCACTCGCCCAAAAACATAAAAATTCGTGTTGACTTTTTGGTTGGCTTGGATGTCAGTACATTTATCCATTGCACAATACAAACCATATCAAATATCCAATATTATTAAAAAAATTATATTATAAATATATATTATATATTATATATTATATATTATATATTATATATTATTAATGAATAATATATAATATCATATATAAAATATTTTATAATATATTATATATGATATTAAATATTATTCATAAATTATATATTATATATTATATATTATATATTATATATTATATATTATATATTATATATTATATTATATATTATATATTATACATTATATAATATACATGTATGTATTGCATTTTCAAAATAGAAAAGGGTTCATGGATTGTATATCCGATTAGAATTTGATATACGATCTCTATGGGTATTTTATACCTGACTAGGACAACCTATAGGTCAATTTTACCAATGGGCTTAGCAAATTTTAGTGATTTGATATAGGATTTATAAAACATTTTTTGTAAAATCTTGCCAACAAGTATGTCTTTTTATCAATTTCCTTGTTTTTTTATCATTTATTTGTATTTTTTATTTGTTTTTGATTTTTTTAATATAAATTAGGCTTTTTAATTTCAAATACATTGGTGTTTGAAATTTGTTAATTAAATCTAAATTTCCAACTTTAATCAAGTAAAATGGGTAATGACAATTACAATCCACAACTGCCACAACCACCAAACCCTCCATTACCAAACCACCCCTTAATTGAAGATTTAATTGGTCAAAAGTTGAACCAATTGAGGGGAATTGTTAATATTTACAATAGAATCCCTCATCTATCCCTGATGTTAACCACACTAAATACTATAGTAGATAATGCAAAAATCACCACCACTAAGCATAATTATGTTCTTTTGTGGTGAGAGGCAATGAGGGATAAATATATGGATGGCTTGACCTTTGATCAAGTGAAGAAACTTGAGATATCTAAAGTTGATATTGCTGCCATGTTTTTTAATCCATGCACCATCCAACTTGTAGATGTGAACAAAAATAAACTTTCCATCAAATGGTTTCAAAATAAAGATATTATAAAAAACATTTGGGATTTTTGGTGGATGGTTTTTGATAGACCACCCAACAAAAATCTCGATGTGTCATTCTACCATATCAAAAAATTGTATGCTGAGTTTTCTTTGGGAAAGCATGTCAACTACTTTGACATCAAGTCTTTCCAAGGTATGTGTGTGGGGGAGGAGGGAGGAGGGGGGAGGGTATGCCTCAAGATGGACTTGGGGTAGTTTGAGTATTACAAGGCCCATATGTTCCCCCTCCTCATGTTGATCCCCCACCTCTAGTACAACATCCACATATTATTGTTGAGGAAGTGTCATAGACTATATCAGCTATTCACTCTTTGAGTAGCCTTTTGGCTTCTTAGGCTGGGGTACTAGCTCAAGCTTTTGGTGATGCTAGTGGTGGATTGGGTGGTGCTGACACATCTTCCTGAGCTCCACATATTTTTGCTGCATACTTGTACTATGTGTCAACAAGTATGCTTAGGTTCTATTGGACAACCTGTTGATCCTCCCATAGACACATTTGATTAAAAGGTGCATGATATGGCTAATGAATCCAATGTGATGACAAGAAATGGAGTATACCCTGGGGAGTCCTCACATGCTATAGATGAGGAGGTACCTTCATCATACACTGATAATATAGTGGTAAGACAACTTATAATTTCATAGTGCATTTTATTTGAAATGAATATTTATAAGAGATATTATTAAACTTACTAATATTTTTATACATCATCTATTTAATAGTTGATGTCTAAGAAGGAATTACCATAGGTCCATGATGCCACACTCTCAGCCATTTCATTTGGGCTTGACAGTTGCGTGGTATATATTTTTGCAGCCAGTCGTTTACATTTTTTTATTATATAGATGCATGTCATTTAAATTGTCATTAATTAAATTATACATTAACTTACATGTTTATCTTATTTTACTCTTGTAAGGCACACCTAGTGCAAGTGTAGTGCCACACGAGATCCAAACACTAGAAGCACAATCAGAGACAAGCGAAAAGTAATTGAATGCAAATATGATTCAATTAATAGTGTAAATAACATAATGATTATACATGTCTACATAGATTGATAGTTTCACATTCTTGTCTTCTTTATGTATAGAGAATTTTTGGCTTCACATCCTTGTGGACCACACCCACAATACCTAAATAAACAGAAGAAGAGATGAGATTTGTTCACACAAGGATTTCTCCTTTACTTTGGGTTCCTGAGAGATTTCATTACACTATATTTGCATTTGTACATGGGTACCTAAATGGTTTTGGTGGGACTCATCTTGCATCTTTCTTTCATATTGCATAGTAATTTTCTCCTTAAGTTGCACTTAAGAGGGGTGTCAGAGAAAATGTGGTTTTATCCCATTTACATAGACTTAAGTTTTACTTAGATAGATAACATAATAGTTTGTTAGGTATTAGTTACATAGTATTTAATAATGTATATAGTGCATTTAATATTTGTAAATACTAGTTGCATATCAGTTATCTCTACCTCATCAAACCCCTATTAATTATACATGGTGTTTATACATGTTTTATCATCTAAATTTAATTATTTGCTTATTGGTGAAATAGCCTCATTGCTTCTCTTATGCATTATGAAAGTGGTCAATTGTGTTTGTAGATTGTTGTTCTTGGGTGGTTACACCAACAATAATAAGTTTGAGTTTAATGGCCATCAATGGTAGTCAATAGAAATAGTTGTTGGAACATTTTAACAACTATTTATACTCTTTTTTTCTTCAGTTCTCTTAGTTGTGCTTTTGTACTTCTAGTTTTGTTAGTTGTGCATCTAGTTTAGCTGGTGTGCATCTAGTTTAGCTAGAGTTGAGCATTTTTTAGGTACTCATACTTTCACTTCACTTCTTAATTTAGTTTAGGGCATTTTGTGCTCTCTATATAAGTACATCATTATGCATTGTAATTTAATCCTATAATATTTGCTTTTGAAGAATATGGCATATTTTTCTTATTACTCTTGTTTGTGGAACGTGTTTTATGTTGTCGTTTGATCTTGCAAGCTTGTGTTACAAACTTTTTTGTTCTAAAATTCAACATAGCATCAAAGCGTAGGTTCAACAAACCCCTTCTCAAGATTTGAGGGTTTATTTACTCAGAAGCATTGTAGGGTCACCAAATTTGCCTTCTTGTGTAGATTTGGAAGTGGGTAATTTTTATTAGCTCTTTTAGGGCAAAGCGGGTGTCAAGGAAAAACATTCCATTTTCAAAAAGTTTCTATTTTTGGAAACTATCTCTTTTGGTAACTTTCTATTTTAAAAATACTTTCTATTTTTGGAAATTTTCTATTTTGGAGAGTTTTATTTTGGCAAGTTTTGAAAAGTTTGGATTTTTGGGAACCCTTTTAAGCCTCCAAGCCCATCTTGACATGTAGTTTCTTTTTTTCCTATAACTTGCTCATATAGTGACCATTTTTTTACCATAACTTGCTCATATGGTGTTCATTTTTTGACTTGCACATATTGTTGGAAAGTTGGTTTAGAGGGTTACTCAAATTTACAATTGATTTGATCTAATTTTGCTCCTAGTAATTGTAGTAGGCCATTGAAATCAACTCTCTCTTTTACACTTCTAGGGCCATAAGTTGGGCAAACGAATCCCATTTTTTGAATTTTACCTATCATCAAAAAGGTCGTGAAGTCCTATGTTCATATCTATTTCTATGATTTTATATTTTATATCAGGTATTTTTATTTAGCCTTTTGTGTTTTCACATTATCATTGATTACTTGGTCTTTTTGGCTCCTATAAACTTTCAATTTGCATTGGATGGCTTCACTTAGGTTGTTCTACTTGTATTTCTAGCACTTTATCCTATCTGGGCATTTTGAGCATCCTTTCATGTACTTATTGTTGGCATTTTGGCACTAAGTTGTCATTGATGTCAACCGGCATAATAGAGATCCACATAAGGGTGAGCATAAATAATGAAGGTCTACCGATAAAGTACAAATTGGTCGGAAGAATAAAGAAGCTGGTCAGAAGGATGGTTTCTTGTTTATGATGAAGAGGCAGAATGTTAAAGTTGTCTCACACCATCGAAGGTGAAGATGTGCAACCGATACAAGATTCTCTACCGGTTAACAGAAGAAGAAAACTCTACCGAAAAAAGGATATACCAGTATGGGTTTGGCGGACTGACTATGTGTTGGTGGGCCATGTTTCTTATCATAGTGATGCCATGTATAGCAGAGGTGGCAAGTGTGTTGTGGTTGGTGAAGCCTCATCGACATGTTCGATGAAATAGATAATCACCATTAATGAAGGAGCCACAAATCACAGGATTACATCTGACTGATTGTGGCTCAAGGAAGAAGGAATGATTGAGGAAGATGAGGGAGTAGTTGGCACTTGAATCAATGCAAAGGAAACTTTTGGAACACTTTATATGTCAACTGACTTCATAACAGAAGATCTGATTTGTGATTGCCACTTAGAGAAAAATGCACGTTGGATAATGGAAACCATGTGCATGTGTAGTCTTCAAGGATAGGTGATTGATCCAAGTTAGGTGGGATTGGATCTCATGAAGATTATGTCAGAAAGAGGAAACCCTCACCACTTAGGTTTTTGAATTGCATTTTGGCGAGACATCACAGTATAAGAAATGAGAGCTCCAGATAGAAAAAGTTAATGTCATGAAGATTGGGAAAGGAAGAGAAGTGAGAGTGAGCAAGGAGAATACTTCAGAAGGAGTTCTAATAAAGTTGCAGTGTGAGTGAGCAAGCAAACCGGTGAATGGATTCTACTGGTAGTATCATATTCTAGCAATTGAGCCTAATCGGTAAGGTGTGATAGAGCAAGCAGCATCCTAGTGTGACACAGAGTGTTGAGAGATTGTGTGTCAGAGGGAGAGAAAGATAGCAGAGGTTGAGAAACAAAGACAACAATCTCACAACCGATAGTGTGAGTTTGAGTGGAAGAGAAAAGATTGTCAACTGACAGAAAGTTATTTGATTCAAGAGTTGTAGAATTCATTTGCAACAAGAAGCCTTAATTGTACTCAAAAAGTATTTAAATATACATCGCCAAGTTGAAGCTTGGTGCAGGGGTTGGTGCTCCTTGGGTTGGCACCCAAAATTGTTGTAAGTATGTATTTTACATGTGAGGCTAGATTGGAGCAGTAGTCTCCAACAACTTTTCTCACCGAGGTTTTTCCCATATTGGGTTTTCCTCGTAAATCTTGTGTTGTGAGTTACTTGTGTGTGAATGGTCTCTTTGGATTTCTTTCTTGTATTACCGGTATGACTATTTAGTGGTTAAGTAAATAGTTGATAGTCTGAAGTTAGATCGGTAAGGAGAAATATTTAGGAACCACTGATTCACCCCCCTCTCAGTGGTATTCTATGTTCAACACTTATTTATTTCTAGCACTTTTCCCTATTTGGGTTTTTTGAGCATCCTTTTCATGCACTTCTTTGATTCTAGAACTTTGCCCTATTTGGGCATATTGAGCATCCTTTTCATGCACTTGAGATTTCGCACATTCTATAATACTTAATTTTATACATGCATTGTATTATAAAGTTCCATAGGGGATTGTGTAGTGCCTTTTGTTTTGCCATTATTTTTTTGTCTACTAAGTCTCCCTCCACAACAACATTTAATCCTATAGATTCTTGTCTTGTGAATGTGTACATTAGTTGCATAACCTTTATTTCTTGTGCACATTTAATTTCTCCTTCATGTAATACTTGGTGACACATAGTTTTAGTGGACCGGTTATTCCTCCCTTGTCAACATTATGGGGGGATCTCTTCTATTGGTGCTAGTGCTTCCTTGGTTTCCCTTGGAGTGAGCTACACATAAAGTATGTGTTCCTATTTAATAGCTAGATGGACTGGTTGTATTTCACTTTAATGGAGCTTTTACCATATAGATGCTCTTGCATTCCAATTTTGTGCAAGCGAATTATTTTCTGCTAGTCAATGTTGTTCAGACTATTAGCACCTATATTTTTTACTAATAATTTAATCTTGCATGGTTCAGTTCTCGTTGGAGTCACTCGTGTAGATTCATGTTCCATATGTACCTTCAATTTCCAAATGCTTTCTTTTTTTACCATTTGATTGTTCGAGTATTGTTGTTTGGGGCTTTTATATAGATTCATGTCTTCTTTATTCTAATCATCATCTTTGTTTTAGAGGAAGTTCTTCATTCAACACTATAAAAGTCTCTTTGTTTGACACTTGTCTATAACTTCTTTGTGCTTTGAGGATGTTCTTCATGTTCCTGTTCTTTTTTGGGACATTTTATTAGAGTCTTTTGAGTCCTTCATTCTCTTTTTCTCTCTTGTGGAGAGGAATTTCTCCCACTGGGTTTTAATCATTTTTTCTCCATTTGTGAGAGTTGCATTGCACTGCATTGGTTTGTACATGGGTACCTCATCAGGTCTTTTATTGTAGAAACCCATTCTTGCATTCGTGCATTTAGATTTTTTTTACTTCACCCTTAGTTTAACTTAAGGGGGGTGTTAGAGAATTTTAACAACTAGTTAAGCTTTTTTTCCTTAAGTTTACTTAGTTTTGCTTCTACTTTCTTTCATTGTGCATCTAATTTAGCTAGAGTTGCTATATTTTTAGCTCCTCATGCTCGCACTTCAGTTATCTCTAATTTATTTAGGACATATCTATTTGATATTGTAGGCTTGTGTTGCAAAATTCAGCAATAGTGATACTTGAATCTTCAATTATGATCTCACCAACTTAACGTGATAAATTCAGCAATAGTGATACTTGAATCAATCCTATAAGAATAATGGCACTTCTATATTAAAATATACACAATTTCAACAATCTTAATTTTTAGTATTAAAATATGTCACTACTATCCATTTTATCGAGTTAAGTTGGTGTGATCATAGTTGAAGAATAGGTAAGCCATTAATAGGTTTACATTCAATTTGCACCCATGCCAAATAGAAACAATGACATTTCTATCTTATAAAATATAAAATTTCCTAAAAAATGTTAAAATATTTAGTAAATTTACATTTGAAATAAAGGTAAGCCACTAATAGGTTTACATTAGTTTCCACCCATGTCCATATATAGAAACATTGGCACTTCTATTCTATAAAATGTAAAATTTTATAGAAACATTAAAATGTTTTAGTAAATGCATACTTCAATAAAGAATGAAACACATTTGAAATATATTTTTTACAATATTTGGGTAAATAATGGTGGAAACCTATTTTTATTTTTTAATTAAATGTATACTAATTATAAATACAAAATTTAGATGGGATTAGTTAGACAACAATAAGTTTTCAATACTAGTATTAAAGTTTGTTGCTTCCATTATTTTATTGGGTTGGTTTTGTGAGACTACAAATAAGGGGATAGTTTTTTATTAATGACCAAACAAGTTTTGAGGGGACCGAAAACCCCTTACAACAAGTTTAGAAGAGACTTGAAACCCTTGAAGTTTGAAAGAATCTGAAAACCAAAGTAGAACGCTGCCAAAAGATACATCATAGATAACTAGTAGCCCAAACTTAGCCAAACCTCAAAGATTATACATTAAAGAGCCAGCTAAAAAAAATAAGGCCAAATCCACACACCAAATAACTCAAATAAACAAGATCATAGGGTTTTTGCAAGATCCCTCAACCTTAACAATGGGTTTTAGCAATGCTCCCATAACCTTAATCTCGAGAATGAGTAGCACTGAGTTCACCAGACCCTTCAAGAACACCACCTCAATAGGAGAAGAAGGAGAGAAATCAGCAAGAAAACCAACCTTATTTTCCTTACAGTCAAGAGACAGCTCACCATCAACTTTCCACCAGCACCTCCTAACATCACTCACAACATCCAACTCCACCTCAATAGAAGAAGGTTCATCTCCAAAACAATCCATCTACACCTCAATAGAAGAAAGGGCCACCTCAATGGGCAGAGCCAAAGAAAACCAAAGATGTTGAGACAAAGACACGAGGGCAATAGTGTTGGGTTTTAAAAAAGGCTCCTAAAATCTTAAAGAAGTGTTGTAGCATAAACCAGTCAAACACCAAGTGAGAAGACTCCACTAAAGTCCCACCTCCATAGGAGAAAAATGATAGAGAATTAGAAGCATAGTGAAGAAGGCACTAAGGAAACCATTCATATGAAATAGGGCAACAAAGACACCCAAAAAAACTCCTTTCAACATTACTAATGAAGCCTCTCTCATCCCAAAAAAAAAAAGAACCATCCACCTCAATAGGACTGGAAAAGAGGGAAAAAATAGAGACATAAAACCAAATCTTGCCCCTCTCCAACATAAACTAAGAGAAAAACAAGAGGACCAGAGCAGCAAAAATGCCCCACAAGAAAAAGATGAAACTAGAGAAGCACTGGGTCAAGAGATCAAGAAAAAAAAAACCCCCATGGAGACCTGGAACTCTCCTAGGCAACCAGAAAGGTGCCAAACCTCAAAAGAGAACCTATCAGAGTCACAAAATAGAGGTAAATATATATTACCAACACGAACTCCTAAAAAGAGCACCAACCCAAGAGGAAAAAATCCCCTAGAATGGGTGAAGTAGAAAATAGGGCCACCCATATACAGAGGATCCAAAAGCTGCACCAATTGAAAGCATTGGAGAAAGAGAAGCACAAAGAAATAGGACAACTAAGACCCCATGAGGCCATTGTCGAAAGCATCCCACACAAGAGCATCCTTTGGAAGCAATCTAGAAGGAAACAAAGCATAGGAAGAACCACGCCTCCCTCCAATCTCCTTCCCAAACACCAACAGAAAGCATCCCCCCATGTGAGACACCTCAACATACATTGCTAGCTGACAACAAGTATAGAAGCATGCCAAAGGGATCCAAACAGAGTTGGGGCATAAGCTCTCAATCATTGTCACCATCCTCTAACTCCTCTCCTACCTCTCCTAAAACCCTAGCTCCCCTGCTTCTTCCACTCCCGCTCCTGCTCCTCATTTCAAAAATGAATGAATATATACAAATCAAGAGATAGTTAATCCTTGAGTATCCTCAAATTTAATTTGCAACCATGATCATCCATAGAAATAGTGACACTTCTAGATTAAAAGATGCACAATTTCTTGACATTCTTAATTTCTTGTATCATCCATATATTCTTTTAGATTGAACGGAGGAGATTACAAATTAAGAGATAGTTGAGCCACAAATTATAAGTTTGAGTATAATGTGCACTCATGCTGGTCAATAGAAATAGTAATACTTTTATCTTAAAAGATGCACTATTTTTAACATTCTTAATTTCTTGTCATATCCATCCGTTATTTTAAATTGAACTCGGGAGATTACAAATTAAGAGATAGTTGAACCACTAATAAGCTTGAGTTTAATGCCAACCCATGCTGGTCAATAATAATAGTGACACATCTATCTTAAAAGATGCACAATTTCTTGGCATTCATAATTTGTCGCATCCATCTATTCTTTTATATTGAATTGGGGAGAGTACAAATTAAGAGATACTTGAGCCACTAATAAGTTTGAGTTTAATGCCCACCCATGCTAGTCAATAGAAATAGTGACACTTCTATTTTAAAATATACACAATCTCAACAATCTTAAATTTTAGTATTAAAAATCTTTCACTTCTATTTGGTTTATGGGTAAAGTTGCTAAGATCATAATTGAGGAGTAGGTAAGCCACTATTATATTTAGATTTAATATATATCCATGTTTATCAGTAAAAACATGACATTTATATCTTATATAATACAAAATTTCTTAGAAATGTTAAAATATTTTAATAAATATATATTTAAATAAAAAATGAAATGTATTTGAAATATGGAACATGCAAAGTTATAGGAAACAATATGAAGGATGATGCAGTAATATGTGATTAATAAGTAATTTTTAAGAAGGCTAGAAGGACAAATGGTATAATAGTTTTATAATTAGAACCATTTGTAACATCTCAATCCACCTCCTCTTTAAATTTGTGGAGAAATGGTAGTCAATAATAGAATTCTTCATTTTTATAGAGTTTTACACTTTGTTTGTACCGAGTTTAATATATTCAGTCTTTATACAATGTGGTATTACTTTGTCATTAAATACATGAGCACTCTATACTTTTCCAATCTTACCATTTACCAAAATATTTACTGCGAGTTGATGCTCCGTAAATTTGAGTGATACGATTCAACAGACAATTTTAAAGGAGCATACAAAAAATTATAATAATTTTTTTTCAAAAACAATATGCATCTTGTGAGTAGTATGAAATTAAAACAAATAAAAACTTAGAAATTTATTTACAAATTTGAAAAGAGAACTCAAGTTGTGGACTGCAAGCCAAGATTTAAGATTATGATAATCATTGAATCAAAATTAACATGACACATTCTCCTATGCCACAACCAACTTTCATCAATCTGAGCAATCAAGCAACATTTCTCACAAGAATTCAAATGAAAGATATTACCTTCGGTATTAGTTCTAGTGCAATCTCTATACTGGAGGTATTTAGGATCTTGCATTTTCCACTCTTGAATGGTAAATCATAACCTTTGTCTACTATGTCTCCAACACTTAAAAGATTATTCTTCAAACCTTCAACATACAAGACATCATCAGTATTATGCTTACCATCAAAAGAAATAGAACCTCTACCATGGATCACACAGGCTGTCATCTCCAAATCTTACTATTCCACCATCATATCTTTCCATACTCACAATTTTTCTTTTGTCATCGGTCATAGATGTGAACAATTATTGTCAATCACCCATTCATCTTTCTCTTCAACTTTAGTAGCTAAAGCTTTCTCCTCAATAGCGTAGCTTGTGGGATCAATGGGTACCGGTCCATCTTCTTTGATAGCAATAAACACAACTTCATATCCTTCTGATTCTTCATTTGTAACATCTTCATCAATGACATAATAACAGTTCTTAGTATGCTTATACTTGCACTAGGTTTGTAAGGCTTATCATACTTCTCATGCTTCTCATATATATCCTTCCTATCATTCTTATCGAATTTATCATGCCTATCATATTTAGACATTCTCTCCGAGCATCTAGAGGAAAAATATCCTATCTTATTGCAAGAGAAACATTTCAAAGAAAATTTTCCATCATACTTACCAGCTCCCTTGGGAAATCTTTGAGCAATCAATGCTTCAAGCTCATCCAATTCTCTTTCTTTATCTTCCATATCTCTTCTCTCTCTTTCATATCTGGATATTCTGCATTCTTCATAATCAAACTTCTTCTTTCTGGATACAGATGCTCTAAATGTTGTCTCAGACTTTCCAAGTGATTCACCAAATTCACTCAGTTCAAATGCAACAATATTTCGAGCCAATATATATATTGTCATAGTAGTCACACTCTGGATCTCATCAATAGAAGCTACCTTATGTTTGTAAGAAGGAGGAAATGATCTCATCACCTCAGCAACAATTTCATCTTCTTCAAGGGTTCCACTGGCACATCTGATACCTAGGACAAGTTCATTCACCTTAGCCATGAAAGAATTTATGTTCTCATTATCTCCCATCCTCAACATCTCATACTTCCCTTTCAAACTCTATAATTTAGCAACTTTTACTTGTTTATCTCCTTCATACAAGATTTCAATCTTCTCCCAAATCTCATGTGCAATTTGAAGTCTCATTAAATTAGTTATCTCAGAATCAATCAAAGCACACAACAATGCTTCCTTTTCTCTAATGTTATTTTCAGATTCTTTCTTCTCATTAGCAATAATCAGTCCATTCAGAGGAACAGAATAGGAATTCTTTGTATGCTTCTAACAATCTTCTCCAAGACCTCTCAAGTGTACTTTCATCTAGTTCTTCCATATAGCATAGTTACTTCCATAAAATCTTAGACTCTACTTCTTAAAGATAACACATCCACTTCCATTTGCCATCCCAGATCTCCTCAAGCGGTCAAGCTTCTTCTGGAGAATCTATCTCTCATACCAATTGTTGGCAACAACAATGAAGGAAAACTAAGAGGGGGAGGGGGGTGGGGGTGAATCAGTTTTCACTGGATCTACAAACTTAACCACAAATACAACTCTGATAAACTATAGTAACAAAAAAGATAAGTAGATATATAGCACAATACACAACACCAAGACTTTGACATGGAAAACCCGATTAAGGGAAAAAACACGGTGGGAGCCTACCCACAATAAGATGATACTCTATAGTAGTATGTGTATATATTACAATAGGGAATGCACATGCATTAAGGCAAAATTCCTAGAGATCACTGCTCAAATAAAATAATGTGGAAGGCTACAACCCTCAGAGAAATCTTATTGACTTACAACAAGATTCGTACTACAATCCAAAAGGAATGAACTGAAAGAATAGCATCTCCAAATGCCTGATGACAGTTGCAGTTAAGCATATTTTTCTTCTCCATAACACCAATCTCTACTCAATAAACCACATTGGAAGATGAGTCCCTTTTTCACACATACATCACTATTTGATAATGCAAGCACAACCTTGACACCCAAATTACATGACTATATCACCTATTTATACAAATTGCCAACCTTGACAACAAGGTCGGCTAAACCCTCAACTCACATTTACAAAATTATATCAGACGATACAAAGATCGGCCACCATAACAATATAATGATATACATGACATAACATGGACCTAAATCAAATTTCCAAACACTCATCACCACAAGTAATCACGCGAAGATCAACTGCAACACGCTACACCACTAGGAAAACTGCATAACACGAAGAACATCACTAGATTAGCAAAATCACCAAGAACTCGCACAATGATCAATGGGGATCACCAAAATAAATAGGACACAATTACAAAATACTAGAAAGCATGTTAGAATCATCAGCAACAACTGCATCAACACCAGTTATCAAATCTTCATCGATCAACTTCTGAACTTCAAGAATACTCAACACAACAGCAACTGTCATGAAGAAAGATAACTTGCATAGCACCAAATCACAAACCATTTACAATGAAGATACACAAGCCCATCCCAAAACAATCTCCCAAAAATCAGCTCAATATCTTATCACACTGGAGTATACTAGAGGAAATATTGAACTCTGCAAAGCATTGGTCAGAAAAACAAACTTGCAATTCAGATCATATGATATGATCAATTAAGCTTTCCGGGTCACCAAAACCAATACAAAAAGATGTATTGATACTATAAATACTCTATACACCAAACCATGATCCCAATAAACCAATATGCAAACATTGGAGCAATAAATCATAGGAATATGTTGACATCAGTGACAACAACATATCCTAGTAGTAACAATGACCAACATAGCCTCCATCTTTGTCATTTTTTAATGCCTTATTCTTTTTGTAGGTGACAAGAGATACAAATTGAAGACACATTAGCTCCACTCCTTCTAGGCCTGCAACACCAATCTCAAAAAGTTGTTATCTCAACTGCCTTTCAGCCTCTCTTCCAAGGCTAATTTTGTGCTTGTACTTGTAAAAAGATGTCTTTTGGCATATTCTATTGTAATTAGTCATTTTTTTACATGTGTCTTATTTGGCCTGAAGCTTGTTTTGATCCCTTGTGCTATAAAAGGGAAATCAAGGCTGATAGGAAAAAATCCTGAAAATTTTGAGAAGTAGATTGTATTAGGTGATAGCTTGAAAGATAATAGAAGAAATACTTTCTATAGGAAGAACATGAATTTTTAATACATTGTATCCAACTTCTTTTGAAAATTAATGAAAGAAATTAATTATGTGTTGTTTCCATCTTGTGTATATGTGTTGCATGACTTAATGTGTTAAGAATACATTGATTTGTCTTCTCTAAATGGAGAATGTATGTTCTTGATAAAAAGTCTCTTTTAAAGAAAGGGTTAAATTTTGTTTTAATAGTATTCAAACATATATGTGTTTGAATAAAATGTAACTAGCACTAATTTCAACTAACATAGCATAGAAATTATGAAATGTTTAGTAATGGGTTGTCATGAAATGATGTGTTAAACTTTTTTGTAATTTATATGCAGTTAGAATCTATTTTAGATAGGATAAGGCATTGGTCTTCTCTTCTTAATCTATTTTAGGGTCATTAAAAATCAATATCATTTCTATTTTGTTTGTGAGAGTAGGTGTAGAATTAGTTTTGTTCTCAACAACTTGCATGGTAAATGGGATTATGCAATAGTTAAGTCAAATATGAAACACTCATCATTATACACCTAAGAACCATCCACTTTAAAATAGGTCTATTGTTTAGTTTTCCAAGAGTGTATCATTTTCAAACCTACAATAGGACTACCCTCCTAAGTTTAGTGGAGCTCAATGTGCAAAAAGTTTGTATAGCCTTGTTCAGTTACATTTTATTGTCTTCAGTCCATTAATAGTGTTGATTTCATGTCCTAGGCTACCAATCCCATAGTATGGTATTATGTGTCTCCTTAGGACTAAAGGTAGCAAGAAAAATTGCTAACAATACCAAAGCCTAGTTGTTATATTGTAAGGGACATCTTCCTAGTATTTTTTACTCTTTGTCTGAGTAAAATTTTGTGCATAGACAAATCCATGGTCTTGAAAGAGGAGATTGACCTAATTTTATAATTTTAGATGTGTTTATAATTCTAGGGTGTTTCAAATCTAGATTTTCTTATTGATATGAGAAATGATATTTTGCGGTTTCTCATTTTACGATATTTTTGGAGGTGAATATTTCTAGATGGCCTCATGAAATAAAAAACCTCAACATTAGATCTAGAAGGCCTAAAATCCTAATGTTGACATAAAACTTGACTTGGTTTGGAGCTAGAATTTTTTTGGCAATTTTTTGAAGCGCATGGAAAATTATTTGTAAGTAAAATCTAGATGGTTTTATATATCAATATAATTTTGTGTGGCAATAAAATTTATACAAGCACTATTGTATATTTACCATCTTGAAAAGGAATATTCCTTGTGTTTAGGTAATCAATAGGGTATATTAAGCTGAAAAAACAATTAAAAACTTATCATTCACAACCAAATATGATAGTGATGTCACTTCCTATATAGATGGTTTAGAAATGAAGCCCATAGTATAAGGGATTAGGAAAATTTTTGAAGAAAATATCTATTAGGCAATAACAATGAGTGGTCATACACTACCCATAGTAACTTAACTACTCTTCAATTATGTTCCCTCAATAAATGACTAAGAGTCAATAAAATCTACCATTATTGGTGAACCTTAACTTATAGCATTATCATACCATGCATCATCACCCATAACAACAATGCCCCTCTATAACGACTAAAATAGTATAGAGATATTTTTTATTTATCTCACAAATAATATTTTGTGGAAAAGTAACTTTTACCCATAACCTCAAATATTTAACTTTCTAGATAGATGGTTTTGATTTTATCTCACAAATAATCTTTTGTAGAAAAATAACTTTTACCCATAATGTCAAATATTTAACTTTCCACAATAGATAGCAATGTTAGTAGACTTTTCATATTTTATTTCTTACAATAGAAGATATTAATTAGAAGTATCTTGAGGGCCCACAATGTGTAATTTAGACATCATATAGTCCATGGATAAAATTTTCTAGCTATTTCATTGTCTATCAAATGACTAATGACTTGATGTAATTTGAAGAGTTTTTGGACATGTTGTATTTTTTTGGGCATGTAATATATAAATGTGAGGTTTATGTAGGTACAGTGAAGATGGTGATCATGAAAATTTTGGTATACATAGAGCTTTGACATTACATAATCATTTATTTCAGTATTAAAAATTATTCTATTCAAATAAATAAATCTGAGGTTTTGGATCTTGTGTTATTGGGAGTTTTATGTAGGTACAGTGAAAGTTGGTGATGAAGAAAATGTTAATATACATAGAACTTTCTCATTATATAATCATTTATTTTAGTATTAGAAAAAATTTTATTCAAATAAATCAAATAGATTTGTTTTAATATTCTTTGTTTATATTAAAATTAATCTTCATTTTCATATTAGATAAAAGTAAGAAAAATAAGATTTATGTGTCTCTTTTTTCAATTAATAGATTGTTCAATGTGAAGATGGAGTACAAGAAATTGTTGCAATTTGATCATACTAAATTCTAATACATTGAATGCAATATTGTCAACAATATTAGGTATTAAACCAACAAGTATGAACATTAAATCAACAAGTATTATCATAGCTGTCCCCTGTATATATTTTCAAGATCTTACGAACTCCTAAATTCTAATACATTGAATGCAATACTGTCAACAATATTAGATATTAAACCAACAAGTATGAACATTAAATCAACAAGTACTATCATAAATGTGACCCAGACGATTTACCACATACAAATAAAGGCAGCGTAGAAAAAATTATAATTAATATTTTTCAAAAATATCCCGAGACAAATGTGGCCGATACGATTCACCAGGCAAATAAAAGCACCGTAGAAAAAAATATTATTAATATTTTTCAAAAATATCCCGTGTCTCGTTAGCATGAAGAAATTAAAACAACTCAAACTTCTTATAAGTACATTGTCAAATTTAAAAGCGAACCCGAGTCGTAGACTGCACGTATTTCATTTGGGCTTTGGTGCAAGCCAAGCCAAGAATGAAGATTATGATGATCACTCTGCTACTCTTTTTCTCTGCACTGCCTGCTCATACGATTGAGCATTCTTATCATTCTGATGAACAAGCTCTCATGGGTTTCAAGGCTTTTCCCCTTTTGGATCCATTTAATTCCTTGCTCGATTGGTCTCCCAATCACACCACCTGCAATTGGACTGGTGTTATCTGCTCTTCTCGCCGACAGCGTGTGGTTTCCCTGAATCTCACAGGTATGGGATTACTTGGTCCAATCTCTCCCTTTCTGGGAAATCTTTCCTTCCTTAGAGTACTTGATCTCTCTATTAATAACTTAGAGGGCCATATTCCATACCAAATCGGAAAGCTTTTTCGCTTGAGAATGCTCGAGTTGTCTCGTAACAATTTGGAAGGTCCCATTCCATCCTCTCTAGGAGACTGTCGTTCCTTACAATCTCTTAACCTGTCGTTTAACAATTTAAGTGGAAGCATTCCCTCTGAATTTAGTCTTCTTTCAAATTTAGATACCATGGCATTAGGAATAAACAAATTGACAGGCGTTATCCCAGCTTTCTTAGGAAACTTGTCCCTTTTATCTGCCATAAAATTGCCCGAAAATAAACTCCAAGGTGGCATTCCTTCTGAGTTGGGTATGCTTAGTAGACTAAATTGGCTTAGTCTTCACACCAACAACTTAACAGGGCCGATCCCCATAGCCATTTCCAATTGCACCCGTCTACAAATGTTGCAGCTATATCAAAACCACTTGAGCGGCCCAATTCCATGGGAGTTTGGAAGGCTATCAAAGTTGCAAGCAGTGTATTTGTGGGGAAACCAACTCACTGGGAAAATACCCACCTCAGTGGGTAACTGGACTCAGCTGCAAGTGCTCTATTTGGAGCGCAACAAACTGAGCGGCACAGTGCCCCTGGAATTTGGTAAAATGCAGCAGCTGAGACGGTTTGTTTTGTGGCAAAATCATTTTGTGAGTGGAAGCAGTGGATTATCTATTATAACAGCGTTAACTAATTGCTCCAGCTTGGAAACTCTTGATTTGGGACTTAATTATCTCACTGGCATCTTGCCCACATCAGTTGGGCGCCTATCAAATTCACTGTATTTTCTAGCATTGAACGTAAATGAAATTGGGGGAAACATTCCAGAGGAGATTGGTAATCTCACAAACTTGGCAACAGTAACCCTAGAAGTAAACCGATTCAATGGGACCGTTCCATTTACACTTGGTAAACTTCCAAATCTGGAGAGGTTATATCTGGATGCAAACAATTTACAAGGAAAGA
Source organism: Cryptomeria japonica (assembly GCF_030272615.1). Classification (NCBI taxonomy): domain Eukaryota; kingdom Viridiplantae; phylum Streptophyta; class Pinopsida; order Cupressales; family Cupressaceae; genus Cryptomeria; species Cryptomeria japonica. The sequence goes on from NC_081408.1 coordinate 257,718,842, forward strand.
TTCCAGAAAGTTTTGGCCTAGCAAAAAGGCTTGGATCGTTATCAATCAGTCAGAACATGCTTTCAGGGCAAATTCCAGATAGTCTGGGCGACCTTCCACAATTACGAAGACTTGAACTTCATCACAATCAGCTGTCTGGGAAAATACCAGCTAGTTTAGGAAATTGTGAGGCGTTGGAAATGGTGGACTTTACCCACAACAAACTAACAGGAAATATACCTCCTGAAGTTGCAGGTCTTCAGAATATTCAGTTATATTTCAATGTGTCCAGTAATTTATTGGAGGGCTCTATTTTGGAAATGAGCAAAATGGTTATGGCTTTAGCTATAGATTTATCCCACAACAACTTCTCTGGCAGCATTCCAAGTGTACTAGAAAGTTGCAAGGAGTTAGAATATTTAAATCTTTCAAAGAATGCATTTGAGGGTCGAATTCCAGAATCACTGGCAAATCTGCAAAATCTTCAGTACATGGATCTTTCTTGCAATAATTTGTCAGGTACAATACCTGAAGCTTTCCAAAAGATGAAAATGCTCCAGCATCTCAATCTCTCTTCAAACCAGTTAACTGGAGAGGTCCCAAAGGCAGGAGCTTTTGCAAAACTTGATGCCTCGGAAATTAAGGGAAATCTTGGCCTCTGCGGTGGATGGATTAACTTGCCGCCATGCTCTCATTCCCATCACAAACAGCCATCAGTCTCCAAAAAGGTGATAATTCCTATTGTAGTTGGTGTTGCAATTCTGTTCATATCTCTTGTATTGGTAGCATTCTCCTATATATGCAGACGTTCCAACGCCCCTGCTCTCAAAATATGGCCTCCAAAAATTTCATATCAAGAACTTGTAGATGCAACTAGTGGGTTCAGTGATCAAAATCTTCTAGGAATTGGCAGTTTTGGGTCAGTTTATAAAGGGATTTTAAATGATGGCACAAATATTGCTGTTAAAGTTCTCAAGTTGCAAGATGAACATGATCATCAAAGTTTCAGTAGAGAATGCAATATATTAAAGAGAGTTCGACATAAGAATGTAATTAAAATCATTTCAGCATGCTCCAACCTTGATTTTAAGGCCTTAATTCTTCCACTCATGTCAAATGGAAGTTTAGAGAGATGGTTGTATCCTTCGGAAGGGGATAGATGCAGATTAAATTTGAGTGATCGAATAAGGATAGCAATGGAGATAGCAGAAGGAATGGCATATCTTCACCATTATTGCTTTGTTCAAGTGATTCACTGTGACCTCAAGCCCAGCAATGTCTTATTAGGAGATGACATGAGTTCATATATAGCTGATTTTGGCATTTCCAGACTTATTTTCGACAATTCCATGGATTCTTTGACTTCTACAGATGCACTTAAAGGATCTATTGGTTACATTGCACCAGGTATATATTTCTTGATATTGCACTCTGCATTTCACTGGTTTTCTTTGTTTATCTTATAAAGTGTTGAATGCTTTAAATGATTTAGGAGTAATTTATTTTTGTTTATTTGTTAATAGAGTATGGAATAGGTGGAAATCTTACTACAAAAGGAGATGTATATAGTTATGGAATTTTAGTTTTAGAGTTGTTGACAAGGAAGAAACCAACAGATGATATGTTCAGTAAAGGACTTAATCTACAAAAATGGGCAGAAATGAACTTTCCAAATAGAATCACAGATTTAGTGGATAATTGTTTCCTTACAGATGTTCATGAATCTGAGAAATCAATGGCAATGGAATGCCTTATTCAATCTGTACAAATTGGTTTATTTTGTACAAGGGAATCACCTCAAGAGCGTCCTAATATGATAGAGATAGTTGAGAGATTAAATACAATCAAAACTACATTTCTTGGTATGCCAAAAACTATTCAATTACCAGTAGATATTTCACCTTTTCTGGACAATAGAAAAGGTATAAATATGGATGGCTGGTCTACATCTACGTCCTAGGTCTAAAGTTATTACTCTCGTTTTGTTTGTTGGCTGATCCAAAAAAAGACAAAGACAATGTTCTACCATATTATATTGCATAGTATAATATATTGAAATGATGCTTAAAATGTATATTTAATATGTTATCATATTTAATGAGGTATAATGTTTTGTATATTGTGAGAATGTGAAATAATGTTAGAATGTGATATTTAATTTGGAAGTTTTCATTTTTTTTTAAATTGTGATTTCTTTGTTCAATAAAAAAAATATGGTATAGTATTTTGTGATATGATTTAAGATATACATTTCAACTTTTAAACAAGAGATGTGGATGTTGTGGATCATGAGGTTGGAAAATTTATTAGAAAGGAAATTTTCATAGAAAGATTTATTTTCTAAATTATTATTTTATTTTTTATTTTTTAGTCAAATTGTAATTTTGATATGTTTGAATTTATGTGTAATATATAATATCAAAATTATTTTGTATTGATTTTTCAAGTATGAATCTAGTCAAAATTTATTCTAAATGTTTTTTTATGTTATTTTTAATGAATATAGTAAATTTTTGAAAGTAGACCATTTTATTTACTTTCATATGTCATAATAGTTAGATATATAGTATTAATCTTTTTAATATTAAATGATTTAGTTTCTAATTGAAAAAATATTGTGATCATGGCAAAGTTTGTATATTTTACCGTTTCTTATTTCTTTTGTGATTATTATGGGAGAATGTCTTAACACGCGTACATATTAAACAATGATACAATCTTTTGTGAAGTTGAGCTTACCCATTTAGTCAATGCCTTATTCTTATACACTTATATACTTCAATGCAATAATTTAAGGCTTGTATTTATTAATATTTCTTGGACATTTACCTCAACATAACAATTATGTATCGAAATGTAGTAGCTGCATATCTAAGATCATTTTCCTCATTTTGGACTTTGTTTAAAATTTAAATTCAATTTTTGGCCAATTGTTGCATATTATTTTTTCCATCTTGAGTTAATTGACTACAAACTAATATGGTTTAGGTACAATATATGCTAGCACGTTTAATGAAATTAATTGGATTCATGTCACATCTCCTTATATTTTAAGCATTATTCATATATCATTTGCATTAGGGGAAGAAAATGTTTCAATCAATGCAATAAATAGAATCCAAATCTTCATAATTATTAAAGAGGATATGCATTCTTGATGAGTATAATCCATAATTATTTAACTAATATTTTTTATTTGAGTTAATAGATGTGCCCTTGTGATATTAAAGATAATCTTAAATAAAGGTATTTCTAAATGTCACTAGTTCTAGGTATCTAAAATACATATAGAGAATGATTTTTCATTAGGTGAGCAATCAAGTACACAACCACATAAACAACTATCAATTTTAGACATAGAAGATCAATCCATGACTATAAATGATACTTGTACTTGTCAATTCAATCCAAAATAAATCAATTTGAATTAAAATTCAATAAGTTAGAAAGATGGAGAGATGCCATTCCTAGAATGGGTATTAGTGAAATTGGAGAACATTTAATGAATACAATCATTCTTTAGTTGCAAAGCTAAGTATCTCTTAAGACCATTATATTTAGTATTTTTGTCATTCCTATAATAGGTATTAATCAAGTTGAAGAATATTTAAGAAACAAGGTCATTCTTTAGTTGCAAAGCTATGTACCTCTTACCATTACATTTCATTTTATAGCTTACCATTTAATTTTAGAATAAATTAGGCCTCTCTACATTCACACATCAAAATATTTTCTAATTTGAATATAGTTTATAAATATAACTCATAGAATATTAGTCGCCATAAAAATTACAAAGTATAATGTATAACATGATTAGAAAAATCTATATATAGGCCTAAACAACCATCACATAACCATAAAAAAGGTCCAAAATGAACAAACTATGCTAGATTGCATTAGTTGCTATAATGTATTGAGAAAGGAATACCACAATAACAAAGAAGCCACATGAGTCAATCATATATAAAAATTACTACTCAATATAGCACATAACTTTAGATTAACCTTCTTATCTTTCTTTTGACATTTAATAATTATATTAATATTATTCACTAAGTTAATAACTATACATTTTAAGCACCTCCTTACATATCGTTCTAGAAAGGTAGAAATCTAGGCACTATAACATAATCTCTAAGATCGACAACATCAAGTAGATTTTATAATTAGAGTCAATTGTAACATCTTATTCCACCTTCTCTTTAACTTTGTGAAGGAAGCTATTTTTGATAGCATGTGTTATCTTTACTCCAAATAAGTTAACCTACAAATGAACCTACATATAGAAAACAATTAGTACTTGATTTCTTTTGATAATTCAAAAGCGACACTACTTTTATCTTCAAAACTATGTAAGTTTTTATTAATATAAATAAATCATAAAATTTTAATTAACAAGACCAAATTGAATTTATTAACTTGTCGCCATGATTTGATTCTTATCACAAATAGCCATTAGTCTCAAGAAAAGTAATAATTCCCATTGTAGATGGTATTGTAATTTTGATCATGTCTCTTATATTGGTAGCATTTTCTTGTATATGCAAACGTTCTAGTGCCCTTGCTCTCAAAGCATCGCCTCTAAAAATTTCATATCAAGAAATTATAGATGCAACTAGTGCGTTTAGTGATAAAAATATTTTAGGAATTAGTAGTTTTTTATCAATTTATAAAGGGATTATAAATGATGGTACAAATATTACTATTAAAGTTCTTAAGTTGCAAGATGGAAATGTTTACCAAAGTTTCAATAGAGAGTGCAATGCATTAAGGAGAGTTCAACATCAAAATGTAATTAAAATCATTTTAGCATGCTCCAACCTTGACTTTAAAGCCTTAATTCCTCCATTCATGTCAAATGGAATTTTAGAGAGATGGTTGTATCCTGCAAAAAGGGATAGATAGAGATTCACTTTGAGTCATTGAATAAAGATAGCAATGGAGATAGCAAAAGGAATGACATGTCTTCACCATTATTGCTTTGTTCAAGAGACCTGGATAATGACCTAAAGTCTAAGAATATCTCATTAGGAGATGATATAACTTCATATATAGTAGATTTTGGAATTTCCAATCTTATTTTTGACAATTCCATGGATTCTTTGACTTCTACATATGCATTCAAAGGATCTATTGGCTACATTTCCCCAAGTAAATATGTCTTGTTATTGTACTCTGCATTTCATTAGTTTTCTTTGTTTATCTTATAAACCATTGAATTCTTCAAATGACGTAGGAGTAATTTATTCAAGTATTAATTTGTTACTCTAGAGTATGGAATGCTTGGAAATATTACTACAAAAGGATATGTATATGGTTATGAAATTTTAGTTTTTTAGAGTTGTTGACAAGGAAGAGAACAATAGATAAAATGTTTAGTCAAGGACTTAATATACTCAAATGGGCAAAAATTAATTTTCTAGATAGAATCTTAGATTTAGTGGATAATTGTTTACTTATAGATGCTTATGAATCTGAGAAATCAATGGTAATGGAATGTCTTACCCAATCTGTATAAATTGAGTTTCTACATGAGTCACCTCAAGAGCACCCTACCATGATAGAGATAGTTCAGAGATTAGATACAATTAAAGCAACATTTCTTGGTACACCAAAAAATATTCAATTGCCAATGGTTCACCTTTTTTGGGTAATACAAGTGGTATAAATATGGTTGGCTAGTCTACGTCTACATCCTAGTTCTAAAGTTATTATTTGTAATGTAAAATTAGGAATTAAGGTTTTAACAAGTAAATCCACAAAAAACAACCCAATTATCCCACATACAATGAAAGAGGGGTGATCCTAATAGATCTAGCCTCAATCCCACTAAGGAAGGGTTAAGAAGTCTGATTATATTCAGCTGGTTGTGGAGTTTATCCTCTTTCTAAGTTGAATCTAGATTGTTTGTAAATTAGGGTAAGATAGTGAACTATTGAAGCAATCCGACAGAAACAGTGAGTTGTAGATATTGTAAATTGAGCCACCAACCTAGATTTGAGAAAAATAATATGTTTTAGATCTATTCCTAGAAATTCAGGCTAATTTTTTTGTACCAAGTAGTATCAATTTGACATGGTCCTCCGAATTTTCCTCTGAATTTTCCACCGTTGAATGTGTGAATTCTATCGATCCTCCTAATTACAACTTTGTACATCTTCCTGCACACAAACAAAAAGGTAAATATGCTGGGAATAGGGGTTTGCCTTGTGTTAAACCCTAGTTTTGGAATTAACCATGAAATTGAATTGGTTAATATAAATGAGAGACTAGAATAAAATACTTTAATTTTGAGGGAAAGACTGAATCTAAAAATATAATGCTAGAAACCACAATGTTACCTTGATGAAGTTTTGTTTGTCTTCTCAAAGGAATTATGTTTTCATGTAGATTTGTGTTCATAAAACATATATCATAAATGTCATCTTCAATGCTTGAAACCTTGACTTTACTTCTGCTCCAAAGCTTAATGAATGATTGATTGCTTGCTCAATTAAACCTGCCAGAGTGTAGGTCTTGATTTCAATTCATCAGGTGATTGATTACATTTAAAATGAGAGGGGTAGACCTACTTTTATATTTTCTTGTCAAAAATTAAATTGAATTTCTACAACAAGCCGACACAGGGATATATTTCTCACTCATTAGAGATGACTATTGAGAGGGGCCAATTTAGGGCCCGTTTAAGAGGCCCAGGGCATATACAAATTGATCTTGATTTAAGACTAGGGCGTGGTATGTCTTGGTCTTGATTTAAAACCAAGGCATGGTACGTCCTAGTCCTGGGAATGGATGAAAATGTGAAATAGGTAAATGGACTCCAAACGAGGGGCTAAGTTGAGAAATGGATGAAAATGTGAAATAGGTAAATGGTGTGAGCAAAACCAGCATTGCATTAAGGCCTTGGAAGATGGAATGCTAAAGTGAGGCCTAAGTGAGGAAAAAAATTTAGGCAAGTACAATTTAGGACACTACATTCAACTCCCACTTTAGCAGGAGTATGAGACTAGGCATAGGGTGATCCCATAATACTGAGTTACACTTTTTGGCCAAACTTAACACTAAAATCAACACATTGCACTAGATATTTACTTTCTAACACTTATAGAAGATAAACCATTAAAAATTGAAAGATGAAGTAAACTACCGATTTGTGAGATTTTTCATATATATTCCAAATTATTTATTTTTAAATAATTAGAAATGAGTTGTTTGTATTGTTATGTAACTTTTAATGAATTTATAGTTACAAAAATCAACATTATTCAGAAGTGACATTTATTCTATAATGAATAACATTTTTTATAGCAAGAAGGAAATTTTAGATTTTAAAATATAGATTTGTCACACCAATATCTAGTGGATGGATATTTTTTCATAATTTTTTGTTACATTTATTTTTTTTAGCTAATTTTTGAAGTCAAAGTAATTGCAATTTGGATAGTATTCAGTAATGCATAACCTTTTTTTGTATGCATTTAAATTAAATTATTCTTTTTGTGTTGAAATGAGGATATCAATACCTAGGGGAAATGATATTTTTACAATTTTTTTCTCTATTTTTTAATTTTTCCACATGTGTGAAACACAATCCTTAATGTTCGATGAAAAAACTACATTCATTAGAAATAAAACATAAATGTATTAATGAAATTAAATATATTTAAAATTATAATATTTGGAAAACTTATAATAAGGACTACATACTTAAAAATAATTTTTAAATGACTTCATTTGACCCACCAAAAGCTAATGTAAAAGTGGTTTTTTATCAGGATTTTGATAGGTGTGAAGGAGACTCCATTGGAGGCATGATTTGAGAGTAGAGAGGTTCTATCAAAGGGATTTTGATCTAGAGGATTTGATTGAATTCTCTTCAATTAATTACTTCAAATGCGAATTCTCAAGGCTTAAATCATTATATTTTCTAAAAAATGTATGATTTCAACAAAAATCAAGATGTGCCAAAAAGTCTAACCCAATGTTGTGGGATCACCCCATACAGTAAAGTATAAAGGTTTCAATTGAAAACTTTCATCAAGATATCAAAGAGATAAGACATACTAAGCCCCCAGGGACTTTAGGATCTCACTACTCTAATATCAAGATAAAAGAGACATCATAAAAAGAGAGAACACATGACTACTATCCTAGTAAGATTTGCTTACTATGAACTTCATAAAAAAGAAAAATACCAAATTACAAAGAAAAAGGCTTGACTTGCAAAGTAACTTGAGTGTGAAATTATGTTATAGTGTGTGCATAAAGTGTAATAATGAGTAGAGTGTATGCCCCCGCATTAAAGCAATTGTGTACACCTTATCGGGATCGATTTATTTAAGGTAGTATGCATCCAAAAGACAAGCATATTACCACAACGAGATGTCCCCATGAAAGGACAAATCAAAGGATAATGGTTACAAAACATAAAAGCACATAAGGGATCCACTAACTTTGGGGTCCGTATGTTGTATATTATGAATATTTATATTGAATTGACCTTATTTCCCAAAGGTAGTAGAACTACAAACACAATGGAAGAAGAGCACATGCGTCTTTTGAGTCAACACAAAAGAGACCAAAAGAGATCTCAACGCTTTTTATCGTCCCTAAGTAGACAACACAAGGGACAATATTTAGACGAGTTGAGATACAAATAGAAGAATGTCACAACAAATTTGGTCTCTTTATTAGCTTGCACCAATGGAGTGACAAGGGTCATATAAAGAGAACCTAACATAGCACAAAAACACAACATGGGGGAAGCACATTACAAAGAAGAAAACACATAGGAGAGGATCTATGAAACGAATGATTCTAGTCAAGCAAATCACCTGCCTCCAAATCTTGATAAAAATCATTTAGGGTAGGTGGAAAAGATGTGAGAGGAGCTACTTTGAGCACGATAGATGGTGCTACTACAAGTTCCAAACAAGGACCATGATTTAATGATGAGACACTTTGTTTCTCACTAGGAGCTAGGGTTGATGTTTTTGAAAAATATGAAGATAGATTATGGTTAACATCAACAAGCTCATATATATCATTAGAATCATTAGAATCAACATTGTTACCATGAACAAAATCATCATCCATGTCATCATCTATATTAATAAAAATAGTATCTCTAATGCGAAAAGAGCATGAACCATCATTTTTCTTAAGCATTTTTAACCTTGGTGATTTAGGCTGAACTTCCTCCTTAGGGTTAGGATAAGGCTAGACAAATGGGATCAAGTCATTATTTGGTGTCTTTGGGGAAGAAATGGTTTGGGGAGCAAGTTCACAAGCCTTGGCATGACATCTTCATTAGCATTCTCTTGCACAATGGTTTCTTTTAGTTTTAGTCAAAACTTGTGAAGGTTGAGGATCAATAGACATAGGCTTCTTTTCTTCATTTAAAGGAGAAGGAACATAGAGAACCTTACTAGGTTGAGACATTGAGGATTCCAAGTGTTTTCCTTTGTAAGATGTAGGTGGTGTGACTCAAGGATAACTTTAAGAAACCACCTGCCCCACCCCCCCCCCCCAGGAAAAAGTGTAAAATCCTACCGAATCCAACATTATTTTTAGGGGGGAATTTTCATATTCATGGTGAATTTTTTTTCAAATTAGGAAAAAAAATTAATTTGTATTGCCAATTTTTTTTAAACGTATGAAAATTCCATAAAATCCTGGCAAATAATTCATTACTATGGGGGAAAATATATAATGTATGAGGCGAATTTTTTGCATTTAAAGGAAAATATATATAAGTGTATGGGCAAAAAGTTTTATTGCGAAGGAAAAATAATTTAATTGTATTGGCGAATTTTATCTACCATTTGAAAATTGTTTAATTTTATTGGCTAATCTTTCGTTATTTATAGAAAAATAAATAATTTATTGGTGATTTCATTTCCATTTTCATTATCTATTAATAGCCACTTTTCAAGAGTTGTGACTCATCATGTGGGCCAATGCCAAATTTATGCAACATCCTTCAATTTATAATTTTAAATATACTATTTAAGATCGTCCGAATCGTAGATCAATGGCTAAAGTTTTATTTCGGCTCAAATTTCTTAAGGAAATGTAGTTCTCCAAAAAGTCTCTGGAATGTCAATGGAGACACAGATCAAATCTTAACCCTGTGCCTTAACTTGATCGTCGATTACAACTGGTTAGTATGTTACATGGATGGGTGATAATGTTGCACAGTCTTAATTGACATTTTAAATGTCTTGTCATTGACATTCTCTAATTGCGATCCACTCAGCACTCATGACTTCCGATTTGGTAGTGGGACCAACAATATTACCAATTTCACACACTTGTGCATTTATGGCAAATATTTAAGGGAGATACGAAAGATTTTTTTTTTAAAAAGAACAAAGGAATTAAGAGGGTTAGAGAAGGAATTGCTATTTATAGATGATCTACGCTTCTTTCTTCTTCAATTTGCCTTTGAAATTTTGCCTCTGGTCTAGGTCTTTAGGCTATATATAAATTTGATATTCAAATTTATGAAGATGGACACACGTATCTAGTTGAGAAGCACATCTAAAGAGGACCAGAAGGCATTTTTGGGATTGGTCAAAGACACAACCCTCACATTAGTTTGTAAGGAGGTTGGACTTTTTACAAATGAGGCTGTAAGGATGGTGTTGGGCCAATAATTTTTGTGAATTTGTTGATAGATATCAATTTAACATGGACATTACATCTTGGTTTTTGTCATCTCTTCTGGACCTTGGAGGAGACAAGGTGGATATGTTGATGCTATTAAGGAAGATCTTCAAAGAATAATTTTTGGGGGACGACGTTCAAGTTGTCGTCTTTGCAGAAATAGGGGTGGTGATCCCTTGGGCAAGTGATTTACACAAGCTTCTCCAGCCAGGCTGAAATGTGGTCAAGCAACCTTTATTTTGAACCTGAATGCTAAGCAGTTGACATGACATAGGAAATGGGCTCGGATTGGTAGGGATTTTCTTCGAAAATGGTTTCTCCTGGATGAATTTCCAGACTATGAATGGCTCGATGAATTCTCAGAGCTTATCCTCTCTAGAGAATTCTAATTAGATGGAGGGTAAGATCCTTAGGGTTCCCCATGAAGGGTTTTAGTTTTTTGGATACCATCATACCACTAGTCCACTACCACTGCCCTAGTAGTTTTGTTTTTTTTGGCTAGTTCCATGTAACCTCCCTCATTTTGGCTTTAAATTATTGAAGGGACTCTGACAATCGACTATTGTAAATTTGTGGAACATATTAATGAAAATTTTTCCTTTTATGGATTTAAAAAATGCTTTCAGGACCTCATTCTTTTGCACTTAGCAGATACTAGTTTGTGAATGAAATGGCCAAAATTGTGTTATCGTGTCTAATAATTTATGGGCAAAATTCAAATTATAATGCAGTACTGAGTTAATAATTTGTGAATTTAAAAATGAACCAAACAAATGTACGTGTGTGATTTTGTGAATCGTTAACAAAATGAAATTACTATATAGTAGCAAGCACTTGGTTAATAATTAAGATTTAGTTGAATAATAATAATTTCATAAAAGAAATACATGACGACAGGAAAATATGGTGGTTGGGAAAAGCATGAGTGAAAATAGATATGCCCATTCTTCTAAGGGTTGTGAAAAGGCAAATAGCCTTTATTGGTAGGATTAAAGATAAGAGGCTGGTCTCAACTCTGAGAACAGACTATCATCTTGTCCTGCATGCAATCAAGATGATTCTGGGAGAAGAATATATTCAAGCCTACCATAGGTATAGGGTAGGCTTGAATATTTTTTTCCTAGGTTGGACGAAGAGCTGAGAGGCTTCATGGCTAGGGCACAGTCCAATGGTGTATATTATTTATTTTAATTAATTGTTAAAACAAACTATGATTAGAAATGTTTTATAATTTATAAAACATTATAAACCATAACCTTAATCAATATATTGTTTTATAATCTTTCAGATGTTTAAAATACTTAATAATTACATTGAATAAGAAAAATAAACAAAAAAATTTGTTTGGATATATGTTTTTTTATTTTTTATAAAGTTAAGATGCATGATTTTTAAGTTTCTAAATTATAGAAATTAGTTTTCTCCAATCTAATTGGCTTGGAAAATTTACATCTTATTACCAGAATTTCAGGATCCACTATCTAAATGAATTTTTTTAGGTATGTTAAAATAATATTAAGCATGTTTTAATTTTCTTATCAAATTTATTTTACACATCCACCAAACAAATATTTAACAAATTCTAAATCTTTTGAAACTTTATATAAGTAAATAGACATATATATAATTTTAATTATCCTTATTAAATTTAATAATATAAAACTTTGATAATAAAATAATATTATCAATAATATAATATAACATTAAAAATATTATATTCCTTGGAGCGGGAAAGATTTTCAAATTTGGGAAATTGGGTAGGAGAGATATGGGCCCGCATGAAACCAAGCTGGAAGTACATATCATGAAAATTTAAATAGGCTAATTGATTCAAAAGGTATTTTGAAGAGTAGCGATATAGTCAAGTTGAAAGGGGAACATTTTATGAGTCATAATGGTCTTGAAATAAACATCATTAAATGACATAGGAACACAGGTGTTTTAAGATATCAAGTCAAATAGACAGTGGAAGTACCTCTAGTGCCAACTCTATAGCCTATCCTTTCAAGGGGTAACTTCACATGAGCGAACCATGTTACAAAGATCACTGGAAAAAAATTGATTTGAGTGTATTCAGACACTCATTATGGGCTTTAAACTCAAGTTCGAGAAGCTTCACCGTCTTTTTTAAGATTAATTTTTTTAACAAATTATCAATCGTTTTCTCTTTGTGTTTTGCATAGCAGAGTGAATCTTTTTAATGGATTCTAATATCAGGTTAATTGCAAAGAAGAGACAAATGGATTTTTGGGGCCTATCACAAGCAAGAGGCTCCAACAAGTGATGAATATTTTCCATCCACTTCTCCTAGATGTTATCTGTGACATTCTGGGTGTTCAATTTATTAAAACTAGTCATAGGAATCAAGTAAATACTAACATCCCGACTCATTTTCTGGCTACTATTCTGAATAAATTTTATCAAAAATGTTATGGGATTTGAGGAGGATGGGGTTCTGGTTCCTCCAATAGGGGATGAAATTGATATTAATCTTCCATGGGTTAATGAATTCAAATGTATTACCGGTAGGCGAGGAGAAGATGACCCCTTTTGAGAGTCTGAGAGCAGCAATGAAAGTGAAAATGATGAAGAAGATGATGATCCAACTTCAGGAGGGGATTGAGCTCTGTAGAGGATGATAGATATGTAGTGTCATAAAATTAAAACCTTAGTAATTTTAACCATATTTGAAGTCCTCACCTTGGTGACGACATCTCCCTTCCTAACCGAGACCCCATTCTGCATTTTCACCCCTTGTCCCCTTCCTGTTTGAGCCTTGAGATAGCCTCAAGACCCTGTTTGGGCCCCAAGATAGGGCAAGACAGGGCCATGGCACCCCTATCCCCCTAGGAAAAGGGCGTGGCACCCCTATCCCACCCTCTTAGGATGGCCCCAAGATAGGTTTCCCCGATCCCATCAACACTTTAGGATCCCAAATCTCCCTGATGTCGGCCTTTGGTGAGATGAATTAATCTCTTGAAGCATGTATAGAAGGGAATTAGTCCTCTCATTTGAGAACATTGAATTCAAGTATAATCTCTTCATTATCATCATCAAGCATTCAAGTCTTCAAGCATTCATCAAGTCTTCTTTTCTTCATGTGTCTTCTTCATTCATCCATTGGAGCAACATTACAACATTCATTTGCAAGCATGTGTGTGTGTTAGGGTTTTGTCATGTTACATGCCATTTCATGCAATACTTGTGATTACATTCAAGAAGAAAATAAATTATCATCAACAAGTTGCAGATCTACAAGGTACACATTTCCATTGTTTACATTCAAGCATTTGCAATTACTTTCATTCAAGGTTGATTCCTCAACTGGAGTTTGACTAGGGCAAACCCCTATCCCCAACTCATCTTCCTCTCTTTTATTTGTGTAGGTTGTAGGTGTGTAGTTGTGATTGTAGGTTTAGGTTTCATTTGTAGAGACGGAAGAACCCTTTTCATTTCACAGATTTTGTAGAGGACCATATACATTGTTGCCATGGTCCTGACGAATTTTCTCCAAATTTGTAGGGCAGATCTGTATCAGTCTGATTAGCTCAGATCCGAAGTTACAACATGATCCCAAACCAATAGATCCTCATTTCACCCATTTTATCTCTCTTTTCTGCATAGTCAACAAGTCAACCCTTGTATTTACAAAAGGGAAAATTGCATTTCACCCTTGCAATTCACTTAGTGTTCTGATCCTTATTCACTCTAGGGTTTGGATCTAGTGAATTCAACCCCTCTTTTGAATGTAAAGTATTTCCCAAGTGAAAATCATCCTAGTGATTTCCTTTCTCTCTCCTAGGTAGGGAATCACTAGGGTTCAATTTTCCTCAAGATTAGTGGTGCCCTATACTCCTTGTGGTATTGGGGGATTTTTTATCCTCAAGATTAGTGGTGCCTTATACTACTTGAAGAGGGAAAAATAGATTTGAAAGGTAAACTGATCAAAACATAACGAAATAAACATGCAGAATGCTAAAATATCATTAAAAGACCATTTCACCTTGCTATTTTACCTTCTCCTTCGGATTGAGCTTGATGAAGTGAAGGTGCCTCTTGATAATGCTCCACTTGATATGCTCCTTTGATTACTAGATGTGGATGGCTCTCCAATAATGTGCACAAATGATAAGGATGAATGATAAGGATGAGATGATCAAGTTGCCAAGATGATTTCCTGGGCTCAAAAGGGCAGCATAAGCTTATTGGATTTCAAGATGTTTTGAATGAAGGGATGGAACCCTATTTTATAGGAAGAGGAGAGGAAAATGGATGGCTAGGATGAATTTGAGATGAAGGGCTAAGTTTTCTTGTGAGCTCACACAAGCTCCAAGAGAGGGTGTGGAGACCAAGAAATATTCCTTAAAGGCATTTCGTATCTCCACACTCTACAAGATGCATTGGAGGAATTAAAAATTCTCCAAAAATGGATATTATGGGGATTAGAAGAATAAAAAGGAATTAAAAATTCCTTGGGAGAGGGAAATGCCTAGAGGAATGTGAGATTTTGAAAATCTTACATTCATCTAGAAAAAGAGCATTTAAAGCTAGTGGTTGGATGAAAGGACAAAGAGTTGACTTTGTGGCTAATCATGATGATTAGCCATTAACAACTCATTAGGAAGGGGATTAGAGAAAATGTTAGGTGGGATTTATATTTGTAGGAGAATTTGAATAGGAGAGAGAATGAGTGGAAGGAATAAAAAATTAGAAGAATAATGTTAAGTGAGTTTAGGGAGTTTCTAGAAGAATTTATTAGGTTAATGATGAATTAAGAAGATGATTTGTA
Source organism: Cryptomeria japonica (assembly GCF_030272615.1). Taxonomy (NCBI): domain Eukaryota; kingdom Viridiplantae; phylum Streptophyta; class Pinopsida; order Cupressales; family Cupressaceae; genus Cryptomeria; species Cryptomeria japonica. Next base: position 257,734,278 of record NC_081408.1, read on the forward strand.
GGAATCATGTAGGTTAACTAATTAATTGAAATTAATTAGCTAAGAGGAAGATTTGTGAGGATTTGATTTTTTAGAAGAATAAAGAAAGGGATTGATTTATTAAATAAATCATATGCTATAGTGACAATATTAATTATATTTAATTAATATTGAGAAGAATTTTAATTAACATAATTAATTAATTAATTATGTGAGGAATTAAAAATAATTAAAATAATTATTTTTAAGTGTCCACATTTTGCCCCTCTTTGAAGTGACGTGTGATGACACATTGATTCAAAGAATAATCTTGTTTTGATGTTGATATTGGTTTGATAGGATGCCCTAGCTCTTGATTTATAGATTACAGTATGGTGATGCCCCCTTGGGAGATCAATTGAGGTATTTGATCTTTGGAGTTTTGCAAAATTGATATCTCGATAGATTTGATTTGATTCGATTGATAAGATCTAGATTCAGTCTGGTTTCAAGAAGAATTCATCCTGTATAAGACAAAGATGATCAAAGTGTCTGGTTTCAGGAAGGATTCATCCTATATAAGACATGATTGATCACAACATCTGGTTTGAGGGAGGATTCATCTTGTATAAGACATGATAAGAGCGTCTGGTTTTAGGAAGGATTCATCTAGTATAAGACATGATCGATCACAACATTTGGTTTCAAGAAGGATTCATCCTATATAAGACATGATTGATCACAATGAACGTCTGGTTTTAGGAAGGATTCATCCTGTATAACACATGATTAGAGCGTCTGGTTTCAGGAAGGATTCATCCTATATAAGACATGATCAGATCACAACGTCTGGTTTCAGGAAGGATTCATCCTATATAAGACATGATCAGAGCGTCTGATTTCAGGAAGGATTCATCCTGTATAAGACATGATCAGATCACAACGTCTGGTTTCAGGAAGGATTCATCCTATATAAGACATGATCAGATCACAACGTCTGGTTTCAGGAAGGAATCATCCTGTATAAGACATGATCAGAGTGTTTGTTTTTAGGAAGGATACATCCTGTATAAGACATGACTGATCACAACATCTAGTTTCAGGAAGGATTCATCTTGTATAAGACATGATCAGATCACAACATCTGGTTTCAGGAGGGATACATCCTATATAAGACATGAATCAGAATCAGAATTGATTATGTGAGGAAAAAAAAGAAAAATAGAGGAAGAAAAATTAGGGTGGAAGGGATAAATGAGAAAGATATATGAAGTAGTCATGAGGTATTTGGAAAGAAGAATAAGAGATGCGAGACCACAGAGGAAAATGGGGGCGATTGAGAACTCCATGGGATTATTGAGTTTAGGATTTGATGGAATGATGGTGAGATTTTGTGCACAATAAATGTGGAGAGCCAACCTAGTTTGATGTTGCCCTGAGTGACTTGCACCACTGATTATAGAAATCAGGATGCCATGAGAAACCCAAGGCGTGGACTGACTCTGCAGACAAATGGGAATTTCTTGCACACAACAATGAAAGTGTTAAGAAACACTAATACAAAGTTGTGGGTTTGTGCAAGGAAACCCTCAAACACACCGATACCTCTTGTACACGAGAAGGTAAGTGCTGGTAAACACTAGTACAAGTCACCGGTTTATACAAGAAGGATCCAAAACATGCCATACTATGAAATATGCCTCAGTATGCACCTATCATAACATACCTGGATATGGAAGAACCCAGGTAGTCGTAAATAGTGGCAGTTGTAGGGCAAAAGATGCAAGCCTATATGAAAAGATCTAACAAAATCTAGCAAGTCTCTTCCTTGCGACCAAATGATACCTCTTGCCAAGAGTAGAACTAGGATGGACTTGGGATTGTTTCTCAAGACTTCTTGAAGCTTATACAGAGGCATAAAAACTCAGTTTCACTGGGACATTTCTTGTTCATGACTTAGGTGAAGACTCATCATCATACGCATGTTTTATTGGGAGGCGGAAAAGAAGGAATGTTGTGCATGGGTGGGCTGGATGGTAGATGATTTGTAGTATCGACATGATAGACAGTGGATCCGGTTATTTACCTTGGTGCCTACATAGAGGTTTTCACCAAGATACTTGCCCATAGTGCCACAAATTGTTTTTCTTTCTTTTTCTAATTTTTTTTTTTCTTAATTTTTTTGTATCATAAGGTGCCTGTTTGCCAGGTTCGCACCAAAGTGATGATTTTTTCAGGATCTTTTTTTTTTTCATTTTTTTATTCTTTTTTACAATTTAAGACTTTCTAAGGACTAAGCATAAAACCTTTTGAGGTGCATGATATTCATCGGGTCATCCAAAGGGTCACCTTCAGGAGTAGCCAACTGATAAGCTCCTGATCCATATTTCCCTATGATTACATATGGTCCAAGCCAATTAGGCTTGAACTTGCCTTTCTTTTCTCTTTCTTGTAGATTTTTCTGATTCTCCATGAGGACAAGATCGCCAACTTGGAATTCTTAGGTTCTGACTTTTTTATGATAACTCATGCGCAGATGGTTTTGATATACTTGGAGATGATTCAAGGCCTTGAGGCGCCTTTCATCTAACAATTCTAGCTCTTGTAAGTGGGCAATTCTGTATTCTTCCTCTGGTAGGATGTTTTGCAACGATACCCTTAGAGAGGGGATCTTGATCTCAAGGGGAAGGATAGCTTCAGAACCAAATACTAGGGAATAAGGAGTGGCACCTATGGGGGTGCAGATGGAGGTGCAGTATGCCCATAATGCAGGATGGATTTGGAGGTGCCAATCACGGCCCGCTTCATTGACTATCTTTTTGAGGATTTTTATTAGGGTTTTATTAGAAGCCTCAGCTTGGCCATTGCCTTGGGGATAATATGGAGTGGAGAAGCGGTGTTGGATGTTGAATTTTTGCCAGAGTTCTTTGACATCCTAGTTTTTAAATTGTTTACCATTATCTGTGATGATAACTTTTGGGATGCCATATCGGCAGATTAGGAAGTTCAAGATGAATTTGGATATTTGCTTGCCGGTGGTGAAAGTAAGAGGGATAGCCTCTACCCACTTGGTGAAGTATTCGGTGGCAGTGATAATGAATTTATGTCTGTTGGAAGATGAAGGGTGGATTTTCCCAATGAGATAGAGCCCCCACTGCGAGAAGGGCCATGGTGTAATGAATGGCTGCAATTCTTGTGACGGTGCATGAATCTTGTCGCCATGCTGCTGGCAAGGGATGCATTTCTTCACATAGTTATATGCATCTTCTTCTATTTTAGGCCAATAGTATCCTATTCTCAAAAGTTTTTTTAGCCAATGTGAGTCCACTTGAGTGTGCCCCACAGATGCTCTCATGTACTTCGCGTAATGCCCATTTAGCTTCTTGTTTATCTAAACACCTTAGGAGGGAACCATCAAAATGCCTTCTAAACAAGGTGTCTATAAGGATGGTGTAACGGGCACATCGGCGGATGAAAGTTTGTTGTTGGGTTTTGGTGAGATGTGGGGGAATGGTGTTGTCTTTGAGGAAAGTGAAGGTTTCTTGGTACCAAGGGGACTCGGGACCAACGAGAACACACACCATTTCAGACTCTGGTAGGTCATATGCCAGTATAAATAATTGCTCGACCAAGAACTCACACTTCTGACTTTGTGTTGGCATTTGAAGGAGGGAGCTAATGGTGGCCATTGCATCTGCAACCCTGTTGTTTGTTCGTGGGATTTGATCAAACTTGATTGTCGTGAAATGTTGCTTAAGATCTTCAACCATGGTACAGTAGGGAAGGATTTTATCATCTTTTGTCTGGTATTCATCATTGACTTGTTTTATGACAAGCTGGGAATCGCCATAGACTTGTAATTCCTTTATTTTCCAGTGGATAGCTAAGTGTAAACCTGTGATGAGGGCCTCGTATTCTGCTATGTTATTAGTACATGCAAAGGCTATCTTGTATGATTTGGGGATGCCATCTCCTTGAGGTGTGACCAATAATATTCCTGCCCTCGATCCATTTTGAGTGTAGGAACCATCAAAATACAATTTCTATGTGGAGGATGTGGTAACAGTCATAATGAACTCATCTGGTAATTCTGTGAGAAGAGGATGGTTGCTTGGAAGTGGAGCTTCAGCCAACTGATCTGCAATGACTTGTCCCTTGATTGCCTTTCTGTCCACATATTCAATGTCAAACTTGCTTAAGAGCATGACCCATTTGGTGGTTCTGCCAGTGAGAGCAGCTTTGGACAAGAGATATTTAAGTGGATCAATTTTAGCAATTAATTTTGTCTTATTATTTAGCATATAGTGTCGTAGTTTTTGTGTGTTGAACACTAATGCCAAACATGCTCTTTCAATGGGGGTGTAATTGAGTTCATATCCTACCAACGTCTAACTGATGTAGTAAATGGCATGTTCCTTCTCTTGATCTTCTGTTTGTGCCAGTAATTCCCCCAATGCCACTATAGTAGCACATATGTACAAAATGAGGGGTTTTCCAGGGGTAGGTGGCATCAAAACTGGAGGTGATGCTAGATATTCTTTTAATTTTTCAAAGGCCTTTTGACAGAGGCAATCCCATTTGAATTTTGTGTCTTTACGTAACAAGTGTGCAAATGGATGGCACTTGTCAGCTAGCTGTGAAATGAAATGCTTGACGGACTGGAGTTTTCCCTGGAGACTGCATAGTTGTCTGAAAGTTTTTGGCAGAGGCATTTCTGTATGCGGGAAAAGTGGGCTGATAAAACTTAATATGTGAAAATATTGTTGCATACTAGTCCACACACACACAAGACTTCTTGATGCAAGCTATGGAGTAACGACGTGTCACTTAGCTTCCCAAGGTGGGTCCCATGGTTCTCTATCTCACAATGTCCCTCAAACCAATGTTTTTGCTCTCAGATCACTAAGCAAAATGGTTTAGGGATGGCAAATGCGAGAACGAGGGATGCTTTGATTGATTTTAGAATGAAAGTTATGCTAAGCTATGTATGATTCTAGAAATGCAATAAACCAGATGATAAGATGACAAGGTTAGTATGAATACTATCCTAACATAATATATTAAGTCTATGATTGAGCTAAATGATAAAGAAAGTACTCTAAACATGCATATTTAGACTAAATTCTATTTCAAAGAGAGGCTAAATGATGAGCATAAAATGATATATGAGCTTGAATTTATTTGAGCATAAGTGTGATAATATAAACTTGGAGGATCATTTCAAATGGAGGAATGAGAGCTCTATTTATAGCAAAAATAGGGCAATGAATGGTCAGGATTGAAAGATTCAATCAAGGGTTGAGTTTGAAAGTTGGGGATCCATGTTTGTAATTGGCACTAATGAAATGGTGACAAGTGTCAACATAGGGTTGGGTTGAGAGAAGGGGTTGGAGGCATTAAATGCCTGAGAAGACCTTAGGGTTATCTAGGAGATAAGGGTTAAGCTTAAGTTAGGCTTACCCAATGGATTAAGATTTAATCCAAGGATAAACCTTTGTGCAAATGATTAAGAGATAATCATGGTCAAAGCATTAAAGGCCTGATGAGACCCTTGGGTTGGGTGAAGGTTGAGTTAAAAAAAATTCATTAACCATGTAAGAGGGTTTGAGTTAACCATTAATGGTTATTGGAGACTTTGGGAATTTAGTGGTTGAAGGTTGAAAGCCTTTAATGGTTATTGGAGACTTTGAGGAATTAAGTGGTTGGGAGTTTGAAGCCTTTAATGGTTATCAAAGACTTTGAGGTTTGAGAAGTGACTTCCCTTTGCTTAGGGATGTGACAAAGTTTAAAGGAGGGGTTAGGTTAATTAGAAGCGTTTAGAAGATTCTAGAAGGGATTAGAAAGGGGTTTGGGATTTTGCAAGTGGATAGAGGGATAATAGGATAAAGTAATTTAATTCAATTTGGTTGCAATTTGGAGAAATTAAATAAATTAGATTTATTCAATTTAGGATAACCATTTAATTAAATTTGAATTTAATTAAAAGTGGATAGGGTGGATTTAATTGAATAAAATTATTTATTCATTAAATGGTATAGTGAATTTTATTTAAATAAATTGAGTAATTTACTTAATAAAATAGAAGAATACGGGTAATTTAATTAAATTGGATTTAATTAAATAGAGAAATGAACATAAAATATTCATTTAGGAATATGGTCATTTTTATACGTCTACAATTTCCATAATAGCTTTTACCTTTGTAGGATCAACCTCGATGCCTCTGCAGGAAACAATGAATCCTAGTAGTTTTCCTGATGTGACGCCAAACACACACTTTTTGGGATTTAGGCGCAGCTTGTATTTTTCCAATCTTTCGAAGATCTATTTTAGAATAGGGATGTGCTCTTGTCTTGTCTTGGATTTGCCTAGAAGATCATCCACGTAGTCCTCCATAATTTTGTGCAAGATGTCATGAAAAATTGTTGTCATTGCCCGTTGATATGTAGCTCCAGCATTTTTAAGGCCAAAAGGCATGACCCAGTAACAGAAAGTACCCCATGCTGTTGTGAATGCGGTTTTATGCTGATCCTCATCTGCTATCTTGATTTGGTTGTATCCAGAAAACCCATCCATTAACGATAGCATTTCATGTCCTACTGTAAGATCCACAATCATATCTATGTTTGGGAGCGGGAAATCGTCTTTAGGACAAGCTATATTTAGATCTCAGAAATCTATGCAAATGTGGATGCCCCCAGCAGGTTTGCCGATAGGTACAATGTTGGAGACCCATTCAGTGTAGTCTATGGGTTTGATAAATTATGTGTCTAACAACTTTTGAAGTTCTGCCTTGACCAAGAGAGCAATATGCGGGTGCATTTTGCGGAGTTTTTGTTTTACAGGTTTTGCATCTGGGCGGACGATGAGATTGTGAACCACCAAGGCAAGATCCAACCCTGGCATATCGGAATAGGACCATGCAAAATTGATTTTAACCTCTATAAGGAAGTTGATGAAGTCTTGTTTCTTGATTTCAATGAGGGATTTGGCAATGAGCACATTTTTCGGAATGACTTCGGTGCCCATGTTGATGCTATCTGTTTCTTCTATCAACAAATTTGATTTGTCATGTGGAAGGTAACCAATGGTAGGGAGGTCAAATCCCTCATCATCAAGTGCCTTTTCCAGGTTTTCACTTTCAGATACGCCCTTTGTTTTTATTTCTTGTTCATCCAAAGGCACCTTAGGGAGGTTTTCACCTAGGAAATCATATCTTTTTCTTTTATTATCTTTTTTGTGGATAAGGGCATTGACTTGACTACCAAAGTATCCCTTTTCGTGTAGGTGAATACCCTCAATTCTATTACAATCTTCCATATTTTGTGCTATTAGGAGAGCAATGAGAGCATTGTCGTCGGCGTAGATATCTAAAGTGGGTTTGTCTCATTGGCCCCAATCAATGAGTTTAGGATGGACAAGATGTAGCTCATGTGAAGTGGGAGGGGTTACGGGGGTGATGGTATTGATGTAAGCATCGAAGAAGGTATCTTTCTTGTATTCATAAGACATTTCATGGAATTCCTCTTCGTCAGCGCTTTCGATATCCGAAGAAGGACTAGAAGGGGCACCGGCGATAGTAATCTTAGGCACCGGGGTGTACCCCAAGCCTCTGTTGTATTTGTAGGAGATAGGATTTATGGGTGCTTTTCTTCCTTTCTCCTCTGGTCCCAGACTGTGTCCTTTGTAACCCATTTTTTCAACTATGGCAAATGCTTTTGGGTACATTTCTTTGGATATTCTTGTTGCATCATCATCCTCTTCTCGGTACAGCCATGAAGAGATATTTGCTTCGAGGTTCTCATTATCAAGTGGGCCTCATTGCTGGAAGGTGGTGTTTTGGCATTGCATGACTGGTTTTGGGTCATTTTTTAGCTCTTTTGGTTTACCAAATGAGTTAGGAGAGAGAGGGAGGTTGCCTATTAATAAGACGTCCTCCAATTTGTATTCTCCACAGCCATTGTCCAAGATCTTGATTTGATTATTTGGTTGGGATGATGTGGAGGCAACATTTGATGTGTCAGAGGGAGGTGTTGGCAAAGGTCTATTTAGTGGGCAATGATATGGATGCTTCCCTTCTAGTAGTTTGCAATATTGAAAAGGTTGAGGATCACCTTTGACAGTGATCACTTTTCCATTATAGGGGAATTTGATGCATTGGTGATAGGTGGAGGGTACGGCCTGCAAGGAATGAATCCATGGCCTCCCGACGAGAATGTTGTAGGGGAGATCAAGATCGAGTACTTGGTAAGGGGTTTCAATTGTAATGGGGCCCACTTGAAGAGGTAAGGTGATCACACCCTTTGAAATTGTTTCTGCATCATCATATGCCTTTACTGTGATCCTTCCTGATGTGTCTATCAGATCCTCAGAAAGTTCCAATTGTTTTATCAATTTGTATGTACATAGATTAAGCCCGGATCCACCGTCTATCAGGATACATTTGACCTTGTGCTTATGGATGAGAGCTTCGATGTGCAAAGGTTTGTTATGGTCCTCATTTGCGGGAGCATCTTTGGAGTTAAATACAATGTGTTGTTGGGCAGCAAGGTTTCCAATGAGGGTTTGAAATTGGGTGGCGTTGATGTTATTAGGAACACATGATTGGAGAAGGGCTTGTTCCAAAATTTCTTTATGGACCGGAGAAGTCTTGAGAAGTTCCAAAATGGAGATCTGCGTGGGTGTCTTCCCAATTTGATCAAGGAGGTCATATCGACAGGTGGAAGACATGGGTGGGGGGTTTGGTGGGGGAGGAACTCCTTCGATGGTGACTCTTCCTCGGCGTGTAGTTGCATTGCAGTCATTCTAGAAATGGGAGGTGGAAAGCATGGCACCTTGAATGACTATTCTAGCCAGATTTGGTCTGCTTTGGGAAGAAGGAGGATTAACTCCTTGGATGGTTATGACATTGACATGATTGTCTGCAGGTTCAATGCGACTTACTAAAAAATCAAAACCGGTTACGTGATTAGCATAGTAATAACCCATTGCGTTAGATGATGAGCCTTTTCCTTTATCATGCTTTGGGAAGGGTTCCTAGTACATTTTGAGTTTGTCATTGTTATTATGAGGTTTTGCATTTGCTACCTCAATCTCACCTCTATCAATGAGATCTTGTATGTAGATCTTTAGTTTCATACACTTTTGTGTATCATGTCCCTTGATACGATGGTATTCATAATACTCATTTTCATTATACCATCTTGGTTTAGGTTGATTGGGATCAAACGAGTGAGTGATTGGAAAAACCACTATACCTGCTTGGACAAGTTTTTGAAAAACCACTTCAATAGGCTCAGCAAGAGGAGTGAAATCTCTTGGAGTCCTGTTATTCGATCAGGGTGGTCGTCCCTGGATTGAGACATTGCTGTGAGGTTTTTGAGATTGATTTGAATTGTTTTGATTGTTGAATTGATGAATATTGGTGGTGGATTTTGGGGGAGCGGCCACGGTTTGGACCCGCTTTGCATCAGTTACACCATCATTGACCACATTTTTATTTTTAGCCTAGAATTTTGGCTTGTCATTATGATAAGAGGAAGAACTTTGTGATGACTTCTGGTAATGTTTCAAGGTTCCTTCCTCCAACAAGACACGTTTGAGGGTGAGGCCCTTATCGGTCAATTTTTGGAAGGATTTGATACATTGAGATATTAAAGGTCTTGAAAGTTCAGGCACCAAGTTCTTTTGAAATAGTTCAATTTGATGTTGTTCTGGCATGTCCCACTGGAATTTTTTGATAAGATGTTGCCATCTTTGTAGGAAATTGGCGAAGGTTTCTCCAGGCCTTTATTTTGTATTACATAGGTCCATCATAGAAACATCATTACCCATGTTGTATGCATAGTGGGCCACAAATTTTTCTGCCAAGTCTAGAAAAGAGATAATGGAACCTCATGGTAAAGATGAGAACCATGTCAGGGCGTCTCCCATGAGACTCTTGGGAAAGAGTCTACGAAGATAAAGGTCACTATAGGAGACATCTTGGCATAAGATGTGGAATTTGCGGACATGGTCGCGGGGGTCTCCTTTGCCTTTATACTTGGTGAATTTATGGGTCTCAAATCCCGGGGGATACAGTGCAACTGATATGGATGGGTCGTAAAGACAAGGGCAAAACTCTTTGAATGAGTAATCTTTCCTTTTATTAGTCTTTTCTTTCATATTTTTGATGATATTCTTCATGTCTTGAATTTCCTTGATGAGGTCTTGTTGTGGACTTTGATATTGATGGATTGTATTTGCCCCAAGAATTGGATGAACCAAAGAAGGTGCACCACCACCAATATATTGATATGATGAGGAGGTGGGAATGTGGGATGTGATGACCAATGTCGTTGGGGTTTGTGTGATAGTTGGTTTTTTGGAGAATGGATGAGATTGGATTTGATAGTGGTATGGATGGTAAGGAGGAAGAAGGTGGGATGGAGACCGTGGTGGGAGGTGTCGCGGGTGGCATTGATTGGGCTTGGATGATTGATGGGGCTGCAATTGATTGAGTTTGAATAGTAGGTGTAGCACTTTGTGTGGGAGCGAGGTCTCCTTGTGGTTGTTGGACGAGAGGGGATCTATTAAATTCAGGTGGAAGTTGAGCTCCATGTTCAAGAAGAGTTTTCAGAAGTGCAGTAGGGTTGTGTCTATTAAACTTTTCCATCATCTCCTGGTTATAAGAATCTGCTAGGAAAGTTTGCACTTCCAGACAAAGTTCATCTTGGTTAACCATGTCAAGATTTTGGCTTTGATCTTGATCGCTTGGTTGCCCACTTTGTGTATGATCTTGCATGGGATCTTCATATAGGACACCAATGTGTGGCATGCCATATTGTTGGTCAGCCATCTTTTTCTTTTGGGATCAAGTTGTGACCATACACGATATTTGTGATGAAAAGACTTAGGAAAAATGTGATGAAATGACTTAGAAAATTTGTGATGGAAGGATTTTAGAAACTTGTGATGAAACGACTTAAGAAATTTATGATGAAAGGACTTAAGAAATTTGAGGATAAAAGGATTTAAGAAATTTGAGGATGAAAGGAATTAAGAAATTTGTGATGAAAGGACTTAATAAATTTGAGGATGAAAGGACTTAAGAAATTTGAGGATGATTTATGAAGAAGGTATGGTAGTGATGGTTTAGAAGAAAACTTGATGACTAGGTTGTCTTTGGCATGAACATGAAGGATCTATTTAAATTGCAAGTTGTATGAAGGGATATGACCACCCTGATTTGAACGATAGTAGGTGTTTCAAAGGACAAACTTGAATGTTGACGTAGAGGATAAACTCTTAGCTTCTCTCTTAGGCTTATGAAAAATGGGACAGACGGAGTTTTGACGCAATTTTGGACTTGGTGTGGGTAATGACTTGGACAATTTGTTTGTGTCTTGACAAATATTTTTGCAAAGTGTTTGGGGATAGTGATGTGTTTTTAGTCTACTCTTGGCAAGTATGTATCAAACAAAGCAAACACAATGATTAAATGCATATTATCTCAAAGACACTCATGCTGATATCCAACATTCTTAAGGCTGGCAAGGACAATAGTCATTGAATCCCAATTGGTTTTCCATCTACGCTTACCTAGAGCGGACACTTAGATGATTGACCTCACTAGCTCCCCTCCATGACACTCACTTCTTAGGGCAGCCAAGCATCAATTCCCATGAAAACTCCTCATGGCGAACTTTGTGTCTCTACTAAGGGCCGTAAGAATATGGGCTGCTTCAGAGGTCCGACCTCCTGCACCAATGACTAGAGGGTTTTTGGCCACTATGAACAAAGTTTTTAGTAAGTCTTCCCGTGAGGAGCTACCCTTTGAAGTTGCGCAAGCGCAATTGAGGCCTATAGCCCAATGAAGCACCAAGAACTTAGTAGTCATGCAAGCATGATTGAGATCTCTAGGATCCTACTAAGCACCCAATGTGAGAGTGAACTCTCATATAGCCCCAACCATTAACCCTTTCATAGTCAATGGCCTATTTATTATAGTGAGTTGGGAACCCCAGGTCTGGGTGTACTCACTTGGGTCGTTCCCCTCTTACCTTCTCAAAAAGCAAGTTGGGAGGGCAGGCCTGCTAGAGGCAAACACACAATCAAACAAGAAAAGGTTGGAGGGTCTGGATTTCTAATCGTCTAGTAAGATGAGAGCATACTTTCCTACCTTTACGCTTTTCTTAAAGACACATAAGACAATGGTTCATTCCATTTTAATTAATATATAGGTGCCTAATTTAAATAAATGCACAATATTTGGTTGAATCAGCTAGGCAACCTGCAAAACCACTTGATTAGTAGTTTGAAAAATGGAGTCTTCATAAAACGTCCTGCAAAACAACTTGATTAGTAGTTTGGAAAAATAGTCTTCAATAAGCATCTTGCAAAAATCAACAAAATGACAAAAATATTGATTTTTTTTAATTTTTTGGGAATGAATAGAAAAACATGAATAAAAACTTTTTTACTAATGACAAATGTGGATTTGAAGAAAGCTTTGATGGGTAAATGGGGTTTGACTAGGTTTTTACCACTTTCCAAGGGATAGGCAAGCGAAAAATGGGGATTTTGGAGGAGAGATGAAGGAATGGGAAAATTTGTCGAAGAGGGACAAAGAAGCAAAAGTTGAAGATGGATAATATGGGAAAAATTTGGAGGTGATTGGATGAAAAGGGAAGAAGTTATGGCAAACCCTAAAAATAGAGAAATATGAGATTTTGGGCTTCAAAAAGTGGATTTTTGAGATAAGGCCTCCAACGAAGAAAATGTGAAAAATGGCAATGTGGAGAATCTGGTGAAGTTTGAAGGAAAATGGAGTCAAGATAAAGAAGATATGGCAAAAAAATAGAAATTTTTTTTTTTTTTAACCCTAAATTTAACAGAACAAAAACCCTAAATTTAACAAAACAAAAACCCTAAATTTAACAGAACCAAAACCCTAAATTTAACAAAACAGAAACCCTAGATTTAACATAGCAGACAAAAACCCTAGATTTAACAGAGCAAATAGTTGCACTAAACAGAATAAAATAAAAATGTCAAAGGTCTAGATTTCTGATTGTCTAGATACACAAGAGCATACTCTCCTACTTTCACACTTTCCTACGGTCAAACAGAATATGATTAAATAGAACAGATAACACGAAATGAAAAAAAAATGCAGACTACTGTTAGCGCCTATCAAATTTCAAACATATTAATAGAGCAGACAATCACATTAAACAGATAGAAAAGTGCCAAAAATCTGGATTTCTGATTGTCTAGATAGACAAGAGCATACTCTCCTATTTTCACACTTTCTTGCGGTCAGAGCATACAGTCACGCTAAATAGAATAGAAAAGTGCCAAAGGTCCGGATTTCTGATTGTCTATATAGATAAGAGCATACTCTCCTACTTTCACATAGATTATAAATAAATAGAATAGATAACAGAGTTGTCGTGCTGAAACAGAAATAGAAAATAAATAGAAAACAGAAAAGTAAAAGAATGAGGAGCTGTCGTGCAGAAATGCAGAGCTGCTATTCTGGAACCTGCGAAAAAGATAATTTTTTTTTTTTCTGTAGTCACACTATTCTGGAACCTGCGTCTCACAACTCACAAAAAACCTAAAAACACAACAACATTAGTTCTTAGGGACGTGGGTCCCATCGGGCGTACCAAAATGAAGAGGGAAAAACAGATTTGAAAGGTAAACTAATCAAAACATAACGAAATAAACATGCAGAATGTTAAAATATCATTAAAAGACCATTTCACCTTGCTATTTTACCTTCTCCTTTAGATTGAGCTTGATGAAGTGAAGGTGCCCCTTGATAATGCTCCACTTGATGTGCTCCTTTGATTGCTGGATGTGGATGGCTCTCCAATATTGTGCACAAACGATAAGGATGAATGATAAGGATGAGATGATCAAGTTGCCAAGATGATTTCCGGGGCTCAAAAGGGTAGCATAAGCTTATTGGATTTCAAGATGTTTTGAATGAAGGGATGGAACCCTATTTTATAGGAAGAGGAGAGGAAAACGGATGGCTAGGATGAATTTGAGATGAAGGGCTAAGATTTACTTGTGAGCTCACACAAGCTCCAAGAGAGGGTGTGAAGACCAAGAATATTCCTTAAAGGCATTTCGTATCTCCACACTCTACAAGATGCATTGGAGGAATTAAAAATTCTCCAAAAATGGATAGTATGGGGATTAGAAGAATAAAAAGGAATTAAAAATTCCTTGGGAGAGGGAAATGCCTAGAGAAATGTGAGATTTCAAAAATCTTACATTCATCTAGAAAAAGAACATTTAAAGCTAGTGGTTGGATGAAAGGACAAAGAGTTGACTTTGTGGCTAATCATGATGATTAGCCATTAATGACTCATTAGGAGGGGGATTAGAGGAAATGTTAGGTGGGATTTATATTTGTAGGAGAATTTGACTAGGAGAGAGAATGAGTGGAGGGAATAAAAAATTAGAAGAATAATGTTAAGTGAGTTTAGGGAGTTTCTAGAAGAATTTATTAGGTTAATGATGAATTAAGAAGATGATTTGTAGGAATAATGTAGGTTAACTAATTAATTGAAATTAATTAGCTAAGAGGAAGATTTGTGAGGATTTGATTTTTTAGAAGAATAAAGAAAAGGATTGATTTATTAAATAAATCATATGCTATAGTGACAATATTAATTATATTTAATTAATATTGAGAAGAATTTTAATTAACATAATTAATTAATTAATTATATGAGGAATTAAAAATAATTAAAATAATTATTTTTAAGTGTCTACACTACTTGTGGTATTGCTTCGCATCTCTCATCTTTATCTCTCTCGTTCTTCTACTTTATCAGCAGTATTGGCATAAGCCATACTCCCACTAAAGTGGGGGCTAAATGTAGTGTCATAAAATTGCAACCCTAGAAATTTTAACCATATTCGAAGTCCTCACCTTGGTGATAATATCTTCATTCCTAACTGAGATCCCTTTCTACATTTTCACCCCTTGTCCCCTTCCTGTTTGAGCCCTGAGATTGCCTCAGGACCCTGTTCGGGCTGCAAGATAGGGCAAGACAGGTGCATGGCACCTCTGTCCCCCCTAGGACATGAGCATGGGGCTCCTGTCCCTCTTAGAAAAGGGCATGGCACCCATGTCCCACCCTCTTAGGGTGGCCCCAAGATAGGTCCCCCCGAACCCATCTGCACTACGGGATCCCAAATCTCCTCGATGTTAGCCTTTGGTGAGATAAATTAATCTTCTAAGGCATGTATAAAAGGGAATTGGTCTTCTCATTTGAGAACAACAAATTCAAGTAAAAGGTCTTCATTATCGTCATCAAGCATTCCAGTCTTCAAGCATTCATCAAGTCTTCTTTTCTTCATGTGTCTTCTTCATTCATCCATTGGAGCAACATTACATCATTCATTTGTAAGCATGTGTGTGTGTTAAGGTTTTATCATGTTACATGCCATTTCATGCAATACTTGTGATTACATTCAAGAAGCAAAACAATCATCATCAACAAGTTGCAGATCTACAAGGTATACATTTCCATTGTTTACATTCAAACATTTGCAATTACTTTCTTTCAAGGTCGATTCCTCAACTAGGGTTTGATTGAGGCAAACCCCTATCCATAACTCATTTTCCTCTCTTTTTTGTGTGTAGGTTGTAGGTGCACAGCTGTTATTGTAGGTTTAGGCTTCATTTGCAGAGACAGAAGAACCCTTTTTATTTCGCAGATTTTGTGGAGGACCATGTACATTGTCACCACGGTCCTAATGACTTTTCTCCAAATTTGTAGGGTGGATCCGTATCAGTCTAGTTAGCTTAGATATGAAGTTACAATGTGATCCCAAACTGGTAGATCCTCATTTCACCCATTTTATATCTCTTTTTTGCATAGTCAACAAGTCAACCCTTCTATTTACAAAAGAGGGTAAATTGCATTTCACCCTTGCAATTCACTTAGTATTTTGATCCTTATTCACTCTAGGGTTTGGATCTAGTGAATTCAACCCCTCTTTTGAATGTAAAGTATTTCCCAAGTGAAAATCATCCTAGTGATTTCCTTTCTCTATCCTAGGTGGGGAATTACTAGGGTTCAATTTTCCACTTTACAAGATATAATATAGTTCTTGATATAATATTTGAAAAATTATGTATGAGAAGTATACTAGCAAACTATCTCTATTTTCAAGTAGTAACAAAGGCAATAGTTTTACTATGTATTTTATCCCTATTTTGAGTTTCAGGGATTAGCGACAGAGAGAGAAAAATATCTTTGTTTTGATAAATAGATGCTCTGATGAAATATAGGAAGGATCATTTTGTATGATGTAAACTTTTGAATATTATAATACAATTTCTCTATAAGCCCTTTACCGATCAAAAATAATAATTACTACTATTAATATTTAATAATAGTTATTCTATAATTTTATTTTTAAGTTTTTAAAATAAATTTATAGGTTTAAACTATATTAATAAAGTTTAAACTATTATTATAAATTTTTAATGTTAAAAATTATATATTTAAAAAGAAAGTATTCATTAATTAAATTTTACATAGGTTTATTTAAATCTGGGTATACTAGTTATATATTATAATATAAATTATTAAATGTTGAACGTGAACACTGATTTAAAATTATAGTTAAACATTTCTCAATATATAATTAGCTATTAAACATTTATACAACATACACTAGTACATTTGGCCTAAAATTCCGATAGAGGTTTCCGAGGGAGAAGGTATATTGTGACCAAATCAGTTTTTTTTTTTTTTTAAATGCCCGAATTCATCGGAATTCCGATGATAATTTCACATTTGGTTTTCATGGAGAAGGCATTACTAATGAAATTTGATTTTTTTGAAAAATGTGCCCGCATTCATCGAAATTCCAATGAACACGGGCATTACTTTAAAAATAAAAAATAAAACCACCGCAATTCATTTTAACCCAAAGCAATCCCGTGCAAGCTTGGCGTTGACCTCTGGCCCTGATCAACCCAAAGCAACCCTGCGTGTGATCTCCCGTGTCGAGTTAGGCATTTCACACAAAACAACTAAAAGGTTAGGCTCTACTTCATATGAATTTTGCATATGAATTTTCATTTTGGGGTTGCACATTATCGATTTCATTTTGCATATGAACTTTGGACCTGTTGCACAGACATAGATTGAAAAAGGTAGGATAATTAAGCAAGGAAAATTTATCCCTAAATGCCACCTACAAACTGCACATTGACACATGCTCAGATGGCGGTCCTTACACTTCTCTTGTCCAATCCCGCATCTAGGATTGAGGATTGAGAAGCACATATCATATTGATCACACAAGGCCCTCTCATCTCATAATGAAGAACAAACCCCATTAGAATAGTAGGGCCATAGAATAGTAGGGGTTTGATTCATTATGGATATTCAAGATAGCAGGTGAGAACATAAAGGAGGAGGCTAGCAGCTTATTGATGAGCATTGGACAACTATTACTAGTCATTCGTACTCAAGAATGCACTTATCATTTCCTCTAAGATACCCAGTGAGAATCTTTGATGTGTTTTGCTAGCTGACTATCTAGTCCCCTGCTACCCTCTCTTGGGGGAGGTTGGGATCCTCGGCAAAAGAGTGGTATATATTCTAGAAGCTCTAGCAAATTGAAAAGGGCTGCTACTATCTATGCTAGCAAGATAGAGGCTAGCATTAGCTAGAGTATATAGTAGTATCAGCAATAAATATTAGATCATTCTTTGCATCACTTCTAAATAGAATGGGGACTGTGGTTTGACGACATTCCCCTACCTCTACATCATACACATGAGTCAAGGATGATAGTGTGGTGTGCAAACATCCGGATAGGACACAAGAATCTATACTAAATAGTGATAGGTGAAATGTATTTAATATCTTAGACTTATAGGGACATATAGGGAAGTTTGCACATGTGATGATGCCATGAAAGGTCTGATATACCTATGTATCAGACTAAGAAAACCAATGACAGACAAAAAAAATGCATTGAGAAGGCAAAAGGTTGAATTGCCTAAATTTTGGTGTTGAAGTGATGTGTGGGGACCCTGCCAAGTCAAATACCTTGTTGTAGTTTCAAAGGGTAGAAAAAGAATAAGCATCTTATTTACTGTCCTAATAGACCATCCATCATAACAATGATTACCAATGATGTGTGTGTTGCAAACAAAGTTCTAAAGGAAGGCTCTTTCTATTATAATACCAAGTGAGTGTTCATGGACCTTGTGTAGGGTCCTCCAAGCCTAGAGTAAGGAGTTTGAAGCCTAGATACATTGATTTGGCCTTGTGGCCATCAATGAGTGTTGACCCAATAGGAGAAGTCTTGAGACTGACAATTTTGGAAGTGTGGCATTGTTGAGAGCCAACACTTAGGTGTGAACCCTATCTTCACAAATTATGATCAATTGCCATGATACTTGACCCTATCGTCATCGTGTTGTCTCAATTTATATTAGTTTTCCCAAGCCTAGAAACTAAGTAATGTATCAAAGGGTGTCTAGAAGAATGGAGTGTATGATCATTGACTTTATATGTTGAAACCATTATACATGCCCCTACCTCTACATCATACACATGATTCAAGGATGATAGTGCGGTGTGCAAACATCCTATATGGATAGGACACAAGAATCTGTATCAGATAGTGCTAGGTGAAATTTATTTCATTTTGGAAGCTAAATATGATGAAAGTACAAAACATGAAGCTAGTAAATATAATTAAAATAATAAGACAGACTAGGAGGAAGAAAAGGAATGTTTCACCTTGGTCCACAAAATGAATCTCTAGAGAACACCTTGTTGCAAAGTGTACACCCTTGGTCTCCTCTCCCATAGTCAAAAAACATAAGATTGAGGTTCATAATGAGATTGAAATAGAAATTGGGGAGGATGTGGGAAAGAGTGTAAGTGTCAATCGTAGGTTCTCCAACAGGATGGCTAGGCGCTCGATGGGTATAGCTACTGAGCAAAATTTGGTGGGGTATCAGGAAGAATCTAAGGAGGAGGACTTTGTTGAAAGTGAGTAAGCAACAAATAATGAGGATGTTGAAGATGGCACATGGAAATCTATAAGCTCAACTAAATCTAATGACAAGGGTGTTGAACAAAGTGACAAGAATGAACCCGTGGGCCTCACCCAAGATGTGATGCCAAAGGAGGTGGTCAACAAAGTTGATAGTGTGATTAATTGTGCCACTTCTAGGACAACAATGGAGAAATTGGATGCCTTGAAAAAGAAGGTGATGGAAATTGAAAAGAAGGTCCAATGTCTCTAAACTCAACCTGTGAGTCATGCATACCTTGGTTACCTCAATGTGCCTCGAGTTGAAAAAGGTTCTTGGCAAGGATTTTGACACTGAAGGAAGTTACAAAGAACTTTTCAAGTTCCTTATTGAATACTGGAGCAATGTGCTCAAGTAGTTTGTTTCGGCTAGTTCTTGTTGGGTTTTTTGTTGTCTTGTACTAGTTTTAAGACTAGGTTTCATTTTATATCTACTAATAAGACTATTTATACTATTTGATTACTTTAAATATGTTTCTATTAGTTTACTATTAAAGTGAAAATGTTAATGTTAATGTTGTCGGTGGGATATTAGCGTAAAGGGTCATCACCCTTGTTTTTTATGCATTTTAATATAAAAAACATATCGCTACACCATTAGTATAAGAGCTTAAGTATATTGTTAAGTTTAACTAACTAACCTTAGTTTTCATAGCCAAGACATACTAATTTGACATTGGTTCCATAGATTAACTTCCTTACAAAGAATTGATTTCAACTTCATTTAATTTTTAAGCTAATAAAGTTCATTTAAGATATCATTGGTTAACATCCAAATGGTTAAGTCTAAGGAAAACAATATAAGATGATTCATCCTTAATTGTATAAGTTATTAAGTAACATTTTAAGAGATAATAAACCTTAAACAAAAGGCTTGATAATGTACCATTCTATCATGTCATTCTTCTTGCAAGTTTATCAATAGGATAAAAGAATAAGATTATTTGACCTATAGTCTATAGCATTCATTAAATTCTTACCTCATTTGAATGCCACCCTCTATATTTATTTCATTAATAAGGTGTGATTACACCATTTAGTTATCTTATAAGGCAAGGTTAAGAAGAAAATCTAAATATTCTCTCCAAAAGTAGGTTCTATTATTCTCTATGATCTTGATCATCTCAATTCAAAGGTATGAAATTTCTTCCTCTCAGGAATGCACCCCTTAACATGCATGCTGCAACATAAGTTCTAAAATATAGAATGAAAATAGGTTACAATTAAAATATTCTAGAAGTCACAAGATTGACTAAAATAAAAATATGATTTTTGGATAATAAATCTTTAAAGTCCTTAATAGGTCAACTAAAAACTCAGAATAAGTGAAATTTAGATACTCAATCCTTAATCAAAGAATAAGAAACTAATGCAATATTAACTTATTTGTATGATATCTTACTTCTTTCTCTATAACTATTATCATATTTTTGTCCAAGATCATAAGTAATCAATCTTACCTAAGTGGTATCTAAGTTTGACAAGAGAACGGCTTTTTTGTCCAAGAGAGTGGTCTAATACATTACGTAAAATAGATCATAAGTAATCAATCTTACCTAAGTGGTATCTAAGTTTGGCAAGAGAACGGCTTTACCCTTCCTTTAAAGGTTACCCAATACGTCTAACAAATGGACATTGGATTTCTAAACTAATTTTAAGATTCATCTCCAAGATTGTTGCAAAATAAAGTATTCTTAGAGATGTGGATCATTTCCATCATCTAAATACAACAATGAACTTGTGGAGTTTACTAGAGATGCTAAAATGAAATAATTTGAAAAATAGCTTTGCGCTACTATATTGCGCACCGTTTCAGATATACAGTAATAATGAAGGGGAATATATCAAAGCACAACAGAAGAACAAATTTTGTCAACCGGTGTAGTTACAAGTAACTTGCTGGACATGCATGCAAAGTGCGGAAGCACAAACAAAGCAGCCACATTGTGAAACAGATGCCTCAAGAGATGTCATTTTAAGGCATGAAATGATACATTTGTTGGACGTACTCATAAGCAACTCTCAAAGTACTGAGGTAATGAGGCACTCTCGATACATTTCCTAATATTGTAACCATGAGAAACATAGAAATGGAGCTACAGCTGTCTCGTAAACATAGAAATGGAGCTACAGCTGTCTCGTAAACAAGGTACGCATACATACAACAGGTGTGAATCTCTGGTAAAGTGCCAAACGAAATGAAACTTTATGACCGATTGCCTAACAGATAGGAATGGTCTCATGGTTTATGATATATACCCAAAATGGATTTGGTGAAAAGGCTTTAAAAAAATTTCAATTAATTCCAACTGACAAGTGAAAAGCCAAATAAATTGGATCTAAATTCACAAGATACGAAATAAAATAAGAAAAATTTGCTTCCTGAACTTAATGTGTTGTACCTCGAAAGGATACCTTCACCGGAAATATAATTGGCCAATAAATCATAGACTCGTACCTAAATAGGCGCTATGGTCACTGTGAAATCTAGGTCAAGGGTTGTTGTAGATTGCAATGAATGTGTAATCGTTAAGCTCCTTCCTAAACTTCAAAGTTGAAAGGAAAACATTCAAGGAAATCTACAGAGCATAAGCATAGAATATGCTAGCAATCAAATGGAGAGTTAGTGATATGGCACACAGATGCGGAGACTTAATGAACGAGTCTTACACAATTAGCTTAGATCTATGTCTTGGTCAGTTATTGCATTAAAAAAAATCTGAAAGCCAATATTATAAAAACAGCGAAGGCACTAGTTCCCTACCTCAATTGGATGATGGTCTCATTGAATTATGAGGAAGAAGATGTTGATAATGCATGACGAAGGCTTCCTATTTCTCATGTTCTACCTTATCTTCTCTCGCCCACTAAAAATGTCGTCGGATGGATGTCGAAATTCCGATGCTCCCCCACTAACATGCACTGACGGCCGTCCAACAAGAAAGTGTCGTCGAACATACAACATCCTCGTCGGATGTTTCTTTAGTTGGCATCGGAATTCCGACAGCTACCAGAAACTTTGCACTGACGAGAATGTTGTTGGTCCAACGGTTTGGCCATCAGTGCAAAGTTTAGTTTCTGTCGGAATTCCGACGGCTATTTATTTTTAAAAATAAAAATAAATTTGATTATTCCGTATTGTGACCGGTTCTCCTTATCTAGACGTAAAGCACACCTCATTGATATGTACAACGAATGGTATTCTATCCCCATCAGCTACTAATAGGGGGCATAGGTTCCAAGCTAATATGAGGGGCACTGGTTTCAAGCTAATATGAGGCGCACGATGGTTGAGATGGTCCAACTCCTAAGAGGACTATATGAACCACTGAGTACTAGTAAACCTATTAAAAATGAGATCAAAGGGAGCAGCTCTGGTGCTGATAGGGAATTAGCTAACCCAAATACAAGAGCCTTTAAAGCCAATTTTCTAGAAAAGGAAGGGACATCACCAATGGAAGAAGAGCAACCCAATCAGGGAGATGAAATGACTTTATCTACTTTATCTAAGTTAGTTGTTCTTGTTCTTTTTTGTTCGTTTCATAAGTTAGTTGTATGAGTCACATTTGGTTTGCAATGACTTTATCTACTTGAAACCTACTTTGGATGTTTTTATTAAGCTTGTAGCCTTTGACTCCCTTTCATGTTTTCAACATTGCCCCCCATCAGGTTTCCATTTTAGGTTATCAACCTAATGGGAATGGTACAACTCTATCTTAGTAGAAAAATCCATTTGCCTTCAACATATTCTCCCCAAGTTTGGTATCTAGCTCGAATGACCATTTATCATATTCTATAAAAACTCTAGTACCATAAAAATTTCATAGCACCAGTCACATAGAGGTTCACATTCACTAGAATCAAGAGCTTATTCACAGACCAATTGTTCATATCCAACACCTCCTAAATTCCAAATAGATGTCAACACCTTCACAAAACACTTTACAATAAGTTTTTTCATATATACACCATGTTAAATGAATAGAGATTAATTCACCTTGTGTTTGGTGATAGAGAGATGTGTGGGGGCCTTGTGCATCCGATCAACAAGGTTGGAGATCATGTTGTAAAGGAACAACACAAGCACTATTGACTGTCCTAGAAGGACAAACTGTGACAAATTGAAATTACTAGTGTCATTGCTGCAAAACAGAGTCTTGTTGGAGGGTTTGGGAGGTTGGAAGTCCAAGAGACTGGTCCTAGTTCTTGTATAGGTTATGCAAGTCAGTTTCAAGGGTTTTTTTTTAAAGGCATAGATGTGTTGATTTGGCCTTTGGCCATCAATGTTGACAGTCCTAATTGCAAAGGACTAGTAACCATTAATGATAGTATGTGTGGCATTGTTGAGATCCACTAATTTGCACTTGTTATGATGCCACAAGCCCAAGACTAGGTTAACATGATGTTTACATTGCCTTGTAATGTTGGATCAAGCCTTGAAAGGGTGATCAAAGTCTAGTGGCCAATAGGTGTGTCCAAGGGTACCCATAAAGAATGGGATATGAAACCATTGGCATTGTGAATTGAAACACTTGTGAATTTTTAATTTGTGAATTCTTATGTTATGGATTTGTTGATTATTGTTATCCAGTGAATGACCTTTTGGCCATTTCCTTATATTAAGTTCATTTCTATATCTTCTTAAGCATATTTGTTTATTTTGCTTCTCCCTGGAAAAGTGAATACAAAGAACCTATTGAAGATCTTATACTTAGTTCTCATAATCACAAGATGATTGTGCTTGATCAAGTATTAGAGTGTGGCATATCTACACACCAACAATACTACAGGTAGACTAAAATTAAATAACAATTAACAAAATAGTGGAAGAATGTTCAATTTATAAAGAACTACTATCATACTTACAAACTTACAATAATGTCTTGAAAGTTATTTTCTTTGTCTATCATGTCTCTCAACTATCTTCAATTTCTATTTGTTATCTCTATTAGTTTATCTCAATTTCTATATACCAGTGAGCATGCTAACATGAGTACAAGGATCATGTGACAAACATGATCGCTTGCCAATTCTAGGGTTTCTACATATAATCAATCTATGCAAAATGAATTGGTCCCTAAGGAACCCTTGAAAGGGATTTCTATCAATGGGTAGACAAAAAGTGATGAATTTTGCCTAACTATTGAACCATGGCCTACACTCCATTGTCTAGATCTTTGCCCCATGATCACTATAATTAGTGGGAAGATATTGACAAGGGTATATGGATGCTTTCATTAAACGAGTTGTTGCATATCCTTCCTCAATTGTGTAAACTACTTTATGTAAAACTCCATTGGATTTATATCTTAAGACTGAAATCTAAACTTAATTATTATTATAATGACATCAAGCAAACAATAAGGTAAAGAAAAATTGAAGCCAAGCAAAACCTTAGATAAAAGACCTTTGGTGATTATAAGTGAAAGAAATAATTGAAATATTACAAACAACCATTTAACCTATGATATGGGATGATTATCGATGGAATCCACTACACATTGGGCAAAAATTGTAAAAATTATAAAATGTTGTCATTATTGTCATGACAAATTTTTAAAATTTGGTTGGGAAGTTGGTTTTTGGCGGTTTGAGATTGTAACCCACTTGGATGGACATAAATAGGCCTTTGTCACACCACCCAAGTTTGTCTTGTTGAATTTTGAAAGTTTTACAAAATGAAGTTGGAGATTTTTGTTCATATGTACAAAAACATTTCAGTCTGATTCTCATTATTTTTAATTATGAAATTCATCATATTTTCATTAGAATTCGATTGGATATGGTAGATAAGTGAATTACCTTCATTCCATCTTTTTTAGCATTGATATCCATTGAAATTTGAAGAAGATATCACTATTTTTCCAAAAACAATCAAAACACTCACTAGGGTTTCCAATGAGTGGGAAAAAATTGTATTTTTGGCCTTTTCACCATTAAAAACTCACACCACTAGTTGTAAAGGCTCTTGTATATATGTATTTTCATTTCTCTTTCTTGCAGGTCTCCAAAACCTCTGAGACACGCACTATATTTGATTGATTGGTCTAATATTCATTATGTATCGGACCTCTAGGATAGCAGCATAGAGAAAGTGGAATATAAGATAGGTGAGAATGAAGTTCCTTGGATGGAATGTTGGAAGAGATGTGTGGGACCCTTGCACACCCCATAGAAGCATTTAGAAGCCATTAAAAAGTGCCATAGACCAAATATTAATGATTGTCCTAAGGGTACCAATTATGACAATCACAATTTTACCAGTGATACTACCTACTCAAACAAGTTGTGTCTGGAAAACCTAGGTGTGGATATGTAATGGCAATGAAATGTCATAAGAGTAGCCCTTACACCAGTATACACAAACCTTGGTGTCATAACGGTGTTGGTGTGGCCTTGGGCCAATGGTGATTGACTATTACAATTAGGACAATGATCTCAAACACAATTTATGGTGTTTATAACTCTAATGTCCCAATCTACTTGTATATATTTTCACAAAACAATGAACAACCCAACCATAGCTATTAATAAGATTTCCCCATAAAATGCATGCAAAATGTATCATCATTGATAGGATAACTAACTTGCATTTAGTAAGAGACCTCAATGAGTGGAGTTTTATGCTGAAAAGAGTACTTGCAATAAAGATATTGAAATCAACAAGAGATTATGCATTCAAAATCCACAAGGAAGATCTAATATTTATGAATGAAATTGCAAATCAATCTAAGTTACATGTTTGATATCTTACTTTTATCATGGCAACATAAAATGTATATATGCACTCAACATACATCTTTGCTTGTTTATTTGAGAATGTTGCTAGGAATTAATAGGTGAATGATACATTGATCTACACATGAATCACGTGTACTTTCCTGATACTTTCATCCCTTGGTCAAGGCCGCGTACCCCCTAACACTTGAAGATTGTTTCCACCCTCTTGATTACTTGAAGTCCATGCTCAAATCACACTAAATCACAATAGTTAGTAGAAAATAGTGAACATAGCCAAGGAATCCCAAATTTACTCATACTCAACATAATAAGAAATAACTAAATCATCTGGACCATTATTCATAACATAACCTCTTTTCACATCATGGAAGGCCAAAATTACAAGGATCGCGCTTCTTTGAAGGAGCCATTGTTCAGAGCCACCAAACCATCAACAAGAGTAGAAGCTATTAGGCTCATACAATTTTAGGACATATAAAGAGTCACCTTAAAAAACCCACACTAATTGCAAAAGATCAAAAGATTTCCTAGAACAAAAGTACAATATAACATAAGGATGGTGATAGACTATCATATAGAAGAATGATCTCCTTATCCTTAACTACTCCCAAAATATTAATTATAATATAGAAAATATATATTAAAAAACATTTAACATCTTAAATATAATGTTATTATTTTCCTCTGTCAATTTTATTCCATCAAATCTTTTATCTAATACTCTTTTAAAAATAGTGAACCTTACTAACATTAGAAATGAGGCGGATGTTGATTTTAAATTTTAAAATAAAAAGTGGTGAGTATGATCAATGATGTTAAGGTTCTATTCATATTGTCTAACAAGGCACAATAGGCTAGGGATAGGAAAAATTGACTTGCTAATCTTCAATTTCATATGGTAGTTTAATATATATTGTGGACTTTTTTAGACCGTATGTCTTAATATATATTGTATTAAATGTCTCTTTGTGGGACTACATGCCCACCATCCATCCTATCTTTTATACATGACAATACATTTCTTTTCATTGACCAAACATGAACAAAAATATTTCACCGTAAGGATATCTTAACCGATTCTTGTTGAATTAGAAGCGAGAAAAAAAATAAAAATTTGTTGAAATATAATCTTCACAATTTTGTCATCACGAGTGCAAACAATCCAGTGAGGAGGAGAAATCTGAATAGTGTGATGAGGATCAGAGCCATCCAATCTAGGAGGCATAATATGAGACTCTTTCTGAACTAATGCTAAGGGCTAGTATGATTTGAAGCTTCTCTTAAATCCTCACATTTTGTTGTCACATAAGAGAAATGTGAAGCAGAACTGGGTGGAGTAGATTCAAAGTCTTAGAATGAGGTCGATATATATATGGATGGTAATATTTGAAAGGATATATGAAGGATGTATGAAGGTCATGGTAGAAGAGAATATTTGCTTCATACTAAGTGAAGTTATGGAGGTAGTTGCCATGGATGTAAAGTGGGGAGTGTAAAGGAGTCTTTGGATTCATGAAGAACATTAAGGAGAAAAGGTTAGTTATATCAAGGAAAAATAAAGAAAAAGGGAAGTGATAAAGAAGGGAGGAAGAAAATAGGGAAGAAAGTGAGGAAATAAAGAGGGAGATCTAATTTTTTTTGGTATGTAGCCTCTACTACTCTTTTTCTTGTTGAATGATTTTGCAATATTTTGAGAAGACTGCAAGGCGTGAAGTAATGCTCATAAGGAATGAAGGAGCTATGTAAAGCACAAACCATACATACGAATACATGCAAGGCATGAATCATACATGTAAACAATGAAGTAATACATAAATACACATAAGGTACAAGCATATATGAGAAAGGTTCTCATGGAGTGGACATGTTGGAGACACATCGATCATGAAGCATACAAGAGAGAGGTATTCATGGAATAGACATATGAAAACATCTCATTCATGAAGTTAAAAAATGCTAAAGAAAATGTCAAGTAATAAAAAAATTTACAAGGATGAGGCATATTCATAACTTTTGCAGTCCTGCCATGGATATCAACACTAGAAGCAACTCATATTGTTAGTGTACATACAAGACAATATGGGAGTTCATTATACCCAGGAACTTGTGGTGTTGTTGTTCGTTTTGTCTTTGTTGAAACCTTCAATTAAGATTCAATATATATTATTAAATAAGATTAACTTTGCAACATAATGAAATATTGAAAAGTGTGTTATCTTATTGAGCTTCGCTTGGTTTCAAGAATAGTTTAATATTCTCTACTTAACATGGCCAACCATGTGAAGGTGGAAGCTCATTTGGCCCCTCCCCCCTCCCCCCTAACATCACTCTAAATTCCCCATTAACATCTAACATTCATTCATTAATATCACATAACATTCATTAACACATAACATTGATTAACATTAATTAACACGCAGCATTCATCAATATTAATTAACACATATCATTCATAACCATTCATTAGCACATAATTACATTCATTAACACATAAAAATCAATCATTATCAAATAAGGTAGATTAAAATCATTTTTTTATTTTGTTTTCTCTTTGAAGCTATGAAAATACTAAGTGGAACATCGTTTTCTTCATCATTTCCCCCCTCTTTAGTTGTTCTGCCCTTTGCTCGTGATCTCGATGTATGCCTAGTCCTATACTAAGGACGAGGACACTGAAGAGAAGGGGGGTCCTTTTTAATAACAAATAAATGGGTTAAATTCAAAATATATATATATATATATATTGTTACAAGTATTTCATTAATTTAGAGAAAATAACTGTTGCGCTCTTTACCTGATGGGGCCACATCATTATGTCTAGCCTCAACCTCAACATGTTGAACACCCTCTAGATCATCTAGAGTTGAAATACTAAAAGTTACATTAATGTTTAACACCAATTGAAATTATATTTGTTTAAAGGAATAATAGTGGTCCTCTTTACCTGATTGGGGAACATCATGTTCCTGATGTTGTGTACTCAGATCATGCTCCACTTGGTCACCACCGACTACATGCTCTAACATATTAACTAAAAAAGGTTGCATTAATTACTACTCTAATTACAACTTAAGATGTTTAATTGTATTAATAATTACTTAAATAAATTTGAATAGAAAATGAATACCTCCACTACTGGGATGTACATCTGGACCTTCATGTGCAGGTGGTGTTTCAAGATTAGCAGGCTGCATTCCAATGTCATGCACATTGTTATCATTGCTTTCTTATTTAAAACAAATATAGTCACTTTATGTTGGAACTCAACATCAATTAGATTATTGGTAAAGTATTAAATTTGAAACAATTTTCATTTATCTTATTTATCTATGTGACGGATGCACCAGAATATTGTGTTTGCCCACTCGATTCTTGTAGCTGATCAGCCACAACTGTATAGCCTTGTTGGTAGGCAATTCTCTTGTCATCTTCTATGGGCACTCTATTGAATTCAAAGCCCTGCATTTTTGCTTGGTATCGTGAATTTTCCTTGCATTGTTTGATAAAAAAAAATTTGTTTGCAATTTATAAATATTTTGATGCAATATTTCATTTGCAGATACTTACAATTTGTGTGGCAAGTTTCATATAACCACCAGAGCCGAGTTTGTGTTGCCCATGCTTTTCTTGTCTTTCTCTGGTTGCCTTTGACGTGTCACTCAATCTATGAAAAATTAGAAATATGTTAGATTATATAAATATAAAGAGTAATTAATTAGTACACATTTACATTCTTAATAGTATCACGTACCTTCTTTTGGCATCTGGTGGTGTATTTCATTTTTTTCCTTTCAATTCTCTCCTTGGCATCCAAAATCAAGTCCTTCCACTCCCTCTCTGGAATCATGGGGGATGCTCGTACTTTAGGTTCTTCTCTAAATGGGTCCTGTATTGGTCCCTCACATACTTTAGATATGTGCCAGCATTTTCAAGGAGCTTGGTTTTGTCAAAGGTGTCATTTCCAAACCATTAAACCATATGGTTTGTCAATTCATCTTTTAACCTTTTTTCTTGGTCATTCCACCTTTTAAAGCAAAAACAACCCTATTAGATTCATAAATAAACTGAAGCTACATTTATTATAGTTCAAGAAATGGGTCAAAGGAAAACTATTCTAGCAATGATATGAAATCAAAATAGTGGATTAGGGTTAGTTCATATATGATATACCACCTTTTATGTATGGTGGGCCCAAATATCTACAATGCAATGTCACTAAGATTTTTATAAAAAAATATCATTTCTTGCAAAAAATTCATGGGATCATTAGTCCAAAATGAGTGATTAGAAAGTAAATTATAATTAGACTATATAAATAATAATTTTAAAGTACCTAGAACCTTTTGTATATTTAAGGGAATCATTTCTTCGTTGCTCACCACCAATGTGGCCTGCAATGTTCCCATACTAGCAATACGAGAAGATCCAGGAAATGATGGTATGTTATCAGTAGTAGTCACCTCTGGCACATCCTCATGTGCATCTCCTACTACAGAAAATGAATCCACTATGAAATACCCCCAAGAAAGAATGCTTGAAGGGAAATAAACACATAACAGAAGATAGAGAAAAATAGGGATCTACCAACAATGAGTGGACCAATATGACGTGCAGTAGAGGATGTTTGCATGCTACATTTTGCCAACATTGTAGTCGGTAATATAGGTGGGGCTAACCTCTGATGAGGCATCAGCGGCATTTGCACAGGAACATTGGCAACACCTGAAGAATAATACATTAAATATATGAAAAGTGCAAGAATTGTAAACAAGGATGAACCTTTATTATGAACATTGACAGTATCAAGTATGATGTATTTTGGGTACTCAAAGTGATAAGCAAAGAAAATCATCATCATCTGAACTACCTGCAACACCCTAATCATGGCCACCAGTTTCATGAGGATGCATAAATTTCTGTAAAAACAACACGTACATATTTTAGTTAATGACATAAAAGAGAATAAAATATAAACCATTATTGAACTTTTTTTATAATTAAAGCTTTCATTACTGCTTACTTGCAAGTTTTGTGTTGTTTGCATCAATACTTGTACCCTCTCTCATATCTCATCAGTTTGAGGCTCCACGGATGCCAAAGCAACAATCTTTCTATTAATTTTTCTAAGAGACTTTTTTATCAATTCCATAGGGCTTGTATAATTTCCAGGGTCATCATCGCTTAATCTTGTTGAGTCCATATCCCTATAGAGGTACTCAGGTACTGCAGCTCCCTTTCCCTTTCCTTGAACATCTATCTGTAACAATTACAAAATTAGTCTAAAACACTCAAAAAAAGAACACAATAATGTAACGTTTTACTTCTATCTTATTTGTACAATTACAATGAGGTTTACCTGCTTGGTAGAAGTGTCATGACCTACATCCTTGTCTATGCTATGTGTTGGATCCATGTCACACTATGACAAAGAAAAAATATAAAAACGTTAGCAAAATTAAACCAATAGACTTACCAAAAAAAACTTCATAATAAAATGGTATATTGGAGTCATTAATTGGAGGTTGGTTAATTTAAATGGTATGTAGTACATACCACCCCATGATAGTAACTTTGTTTGTATCTATACGATTCAAATTGTAACCAATTAGAAGCTCTTCCCCTACACTTATTGATTTTATCACACATACGAATACATGATTCCCCTTGCACACCTCAAATATGCAATTGGGTTGTTTATTAGTTGACCCAGGTGACGTACTATTTATAGAACATACAATATTCCTTGTTGTTTTTGGCCTTCCATCAATGTATACAACCACTCGTTTACTTTGATCATTATCTTTCTGTTGTATGTAATTTGTTGACAGTGCATACCTACGCATACTTTTTTTATATTGAACAATCTACATCCAATTATTGTAATTGTAACAAGGTCCGACAAACACCATCAATTCAGCAACTTTATTGTAATAGACCTTTATACCATCCATGGAAAATAAGCCCAAACCATGTAACGACAACGGTTCTATGCGATATATCTTATCGTTAACACAAAAATTGGTGTTTATTGGAGGAGTAGATTTTTGTACCTCAAGGGCACCTCAATGTCGCATTTGGTCTCATCATGATAAGAACATGACCCCCCTTGAGCAAGGAAAAATTTCATGTGTTTATTGAATTTTCTTCTAATCTTTTGACCTCTATTTGATCTCCCTATTGTAGACCTACTACATGTCTCACTTTCATTTTCTATTCCTACATTTCCCTCACTCAAGGAAGACACATCTGACAAATACCTATTTGGTGGTACCTGCACTCCATCCAATGAGAGAGTTAGTTGGTAATGAGAGAGATATTTTTCAAATGAGGGTAATGTTGATGAATAAGTTGGCCCTAAAGTTGATGTTGAGATTAAAATTTGAATCAGTCTAACTAGGGCCTCAAGTGTTGATAACTGTATTAGATTTGTTGATAATGACAACATTTGAAAAATTAAGGAAGTTTGTTTTCCAAGTAATTTAAAAAAAATAAATTTTTTCAATAGGGTGTATTGACTAGTTATACCTGTCGATCCATGAGACTGTGCAGGATCCTTGTCAAAGGGGTTCAGGTTCCTGTACATGTAATTTAATTATCTTATGTTAGCTAAAAATTACATAGTACACAACATGAACAACATGAACTTTGTAGATAAAAAGAGTATTAAATAAAAACAAGATATTGTCACTATAATCATTGTAAATTTTTTAATTCCTTATCTTTACTTTATGTAGACTATGATGGATCCTCAACTAAATGGTTGATGGTGTATGTAGTCAATGACCTGTTCCCACCAAGGGTGACAACATCACACAAGGACTATACATGAAATCAACACCATCAATTGAGCATCATAAGCATTACATTTGTATGTTGATAAACAATAAATACATACGTACCATAAGCATCACATGATGTATCATCATATATGTAATTGAGAATCATAATTAGCATCACATATGTGTCATTATAAACATGTAATCCATCACATATGTATCATAAATCACCATCCATCACATAGGTAATAAACAATCCACATTCTATAAATAAACACAAAGTTCAAAAAATGTCACATGTATCATCATAAACATGCAATCCATCACATATGTATTTTAAATCAACATCCATCACATAGCTAATAAACAATCCAAATTCCATAAATAAACACAAAGTTTAAAAAATGTCACATAAATAGTCACTCTCCCTATCTCCATCTCCTCAGGGTGGCATAGTTCTACTATAAGGACCTAATAGAGGTCATGGAACATGAATTAAAAATATTAAAAGGTGCATCATGATTTAATTATGTAATGGCATTATAATTCAAAACATAATGAATTAATTATGTAACCATATAAGTCAAAAAAAATTATATCAAGAAATCAATATTAAATAGATAATATACTAATCGCATACCTCATACATTTCATTCATCATCATGACCATCATGATCATCATTGCCATCATCATCATCATCATCATCATCATCATCATCATCATCACCATCATCATCATCATCATCATCATCATCATCATCATCATCATCATCACGACCACCACCACCACCATCATCGTCTTCGTCATCGTCATCACCATCATCACCATCACCATCACCATCACCACCACCACAACCACCACCACCACCACCACCACCATCATCATCATCATCATCATCATCATCATCATCATCATCATCATCATCATCATCATCATCATCATCGTCAACTTCTTCTTCTTCATCATCATCGAGTAACTATCGATCGTGATCATCATCTACTTCATCTTCTACTTCTTCGGTATCTTCTTCTTCCATCATATTATACTTTATCGGCCTTCCTCTTGGATCATGTCTAACAACAAATGACCAACCTAGTTTATGCGGAACCTCTAAGTAAAATATCTGCTCACATTTGCTTGGAAGAACATAGAGCTCATCCCCAATTGGTTCAAATGATCTTGTATTAACCATTGTAAAACCATTATCATGTTCAATAATAGTTCTATCAGGATCATTTTTATTCAATCGTAGCCTATACCATTTGATGACGAACAAAACTAATTTGAAGGAATGAAAGTCACACTCAAGTATATCATCCAAAATGTCATAGTATTGATTTTGAGATTGTTGAGGATGTATGTCATTTCTCGATGAAATATTTGTCACCTCAAAGACTGCAGTTATCCCAGAATAACAAGTTTTCTTTGTGTCATCCAACTTTTTGATGCAAAATTTATGACCATTGCAGCACATAGCATTGTGGTGTTTGACCTATGATATGTCAAACATGTAAAAATTATTGCATTGTGAGTTGATAAACATATGGGTGATTAATAAATTTATACATACCTGTTTATCTCTTGAACCATATGCTAAATCAATTTCCCTTTGCGTAACATTGGAATCTCCATTACTTTGAGCTTCTTTTGTTGGCATTATACACTCTAATGAGAATTGAAGGTGTTGTCATTGATGGCAACCTTGTGGAAACCTTTTGGCATTCATCTGGTAAACCACCAATAGGCACCAACACTGGCAGGCACTTCACTGGCAGCAGCAACAATGCATACCAGCACCCTAGCCGATAGGAAAAAACTTTTGTTTATTGTATTTAATTGTAAATATATTTTGTAAAGCCGACATGGAATATTGTAATAGACTCATATATGTCTGAGATCTTGTAAATCATATTTGTGAAAAAAAGGGATGAGAAGATAGACTGATTGGAATGAGCGAATATTAAGGAAGATTTTGTGTAAGGTTTATGGTTATAGTATGAACTTAAACCGGTACTAAACCTAGCATAACAGATGCTATTTTGAGCAATACATTGTATTGGATTCTCATAATCCATTTTGTAAGTCAATGAGACTTCCATTTTGTAGATTGAGTAGTGAGTTCTAGGTAGTTGGCCTTCCTGCATGTGCAAGCACCACATTGTAAATAATATCCATTCATTGGGCAGTAAGTGAATATTGTGGGTCACAAATCCCACCAAGGTTTTTCCCACACCAGGTTTCCTCATTAAACATCTTGTGTTATGGTGTGTTTTCTATGTTGTCTTTATTGTTCCTGTTTACTGCATTAGCTCTTATTTACTGGTACACTATTTTGGAATGCAAAATAATTAATAAGGTCAAATATTTTGTTAACCGGTTAGATACTGATTCACACCCCCCCCTCTCAGTATCTTTGGGACTTTCATTAATCCTAGCATCTTTAACCAATGAAGCCACACCTTCCCATGTTAATGTGCGAGCATAATATTGACAACGTTCAATCACTACCATCATGCAATCAAGATTGTTTGCAATATACAAATGTAGTGCATCCCACTCTCAACCAACTATACAAAAAATAAATAGACATCTTACAACCGATTTATTTTGAAGATTAAGAATTAATTAACTACAATAAAATCTTATAATTACCTCTCACTTTCCTCAATCTACCTTTCCCCGTCAAGTACTCCCCTTCGAATTTGTTAATGGGGTTGGCATCCCAAATGTGATCCACGTGGAACTTTGCTGCAAACTTAGGAAGATATTCAAAAATGTACACCATAGTCTGGTATACCATATATCCCTCCACCATAGAACCCTCAGGATGTGCTCTTTATCAAACCAAATCCTTCAAAAATTTCAAGTGCCTCTCAACCATCCACATTTACCTAGTGCGTACAGGTCCACACAATTCAATCTCCTCAACTTGGTGTATGAGGTAGTGTTCTTGTGCATTGAAAAAAGCTGAAGGTAGACACTTTTGCATTTCACACATTAGATGAGGAATTTTTCTCTTCCAATATTTTATATCTTCTTTATGGATTTTTTTACATGACAACCATGTACAAGATATTCAAGACGCAAAAAAATATATTACATAACAAGTAAAATGAATCGTAAATATAATATCTATACAACGAACTAAACAAATATCACTACTTACCTCATGTATTTTCCAAGATCATATATGACTTGCTTGACATTATTGTCAAAGTCGTCGAGGAGAGATAGAGGTAGAACATACTGCAACAATTATAAAATTATCTTTTCATTTTTTTCTAACATAATACAATGAAAAGTACATGCGCATTTGTTAGTTCGCACTTGCATTATGTCTATTTCACGTTCCTTAAATTTTTCCCCCTTTGCAATTTTTCTTCAACTGAACCTCTCGCTTGAACCGTTCTAGAGTTCAAGGTTCAAGTTCAAGTGTGGTATGTAGTATAGCAGCTTTGTTTTAAGTAAGGCGTTAAAAGGTCTTGGTGGTCATAGTTCATTGAACTTGAACTGTGAACCTTTAGAGTGGTTCAAGGTTCAAGGTTCAACATGTTAAAGCAAGTCTTGTGTAAGTAATGTTTTATAGTGAGTAAGCTTAGGCATGTTCATGTGTTTTGCAATAATGTTGTTTTGAACTTTAACCTTTGAACTTCTCTTTGGAAGGGTTCAAGGTTCAAGGTTCAAAGTTCGAGGATTGATGACTTTGGAGATAAAGTGAACAAGTGTCAGCATATAGGGAATATTCTAGATTTAAAAGATGAACCTCGATAAAATGAATTGTGCTGAAAATCCATACTTGGGAATAATCATTCCAAGCAATCATTTCAAGTAAAGGATATGGAGGAGAAAAAACTTGTTATTAATAAACTATCAGAAATTAATCTTTTCGGCACGATTTGGCATGGATGAGTATGCATTTTTCAAATCATGACGAATCATGTGACTGTTATTTTAGGCCAGTCCCTAAGATCTGTTTTATTTAAAATAAGTTACTTGTCTTCATTATTTGCCCAATTTGGTAAGTAGAAGATTAGCGCAGGTGACATTTCTTGTTCTCGACTTTGTGAATTCTCAGTTCTACATGAAAGGTGAGTGCAAGTTCTTCCTCTTTTCTCATTGGTTTTCATAAATTGAAAGTGTTATTTGATACTTCTATCAGTTCAGTCAATTCTTCCTATTGTGTATTTTCTGATTGTAAATAAAAAAATGAGACCGAAAATACCTCAAATAGACCGGAAGTCTTGGTTAGTTGGTTCCCTACTTGACATAGGAGATACTTTTCTGCCATCAGTAAACTTAGAGGAATTCCATGAAAGAGTGAGAAATTTTGCTAGTTCCCCTTTCATGCAAAAAATTTCTGATAGTGGGTTGGTAGAAGCTACAGCATTTCCTCCAGCTGTATCATGTCCAGAACTAGCATTGGAGTGTATGAGTAGATATGATCCTGTAGAGAGGTGTATAAGAAACGTAGATGGTAAAGTTTTTTTTGCAATTAATCAGGAGGTTGTTTCTATCGTAATAAAAATACTAGAGAATGAGCAATATAAGGAATGGATGGTATGCAAGTCTCAAGGACTTTCCTCTGAGAAGAAGTCATGTTATAGGAGTGTCACTATGAGAAATTGGTCATTGAAATTTCAAAAGGAGGGTTCAAGATTGCCAAGCCCATTAACCAAGAGCATCTGATTCAAGAAGTCAGGGACATAGTCATTTTATTATAGAATGAGGGGAAATCAGATAGCCTTTTACTGGGAAGATTGGATGTATTTCTTTATTCAGGTCATCTTTGGTGAAAGGAGATACATAGATTGGGTAGAGTTAATTGTAGAAAGAATGCATGAGGGTTTAAGTTGTTTTGGGAACAAAAATTTCCATATGTCTTCTTACCTTATATATTGTTTAGAATGCACCCATCAATAGGCAGGTCTGTATCATGAAACCTGGCAGAATGATATGAGAATATATGAATATCACTTGCATTTGCAGCAAAACAGGGTTACTAACAATTATTACAAGGTTCATAATTTTTTCCTTAGCAGGTTGGTATTTGAGTTAAAAGGAGATATTCATAAGAGATTAACTGAGGAAGCTATGCAGTTTATAAATATATATGGTAGCTTTTATATTCAATTCTCCATGTTCACTTATTTGAGGGTTGGGGGTTTTGAAGGAGAACCCTACAAATTGCCAAGATATGTCTTTTATAGGCAAGTGTTAACTAAACTTTGTAGGAAAATCTCTCATATAGATAAGAAATATGGGGAAGAACACCAAACATGGGTTTCCTTTCCCCTTGAACTGATAGATTACATTTGTAACAGTGTCTTAGATGCTTTGAATTTGGAGTTAGAGTTCAAAAGGTTTAAATATCAGTTGTATTTTCCCCACACTGAATTTGATACTAAAGGATTTGCAATGACACACTTTACATTTAGGGAGAATTTTAGACATGTACTTGATCTAGAAGACTTTTGGGCGGATTGTGTGGATGGGTATGAATTCCGAAAAAGAGCTCACCTGAGACTCACAATGCAAAATATTAAGGATTATGGTCTGAAGATAAACATTGCAAATATTCTGGATGATGAAAATGATTTTCTTGACCCCCAATTTGTCGATGATAGGAAGCTAGAAGTAATACCAGAGATTGACTGGAAAAAAGATGAGGAAGAATAGATTCAAACCAAGACAATCCTGGTCATCCAAAGAACAAAGAAGTGGCTTAGAAAGAAGAAACTAAGCAGAAGCTCAAGGAAAGGTTCAACCTCACCCACTGAGGTCTTGGTATCTAATTCTCTTATCCCATCTTGTGCTGCAGGTTCACTGAAATGGGGAAAAGGAGGACAGAGAGAAAAGACAATGCAAATCAAAGAGGAGACAACTTCTGTTAAAGTCGCTTGCTAGAGAACAAGGGGAAAAAGACAATCATTGCCTGTTGATATTGTGGTGGTTGACCTTGTGATAGATACCACCTCAATGGATCCAATCAAATAACAACAAGGGTTGGCTAATGAGGGTAATAATCGATAGGAACAAGAAGCCATAATTGAAGTTACTACTATGGTAGTAAGGGATGGAAAGGAGACTGGAACTGATTCAGATAAGCCTCAAGTTCCTTCAGGACCAGTATGGTTAGAAAATATTTTAAGAAGCAAGAAGAAAAGCATTGTTCTAGCCTTGATTCTAATAGAACACATGGTGAGTAAATGCTTGGGAAAGACTCCTAAAGTGAAGAAGTCCAAAACTATGTCAAAAATTGACTTTGATGCAGATAGTGGGAACTCGATTGCAGAGATTGCACACCCATTAACAGATGAAAAGACAGATAATTCTATAGCTCGGGACTTTACTGTTCAAAAGATAAATATTGGAATTGTTTCTCAGGCCACAGATATTCTTCACCTTGAGACTTCAACAAAGAAGATCATAACCAGGACTTGGAAAGACGAAAAGATAAGCATTAGATGAAAGAGATGTTACAAAGGATGGCATAATATATTGAGGCAATCAATACTCTGAACCCTCAACCTTTGTCACAGATTCCAATATCCTTTGATCCTAAGTCCCCTGCAAATTAGAAGACTTTGGAGAAAATACAAAAATGCAGGTTGATCACAAAAACTATGATGGAGTTGCTAGAAAAGATTCATAAGTCTGGTGCAAAGTACTTTGTTAATCTAAGCAGGGTATATGATGGGGCGATGAAAGTGATGAAGGAGTTGGAAGCTGAAATCATCAATTGGAAGAATGAGGAAGCTAAATGGGTGTCAAAAGTTATGCAGATGCGAGAAGTGCAAAATTATGGGGTAATGAAGTTTCTTGCTAAAAGACCTGTGGCAGGCCTGGATGACAACAATTTGTATGTGTGCCAGAGGAACATTGAATGGAAAAATTCTCTGATAAAATAGGCTTATGAGGACTTCGTGAAATCGATAAATCAAATCATAGAATTAGTTACTTCCATGAGAAATGAGCTCGTGTGCATTGGGATAAAATATCTAAAAGATGATGGAAGAACCCTTGAAACGATCAAGGTTATAATAGAATCATTTAAGAGAAAAATCAATTATGTGAAAGAGGCTAAGGTTTTTGTTCCGGATGACTTAAGTGTGATTGCTAAGATCGAATCACTCCTATTTTTATGCATCT
The DNA here is from genome assembly GCF_030272615.1 of Cryptomeria japonica. Taxonomy (NCBI): domain Eukaryota; kingdom Viridiplantae; phylum Streptophyta; class Pinopsida; order Cupressales; family Cupressaceae; genus Cryptomeria; species Cryptomeria japonica. Next base: position 257,773,977 of record NC_081408.1, read on the forward strand.
GACATCTAGATATTCACTCCGACAAAGTCGCACAAGTTCACAAGGAAAAAGAGGTGTGGAAGCAACATATGGCACATATGGGATTACCTCATAATACAATCATTCAGCACTTCGCCACTGCTCATGTCGATTGGAAGAAAGAAGCAGTTATTAGAATTGCATAGTGATATTTTTTCATTGATGATAAATCCTTTTCACTTGTTAGTTGCATAAACAATTTTATTTTTATACTGGTTTCACTGACTTTGCGGGGCAGAAATTATTGGCTTTCTGTGTTTCCCATTATAACTGTTGGCTAGGTTGTGGCTATATAACTATGTTTTTGAGACTCTGGAATGGTCCAAAATACTGTGATTTTTTGAGCATCAAACAATATCTATTTATGTTTTGAATTCCTTGGAACTAGATTGACTGATTTATGAAATAAAATGTATATGGTGTGCAGTCTTTGAATCTATGCGTTTAAAGATTGGTGATATTTATTTTAAAAAAATCTGCTATGTGCATGATATCATTATTCTTATCAGTTAATTTTATGTTTTCTTGAATTCATTGTTATATATATTTGTTAGAAGATTCATTGTGGATTGAGTTGTGATGATCCCCCTTGCGCTGTGAGGCATGAGAGAGTATCAATCAAAATCAATACTGCATTGAACTTGCTTTGCTCTGAATTTATGGAATGAACTAATGTGAGAAAAAGAGTCTGTGAGTTCTTATTTGTCTTCAAAATTTTTGCTTTGTTTTATGTTATGGCATTCCTTTGTGTTGATAGATGAATGCTAAAGCCTTTCTATGCTTTCTGGGTAAAAGTGTTTTCATTTCAAGATTTTCGGTGTATAATTCATTGCAAATCAGATGAGGAGATACCCTCTAATGCAGAGGATGAATTTTTGATTAGTTCATCCAACTATTGGTCTATTTATTCCCTTTCATTAAGAGGTGTACAGAAGTCATATTATCAGTTAGAGAAAATAAATATTGCAATTACAAGAAAGGGACAAATCTGTTAACCAACAGATTTTTGGCAACTCTGCTAGGGAGTTGAATCATAAGACTAGTTTCCTAGTTGCAATACTAGAATCAAAAAGATATACTAGGTCCCAAAGAAGGGAGGGGATAGCTGATTCTATTTTTCAAGAGTTACAAAACCTCAATTTTCAATCCACTTTTTCACCCCAAAGACAAGCAAGAAGTTGGCCTCCTTCCCCGTCCTCATCATCTCCTGTGTCCTCAGTTTGTCAAGCTCTAACCTTGCATGGTATTGCTTTACCAAATATAATCAACCCGACTCCACTCAATATCATCTTTCTAATGGCAATAAATAATCATTGGGGGCCACTATAGGTCCATTGAACTTAGGATTAAATTTGAATCCCTTACCCAAAGGTGCTAGAGATCACTTGTCAAAATTCATTAGGGATGGGAAAATCACCTTCGATGAGCACCTGAATGCATTCAATGTGGCTTGTGGGATAATAGTTTTTCAACATGAAGATGTTTCTATAAGATTGTTTCTTCAAACACTAACTAGAGTAGCAGCAGATCAGTTCTATCACTTGCCAAATAGTGTGATATCAAATTGGCAGGATCTGAAAACAAGGTTTGAGGCAAGATTTAAAGTGGTTGAAGATGAACACTCTCTCTTGGCTCAATTGGCCGAGTTGAAGAAAGAGATTTCAGAGTCTATGAGGGACTTTGCAGCAAATTTTGATAAGATGGTGCATAAAATTTCAGTCAATCAAAAACCCTCAGATGATAATCTGAAGTGTTTTTTTATTAATTCCATGCCTTCAGAAATAGGTTTCTTGATCCGCAGGCAAAGAGTTGCAAATTTAAGTGCTTCCAAAACACTTTCCGTTGAGTTGGAAGATGATCTAATCATGACAGGTAAATGGATTAGAGAAGTACAGACACTCATTGCCCAGCCTTCTACTTCTTCTGACCCTATGATCTAGAAATTGATGAATGATGTGATTACTCTTTAAACACAATTACCTAAAGCCAGTACATCATATTCATTTCCCTATCAAGATGTACCTAGGAGAAATACAAATCAGTCTTTGGGCTTTGGAAACAAGTCTTTGCAATTACCTCCTACTCAACACAGATTGGAAATTGAGGCACCACCACCTAAAGGGAGTATTTGCATTTTTCATCTCACATATGAACATGATGGTAGTTCCTATCCTGAGATGGTGCATTATGCACAATTAATGAACTCTAAAGATACCCCAAGTGAGTGGAGTGAGGTAGAATCTTTAAAGAAACCTGGCGACTCTGAAATCCACTTCCTAGAGTATGAGTCAGATTCAGAAAGGGGGGGTGATATTTTGGTTACTTTAGAAGATCCTTCATGTGCTATGCTCACAACAAATCTACAAAGTGTGAAACCTCAGGGCACTTCTTCATCTTCTGCTATGAATTTCAAAGGTAAGGAGATTGTTTAAAAATTTCATAAAAATGATCAAAAACTGCAAGAGTCTCTGTTGTTAAGGTCTACTAAAAAGAAAAGTTCATTTGATATTTTAGAGTTGTGTAAATCCTCCCAAATTAAAATTACACCTATTGAGTACCTTAAGCTAAACCCCAAAGAGATAGATAGGCTCATTCAGTTCGTAAAAGGGAATAATGTACTACAAGCTAATGGAACACAATAGTCACTAAATGTCACATTGTCCTCACACAGTGATGAACCAGTTCGCCCTATTGCTCGTGAAAAGATGCCTGAAATAATTGCTCTCCAAATAGATGATTCTTTGTCTACCCTTGAGTTAAAACCTGAACCCTTTTACATATCATTGTTTATAAATGGTCATTAGTTAAATAATTGTATTATAGATTTACGTGCATCTGATAATATAATGCCTTTTGTAGTAGCTAAAGTGTTAGGATTGTCCTTGATGGAAACTTTTGGCAGATGCTACTCTATGGATTCAAAACAGATTCCTCTGTTAGGACAAATTAAGGATGCTCAGGTAGTTCTTGCCACCCACCCGAACAAAAGAATTAAGTTGACTACTCTAATAGCTAACATCCCAGCTAGCTATGGCATTTTGCTAAGTCATACTTTCTATAGACATTTAGGAGGTGAAATTATTATGGATTGGTCTCAAGCCACAACTCCAGTTGGAAAACAATGAGTCATTCTACAGCCTGAACAAAAGTCTACATTCACTGTTTTCCCTTCTGACGATCCAAGAGCTCAAATTTTGTATCACGGATGTCAATTTGAAAACTACATAATTTTGTCTGATAATGAGGTAGTGGGAGATCCATCATAGCCTAAGGGAGAAGAAATTCTGTGTTTGATGGAGTTTGATGGTAGTTGTGCAACGTCAAGCTCAGGTGTAGGAGTACTGTTAATTCCACCTTCCGGCAATCATATTCCTTTTTCTTTTAAATTGGAATTCAAAAACACCAACAATATGGCCGAGTATGAGCTTTATTGTTAGTTTAGCTAAAGCTAAGAGACTGGGATTGAAACTCCTGCGAGTCAAAGGAGATGCTGAATTGATTGTAAAATAGGTCAGAGGGTTGTTTAATGTAAAAAATGAAAGGTTGAGACACTATCAAAATAGAGTTTGGGACAAAATCAAATATTTTCATGCATTCTCCATTGAGGCTATACCTAGGGAACTGAATTCAAAAGCAGATTCTTTAGCCGTGTCAGCCTCCTTACTGATTCCACATCCTGAATTTGTTGATGATATTTACAGAGTAGAGTTAGTATATCGGCCTAGTGTCCTAGATGACTCCGAATTCTGGCAAGTATTTGAAAATGACAAACAAACTAATAATTTTATGCAAAGTGTTGAAACATTTTCTGCTACATATTTTGAAGTTTCAGATGCAGAGTGTAAGGAATTTTCACTAGAATGAGCCAAGGAGTTGATTGATGGAGTTATGCAATTAAAAGGTAACAAGATCCCTAAAGGGTTGATTTCATTAGAGCATTTGTTCGATTGTCATGATGCCTACAAGAAAAACAAAGGTGACAAATCCCCTGAACTTAAAGATGTTGGAGCTTACGAAAGGATTAACATCGGTACTGAAGATGAACCTAAATATATCAATCTATGAAAAATGTTGTATGCCTGCAGAAAAAGAGAGATTCATTAGTCTCTTGTTGGAGTTCAAGGATGTGTTTGCTTGGTGCTATGATGATCTAAAGAATTTTATAGAGGGAAAATTCCAGCATCAAATTCCTCTAAAACCTGGAGTAAGTCCTTTTCGACAAAAGCTTAGAAGTTTCAATCCTAAGGTAGCTGAGGCCATATTTCAGGAAGTAGATAAAATGTTAAAGGCTAGGATTGTATACCCCATCCATCATTCTACATGGATAGCCAATATTGTTCTTGTTAGGAAGAAAAATGCAAAAATAAGGATCTGTGTAGATTTTAGAAATTTGAATCAAGCTAGCCTAAAAGATAACTATCCATTACCATCTATGGACCCACTTTACAAATAGTTTTAGGTTTCGAGATGATGTCCATGCTTGATGGATTTTTGGGTTACAATCAGATCAGTGTCTTGGAAAGTGATCAGCATAAAACTGCCTTTATTACTCCCTGGTGTATGTTTTCTTGTAACCGAATATCATTTGGTTTAATCAATGCAGGAGCGACATTTCAGCATGCTATGGATTTGTCCTTCGGTCATTTGAAGGATAAGATAATTGTTGTATATCTAGATGACTTAACCGTTTTCTCAAAAAGAAGAAAATGTCACCTGAGGGATCTGAGACAACTATTACAGAGGTGCCATGAGCATGGGGTGTCCTTAAACCCAAAAAAGTCAGTGTTTGGGGTGACAAAGGGTAAGTTGCTTGGCCATATTATTTCTAAGGAAGGAGTAAGAATAGACCCTGAAAGGGTAAAAGCAATTCAACATCTAAGTCTACCATCAAATAGAAATGTTGTTAGATCCTTCTTTGGACAGGTAAATTTTCTAAGGAGGTTCATCCTGGATTTTACAGAGACTACCAGGTATATTGTGAATTTGATGAGTGAAAAACAAGCTTTTAAGTGGAATGAGGAAGGGAAGAAAGCATTCAAATCAATAAAGAATGCTATTGGTCATGCACCTATTCTGGTTAATCCAGTTTTTAGGAAGGATTTTGTTATTTACTGTTACGACTCAGAGCATACTATGTCAAGAATTACGCCTCAAAGCATACTATGTCAAGAATTATATTACATAAGAATGAGGGTAACGAAGAAGTCCCAATATCATTCATGAGTGTACCATTGAAAAAGAATGAATTGAAATATTCACTAATGGAAAAACAAGCATATGCGGTTGTGAAGGCCATATAGAAGTTCAGGTACTATATTCTCCATTCCCATGCCATTGTTTATGTGCCTCATTCTATTGTCAAGAGCATATTGACACAACAAGATATAGGAATGAATAATAGAGCCTCCTGGGTGTTAAAAATTCAAGTATTCAATTTAGATATTAAGCCCACAAAATTGGTAAGAGGATAGGGTTTGTGCAAGTTAATTGCTGAGAGTAAGGAGGAAGTGATAGAGGAATTGCCCTTAGTCTTGTTTGTCAGACTCCAGGATTCCTGGTTTGTGGATGTTGCCTACTATTTGACCTATGGAGACTGCCCAACACATATTTCTTCAAAAGAAAAGAGGAACTTGAGATTAAAGGATGCCAAATACATCATTTTTAATAATGTATTATATAAAAGGGGATTAGATGGAACTTTCTTGTGCTGTATAGATAAATCGCTCCAAGAGTCTTTGTTGAAAACCTTCCATAATGAGGCCTATCGTGGCCATTTTTCATCAATGGTAACTGCTTACAAAATTTGGAGGAATTGTTATTATTGGCCAGGAATGTTCAAAGATGCGTATGCATGGGTAGCCAAGTGTGAGAAATGTAAATTGTTCATAGGTAAGTTGCAGCTTGCAGCATTACCTGTTGGTATTTTGGTATGGTTTTGTCATTGATGTCAACACCTACTAAAACACTAGCACTTTGGAGATCTAGCAGCATTCACTGACAAGCAAGTAACTATTGCACAGTTACTGGTATATGGTTCACCGGCAGGATATAATGATCACCGGCACTTGGAATGATATGGAAGACACTTTGTAATAATGAAGACATTGTGTGGACATCTTATCTTAATGAATTAATCATTGGTATATTCATATTTGCATATTTGCTTTACCAGCAAATAGGTCCAGGGTTATCCAGGGTTACACCGGCAGGTTATCTTTTCCAGATCAGCATGGCACACTATGGAGATGATTAATTATTGTTGTAAATGCATTAAGTCGACATGTTCAATCGGTTATTGCATCGGATATTATATTGTTTGTAAAATATTTTTATTGTAATATCTTGTAGAGCTGACCTACTAAAATTGGTCTTAGGTTATGGTATAAATGTAAGATCTTATTTGTAAGATCAAATGTGAAATGCGAAAGAGAATTGTGTGAAGGTGTATGCAAGATTAAGCAGTGCAATACACGCAGACATCATTTGAAGGTGAAGCTAGGTTTTTGTGGAAGCATATCAGCATTACACTAGTACTGAATCCAACATATGAAGATGCTATTTTGAGTAGTACATTCTTATTGGATTTAACCATCCAATTGTAGTTAGTGTGACTCCCATTTTGTGATTGAGCAGTGAGCTCTAGGCGCTTGGCCTTTCTGCATGTGCAGACCCCATTTATGTACACTTACTATCTACAGTAGTATCATCTGATTGTGGGTAAGGTTTCCCACTGTGGTTTTTCCCCTTACAGGGTTTCCACATACAAATATTGGTGTAATGTGTTGTGGATGACTTTGTGTTTATGTTTCATGCACTAATCTTTACCGGTATAGCAATTAACTGTTAAAACTGTCTACCGACATACTTAATTGGTTTACTAGTATTAAACATTAAGTTGGTTAAGTTTTTTTTGGTTTGAATTTATTTGACAACTGATTCACCCCCCCTCTCAGTTGTCCCCAGGACCTAACAATTGGTATCAGAGCTTAGGCCTCTTTTGCAGAAGTTTAACAGCTTGAGGAGATCCAATGTCTACTAACTATTTCAGGAAGGACATTCCTAAACTTGATGGAGCCAACTATGGCATACGGAAGATCAGAATGGAGACACATCTGAATTGCATTGGAAAGGACATTTGGGATGTTACAAAGAATGGTTATACTATTGTTGTAATAGGTCAGCCCAATCCAGCTAACTTGATTAAAGATGAAGAAAATGATTGCAAAGCAAGAGAAGCACTTCTGAGCGCATTATCAGATCAACAAATCATGGGACTATTAGATAGGTCTACTACTAAAGCTATTTGGGATCATTTGGAAACACTGAATGAAGGAGATTCCACAGTCAAAATTGCAAAACTTGAAAGCTTCCAGGTCAGGTATGAACATCTGAAAAATGGAAGAAGATGAAAGGATTTTTTCTTTTATGGAAAGAGTAAATGAAATTGTTTTGGGTATTAAATGTTGTGGAGGAACCTTAAGTGAGAATGAAATTGTTTCAAAAGTTTTAAAAGGATTGCACCGGCATATAAATGAAGGTTACTACTATAAATGAGTTGAGAACAATGCCTAATACATCAATAACTAGGGATACATTGATTGGGATATTTTTCAGCTTTTGAAATTGAAGAATTTGGTCATGTTGCTACTATTAAGATAGATTTAGCCTTTAAAGCATCAACATCATCTGCTCCATCATTTGACAAATCTGATTGGAAAGCCTTTTATGCAAGAGAACTTGAAGAAAGCAGGAAAGAAAATGAAGAACTTGAAGCACTATTTGCAAGGAAAATGCCTAAAGGTCTAGTTGGAAGTAAGTATGAAGGTAAAGCACCCTTTAAATGTTTTAACTGCAATAAGATTGGTCATATGGCTTTGAGATGCCTTGATATACATGCTAGACTATGAGAAAAAGCTAGAAGAACATACAAGCCTAATCCTGAATATCAGAGATACAAATTTAAGAAGAATAAAGACAAATATTGTTACATTGTTGATGAAGGTTTGACTGATGATTCTAATGAGGATCCAACAGACAATGGATGGGTTTTTGTTGCTATAATAGAAGATCAACCGAAACCTACTACTCAACCGATAGAACAAGCCCTAGCAGCTAAAGTTGAAGTAAAGGATGAATGGATCATTGACTCAGGATGCTCACATCATATGACAGGAGACAAAGGTAAATTCTTGAACTTTCAAGAATACAAAGGCAGTTTAGTAAGATTTGGAGATGACAAAGCTTGTTCAATCAAAGGTAAGGGTACAATATCTCTTGATGGTAAGATTAACACTGACAATGTCTACTATGTTGAACGATTAAAGCATAATCTTTTAAGTGTTGTTCAATTAGATGAGAAAGGATTTCAGTTACAATTTAAGAATGGAAAATGCAAAATCATGAATAGAACTGGTTTAGAAATTGCAACTGGTAATTAGACTAGAGGTATTATCTTTCATTTGAATAATAGTGAAAAGACATGCTTGATTGCACATATAGATGAATGTTGGCTATGGCATAAGAGACTCTGTCATGTAAACTTTGATTGCATGGTAAAGATCAGTACTACTAAGGTAGTTAGAGATTTACCTAAAATTGTCAAATCTCAGAATACAATATGTAAGGAATGTCAATTTGGAAAACAAGTTAGAGCTAGTTTCAAAAGTATTCCAAAAAAATCCAATAATGCTCTTGATTTGATTCACACTGATTTATGTGGTCCAGCTAGAACTAAAAGCCTACAAGGTGATAGATATTTTATGCTAATCATTGATGACTATTCTAGAATGTGTTGGGTTACTTTTCTTAGAGAAAAATCAGAAGCACTTGGAAAGTTCAAACTGTTCAAAGCAATGGTTGAAAATGAAACCGGTAAGAAAATCAAATGTTTAAGATTAGATCAAGGAGGAGAATTCACATCTAAGGAATTTAATACATTCAGTGAAGTGAATGGAATCAAAAGACAACTATCAGCACCTCGGACACCACAACAAAATAGAGTTGTTGAAAGGAAAAATAGAACTATCTTGGATGCAGCAAGAAGTATGTTATTAGAGGAAAACCTACCACATGTATATTGGAGAGAAGAAGTTAGTACAGCGGTCTATACATTCAACAAAGTTCACATCAAAGGTGAAACTGGTAAGACCCCTCATGAACTATGGTTTGGTAATACTCCTACTCTTAAGTATTTCAGAATCTTTGGAAGTAAATGTTATATCAGAAGAGATGAGTATATTGAAAAATTTGATCCTAGAAGTGATGAAGGTATATTTCTTGGTTATTCATCTAAGAGCAAGGCATATAGATGTTTTAACAAAAGATTGCAGAAAATTGTTGAGAGTACAAATGTAAAGATTGATGAACAATTCAGAGGAACTTCAAGGTATATAGACTCTGAACCGGCAACAAAATTTTTTACAAATGAACCTACACTAAATCCACTGGTAGAGAGTGAAGATCCAGCTACCCCGGTACCATCTGAGGATTCCATAGTAATTGAAGAACAATAGCAAACAAAGACACCCTGATATGTAAGATTGAATCATTCTAAAGATCAGATAATTGGAAACAAATTTAAAGGAGTTATGATAAGAGGAAGATTGGAAAATGAAGAGGTATGTCTTATTTCTCAAATTGAACCATCATCTGTTAATGAGGCATGTGAAGATAAATTTTGGATTAAAGCCATGGAAGAAGAATTAGAACAAATTGAGAAAAATAACACTTGGACATTAGTTCCCCGCCCTAAAGATAAAAATGTAATTGGAACCAAATGGGTATTCAGAAACAAACTTAATGAAGATGGTAAGGTTGTCAAAAATAAAGCAAGACTAGTGTGTAAGGGATATTCTTAGAAGGAAGGAGTTGATTACAATGAAACCTTTGCACCGGTAGCTAGAATTGAGGCAATCAGATTATTTTTGGCTTTTGCAGCACACAAGAACTACAAAGTTTATCAAATGGATATTAAATGTGCATTTTTGAATGGAGATCTTGAAGAGGAAGTCTATATTGAACAACCTAATGGGTTTTCTTTGATAGATGACAATGACATGGTTTATAGGTTAAGAAAAGCTCTGTATGGATTAAAACAAGCTCCAAGAGCTTGGTATGCAAGATTGGATAAGTATCTTTTAAAGATTGGTTTTACTAAAGGAAATGCAGACAGTAATTTATATTACAAAATAACTAATGATGACATCTTGATTATAGAAGTATTTTTTGATGATATAATCTTTGGAGGAGAAGATGGATTATGTAAGGAATTTTCTATTAAAATGTAGCAAGAATTTGAAATGTCTATGATTGGAGAAATAAAATTCTTTTTAGGATTGCAGGTTTCACAAACTGATAAAGGTATATTCTTGAGTCAATCCAAGTACCTAAAAGAGTTACTAAAGAGATTTTGGATGGAGAACTCTAAACCGGTAAGCACACCTATGACTACAAATGACAAATTATCTCAAAGGGATGAATCTACACCTGTTAATCCAACTAGATACAAATCTATGATAGGAGGTTTACTGTATTTAACACAAACCAGACCTGATATTATGAATGCAGTATGTATTGTTTCAAGATTTCAAAGTAATCCTACAGAAAATCATGAATTAGCAGTAAAAAGGATTTTCCGGTACTTACAAGGAACTAGAAATATTGGATTATGGTATCCTAGAGATGAAAATTTTGATCTATGTGCATACACAGATGCAAATTGGATAAGAGATGTGGATGATAGGAAAAGCACCACCGGTGGAGCATTCTTTCTTGGAAATAGATTAGTTTCTTGGTTGAGTAAGAAACAAAGTTGTACATCTTTATCAACAGCAGAATTAGAATATGTTGCAGCAGCAACTAACTGTACACAGGTACTATGGCTTAAGCAAATGTTGAAAGACATAAAGGTAAAATGCAAGGAACCTATTACTATCTATTGTGATAACACTGCAGCAATTGATATATCTAAGAATCCAGTACTACATTCTGAAACAAAACATGTTTCTATCAAAATGAATTTTATAAGGGAAAAAGTTGAAGAAAAGGAGATAAAACTGGTTTATGTAAATACTAAAGAACAACTTGTAGATATTTTTACAAAACCTTTACCTAAGGAGACTTTTGAATATCTCATAGATCAGCTTGGAGTCATACCACCACCGGTAGAGACTTAGGAAGTTGATGATTGTCATCAATGGGCAGAATTAACAGACAAATCTTTTATTTCGGTCTTTGATGAGGAAGCTACTTCTCAGGGGGAGTAGTTGGTATATTGAATTGATTGGTATTTTGTATATGAACTTGGTTTCGTTGTAACTTTAGCATTTGATGTCAAAGGGGGAGAGATCGGTATGGAAAAACTCACAAAAACTTTGAAAAACATAAGGAAAACACATGTTGCTCCCAGGGGGAGAGATTGTTGTTTAGGAGAGATTATTACTCTCTATATCTATATTTTGATTTCTGGTTATGATCTTTTTGGAGATTGTTGGTTTTTGGTATTTGGCATTTCTGTTTTGGCACTTTGATAGTTTTTCCATCTTGTGTTGCCATCAATGCCAAAGGGGAAGATTGTTAGTATTTTGGTATGGTTTTGTCATTCATGTCAACACCTACTAAAACACTAGCACTTTGGAGATCCAGCAGCATTCATCGGCAAGCAAGTAACTATTGTACAGTTACCGGTATATCGTTCACTGGTAGGATATAATGATCACCGGCACTTGGAATGGTATGGAAGACACTTGGTAATATTGAAGACATCATGTGGACATCTTATCTTAATGAATTAATCATTGGTATATTCATATTTGCATATTTGCTTTTACTGGCAAATAGGTCCAGGGTTATCCAGGGTTACACCGGCAGGTTATCTTTTCCAGATTAGCATTGCATGCTATGGAGATGATTAATTTTTGCTATAAATGCATTAAGCTGACATGTTCAATTGGTTATTGCATCAGATATTATATTGTTTGTAAAATGTTTTTATTGTAATATCTTGTAGAGCTGACCTACTAAAATTGGTCTTAGGTTATGGATAAATGTAAGATCTTATTTGTAAGATCAAATGTGAAATGCAAAAGAGAATTGTGTGAAGGTATATGCGAGATTAAGTAGTGCAATACACGCAGACATCATTTGAAGGTGAAGCTAGGTTTTTGTGGAAGCATATCAGCATTACACCGATACTGAATCCAGCATATGAAGATGCTATTTTGAGTAGTACATTCTTATTGGATTTGACCATTCAATTGTAGTCAGTGTGACTCCCATTTTGTGATTGAGCAGTGAGCTCTAGGTGCCTGGCCTTTCTCCATGTGCAGACCCCATTTATGTACACTTACTATCTGTAGTAGTATCATTTGATTGTGGGTAAGGTTTCCCACAGTGGTTTTTCCCCTTACAGGGTTTCCACGTACAAATATTGGTTTTATGTGTTGTGGATGACTTTGTGTTTATGTTTCATGCACTAATCTTTATCGGTATAGCAATTAACTATTAAAACTGTCTACCAGCATAGTCCCTGAGACCTAACATTACCGCTCTAACCCATGATTATGGATGAACCCTTAAAACAATGGGGTTTGGATTTTATAGGTCCTTTGACACCTACTTCAAGTGTAGGGCATATACATATACTGATAGCTACAGACTATTTTACTAAATGGGTGGAAGCCATTCCAGTATAAGAAACATCTTCAGAGGTTGTTTGTAACTTTCTCAAGGAGAATATCTTGGTTCGATTTGGAGTTCCACTAAAAATTGTGGCCGATAATGCCACTAATTTCTCTTCTGCTAAGATCACATTATTCTACTATGATCATGGGATATCCCTCGCTCATTCTTCTCATTATTATCCACAAGGAAACAGACAAGTTGAATCCAGCAATAAGAACCTTATAAATATTATGAAGAAATTAGTGTGCAAAAACTTCAAAGATTGGCATAAAAAATTGTATGAAGCTCTTTGGACTGATCGTACATTACCAAAAAGGGCTATTGGGATGTCACCACTTGAACTAGTCTATGGTGTAGGGGCTCAAGTAGCACTTCCTCTAGAACTTGCAGCTACTAAGTTACAGATTGTCATTGAAGACGCTTATTTTTTCAGGATTCTTTGGAAAAATGGATTATACATTTGATGAGGATAGATGAAGAAAGAGATAAATTAGTAGACCAGATAATAGAGCATCAGATGAGGGTGAAGAACATATTTGACAAGCGAGCGAGGCCACAAAAATTCATGTTAGGTGATCAGGTACTACTTTGGGACAGAAGAAGGGAATCAAAAGGAGCACATACAAAGTTCAAATCACTCTAGAAAGGACCATTCTTGATTCATGAGGTAAAGCGGCCAAATTCATTCAAACTTGCATATCAGGATGGTACTACTCTTCCCCTGTCTTATAATGGATAGGATTTGAAATTATATCAATTACAAACAAAAGTCCTCTATAGGTCTTCTATATAATTTTTTGTTGCGTGTAGTAAGTTGTTGCTTTTGTTTTGTGGTGTTTTGATCTTTTCTTTTCATAAGTTTGTTTGTGAAACTAGAGATTCTAAGTTCATATCTTGGTCCTTCTCAGTCCAATTCCCCAGTCAGAGCCAATGTTAGTCCGCACTTGCATTATGTTTATTTTGCGTTCTTTAAATTTTCACCCTTTGCAATTTTTTTTGAACTGAACCACTCACTTGAACCATTCTAGAGTTCAAGGTTCAAGTTCAAGTGTAGTATGCAATATAGCGCATTTGTTTTAAGTAAAGCATTAAAAGGCCTTGGTGGTCATAGTTCATTGAGCTTGAACGTGAACCTTTAGAGTGGTTCAAGGTTCAAGGTTCAACATGTTAAAGCAAGTCTTGTGCAAGTCATGTTTTATAGTGAGTAATCTTATGCATTTTCGTGTGTTTTGCACTAATGTTGTTTTGAATTTGAACCTTTGAACTTCTTTTTGGAAGGGTTCAAGGTTCAAGGTTCAAAGTTTGAGGATTGATGACTTTGGAGATAAAGTGAACAAGTGTTGGTATATAGGGAATATTTTGGATTTAAAAGATGAACCTCGAGAAAATAAATTGTGATAAGAATCCGTACTTGGGAATAATCATTCCAAGCAATAATTTTAAGTAAAGGATATGGAGGAGAAAGGACTTGTTATTAATAAACTGTCAGAAATTAATCTTTTTAGTACGATTTGGCACGGATGAGTATGTAGTTTTCAAATCATGACAAATCGTGCGACCGATATTTTAGACCAGTACCTAAGATCTATTTTATTTAAAATAAGTTTTACTTGCCTTCATTATTTTCCCAATTTGGTAAGTAGAAGATTAGCGCAGGCAACATTTCTTATTCTCGGCTCTGTGAATTCTCAATTCTACATGAAAGGTGAGCGCAAGCTCTTCCTCTTTTCTCGTTGGTTTTCATAAATTGAAAGTGTTATTTGATACTTCTGTCGGTTCAGTCAATTCTTCTTGTTATGTATTTTTTGATTGTAAAGTAAAAATGAGACCAAAAATACCTCAAATAGACCAAAAGTCTTGGTTAGTTAGTTCCCTGCCTGACATATGATATACTTTTCTGTCGTCACTAGACTTAGAGGAATTCCATGAAAGAGTGCAAAATTCTGCTAGTTCCCTTTTGATGCAGGAAATTTCAGATAGTTGGTTGGTAGAAGCTGTAGCATTTCCTCCAGCTGTGTCATGTCTAGAACTAGTTTTGGAATGTATCACCAGATATGATCATGTAGAGAGGTGTATAAGAAATGCAAATGGTAAAGTTTTTCTTGCAATTAGTCGGGAGGTTGTTTCTCACTGTAATGAAAATACCAGAGAAGGAGCAATATGAGGACTGGATGATATGCAAGTCGCAAGGACTTTTATTTAAGAAGAAGTCATGTTATAGGAGTGTCATTGCAAGAAATTGGTTATTGAAATTTCAAAAGGGGGGTTCAAGATTGCCAAGCCCATTAACCCGAGAGCATCTAATTCAAGAAGTAAGGGACATAGTCATTTTATTACATAGAATGCGGGGAAATTAGATAGCCTTTTACTGGGAAGATTGGATGCATTTCTTTATTTTGGTAATCTTTGGTGAAAGGAGATACATAGATTGGGTAGAGTTAATTGCAGAAAGAATGCATGAGGGTTTAAGTTGTTTTGGGAACAAAAATTTCCATGTCTTCTTACCTTATATACTGTTTAGCCTGCACCCATCAATGGGCAGGTCTGTATCATGAAACCTGGCAGAATGATATGAGAATATATGAATATCACCCACATTTATAGCAATACAAGGTCACTAAAAATTATTACAAGGTTCGTAATATTTTCCTTAGTAGCTTGGTATTTGAGTTGAAAGGAGATATTCATAAGAGATTAACTGAGGAAGCTTTGCAATTTACAAATATATATGGTAGTTTTTATATTCAGTTCTCCAGGTTCACTTATTTGAGGGTTGGGGGTTTTGAAGGACAACCCTACAAATTGCCAAGATATGTCTTTGACAGGCAAGTGTTAATTGAAGTTTGCAGGCAACTCGCTCATATAGATAAGAAATATGGGGAAGAACACCAAACAGGGGTTTCATTTCCCCTTGAACTGACACATTACATTTGTAACAGTGTCTCAGATGCTTTGAATTTGGAGTTAGAGTTCAAAAGGTTTAAATATCAGTTGTATTTTCCCCGTACTAAATTTGATATTAAAGGATTTGCAATGACACACTTTACATTCAGGGAGAATTTTTGACATGTCCCTGATCTAGAAGACTTTTGGGCAGATTGTGTGGATGAGTATGAAGTCTAAAAAAGAGCTCACCTGAGACTCACAGTGCAACAAATTAAGGATTATGGTCTAAAGATAAACACTGCAAATATTGTCGATGATGAAAATGATTTACTTGAACCACAATTTGTTGACGATAGGTAGCTAGGAGTAATACCAAATATTGACCCAAAAAAACATGAGGAAGAACAGATTCAAACCAGGACAATCTTGGTCATTCGAAGAACAGAGAAGTGGCTTAGGAAGCAGAAACTAAGTAGAAGCTCAAGGAAAGGTTCAACCTCACCCACTAAGATCTTGGTATCTAATTCTCTTGTCCCATCTTATGTTGCACGTTCACTGAAATAGGGAAAATGACGACAGAGAGCAAAGATAGTTCAAATCAAAGAGGAGACAACTTTTGTCAAAGTCACTCGCTCTAGAACAAGGGGCAAAAGACAATCCTTGTCTATTGATACTATGGTGGTTGACCTTGAGATGGATACCACATTAATTGATCCAATCAAAGAACAACAAGGGTTTTCTAATGAGGGTAATAATCGACAGGAACAGGAAGCCTTAAATGAAGTTACTACTATGGTAGTAAGGGATGGAAAGTAGACTGAAACTGATTTAGATAAGCCTCAAGTTCCTTTAGGACTAGTATGGTTAGAAAATATGTTAAGCAGAGAGAAGAGAAACATTGTTCCAGCCTTGATTCCAGTAGAAGACATGGTGAGTAAATGCTTGGGAAAGACCCCTAAAGTGAAGAAGTCCACAACTATGTCAAAAATTGACTTTGATGAAGATAGTGGGAACTGGATTGCAGAGATTGCACACCCATTAATAGATGAAAAGATAGAGAATTCTACAGCTCAAGACTTCACTGTTGAAAAGATAAATATTGGAACTGCTTCTAGAGCCACAGATGTTCTTCACCTCTAGGATTCAACAAAGAAGATCATAACCAGGACCTAGAAAGACAAAAAAGATAAGCATAAGATGAAAGAGATGTTACGAAGGATGGCATAATATACTGAGGCAATAAATTCTCCAAACCCTCAACCTTTGTCACAGATTCCAATGTCCTTTGATCCTAAGTCCCCTGAAAATTAGAAGACTTTGGAGCAAATACAAAAATGCAGGTTGATCATAGAAACTGTTATGGAGTGGCTAGAAAATATTCAGAAGTCTGGTGCAAAGTACTTTGTTAATCTAAGCAGGGTATATGATGGGGCAATGGAAGTGATGAAGGAGCTGCAAGATGATGGAAGAACCCGAAATGATCGAGTTTATAATAGAATCATTTAAGAGAAAAATAAAATTATGTGAATGAGGCTAAGGGTTTGGTTCTAGATGACTTAAGTGTGATTGCTAAGATCAAATCACTCCTATTTTTATGCATCAAACATCTGGATAGTCACTCCGACAAAGTCGCACAAGTTCACAGTGAAAAAGAGGTCTGGAAGCAACATATGGCACATGTGGGATTACCTCATAATACAATCATTCAACACTTCACCATTGCTCATGTGGATTGGAAGAAAGAAGCAATTATCAGAACTGCATAGTGATATTTTTGGTTGATGATAAATCCTTTTCACTTGTTAGTTGCATAAATAATTTTATTTTTATACTCTGGTTTCATTGACTTTGCAGGGTAGAATTTGTTGGCTTTCTGTGTTTCCCATTATAACTGTTGGCCAGGTTGTGGCTATATAACTATGTTTTTTACACTTTGGATGGTCCAAAAAACTATGATTTTTTTAGCATCAAATAATATCTATTTATGTTTTGAATTCCTTGGAACTAGATTGACTGATTGATGAATGAAAAGAATTATGGTGTGCAGTCTTTGAATCTGTATGTTTAAAGATTGGTGATCTTTCTTTAAAAAAAATATGTTATGTGCATGATATCATTATTCTTATCAATCAATTCTATGTTTTCTTGAATTCATTGTTATATATATAGGTTAGATGATTCATTGTGGATTGATTTGTGTTGATCCCCCATGTCGTGTGAGGCATGAGAGAGTATCGATCAGAATCAATACTACATTGAACTTTCTTTTCTCTAAATGAATGGAATGAACTTATGTGAGAAACACAGTCTGTGAGCTCTTATTTAGTCTTCAAAATTTTCTCTCTGTTTTATGTTATGGCATTCCTTTGTGTTGATAGATGAATGCTAAAGCCTTTCTATGCTTTCTGGTTAAAAGTGTCTTCATTTCAAGATTTTCTGTGTAGAATTCATTGCAAATCATATGAGGAGTTTCCCTCTAATGCAGAGGTTGAATTTTTTATTAGTTCATCCAACTATTGATCTATTTATGCCCTTTCATTAAGAGGTGTACAAAAGTCATATTATCATTTAGAGAAAATAAATATTGCAATTACAAGAAAGGGACAAATCTATTAACCAACAGTAGTATACAAATATATAGTAAAAACACAAGAACATGAATTACCTGAATGAAGGTATGCCAATCATGCATTTTCATCCCTAGCCCAAATTCACTTTTCTTTGATATGAGATTGTTTATGTTTGCAGCAAATCCTGTGGGAAATTAAATTTTTTGGATGACTTCTTTTATAGCATTGCTTTGTTGGTCTGTTTATAACCAAGGAAACTCACTTATATTAATCTGGTCTCCATGGATATTTGATTGAATGACATTTTTCATTGCATGATTGGAATCTTGAATGTAACTACAAATTTTGACAATTTTTCTTTATCACGCCTTCCATCCAATATTTTCCATAATGTCTCTGTTATATTCTTTCCAATATAAATAGTATCAAACAAATGCATAATTTGTAACTGCTCATAGTAGGGCAACCTACTAAATTGTTGGGGATAACTTTTTAGTCCATTAGGAAGGTGGTCATTTATGCCTTAACGACCTTCACGATCATCAATCACATCATTAGTAAACAAAACACAATAGAAAAGATGTTTTATGACATAAACCATTAGATGGAATGGCATTACCTTGACGATTAATTTTATTATATTCCAAATTCCACATGTGAGGTGTCATTCTTCATTGCTTTGATGTATTCTCTTCTTTCCCATTGAAAATATTTTTTTTAGTATTTCGATACTTATGATTTTTGTGGAGAAAGTGCCTATACTCATCAAACACCTGCTTTCCTGAACTTTTTGAATGATGAGATTTCATCTTTGGACCACAAACTGGACATGCAAATTTTCCCTTTGTTTGAAGACCTACAAGATAATGTATAATTGGATTAAATATGTTAGCCCTGGGGAATCATGTATTGTCCATACAAGCATCGCACGAAATTGAAATTGTCTTTGTCATATTGGTCTAGAGATGTCATGCATAGTGAAACCATTCCATAACTCTAGAAACTCATTGATAAGAGGCTCGATATATACATTCATATCTTTAACTTGGTACTTACCTAATCGAATGAACAAAAACATTACATAATTATTATGACCATTTTACTGCAATATTTATAATTAAATGTAGATGACTATATTTAAATGATAAAATACCTGGAACAATCATTGCCAACATTTTGTGCTCTCTCTTTATTGACATCCATGGAGGAATGTTATTGTTGATAACAAAAACAAGCCACACTAAGTAAACAGATCTCAGCTCTCCAAATGGATTGACACCATCCACTACCAATGAAAGTCTGAGATTACGAGCTTCTTCTTTAAAGTGTGGCCACTTTTCCTCTATGTCCATAAATGTTGAACCATCTGTAGGCATTCAAATAATGTCATCTCAACTTCTTTTGTGTGCATGGTAATCCATAAATTATGTCAAGCTAGTGCACTTGAATAATCATTGCATATGTGGAATAATGGGAATATAACGAAGAACCTTGCAAGGAACCCTTTTTTTAATTTAATTTGTTCGATATCTACTGATATGCCGTTCAACGCATTTAGTACAAAATTCATGTTGTTTATGATATATAATATGATCATTGGAACAAGCATTTATTGCTTGATACTTCATTCCAATATCTTTCATAATAGAAGATAATTCTCGATATGAGCGAGGTAGAATATTTGATGGTGGTAACAAAAACTCACCTATCAATCTACAACAAAAAAATATAATTTGTTAATATAAATAATATTAATGGTACAACATGATTCAGCATTTAATATGGCATATATGACATACCTTAACATACGTGAGATTGTTATGTTAAATAAAGCATTCATAACCTTCAAGTTCACCAACAACAATAAAATGGAGAGAAGAGTTGTCTAGGAGCCTTCGTAAAGGGCCTTAGATGCCTTCTCAAGTAGAGGGACATCATGAAAAACATCAAGGCCATCTTCATCATCATGATCAGCTATGCTAGTACTAAATGTGTCATGGATCAATGTATTTTTACCATCATCTTCAATTGTGTTTTGTGGCTCATGATCTTCATCTTCCATGGGATTATTATCTTCAGCTTCGATATTCAAACCTCCATGTTCCTCCACTTTGAAAACCATATTCTTCAAGTTGTGTTGATCCATATCATGTGCTTCGGGGTGCTCGACCTATATAAAATTGATAAACATAAATAAACCATGATCATGATCTCATCATCAAGTGATTTCTTATGTATATAAATTGTTAAAATGATATAATGAAAACTTACCAATGGATGATAATCATGTCCACCTTTAATGTGATCATGCAACCTACAATGTTTCTTAGTTGTTTTTATTAGAAGTCTTCTAGTCTTTAACCCCTCACAAATTTTGCAGGGACAATAACATTTTCCATCACCTTTTCTTTTCAAGTTAGACCACAATCTAGCAATTGTCTCCTTATTTTGTTGTTTGCTGATATTGTCTGACATGGTCTTTCTTCACAGGCAAAAAACTCGAGCTATAGAACTAGTTATATAGAAGTTGAAATGTTAGTTATGAAACCACCTTTCAGTATAATATACCAAATTAAATTACTTGAACATAAAAATTATGCAAATTGAACCAAAACCATTTAACTCTTCTTTTTCATCTCAAAACATATAGAGTGGATTTGTGGTGATTTAGAGTAGGTGATATTCCCATTGAGAGTCATAGACCCAAGTTATTCATAGACCCAAGTTATAGAGATTCATAGACACAAGTTAGTCTAAAAGGAAAGTAACTATCCATTCCCATGCTCATGTATACTTACATGACTAATGATGCCCTTGTGTATCCTAAACATTGGAGAGACCTTATTTGACTTGCCTAATCAATGCAGTTGTTGTCCTAATATGAAATACTAAGTTCTACCCTTTCCTTTGCATCAAGCTTCTCACATCATGTTTCTTCACCAAAACACACTATTCCCAATCTTCACCAAAACACACTTTTTTGCTTTCTAGGTTAGTTGTCTTAGCTTAGTTGGTTGTTGTCGAGTCTTTGTTGTTAACCTTTTGTTTGTAATTTCTTAGGAGATGGCCAAGTCTTTCTCTTTGAAATGAAGTGAGGTTTAACATTCCCTTTGCCCAGCCAAGGTATAATCCCTTCCACTTCTGTCGATTCTATCAGTGGGTGCCCAAACCCAATCACTCCCATTTCCATTTCCTCCCATTTCCACCTCCCCTAACACTCTTCACTTCCATTTAACATACCTTCTAACTCACCTACCTTCCTATCCTCTATCCTTTAACCACCTTTCATACCCCATGCCTTAACCTCCTTCACATCTTAACTTAAACCTACCCTTCCATCTTACACCCTCACCTCCCTCCACTAACTTCCTTTCCACCTTACCCCTACCCCTATTCTATCCTAGCATCTCCCTTCCCCTCATACCTTATATCTCACACTCCCCTCCACAATACCTACCCCTTTACCCCTTTATTCCCCTAAAATCACCTATTCAAACCCACATCCCATAAGTCTTACTTCCTTTATTTCCCTAAGCTTACCTCTACCATACACCTATTAACCTACCCTTTCCATCTTATCACCTACCCCCATCCTAGCCTACCCATATCCTATCCCTATCCTAACCTACCACCCTACCCCCTTACCCTTTTTCCTTGCCCCTTATAACTCCCATTATAACCTACATCCCCTTTACCCTTTCATTACCCCCTTATACCTCCCACTCCACTTTATTCCCCAACATAACCCAAATCCAACCCCTTCTACTGCCCACATCCTAAACCTCTTTCACCCGCATGTATCTTCTTCTTCCATCATTTATATCCCTTATGTGCCTAAAGAAGAATGGGATAAAAGAATGTGCCTATTCTGTAACACTGGAGCAGTAGAGACGAAGTGGCATTTTGTCATGAAATTCTTGGCATATAGTGACATTTGTGCCATTCACAAAGACATTTTAAAAATAAATAATTTAAACATGCTTTTTGAGGAAACAAAACTCAAAAAAATGATAAGTTTGCTAATTAAAATTCATTGAAGAAGAGCAGATCTTGAGAAGAGGTTACATGTTGTTTAACGTCATAATGCCCTGATTTTATAGGGTGTGTGTTTTCTGTGGGTCCCATGGGCTGCTTTGGTCTCTTGGACATTATTAAAATCCATCATCATCATCATTTCACATGGCATTCGGGGTATCTTTGTGTTCATGTCAACTTTTCTTCCTGTTTGTGCTCCTTCATTGTGAAAATGAATTTAACTACTACAAAAAGTTGTGTGTAAACCCTTATATGCCTACTGCACCACCAAAGAAGCCACAAAAATGGTAATAAGCTGAACCACATGAAGAATCATGCATATGAATGGTAGTCCCAAAGATTCAGCAAGCAATCAAAGAGAAAGTTAAGAAGAGTTTTCAACCAAGATCAGAGATTGAGGTAGGATTTCAACCCAAAGCTAACACCTTACATTGCAAAGGAAAAAGTATTTGCATTCAATTTAGATTATTTATTGATAAATATATAATCATTATCAATTACTTAGGAGAGATCATAATTTGTGAATATTACATAAGGAGGGCCAAAATAATATGTTTGTAGAGATATGATGACAACCACCAAGGGTTAATAGTCATATAAACCACATAGATGTCATCCATTAGGTAGAAGACAGTGAGTAGAACAATGGGAAGATGATCAAAAATAGATGGAGCAGCAAATGTTACTATCCAAATAGAAGTTTTATAGCAGCCAAAAATAGAGATTATAAGCTTGTTCCTAATGGATAGGTCTGAAGTGTTACAGACAACAAGGGTGGAAAGAAAAGTTTTAGAGATGAAGAAAACACATGCTTAGAGGGATTTCATTGACACCAAGGAGTAGAGATTTTTTGTTGGCCTTGAATTCCTATGAATGCATGAAAACCATTGCCAATGATAAAAGATATAGGTTTGTATAAAGAACCAATAATGGAGAATATGATATTCTTAGGAACACAGGATATAAGCATGAATCTCAGAGTAGTCAACATCAAAAGACAGTCCAATGATAGATTTTGAGATCTGTTTTTGGCAAAGAAATTTTCAAAGGGTGACAGTTGAGATTTAGGAGAAAGTGGAGCCAATCAAAAGAAGTTTAAAATAAATGAAAAAAAAAGATCAATAATACAAATCATAGCAAGTATGTCCAAGGATAACAAAGAAATTCACCACAAGCATATGGGAACAATGCTAAGTTGGTAGTTATGTAGTCCAAGACAGTTCAAGGGCAAAGGCATTGGAACTTGTAGAAGTTCTTTTATCATCCAAATGGTATGAGGCAACAAGGTTTTATGACAAAAATATAACTATGTGAACAAAGAATCATGTCAAGACATAAAGAGGTAAGGTGGTATCCTTACGATCAAAGTATGACAATTACCAATATTATGAAGATAACTCACATGAATAGATCTAGTACCTGTGCAAACATTTTAGTCATCTTGTGACAGTCAAAGAGGGAAATAGTAATAAGTCTTGATGATGGAAGTCTATTAAAGGTGGTAATCAACATAGTGAAAAATCCTAATCATGTTTAGAGAAATAGGCAACCCTAAGAACAAGAAAAAATAGTCATGTGATAAAGCATAGGACAACCTTAATGCCCAAGTTTAGAGAGCATACAAGATCAATAATGATAGTTTATTTGATAAAATTTCAATGTTGAATGAAGATGACGATCTATGGTTATTTTGAACAATGTAGGATGCAATCAAATTCAGAGCATAGTCAATGATATAAAATAGTGAGAATGATCTTCAAGATCTTTATGAAAAAGCATAAAATTGATAAGGTCTGCTACAAGTCTAGATTACTCGAGATTGGGAAAGAGTTTGGTTGATCCTCTATTCATGCCTTCTAGTCCATTAGCGAGATTGGGAAAGAGTTTGGTATTGATTTTGGTGTTGGTGGAAGGTTTAAGGAGGTATGCTATCAACATAATTAATGTTAGAGAGTGTTGTGAAGAAGAATGGCCATGAAAGGAGTGACTATCCTAAGTGCTTGAGATTGGCACAAAAAGTGAGTGTTGCAGTAGTGAATCTTCCTTTGACCTTTGGGTGGTTGGGAGGGTAAAAACCCATGGTGGTATATGTTGAGTGGTTGGGAGGGTAAAGACCCACATATCAGCTATCTACTTTGACATCCTAGGATGGTGTCCACCTACTCTAAAACCTTGTGGGAACTCTTTGTCTGATACTAACATATACATAACATGTGCCTCTCATATAACCCTATGTTGTTTAGGCCCCACCATAATTAGAACATCCTAACTATTGTCCTAAACCTTGCATTGACTATCACAATTTCAGAGTGAGTTGAGTTAGTCCATTACCGAGATTGGGAAAGAGTTTGGTATTGAGTTTGGTGTTGGTGGAAGGTTTAAGGAGGTACACTATCATCATAATTAATGTTAGAGAGTGTTGTGAAAAAGAATGGCCATGAAAGGAGTGACTCTCCTAAGTGCTTGACACTATCATAAAAAGTGAGTGTTGAAACAGTGAATCTTCCTTTGACCTTTGGGTGTTTGGGAGGGTAAAGAACCATGGTGGTATATGTTGAGTGGTTGGGAGGGTAAAGACCCACATATCAACTATCTACTTTGACATCCTAGGATGGTTTTCACCTACTCTAAAGCCTTGTGGGCACTCTTTGTCTGATACTAACATATACATAACATGTGCCTCTCATATAACCCTAAGTTGGCTCAGCCCCACCATAATTAGAAGATCCTAACTACTAAAAACACTAGATTCTCCCCTAAAAGGTTGTTGAGTCATAGAAGGCCTAGCTTGATATCCCTATAGTCTCTCATACCTAAAATATCCTTGTGTTGATGATGGTCACATGTGACTACCCTATGGCCCCTACTATGCTGTAGACCTTTGTCCCTAATATTGATACTATTGGGTTTTTCTTTGAAATCCTATAGTAAGTATAAATTTTCCTTTGAAGGATAGGGAGGCCTATGGACACTTTAATCCCTTGATGAAGGTTACAAACTTATCTCATGCCTCTTGTGTCTTCCCATGTACCTCCTTTTCCATAAGATACTTTTCCATAGCAACCCTAAAGTCATTTGGATTGGCCATGTGTAGGAAAACTGAAATTTTAGGCTTTCCACCCCTAATGAAATAATTGACATGTAACTTGTCTTGAATGTAATCTAAAAACTACAAGAACTCTAAAAACTAACTCTCATGTTGAGCCACTATGGAACCTCATTATGTAAATTGTGAAACTCATCTATGCATCTCTGTCAAAAATATTTTAAAATAGGACACACTTTAAAGCACTCCAAAAGGGTATCGCATGAGAGGGTTTCCAATGTGAGTTGGTGAATTTTATCCTCCCAGTACCACAAGGTGGAAGAAAGTCCTCTCAAAAATTGCATTGAAAATTATGACTTTAGGTTGCTCACATATAGATGCAACCCAAAGCATAAGTCTAAGCTAAGTAACCAAGACTTAGCTTCAACCCCATTTGTGATCTTAAAAATGTAGAGGATTGAAGATGAATCAACTCTCGAATATGATCCTTTGTCTCCTTATATGTGCTTGCTATAGTCTATACCTCTTGTATTTATGCATGATGAGGCTAGGTAATGTGTATTGATCAATCTTCTATCTCCTCTATGTGTATTTCCCAAATTCAAGGCGAACTCCTAATAAGCTCCCAAGATGCAAGTATATGCTCCTCTACTACAAGTGGATCCTCATGAGGTGTCTCTATTGTGGGTGAAAACCTATCCCGTATCACACCTATCAAATTCTATAAGGCTTGTAAGATTTGAGGTTAATACTTGGGCTACTCATCTTGGTGAAAACTCTCAAAGTGATATGACTCTTCTTGTCCATCATGTGAATGTGCTCCTCTTGAAGCACTACGGCATGGATGACCCTTCCTTCCATTTCCTACACCCTATTTTCTAACCCACAACTCATAACCTTTACCTCACTTCCTATCATTATTACCTTCCATCTACCTTTCATATCCCCTCTCATAACCTCCTTCACTTTCCTACATCCAATCCTAAAACTTAACCTCATACACATTTACTTTTACTTCACCTACCTAACCCCATTCCGTCCTTCACATCCTTTTATCTCCCTCCCTTCACTTTCCTACCTTCCAAACCCCTTACATATCCTAACTTACTCTTTCACCATTACATCCTTCATCACTTACCTATCTATCTTATCCTAACCCACACCTCATAACCTTATACCTCTTAGCTTCCATTTTATACCACCTTCCTATCATGATACACTTATCCTCCCTTCCAAAACACGATCAAGGAGGGCCCACCCACAAAACAAGTGTTGAATAAAAAAGATCAAAATCGACCCCACTTTGACCTTCAAAGACCATGATGACCATTGAAAGAACTCGGCACCAGCTAAAAGGAAGTGAAGGCTGACATAGATCTAAAAGGAGAATTGTATTCAAGCACAACTATTGAGAATTCCATTTTTTTTTAAATAATAAACATATCAAAAGCTAAGCCATCTATCATAAGGGTACACCGATCAAGGAGAAGGGATAAAATATTTTAATTGTTAAAGCAAGTCAGCTATCATAAGGGTACACCACTCAAGGAGAAATAAAGACAAGAAAAAGGTTATGCCAGACAATGAATATGAGGTAGGGAAAAAAATGAGTAATAAAATTCATTATAAGAAGGATAAAACTTGATCATCAACCAAGACAAATGCAACCTCCTATGTAAAATTCAAACAATTTCATCACTACATCAAACAAATTTGACACATTGTCACAAACATAATGATTTTTTCTTCAAGAAAACATCCTATGAATAAAGAAGAAGATTACCCTACCTTTTTTCTTCAACCAAATCTTGGCGGCACCCCAATCCAAAATTGTTTCCCTCCTTGTAATGCCCAATTTTTTTGTAGATGCTAGAGGTCGATGAGATGAAGAAGCAAGATTAATATTTATCAAATGACTTTCTCTTTTGTTTTTTTTAAGTAATGCCCACGGTCATCAGAATTTTGACGAATGCGGGCACTTTTTCTAAAAAAACACAAATTTCATTGTCAATTCCTTCTCCGTCAAAACCAAATGTTGAATTATCGCTGGAATTCTGATGAATTCAGGTATTTTTTCAAAAAAAAATCAAATTTGGTCACAATATACCTTCTCTATCGGAAACCTCCATCAGAATTTTAGGCCAAATGTATTAGTGCTAGTTCCTTACCTCAATTGGATGATGATCTCATTGAACTATGAGGAAGAAGATATTGATAATGCATGACGAAGGCTTCCTATTTCTCATTTTCTACCTCTCTTATGTCTCATCTTATTATCTTCTCTCCCTTCTTAGTTGTTATCTACCTCCTTTTTAACACTAGACAGTTTATGATACAATTTTCATAAAACTCCAAATTTGGAAATCGACATATCTTTGGGTGCTTTGGGTGCTTGCATTTTGTGTATCTTTAGAAGTTGGCATCAACATCCAAGCTCCTATCATCTATTCAAAAAACTTCTACCGTTACCTCAATAATGTCCCTTACCAACAACTGATTTGGATCTCCTAATACATTATATATCTCCAACCTCCCCTTAACTCATTACAACATGATGAAGGCTATTAGATATTTACAAATAGAAGTGTTATGACATCTCTAATCACAAACACCATGAACAATTGCTACATTATCCCTCAAATTATTCCTCTCTTTTTTTTTTTGCATAAGGACTGCATGTTGAAAATGGAAGTACAACATATGATTCCATGGAAGTGTGCGCCCCCAATTGTTAAGCACAATTAATGGTTGTTGAAGGCCTAGTGAGTTCGATTGCACTCCTTTCTCCCTTCATAAATAGAAACTACCAGTTCCTACCTAAAAGAAATGAATCTCCTTTTATTTTTCTTAGCATTTATGGGACATGTCTTTCACTTCACAACTACTTTTCTATACACATGTTCTCTTTTCTACTATGCCATGCCTGTAAATTTTCATCACATTGAAAATAAAATCTTCTACTAAAATGGCTTACATTCCATGCAGCTAATCCAAGCAAGTAACTTCCCTTCATCTTTGGAAGGCATGGTTTTGAAGTGGATTTATGTAGGGATGACATAGGTTGAGTGGAGCTGATAAGGATTCTCTTAATTTGAATTTTTAAATGCACGTAATAATATAGAGAATAAAATAATGTCTTAAATATATTTTAAGAAGATTAAATACATATAAAATCAATTAAATCAAAATTTTAGGGTTGTGACAGTATTAAAACCTCTACCACCTTGTTTGTGTTTGATGTGTATAATGCAATGAGGAGTACTTTTATTTCCTTGATATTGGCAGTAGTTGTTTAGTATGTTTGTGTTCCATGTTTTTGTGAAGGATGCTATGCTGAAGGGAGTGTCATGTTGTCTTTGTAAGGGTTGTTCAGTTGCCAGTGAAGGTGTAAGGTTGTTGTCCTAAGAGTACAAGGTTGTTCAAGAGTTGTGAGGCCGGTTTGTGACTTCAAGTGAATTGAGTAGGCAAAGTTATTGTTCTTGGAAGGTTGGTTGAGTCAAAATGTCGATGTGTATTGAGGCCTAATGCTTCAGACCTGACAATTGAGGGTATTGAGGAAGATTGGGAATAGTGTGTTTTGGTGAAGAAACATGATGTGAGAAGTTTAATGCAAAGGCAAGGGTAACTCAGTAGTTCATATTAGGACAACAACCACATTGATTAGGCAAGTCAAATAAGGTGTCTCCAATGTTTAGGATACACAAGGGCAACATTAGGAAGTTATTCAACTTGGTAGGGAATGACATAAACTATCCTTTCTTAGTCATGTAAGTATGCATGAGCATGGGAATGGATAGTTACTTTCCTTTTAGACTAACTTGGGTTTATGACTCTCAATGGTGTTCATCCCAAAAGTATATGTAATATAATTCACTTGCATCCAAGGTGTGACTGAGAATTTTGTCTTACTTGTCATTGATTTGGACAGTATTGAGAGGATCCTATAAAGATGACTATCACCATACTCTCAGTGACTTCACAACATTGATAATGAATTCACATTAGACACTCAAGGATTACCCCAATTAGACATTAGTCAACTTAGGATATGATACAAGGATTGCATACCACAAAGCCATTAGCATATCACCTACTCTAAATCACCACAAAGCCATTACATATGTTTTGAGATGAAAAAGAAGTTAAATGGTTTTGGTTCAATTTGCATTATTTCTCTGTTCAAGTAATTTAATTTGGTATATTATACTGAAACGTCATTTCATAACTAACATTTAAACTTCTATATAACTAGTTCTATAGCCCAATTTTTTTGCTTGTGAAGAAAGACCATGTCAAATAATATCAGTGAACAACAAAATAAGGAGACAATTGCTAGATTGTGGTCTAACTTGAAAAGAAAAGGTGATGGAAAATGTTATTGTCCCTGCAAAATTTGTAAGATGTTAAAGACTAGAAGACTTCTAATCAAAACAAATAAGAAATATTGTAGGTTGCATGGTCACATTAAAGGGGGACATGATTATCATCCATTGGTAAGTTTTTCATTATCCTTTTAACAATTTATATACATAATAAATCACTTAATGATGAAATCATGATCATGGTTTATTTATGTTAATCATTTTTATACAAGTCGAGCACCCCAGAGCACATGATGTGGATCAACACAACCCGAAGAATATGGTTTTCATAGTGGAGGAACATGGAGGTGTGAATATCGAAGATGAAGATAATGATCCCATGGAAGATGACGATCATGAGCCACAAAATAAAATTGAAGATTGTTGTCCTTGATTTCAGCATGGCTAAAATTGTGAGGCAACTCTACGAAACAGGTCCGTTTTGTACCTCACGTCCTCTGGGAAAGGTTGATCAACTTCATTGGTTAGTCACTTTTCACTATTCCTAATTTGCTTTAGTGATTCTAGGTTATAACCACACATCAAACTTTAAAGTCTGATGTGCAGTGTTTTGTGAGTCTTTCCTGCAGATCGAACTTTAAAGTCCGACCTATAGGGAAATCATTCCTGCAGATCAAACTTTAAAGTTTGACCTGCAAGGAAATTTTTCTTGCATGTCGGACTTTAAATTCCAATGTGCAGTCTTGTCAAAAGAAAGATGCATGTCATACTTTAAAGTCTGACTTTTGAGGAGTTTTTTTCCTACATGTCGGAAGTCCAACATGCACGGTGCGCCTTATCATTCATGACTTGTTTAAAGGTTATTTATTGGTTTCTTGGTTTGTTTAATCTCATTTTTAGCTAGTTAAGTTGCTCCTCACATTCTCTTCAGCTCTCCTTTCATGATTTTCTCCTGATCGTCTCACTGATTTCTTCCTCTTGTCGATCGACATTCTCAAGGTAGGGTTTGATGATTTTTGGGTTTTTCTTTTTCTTTTGCATGATCTTTTTATTTTGTTTAGGTTTTTCTTCAATTTTTCTTCCATGGTTTGTCATAGAAATTAGGGCACATCGGATTTTAAAATCCGATGCCCTAATTTCTTCCTCCTTCCTCCCTTTCTACCCTCACATGTCAATTTTTAAACCCCGACATGCGAGGTGTTGTTTTTCCTCTGTCTACACATCAGATTTTAAAATCCAGCATGCAAGAGACATTCTTCCCTACAGTTTTAAAACCCGACGTGTTAGCAGAATATGTTCACACTATCTAGTTGACATGTCAGGTTTTAAAACCTGATATCTTGATCATTGCTTTTCCCCCTTTGCACATCGGACTTTAAAATCTGATGTGTGTATTATTTCTACATGTTACCTCTGCATATCAGACTTTAAAGTCTAACATGCAAATATCAATCTTCTCGCTTGCACATCAGACTTTAAAGTCTGAAATGCACCAAAAGTCATTTTGCCTTTGCACATCAGACTTTAATGTCTGGTGTGCAAATTTTGATTTCTAATGGACAGGTCAGACTTTTTTCTCCGACCTACCAGTTTTTGACAATATTTTTCCCAAGTCCATTTTAGCTCCGGATTCTTGGTCCAGTTGATAAAATTTGGTTTTCTGATGATGGTGATTTTCAAAAAAGCTAATCCTCAGTGTTGGATGCAATACTTTACAAATTTCAAATCCCCCTCAAGATAAACCAAAGCCTTCCTCAAGTCAGTTAGAATCCTCACCAAACAAACCATCGGTAAAAAAGATGAAGTACAAGTATGATAAATACTTGAACATGTATCCAAAAAGCTTAGTTGACTCCAATATCAAGGAGATAAAGGATATAGAAATTGTCATGTGAATTTGTAGGAATTCATTGATTGAATTGAGAAAGCTCCTTCCCACTTGTCAAACTTTATCAAATCAAAGTTGCACAAATATGCTTCCTTCCTAGTTGCAGCTCATGATCCAAACTTTGTACTTGCAGTGGCAGATCATTTTGACCCAAATACTAGACAAGTAAAATATGTCAACCAGAATGTTGTTATGACATTAGACAGTGTATTCAAGGGATCTCAAGTTGAGGAAGTAGCTGACATTACTCAGGCAAGTGCTCAAGAATATTTTGAGAAAAATGAAACAAAGTGCATGAAAATTATTAATATATTTTTTCTCTCTTCCGCTAGGAATTCCACCACTTCAAGATGGCCAAAGTATTTTCATAGAAGTGATTTCAATGAGGAATATAATGATATGGTAACCATTCTGGCACGAGTAAAAGGCCAGAAAGCTTCTCATTATTTTCAAAAGTGGATGTGTTATTATATGAATATAACAAGGAAAGGAGCTATCAAGATAGATTGGGGTGAGCAGATCGGTGATGCACTTTGTGCACAATTGAAAGAGGACAAAATAATACTAAAGTTTTACATGACTTCATACCTTGTATATGCAACCACCTCCACGAGGCAATATCCAAGTTTGTCTACAAAGGGTGACAAGAGGTTAGTGTTTGTTTGGAATTATTATGATCAGCTCACAATCAATAATCAAGGAAGTCATTTCAGAAGGGTCAATGATGCATTATTTGCTGTATGGAAATATATGTTTGATAATGACTTATAGAAGAAGAGACTTTCAGAGGCAACATACAGTAAGGTTTCTCATTTTGGTTGAGTCTTTCTCCAATTCCCCACATTCACTTACATCGGCATAGGATGTTTCACAAGAGAACCCTTCATTTTGCCATGATATCCATCTGATAAGGTTATACTCATGGAGTTATGTCAGCAATTGATCTATGTACATGAAAAATAGTCATAGGCTCATAAGACTGGCTTAAAGTTTCAAGAATCTATTGGTCAATATTCAATTATGACCAATCCCAAGGCCAAGAATATGGAGGAAGAGATGCAGTGGAACACTATGAGGAGATTCAAAGCCCGAAATAATTTTGATTTTCACGGAATCAAGAATAAACT
Organism: Cryptomeria japonica; assembly: GCF_030272615.1. NCBI lineage: Eukaryota > Viridiplantae > Streptophyta > Pinopsida > Cupressales > Cupressaceae > Cryptomeria > Cryptomeria japonica. Next base: position 257,806,550 of record NC_081408.1, read on the forward strand.
CAAAAGAAGTTACACTCATGTATTCAGGTTTGAAGATGTATGGCCTGATTGTCAGGATGAAGAGAATGTGAGGAAAATAAATGTTACTCGCCTCACATTTGAGCAAATTGAAAATTTGGATTTGGCTAAAATCCCTATGACCATGGAAGATACTGACGACATAGTGGATCTAGTCTATTTTGAACGAAAGATTGTTGATTCTCGACTACCACCTGTTCAATGGTCAAAAAAGGAAAGTAAATCCATTACTCAAAGAATTACTCTTATTTTGGCCAATACCAATGCATGGTTATTAAAAAAGAAGATCATGATGAAACAACTGCCTGCCAGTTCTAGTGATGATGATAACAATGATGGTCTAGTTGGTAAAATGGCTACAGCTAAAATGAGGACCAAAAGCAAAGCAGATGTGCAAGAACCACCATCAATCCCTTCAACACAATCTAAGGTAAAAGGACCTAAACTTAAATTCACAATCAAAGGGTCTAAGAAAGGTGAATCTTCTTCAGTAGCACAAGAAACACCAACAAAGGAGTTAGAAAAACAACCTTTAGAAGAAACTGAGAAAGAAAAAGAACCAGAAGAAGGAGAGATTCCTCGTGAAGAGGAAATATAGGTTGAAGGACCAGCTCACCAAGGGGAGAGCAATGTTCCCACCACTTCACAAGTATAAACTCATACATAGGTTATCATTCATTTTATTGAATCTGATTCAGATCAAGAAGATGAGGAATACAATGATGAAGAGTTGAATATAAAAATACCAAAATCGGAGGGTGCTTGACAATATTTTACATTGTCTAATTTCTCTAGTTTGGATGATATTCCTTCATCCACTATTGAATCCTCAATTTTGGATTTTACTTAAACTATGGAGCAAGGATTTGCAGAACAACAGATGGTGCCTTTACCTTCCACAACAATTATAACTAAATTTCCACTCCATGTGAGTATTGTAGTTACCACTAGTGCACCATCCACTCTTCCATCCATAGTTGTTACAAAGGAGGCATCAATAGTAACTACTATTTCTACATCAGCTGGCATATCACTGGACACCGTAGCCTTGATACCAATGATTTCATCTACAAATGCTGCAACTTCAAGTCAGAATGCTCCTCAAATACCGGTTGATACTCAGCAGAAGGCCACAACTCCATTCACTAACATAGAATTACGACCATGGATGGATGTCGTAGCACCCAAAAGAAAGAAATGGGTAATTTCACCAGATGAATTTGATTTTAAACAATTGGCTCCTCCCAAATCCAAAAGTACTAAAAAACCAAAGATTGATTCTTGGGTACTAGTAGATCCAACTACCAAAAGGAAATATGTTGAGGTTATGGTGCCACCTTCAGATAAGAATAAGGATAATATACAACCTAGGGATTATACTATGCAGACTGTAGAGCTTGGAGTGGAGACACATGAAAGTGTCAAGTTAGACTACCAAACTGCTTTCAATTCTTTGGTGCAAATATTTGATCAAGAAAGAGATGAAAAGAATGAATTAAAGCAGAAATGTGAGCAGTTGACCAGTGTGCTCCTCAAAGTCACACAATCTTCCTAGGAAATCGATCCAATGGTTTCCTCAATGGATATTGAGGCTCTCAAGAAGGTGGAACGGGTGAGCATCAAGAGCCGAGTAGTGGATGAGTGGATTGCTCGATTGAAAGTAGAAGGTTCCCATCTTCTAGGTTCAACGATTAAGTTGTTGACTGATTTTGAAGTTATCCAAAGTCAAATGCAAGGTGTTAAAACTTCTTTATCTCAAGAGGTCGAGGATATTGAAAAAAATTTAACTCTTTGGATTAAAATGGAGGATTTTAGAATTGACGTCCTCTTGGAGAATAGGGTAATTCCAACAAGAGAGAAATATATCCAAATTTTGTCATTATTGTCTCATAAGAAAGAAAAAATAAGGTCAATGATTATGGAGCTGGATCAAGAAAAGAAGGAAGGTGATGATGAAATTGATCTTATTTCAGAAACAATAGTTGATATTCCTTATTATTTGTATGATGATAATCAAAACCTTGTGACCAGTGACGCCATCATACAAGAATTTATTTCCTTAATAGATCACTGTACAAAACAAGATTTCTCATTGAATGCATTTGATAAATTGCTATACATACAAGTCAGTTTTGAAGTCCTTTCATCAATGTTGAAACATGGAAAAAAGAAATACATAAAGGTTGAAGATGCAGTTTCTCATGTTCGCATCATCACCAACTCTACCCCAATGCCAGACAAACTGAGATGGAAGCAATTTTGGTCAAGTTAGAGGAATTTCAGAATATTCAATGAGCATGAGAAAAATGAATAAAGAGTCCCCTTTTGACACTTTTTTTTCATGTAGTTGCATTGTTAGATGCTGCAAGTTTTCTCGCAGCTGCATATTTTTTTTCTGATGTATTTATAGTCAAGTGGGACTGTGCAGTTGAATTAGTCAATTGTGCCCACCTTTTTCTCAACTTCTTTTCCTATATAAGGAGGACCTCATTTGTAAATATTTATCTTTGATATGCTTAGCAAAAGCTCTATCAAAATTGTGGTGCCGGCTAAGACTGTGCTTTTTTGTTGTAAAATTCGATTCAAGGAAATAAAGATAGCAATCGGCTTATTTCCAAACTCTATGTTGAATAGAAGATTGTGATTGTGATTGGGATTATTCTTATGTTTAATTCTCATACTCATTCCTTACTTTCTTGAATCTTTTGGTAAAAATTGTGATAGTTTACGAAGAGCTTTCCAATTGTGGAAATAGACTTTGTGTTGTTTACATATTTGGGAAATTTTCTGATGTTAAGTAATTAGTAGTAGGCTTTGTATTGCTACTATTACTTGTAGTTTAAGGAATTGGGAATTTATACTTAAAGACTTTGAGCTGCAAGTTAAATTTCTTATCATTTATAATCTTTAACTTAGTTAGAATTACATTCAAGAAAGACATTGTGCTTCTCAATTGTAAGGTTTGGTGTAATTTGTTGGAGTAATTTGTTCATCTCTTTAAGTATCACATGTGATAGGGAATTGTAACAAGTGGAGGGAAATATATAACTCTGAAAAAGAGAGTTATATGCCTGAAACTTACCCACAAATTTTAGTTTCTTGTTAATTAGAGAAGAAATTTTAAAGGGAACCTCCCCTTGCTGAGAGGAGAGATTAATTTCTCAACATAGTTGTGTGTGAATCATGTATTTTTTTATTGGTATACTAGTGACAAAATATTCACCGAACAGTTTTTTGGCGACTTTGTTGGTGAGTGATGTGCAGCTAGTATTGTCTTTTTTGGGTTGCAGTGCGCTTTTCATTTTAATATCCATATTGCTGATTTTCTCAAGGTTCTTATCTAGTTGATCCAAGTTACACTCGTGGACAATGAGCAATAGGAATTGTTTATCCTACTTTTGAGTTTTTGTAGCAACATAATTTTCCCTTTGTGACACCTCCACAAATGTGAACTCCTTTGCAGTGAACATGAAGTTTTCCTCCTACTGCACAACACTCTCGTAACAAGTGAGGTGTCAAGTTTGCAAGTTTCAGTTGTTCCACTTGCAAATCATTTTGTAATACCACCATATAATCCATTAAGGATGGTTGTTGTGGGTACTTGGGGTACTGCTTTTGGTCCTTTGAGCCTAACGGCACCTTTACATGAACTTCCAAAAGGCACAAGGAAAAATTTGCGTAAGTTTTTGGGAGATGGTGCTCAACATCCTAATGAGCACATTGCTTCTTTTTATATTGTATGTGGTGTTATTGGTGTTGAACATGAAGATGTTTCTGTAATATTATTCATTGAAAATTTGCAAGGTGCAGCTGCTGATTGGTTCTATAATCTTCTGAATAATTGTATTACAAATTGGGCAAGCCTTAGAACACTGTTTGAGGCAAGGGTTAAGTCTGTCGAAGATGATCATGCGATTTTAGTGCAACTGACTCAAATGAAAAAAGAACCACAAGAACCCATGTGAGAATTTGTGGAAAAGTTTAATAAACTACACAATCACATTGCTACCACTTCACAATCCACTGCGGGAAATTTGTAATGTTTCTTTATTAATGCTCAATTCCCAGAAGTGAGTTTTCTTTTGCGTAGGGATAATCCTGCAGATTTGGTTGTTGCACAACAGATGGCCATTTCAATTGAAGATGATCTTATCCTTGCTAGTAAGATAAGAAAGGACCCTAACAAGGTTAGGAATAATCAAATTTCTAATTCATCATTTCCTTCAACAAATTCTGCTGACCCCATGATTCAAAAGATAGCAAAAGAGTTGTTTGCACTTAAGAAGAAAATTTCCTCACAAGGAAATACTTCTTATCATGATTTTCCAAGAAGGACTTATCTAAATAACTCTTCCAATTATGTTGCACATAATTAGAATAAGTCACCTCCTATTCCAGAGAGACTTGCCTTGGAAGCACCGACTCAAAATTTAGCTACAAGTTATGATGAAGCTAAACAAAAGATATTCCTTCATTTGGTAACGAAGATGCCAATTTTCTTCAAGGAGATGATGAAGAATTGGATGATGACTCTAATATCAAGTATATGCAGTACAAAGAAGATGATTTCCTAGATGCACATGATGGAGATGTATTTGCAGTATTCACCCGTTCGCAAGCACAAGCAGCATAGCCGCTTGTCAATGCGAAAAGTGATGATTCTACACAAGTCAAGGATTATCAATGCTTTCCAGTTACTATGGCTAATCATGGAACTCCTTTACCAAATTCTCTGAAAGATAACTCTATCATGAAAGAAAATGTGAAGGATAAAAGTGTAAGTGCTCCTTCGACTACTGCAAATTTTTCTGCACCTATCAATTCTTTTGCACCTACATAAAAGATCAGTGCACCTAATGTTGTAAGTTCTCAAAATGATAACCTTACTCAATATTTGATGAATTATTTTTAGTCATTTGATATTATAGATCATGCTAGGAAGACTAAAATACAAATGTTTGATGTAGAATATTTGAGATCTAATCCAAATCAATTTCACCGTTTGGTCAAATTTGTGAAAGAAAAAGTTATTTCACCAAGTGATCTTCCAAAGTCTAATACATCTGAAAATAACTTAGTGAGTTGTCCTTGTCCTATATAAAAGATAGAACCATTTTATATCTCTTTGTTAATTGATGGTTACAAGCTAAGTAATTATGTGATTGATTCTGGAGCATCTGACAATGTTATGCCAGCAAAAGTTATCGACGTTGTTGGTTTAATTTTAACTAAAACATTTGGTAGAATTTTTTTCCATGGATAATAAGAAAGTCCCCTTAATAGGTCAGATTAAGGATGTACAATTCGCTTTCGTCGCATTTCCAGACAAGAAAATCAAGATGACAGTATTTGTAGTCGATGTGCCAGCTTCCTATGGTATACTATTGGGAAGAAATTTTTGTAGAGATGTGGGAGGAGAGTTAAACATGGATATGACTGAATCTCATATTCGTGTCAAAGGAGATATCCAAAAGTTGCTTCCAAAAAAAGAATCACAATATACCATTGTGAAATCTGATGATTAGTGAGCTCAGATTCTCTTTGAGTCGTTAGGTATGAGTAACTATTTCTTATATGTTGATGATGAGTTTGAAGTTGTTCCTAAAATTGGGAATGTCATTTCACTTGATGAAGACTCAAGTGATTGTGAAAGCATTGTTATTGAATCCGTAGGATCCTCAACTCTATAAGAACAAACTCTCAATTTTGATACTATCAATATTGGTGGTCCAAATGAGGTTTGGACATTAGAGTTTGACAGTAGTTGCTCTTACACTGAATCAAGAGCCGATATTGTATTAATATCCCCTGATGGTAAAAAATTTCCATTTTCCTTCAAGTTACAATTTGCCAATACTAATAATATTGCTAAGTATGAATCTCTTCTTTTAGAAATGAATGTGGCTCATAAGAAAGGGATTAAGAATTTGCATGCTCAGGGTGATGCTGAATTGATTTTTTACTAGGTCAGAAATATCTATCAAACAAAAAGCGATAAGCTAAGGCATTATCATAATCTTGTGTGGAATTTAATTGAGGTATTTGATGTCTTTGATTTGTTTGTTGTTTCACAAGAATTCAATCATAGATCAAATTCTTTAGCTGTGTCCACAACTTCTTTGGTTCCACATAAGGATTTTTCAGGATCAACGTATATTATTAAATGATTTTTCGATTGAGTGTTCCTAACAATTTTGACAATTGAAAAGTGTTCAATGATGATCATCATGTAATCAATTTCTTGTAGATTGCTAATAATTTTGAAGACCTATATTTTGATGGTAGTCAATATCCTTCAAAAATGCCATTGAAAGTGTTGATGCAAAAACTGGTGAAAAATTTCTACAATTGAAAGGTAATAAGGTTCCTAAGGGTCTTGTTTCTCTTGAAAAGTTGTTTGATAAGCATGATCACTCTGTTAAAAAGCAACATAAATTAGCTTCTAGCTCAATGGAATATGAGCAAGTGAATATCAGGACCGAAATGAATCCAAAGATGATCAACATTGGAAAATGTTGTTCACATGAAGAAAGGAAGAAATTCATTGCATTATTACAAAAATATATTGATGTCTTGGCATACTCATATGATGACTTGAAGTCTTTATGTCCTAAATATCTTCATCATGACATTTTGTTGAAGACAGATGCTTCTCCTTTCTGTCAAAAGAAAAGGCAGTATAACCCAAATATTTCTGACACCATCTTTGTTGAAACTTAGAAAATGTTAAAGGTGAGGATAATCTTCCCTATTCATCACTCCACTTGGATAGCTAATATTGTGCCTGTGCATAATAAGAATGGTGAGATCCAGATATGTGTTGATTTCTAAAATTTGAATCAGGCATCCTTGGAAGATACTTACCCATTACCTATCAAGGATCACATCTTACAAGTTGTCATTGGATCTGAGATGGTGTCTATGTTGGATGGATTTTTGGGTTACAATCAAGAGGAGGTTCTTGAACAAGATCAACATAAGACTGCACTCACCACTCCTTGGGGTACTTTTGCATATCACAGGATGCCTTTTGGGTTGATAAATGCAGGATCGACTTTCCAACGTGCAATGGACTTGGCTTTCCAAAATTTCCTTGGTAAGTTCATTGTAGTCTATTTGGATGATCTGACTTTTTATTCTAAGAGGCATCAAGATCATTTCTATCATTTGTAGCAAGTGTTGGATAAATGTCGCCAACATAGAATTTCCCTTAATTCCAAGAAATCTATTTTTGGGGTAGCTAAAGGTAAGTTGCTTGGGCATATTGTCTCAAAAGAAGGTATCAAAATTGATGTTGAAAGGGTGAAGGCCATTTGTAACCTTTCTTTGCCAAATAGTGAAATTTTTGTGCATTCTTTCTTCGATAGAGTAAACTTTTTGTGAAGGATTATTCTAGACTTTGCTAAACAGACTCATCACATAGTTGACATGACGAAAGGTAATTCTCTTTTCAAGTGGACTCATGAAGGAAAGAAATATTTCCATGAAATTAAGAAAGCCATGGCAAATGCCCCAGTTTTGGTATGCCCTAATTATACCAAGGAGTTTATCACGTATAGTTATGTATCAATGTTGAATAAATGATCAACAATTAGTACCAAACTGATACTGAGAGGGGGGGTGAATCGGTACAGGGAAAAACACTTTTCCTAAACCAGTTTGACTACGAATAGTGCACTTTGACTGGCAAGCACTAACACTGGTCAAAACCAGGTTAATACTGGTAAAACATAGTGAGACTGTGAAAGACATAAACTGGTAGCTCTTAGCTTTCCATACAATCTAATACCTCATTTCCACTTCACCCTTAAGCATAAACAAGTAATCTATCATCATAAATATAATGACTGCTTAGTTCAACATATTTCACCAGTTTGACATAAAGCACTAAACCATCACATGAAAGGCATCACACATGACACACTGATTTTTCATGTGGAAACCCAACTGGGAAAAACCACAGTGGGGATGAATACCCACAAGTTGTTCTTGAACTCTTTTTAAGTTCGCTCTGTTAGGAGCCTAATCCAGTTAGAGACTTTTACAATAGGTTCTGCTAGGAACCGATCCTGCTAGGGATCACCCGGTTAAGGGATGGCTAAATACCCGGTTAAAGGTTAGAACCCTATTAAAGGTTACCTCACAAGAGGATTTGAGGAACTCATTGAATTGAGTCACCCTGTTAAAGGATTTACACAAAATCATGTTAAAGCTACCCGATTAAGGGATTTTCCAACTACGGAAATGGTTAGAAGTCAACAAGTAATATAGTGATCTGATAACAGCACTCAATGCCAAGGCAGATCCACTTAAGCTCCTTCTTTTTTGCAATCACACTCTACAGGTATCAACACACTTCTCCGGTCTGGCAAGAATTAAGTATCACTCACTAGGATACACACATACCATTTGCCAATAACTTCAAAATGAAAAAAACATCATCGACCTTATAGGAAACAGATAGGTCGATAGCATAAACCCTAAACCCTAAACATTTAGGTTTTACAATCTAGTCGGTTCAATCCTAACTATTAATCACACTGCATTGAATGCAATAGTCTTAAACAAATCTCAAGATGTTCTCCAACGTTCATTATTTGCTGCTTCAGGAAGTTGATAACTCATCATGTGCTCTCCACCATTTACAGAGACTTTGCACATTCCCGAGGTAGATAGGATCACTCTTCATGCAAGATCCTCAAGGAAATCCTTCACGCGCACAAGGCTAGCATGGCAACACTTATCTGGTCTTCATACAATGCTAACTCATCACAAGATGTCATTGGTTCAATCACACAAGCTTGGAATGCATCAACCAGAAACCCTGAAGCTAAGACTACCAACCGGTAGTCATGCCAAATGAAACCCCAATACAAAACTTCCATTTACCGGTTCACCTTGAACAGACATACCGCTTCACTTTTTCACAAATACCGGTTTACACCATCATACCAGTTCTCTTTCTAGTTTGCTTACTACACCATACCAGTTCATACTTTAGCATATTGACATCAATGACAACATACAATATCATCATGTCATCATGCTCTACACATATGCCAACAATATCCCTCTTTGGCATTGATGGTAATATACAAAGATATCTTTCTGCTTCTACTTCACATCTTCTCCCCAATACTACAGATATCTTCTCCACTTCACATCTTCTCCCCCTTTGACAATAATGTCAAAGTGGAGGCATACATATCTATGTTCCACTATGTTGCTCCCCCTAAGGAGTAGCATCCTTCAACACATCAATCCTGAAAAAGATATATCAATGTAAGATCTGACTGATGTGGAGCACACACGTTTAGTTCACCTCTTGAAGGGGAAGCACCCCTAATTCACCTCTCAAATAGGTAAAGGTAGCCTTTGGTAGAGGCTTGGTGAATAGGTCTGCTAACTGCTCTTTACTAGAAACATGTTCAAGTGCAACTTCTTTGTTCTGAACCTTTTCCCTCAAGCAATGATACTTGAGCTCCAAGTGCTTGGTTCTATCATGTAAAACTAGATTCTTAGAGATGTTAATTGCACTTGTGTTGTCACAAAATATACTTACCGGTTTAGATACAAGAACTTTGAAGCCATTTAATACATGCTTCATCCAAATTGTTTGGGTGCAATTCATAAATGCTGCAACATACTTCGCTTTTGCTGTAGACTGAGAGATACAACTCTGCTTCTTACTCATCCATGAGACTAGTCTACCACCAAGAAATAATGCACCACTGGTTGTGCTCTTTTGGTCGTCCACATTACCAGCCCAATCAGCATCTATAAACACTTTCAGGTTGAAATAATTACTGTATGGATACCATAATCCATAGTCAATAGTTCCCTTCAGATATCTCAAAATCCACTTGACTGCTACTAAGTGGGATTCTCTTGGGCTTTTCTGGAACCGTATAGTAATGCCCATGACATGTGCAATGTCTGGTTTTCTATGTACTACATAGTGCAATTTACCAATCATTGATCAGTATTCCTTCTCATTTATCAATCCTGAGTCATCCTCTTTTGATAATTTACAACCAGTCACCATCGATGTACCAGCTGATTTGTTGTCTTCCATGCCAAAAGTCTTCAACACCTCTTTTACATACTTGGACTAAGTGATAAAGATTCCATCTTTTATTTGTTGAATCTATAGTCCAATGAAGAACTTAATCTCCCCTATAAGTGACATCTCAAAATCCTTTTTTATCTAATCTGCAAAATCATGACTCATCTTGTCATCTCCTCCAAAAATTATGTCATCAATAAATACCTCACAAATTAGAATCTGATCTCCTTCTGACTTCAGATAGATATTACTATCTTCACTTATTCTCTCAAATCAAATCTTCACAAGATGGGAGTCCAAGCATTCATACCATGATCTAGGTGCCTGCTTTAGTCCATACAAGGCTTTATGTAGCCTACACACCATGTCATTGTCTTCTGATAGGGAAAACCCATCTGGTTGCTCTATATACACCTCCTCTTCTAGTATTCCATTCAGGTTTGCAGATTTTACATCCATTTGATATACTTTGAATCCCTTGAATGTTGCATATGCAACAAGCATACGAACTCCTTCCAATCTAGCTACTAGAGAAAAAGTTTCTCCATAGTCTTCTCCTTCTTCTTGACCATATCCTTTGCACACCAGTCTAGCTTTGTTTCTTACCATTGTTCCATCTTCATTCAGCTTATTTCTGAGAACCCATTTGGTGCCTATGACATTTTTATGCTTAGGTCTGGGTACCAAGGACCATGTACCATCCTTTTCTATCTAGTCAAGTTCCTCTCCCATTGCCTTGATCCAGTCTTCATCTTTATGTGCCTCTTTGAATATTTTAGGCTCAAATTCAAAGATCATGCAAGAGTTTTCTCTAACCTTTCTTCTTGTAGGAATTCCTACATCCTTGTCTCCTATGATCTGCTTTGGATCATGATTCATCTTTACATACCTAGGAATGATCTTAGTTGTTTGCTCTTGCTTTTCTTCTTCATCCTCATCTTCATCAACATCTACCAGTGTAGGAGCGTTGTTACTGGTGCTAGGCTGTTTTGCAACCGGTTCCTAGAAGGTTACTACCGGTTCATCTCCTACTTGCTCACTGTCGGTTTCCTCAGATTTCTCAAAGGTTTCATCAACTCTAACATTGATTCTTTCAACAATTCTCTGAGTCCTATTGTTGAAACATTTGAGAGCTTTTCTCTTTGTGGAATACCCTAGGAATATTCCCTCATCACATTTAGCATAAAACTTGCTCTGATGTTCACTCCTCTTGATATAACATTTGCTACCAGACACTTTGAAGTAGCTTATCACTGGTGTCTTACCAGTCCAATACTCATAAGGTATTTTATCATTACCCTTTTTGATGAGTACCTGATTCATTGTGTAGACTACAGTGCTCATCACTTCTCTCCAAAAGGTGTGAGCAACTTTTCCTTGGATCAACATTGTTCTAGCTACTTCAACTACAGTCCGATTGTTTCTCTCTGCTAGGCCATTCTGCTATGGATTTTGGGGGGCGGACAGTTGCCTCTTGATGTTGTTCTCTTCACAGTACTTGTTGAATTCACCGGAAGTGAATTCTCCTCCTTGATCAGTTCTCAGGCACTTAATCCTCTTACCGCTTTCTTTATCAACCAGTGCTCTGAAGGCTTTGAACTTTCCAAAGGCTTTAGACTTGTCCTTCAAGAATGTGACCCACATCATTCTTGAGAAATCATCAGTAAGAATCATAAAATACCTATCTCCCTGCACACTCCTAGTTTTCATAGGACCACACAAATCAGTATGCACAAGATCAAGTAAATTGTCTGCAATGAAAGATTTACCTTTGAAGGTTGAGGAAGACATTTTCCCCAGTTGACACACTCTACACAAAGGATTTTCTAGTTTGCTCAGCATAGGCAATCCTTTAACTGCCTTGATCTTACTATCCTTCACAATATTATCAAATTTTACATGGCAGAGTCTCCTATTCCATATCTAGCTATCATCAAATTTATCCATTAGACAAGTACTGACATTAGCATTCAACTAAAATAGGTTGCCTTTAGTCTGCATACCAGTGGCCATTAGTTCACCACTCTTACCTTTTATTTTACACACTCCATCTTTGAATTCCAGAGTGAGTCCATTATCATTCAACTGGGCAACACTCAAAAGGTTGTGTCTGAGACCTTCTACCCAATACACATTGTCAACACTACTTTTTCCATTTAGAGAGATGGACCCTCTACCTTTTACCATACATGGTGCATCATTACCAAATGAACCACACCACCATCATACTCTTCCAAAGATAGAAACTTACTTCGGTCACCAGTCATATGGTGAGAACAGCCACTGTCAATAATCCACTCATTGGAATTATCAAAGTGGGAGACAAGATCCTTCTTGTCTGACACATCTTCCTTAACTTCTATAAACACAATGTCTTCACTTTCTTCATCTTTTGATTCCTCATTAGTGATACCTTCGTCAACTACTACAAAATAGTTTCTCCAGTTTCCTCCTTTGAACTTCTTGAACCTCTCTAGTTTGTCCTTGTTATCACCATTAGGACAGTTCACAACAATGTGTCCTATCCTATTTCAAGAAAAGCATTTCAAAGGGAGCTTACCTCTGTATTTACCGATTCCCTTAGGAAGTCTCTTGGCAAGAAGAGCTTCAAATTCCATCAGGATCTCCTCATCATCCATTTCTCTTCTTTGTCTTGGTTCACCATTGGTACTAGCTTCTTTTCCCTTTCTAGATGGTGCAACGGATGCTCTAAAGGCTGATTCAATCTTCTGAATATTGCCATCATAATTATTTAGCTCATAAGCTGTCAACTTAGCAATGATGGAGTCTAGGGATACCTTTGTCTTGTCTATAGATCTAAATTCTTGAATAGAAGCAACCCTTATTGCATAGACCGGTAATAAGGATCTCAAGACTTTACTAACAATAGTGGAATCATCTATTATACCACCTGCACTCTTGATGTCCCCAACAATAGTTTTGATTCTTATTCCATATTGTTGAATGGTCTCTCCTTCAACCATCCGCATGTCTTCAAACTTTCCCCTAAGGCTCTCTTCCTTAGCTTGTTTCATATGCTCATCACCACCATAGATATTCTCAAGAGCATCCCATACTCCTTTGGGATTGTCTTTATCCTGAACCTCAATAAACTCAATGTTAGATAGACTGTTGATTAGGGATTCCATGACTTGCCCATTCTCCTGAATCTCTCTCTTTTGATCATCGGTGAGAGTACCGGTAGGGATAACATAAGCATTCTCAACATAGCTCCAGTGTTGAGCACCCATGCTTTTGATGTATATCTTCATTCTGTCCTTCCATATTTTAAAGTTTTCTCTGTTGAACTTTGGACCTTCCCTCTTCATCATTAGAGTAGGATCTTTTCCTCAAGCAGTTAATCTTACAACACAAAGGACCTAGAAGATTCTCTGATACCAATTGTTGAATAAATGATGAACAGTTAGTACCAAACCAATACTAAGAGAAGGGGGTGAATCTGTACAGGCAAAAACACTTTTCCAAAATAGGTTTGACTGTCAATAGTGCACTTTGACTGACAAGCACTAACACCGGTCAAAACTAGATTAATACCGGTAAAACATAATGAGACTGTGAAAGACATAAACTGGTAGCTCTTAGCTTTCCATACAATCTAATACCTCATTTCTACTTCACCCTTAAGCATAAACAAGTAATCTATCATCATAAATTTAATGACTACTTAGTTCAACATATTTTACCAGTTTGACATAAAGCACTAAACCATCACATGAAAGGCATCACACATGACACACTGATTTTTCATGTGGAAACCCAACTAGGAAAAACCACGGTGGGCATGAATACCCACAAGTTATTCTTGAACTCTTTTGAAGTCCGCTCTGTTAGGAGCCTAGTCCGGTTAGAGACTTTTATAATAGGTTCTGCTAAGAACCGATCCTGCTAGGGATCACTCTGTTAAGGGATGACCAAATACCCAGTTAAAGGTTAGAACCCTGTTAAAGGATTTACACAAAAGCCTATTAAAGCTACACGGTTAAGGGATTTTCCAACTGCTGAAATGGTTAGAAGTCAACAGGTAATACAGTGATCTAATAACAGCACTCAATGCCAAGGCAAATCCACTTAAGCTCCTTCTCTTCTGCAATCACACTCTATAGGTATCAACACACTTCTCCGGTCAAGCAAGAATCAAGTATCACTCACTGGGATACACACATACCATTTGCCAACAACTTCAAAATGAAAAAACATCATCGACCTTATAGGAAACAAATAGGTCGGTTGCATAAACCCTAAACTCTAAAAATTTAGGTTTTACAATCTAGTTGGTTCAATCCTGACCGTTAATCACATTGCATTGAATACAATAGTCCTGAACAGATCTCAAAATGTTCTCCAACATTCATTCTTTGCTGCTTCAGGAAGTTGTTAACTCATCACACACTCTCCATCATTTATATAGACTTCGCACATTCTCGAGGTAGATAGGATCACTCTTCATGCAAGATCCTCAAGGAAATCCTTCACGCGCACAAGGCTAACATGGCAACACTTATCTGGTCTTCATACAATGCTAACTCATCACAAGATGTCATCAGTTGAACTGCACAAGCTTGGAATGCATCAACCAGAAACCCTGAAGTTGAGACTACCAACCGGTAGTCATGCCAAATGAAACCCCAATACAAAACTTCCATTTATCGGTTCTTATTCCAACATACCGGTTCACCTTGAATAGACATACCGCTTCACTTTTTCACAAATACCTATTTACACCATCATACCAATTCTCTTGCCAGTTTGCTTACTACACCATAAAGTTCATACTTCAACATATTGACATCAATGACAACATACAATATCATCATGTCATCATGCTCTGCACATATGCCAACAATCAAATCATACTTTCTCAACTATACTGATGTGGAAGAATAATGAGGGAGTAGAATCGCCCATTGCATTCATGTGTTACCCTTTAAAAAATCATGAATTAAAATACTCAAAAATGGACAAGCATGCATTTGTCATGGTAAAAGGGGTAAAACATTTTAGATTCTATATTTGAAATTCACATGTCATTGTACTTGTTCCTGGTGTTGTTGTCAAGACGATTCTCACACAACGAGAGTTTGGAACTAAAAGGGGCAATTGGGTTTCTAAGATTCAAGAATATGACATGTAAATTAAGCCTACTAAGTTGGTTCATGGAAAAGGTTTGTGTTAGTTGATAGCTAATAGCAAATCAATTGATCAAGTGGTGTTGGAAAATGAAGGCATCAATCAAGTTCTTCCCAAGGTTTTGTTTGTCAGCACCACTAATGAGTGGTATTTTGACTTGGTGTATTTCTTAACATATGGAGAGTGTCTTGTGCACTTGTCATGCAATGAAAGTTGGACCCTAAAGCTTAAAGTGGTGGATTTTATCTTATGGGACAGTGGTTTGTATAAGACGGGTTTAGATGGAAATTTCCTGTGTTACGTTGACAAGCAACAACAAGTAAGGTTACTTCAAGCCTTTCATGATCTTACTTGTTGTGGACACTTTTTTTCCCCTATCACTGCACACAAAATTTTGTGTGCAAGATACTATTGGCCAACATTGTTTAAAGATGCATACAGTTGGGTTCGCAAATGTGAGCAATGTCAGTAATTTGTTGGTAAGCCTAAGCTAGCTTCACTTCCTCTTAAACTAGTTGTAATTGAAGATCCTTTCCAACAATGGGGATTGGATTTCATTGGACCTATCAATTGAACATCTAGTGCAGGTCACATGTATATTCTCATAGGGAAAGATTACTTCACCAAGTGGGTGGAGGCAATTCCAACTAAGCAAGCTACTTCAACAGTAGTTTGTCAAATTTTGAAGGAGAACATTGTTTCAAGGTTTGGTGTTCCTCATAAGATAGTAACTGATAATGTTTCATGTTTTTCATCTTATGAGATCATTGAATTTTGTTTTGATTATGGTATTACCATTTCACATTGATTTGACTATTATCTGCAAGGAATTGATCAAGCTAAGTCAAGCAATAAGAACCTTGTTACAATTATCAAAAAGCTTATTGATGAGAGACAACAGACTTGGCACAAAGCTCTCTATGGCGCACTATGGGCGGATCGTATAACTCCCAAGAGAGAGATTAGCATGTCACCTTTCCAACTTTTGTATGGATTGAATGTTAAGATTTCTATCACCTTGGAATTCCCAATATCCAAAGTCTCAGACAAAGACCAAAATGTAGAAATAAATTTCCAAAATTGCCATGGTTTCCACAAATTAAAATATTAGAATAACTAGACCCAGAATAGGCAAATTTTTTGAACCAAACACCATATTTGGCAAAAACAATCATTTCTCACACATTTATCCAACCAATCTTGCCCAAAACAAACTAATCTCCCAAATTAAAACTTAAATCTAAGAACATTCAATGGAGTTTCAAACAAAAATTCATCATGAACAACAAACCCCAATATTTGGTATTAAAAACAATTTGAGCAACCAAAATCTAATCTAATCTGGAGGTTGGGAAAGAAGGCAAGGAGGGCTTGAGTTTGTGATTTAACTACCACTCTCCCATTTTCCACAAAGTATAAGAGATTATCAACAACATAACCATATTTCTTCCAAAAACCAAACAATCTCTGATAAACAAAGAAACCAAAGAGATAAACAAGAATCCTACCTCATTTAGCAATCTTGGGAAAGATTTCATGAAGAGCCCAACCTGCCATCTCAAGAAAACCTTCTTCCCCAAATGCCCAAAAACTTCATTCACAAAAATAATTCTCCAAAAATAATCCTCCCAAAAAAATTTTCCAAACCTAGGTTAAATGGAAATTGTTTGACCAAAATTCATATTTTTGGATTTAAAATACTTTCTTTCAAATAAAATGAAAAATCATCTTTTCAAACAATTCAAATATGCAACAACTTGCTTTTCTTTTAAAATTGATTTTCTCAATTAATTGAAACTAACATTTCTATTTCCAAAATGCCAAGGAGGATAAAATATTTCTATTTTCGAATAAAATTTAATCTTTCCTTTCAAAATGCATAAACTGAATAAATTCATCATTTAAAATTAACCGTTTAAATCGAACTTTCTACAAACATGAATAGAGCAACTCTAAATAATGATTAATCACACAAAGGGGTCCTATTTAATTTAGTCCCTTAATTAATGCATAAAAATACATTTCATCAAATTAAATACTTAGGATTAAATACTCAATTTTACCACACGCAAAACATGCAACCCAAGAAAGCCAACCAGATACACGACCTGCATACCCAACCAAAAGGGAAAACTAACGGACGACTGGTGACGCTCACTTGAGCATGACTAGGGTAAAACAAGGGTCTTACAACCACCTAATCCAATCTCTAAGGACCAAAGAGGTACACTCAAACCTGTGAATCTAGGTGGAGATGAACCTCATACCTATGCTGTAGTATACCTGCAATCTCCTGCAACCATGAGTCACACATGCATACATATAAATATTTAATGAAAGTGTTAACCTGAGATTAATAACATGAATCAGGAGAACAAATAAACTTACATAAGAATCGATGCGAAAGCACATTTACAGGTACACACAATAATCATTATATCTGACTATAGCATTTCATCATGGTAAATCAACTATCCAAGAATGCAACATAAGATGTCAACCACGGTCAAACCGGTTTTACAAAGCTGACTAGGATAGGGGTACTATATATAATCATTATAAAAAATAAAAAATAAAAAATTATATAATCATTATAACATTATAATCATTTTTTTTCACTTACAAATACTAATCATGTTTTTCCAATCTTATCCCCTAGGTTTTCCTTACCTTCATTTCTTTCAATTTTAAATTCTAAATAAAAATTTGAATGGATAGCTTGTACAAATTTGGAACATTATAAGTTTGTTTCTTTATTCTATTTCATTTACATCATGGAAAAACACTTCATTCCCATGTGCAGGAGCTCGATCACCGAAAGAGGAGATTGGATCTACTGTGGGAGAAAAGCATTTTCCTTTGTGGCCAGGTATTTAGAAGGTATTTAGAGACACTATTTTTAAAATAAATTTTATTAATTTTTTCTCTAAATTTAAGGGCTTACTATTCATGGTTTGGGCGAGTTTCCACATTCAATTCTTGTTTGCCCAATGTTGGATTCTTTGCCATTTGGTATATAGAGGATAAAAGAAGCTCCCATGTTTTCCTCTAAATATTCAAGGCTTATGACACAAAACTTGCAACAATAAACAATGCCCCATGTCCAACTAGCAAGATCAATTGAAAATAATAGAAATAATGCAACTATACCATACATAACTATAGTATGATGAACAAGAAAAACAAATGATAAATATAGAAAATAAGATTAATTAATAAGTTAAATGAAATTAGGTGGACATGGATCTATCTCAATGGGATCA
Source organism: Cryptomeria japonica (assembly GCF_030272615.1). Classification (NCBI taxonomy): domain Eukaryota; kingdom Viridiplantae; phylum Streptophyta; class Pinopsida; order Cupressales; family Cupressaceae; genus Cryptomeria; species Cryptomeria japonica. The sequence goes on from NC_081408.1 coordinate 257,825,045, forward strand.
CAAGATGTGCAACATAAATCAATGCCCTAATGGAACTATCTTTTTCATAATTTCGTGTTGCATTGATAATGTATAATCATGAAACATGTTGCATCTATAATTTATAACCATGAAATGTCTTTCTGTGAACATAAACAATGTCTTATGTGTTGATTGTGATAGATTTTTTGAAATAATTGGCTTAGATGTTTTGATGGACTTTTCATGTTCTAGATGAGTTTCATTAGTGGATATTTGTTAATGTATCTTCCTTTCATTGCACCATGTTTGATACCTTCATGTTCTTAGATGTTAGATGTTGTAGGTATATTATTAGAATTTTTGTCAAGACCATAGCCTCATTAGCACTTATGTGAGAAGGATCCTAATCATCCATTTCCATTCAATTGGACTTGTCATGTTGATGCACTAAAGATGTATTTTCTTGATCATAGAAATTCTCTACTTGTATCTGTAGACACCTAAAAATGGTCAATTCTTGCGGAGTCATACTTTAACATTTACGCATTGCCTCATTTTAGGTTTTTGCATCGCATTAACATTTCTCCTATGATTCGCACTTGGTCTTTATCATTTGCGAGCATCAAGTCATTCTTCTACATTCTTCATTCATCTCGTATTCGAATTTGGTCTTGTCGACAACATTATCCAGTCATGATTTTGATCGATTTTATCCTGTTGCATCAATGTGCGTATTCATCAATCTTATCATTTTGGACATTGTCAATCCTAATTAGGGTTTTGTCCTCTTTTCAATCTTATCATCAATCATATCATTTTGGACATCATCAATCCTAATTAGGGTTTTGTCCTCTTTTCAATCTTATCATCTGGCGATCGGTTTATCAATCTTGGCGTTTTACGATCGATTTGTCATCGATCGTTGTCATGTTCGATCTTGTCATTTTGCGATCGATTTGTCATCGATCGTGGTCATTTTTCAATCTCGTCGTCTTGCAATCTATTTTGTCGTCGATCCTTGTCCTCTTGTCGATCTTGTCATTTTGTGATCATTTCGCTGTCGATTGTTGTCTATCTTAATTATGTCAATTTGGATCAATTTGTCATTGTTCCTCATCAATTGGTGCATTTATCAAACAAATCATTTATCACATTGGTTATTTATCAATTCAAAATCATGATCGAGTCAATTATCTTTCATCAAGACCTAATTCATCTTCTAGGGTTTCGTGATTTAATCATTTAACCCTGTTTGTCATTTCTCTCTCTAGGATTAATAAATTATTTATTTATCCTAAGTCTTCTCAGTACAATTAAATGTTCATTTAATTGGCTAATTATTCCTCTTTTTGTGAATTAATTAATAAATGAAAGACTATTAATTAATTTACCTAATTTCTAATTCCTAATTTTCATTAATTTCAATTTTCTAATTTCTTAATTCCTAATTTCAATTTCCTCCTATTTCTCTCCTAAATTCATGGGAATGACATGTCAATTTGTCATAATTTGTCATAATTGACAATCAATCAATTTTTGACATAGAAGTTGTCATAATTTGTCATAAATTATCAATCAACAAATTGTGCATAGAAAGTGCATAATTTGTCATAATTTGTCATAATTGACATAATTGATTTACAATTTCCATTTGAATTGAATCATGCTAATTTGATCCATCTCTCCAATTTGTCTGTAAATTGGATGAATTTCTTCAATCAAAAGCCCTCCCCTAATCAGATGATTGAATTTCTTTGTCAAATCACACTTTGAGTATTCTTGAGCAATATCTCATTTACTTGCTTTCATATCATGATCAGGCACTTGTAGGTGAGATCCACAACCAAACTATTTGAAGAGGAAAGAAGAACAATGGAGCTGCATGAAGAAAACATTTGGATTTACATCTGGTTTGCATAATCCTTTTGAATGTTTTATTTTCATGTCTCTATTGAATGTGTTTAGGATAGATCATTACATTTGAGCTTTCGTGATTGGGCTAGATTAGTATTTTGACTTGTTTGTGATGATTCCCTATTTCCTAGCATACATTAATTGGTGAACCCGACATAAGCGTAGAAGACCCTACACAAGCACAGAAGACCCTACACAAGCGCAGGATTCACCCTCCACAAGCATAGGAGTCCTTTTTGGCATCCCTTGTGGGCCCCGCAATGTCCCACAAGCATTCAAAATTCATGATATTGAAAACATGGGTTTTTGAGATCCATACCACTGCTCTTGCATCGTCTGGTCGTCTGAATGTGCGTACACATTCTCCGAGGTGATCTACCCTTGGAATGTTCACCATCTGTCTGCAAGTGTCCTTTTCCAGAGCAACAAATTCTTCTCTTGGGCTAGTGCAAATGAGCAAATTTCACTCTCTTTGCCTCATTTATAGATCTTTGTCAGTGCATAGATGGACGTGCACCCTCTCCATCTTATGTTGGTCATGATCTTTTGTGTCATTAATCGCTTGTCCTTCGTGCATCCGATCTTCAATTGTCAGTCCGTTCAATCCTATCATTTTTATCGATCAATTGGCCTCTTTTCTGCATGTTTCTAGCCAATTCCTCGAGGGGGCATGCATATGTCATTATCATTGTGTGGGGCTTTTTCATTATTGTTCTTTGAAACAACGCTTAGAATTGCATTGTCTCAAAGAGGGGCGAAATGTAGACACCTAAAAATGGTCAACGCTTGCAGAGTCATACTTTAACATTTACGCATTGCCTCATTTTAGGTTTTTGCATCGCATTAACATTTCTCCTATTATTCGCACTTGGTCTTTATCATTTGCGAGCATCAAGTCATTCTTCTACATTCTTCATCCATCTCGTATTCGAATTTGGTCTTGTCGACAACATTATCCAGTCATGATTTTGATCGATTTTATCCTGTTGCATCAATGTGCGTATTCATCAATCTTATCATTTTGGACATCGTCAATCCTAATTAGGGTTTTGTCCTCTTTTCAATCTTATCATCAATCATATCATTTTGGACATCATCAATCCTAATTAGGGTTTTGTCCTCTTTTCAATCTTATCATCTGGCGATCGGTTTATCAATCTTGGTGTTTTACGATCGATTTGTCATCGATCGTTGTCATGTTCGATCTTGTCATTTTGCGATCGATTTGTCATCGATCGTGGTCATTTTTCAATCTTGTCGTCTTGCAATCTATTTTGTCATCGATCCTTGTCCTCTTGTCGATCTTGTCATTTTGCGATCATTTCGCTGTCGATTGTTGTCTATCTTAATTATGTCAATTTGGATCAATTTGTCATTGTTCCTCGTCAATTGGTGCATTTATCAAACAAATCATTTATCACATTAGTTATTTATCAATTCAAAATCATGATCGAGTCAATTATCTTTCATCAAAACCTAATTCATCTTCTAGGGTTTCGTGATTTAATCATTTAACCCTGTTTGTCATTTCTCTCTCTAGGATTAATAAATTATTTATTTATCCTAAGTCTTCTCAGTACAATTAAATGTTCATTTAATTGGCTAATTATTCCTCTTTTTGTGAATTAATTAATAAATGAAAGATTATTAATTAATTTACCTAATTTCTAATTCCTAATTTTCATTAATTTCAATTTTCTGATTTCTTAATTCCTAATTTCAATTTCCTCCTATTTCTCTCCTAAATTCATGGGAATGACATGTCAATTTGTCATAATTTGTCATAATTGACAATCAATCAATTTTTGACATAGAAGTTGTCATAATTTGTCATAAATTATCAATCAACAAATTGTGCATAGAAAGTGCATAATTTGTCATAATTTGTCATAATTGACATAATTAATTTGCAATTTCCATTTGAATTGAATCATGCTAATTTGATCCATCTCTCCAATTTGTCTATAAATTGGATGAATTTCTTCAATCAAAGGCCCTCCCCTAATCAAATGATCGAATTTCTTTGTCAAATCACACTTCGAGTATTCTTGAGCAATATCTCATTTACTTGCTTTCATATCATGATCATGCACTTGTAGGTGAGATCCACAACCAAACTATTTGAAGAGGAAAGAAGAACAATGGAGCCGCATGAAGAAAACATTTGGATTTACATCTGGTTTGCACAATCCTTTTGAATGTTTTATTTTCATGTCTCTATTGAATGTGTTTAGGATAGATCATTACATTTGAGCTTTTGTCATTGGGCTAGATTAGTATTTTGACTTGTTTGTGATGATTCCCTATTTCCTAGCGTACAGTATCATATTTTGTTAATAATATATTGAATTTTATGCGTGAGTGTTTTTATCTACACATTGATGTCCATGTGTTTGATTATAATCACACAAATAATTAGCCTTGAAATGTAATGGGGAAACTTTCGATGTAGCAATTGGCTTAGTGGGAGGTAATTTGATGATTTAATTTTGTAGAAGTTTTAAAATAGCATTTGGAGCATTCTCCAATCTAGTGATCTCTCTTGAAAGATGTTTGGATGATGATGATGATTGCTTCTATTTTTATATCACTCATCTTGTTCCCATTTTCAAAATTTGATTCTAATCAAAACTCATGGAAATAGAGGAAGTACTTAATATGCTATTATGTGACAAATTATTTTTTAATAAGACAAGCTCACATTGGTATACACTAGCACATAACTCAAAAAATGGACTCTCCAAAAAGTAGGAGTTTTCTACAACTTTTTGGTGTTCTCGGACATAACAGTCTACTGTCTTACTCTTAGAATGCAAAGCATCCAAAAAACCCAAAGGGTGAACACAAACTAGGAAAATATTTCTCCCAACTCACCTATCTTATTAGGTGACAACAATTCACTTATTCACTAGTTTCCTCACAAGGTCATAGGTTTCTCACAAGGTTACAACACCAAATAGGTACTTCCTATTGGCATTCTATACTCTTATGAAAATAGTTGATGTTGTTAGTGATGGCAAACAACTAGTAACCCACCGACAATTGGTTTCTACATGCCCGACATCACAAGCTTCATACACCAGCAAACAGTGGCACCGACAAGCACTTACACCAGCATTCAAAGTACATTGGCAACAAAGCATACCAGCACTCCACCGACATGGGATGAACTTTTGTTTATTGTAATATAATTATCTTTTGTAAGTTGACATGGTATATTGTAAAAGACTCATATATGTATGAGATCTTATAGGTCATTTTGAATTAGAGAGAGAGAGGAATAGAGAGTGAGATATAAATTATTGTATAAGGTGATATAGTGGATAGCGAAGGTTTTGGTTATTGACTGAGCTTAAACCGGTACTGAACCTGGCATTAGAGATGTTTTTTTAAGTAGTACATTGTATTGGATTTGATAATCTATTTTGTAGTCAGTGTGACTCCTCATTGAGCAGTGAGCTCTAGGCTGTTGGCCTCCCTGCATGTGCAGGTCCCTTATTGTAAGTAGTATTTATTCATTGGCAGAAGAATGAAGAAGACTTGGATAGGAGACTTAATGATGCAGGAAATGAAAATCTGAGACTTGGTCATGAAAATGATATGCTAAAGATAGATCTGATTCACATGCAACATGATAAAGATGAACTTGTGAGACAAGTTGGATTTTTGGAAAATGAGTTGGTTACTGCAAATAAACACAAAGACAAATTCAATAAAAGTTCAGAAGAACTTGATGACATGCTTAAAAGTCAGAAACCTGGTGGAGATACAAATGGACTTGGATTTGAACATGAAGAAAGTTCTGGTACTACAAATAATCAAGATCAGAACAAACCAGTAAGACAACCTAATCCTTATAAATTTAATGGGAAATGTTTTAATTGCAACAAATATGGTCATAGAGCAAATCAGTGTAGATTTAGAAATAATCATAATACAAACTCACCCACCAGTCAATGTTCCAAATGAAACAAAGTTGGTCATAATTTAGAAAATTGTAGAATGAATGTGAAATGCTATGTTTGTGGAAGATTTGGTCATTTATCTAATCAATGCTTATCATAAACTGGTTAAGGATATGGAAAGGCTATTCAAAGGAATAATGTAACTTGTTATGCAGGTAACAAGATTGGACATATTGCAAAATTTTGTAGAAGCAAGAATACACCGGGGAACAATAAAGGATCCAGTTTGAAGGGCAAAGAAAAGGTAGATGAAGTAAAGCAAGAATTTTCAATATAATGGATTAACAAGAGTGATCAGAGAACTAATGAAACTATCTCTACATTGGTAGAACAGAGTAATCCTCCACCGGTAGGAGATTCTTCATACAACTGAGGAATAATCCTTAGGGGGTATTGCAACAAGTTGAAAATCATGCATTCTAACCTTGGTTGATGGTAAGAAGATACATTTCTTTTTTACTGGTAGGTGTGTTAAGTTTTCACTTAACCGACGAGAATTTAATGCAGTTTTAAAGAACCTTTTGGCTATAAAGCACCGAAAAACCCTCATTTTGAACTCACCGAGCATTCAAACAATCAGAGAGCACAAAACTTAGCAAGAGAATTCTAAGGTGAAGCTGCTAAGTAATTTTCAAGCATCCAAAATTTTGGTTAAGAGGTATTTATCTTTTGAAATGGCAACCTCATCTTTTGTTCCTAAGTTTATTGCAAAACCTATCATTGTGGAAAATGTCAAACGCCCTAGACGTGTGTTTAAGATTATCCCCGAGATTGCAAAATAGGATGATTATGTCAGAGCTTTTTCAAAAATTCTGAAGGGTGTAGCATTTGTAGAAGACCCTAGAATCTACATACATTGCAACATAGAAAACCTAAGGACTGAGGATTTGAAGAAAATGTTTAATGGGGTTATTACCGATGGAAATAGTGTGATTAAATTTGAACATAAAATTATGGAAGACTTAGGATTTGTAGAGATTATGAACATTCCTGAATTTCCAAAGGAAGTTGTAAGACTTGTATTGAGCAGAGTCCATGGAGAGTTCATGTGGTTAGAGTCAGTTTGCAAGATAACCAAGGAAGCAATTAAGGCAGTTACTAGTTTACCTTCAACTGGTAGTAGGCCTGATAAAACCAAGAAAATACCTAACAGGGAGTTATGGAGTTAACCGGAGCCACATATGATAGCAGGTCACTTAGAGTGAATGATGCTAAGGATATAAATGTGAGATATGTGAGTATGGTACTTGGATACAAAGCCACACATGCAAATAGACTGAATTTTGTTTCTAGTCTCTATATTCACAGTGCATATGAAATGATAAACAATAATGCTAAGATAGATGTTTGTGAATGGATTAAAGATGAATTAATTGACAATTTGAAGAAGATTAAGGGAGACAAGAAAGGTACTTTCCATTATGGAAACCTACTAGTATGTCTAATGCTATACTTTACCAAAGAGATACCTAGCATAGGTCACAAAGGTTTTAGTTATGACATCCTGGTAGGAAGACAGATATAGTAAGCTTTCACCGGTATGGCCACTGACAGTGTTAAGAACATCTCAGACTACTTGAAAACATTTCAAGCTAAGATGAGAGCAAGAGAGAGACTACCATAGAGCATAATTGATAAGTATGACAAGGAAATTTTCTTTGTTGTTCAGCGAGATGAGACTTCGATGGAAGCATTAATCCCTAGAACTATTTGGGCTACTGAGATGGGTTATGAGGTAGACCTATCTGTTCTAGAGACATATGCTAAAGCTCTACTTGATTCACCAAGGGAGCCATCTGAGAAATTCTTTGGTAATGTAGAAACTATTGAGAGAAATATATTTATGCAGAAAAGGACAAAAAGAAGAGAAAACTTTATTAGAGATGCCTCCAAGAAGGTCAAGGAAATCAAAGAAAATGTCATGAATATCAATGGTATAATAGCAAGTGAGCTTGAAGGACTGCAACCTGAAGCACATGTTTCACCATTTGTAAAATCTTCTAATACTAACAGTGGTAAGGTTGTTGAGTTTAAAAGAGTAGAAAGGAAGAGAAAACCCTCCCAGGTACCCTCGCCTTCACCTAAGAAAACCAGGACACTAAGGAAGAAACAGCAGGCAGTTAGGGAACCGAACAAGAAGCTTACACCTAAGAAGAAATAGACACTCATTACCCCCACACCGGATGATCTATTGAATGAGATTACAGAGGAAGGAAATATGTCTAATGTAAGTAAATGGTATAATTCTTCCAATGATTCTGACAAAAATACAATTGAAGAAAGCATTATTTTACACTTGGACATTTACAAGAAATTTTTGATAAAAGTGATTTATGAGATACCCAATGATTTATACATGAGATTGGAAGCTACAAGGCTATCAATGATGGAACTGGACAAAAAGTTGAAAGTTGAAGCACTCTTGGTTGTACATCTGGTAAATTCTAGAGAAGAAATAGATGAGCTTATTTTTGAAGCTAACCGGTCAGTATTTGTTAGTGGACATGGGAAAGTGAGCCTGATGGATGGAAGGGTTAAAGAAATTGTAGATGAGACTACAGATAAATCAGACATATTCTTTGTAGAGAAGGAAAAGCAAGAGGAAAGAAGCAGACCAAAAGTAGAAAAGACATTCAAGGTATATCAAAAAGACAAGGGAAAAGGTAAAATAGGTGGTATATCTATAAGAATAACAGATAACATCCCTCCACCGAATCAGGACACCCCTCCATTAGCACCTTCATCACCGGTTCATACAGCTAATCCACCGAATATAGCTACTGAAGGTATAACTCATGATGATACTAAACCAGAATCATCTGAGATACTTTTCACCATGAGTGTAGATACTCAAGATATAAACATTGTTGTGGACAAAGAAACTACAGAGGTTAAGGCAGATAATGTTGAGGACAGCAAGATTTGAAAGAAACTGGCACAAACTATAGACTCTCAGAACACTGAGATACCAGTTCAAACAGAGAAACCGGAGACTAAAAAACCAATAGAGGACAAGACAACTAGCACAGGACCACCGGAATCTGAGAAATCAACAATGGTACAGACAGAGAAACAATCTAAGGCAAAGGTTCATGTTGAGTATGTGACACTAGCAGTTACAAAGGGGCTAAATAAAACTAGGAAACCATTAAAGGTAGAGGTACAAACATAGACAGATCCACCGGAAGAAAATGTAAGTAAAGTGGATGCATCTGATGGAAGTAAAGAGGTTATAGTGAAGATAATTGGTCAGACGTCCATTGAGAAGAACCTACAGTAGAACCAAGTACATCTATAGGAGAATTCAGACCCACTAACATAACAAAGGTACTTTTGGATTCTATTAAAAGGATTACCAATTGCAATTCCTTAGTATTTAAGGCAATTGATAACACTTTACCTATTCTGAAGATGATTGCACCTAATTGCAAGATAGATCACATTAATGATTCTTTAGGGAAATTGGACACATTGTCCAAATCCATTGTTGATAATGTAATAACTATAGATAAGGTGAATGAGGATATTATTAAGGAGACAGTTGACAAAGAGAAAAACACATTCTTTGAGAACACCATAAAGAAATGTACCGATCACTTGGACACACTTTTACCGGTACTCAATTCTACAATTTTGGAGTATAAGGAATTATATATAGAAGCATGTAAACCTCACTATTTGACAGAGGACATTGATGAGGAGATCAAAAAGACACAAAAGTAAATTGATGACATTGTGAATAATATAATAGGTTCATCTGGACTTATATCAGTTTTTGAGCAAGAAATGGCAGTTTTTTAGGAGAAATTGGAAAAGCTTGAGAAAGAGAAGGCAAGAATAAGGTCTAATGCCTGGGAACTAAAGGATAAACTTGGTCTAAGGTTGGATACTCTTATTACTCAGAGAAATGAATTATCTAAGGCAATAGTTCAAGAAGAATGATCATCGGAGCAACAAATGCACTATCTCACCGGTATGATCCAGTAGATTGAGGTAACTCTAACTGACAACAACAAGTTTATTCAAAGTCTGAATCTAGTTGTGGCGGACAAGTTTCAGATTGTAACCAACCGGTTACAAAATTTTAGGTAGCATTTTTATACTCTTTTGATTATTTATGACATGGTTCTCTACCCTCCCAACCACCCAAGAGACCCCAACAACACTCACTGCTATTTCACTATTCATTAAGACAGTCATACTATGTGTAGGTGTTGGTGTAAATAATTATTCATCATGGATATTATTACACTTACTTAAGTTTACTTAGGATAATGCATTTCATAGTAGTTTGGATATGAGACACTTGGGTGTTTGTGCCACATTGGGATAGTGTGTGTAGGAGAAATTCCACCTCTTATGGTGTTGATCTTGTTATTACACTATCATATCCACTTATAGTGGAGTGATAATTCCACCTTCGGTGGGTGATCCACCTCATGTGGAATATTATATTATTTCTCCTACCTACCCACACCTATTTCCTACCTACCCTTCTTTCTTATTGAGCCACATGTCATGTTTGTGTGCTCATACATATCCCTAGCCTTGCCTATATAAGCAGGCTCATCTACATTGTATAAAACTATTGAACAACAATTGTTGATTTTTTTCTATTGATGAGAATACAGTTTATTCTTGTCCCATATTATGTCTCTATCTTGTACATTTCAATGACTTCTTGATCTTGGCAAAATCCAACATGGTATCAGAGCTATTGGAGTCTCATTGATTCGTCTTGAAGAGGCATTATTGCGACGTCAAGAGGCAGATCTGAGGAGCATCGTCATTTGGAGGCGTCCTAGACCAGATCCGACCTCGCCATTGCATCTGGAAGGCCATTTCCATGAATTTTGCTTATAAAGTTGGCTTATTTTGGTGAGAAAAATTTTTTTCTCCATTTTTGCCTATATCGTACGGATTTTTAAATTTTTTAATATTATTTTCGGAAAAAAAAAAAAAATTTCTCTGAAAATATTATCTTTCGGAAAAATTGTCTAAAAAATCAAAAAAATTGAAAAATCGAAAAAAAATCAAAAAAATTTTAAAAGAAAGCAAAAAAAAAATCAAAATATTTTTTGGGGGGTCCGCAGACCCCCCCCGTGCTCCGTACGTACCTTTTTTTTTGCAGATCGCAGGCACCTCGTTCTGACTGCCCACGTACCTCCGTCTACGCATCGTACTCATCGCACAATCTCTGTCTGCACTGCGTACCTCCCGTCCGGCGTCCTCGTTCTTGCAGCGCCCGTCCTCGCCCATCTCCCACCGAGCACAGGCGCCGCCACCGCACAGGTCCTCCCGGCCCACGCTCGTCCACGCCGCCCATCGATTCCTGCCGCGCCGACGACACCCGGCGCCCCCTCCATTCTCCGGCGCCCTTGGCTCCGCCCGGGCTCGGCTTCCGCTCCCCCTGCAGCTTCACGGCACCACCCTCCAGCAGCTCGCGGCTCCGGCAGTTTCCGACAGCTCCGGTCTCTCGGCCTCCGGCCCGTCTCACAGGACACAGTCAACCGCCACGCAGGTTCTTCTGCCACGTTAGCTTAGCCAGCTCCTCGTACAGTCATCGCCACATGGATTTCCGTATGCCACGCAGACCTATTCCGTACGCCCAGTCATCGCATGCCACATCATCTTCCGTACAGTACGGACTGTACAGTCAGTAGGCCGAATCATCTGTCCGTACGGTACGGATGTCCAGTCAGCCAGGCAGCGAAGTTTTGGCGACGGTCATACGGCCGTCAAATTTAAGACAGTGTTTTTCTGATGTCAGCGCCACATCAGCAGGGTTTGAAAATTTTTAGACCCCCTCTCATTCGCATTTTTGATTTTGCAGTTCAACTTCAAATGGCCATAACTTGCTCATTTTTGCTCCTTTTTGGGTGCATTTTTTTTTTAAATGGGCTATAATTTCGTGCTCTCCGTAGTGGTGAAAGAACTTTTTGATTTTGATGCACGGATTTTTCAGAAAATTCAGTTTTTGGTGACTGTCCCTGAGTAATCCCAGTTTTTGCAACTTCAGAGGCTTCGTTTGGGTTCATCCGACCTCCTTTTCAGGTGCCGTTTTTTTTGAAAGTGCGTATTTTTTCGTCTACTTTCACATGATGCTATCAGATTGATGTCATTGTAAGTAGAAATTGTACTTTCAGATCTTGGCCTTTTTTGGCTATCTTGGTACTTGTATATTTGCTTGAATCTCAGTTAGATTCATTGCACTATTGATTGAATTCTCTTGTATCTCATTTGAGAAGTTGTAAAATTTGCATCATAAGTCCACTTTGCCTTGTTTTGCAAGTGGCTCATTGTAATCGCACTAAGTATAAAGTGCCAAAATCATCACTTTTGGGGGGGTACTTTGATTGATTGAATTTGGGGGGTGTCTCTTGTGCTTTTGTGCTCTTGTGTTCTTTCCTTTTTGCTGCTATGGGTTCTTCTAAGTTTCCTCTCTTAACTCCACATAACTATGCTACTTGGAAAATTGATGCATGGAGTAAACTTATGGAAAAAGGACTCACTCATTACATTGATGGAACTATTGTTGCTCCAGCTGATCCTAAGGCTGATCCAGTTGGTCACTTAGATTGGCTCACTAAAAATATCATGGCAATTGGTACCTTAAGAAAGTATGTATCAAAGGATCTCATTTTTCATATTGAGAAATGCACTCTAATCAAGGATGCTTGGCAAAAGTTTCAAGACTTGTATGGTCAAGTTGATGAGATTAGGGGATATCAAATTGATAGTGATCTCACCATGTTAGATCCCAAGAACTTTGATACTATACAAGATTATGTCACTAAGGCAAATGAGTTGAGGGCACAACTCAAAGATTGTGGCATTGATAAGAAGGATACTCAATTGATATTCAACTTGATAGGGAAGCTTCCAAAAGAATATGCAGCATTTGTTTCTAGTTTCCAAACTCATAGAATGACAATGGGTTCAAGCTACAAAATGCCTACATTTGATGCTTTCAATGAAATGTTGAGGATGGAACAAACTAAGTTGATAAGCATGGGCATTCTTAAGGCTTCTTCTAAGTCTCAAGCATTAGTGGCAAATCAAGGAAACAAAGGAAATCAAGGAAAGGACAACTCAAACAAGAAGAAATGGCAATCAAAGCCTAAAGACAAAGCACAATCTTCTCCACAACAAGGAGATTCATCTTCTTCCAAGAGAGATAATTCACCAAAGAGAGAGAGACCTACTTGTGCTTATTGTAAAAAGATTGGTAATGAGGAACATCGTTGCCATACTAAGAAGATTGATGAGCTCACACATATCATCAAAAAGCATAACATTGATTTGCCTAAAGTCTACAAGAAGGATGATTCATCAACTTCCACTTCCTCACATTCAAAAGGAAAAGGGCAAGCATTCATGGCTTCTACAAGTGGAAAAACTCACTCTTTTGGAACAAGAAAAGGACAAGCTCTATGTGCTACAACAAATCATACTTCAGAGAGATGGCTTCTAGATTCAGGGGCTTCTCATCATATGGCATCTTCACAGTCTATGTTCTCTACATTTGAGCCTTGCACCATGCCACAGATTTTGATGGGCAATCATACATACATGGATGTGATTGGGAAAGGATCTATTGACATTGGGGATAACTCCTTCAATGATGTGTTGTGTGTACCCCACTTGACAAACAATCTCCTTTCTATCTATCAAATCACACATGGCGCAACTAAGAGAGTTGTGGAGTTCACACCTGACTCAGTTTTTATTAGAGACATGGAGACTAGAGCTATCATTGCAACTAGGGTGGTTGATCATGCATCTCGGTTATACTCCTTTTCAGATTTTGTTGATGATGATGATTTCACATTTGATGATTCTACACATGATGATCACACTTATTGTGATGATTCAGATTTTGAGGAGAACTTTGGACACTTGAACTTGGGGATTCTCACATGTGACCCCGTTCTTGAGTCTTGTACTTCATCTTCTCATATTGATATCACATCACCTATTGCACCTGATGATGCAGATAGTGCGATAGTTTTGCCTTCATGTGATTCAGTGCAGCAGGATATACATTGTCTTCCAGCTTCAGATTTATGGGATGATTACATGACAGATATTGCAGGTTTGTTTGTAGAATCCTACATTGCAGATTTGGGAGACATCATTGATGACATTCATCTTCTCTTTGATGAAGATGATCCTTCTTCGATTGTTGCGAGGGCACACTCTGACCCTCTTGTTCATTCTCTACATGATCATTCTTTCGAGGTTGACATGATTGTGGATACTTATGTACAGCAATTGGAGGAGGTCTCTTTATGCTTTGAGGAGACACATGAGTCTTTGGACATTGTTCTACATCCATCTCCACTAGATGTTGGAGTTCCTTTTTCAGCAGTATGGCACAGTTTACCATCTTTGGAAGGGGTATCTTTCAGCATCGACATGGGGACACTTGAGCAGTTTTCAGAGATTCCTTTCATCATGAGTTTTCTTCATACATCTTCCCTTCATGATTGGGGAGACTTCATGGATACACCTTTGGTTTTGTTTCTTCCTAAGGGGAGGAATGTTTTTCAACGTTCGTGGAGCAGTTTCTTCATACATCGAGCTTCTATCATTGGTGCAGATTCTTCATTGAGGGATGATCACAGTTTGACTTCTCTTCTTCTCTCATATGGGGGGGACTATTTCCTCACATGGGGTTTTGTTCCTCACATTCTTCTTTGAGAGTTCTCTTGTATAGCTTTCATCTCTCTTTTTGGGGGAGGGTTTTTTCCCATTGGGTTTTTCTCTCTTTCCCCACTTTGTGAGAGATTTCATTGCATTGGTTTGCATGCATTTGCATTTGTGCATGGGTACCTAACATGGCCTCGTAGCCGGGACCCATCTTGCATTGCTTAGTTGCATTGTAGACTTAAGTGCATTCCCCTAAGTTGCACTTAAGGGGGGGTGTTGGTGTAAATAATTATTCATCATGGATATTATTACACTTACTTAAGTTTACTTAGGATAATGCATTTCATAGTAGTTTGGATATGAGACACTTGGGTGTTTGTGCCACATTGGGATAGTGTGTGTAGGAGAAATTCCACCTCTTATGGTGTTGATCTTGTTATTACACTATCATATCCACTTATAGTGGAGTGATAATTCCACCTTCGGTGGGTGATCCACCTCATGTGGAATATTATATTATTTCTCCTACCTACCCACACTTATTTCCTACCTACCCCTGTTTCTTATTGAGCCACATGTCATGTTTGTGTGCTCATACATATCCCTAGCCTTGCCTATATAAGAAGGCTCATCTACATTGTATAAAACTATTGAACAACAATTGTTGATTTTTTTCTATTGATGAGAATACAGTTTATTCTTGTCCCATATTATGTCTCTATCTTGTACATTTCAATGACTTCTTGATCTTGGCAAAATCCAACAGTAGGGACAGTCAAGTAACAAGGATCACTCTTCATTCATAGAAATCCAAATACTAACAAGGATGTTTAGGGACCCCCTCATTCCTCATTCCTTTCATCAAACTCAACATCAAACTACTCACCCAAACTTGCAAGGAGCAGTGATTCAGTGCACTATCAAACTATAAAAGTCATGTGTTCTTGTATGGACAATCATAAACACTTGTAGTTAATTTTTGGTTCAAGGGAATTTTAATCATAAGAACACATATGTGGTGTCCCAATACACCACTCTAAGCCTTCACCAACCCTCTAAATCTTGTTTCTTGCATTCAAACTCTCACCACAACATTAACTTGATGTTATTACCAGACTAAGACACAAAAATCAGTCTTTGTGTCCTCTTTAACATGTGGAAACCATATCTTGGGTTTCTATAGAGCATAAGTCAAACAAATACACATATACAGATGCATTTCCACCCATTGGGGTGATCTTCTAATGTGGAAGCAAAACAAAATTATTATTACACAGTCTCGGGTTGCCCTAGGTTAGGGTATGAACAAGTTTTACCAAAAATTTTATATCTTTGCCAAAAAAGAATAAATTTAAATGAAACCAAAGGAAAATTAGAGAGGATTCATTCCCCTGTCATCTCCAATTGGTTTCCAACAATAACAAAGAATTTTTACAATCAAAATAGTAAGATAGTATAAAACTCCAAGATTTTATTGCCAATATAACTCCTACTAGGACTCTCCAAAAAGAAGAAATAAAATCTCTACCATCATATGTTGTGAAACTGGTAATGATAATGCCACTAATGACATGTCACTAAATACCTACCTTGTCCAAAAAGATGATAATGGATGGATGATAATGTAAAGAACTATCATGAGCTATATGAGGGATTATCATTATCATGAGATTTCACAATATCATGAATATTTGAACAAGGTGGGTATTATCATTCCTAGATGTAGCAATAGGAAAGCGGGATGTACTTCAGACCTTATAAAATAGTTTGCATTTTCATGAGTAAATTTGAGTTTTGAACTATGAAACTTCTTCCATTGGGTTTGATTATGAGTTTAGGATAGTAAATAGAATAATAAATTTGGTGTATCACCTCCTAGTAGTAGTTATTAATACAAATCTAGAAAGGGTAGACTACACACATAACAAGATTTTGAAGTTTAGTGAAATGCCTAGGTCAAGGTTTCCTAGCAATAGTGTCTGACACTTTTTCGATGAAACTTGAGAAATATTCAGAATGACATCCTGATTTTAAATTTGTTTCCAATATTTGCATATGACTTATTTTAGCAAGCTTAAATGGTGTATCTATTGTAAATTTTCTAGATCTTTGTCTACTGATGTTATATTTTTGCATGTATCATATTAATATTAACTCTTCCAATACTATAAGATGTATGCATATTCAATTTAATAGTATTTGATTTTTTTCTCTATTAATTTGCAGAGATATATTGAGTAATACATTTCATGGTCAAATTCCTGCCTTGCTTGCAAACCTCACAAAACTTTCAACATTGTGAGTTTATTCATGTTGTTATTAGTTATGGTTGTTTTACTTAATTTTTTTATGCTCACATTATATGCAGGCACATTTAGATTATTATTTGAACTCTAACCTTCATATAAAATGTAAGCTGACATAGGATAAATGAATTACGTATGCAGGACCATGAACCCCTTTGATAAGGATCCTGCATAGTCTACATAAAGGCAAGGCGAGGATTCTTCTCATGGATCGACAAGTATAAGTCAATACACCCTATAGAAACCCTTCATTATTTGCTTTATTTCTCTTTACACCCATCTTGGAGTGGGTTAATAATAAGCCAGGTTTTAGCAACTATATTTTGTCAAACCTTTGATTTTTTTCTCACCTAAACCACCTTGACATCAACATGGTATAGGTCATTCCACTTTTTTGGCCCTCCTATATGCTTTAAGTGACCAGGAAAACTATTTTTTTTTTTTGAAACACCAAAATCACCAGGAAAACAAACTTGCTCCAAAATTTCAATCTCAACCTCAACTTTAGGGGCGACTTCTTCATCAACATTACCCTCAATGATGAATTTGGGGAAAAATCATGAGCCATTCTTATCAATCCATTCAATGGACCTTTGACAACCCACTGTCAAATCTATTTGCAGCATTTGTAAAAAATCAACAAGATATGGTGAACCATCTATTACAACTTCTTGTAGTCTCTCTCCATGGAATCCTAAGATTTATTTCCTCTCACAATAACAATCGACCCTCTACCAACTATCTCTCTTATTTGATGGAGTACAGGTACCACCAAATTGGTATTTGTCAGATGTGTCTTCCTTGAGCAAGGGAAATTCAGGAAGAGAAGAGGAAAACCAAACATGTAGTAGGTCGAAAAGAGGGAGATCAACTAGAGGTCAAAAGTTTAGAATAAAATTTGATAAATGCATAGAATTTTTTCTTGTTGAAGGGGGGTCATGTTCTTATGATGATGAGAGCATAGGTGACATCGAGGTTCCCTTGAGGTACAAACATCTATAGAAACAATGGGTACCCAAGGAACTTCCTCCAATAAACATTGATTTTTGTGTTAACGAAAGGATATATCACATAACACCATCATCATTACATGGTTTGGGCCTATTTTCCATGGACAACATAAAGGTATGTTACAAAAAAGTTGTTGAATTGATGGAGTATGTCAGACCCTGTTACATTTACAAAGATTGGAGGTAGTTGGTTCGATATACATGACGTATGTGTAGGTATGCACTGTCAGCAAATTATATATAGCTAAAAGATAATAATCAAAGTAAAAGAGTGGCTATATACATTGGTGGAAGGCCAAAAGAAATAGGGAATATTGCAGGGTTTATAAATAGTACATGACTTGGGTCAACTAATAGGCAACCCAATTGCATATTCAAGGTGTGCAAGGGAAACCATGTATTCGTATGTGCGATAAAATAAATAAGTGAAGGGGAAGAGATGCTAATTGATTGCAATTTAAATTGAATAGATAGAAACAAAGTTACTATCATGGGGGTGGTACGTACTATATGCCATTTAAACCAACCTCCAATTAATGACTCCAATATACCATTCTATTATTACATTTTTTTCATAAGTCTATTGGTTTCATTTCCCTAATGTTTTTTTATATTTACTTTTTGTCAAAGCATGACATTGATCATAGGGGGAGGCTCCAACCCATAGCACAGACTAGGATGCATCTCTGAGCACTTCTACCCAATAGGTAAACCTCATTGTAATTGTACAAATTAGATACGAGCAAAATGTTATATTATTATGTTCTTTTCTTTAGGGTTTTGGATTAATTTTGATAATGTTACTAATATTCTTGTCACAGTTGGATGTTTGGGGAAAGACACCTGCAATAATTGACAACATTGATACAAAGGTGGACTCATCATCATGCCATGATGGTATTGCATATTCCACAAACCCTACTAAAATGATAAGAAAGACACAAAAAAAATAATAAAGAAATCCTTAAATTGTTATTCATAGTCCCTCAAACTGATGAGATAAAAGAGAGGGTGAAAAAATTGACTGAGAGATTACGAAACTTGCAAGTAAGTTGTCATGAAATCTTTAATTATAGCATGAGTTCATTCATGGTTTATATTTTATACTCTTTTATGTCATGAACTAAAATATGTACATGTTGTTTTAAAAGGATTTTTTGCATCCTCATGATATTGTTGGCCATGATCAGGGTACTCCGGGTAGTTCAGGTGCTGGCCATATTCTTGTGCATACACCACCTCATATTTTTACATGTTCTTGTCCTTTAGTTAATGTGTTATTCCTCATATGTTTAATGTATTGTATATTTAATGTATTATTTAAGGTAGTTCAGGTGTTGTCCATGTTACTATGCATACACCACCTCATCTGACCCCATCATCCACACTTGTATTGTTGGCTACAATGTCAACAACACACAACATGTAGGCATCGAGTAGCGCACCGGCCTCTAGTTGCACCAAGCACAAGCAGAGGGTGCAGTAGGACATGTACCTGGGGATGCAGAGGCCACTAGTGGTGATATTTTAGCAGCATTTCTTGGATCTTCCCATATTACTAGTACGGGAATGTTGCCAGTCACATTTGTGGTGACTAATGATTTTGTTCCCATAAAGATAGAGAAGGTTACAGGTACTTTAAAATTATTATTATATATAGTCTAATTGTAATTTACTTATTGATCACTCTTTTTGGACTAATGATCCAACGATTTTTTTTGCAGGCAATGATGTTTTTTATAAAAATTCAAATAATATTACATTGGAGATCTTCAGGCCCACCATACATACACGATGGAATACCCAAAATCAACAATTAAAAGATGAACTCATAAACCGTTTAGTTGTGTTGTTCAGAAACGACACATTCAACAAAATCAAGGTCCTTCAGAAAGCTGGCACATATCTAAAGTATGTGAGGGACCAATATAGGACACATTTAGAGAAGAGCAGAAAGTATGAGTGTCCCCCCATGATTCCAGAGAAGGAGTGGAAGGACCTGCTTTCAGATGGAAAGGAGAAAGCTGAAAAGAGAAAAGGACATACACCAACGAGTGAAGGAAGGTATGTGATACTATCAACAATGTAATTATGTACTAATTACTCTTTATCTTTATATAATCTAACATATTTAAAACTTTTCACAGGCTGCTCATAACATTGAAGGCAACAAAGGCAAGACTAGAAAAACACAGGCAACACAAACTTGGCTCTGGTGGTTACATGAAATTTGACGCACGAATTGTAAGTATCAATAAATGAAATATCGCATCGAAATAATAAAATGCAAACAATTTTTTTAATCACACAATAGAAGCAAAATTCATGATATTATGCAAAATTGCAGGGCTCTGAATTCAATAGAGCACCCACAGAAGATGACATGAAGATTGCCTTCCAACAAGGCTATGGAGTCATGGTTGAATGCCTAAGAGTCTTGAGTGGGAAAACACAAGCTTCCAGTGCATCCATCACATGGGTAAATAATCTAAATGAAGATTATTTAAAATTGAATACTTGAGCAATAATCTATTTGATATTAATTTCTACCATAAAGTGACTATATTTGTTGTAAATAAGCAAGAAATGATAACAATGCACATGACATTGAAATGCAACCTACTAAGGGTGGACCATAACCTAAACATAATGAAGGTCATGGTGTGTGTTTATGGTGAAAATGGATAACAATAATAACGATATTGAAAGGCTAAATGAATTCAACCACAAAACCCTAGCCTAACAACAACAAGATCCACCATAATATTTGAAGATTACCTAAGACAATGCAAATCAAATGAAATCACAAAGATTATACCATCACATGTCCAATAGGGTTTGGATCTCCATTCTTCCTATCTCCATTGATCTTGCTTGATATATTTGCTCTCAGATTTTATGTGCACAAGAGCTCAACAAAGAACGGAATGTGGTTGCAAGTAGGATCGCATATGTTCAAAAGCGTAGTGTAGTCAAGTAGTCAATGGGGGGTTTGATAATGAAGGAAGCATCTCCTTATATAGAAGACACTATATGAAATGGAGGGATAAGATTGAGAGGTGTAAAAGGAGGTCGGCTATGATTAGAGGGTAGGTAAATGAAATAATAAAATAATGAAAGGGGTAGGTAGTGTATGAATTAAGAGATGAATGACATGTGTCATGGGTAGAAAAGGTTAATGAATTAATTAAATAAATAAAGATCTATTTAATTAATAGAAGAAGTGAGATCAATTAAATAAATAAGATATTTATTTAATTTAGGAAAAGCATAATTTAAATAAATAAATGTATTTATTTAAATGAGAAATAAGGCTAGAAGAGGATAAATGAATTAATTAAATAAATGGGGATTTATTTAATTAATAGATGAATTAGGCTAAAGTAATTAAATAAATAAAGATATTTATTTAATTAGGTTGGACAATTTTAGGTGTCTACAATGTGCATCCCGGTACTAGAAGTATTCATGTACTATACAATTTTTTTGTATGTAATTATAAATATAATTGAACATCTTTAATTGCAATTGGTGTAGTAATTAATGTAACCTTTTCTGATTTTACTGTAGAGCATGTAGAGCGCGATGAACAAGTTGAGCATGATCAAGCTAGACAGCATCAAGTAAAGGGGACCACTGTTATTTTTTTAAACGAATTTAATTGCAATTGGTGTATTGATTAATGTAACCTTTCATGTTTCAACTCTAGAGGATTTAGAGGGTGTTCAACATGTTGAGGATGAGGCTAGACGACATGATCAGGAAGATGGTGTGGCCTCATTAGGTAAAGAGCACCCCTATAATGTTCTTTTAATTAATGAAATACTTGTAACAATAATAAAAAACTTATCAATTTAACCCATTTCTTTGTTATTGCAACAGACCCCCCTTTGCATAGGCATCCATGTCATGAGTATAGGACTAGGCATACATTAAGATCATGAGAAAAGGGCACAACAACTGAAGAGGGGAAAAATGATGAATAAAATGATTCTCCACTTTGTCTTTACTTAGCTTCAAAAAAAACAAAAAAAAGAAATGATTATAATCATATTGTGTTAATGAATGAATTTTATGTGTTAATGAATGTTATGCAACAATGAAAGAATGTGACATTTTATTAATGGATGGAAGAATGAATGAATATTATATGTTACCCAATATTTAAGAGTGATGTTATGTGGGGGGGCAAATGAGCTTCCATCTTCACGTGGTTGGCCTTGTTAAGTAGAGAATATTAAACTATTCTTGAAACAAAGAGAAGCTCAATAAGGTAATGCACTTTTCAATATTTCATTATGCCCCACTATTAATCTTATTGAATAATATGTATTGAATCTTAATTGAAAGGTCCAACATAGCCAACATGAACAATAGCACAACAAGTTACTTAGTGGAGACCATCATAGGTAAGGTCCTTGATTAAGATTTTTTATTTTTGTTTCAATTTTTTGTTTACGTATCATCTTCTTGTTTATCAAGCTTAGTTCAACATGTAATCAGTTTGAAGATTTGATAAAAATTACATCAAATATCATCAAATAGCATATCTATTGGCCAGCTTTCACCAATTATGTATCCTTCACTATAACTATTGTCTGAATCCCAAGCATGGGTAATGTTCCCCACATAGTTGATTATCTTAAAGTTGTTTTTGTCTTTGTGAATAGTGTTAAGATAGAAGGGCATTGTGTTGCCTTCTAGGGTGGATGGGAGGGTTAAGACCTGTGTTTGACTATGGGAGAGAGAGTCATTGATGTGTCCTTGAGTACACATGGGTTGGTGTGTGCCTACTTGGGACTAGGGGTTTTGTCTACAAGCAACTAAGAGTCCTAATTGGAGAAGGCCTTATGGGAGTATTATTTTGTGAGTTGGTGAGATTCAAGGATTGGAAGATCTCAAGATGGATTTGGCAAGATGAATATACCTAGGATGATGTGTGTCAGTAGTTAGAAGTAGGTAGATGAGCATGGAAGTGACTTTGGGGCATTGAATCCATTAGAGGGCCTAGTAGCCTAGTCAAGGCTTGGAGTTTGTCACCTATTGAATAGGTGAGTTGGGAGACAGAAATCTCCCTAATGTGGTTTTGGTGTGGATCCCTAATGTATTATATCTTATATGCTATGTGATTTGCATGTTTTGGATTGAGAACATAGTGAATGTCTTTGCTGATGTTTTTATCATCCATGTTCATCATTCAATCATGCAGATCAACATTCATGCCTTGAGGAGAGTCAACTCGATAGGGTTTGACAGATAAATCATGCAAATAATGATAATAATATAAACCCATGTCACCGTCTAAAAGTCTTGGAGATCTTGCACCTTTATTAAGTTCCTTCTTTACAAGACTTAATTTTCACAGATAAAATAAGAAAAACTCTCAAAATTCATGTCGATAACCATGATTCCTGCATAAAAGACAGTAGTTGAGTCACCAACCTATTTGAAATTGCTAAGATGAATAAAATCTATATGATATGAGATAGTCCAATCAAAATTACTTTCATGATCTGCTTGAACCTTTGATTGATTTATCCTTCACATGAAAACCCCTTTATTCTTTTAATAAACTTAGATGCATGAGTAGAACAAGTTCTTGGAAAGTTCTTAAGCTTCCACCTTGGATTTGTGCATGAGTAACTAAAGAAAAATATTCCCTTTGAAAAATAATTCAAGCTTTCTTCTTCAGCTAAAACCCTAGTTTATCCATACCACATAGACATTAGCTGGTTACTCTTGCAAGTAATGTGAATAACCTTCTTTTTTTGGATTTTTGAATTCCCTCCAAATAAGTTACTCTATTTTACTTGACTTTTGAAAATTCTTGCCATAAACATAATGGTTTTTTTAATTTCTTTTCAAGATGATCTTGAAAATAAGAGGGAATTTGACAACTTTTAAACAAATTGAACCCTACTAACAATCATAAAATATTTTCAACTGAAACTATGGGCTTTTCTTTGAAAGAACATATTTTTGACATGAAAGCAAAAATAGGTAACAACTTTCTTTATTAATATTTCTAACACTATTTTTACTCTTATTTTGTCTAGATTTTTGTCACCATTGATATATATATGTAGGGCTTGTCACCATCGTAGGGAATATCTTTGGATATAAAACCTATCAAAACGCTCAAAATCTTGAAACAAACTAATTTCACTTTGTCATGGTTCTTACTGATACTAGTCACAACAAAATATGACTTGTACTTGAGCTAACCTATATAACTTGTGACAACCTTGGAGATTTAAAGCATATGACCCATGCACTAAGAGATACTCAGAATTGAATTTCAGTCAACCCGAAGTACAAAAGGCATTTCATGTGAATTCTATAGGAATTCTATATAGCTGGACTACTTGCAGATTTTCTAGTTTTATTAGTTTATTTATTTGATATGTTGGGGAATATTTGCTTCTCTTGAGATTGAAGAAAATATTTGTTTCACATATCTTCAAGCCTTTTCTTCATAATTCCCATCTTTCTGCCAAAAGAAAAAAGAACCAGTTATTGTACTATTTTGTGAATATTGTTTTTTATTTTTTTTTCTGAAAGCAGTTTCATGCTTGAAAATTACTGGAAAGATTATCCTAAATCAATGCTTCCCATTTAATAGGAACTCATTCAAGATGGTATTCAAATTCAGGTATTCTACACTAAATAACCCTATTGTAGGTTTGAGAAGGCAATCCTTCTTATGATTGTTATGACAGTCTTTAGCATTTATTTCCTTAGGTCTAAAAAATTGTATCAAGTTTTCTAAAGCTTGTGTCCTTTGAGCCACTCTTTGGCTCCTATGATAGGGTTGTGATCCTTGTATTCTACTCATTCATTTTGTTAAATGGTCATTGTTATTCATGCTTAATCTATCCATTTACTATCTTCAATATAGACTACACCTTTTAACAATGGTCTTGATGTCTTTATCCTCTAAGACTTGACCCAACTTCACTATATGTCATCTCTTGATGCTACTATAAGATAGATTTGTATTGTCCTTTGATCATGATGCTACAATATTGCCCTAAAAGGAACTGTTATACTACCTTTGTGAAAATCCTCAGGTCATGACTATCTCCACCTTGATGTAAACTTTGATCCTTCTCATGGTTGTGATCTTGTGGATACTTTGCCCCTTCTTCATGGGAAAATCTTTATGATTGCAATCATGGTATTGTCATGTCACAACACTGTTGTTTTCCAATCATGGTATTTTCATGTCACAACACTATTGTTTTCTGTGTATAGTTGCTTCTAGATGACTGTGACTTGTGACCCCGTGGTTGAGATAAATAGGGTTGCTTCTATGAAAACTACTTTTGGACCTCAAGACTATTATTTATCTATGTTTTTATGATACAAATCTACTCTTTTGTAGTTCATGAATGTGTTCTGTTTGTGGAGGGCTTGATGCAATATGAGTATATATATATGTATGTATATATATATATATATATATATATATATATTAAGAATGAGTTATTTAAATATTATATATATTGGCAATATGAGTATATATATAGAGCCTAGCACTACATTCCAACTATAGGGCACATTATCAGTTGGGCACCTAGAGTATATAATTTTGTTTTACAGTCCACGAACAGGGCAATCTATTTTTTAGTCTACAAATGGCTTATAGTATATGGGAATCCCTATAATTTGAATATTCAAGAGGCACCTAATGCTAATTCAATGTACGTGTGTACTTTCCCCTTTTGGGATTTCCTATATTTTGCCTTAGAATTCCCAAAAAGGTATGACATATATGTAAGAAATCCAAATTGTCGATCTTTAAATCTTGGTTTAGATCCCATCAATTGAAAATATATAAGCCTATTGACTATTCTTATTAATTATGAAACAGTTGTTTGTTCCTTCATCATGTGTGATGTATGAGTACTTCTGCTCTTCTTTGATTGCCTAATTCCTTTTACACTTTCATACTATATTGAGGAGGCACATCCCTTTGAAAAGAGATGCCCATTTCAAGGGTCATAGCTCCTCATTGCTTGCCTTATCATTCAAATTAGATCTCCACTTTTGATTATAGATTAAATGTCATTGTAATGTCCCCACTTTAAAATATAATTTAATAATAAATAATAATAGTTAAACTAAAATATAAAAGAATATAATTGAATATAATTAAAATTTAATTAAGTTAATGAATGGTCAAAAGACATGGAAGGAAAAGTTGTGACTCCCTCAAACATGAGATATAAAAGGGAGAAGAGAACCTCATTTGAGAAGGGGATAATTTGGGAATCAGAAGTGCAGATCTGATTTAAATAAGATGTGCAAATCTGATTGTGAAAGGTCGTGTCCCTTTCAAAGGGCAGAAATAATGAAGAGTTGCACTCTTTCAAAGGCTGCTAATGGTGAGAGAGTGTGTCTCTTGCCAAAAGGCATACATGATGAAGAGGTATGACCTCTCCCTCACATTGAGAGATATAGTGAACATTTAATAACATAATCATGGATCATATCATATCAGAACTATTATTAAGTTACAAGCAGTAACATCCTTGTTCTTGGTGGTATGCATGGGGATTTATTTAATATGTATGCTTGATATTTGAAACCTCATAATGTTCTTATGCAGAATTTAATAGTAATATTAATATGGATTGTGATATGTATGACAGTCATACTTAATTTCATATATATTCATAATACAAGAGAAGTTAGAATACTTATAGCCTAATTATTGTAATTTATGTTAGTATCTAAGAAGGGACTGAATTGTTTCCAAAGAGGGGCAATCTAAATCCAATCAATAGGATGATTCCCAAGACAGGATAAGGATCAATGTCCTATAAAATTTGAGGTCATGGTCCCAAGATAGGGTAAGGGATTGGATCCATAAACTTTGAGGGAGCCTATTGCATTTAGGTCTCTAAGCACTTTGATAACACATCCTCTTCTTCCTTAGAACTCAAGTAGTAACAAAGGTTGACACTTGCGTTGAGTGTTGAGTGAAGAGATGGTTCACATTGATATGAGACTAGAAGTTGCTTAAGAGAGTTGGGAGAACTAGAGAGTTTCTATTATTTACTATTTATGTTGGGTGGACTGATTATGTTTTAAGACATGTTGATTGCATTTTTGTTTTTTAAATATTAATTGTTTGTTGAAATTCCAACGAAAGCTGCCAGTATGATCCGACAAGAATGTTGAACTTGCAATGAAATTTTTCATTGCAAGTACAACATTCTCATCGAAGCAAACTAGCAGTCGAAAAACTTCTGTCAGAATTCCAACAATTGCTGAAGTTAAAATTCATTGCACATACAACATAGTTTCAATGGGAATGTTGTATGTGCGGCGGAAAACTCCACCGCATCTAGTATGGTTTCCGTCAGAGTTCCGACGACAATTGTTGTTTGGTTTTGTGTGAGGTAGAATGGGTTTTCAATGGAATTTTCATCGATTTTTTGATGAAATTTTCTACGTTGGAGGCTCCGACGAAATTCTAGTGACGAAAATCTCACCGCCGTTAGTCGAACCATTGACACAAAACCATTGGAAATTTGACGATTATTCATCGAAAAATGTGTTCAAATGTGTTAGTGAATGTAGTATCATAAATTGTAACCCTTTACAATTTTACATTACTCTTGGTTTCATTGTCTTTGTGTGTTTCCTCCTAGCTCTCTCCAAGTGTATATATTGCCTTTATACTAAAAAATTGGAGTCACCTAATTATATGGATATCAAACCCCCTATCCTGGGACCAAATATGTATGTTTCACACTTGTTTCACCTCATTTGGGTGGACAAGGATATTTGGGTTATCTTGTCATGGACAAGGGCATTTGGTTGTCTTTATCCCCTAATCTAAGCCCAAATTTGGATATGTTGATATAATGGTGTAATTTGGAATTGGGTTTTCAATTAAGATAATAAAACCAATAATAATCCAAATTAACTTAAATGATTAGAGACATGAGTGAACGCAATAGATCTAGCCTCAATCCAAATAAGGAAAGGGTTGATATTATGATTGGATTCACTTGGTTGGAATGGTTGATCCTATTTCTTAATTGAATTTGGAATGTAGATGTAAAATTAGGAAGAAACAATGAATAATTGAAGTAAATCATTACAAATAGACTGTATCCCATAGAGCCAAAAACTGAGATCTAGGCAAAAGAAGATGTTTAGAACCCGTTCCCAGAAGTTCAACCTGATTTTTGAGACTAGGTAGTATATATCCACCCTAGTCCTCTGATTTTTTGTCATTGAAATTTGAACATGTTCATCACTATTGATGTTGTACAAATTCTTGAGTATAACTCCTTCACATGTTCCCTACACATAGAAATATAGTAAATAGGTTGGGAATAGGGGTTTTCCTTAGGTCAAACCCCAGTTTTGGAATTAACCATAAAATCGAATTGATAAATGTAATGAAAGACTATAATAAAATACTTTCCTTTTGAGAGAAAGTCTAAATCTGAAATGAAATTATTGAAACAACAATGTATACCTTGATGAATTTTTTTTACCTTCACATAAAGGTTTTAGGGTTTCATGTGCAATGTATTCATAAAACATTGATCATGGATGTCATCTTCAATACTTGAACTTGAGTTCACTTCTACTCCAATGCTTAATGAATGACTAATTTCTTTCTCACTTTAATTTTCTTGAATGTAAGTGAGATCATGAATTTGATTAGATGATTGATTAGGTTTCGAATCAGAGGGGTAGACATCCTTTTATAATTGATTGCTAGAAAACAAATTAAATTTCTAAAGTAGGTTGAAATAAGGCCAAATTTCTTGCTCAAATGAAATGACCATTATAGGTCTTGGAAATGGTTCTTGATTAGGAGGAACAGGGTGCTAGGTGCCCTGGTCTTGAAAAATCAAGACTCTACATGAGGGGAAAGAAGATAAAAAGATGAAAATACAAGATTGATAGGGGGTGTGAGCAAAATCAGCACAATAATCAAGCATTGGAAGTTGGAATGCCAAAGTGAGGCCTAGGTAAGGATGAAATTGCAAGCATTAAAATTTATGATTCTACGTTTAGCCCCCACTTTAGTGGGAGTATGAGACTAAGCATAATCATAGTAAAGTACAAAGTTGCATTGAAAAAATTTCCCCAAGATATCAAAGAGACAAGATGCACCAAGCCCCCATAGACTTTAGGATCTTTACTACTCTAATATCAAAATAAAAGGGACAACATATGAAAGAGAAAGAGACAGAATGACTATACTAAACTAGTAATATTTGTTTAAAATACTAAATTACAAATCAAAAGGCTCAGTTTTCAAAGTTGAGCATTGAAAACATGTTATGGTGTGTGAAAAAAGTGTAACATTGAGCAAAGTGTATACCCCAACATTAAAGTGATTGTAAATGTCTTATCTAGAGTAATTTCTTTAAGGAAGCATACATCCAAAAGACAAGCACATTATCACAATGAGATGCCACCAAGAAAGGAAAAAACAAAGGATAATGGTCACTAAACATATAAGGAAAAAGAACGTAAGGAATCAACTAAATACAAGGTCAGTATGCTCTTTCGATAAATAATGTATATCAAGAATATTTATATTGAATTGACCTCATCCCCCAAAGGTAGTGGAACTACAAATACAATGGAAGAATAGTGAAAGTTTCTTTTTAACTCAACATAGAAGAGACCAAAAAGAGATGTTAATACTTTGCATCATCTCCAAGTAGACAAAACAAGGTAAAACATATAAATGAAAGGAGATACAAATAGAAGAATGTCAAAATGGATTTGGCCTCTTTATTACCTTACACCAATAGAGTGGAAAAGGTCTTCCAAAGAGAACCTAACATAACACAAAAACATATCACAGGGGAAGCCCATTGCGAACAAGCAAATACATAAAAGAGGATCCACAACACGAATGAAGCTGGTTAAGCAAATCATTCTCCTCCCAATCTTGTTGAACAACATTTGGGGATGGTAGACAAGATGGAAGAGGAGCCACTTTAAGCATAGTAGATGGAGTTTTTGTAAGTTCCAAACAAGGACCATACTCTAACGATGAGTCACTTTGTTTATCACTAGGAGCTATGATTAATGATTTTTAAAAATGTGAAGATAAATCATGATTAACATCAACATGCTCATACATATCGTTAGAATCATTAGAATCAAAATTGTTAGCATGAACATTAACATCATCATCCATGTCATCATCTACATTAATAGTAATATGATCTCTAACACAAAAAGAACTTGAACCATAATTTTTCTTAAGCACTTTTAATTTTGGTGATTTGAGTTGAACTTCCTCCCTAGGCTTAGGCAAAGGCTAGATAAATGGGATCAAGTTAACATTTGGTTTCTTTGGGGAGCAAATGGTTTGGAAAGAAATCTCATAAGACTTAGTACAATGGATTCATCAATATTCTCTCACATAACAATTCTTTTAAGTTTTAGCCGAGGGTTGTGAAGCTTGGGGATCAATGTGCATAAGCTTCGTTTCTTCCCTTAAAGGGGGAGGAATGAAAGAAACCCCACTAGATTGATATGTAGAATATTCCAATCACTTTCGTTTTTAAGATGTAGGAAGTGGGACTGAGGCATATATACCAAGTCCATTATGAGGAGGAGGAATATCCATAGGTATAGGGTCTCTATGCTTACTCCAGGATATGATCATCTCATTTTTCCTCTTCTGGTAAGATAAGAAAAGGATGTCATTTTGAGTCTTAAGAGATTTAGGTTTTTTAGGCCAAAATTAATCAAGGGTGAAATTTTCATGATTCATTTTAGGTTTGTAAAAGCTATGATTAATTGTTACGATAAAAAGTGTCATTATGAGGGAATTTGAAATATTTATGAGTTATAGAAGGAATGGCATTCATGGAAGAGAACCAAGGATGTCCTAACGTCACACAAAATTGATCTGATGTAAGTATAATAGAAAAAGTTACATTGAAGCACTTAGTCCCAACCTTAATGAGAAGAGAAATAGAACCAATAGTAGGGAAAGTGAAATCATCACACACCTTGGCCATAACATCAAATTTATCATATGTTACTTGATGCAATTGTAATATATAAATATATTCTTTAGTAATCACATTCAACATACACACTAGATCAATGAGAACCCCTCATGAGAGTTTGTCTTTAATCTTTGTAGTGATATATAATGGGCCATCAGATGGAACAATAGTCTTACTAGGATCAAAAGTAATGCATAGGTATTTAGGAGGTGTAGGTTCATGAACAAAATTCACATTATTGTTAGATTCTACACCAAGGTCATTGGGACAAAAATCAAGAGACTCAGACTCAAAAACATTGGGAGAAGGCAAAGGATTGGTGAGATTTAGATTTTTTATTATGGCCAGGTTGACGGTGATATTGATCAAAGGTTTTTGGATCATGGTAGGGTGGAAATGGTTTCGAAGTATTAGTTGGCTTAATGCAAGGAAATTTCAACGCATTAGCATTTATTGGCCTCAACATTATACTATGCAAAGACTCTGGAAGAGGAGTTAATTATTTTATAAAGTATTTGGATAAAGGGGCCACATCTAATGTCATGGCTCCCACTTGTGTGTTTATGTTGTCATTTATCTTGATGTAACCTTTGTTGGGTTTAAATTTCACAAATGATTGTTGAGCACCCTAATTCTTATCAAATAGAGTCATTGAAGAGGATGATTCAAATTGACTCACTTGAAGCTGATACTTATGCACCACTGCAAACAATTGCATAAAGGAAGTAAATTTAGAAAACATAATCTAATCTCTAATATTTTTTTCTAAACTAGAAATAAAAATTCTTTGAACATCATGATCGAGCACTTGATAAGAAATTTGAGAGTGCAAATGTTTATGTCTACCAATTGATAAAATTAGTCACTTTATCTTTAACTCATTTCTTACAATGAATCAAATCAGTCAAAGTAATTTCAGGACAAATATTATTTTAAAATTGTTGAATGAAAGCATTAGCCAATTGTTGAAAAGAAGTAATAGAGAAAGGAGACAAAGAATAATACCATTGCAAAGCCTTATCCCTAAAAGTTCTAGTAAATAATTTGTCCATAAGCCTTTGGTCATGGGAAAAATCACTACACATAGTTTGAAATTTCTTCAGATGAGTCAAGGGGTCAACTTTTCCATTATAAAACTCCAATTGAGGGACTTCCATATGTTTAGGAGGAACTGCACAAACAATGTCAGCAAATAGTGGGCTCGCTACATCAAATGGGGGAACATTAAACTTCGATTGAGTGGTGGAATCCAAATGATGTTGTAGGGATGTAACAGCTTGGGCTAGGTTATATATGGTTGATTCAATGGATGGATTGAAATTGAATATGTTGGATTGGGATGGAGCAGTAACATTATTATATTTAGGTAGATATTAAGAATAAAGAGGTGAAACATTGTGATACGTTAGTGATGCTCTGCAAAAAGGGCAAGTGTTAGATCAAAACTTGTGGTAGTATAACACATAAACAACAAGAAACAAGTACTAAGGTTAGTGTTATTCAACCAAAGATCAACCTAAGCAGGCATATCAAAAGAGACACCAAGAACAAAGTAAAACATTTAACTACAAATGTAAATGCAAGAAGACATCTCCAAATGCCTTCTACCATACTCTTGGCTCCTTCTCCTTTGCTCCTCTCCTCTCCAAGTTCCAAACTAGTGTAGCTCTCAGTATCTTTTTGCACTATGGATGCTTATGGAGGTTTGAGATTGAAGTATTTGCTCTAAATGTGGATAAAAAGCTGATACTATGCTATTGATACTAAAATGATTTATTTTAACCAAAATGACAAGATATTAGTAGTTTATGTTAAATGCTCTCTAGAATTCACTATAGCTTAAATGCATACAAGTTTTCAGGATCTGGATTATGAAGAAATGGGCTCTATTTATAGGAAAAATGGAGCAATGGATGGTTGAGATTGAGTAATCTCAATAAGGGTCAGGATTGAATGATATTCAATCCATGTGAGGGCTTTCAACCCAATCCCAGGATGACAAGTGTCAATGTGAGATAGGTTGAGAGGAGAGGGAATAAGCATTAAATGCTTGACATGACCTGAAGGTTAACTTGGAAGTTAAGGTCAAGATTAGGCTAAATGAATAAATTCTTTATTCAAAGAGTAAAACTTTTATCCAATGGATAAACTCTTGTGCAAAGGCAAAAGGGATAAACATGGTCAAAGCAATAAATGCTTGAGGAGACACATGAGTGCAAGTTGAAATAACCATAAATGGTTATATAAGAGCCATTAATGGTCATGTAAGAGCCATTAGTGGTCCTGGAAGACTTTGGAGGTTAAATTGTTGAACACACAAAGCATTAAATGCTTTTCAAAGATTTTGAAGTCTTTGAGAAGTGACTCCATGTTGCTTAGGAATGTGACAATAATTAGGGGATGGATTAGGCTAATTAAGAAGGGGTTAGAAGAATCTAGAGGGGGATTAGATTTGCAAGTGGATTTGGTGGGTGAGGGAAAATAGGATTTTTTTATTAAAATAAATTAATTTATTTCAATAAATGTGTGCAAGTTGCATTTGTAGCTAAATGCAAGTTGGGGGGATAAATGATTTAAATAAATGTTTGATTTAATTTATTTAAAAGAGGAATAGGGGATTTAAATGAAATAAATATGGTTTATTCATTTAATTGATTTGAATTTAGTGTAATGAATTAATTAAAATAAATTGAATAATTTATTTAATTAATAGAAGAATGTTTGGATATGAATTAATTAAATATTAATTTAATTAGCTGATGGCTAGTGGATTTTTTAATTAAATAAATAGCAAATATTCATTTAATTAGAATGGACAGATTTATGTGACTACATTTGCCCCTCTTTGAGATGGTGCGATTTATCGCATCATTTCAAAGAAAGAAAAATAGGTGTGAAGAAATGCCCCATAAAATGTTGATTTAATGGGTGGTATGCCCCCTTGAGAGAAGGGCTGAAAATTTTTGAAAAATCGGGCAATCTCTCGAAATGGAATGAAAATTGGCAGGGTGGTAGAAGAGAAGAAGTTAGCAACGCGGGTGTAAAATAGAAGAAATCAGAGGTAAAATGGAGAAATGGGAGGCTCGGGAAGTGTACGGAGACCACGGCGGTGAGCGGGGGAAAGTTACGGTGACTGCGAAGGTTTTAAATAAGGAGAAAGGGGTGAAAATAGGATCATTTGTTACCGCAACCAGTGTGAAACCAGAGCTCTCATAGTGACTTTTGAGAGGAGCGAGCAGCAGTCAGGATGCTAGTACCTATTGTAGAGCACTGTTTTGAATGAGTCCATCAATTCCAGCGGCCAGACGACTACAGACTAGTGGTACACAAATTTAAAATTTTGGATTACAAGCAATTTTTTATATGTTTTTTGTTGAGTCCAAGTTGAGTCAAGACAATAGCACTGAAACTATGTTTTGACACTTTTGTCTAATTAACTAGCACTTTTGTGTCGCAATGGCACTATTGTGTTGTTGTTTGGGCGTTGTTGAAAATACTAGCACTATTGTAGGCATGTTTAGGTGCTTTTATTTTTTGAGCACTATTGAGGGGTCAATTGAGCGCTTTTGTTGTTAAGCAGTGCTATTGCATAGCTGTTGTAGCACGTTTGTAGTTTTAGTGCTTTTGCATAGCTGATTAAGCGCTTTGTTAGGGGTTTAGTGCTATTATCGAGAAGTAGCACTTTTGTTTGCAAAATAGCGCTTTTGTTTGCAAGATAATAGATGCCCCAGTTTGTGTGAAAAAATCTCCCGATGCCAATGATGGATGGATAGGGATGTGAAGTGGGAGTTGTTTTGAACCATAGTAGCCTGATAAGACTTAGGTCATTAGGATAAATACTTGTTGAAGTCTAGGTGTGCCATGATTGCTTACCTGTTGAGACCCGAAGATACTTGATCAAAGTATCTATTGATAGTCTAGGTTTAAACTTAAGAAAGTTTGAAAACAAAACAACTGACGAGGATTGATTGATGCCCATATGCAAGAGGATCTACGCATGTTACAGTTACGTGAGAGACATCCAATGACAAGGGTTGTGAGATCGGCTGACAGAGACCAAGATTGATTGTATTGCAGCGACTGGGTTGTACGATGTGATGCATATGCCCGTGATTCGAATGAATCATGGGTTGATTACAGCTTTAGCAAAGTGCTGGCACAGTGAGACATGCACATTTCACCTTGCATAGGGGGAGATGATAGTGACTTTGGAGGATGTGTGGCGTATCCTTCATATTCCCATTCGGGGTGAGCTAGTCACCTATGATAGATCATGGGGGACTGTAGCAGTTCAGCAAGTCTTTGATGAGCTCGTGTACATTGATGATGGCTCTATTGCCTAGGAGGATATTGTTGCATTATTGAGCCTCTACCAGCAGTTTTGTTAGGCATTATGGGAGGACTACTCTGCTCAGATAGGCGATCACATGGTCTGGCCATTGGTTGGGGGCAGGTGATCAAGATGATGATTACAAAGGGGACCCAATTTGCCTGGGGACTATGCATGCTGGCGCACTTATATCAAGAGCTGCATGAGGTGGTATATCATGGGAGGGGCTCATTAGTAGTGAGAGTGATGTTGCTGCACATTTGGGCGTGGGAACACTTACCAGTGACCCGACCAATGAGTTTGAGATTTTGGGCAATTGACCAGCCCTATATGTTTATGTACAGTGGTATGATGAGTCAGCTCCACTTGGGGAAGTTAGAGTGGTGGCGGCGGACATTGGATGATCTGGATGTTGTGATCTGGAGTGCAAGCCCTAGGAGGATGATGCGGAGGCACTATCATATGTTTTTATGATCCTATTCCTCATTGGGAGGACATCTTATCATGTAGAGAGACAGGTGCCAGGCAAGGTTTTGAGGTAGTTTGGACGGCAGTAGGGATTGCCGAGAGGATCAAGAGAGTATGCGAGTGGTCGGAGAGAGGTATGCATGGGGGCCAATACTTCCATATGATCAGGCATTGGCAAAGTTTCGAATGCTTTAGGTGAGGCCATGGGATATACGGCCGAGGGTGGTGGATGCAGGGATGTCAAATGAGTATACAGAGTATATGGTAGCTCATCTGATTCTACGGATATCTGATCCAGTAGAGCTGGTTCATGCTTTTGAGGATGAGAGGGGATGAAGACGGAGGAGGGGAGGAGGTCGAGGACTGATAGCAGGTGGAGGAGGAGGAGGAGGAGATGGTGGAGGTGGAGGTGGGGGAGGGGGAGGAGGAGATGGTGGAGGTGGTGGAGGTGGTGGTTTAGGTGGCTTAGGTGGCCGGGTCCAGTGGAGAGGGAGAGGCGGATTGCCACTTTGGATATCACAGGGGCCGTTGGTGTTGGGAGGAGTCAAAATAGGTGGCCACGGTATGGAGAGGGAGATCTTGATGGACAGAGAGGAGGGAGCTACTAGAGAGGCACCTATGGAGATAGGGGAGGGAGCGACAGGGGGTGGTGATCCTTGGGAGCATATGCTAGCACATTTGCATACTCGACTGATAGCAACTGAGACATGGGTGGAGGATCTGGAGGTAGAGGTTGCAGCAAGAGATGTGTAGCTATTTGCATGAGAGTCGACACTAAGTGTAGTGTTGTAGGAGAGAGATCCGGTTGTTGACAAGGTGGTCCAGTTGCAGGAGAGAGTGAGGGTTTTGGAGGGAGTACAGGGACAGGGGCCATCTGTAGAGGCATTGGTGAGGGAGGTACGAAGAGCAGGTGGAGAGGTTGATTATTGGCTGGGCCTATATGAGCAGGTGGTACCATCCAGTTAGCGAGCACTGAGCTATTCATAGATGCGATAAGTCAGATCAGAATGATCCCAGAGGATACAGAGCAGTGGGGGTGTGATGGGTCCTCTATCGAGAGATAGGTCAGGGGGTGCAGGAGCTAGTGGGGGTTTGATGGGGCCTCCACGGAGAGATAGATTAGATGGTGCAGGGACTAGTGGGGGAGAAGGTGGCGATGGTGGTGTAGCATCTGGTCAGAGTGGCATCTGAGAGAGCATTTTGCATGCATGTATTTTATCATTGTTATTTTGGGCTATGTCTTGGATGGCTCTTAGTAGCTGATTTCGTAGATGTCATTGTACTCTGATACATGAGATGATATATATGAGGAGATCCCATATTTTGATTATATGCATATTGTGATGTATGGATGCTATATAGGATGGTGTTTTTATGAGTTTATTGCTTAGATGGATACGTGTATATGTATGCATTTATGAGATGATTCCTATATGCATGTTTTTATGATGATTTATGATGTTAGATACTGACATATGAATGCAAGTTTATACATGTGTGCATCTTTTGTTTGATGTAATACTTTATGTATGTAATGTTATGATGATGATGTATGTTCATGATAATTTATGAACACGATTTTGGTGTTTCCTGTTTTATATATTTGAAATGATGCATGCAATATTTTGAATGAATGGTTAGATAATGATATGTAATGATGTTAATGCAAAGAATTAATGGTTTATGTATGGATATGCATCTAGATGTTTTTAGATGAATGTAATATGGATAAACAAAATGTAAAGTACAAATGTTTATATGATGATGTCTAAATGAATGCATATGTATAATGGATATATAAAATGGTATGAACCAATGTTTGGAGACAAATGGTTTTATGATTTTAAATGTTTAAATATGATTAAGTAAAAATGATAATGTGATGATAATGCAACTTATGGTTTAATAACTACACCTTAATGCAATTAAAAAATGATAATGAATGCAATGTAAATGAATCCTAAAATGAGCATAATAAGACACTTAATAATGGATGAATGAATGCACCTTTCAACTAATGAATAGATAAATAAATGTATGCAACAATAAATGATAAAGAATAATAAAGGATGATAAAATGATAATTGATAATTGACACTAGATGTATGCATAGTAAATGGTTAATACAATCAAGGACAATTTCATCATATGAATCTAATCATCATGATTATGCAATGATGCAAATGATTAATGTCAATAAATTAAATGAACTATATGCAATTTAATTAAAAATGACATGAATGTACTTGATGCAAAATGCAACTAAATGTAATGATGATATGACCATGATGAATGCAAGGTTTTTTGAGACTTTGCATGATGCATTGATGATGTATCAGAGTACTCGGTCGCGATTGTATCCAAGACCAGCTCAATTCTTACATAACTGTCCATATTAACCTTGTTTATATTTGCATACAAATCATACATATGAATGAGTGAATGGATGGGTGATATGCAATGGAATGAAATATATAAATAGATGAGATGAAATGACGATCCATAGTGCTCTATTTTCATGATTGAGCTTTAAAATGTTGTAAGAAAATACAAGCATCTTGACATAATGATTCAAGATGACCAGAGTAGTTCCTACATGGATTTTGATATAGAAAGTTAATACAAATGACTTGATATAATGGGTCAAGTTGACTAGAGTATTTCTTGCAGAACAGACAAGGATCATCTCCATTTATTTATGACTTCCCACATAGAAACCATTAGTACATGCCCCGAAACTTCATCAGAACAATCTACAGAAGACACACAAACAATGTTGTAGGAACCTGATGCATATAAACGAATGAATTACTTCACAAATCAACCAAGTATTTGATAGCTTAACACAATTTTCTTGTCAAAGAAAACGTCATTTTGTCTTGGTTTTGGTAAGGAAGGATGCATCCTTGTTGAAGACAGTTTTTGAGTGTTGATGTTGATTGTTTGGTCAATTGGAGAAGTGAGCATCATGTGAGAATTTTTTCAATGTTTTCTTGGTATCTGCTTGGATGAGTATGCTCAATGTGTTGCCATGTTTTTGTTTGAATTTTTTATGTTTTCTGATGTTTTTGGATTTTGTGATGATTGTTTTGAATGTTTCTGGTATTTTGTGAGATAGTTTTCCAATGTTTTTGGATTTTGTGATGATTGTTTTGAATGAAGAACCCAACGAATCATAAGTAATGTATAATCCACTTCCATCAAATAGGTTAAGGGCATTGCCCCCAGTTTAGACATGACTATGAAAAGGTGGAATGCAAGATGCATGAAGCACTATTTTGATTGCAGATTAATAACAAGACATGGTGTGGACGGATGGATATGGATGCAGTGAATGTGATCACAACAAGTCTGAAAGACAATGGAGCGATAGCCTTTACGAGTTGCGCCTGTTTGCTAGGTTTTCACCATCGCACTTACCCAAGGTGCCACCGGAGTGGTTGTTCACCATTTGGATGCATGATTTTTCTTTACTTTTTTTGGTGTTTTTGTATTTTCTTCAGGTCATTTTATCTGGATGTTTTTGGTATTTTTGCCAGTATATATGGGAGCCTGATACTCTGTACAGCTTTTAGGTATAAAACTGTTTGAGGTGCATGTTGTTGATCAGATCTCCTAGTGGTTCTCCTTCTGACGTAGCCAACTGATATGCCCTGGACCTAAATACAGCAGTGACAACATATGGACCCAGCCAATTTGATTCAAAATTTCCTTGATGTTCTTGGTTTAGTTGGTTACGAGGATTTTCTTGAAGAATGAGATCACCTACCTCGAATGTACGAGGCTTAACTCAATGATTATAACTTCTACTCATGCGCTACTGATAGGCTTTGAGGTGATTATATGCAGCTTGTCGCTTCTCATCAAGTAGCTCTAAGTCCTAAAGATAGGATACTCTGTATGCTTCATCATTGATGAGATTGTGCAAGGAAACCCATAGTGATGGTATCTCAACTTCAATAGGTAAAATAGCTTCTACGCCATAGACCAATGAGTATGGAGTTGCGCATGTAGGGGTTCGAATGCTAGTTCGATATGCCCATAGTGCTCGATTCAATTGAACATGCCAATCACGACTGGCATCATTGACTATCTTCTTTAGGATTCTTAATATGTTCTTGTTTGATGCTTTGGCTTGACCATTTCCTTGTGGGTAATAGGGAGTGGAAAAGCGGTGTTGGATGTGAAATTTCTCACAGAGTTCACGGACATCCTGATTTTTGAAAGGCAGACCATTATCTGTGATGATGGACATGGGTACACCATACCGACAGATGATGTAATTAAGGATGAATGAGGTGATCTGCTTTCTGGTGACTTGGGTAAGTGGAACAACTTCAATCCACTTTGTGAAGTATTCGGTGGCGGTAATAATGAATTTATGGCCATTGGATGAAGATGGATGGATTTTACCCACAAGGTCAAGACCCCATTGACAAAAAGGCCATGGTGTCGTGATTGGTTGTAATTCTTGTGTTGGTTCATGTATCAGGTCTCCATGAACTTGACATTTCTTGCACTTCCTCACAAAGTAGTAGGAGTCTTTTTCCATATATGGCCAATAGTATCCAGTGCGCAGGAGTTTCTTGGCTAGTGACAGGCCACTTGCATGAGTTCCGCAAATTCCTTCATGTACCGCTTCCAAGGCCTTTGTTATCTCATCTTGTTCCACACATCAAAGGAGAGTACCATCAAGACTACATCGGTATAAGGTTTCAGCAATAATGGTATATCGAGCAGTTTGGCGAATGAAGGTTTTACGTTGGTTATTCAATTGGTTAGAAGGAAGGGTGTGATCATGGAGATAGGTGTAAAACTCACCATACCATGGGGACTCGGAACCGACAAGGTGGCATATCATCTCGGATTTAGGGATATCATAAGCAGGGATCCAAAGTTGTTCTACCAAGAACTCATAGCGTGTTGAATTTTGTGGAAGATCTAGGAGAGATGCGATGGTAGCCATAGCGTTAGCAGCTCAATTCTAATCTCTTGGTATCTGTTCAAAGGTGATAGTAGTAAATGATGTCTTTAATTTTTCCACCATGTTTTTGTATGGCATGAGTTTGTCATCCTTGGTCTGATATTCATTAGTTGCTTGTCGAGGGACCAGTTGGGAGTCATCATATACTTGTAGTTCTTGTAATTTCCATTGTACAGAGAGCCTGAGTCTTATGATCAAGGCCTCATACTCTGCTATGTTGTTGGTGCAGGAAAATTTGAGCCTATTAGACTTTGGGATGTTGTCACCTTGAGGTGTGATAAATAGAATGCCTGCCCCCGAGCCATGCCTAGTGTACGAACCATCAAAGTATAGTTTCCATGGTTGTGTTGTTGCGATCATGAATATCTCTTCATCCGGAAAATTGGAAATGAGGGGATGATCTCCTATGAGGGGTGCATCGGCCAACTGATCTGCAATAACTTGTCCTTTGATAGCTTTACGGTCTACATACTTGATGTCAAATTCACTTAGAATCATCACCCATTTAGAGAAGCGGCCTGTCAATGCTGCTTTGCTGAGTAAATACTTGAGTGGATCAATCTTTGCGATGAGCTATACTTTATGTCTCAATAGATAATGCCTCAGTTTAGTGGCTACCAAGATTACTG
This sequence comes from Cryptomeria japonica, assembly GCF_030272615.1. Taxonomy (NCBI): domain Eukaryota; kingdom Viridiplantae; phylum Streptophyta; class Pinopsida; order Cupressales; family Cupressaceae; genus Cryptomeria; species Cryptomeria japonica. Next base: position 257,866,274 of record NC_081408.1, read on the forward strand.
CTAGGCAAGCTCACTCAATAGGTGTGAAATTGAGTTCATAGCCAACTAGTGTACAAGAGATATAGTAAACAGCGCACTCTTTCCCTTCTGCATTATGTTGTGCCAATAGTACACCCAATGTTGTACTTGTTGCTGATATATAGAGTAATAGAGGTCTACTTGGATCTGGTGGGATCAATAATGGCGTATTCATGAGATAATCTTTAAGCATCTGGAATGCTTGCTAGCGTCTTGCATCCCATTGAAAGTAGATGTTTTTGTGTAACAGATGTGTAAAGGGGTGACACTTATCTGCCAATTGTGCAATGAATCTATGGATGGATTGTAGCCGTCCTTGTAATGTCCTTAGCTAACTGATGTTCTTTGGAGGTGGCATGTCCATGATTGCTTTTACCTTTGCTGGGTCGACCTTGATACCTTTGCTTGAGAAAATGTATCCTGGAAGCTTCTCGGAGGTTACTCCAAAGACACATTTCTTTGGGTTGAGTCGAACATGGTATTGTTCCAGTCTATCAAAGATTTTATCTAATATGTTGAGATGCCCTTCTCTGGTGAGTGATTTTGCTAGTAAGTCATCTACATAATCTTCCATCATAGTATGCATCATGCCATGGAAGATGGTGGTCATTGCTCATTGATAGGTTGCTCCTGCATTCTTTAGACCGAAAGGCATTAGATTCCAGTAGTATGTGCCCCATGGACATGTGAAGGCTGTCTTATGTTGATCCTCTGGTGTGATTTTTATCTGATTGTATCCCAAAAATCCATCCATTAGTGAAAGCATGGCATGTCCTGCTGTAAGTTTCTACTATGATGTTGATGTTTGGTAGGGGGAAGTCATCCTTAGGGCATGCCTTATTCAGATCTCTGAAGTTAGTACAAATATGAATGCCCCCATTTGGTTTGCTAGCCGGCACAATATTGGATATCCAATCTGCATAATTAATTGGTCTAATGAAACCAACATCCAGAAGTTTCTTGAGTTCTGCTTTGAATAGTACTACAATTTGAGGATGCATCTTATGAAGCTTCTACTTGACAGGTTTGGCTCCTTCCGCTATGGTGAGGTGATGCATGACTAAATTAGGATCAAGTCTAGGCATGTCTGCATATGACCATGCAAAATTAATCTGGTGCTTCTAAAAGAACTCTATGAATTTAGGTTTTTCCTCTGGAGTTAAAAGAGATGCCAGATGTATGAGGTGAGGAGTTTCAGGAGTCCCCACATTGTATTCTTTGGTTTCCTCGATGAGAATCATTGATCGTTCCCATTGTGTGTTGTAGCGAAGGATGTCAAACCTTTCATCCTCGGGTGCCTCGGAGAGATTTTTGCCATTGGATATGCTCTTTGTTTTTACTTTTGTTGAATCAAACAGTGCCACAGTGTGGTTTTCACTGGAAGATCCATGTTTTATTGTTATATTTTTGTAGCTGAAAGGTTTGGCATCTGCCCCAAAATATGTTGCACTATTAAGTTCAATGGCGAATCCAGCTTTGTGATCCCCGCTTGGTAGGTTATCCCGTAATTCCAAAAAGTCAATGATGGCCTCATCGTTTTGGAAGTGGTCAAGACATGGGGGATTAGGTTGGTTCCATTCGATGAGTTTAGGATGAATAATGGGCATTACTTCATTGATTAGGTTAAGTTCATTAGATGTATCGGTGAGGGTTAAGACATTATGGTGAAGGTCATTGATGGTACTCTCCCTATCAGAATCAAGCGTAGGATGTGACATAGGATCTATGGAAGAAGTTTCCAGCTCAGGAACCCAAGAGGTCTTTATTTGTGCTTCTCCATAAACAGGGATGTCTTTGCGAGTTGGACGTATTGATGTGTCTTCCTCATCTGAAGTATTAAGCTGAATGGAATCAAATTCCCATTCATGTGAGTCGGTCTCTGAATCACTTTCCAGCATCCGATTACTATACCATACTGGGATGTCCTTTGTGTTAAATACTGCAGGTGTGATCGGTTGATGTAACTTTGTAGATGAAATGATAGGTGTCGCAGGAAGGATGATGGGGATCAATGAATCCGATAGGGGAGTATCGGTAATGTTGACTCAGCTGCTTCTGCTAGAACTACTGGTGTTGTAGATACTGCTATGGGTTCTGATACAGTTGTTGCTGCTAATGGTGCTATTGATGTTATTGCTACTGCTGATGGGATTACTGGTTTGATTGGTGGGATGATTGGCATTATAGATGGTTGTGTTGGGATTTTGAGCCTTGGTGGGGCAGTTGCGATGGTGTTTGATGTTGCTTTGATAATAAAAGGTGTCCTCTTTGTAATGGGTTGATATAGTGGTTTGTTGGGTTTTCCTTTGAATCTGAGCTTAGGAAAGATTTCCTTTTCAAATCCTAGGCCTGTATTATCTTTGGGCTTTAATTATGGCAGTAGTGGTTCATGTCTTCCTTGTTTGCAAGGTCCCAAAGCATTCTGACCATCATAACCCATTCTTTACATAATGAGGAGGCCTTTGCCATACTGATCCGTGGGAAGTGTAGCTTGCAGCATATCGGTGGTGATGGGATCTTTATAGATCCATTCTGCTAAGTTCTCATCTTTGGTTTCTTCTTCTTGACTCTTCCCAAGGATGAAAGGCATCAAAGCACATGCTGGCATGATCAGTGGTTGCTAAAGTAATGTTGTGGTTTGCCATGTGTTCTAGGAGAAGTGGGCATTTGTCCCACACAAAAGAGTTGACTTAAGTTGTAATCCCCAAGACCTTCCTCTGCTATTTTCATCTTAAGATTTTCTTGCTTGGGTATAGTGGTGTTTGAACTAGCAAGAGAGGTCGGACTTATATATGATGTGGAGGAAATGGCTTCTCTATTGTTAGGAATGGTAATCTCTGGTTGATGACTGATATTATGACAATATGCAAAGGGATTTGCATCGCCTAGGATTGTGATCTCTACACTGTTATGTGGGAACTTGATACATTGATGGTAGGTATATGGAACGGCTTGCATGGCATGTATACAAGGTCTTCCTAACAATAGATTGTATGGCAGAGGAAGGTCCAAAACCTGACAGATGATGTGTTTCACCACAGGGCCCACTCAGATTGGTAGTACCACAGCTCCTTTGGATGAACGATTTGCATCATCATAGGCTTTGATTGTGATCTTCTTACAGGGATCCATTGATTCTATTGCATATCCCAAAGCAGTGACCAACTATAGTGTACAAATATTTAAGCATGCTCCATTGTCGATCAAGACTCACTTGATCCTATGTTGGTTGATAAATCCTTCAATGTGTAGTGAAGCGTTATGAGGTTGCTGGAAGGAAGAGTTGTCACTTTTGGAAAAGGTGAGACAAGGTGATGACTTTAGACTTCCAACCATGGCTTGGAATTGATCTGTATTTAGGTTTGCAGGGACTAACACCTCTTGGAGAGCTTGATCCAAGATTGTTTTATGAGATGGAGATAGGCGCAATATCTCTAAAATTGATATAAGCACAGGCATTTTGTCTAATTGTTCCACAAGATTGTTCTGCTTTGTTATGGAGGTGGTGCCTTGTGGAGCTGCCTTTATGGTAACCTTGCCGCGTCATGTAACAACATTGCAATTGGAGCTGGGATTTTTTATGGTTATAGTTGCAATTTGTTCACTGGCATCATATAGGTGATTTACAGTATAATTATATGCAACCTACGTATAATCAATGGTATCAGTGCCTCTCCTGGAAGTGGAAGGACCCCTTTGATCTTGTGATGGAAGTGGATTTTTGAACATCAGATGATCATTGTTTGTCATTTTTGGGTCATGCCCTTCAATTTTGATTTCACCTCGATCAATAAGATCCTGAATAAGATCTCTCAATCTGTGACAATTACTTGTCTTGTGTCCTCTCCCTTGATGGAAATCACAATGTTCAGTATCCCTCCACCATGCAGGTTTGACTTGAGGTTTATAGTTTGATGTTTTAGGTAGAGTTACCAAATTTTGAGAAACCAATTGTCGCAACACTATTTCGATGGGTTCCCCTAAGGGAGTGTATGTTCACTTTTATTTTTGTTGATGAGGTCTGGGTTCATCATGAGATGTGATGCAACCTTGATTTGAAGGAACAACTATGTTAGTCTAGGGTGGGGGATTCTGTCCTGCAAATCAAACTATAGGTTGTGCACTTTTGATAGTTCTGGCATCCACAACCCCATCATTGACGATATTTTTGTTTTTGTTCTAGAAGCTTGGTTTGTCACTATTGAAGCGTGGGTGAGGACCATCCTTTCATTCATTATAGATTTTGATAAGTCCTTTCTTGATGAGAGCTCACTCACATTTTAAGCCCTTGGTGATCATGTCATTAAAAGAGTCTATGTCTTTAACATCCAAGTGAAACTCCATTTCTTCGTTTAAGTTGGAAATAAATATTTCCACTAGTTCTTGTTCAGGTAACTGAAGAGAATGTCTGCTAGAAATTTGATGCCATCATTCCCAGAATACTAAGAATAGTTCACCTGGTTTTTGTTTAGTGGTACACAAATCAGCCATGTTGATATCGCGTTCAATGTTATGAGAGTATTGTGCCAAGAACTTCTAAACTAGCTCTTCAAAGATCCTAATGCCACCTGGCAGTCGAGAAAACCATGATGTGGTTGTTCCTCCCAAGCTTTGGGGAAAAATTCGCATTAGGTATGTGTCCTCATATGCCACTTCGAGGCAAGCTAAATGAAATTCTCTGACATGATTGCGAGGATCTCCCTTTCCTCTATATTTTTCAAATTTGGGTGTTTCGAATCCTCCTGGAAAAGGTGGCAAATAAAGATTCCTATCAAAGGGATAGGGACAGATGTCATTGAGTGAGAATTGATTATTTTTCACACCACTATGAAGTTGTTGGGTGAGATTTTCAACTTGTTGCCACAACATCTCTATTTCATTTGGAGGAGGAGGTGGTGAGTTACCTCGAGAAATGTTATATCTGATGGGATCTCTACCTCTTTCTTCTTCATGGTGACTTTGTCATTCTGATGCTTGTCTTAATTGGGCAAGATCAAAGTCAGAGGGGAGCTTGGCTCCTTCTTGAGTGAGCTTTAAAAAGTGAGCATCCACATTGCTCCTGAGTATTTCATCAAAAAGTCTATTAAAGAGAGGGTTATGCTAGGCCCTTTCTATTGTTGTAGGAGTAGGAGTACTTGGGTTTTCGTCATTCCCATTTCCTCCAAGTGCTTCTTGAAATTCATTGATATTTTCCTCCTCTTCTTCTTCAATTTCCATTTCTCATTGTCTTGACTGTAATTGGGTTTGAGCCATTTTTCTTATGAGTCTTTGTTGAAGTTGGGTGAAAATGATGATGAGTTGTTGATGAAATGAAAGATTAATGGTTGATGAATTGTGTTGCATGTGGATCTCTAGCACTTAAAGGTAGATGTGACCGAAATTCTTTCTTTGAATTGCTTGTTTGTTTTTTATAAGGTTTGTTGTGATAAGGTTTTAGAGAAATCTAAGATGTGTTACAAACTTAACTACCTAGTAATGAGAGGATTCACTCATAAACTAGTTTAAACCTGCGTAGATATGTCTCTTAGGATGAGCTTATCCTAGATGTAGAAACAATCTAAAAAGTGATGGGATGTGTTTGATTCAAGCAATATCCAAAAGAGAACTTAGGACAAGAACCTCTTAATGTTTTGAGAGTTGGAACGGATTTATGTTGAAGTGATGATGTATGAATGAGATAATGGATGAAATGTTTTAACTTCAATAAAAGCTTTGAAAAAAATTCTACCTCTTCCCTTTCGAGTGTTGGTGGCATTTCTCGAGCTACGTTGTATGTGATACAAATGTTTGGGAAGAAGTTGGGATTAATCTTGCCTCCTTGGTTTTTGTGATAACTCAAAGCTCTATATTGCATAAAAGCTTTGTGGTTTAATGATTCTGAATCAAATTCATTTGTTTTGCCTTGAAGGTAGAGACGCATGTGACGTAGAAAAACTCTATGAGAAACAAAGATTTATCTATTTAGATAGAAGAATTTCCTCCTTTTGATAAAAGCCTTTGAACTCAATGGTCTTCTTTTCAAGTTGATGTTTTGATGAAGATTCTTCTTTCTCAAGATGTGAAGAATGGTCATAAAGTTTGATACTTTTCTCTTTGTTTTTGATCTTTTGGTTGTTTTTGAAAGATGTTTGGTTGGATGAATACTTGTTTTGATTTTTGGATTTTATGATGTTTCTTTGACAAGAAAACAAAGCAAGCACACAAACACAAGAATGTTGTCTTTAAAGGCACAAATGAGTATGGGTCTAGATCAACCCAATCCTTGGACATTTTATGACCCTTTCCTTTAAGTGTATTTTAGGTGTTTTTCTTTCCAAAGCCTGAAGTTAGCTCAATTTGTACTTGGTCTTTGACTCAAAATGAAAACACTTCAAACACTTTGTATCCCTAAGGTCAAATGGCCACTTGTGACAAATTCAGCCCACATCTTGATATTTCTTCAACTTTGGTACTACATACCTTATGAATCCCGCCATGGTAGGTAAGGATGTGATATACTAAGTCTTGCGCGAGTATAACAAATAGATTATCCCTATGATGGGGGAGTCACCACTTTTATCTAGCCACAAGTGACTTTTCAAAAAGCTATGTTTCTACTCAAGGAAATATGTATGGTGAGTATCTTGGGAGCAAAACCATCTATGCTCTTGCACTAAATTGTATCTCAAATATTCTCAATCAATAGAACGGGTGGGCTACTACTTAAAGGTGTTTAGTAATTTTGGATGTCTTTGGACATAAGTTCATTTTGCAGTGACTCACTTAAGAGCCTTGTAACTTGTGGTGGGGCCCATTTGTCCTTTTGGCAAGTTACACTGTAGGAACAGCTATACCCAAGGCTACAGCTTTCGCTCTCACCTGATTTCTAAAGCGGCTCGAAGGATTTACCGCATGAGGTCATTCCCAAGAGTTATGTGTCTCTTGGCAGGCCTCTCTTAAAAAGATAAAAATTTGAGTGTTACTAACACTTTTCTCTTGCACCTAGGACCACGAAAGCCAAGGGAGAGGATAGTGTGTATTAGAAGTAGGACCACTCGACCAACCCTTTTGCACAAGTGTGCCAAACATGAAATGCACTTGTTCTTTTTAAATTGCCATCACAATGTGTTTTAACTATTTGGAGATGTTGCTCCAACAATCATGGTGTTCTTTTTAACTTCAAATACAAAGTTTTTGAGTAAACTAGAACTTTGAAAATCCTGGTCAACTTAATTTGAAGCACGTATGCATGAAGGAAAATCGCTTTGCAAAAAATGAAACAAGTTGATTGTGAGTTTTATTTGCACCAAAAGAGAAGTGTCGATTATGAATTCTTAGTTTGATGCAAGAAAGAAGTTTGTCTTGTTGATTTTAAGCCCCAAATGAAAAATTGAGCCTAAACTTGCAATAAACAAAGTTGTTTTGTTCAATTTTAGAGCACCAAATACAAAATTTGATCCTAAACTTGCAAGAAAACAAATTTTATTTTGTGCAATTTTAAAACACCAAAACTAAGTTGTTTTTTTTTGTTTTTTTTTTTTAAGGAAGTTGGCTTTTAGACCTGTACAAAAAACAAATAGCTAGTAAAAACCGAACCTATGGTGGGCTTCTAGAAGCCTAAGAATTTTCATTTTTTCGGTTACAGGGTCTTTTTTATAACATTATGTTACAATAGCGCCACTCTGTGTTTAAACAGAAGGGCTATTTAACACAAACCCACTAATACAGACACAACAGTGCTAAAAGTAAAATTTTGACAGCAAAAGCAATAGCGCTAAAACATGCTCAAAAGTGCCAAAACAAGTTCAAAAATGCTAAAACAAGGTCAATAGAGCCAAACTTGGTACAATAGCGCTGTTATAAGAACAATAACGCTAAAATAACAAGTTGCAATAGTGCTACAATGTGATCAAAAGTGCTAAACCACAACCTGTGTGTCAAGTTCAACATTCAAACATGTTAGTTGTCAAAAAAAAAATTATTTTTTTTAGGTGTTTGGATTCACGTCAGGTTCACCAAATGATGCTCTGCAAAAAGGGCAAGTGTTAGATCAAAACTTGTGGTAGTATAACACATAAACAACAAGAAACAAGCATTAAGGTTAGTGTTATTCAACCAAAGATCAACCTAAGCAGGCATATCAAAAGAGACACCAAGAACAAAGTAAAACATTTAACTACGAATGTAAATGCAAGAAGACATCTCCAAATGCCTTCTACCATTCTCTTGGCTCCTTCTCCTTTGTTCCTCTCCTCTCCAAGTTCCAAACTAGTGTAGCTCTCAATAGCTTTTTGCACTATGGATGCTTATGGAGGTTTGAGATTGAAGTATTTGCTCTAAATGTGGATAAAAAGCTAATACTATGCTATTGATACTAAAATGATTTATTTTAACCAAAATGACAAGATATTAGTAGTTTATGATAAATGCTCTCTAGAATTCACTATAGCTTAAATGCATACAATTTTTCAGGATCTGGATTATGAAGAAATGGGCTCTATTTATAGGAAAAATGGAGCAATGGATGGTTGAGATTGAGTAATCTCAACAAGGGTCAGGATTGAATGATATTCAATCCATGTGAGGGCTTTCAACCCAATCCCAGGATGACAAGTGTCAATGTGAGATAGGTTGAGAGGAGAGGGAATAAGCATTAAATGCTTGACATGACCTGAAGGTTAAATTGGAAGTTAAGGTCAAGGTTAGGTTGAATGAATAAATTCTTCATTCAAAGAACAAAGCTTTTATCCAATGGATAAACTCTTGTGCAAAGGCAAAAGGGATAAACATGGTCAAAGTAATAAATGCTTGAGGAGACACATGAGTGCAAGTTGAAATAACCATAAATGGTTATGTAAGAGCCATTAATGGTCATGTAAGAGCCATTAGTGGTTTTGAAAGACTTTGGAGGTTAAACTGTTGAACACACAAAGCATTAAATGTTTTTCAAAGACTTTTTGAGAAGTGACTCCATGTTGCTTAGGAATGTGACAATAATTAGGGGATGGATTAGGCTAATTAGGAAGGGGTTAGAAGAATCTATAAGGGGATTAGATTTGCAAGTGGATTTGGTGGGTGAGGGAAAATAGGATTTTTTTATTAAAATAAATTAATTTATTTCAATAAATATGTGCAAGTTGCATTTGTAGGAAAATGCAAGTGGGGGGGATAAATGATTTAAATAAATGTTTGATTTAATTTATTTAAAAGAGGAATAGGGGAATTAAATGAAATAAATATGATTTATTCATTTAATTGATTTGAATTTGGTTTGATGAATTAATTAGAATAAATTGAATAATTTATTTAATTAATAGAAGAATGTTTGGATATGAATTAATTAAATATTAATTTAATTAACTGATGGTTAGTGGATTTTTTAATTAAATAAATAGCAAATATTTATTTAATTAGAATTGACAGATTTATGTGACTACAGTTAGTATGGGAGATGGTTGTGAAACGAATGGAAACTCATGGAAGGAGGTATGTAGGAATATTGATTAATAGGCTTTCCCCCATGATTAACATCTATATGATTAATTTTTTGTGTGGAAGGAGTTTTGATAAAGGATGTAAATGTAGGTACACTATGCAAGGATGTGGGCATAGGAATGGAATGATTAACTTAGGTAGTGGGTTGAGTGTAACCAAGGACTTTGGCACAAATTTTGATGGGCATGATATTAGTGTCAACAATATGAGAAAGGCCACACAACAAATCCATACCTACTTTATCACTTTGCACCATTCTCTTTAATCCTTCAAGCAAAGGGATTGCCTCACTTTCCCAGTGTTGTTGACTCATCCATTGTTGAATATTTTCAAATTCATTGTCAATCCTCTCTAATTGGTCAATAGTAACCCTAGTTAATGATTTTCTCACATCATGAGAAGTATGAGTAGGATGGGGATAAATGATATCATTTGTTAGATTAAAGGAAATACCAACATTCTCATGGAAGAAGTTATCCAACTAAGGCTCCATATACTTAGTGTTTAAACCTTGGGAAGCCTTAAGTCTACAACTTATTCTCATGAGAATATTTTATGTAGGATTAATGGTTACAAAACTAATTCACAAAGTAGGGAATTCGAATGCTAAAATTGAAAACTATGATTAAGCAATGCAATTTGTTGTAAAAATGATTGATTAACAAAGAAATTGAACTATGTGAATTATGAATTTGAATAATAAATGCTTTTAAATCGTAACATAACATGTCATAAAAATAACATTTAAAAATATGCTTGAAAATTTATGCAATCCACAAGTTAATTTTAGAATAATAAACTAGGGTTTTTGTGAATTTATCCTCTAAATTTATGTAAATCAATTGAAAATAAAAACTATGAATGCAAATTTCAATTTTAAAATGTATTAAAAATTAGATCTAAGATAATATATTAGAATTAAGCATGAAATATGTTTTGTTCACCAAAATATAATGGTGAAAATTGGAAATTAGGTTTTCACCAATTGAGATAGTAAAACCATTAAATATTGAAATTAACCCAATACAATGAAAGAGGAATGAACCCAATACATCTAGCCTCAATCCAAATTAGGAAAGAGTTGAGATTCTGATTGGATTCACTTGTTGGAATGGGTAATCCTTTTTCTTAATTGAATTTGGAATGCAGTTGTGAAATTAGGGCAAAACAATGAATAATTGAAGCAAATCATTGCAAATAGACTGCTACAATCCAACAAAGCCACAAACTAAGATCTAGGAAAAAGAATATTTTTAGAACTCATTCCCAAAAGTTTAGCCTAATTTTTTAGGATCGGGTAGTACATATTGTAAGGCGGAAAATCATGATCGAACCCTAAGTGTACCCCCCACCACTCCAAGGAGAGGGAAAGGAGGTCACTAGGGTTGACGATTTTCACTTAGGGGAGACTTTACATTCAAAAGAGGGGTTGAAACCCACAAGATCAAATCCCACACAATGCAAGATTGGATTCTAAATGAGTTTCAAGGGTTGTGACAACAAGGCTACCCTCTTTTGTAAATAATGTAGATAGAAGGATTAAGCTAGGAATGCATGAAAAGTGAGAAAGATTCACTTATAAACAGAGATAGGAAAATGGGATGAAGCTGCAGACCTGGAATTAGTAGTAAAATGTAAAGATGATGCTATCCTGCAAATTTGAGTGAAAGTTGACGGGACGATGGCACCCGGCATGCACACGGTCCTCCGAAAAATCCGCGAAATGAAGGGGGATCTGTTCGTCTCTGCACAAGGATTCCAGATCTTCAATTACAGCCGCGTACCTGCAACCTACACACAGAAAAGCGAGGATGATTGGGGGGTTAGGGATTAGGGGTTTGCCCTTAGGTCAAACCCCAGTTTTTGAATTAACCAAGAAATGAGAATGTTGTAAATGTAAATGATTGTAATGTAAAACAAGTACTAGTACCTTATTGTAAGAATGTTTGTATTCTTACATGCGAAGGTGTAGATGTTGTTGTATGTTGTATATTGTATGTTGTATGTGATCTCCTCTTCAATGGTTGAATCCTTGTCTTGAATGCAACACTTAGCCTTGAATGGAGACTTAGAATGATCAATTGCTTGAAGGAATGCTTGAATGCTTGAATGCTTGAATGTTTGAATGTTTGAATATTGCTTCTGCCTTTTTTCCATCTACCAAAATGGGAGAGGAAATGTAGTTTATATACTTGTCAATTAGGGTTAAAAGACTGATTTTTCTGACCTTAGGCCGACCTAGGAAGATTATTTTCCAATTTGCAAACATAAAGACCCGAGACCCAAAAGAGACCGGGCCCAAAAATAGGGCCAGGGACCAGGGTGCTGGGCGCCATGGTCCTGGGGGACCAGGGCTCTGGGCAGCCTAGTCCTGAAGGACCGGGGCACTAGGCGCCATGGTCCCACCTCCAGGGACAACAGGGTGCTGAAAAATGCAGTTTTTGGTGTCATGAACAAGTTTCGGGGTCTCCATTCAGGTTCAGTGTTGCGTCGCCATCGTGAAGACCCAAATGTAGTCAAAATTGCAAGTGTCACAATTTTAGGATGCTACATTTAGCCCCCACTTTAGCAGGAGTATAAGCGTACGCTCATACTTTCGGTAAAGTACAAGGAAACAACATTGAAAAAGGAGGTCACTAGGGTTGACAGTTTTCACTTAGGAGAGACTTTACATTCAAAAGAGGGGTTGAAACCCACAAGATCCAATCCCACACAATGCAAGATTAGATTCTAAATTAGTTTCAAGGGTTAAGACAGCAAGGCTACCCTCTTTTGTAAAGAATGTAGATAGAAGGATTAAGCTAGGAATGCATAAAAAGTGAGAAAGATTCACTTATAAACAGAGATAGGAATATAGGATGAAGCTGCGGACCTGGAATTAGCAGTAAAATGTCGAGACGACACTGTCTTGCAAATTTGAGTGAAATTTGACGAGATGATGGTGCCCGACGTGCACACGATCCTCTGAAAAATCCACGAAATTAAGGGGGATCTGTTCGTCTCTGCACAAGGATTCCAGATCTTCAATTACAGCCGCGTACCTGCAACCTACACACAGAAAAGCGAGGACGATTGGGGGGTTAGGGATTAGGGGTTTTCCCTTAGGTCAAACCCCAGTTTTGGAATTAACCAAGAAATGAGAATGTTGTAAATGTAAATGATTGTAATGTAAAACAAGTACTAGTACCTTGTTGTAAGAATGTTTGTATTCTTACATGCGAAGGTGTAATTATTGTTGTATGTTGTATGTTGTATGTTGTATGTGATCTCCTCTTCAATGGTTGAATCCTTGTCTTGAATGCAACACTTAGCCTTGAATGGAGACTTAGAGTGATCAATTGCTCGAAGGAATGCTTGAATGCTTGAATGCTTGAATGTCGCTTCTACCTTTTTTCCATCTACCAAAATGGGAGAGGAAATGTAGTTTATATACTTGTCAATTAGGGTTAAAAGACTGATTTTTCCAACCTTAGGCCGACCTAGGAAGATTATTTTCCAATTTGCAAACATAAAGACGCGAGACCCAAAAGAGACCGGGCCCAAAAATAGGGCCAGGGACTAGGGCGCTGGGCGCCATGGTCCCACCTCCAGGGACAACAGGGTGCAAGGAGGATTAGGCTAGGGTGCTGAAAAATGCAGTTTTTGATGTCATGAACAAGTTTTGAGGTCTCCATTCAGGTTCAGTGTTGCATCGCCATCATGAAGACCCAAATGCAGTTGAAATTGCAAGTGTCACAATTTTAGGACGCTACATTTAGCCCCCACTTTAGCGGGAGTATAAGCGTACGCTCATACTTCCGGTAAAGTATAAGGAAACAACATTGAAAGACTTTCACCACGTCAAGGAGGCAAGATACACCAAGCCCCCAGTGGACTAAGGATCTTACGACTTCGATTGACAAAGTAAAAGGGAAGATCACGAGGGAGAAACATGACTGTCAGTAGTAAGGTTCCCTCACTATGAGTCATGCAAGAAAGATATCAAAAATTTTCAAGGAAAAGATAAATTTGTCAAGAAATTTTCAAGTATCTTGAAGAGATAGACAGGGTGTATGCCCCCCTACGTTAAAGCGATCGCACATGCCTCAACGGGGGTGATTGCTTTAAGGTAGTGATACACATAAGAAATGAGAAGGGAAAGGAGCATGTTATCACAAAGATTTAGCCCCCAAGTGTTAGATAAACCCAAGGATAATAGACACAAAACACAAAGCACGAGGTGACTTCACTTTCCTCGGGGTCAGTATGCTGTATGATAATTCATGTATATCATATGTATGTATGCATAATTGTTCTTCATTCCCCAATCAAGGAAGGTCACCTAGAAGAAGGGAACACATGTGTCTTTTGAGTCAACATGAGAGAGACCAAAAGAGATCTCAATGCTTTGCATCGTCCTCAAGTAGACAACACTAAGGACAACAAATAGAAGAATGAAAATAACACATAGAAGAAGTAACAAAAGAAAGAGAGGAGGAGAGAATCTGCTATGCTAATGAAACTAGTCTAGCATGTCATCTACCCCCCGATCTTGCTGATCAATATTTCGGGAAGGTAGGGAACACGCTAGAGGAGGAACATCCAACACAACAGATGGAGCTATCACAAGATCCAAACAAGGGCTATGTTTATGTTCCAAGCCACGTTGTTCTTGTCTAGGAGCTAGGATAAGTGCTTTAGAAAATTCGTTAGATAAATGGTTATCAACATCAACATATTCATATTCACTATCAGAAGCAAGAGAAGTAACATTTTCATCATGAATAACATTTTCATCTATATCATCATCAAGATTTATAAAAATAGGATCTTTAACTCGCACAGGATCAAGACCATCATGCATCTTTTGTTTAGGAGATTTTGGAGAAAATGGAATAATGTTTGTTGAAGGTGTTTTTGGGGATTGCAAAGTTTGAAAAGTAGCTGCATGAGCTCTAAGACAACGCTTTCGTCGACGTTCACATGTAGAACAATTTCATCTAGTCTTAGTAGGAAGTGGAGAAGATTGAGGAGGAGGAATGTTCTCATCCTTATCACTTGGGTGTTTAGGTTGTGGTCTCTTAGGCTAGATAATAGGAGAAGAGGAAGGTCTCTTCTCTCCATAAGAGGAAGGAGGAGGAACTGCTCCATATAAAGGAGGAATATTTGGTTTAGGAAGGAGACCAAGTCCATCATGACGAGGAGGTATAGGCCTACTTTTAGAAAGTTTATTAGACATAGACATAGTCAAATTCATAGGAATGGGTTGGGAATCTTCTTGAGGAAAGACATTAGTTTTATCTTTCAAAGGAAGAACTTCCTTCTCAAGAACGATAGGAATATCAAGTTTGGGTGTTCTAGGTTCACTTAGAGAAAGGATCATATCTATTTTCCACTTTTGATAAGATTTGAAACGATGATCACTTCGCGGAGGAGAGATTAGAATTGTTTAGGCCAAAAATAATCAATAGGAACGCTAGAAGTTCTTTCAGCTAGTTTAAAGAGACTATGATTAACAGTAACAACTTCACCATTATGGGGAAATTTCAAACACTTGTGAATAGGAGAAGCAATAGCTTTCATGGAAGATAGCCAAGGATAGCCTAGCTTCACACAAAATTGTTCAGAAGAAGGAATAATAGCAAAGTTCACATCAAGGGATTTGTTATGGACCTCAATAGGTAATGTAATAGAACCAATTGCAGAAGAAGAAAATGCATCAAATAATTTCACAATCACATCTATTTTGTCATAGATCACTTGATTCAATTGCAAGGTAAAAAGAAATTCTTTAGTAATAACATTAACCATGCACGAAGGATCAATAAGCACTCCACGGCAAGGTGTATTCTTGACTTTTGCAACTATGTATAAAGGACCATCAGGTGCCCTAATAGTTTCACTAGAATCAAATGTGATGGAAGGTTCTTTAGGGTTTTCTTGCTGCTCTACAAAGTTAATCACATTCAGAGTCATAGACACAAGACCATCAGATGAGAAAGAGGAATCATTAGTCTCAATCACATTAGAGGTATGAGAAGGTAATGGATCAGTAAAAATCTTAAGATTTTGGTTAGGAGGAGCTACAGATGTATTGCCTTTATCATTCACTCCTAAAACAGAGATATTATTATTATCAATCAAATCTTGAATCTTACCCTTTAAAGCAAAACATTTTTCAGTATCATGCCCAGGTTGACGATGGAATTGACAAAAAGATTTGTTATCAAAATAGGGTGAATTAATCTTTGCTGGATCTATTTTCTTTATAGGAGGGAGAGTAAGCACATTTTGTTCCAATAACTTATTCATAATACTATGCAATGATTCATTCAAAGGAGTAAACTTTCTTTCTTTCTTGAAAAACTTAGAAATAGGAGGCGCACCTAATGCTGCATTCACATTGTTGTTGATGATGTTTTCATTGAATTTAACAGACTCTCTATTCGGTTTAAACTTTCCAAATGGTTGTTGACTACTATCACCCTTATCACTCGAAGCCATAGGATTCGCTTGTTCCATTTGACTCACAGTGAGTTGATAATTGTGAAGAGTTGCACACAACTGTTGGAAAGAAGTAAACTTAGAAAACAGAAATTTTTCTCTAATATCTTTTTGTAGATTAGAAATAAAAATTCTTTGAATATCATTCTCAGGCACTGGAAAGGAGATTTGAGCATACAAATGCTTATATCTACCAATGAAATCAGTCACTTTTTCTTTAACACCTTGTTTACAATACATTAAATCAATCAAAGTAACTTTAGGACTCATATTGTTTTGAAATTGTTGAATAAAAGCATTTGCAAGTTGTTCGAAAGAAGTAATAGAATAAGAAGGCAACGAGCAATACCATTTTAGGGCTTTATCTCTTAATGTCCTAGTAAAAATTTTTGCAAGCAACCTTTGGTCATAAGCAAAATCGGTACATATTGTTTGAAAAGTCTTAACATGTGTTAGAGGATCACATTTACCATTATAAAGCTCCAAATGCGGGATTTCAACATGCTTAGGTGGGATAGCTCGAACAATGTCAAGAGAAAGTGGGCTCGCAACATCAAATGTGGGCACACTAAACTTAGATTGATTCATAGAGGCAATTTGTTGCTATAAAGAAGAGACAGTTTGTGCAAGATTGTTAATGGTCGCTTCAGTCGAAGAGTTCATATTAGACATGTTAGATTGGGATGGAGGTATTTTTTTAATGAAAGAAGGTATTGATTGAGAGTAAGGTGGCGGGATGCTATGATAGTTAATCATAGGAGAGGATTGGAAAAGAGGAGCACTACAAGGAGGAATGGAATGGTTGAATGAATTTCCCCCTTGCATCATGTTCATTTGTGGAGATATAATAGGAACACTTATTGAAGGAATGAATGAAGAAGTTGGATTGAATGAAGGAAGAGGGTTAATTGAAGAGGAAGGATTTCCTCCATGACTGGTGATCATAGGCAGAATGTCTTGTATAGAAGTAGTCATTATTTTTGATGTAAAGGTAGGTATGCTAGCAATAGAAGTTGTCAAAGGAATAGAATGATTGACTTGAGTGGGAGGTTTTGTATAACCTAAAGTTTTGGCACAACTCTTCATAGGCATCACATTCGAATCCACAATGTGTGCAATACCACGCAAAATATCAATTTCATTCTTATCACTTTGAACCATACATTTTAGACCCTCAATTAATGAAAGAGCTTGACTATCAGGATACTCTTGAGACATCCATTGCTAAAAATCATCAAATTGGTTATCCAATTTTGAAAGTTGTTCTATAGAAACCTCATGGAGAGCTTCTTCATCATTAAGAGGATTAGAGGAATTACCCGTGTCCTCGTTAAAAAGGCTATTCAAATTAGGTTCCATCTCCTCGGTAATTAAACCTTGGAAAGACTTAATTCTAAGGCTTCGTCTAATGGGAATAGTGTAAGGAGGGCTTATTGTTGTAAAACTCATGCACTAGAGAGGGAGAGAAGATTTTGAATTTAGAGGTAGAAAATTTCAATAAAATCAGCCAATCTCCTAGATTTAAACTGTTAAATGCAATCACGACAATCTCCCGAATTTTCGAAAAAAATGTCAGGGACCATGGCGCTCGGGGTGCACACGGTCCTCACAACTTTTTTCAAAATTTTCAGGGATGAAAGTTATGATGATTTAAAGCTAATCTAAAAAAATTGAGTGATTTTACGATCCGTAGATAAGCCAAATTAAAGTTGCAATCTCAAAATTGAACCCTACCCAGATTGTTGAAAAATGCAAAATTTGAATTTTGAAAAAGAGATGGAAACTGAAATTTTGAATTTTATGATTTTAGAGGGAATACTAAGAGCAATGCAAGCTTTGAAATTTAAAAGTTGACTCAATTTCACACAAAATTCAATTTTGAAAGCGGAAATCAAAGTTGTTGTAATTAAACACTTAATTTCAAAAGTCACAAATTGCAAGAATTTGAATAAAGCACTGAAATTTCGAATGAATGCCGACACACTTTTTAGATTTAGGATAGTAAGAACACAATTTTGACACAAAATTTCAATTTCAATAATTTTTGAATGATTAGAAGCCTTAGTCCAAGCAATCCCTCGACCAACTTTGACTTTAATTTTGAAAGTGTTAGAATTGATGAAATCAGCCAAGATTCTGAATTTTAGCAAAAAAATACAGTAAGATCTAACTCCTGAAATTTCAGAAAAAATGTCAGGGACGATGGCGCTCAGGGTGCACACGGTCCTCGCAACTTTTTTCCAAATTTTCAGGGATGAAAGATATTATGATTTTGTTGCGGAATTCAAAGTTACAGCTGATTTGGAAATGTTTTGATCAGTGAAATTATTAGTCAAAGGTTGAATCAAGAGGGTTTTAAAAATTAGGGTTTTGACACTTAACCACTTAATTTTCAGAATTAAAGCACAAATGTGAATTGACAATTTGTAATAGAAGGGTAGATCTGAAACAAGCACTAACCATTAAACATTTCGCAAGCTCATTCCTCCTCCTCAATCTTCTCCTCCTCAATCTTCTCCTCAATCTTCTCCTCCTCAATCTTCTCTACTTCCTACTAAGACTAGATGAAATCGTTCTGCATGTGAACGTCGATGAAAGCATCATCTTAGAACTCAGGCAGCTGCTTCTCAAACTTTGCAATCCCCAAAAACACCTTCAACAAACATTATTCCATTTTCTCCAAAATCTCCTAAACAAAAGATGCATGATGGTCTTGATCCTGTGCGAGTTAAAGATCCTATTTTTATAAATCTTGATGATGATATAGATGAAAATGTTATTCATGATAAAAATGTTACTTCTCTTGCTTCTGATAGTGAATATGAATATGTTGATGTTGATAACCATTTATCTAACGAATTTTCTAAAGCACTTATCCTAGCTCCTAGACAAGAACAACATGGCTTGGAACATAAACATAGCCCTTGTTTGGATCTTGTGATAGCTCCATCTGCTGTGTTGGATGTTCCTCCTCTAGCGTGTTCCCTACCTTCCTGAAATATTGATCAGCAAGATCGGGGGGTAGATGACGTGCTAGACTAGTTTCATTAGCATAGCAGATTCTCTCCTCCTCTCTTTCTTTTGTTACTTCTTCTATGTGTTATTTTCATTCTTCTCTTTGTTGTCCTTAGTGTTTTCTACTTGAGGACGATGCAAAGCATTGAGATCTCTTTTGGTCTCTCTCATATTGACTCAAAAAACACATGTGTTCCCTTCTTCTAGGTGACCTTCCTTGATTGGGGAATGAAGAACAATTATGCATACATACATATGATATACATGAATTATCATACAGCATGCTGACCCCGAGGAAAGTGAAGTCACCTCGTGCTTTGTGTTTTGTGTCTATTATCCTTGGGTTTATCTAACACTTGGGGGCTAAATCTTTTTGATAACATGCTCCTTTCCCTTCTCATTTCTTATGTGTATCACTACATTAAAGCAATCACCCCCATTGAGGCATGTGTGATTGCTTTAATGTAGGGGGGCATACACCCCATCTATCCCTTCAATATACTTGAAAATTTCTTGACAAATTTAGCTTTGCATTGAAAATTTTTGATATCTTTCTTGCATGACTCATAGTGAGGGAACCTTACTACTGATAGTCATGGTTCTCCCTCGTGATCTTCCCTTTTACTTTGTCAATCGAAGTCGTAAGATCCTTAGTCCACTGGGGGCTTGGTGTATCTTGCCTCCTTGACATGGTGAATGTTTTTCAATGTTGTTTCCTTGTACTTTACCGGAAGTATGAGCGTACGCTTATACTCCTGCTAAACTGGGGGCTAAATGTAGCATCCTAAAATTGTGACACTTGCAATTTCGACTGCATTTGGGTCTTCACGATGGCGACGCAACAGTGAACCTGAATGGAGACCCCGAAACTTGTTCATGACATCAAAAACTGCATTTTTCAGCACCCTAGCCTGATCCTCCTTGCACCCTGTTGTCCCTGGAGGTGGGACCATGGCGCCCAGCACCCTGGTCCTTCACTCCTGAAACAAAGATAGTATTATTATCAATCAAATCTTGAATTTTACCCTTTCAAGCAAAACATTTTTCAGTATCATGCCCAGGTTGACGATGGAATTGACAAAAAGATTTGTTATCAAAATAGGGTGAGTTAATCTTTGAAGGATCTGTTTGCTTTATAGGAGGGAGAGTAAGCACATTTTGTTCCAATAACTTATTCATAATACTATGCAATGATTCATTCAAAGGAGTAAACTTTCTTTCTTTCTTGAAAAACTTAGAAATAGGGGGCACACCTGATGCTGCATTCACATTGTTGTTGATGATGTTTTCATTGAATTTAATGGACTCTCTGTTTGGTTTAAACTTCCCAAATGGTTGTTGACTACTATCACCCTTATCACTCGGAGCCATAGGATTTGCTTGTTCCATTTGACTCACAGTCAGTTGATAATTGTGAAGAGTTGCACACAACTGTTGGAAAGAAGTAAACTCAGAAAACAGAAGTTTGTCTCGAATATCTTTTTGTAAATTAGAAATAAAGATTCTTTGAATATCATTGTCAGGTACTGGAAAAGAAATTTGAGCATAAAAATGCTTATATCTACCAATGAAATCAGTCACTTTTTCTTTAACACCTTGTTTACAATGCATTAAATCAATCAAAGTAACTTTAGGACTTATATTGTTTTGAAATTGTTGAATAAAAGCATTTGCAAGTTGTTCGAAAGAAGTAATAGACTAAGAAGGCAACGAACAATACCATTGTAGGGCTTTATCTCTTAATGTCCTAGTAAACAGTTTTGCAAGCAACCTTTGGTCATAAGCAAAATCGGTACATATTGTTTGAAAAGTCTTAACATGTGTTAGAGGATCACCTTTACCATTATAAAGCTCCAAATGTGGGATTTCAACATGTTTAGGGGGGATAGCTCGAACAATGTCAAGAGAAAGTGGGCTCGCAACATCAAATGTGGGCACACTAAACTTAGATTGATTCATAGAGGCAATTTGTTGCTATAAAGAAGAGACAGTTTGTGCAAGATTGTTAATGGTCACTTCAGTCGAAGAGTTCATATTAGACATTTTAGATTGGGATGGAGGTATTATGTTATTGAAAGAAGGTATTGATTGAGAGTAAGGTGGCGGGACGCTATGATAGTTAATCATAGGAGAGGATTGGAAAAGAGGAGCACTACAAGGAGGAATGGAATGGTTGAATGAATTTCCCCCTTGCGTCATGTTCATTTGTGGAGATGTAATAGGAACACTCATTGAAAGAATGAACGAAGAAGTCGGATTGAATGAAGCCAGAGGGTTGATTGAAGAGGAAGGATTGCTCCCATGACTGATGATCATAGGCGGAATGTCTTGTATAGAAGTAGTCATTATGTTTGATGTAAAGGTAGGTATACTAGCAATAGAAGTTGTCAAAGGAATAGAATGATTGACTTGAGTGGGAGGTTGTGTATAACCTAAAGTTTCGGCACAACTCTTCATAGGCATCACATTCAAATCCACAATGTGTGCAATACCACGCAAAATATCAATTCCATTCTTATCACTTTGAACCATACATTTTAGACCCTCAATTAATGAAAGAGCTTGACTATCGGGATACTCTTGAGACATCCATTGCTGAAAATCATCAAATTGGTTATCCAATTTTGAAAGTTGTTCTATAGAAACCTCATGGAGAGCTTCTTCATCATTAAGAGGATTAGAGGAATTACCCGTGTCCTCGTAAAAAAGGCTATTCAAATTAGGTTCCATCTCCTCGGTAATTAAACCTTGGAAAGACTTAATTCTAAGGCTTCGTCTAACAGGAATAGTGTAAGTAGGGCTTATTGTTGTAAAACTCATGCGCTAGAGAGGGAGAGAAGATTTTGAATTTAGAGGTAGCAAATTTCAATAAAATCAGCCAATCCCCTAGATTTAAGCTGTTAAATGCAATCACGACAATCTCCCGAATTTTTGAAAAAAATGTCAGGGACCGTGGCGCTCGGGGTGCACATAGTCCTTGCAACTTTTTTTGAAATTTTCAGGGATGAAAGTTATGATGATTTTAAAGCTAATCTGAAAAAATTGAGTGATTTTACGATCTGTAGATAGGCCGAATTAAAGATGCAATCTCAAAATTGAACCCTACCCAGATTGTTGAAAAACGGAAAATTAGAATTTTGAAAAAGAGAGGGAAACTTAAATTTTGGATTTTATGATTTTAGAGAGAATACCAAAAGCAATGCAAGTTTTGAATTTTAAAAGTTGACTCAATTTCATGCAAAATTGAATTTTGAAAGTGGTAATCAAAGTTGTTGCAATTAAACACTTAATTTCAAAAGTCACAAATTCCAAGAATTTGAATAAAGCACTAAAATTTCGAATGAATGCCAACACACTTTTCAGATTTAGGACAGTAACAACACAATTTTGACACAAAATTTCAATTTCAACAATTTTTGAATGATTAGAAGCCTTAGTCCAAGCAATCCCTAGACCAACTTTGACTTTAATTTTGAAAGTGTTGTAATTGATAAAATCAGCCAAAATTCTGGATTTTAGCAAAAAAATACAGTAAGATCTAGCTCCCGAAATTTCAAAAAAAATGTCGGGGACGATGGCGCTCGGGGTGCACACTGTCCTCGCAACTTTTTTCCAAATTTTCAGGGGTGAAAGATATTATGATTTTGTTGCGGAATTCAAAGTTACAGTTGATTTGGAGATGTTTTGATCAGTAAAATTATCAGTCAAAGGTTGAACAAAGAGGGTTTTAAAAATTAGGGTTTTCACACTTAACCACTTAATTTTTACAATTAAAGCACAAATATGAATTGACAATTTGTAATAGAATGGTAGATCTGAAACAAGCATTAACAATTAAACGTTTCACAAGCTCAATTACTAAAAAGAAAATTTAGGGTTTTTATGCAATTAACCTCTAAACTTTGCAAAATATCAAACATGGAAATGTAATCAAGGCATCCAATTTTCAGATCTAGCCATGAATAATCAGAAAGGATGTTCACGTCAGGTTCACCAAAATGTAAAGCGAAAAATCATGAGCGAACCCTAAGTGTTCCCCCCACCACTCCGAGGAGAGGGAAAGGAGGTCACTAGGGTTGACGGTTTTCACTTAGGGGAGACTTTACATTCAAAAGAGGTGTTGAAACCCACAAGATCCAATCCCACACAATGCAAGATTGGATTCTAAATGAGTTTCAAGGGTTGTGACAGCAAGGCTACCCTCTTTTGTAAAGAATGTAGATAGAAGGATTAAGCTAGGAATGCATGAAAAGTGAGAAAGATTCACTTATAAACAGAGATAGGAATATGGGATGAAGTTGCGGACCTGGAATTAGCAGTAAAATGTCAAGACAACATTGTCCTGCAAATTTGAGTGAAAGTTGATGGGACGATGGCGCCCGACGTGCACACGGTCCTCCGAAAAATCCGCGAAACGAAGGGGGATCTGTTCGTCTCTGCACAAGGATTCCAGATCTTCAATTACAGCCGCGTACCTACAACCTACACATAGAAAAGTGAGGACGATTAGGGGGTTAGGGATTAGGGGTTTTCCCTTAGGTCAAACCCCAGTTTTGGAATTAACTAAGAAATGAGAATGTTGTAAATGTAAATGATTGTAATGTAAAACAAGTACTAGTACCTTGTTGTAAGAATGTTTGTATTCTTACATGCGAAGGTGTAGATGTTGTTGTGTGTTGTATATTGTATGTTGTATGTGATCTCCTCTTCAATGGTTGAATCCTTGTCTTGAATGCAACACTTAGCCTTGAATGGAGACTTAGAATGATCAATTGCTTGAAGGAATGCTTGAATGCTTGAATGTTTGAATGTTTGAATATCGCTTCTGCCTTTTTTCCATCTACCAAAATGGGAGAGGAAATGTAGTTTATATACTTGTCAATTAGGGTTAAAAGACTGATTTTTCCGACCTTAGGCCGACCTAGGAAGATTATTTTCCAATTCGCAAACATAAAGACCTGAGACCCAAAAGAGACCGGGCCCAAAAATAGGGCCAGGGACCAGGGCGCTGGGCGCCATGGTCCTGGGGGACCAGGGTCCTAGGCACCCTAGTCCTGAAGGTCCAGGGCACTGGGCGCCATGGTCCCACCTCCAGGGACAACAGGGTGCAAGGAGGATCAGGCCAGGGTGCTGAAAAATGCAGTTTTTGGTGTCATGAACAAGTTTCGAGGTCTCCATTCAGGTTCAGTGTTGCGTCGCCATCGTGAAGACCCAAATGGAGTCGAAATTGCAAGTGTCACAATTTTAGGATGCTACACATATCCACCCTGGTCCTCCAAATTTTCAATGGTTGAAAGTTGAACCGATTCGCCAAATATGTGTGGGATCATGGTGGGCCAAAACAAACCCTTACATGGCAATGAAATTTTAGAAAAACGGAGTTAGACAACTTGACATAAAATTTTAAATAACTTATGAACATTATTTTAAAAATATGTAAGAACAAAATCTATAGAAAATTGGATTTAGTTTCTAAGCTACTAGTTATTTTGAAAAAAAAAAAAAAACTATTTGACGAAAATTTGAAATTTCAATGCAATAGTACTAAAATTTCAGGAAAAAGATAAGAAGTAGGTGTATGAATGACAACCCTAACCATGATCAAATCATAATGTTTTTTAAAAAGATTTTAAATATAAGTCATGAATTCAGGTGCGGATGTGACACATTTTTTTGTAAATAATTAATTATGAATTTATTACTACAAATTTTCATAAATATAAAAACTCGTATGTCTAACCACCTTAACTTAGTGTGGGTGAAACTAGAAATCGGGTTGGTTTCCAGGAATCCCAAGGCACTGAAGGGGACAAGGAGACAGTCAAATCAGTGGAAGACAAAGATTCCAAAATCAGGGACCCACATGATAGAGGTAAGGGAAAAAAATGGTCTTCACTTTTTGGAGTGAAACCGCTGGTAAAATCAGGGCTACCGGAAGTTAAAAATATTTATGATCCCGCAACAAGGGTTATCGCTATTTTTGTCCCAGATAAGCTAGTTGATCTTACTATCTCTAGATTAGATATGACACTAGTTGGAAGGTTTGTTGGTTTTAGGCCTAACATTGATGTTGTTAGGAATTTTATAAGGAGGAAATGGGCTCTCAAGGGACAAGTGGATGTGGCGGCTTTGCCTAAGGATTTTTTTCCTTTGCTTTTAATTTTGAAGAAGATATGAATAAAGATCTATGTGAAGGATCATGGATGTTCGGCAAGTCAACTTTGGCATTACAGAAATGGGCTCCAAACCTTTCTCTTGATGAGTCCTTTTTTGTGTCGGCGCCTGTGTGGACACACCTCCTGGGTCTTCCGTTGGAGTTCTAGAATGAGGAAGTCTTCAAGGTGATAGCGAGTTCTTTTGGAGAACTTCTCTCGATCGATCCAATGACTGCAGCTAAATCAAGGTTGGTTTTTTCCCGTATATGTGTTAATGTTAATCAAATGACAGATATGCCCCAATCTATTGATATTATATCTAAATTAGGGAAATGGACCCAAGTGATTGAATATGAATCACTTCAGTTTGCTTGTTTTCATTGCAAAAAATTGGGGCATTGGGCCAAATCTTGTCTGCTTAAGAAGAGTAAGAATAGCAAGAGTGATAGCAGCTTGAAGTAGAAACGGAAAATGAAAGACAAGAGAGAAGACCCATCAGTAGAGTGTGTTCCTGATAAGGAAGTGGTTGAGTTGGAAAATGAGGTGAAGAAGGATGCGAATAGTAATAATGAAAAACATGTTTGTGCTTGTTCTAATAATCAAATAGAAAGCACTAAGGAATAAGAGCAAAGGGTAGAGGTAAATGCACAAAAACATGATCCAGAGGACCAAAAGGGAGGGCCTGTCAGTCAGGATAAAGTAGAGGAGAGTTCCAATGGCGATGCCTCTGCTTCATCTTATACAAAAGCAAATTGGGAAGACTTCAATGAAGCGTAGGATTACAACATTTCTAGTTTTGAACCTCTTTTGTTATTAACCAATGGAAGCCCAAAGTCGCTTCAATGCAAAACCCCATCTAATAGTGTGGAAATGGTGGCCTTGGAGGGAAATCTTAGGACTCTCAGTACTAAAGATGGAAAATTGAATAAGGAAGGACCCAATGGAGGTATCTCAACTAGAAGCAAGAATAAGAAAAATGCAAATGTTGAAAGCCAAAACAAAAAGTAGGGGAGAACTTCTCTAAAACATCAAAGGGAATAGGAAAGTTGGAAGAACCATGTTGATGGAACACAGTGCTCCATCGAGTTAGCTCTATCCCTGGTTAAAGTATGAAGATAATTTCCTAGAATATAAGAGGGATGAATGCCCCTCATAAGCAGGATGTGTTACATAATATCATAAGAGATCATAAGCTAGATGTGGTCCTTGTTCAGGAAACTAAGATGTGTAAGGAGAAAGTGGAAAGGATTAGAATATTTAAAAATAATGGAGTTATAGGAACTAGTTTGGAGGGAGCCTCTGGAGGACCAGCGATTTTTTGGAACCAAAATACTATTAAAGGTAAGGAAATCATTTCTGAAATCAATAGGAATTTTGTGCTACTTGAGCATATCAAGGATAACTTTGTTTGGGTTATCACTAAAGTCTATGCACCTAATACCAAAGCTGGTAGATTAAAATATTGGAGAAGCCTTGCAGAAGACAGACTAAATTTTGCTGATAAAAGCTGGATAATAATGGGAGATTTCAATACTCCACTTAAAGAGGAAGAGAAGATGGGGGGCCTCCCCTTGCAACTTGATGGTAAACAAGATCTTATGGACTTCATCAATGATTAAGCTCTTATGGATGTGGATCTCCAAGGGTACAACTACACCTAGACTAATAGAAGAACTAGAGCTGATCTTATTCAAGTTAAGTTAGACAGAACCTTAATTTCTCCTGAGTGGCTATCTAAATATAGTTGTTCTTTGGCGTCTATTATTAAGATTAGTTCTAATCATTGCCCTATTTCTTTTACTGCCAATTCTTTTTTTGCTAAGAGAAATTTCCCTTTTAGATTTGAAAAAGCTTGGTTATCCCATCTATCTCTGGAAGTTTGTGTGGCTCAATTGGTGGAGTTCTGAGGTTGAGGGAATGGCTTTATTTAGAATAGCCAAAAAGCTCAATATTATAAAGGATAAAATCAAAATTTGGAACAAAGAGACTTTTGGGGATATCTTCAAAAGTAAAGCCAAAATTAAAACTGAAATAAAAGAAGTTCAAGATAAAATCCAAGAGGACGGGCTTTCAGAAGATTTGAGATCTGTGGAAAATGGTTTGCTGTCTAAATACCACACTATTATTTCTAATGAAGAGACTTTCTAGAGACAAAGATCTAGAGCCTTGTATTTGAAGGAAGGTGATAAAAATACCTAGTTTTTTCACTTATCTGCTCTAAAGCACAGGGCGACAAATAG
This sequence comes from Cryptomeria japonica, assembly GCF_030272615.1. Lineage (NCBI taxonomy): Eukaryota > Viridiplantae > Streptophyta > Pinopsida > Cupressales > Cupressaceae > Cryptomeria > Cryptomeria japonica. The sequence continues at coordinate 257,893,659 of NC_081408.1, forward strand.
GATTTCCAGGTTATCATGTAATAGGGGGATTTTATCAAATGATACGGAAATAAGAAAGGAAGTTCTGGATTATTTTAGCAACCTATTGGGAGAAGTCGATGACCTTTATGTCAGTAATCAAAACCTCCTTTTGCAAGCTATTCCTTCTACCTTGACTGAGGAAGACAACAAATATCTCTCTTGAATACCTTCTAGTCAAGAAATCAAAAAGGCGATGTTCTCTTTTCAAGGAGATAAGTCTATTGGTCCGGATGGTTTTCCAATGTTCTTTTTCCATTCCTTTTGGAATATTGTGGAGAATGATATCTGTAAAGGAGTTAAAGAATTCTTTGGTTCTAGAAGGCTTTTAAAAGAATTGAATGCGACCTTCATTGTTCTAATTCCGAATATTGTTGGAGCTGACTCTCTCAATAAGTTTAGACCTATTAGTCTTTGTAATTTTGTTTACAAGAATTTTTCTAAGGTTCTCACCTCTAGATTGTTGGATATTCTTCCAAGAATTATCTCTGCTCAGCAAAATGGTTTTGTCCCTAGTAAACAGATTCTAGATTCTATTATTTTAGTTCATGAAAATATTCATTCTCTAATTGTTGCTAAAAAAAAGGGTTTTTTTCTTAAGTTAGATATGTCTAAAGCCTATGATAGAGTGAATTGGCAGTTTCTTTTTAGGATTATGAAAGCATTTGGATTTGGAGAAAAAGTTATTCAGCTATGCTCTCAATTGATGGAAACTTCCTCATATGTTGTTATTGTCAATGGATCTCCTTCCAGTTTCTTCAAAAGCACTAGATGTCTAAGACAGGGGGATCCCATATCCCCAATCTTGTTTACTATTTTAGCTGAAAGTTTGGGCAGAGTTATTTTTAAAAATGTGGAAGAAGGTAATCTCAAAGGTCTGAAACCTTCCTTGTCCAATATTACTTGTACTCATGAACAGTTTGTTGATGATTCGGTCACCATGGGGGAAGCTACTATTAGGGAAGCAAAAAATATGAAGAAGGTTATGGATATTTATGAATCTTCTTCTGGTCAAAAAATTAATTGGGACAAGAGCTCATTGTTCTTCATCAATACCCCTGTTCAAAGACAATTAAGGATTGAAAGAATTATTGGATGTAAAATTGCTGAATTTCCCTCTACTTACCTAGGGCTTCCCCTTTGTATTGAGCCTGTGGAAAGCTTCTGGATTAAGTTGGTTGATAGATTCAACTCTAAACTGGTAGGTTGGAAAGGGGCTATCCTTAATCAAGTTGGCAAGGTTACATTGCTTAAAGCTACTCTCCAAAACTTGCCTATTTATGCTCTTAGCCTGTTTAAAATCCCTAGAAAGTTTGCGGAGGCAAATGAAAGAATCCAAAAAGAGTTTGTTTGATCAGGAGTGGAAGACAAGAATAGAATTCCCCTTATAGCTTGGAATAAAATCTTCTCGCCCAAGGCCTCTGGGGGGTTGGGTTTAAGGAATATTAGCTCTATGAATAATGCCTTATTAGCAAAACAAATCTGGAGATTGAAAGGGGAGGAAAGAGAGTGGAATTTAATCTCGAGAAAGAAATATCTTTATATGCAACCTTCTGAGGAAGAATTTTTGGATAATTCTTTTATAGTTGAAGGCTCTGCAATTTGGAATGCGGTTCAATCCGCTAAAAGTTGGGTTGCTGCTGGCAGAATGTGGAAATTGGGGAATGGTAGAAGTATTAGATTTTGGGAAGACAGGTGGCTTATGGAAAAACCTTTGGTAGAAATTCCAATCCTTTATGATTGGAAAGATTGGTTCAAAAATAGGCATGGGGGTTTGGTCAAAGACTACTAGAGAAATGGGATTTGGATCGAGTTTAGCCAGCATTGTTTGGGTTTAAAGTTTCTTGATATCTTGCTTTCTTATAAAATTTTGAGGGACAACAAAGAGGATAATTTGATTTGGAGGGAAAACTCAAATGGGAACTATTTTGTGTCTTTGGCTATGACTATCCATAATGTTATGGAAGATATTCCTATTTGGGCTAAAGTATGGAATAAGAAGTTAATTCCTAAAGTTAATATATTTTTTTGGATCTTTATCCAAAATAAGGTGTTGACTTTGGACAACCTCCAAAAGCATGGATTTGTTTTTCCTAACAGGTGTTCTCTTTGTTGCAGGGAAGAAGAGTTAGCTTGCCATATTCTCCACTAGTGTACTTTCAACTAGGAAATTTGGAAAATTATTTTTAGTAGGTGGAAGTTGAGCTGGATTTTTCCGAACTCTCTAGGGGAGTCCTGGCAGCAATGGCATTGTCCTAACCCCAACCCTAAGATTGTGGAGCTTTGGAAACTTACTTTCCCTAATGTTATTTGGAACATCTGGAAGGAGCACAATAATAGTATTTTTAGAGATAAAATTGCTAATCCTAAAGTTGTGGTGGATAAAATATACAAAAGTACATTTGAATGTCTCAATGGTACTGATCATGGTCTAGCAGCTAAAGAAGACTTTAATGATAGGTGGAACCTTTCTACAACCAAATCCAGTAAGGAGAAGGGTAGGGAAGGTCTGGTGTGGTGCTTTCCTCTTCAGGGATGGATAAAGGCCAACCTTGATGGGGCGTCGAAGGGGAATTCAGGTAAAGCTGGTTATGGGGGAATAGTCAGGAATTTTGTAGGAAATTGCCTATTGGTAGTTGTTGGCCCTCTGGATAGTCAAACCAATCATTATGGTGAAGCTTCAGCTACTTTGAACACTCTGATTATTGCTAAGAACCTAAATCATGACAACTTATGGCTGGAGGGAACTCACTAAATATTATCAAGTGCTTGAAGGGGGAAACCGAGCCATCGTGGTCTATTGAAAACATAATTTTGAAAGGAAGAGAAATTATTGCTAGTTTTAAAGTTATCATAATTGAACATGCCTTTAGGTAAAACAATTTGGTTGTGGATGGCTTGGCAAACCTAGGCGTTAACTCCAAAGCTCAAACCATTTGGCACGGGGAAGATAATATTAATTTTAGTATTAAAGATCTCCTAAGAAAGGATAGATTCATGGGGAAAGAAGGGCTACATAATCATGATAGTTGAAATAAGTAATTTATGCATTTATAGAAAGGTGGTGATTACTTGGCAAAGTGGTAGAATTACAATCAAAGATATTAACACTCCGCACACTTTGTGGGTTATCATTTTCAAAATTTTGAGAGACAACGGGAAGAAAGCTTTGAGCTCGTAGAAGAACAGAGGTTACATTTTGAAACTAAATATGGGAGGGGATCTCATAAGGGAGGAATCAGACAACATTTTCAAATGGAAGGAAATGCCAAAAGTTTGGACGAAGCTGGAAAAAGGGTCCTTGACGAATTTTATGGAGAAGATGGTTGATTATGATAAAGGTAGGGTTAATCTTGCAGTCTCCAAAATAATTGAAAATTGGAGTAACCGGTCTTTTAAAATCCATGGTGTGAGGTTCAAATTGGACGCAGGCCTCATTGTGACTGTAACAGATATGCCCCACTCAGGGCTCAATTTCTTTAGAGATCTTAAAGTTTCCAATAATGCGGTTAAACTTTTTCTGCGTAAGGAAAAGGAGAGGGCTAAAATTGGTAAAGCCACAGGGGGTTATTATGATGCCTCCAACATCAAGAAAATTTGTGACTAGGTGTTGAATGCAATCATGTAATGCATAACTGTTGAGGGTCATTTTACTAGGGCCCATACTTACCACTTTGTGCTATTAAACCACTTCAGGCATGAAAAAAGGGTTTCCCTGCCCTACTATCTCTTCAGGTCTTTGTCAAGTTCACTTAACAAACACAGCAAGAACCCCTCAAACCCGATGCTTCATTGTGGCCTCATTCTGCTCATTTATGAGCATTGCAAAATCCTTTCCATTCAAGAAAATAAGATTTTGTTGGATTCTCCAGGGAAAGGCAAGAGAAAGTTGGAGGAAGGCGGACCTAGCTAGGAAGAGTCAATTTAGAGCAAAAAAAGAAAGAGCGTCACTGGGATCAAAACCCAAGATGACAATAATGACACAGAGGAAACTGGAAAAGATGGTAGTGAAATGGAAAAGGACAATTCGGGAGGTGAGGAAAGTTGGAAATATGAGGACATGGGTGCAGAGGAAGATGAAGCTGAGGACATGTCCGACCAAGTTAGTCCAATTCACAGTGTTAGCTTAGGTAATTACAATAGCCAGCCTATGGTGGAGAAGGATGATAAGGTTAATGAGGAAAAATAAATTGATTTTGAGAGGGAGAAGATTAAGGAACCTGAGAAGGAAATGGCTAAGGATAATCTGGGTAAGGATAAGGAGCATGTTGGAGAAGGGTTATTCCTGGATAACCTCAAAAACCTTACCAAGGCTAGATTGGGGTTTGATAGATGGACTTATGAAGTTGTGAAGAATTGGGAAAAAAATGGGAAGCAGATGGATGAGAAAAGGAAGGAAGACAATAAGAACCAGAAGCAATGGAAGTAGGACATGGAGGAAAAATCCAAAAAGATGGCAGCTCAGATTGACTATCTAGAAGAAGGTAAAGTGGCAATGAAAAACCTGTTGGGCATGATCCCGAATATCTTGTCTACTGTTACAAAGAACCTAGAGGATATTTCTAAGATCCTTGAAAGTTCTAGCTCTCCCAAACTGGTGGTGGACCTCAACATTGATGATGATGTTATTGAGACTGGAAGCAGGGAGGCAACGCCTGGTGGAGTAGCTAAGAGAACTAGGGCGAGTGTGAAGAAAGAAGTTGTGGCATCTACTAAAGATATCCCTAGTCTTAGGGATAATATCAAAGATCTGTATGGGATTAGAAGCAACTTGGCTAATGCCCTAAAAAACATAAATTAGTTCCTTATTTGTGCTTTGTTTGGTCTAGCTAGTTTTCACTAGTTTTTTGGGGCTTTTTAGTTGGTCTTTTCTTGTTGTTATGCTGGTTTTTCTCATGTTTGTTCCTTTTGGTTTCTTAAATGCTTTTATCTTGTAAGGATCTATTGTAAAGGGTTTCGGGGACCCTTCAAAACCTATTTTTACCTTAATCAAAAACTTAGTCAAAACTTTATGAAATTCATTTTTGGTATCCTGTAGTAGGTGGAGCATAGAATGTGGCGCATATTTTGGATTCAAAAAATGTGATACCATTTGAAAGTTATAAATGTTTTTCAATCAACCTATCAATCGAGACTTTAGTTGGAATTCAAATAGAAAATGAATAATAGTTATTTATTCAAGTCAAAATAAGGCAAACCTTATATTGTTGGAAAGTTGAGAATGCCCTTAAAAATCCCTTTTCATTTCATCAATTTTGGCAAAAAAAAGTCGTCAGCCACTAGAGAAAAGTCTAGGAAAGCAAGGAACACTCAAAAAACATGTTTTTTTTGTTGACTTTCTAGGTTTGGAATTTCCTATCCAAAACCCAATACAATCTTGTGCCAAATACCAAGGTTTTAAATTTTTGTTAGAGAAATCAGATATCGAATTCATATCAGATATCTATTTTTTTATATTTTTTATTATAAATATAATTAATAATAATTTTTCTCTCTCACTCATTCACTTTCCTTATCCCTCTCCCTATCTCTCTCCTTATCTCTCTCACTTTTCCTATATGGGAAGATATTAGATATTGGATACTTATCTGATATCCAATCCCTTTCTATTTTGGGTGCCAGCATTCAAATGTTGGGCTCCATCGAAAATTTTGGTGCACATATAAAAAAATATGTTTAGGTATTAGATATCTGATATATGGACCACACAAAATAGGACTATCGATCATTTTGTTCATTCCAATGATCCCTACATTCTTTTTGCAAGCAACAAAATTCTTATTTTTTGATTTTTTTCTAGACAAATTTGTCATTGGCAATAATTTTAGATGATCTTTGTGGAGGTATAATGACAAGCAATAGTCATCGAAAGCAAAAATGTAAAAGAAAGATTTCAAATAAGCAAGTTGAATTATATAGAGAAAGAGATAAAGAATGTCATAAGAGGAGAAAAAAAGGTAATTAAAATATTGGTCAACCCTCTGCAAATATTACTTCAAGTGAAGAGGAAATTGAATTTGACAATGTTGAGCAAGTTATTGAAAATGAACATGAAAATATATATATTGATATTGGGAATGTTGAACATGATATTCAAATTGGGAATGACAATGTTGAAATAGATATTGAAAATGTTAAACATCATATTGAATTTAGAATGAAAATGTGGGAATTGAAAGTGAAAATGTGGGAATTGATATTGAAGGTGAAAATTGAGGAATTGACATTGAAGGTGGAATTGTTCAACCAGATGAACATTATGTAACACCAAATTACATGAGAAATGAAGACCCTCTCGTCGAAGAAAGACAAATTCCAAATTCAAGACTTTCAAGAACAACAAAACGGTTACTTGAAATTGATGAGAACATTATTGACAATCTTGAAGGCAAGAGGTCAACACGAACCATTCGATTGTGGGCTATGCAACTTTTCAACCAATATTTTAGCAATAAGAGATTGATCGAGCAGTGACAATTTTTTGTTCAATTGCTAAAGATACAAAAGATGAGACCCTTGTTAGCCAAATTCAAGATTCGTATGCACAAGAAGATGGAGAAAATTTCTATTATTGTCAAAAATATTTATAATGCTCTAAATTCTATTGGAAAGAATAGCAAGGAAAAAGATAAGAGAGCCACTCGATAAGTGATTACAACCTCTTTAGTAAGACATCATTTGAGAAATACTTTCTTTATGAGACAAACTTGTGTTGATTTGAACATAAATCATAAAACTTTGAATATAGAACTTGCAAGAAGAGAAATACTCGACGATCCTCTTAAAAATGCTACATGGGCTTTTGATGAGATGCTTCCACATGTTGAAAATAAGTTGATCGACAATGTGAAGGAGAAAATTCAACAATTTTTGTGCTCTAACTCTAGAGTATCACCCAATGTAAAGGATGTTTTACAGTTAATAATTGGCACTCGAGACCGTACATAGCATCCTAAACATTTCTTGGAATCAAGCCAAACAATGTTGTACAAGAAAATTTGTGAAACACATCCAACTTTGCAAATATCGCAAAGGGCCATAGAATCTTTGAAGCCATTTTATTGTGTATCTCTTAAGATTTGTAATACTTGTTGCAAATAGCATGTGGAATTTTCAATGTACCATGAACTTTTATGCAATATTAATTCTATTTTGCATACTAATGAAATTTTGCAAGAGTGCAGTGCAATGCAATTTCCAAGATCATCAAGAGACTTTCTAGATCTATTTTTATGTCCTAGAGATGATAGGTGATTTTTCTATAGAAATGATTGTTTAAATAAGAAGTTCTCACAATGTGGTGTCTTGTCAAAGTTTGTTTTGTGTTTTCATGAGGGTAGTGAACACGAATTTGGAAAGAATATTGTTGACAAAAAGAAATATGAGACGATGAAATATACTTTGAAGAGTGGAGATGAAGATTCTAGATGCAAGTTGGTCTCCAAAGAAGTTAGTGTTGCTGATTTATTTTAGATTTTAAGGAAAGTATTTTCTACAAGTATGCAAGGAATACCCATAGGTCTCAATGGTTGGATCAACAAAAGTTCAAGATGTGTAAGAACTCTTTCTTGATTGGCACTATTATATTGGTGGTCAATTTGTAAAAAATTGTACATTACAACCACAAAATGAGGTATAGGCTTAGTATTACAATTAAATTCAGATTGCTATTTTTGTTTACATAACATATAGACATGCCCTTGCTAGTAAAAAAGAGGACAAGAAGATAATCAATGAGTATCATTTTTATATGAGTGGTGATAGATCTCACTCCTTCAAGTATGTGCAACATTGTTTCAAGAATTTGTTTGAGTTCTTGCAAGAGAAAGGTATTGTAATAGATCGACATCTCATATGGTCAGATAATTGCATGGGTCAATTCAAGAATCCTTGTATGTTTTATTGGTTGAGTAGAATGAATGCAGTGAGGGGTGTACCTCAAATTTGGAGTTCTTTTTAAGCTAGGCATGGGAAGGGAGAGCATGATGGATTAGGTGCATGTTTGAAGAGATCTCTAGTTAAGAAGAAAATAAAGATTTTAGGTGCTAAGTTCTCTTATGCACATTTTATTGTTGATTGGTGTAGTTCAACAATGTCATAAGGATGGACACTTGATTCAGTGGTGTGCAGATTCTTTTGGTTGGTTAAGGAAGGCACAGTGGGAGACATATTGGATTATCAAATAATTAAAGATTCTTCAAAGATGCATTCATTTCACAACTCACATGCAAGTGCATGGACCATTTGGACATGAGTTTGGCTTTTTTGGCAGAGCTATGTTCAATGTGACTAGGATCAACATGAGTCATGTGAGTGGGTGGATATGTGTGTTCCACAATATCCAACTCCTTTATCTCAAACAATATCCATGCCAAATGATGACATGGAAAATTCAATTGAGTATGACCATCTTTTAGATCTTGTATAGTATAGAGATGTTTTTGTAGTTGTTGCACCGCAAGGGAATGAAGAGAGGTCAAACTACTAGGTGGCACGATGTGTACAAGGAAAGAAAAAGATAACATAGTCAATGACAGATGATGATGGGTTCATGTATCCTACAGGTTCAATTGTTATTGCAAGAACTTGGTTGTGAACATACATAAATTTAGAAATAATGGCGTACCTACATTTGAAGACTATGAGAGACACAAAACCATTCTCATCTATTCACACCTTGTTATAGCCACAAATTTCAAGTTTTTTAAGCGTCATGCAATACCAAAGATAAAATAACTTTGGATAGTTAGTAGTGTTGATCATAAAGCAATATTGGATAATCTTAAGCAAAGAGATGACCCTTCAAGCACACTTGAGTAGAAGGTATTTATTATCTCTAAATTTCAAATAATGATCACAAAAAATTTATGTTCATAAAACTTTTACATTCATGATGTTTATGTTTGCATTAACAACTCTTCAAGAATCTGGGTCTTTTTGTATGAACACTATTATTGTTTCAACATTTTGCTTCAACATTGTGGGTAAATTTGGTGTAATTCATAAGGAGGTATCTTCATGGTATATAATCCTCCCTAATCATTTATTGTCATGGATTTAATTTCAAATAGTGATCATAAAACTTTAATGTTCATGTTTTTATATTTAGATTAACAATTCTTAAAGAATGTAGGTCTTTTTGATGGACAATACTATTATCACCTTTTTTCTTCAACATTTTGATATAATTAATAAGGAACTATATGTTGGCCATTTCGTGGAATTGATTATGTGTTGCATTGATGTTTTGTCATTGATGTCAACACTAGTTGTTTGGATGCTTTACCGAAACCCTTCTAGTCCCGGTAGGTTGAGTGGTTTCTGGTTGACTTGGATCCGGTATAATAGGGTGATGGAATTGGATTTTTTATGATACTCTTACTCATATTTGGTCAATTGGTTTTGGTCTGGAGATCGGATGCTATCCTGCTTGCTTAGATGATTGGTTTCTGGTTCCGGTGAGGGTTTCACTGGAAGAGCTTTTGATGGAGATCTTTGATGAATTGCATAAATGGTGTTGGTGTAGCTTCTAATAGAGTTTTAGGATGTTGTTGGTGATCATGTTTGAGACTTGGCATTTGGAGATCATTGCTGAAGCATGTGGACCTATACTTGGTCCCAGTTGATCTAGGTTATGGATCGGCTTTAATGTAACATGTGGATAGGACCTATTGATGTATTTATGGGATGTCTTATGTGTTGATATTAATTGTTTGGTCTTAGGCCGATATGGTTTGTAATTATGTAATTAGTTTATTGACTGGTGGCTAACCTGATTGTTTATGGTAGAGGGTTAGTATAAATAGATGTAAGATCTCATTGTAGATCATCATGGTTAATGTAAGAGGTCATGGTCAAGAAATGTAATGTGCGAATAATGTAATATCATTCAGGCAGAGGATTTGGTCGATCATTGGAGATCAAATTGGGTTTATGTAAGAGGATTTAGTCCTCTGGTATTGAACTTAACTGGAACTGTACTCTAGCATGGGAGATGCTATCTTTTTCAATTCAACACTTCTCCATATTGTAGTCTGGATCTGTATGTAGTCAATGAGGCTCCTTTTGTGATGAGCAGTGTGCTCTAGGTTGTTGGCCTTCCTGATAGGCCCCTTCATTGTAATTCACATACTTATTGCAGAAGTATTATTTGACTGTGGGTAGGCTTCCCATCATGTGTTTTCCCTTTACTGGGTTTTCCACGTACAAATCTTGGTGTTATGTGGATGGCTTTTATTCTGTGATTATTGTTTATGCTTAATTGGATTAACTGTTATTATGGTATTATTATTTTGGGTTCTGGTATTAAATTTTAATTGATAAATGCTTATGGTAATCTGTGACAATTGATTCCCCTCCCCCCCCCCTCTCAGTTGTCTTTCAGTTATCTAAACTGTCTAACACTATATTTGTGGTATAATCCAACCTCTTCATTTATTATCATGCATTTTGTTTCAAATTGTTGTTACCAATATTGTACCCATGATGTTTAAGTTGAAAGCTCAACAATCTTGTGAAGCATGGGAAGATTTTCAAGCCTGTGGGTTACTTATAATATAAATCAACCTCTAGAGTGAGCTAGTTCTCTTTGATGAAACTCCTACAAACTAATATTTTCCCGGAAAAGGGATAGAAATATTACTAGGAAATAAGCCTATCCTAGTAGGAGGTGATACACCAAATGTACTTTTAGAATCATGCCACTATTCTTGACACAAAATGATTAAACTTATCAAGTCAGAGCATACACAACTTAGAATTTTAGATGTATTTTGCATAAAAGATTTAAAACTATCTTTGAAAAAACTAAGGACGGTATTAGGAAGGAGATTTAAAAGTCTTTACATCCAAATTTATATTCCCTAGCTGATAAACACAAGCAATAACCTACAAAGCATACGACAATATACATAAAGGCAATAGAAATGAAACAAAAATCAAGGAGAAGATACATCATCACATGATTACATCCATCATTCCAAAATATTTGCACAATAGCATAGCTCTTAGAAGGCCAAAAGATGTGATTTTATTAATCAAAAGGTCTCTAATAATTGACATAAAAAATCTGAATCATAAGAGTTACAATGCTACTCTTGAGCCTAAAAGAGCTTTGAGAAGCTGCAATAACAGCTAAGAGAAAGAAAGGAACTAACTGAGAAGAAGGAAGAAAAGAAAGCCTTATAGGAGAAGAAGCATTGAAATGAACTAAATGTGAATTTCATGACAAATTGCTTCTTCATTCTTGGAATTTACTCCAACTAATATTCTTCACCTTAGAAGATGCTCCAATTTGCATGATTGATGCATCCTGGTCGAATTTGATGAAGATGCATGAAAAAAAGGAGGTGGAAACTACTTCAAACTGAAATTAAATAGCTCCAAAGATAGATTTAAGTTGTATACAACCCATGTGGCATCTCAAACTTAAGTAGAACTATTGTAATCTCTCTAAAACTCCTTTATTTTGAGGCTTGAACTGGTCTTGCACTGATTTCTTGCTAACTCAACTGATTGAGTAATTGAGGAGCATACACTTGACTAAATTTAATTATTACATATCTCAACAAGATGTTATTTGATAGGGAATTTGCTAGACTTTGTTGTGTTTACCATTATGACAATGACTTTCATTGCCTTTGTTTAAAGTTTTATCTATGAATCAACATGATTTGCTTCAAAAGCCTACCAAACCTTCATGACCTCTTTGTATGCTACTCTATACCTATTTTTTAATTCTTTTAAACCTTAATATTCTATATCTTGAAAGACTGTACCTTCTTTTACTGTATATTGCAATCTTGATTGTCCCTAATGTTGATCTAGGTTGCTATTATCATCATAGTAATATGAAAAATAATTTTTGAATGCCCTATAAAGGACTTAATTATACTTATTTTTTGACCCTGCAACTTTTTTAGTCTTTGTCTTCTCGCTTGTCTTTAAATGATCTGCTCCACAAAGCCCTTTTGTTGTCAAAACTCCCTACAATAATTTTAATGGATTTGTAGTCAAAGGGTTTGCTTCTCATCTTTCTTGCTACATAGTCCTTTTGAATGCTTTGTTTGTCCCTTCCTTTTTTATAGTAGACTAATTTTCCTATTGATCTTGAAATTATCATAATCCTTGGATTTTAGATAATCCTTCACATTGTATTTCCTTCATTGTGAAACCCAATCGTTAGAATGTTATTGGCCTTATTCGCTACACAATCTACAAGTTCATGTACATGATCTCTCCTAATAGCATAAATAACTTTATTCCATGACTACAACAATTCATTTAATGTCTACTCTTTCGAACAACCTCTATATTTCATGTGGCTATCATATTTGGTTCTTAATCTACGTTGAGACTATCTTTGTGCTTATCATACCTCTGATTTTATGGTCATTGCAAGATCTAGGACTCTACATTTGATTTTTTCCATTGTTATCTTCAATACCACTATCTTTGCTAGTGCAAAACTACAACTTCTCTTTTTCACTATCTTTTTGACAATGGCATCATATTGTTTTGTGTAGAAGAATTTTATGACTTCCTTTAGCTTGGTATTCTCAATGATTGCTTGTGACTTTCTATATACCTATTATTTTCATCTTTTACTATGCTATGTGGTTGTAATTATCTTTTGTGATAGTGGACAAGAATTAACTCTATCTCTACTTTTCTGGCATCATATGATCTTTATTGTTCTTCATTCTCTGTTATATATTCTCTTCTCTTATGACTGCTAAATACTATTGTTATGAATAAGACGTCTCCATACTTCTTATTTGCTTTGGTTACTACCTTTTTATTGATACCATAAGGCTCTTTGATGAACCATAGATGAAAGAAGACTACTCTTTAATGGCTATGTTCTCGCTCTGCTACAAAATGAAGATTAGAACTCATATTGAATGAATATTGGCTTCTAGACAATCACAAAAGCTTACAAGTGTTTTTACCCTTTCATGACCCTGCGGTATTATAGTTGTTTGAAACATTGCAACTTCTATTACATTATTCACTACTTATTATGTATTCTTTGTGACTATCCTCTAAGGTACTTCTCATTGTTTGATCAAAGATTTTGATCTAGTGATTGTACCTTTCTTTTTCTGCTTGAGACTTCTCAATATTGATAAACTCCATGGTTACTCTCATCATGATCTCATGATATGTTGATGTGACCTAATTACTCTAGGTATGTTCTTTACTGTATTTGATAGTGATTCCTCCTCTTTGTTGTGATTGGAAGCTTCATGATGTAGTTGATATCATTTTCTCCTTGAGACTACACATATTTTAATGGATTGTTCTTTGTCTATTGTGACACCTCTTCTTACATTGTCTTCCTTGAATTAATCTTGTAGCTTGCAATGGACTTCTATGAAGTATTAGAATACTCTTTTTTCTATGTGATTGTGCATGTGAAATGCATCTCCTATGATACTTATGCTCTTTACTATTACATAAGACCTTTTAACAGGGTACTAATCTTTTCATCTTGGTATTTCGCTCCCATTGGCTGTAGATAGCACTTTTATTGCTCATTATATGCTCTATCAAAAACAAAGCTTCCTTGGAGCTAATTGAATCTTGACCCTTGTATACCCTGCTCTCAATAGTGGGTAGGGTTTGACAACTTGGATTTGCAAAACAAGTTTTTAATTTATATCACACTCAGCTTCTCTTAACTTTGTATCTCTTTGTTGAGAGTCTTTTCCCTTTGGTAAACAACCCTATAAATATTTCCATTATAGGTCTATGTGATAGTCCATTGCTATGTAACTTGCAGTTTCAACAGTGCATGCAACTTTTAACAATAAATAATTATATGCCCTCAACGTGAGTTCATGATCTTGAGATAGAAGAAGAATTATTTAAAACAATAGGTGCATCTAATGCTTCTATAAAATCTTTAAATGGGATCAATAGAACACATTTAAGGAAAAATTTTATGGATATGCATGGAAACTTTACCCTTTTCCATGGATCTTGCATGAGTTTTGTCATTCCTCCTTTGATGGTGTCCATGGATTATGCATGAGGTGTGTTCGAGCCTTCTATAGTTTCTAAAATGTTCTACCATGTACTCCTTGTTGATATGAAGAACACCTCATGTCCAAACTCCCTAAAAACTACCAATTCCAGCAAACTAGAGATGTATGTTAAATAAACTACCTACTTTCTTTAGTTATAAATATTAGGTTCCATCAAAGATATGCATGAAGAGGAAATTGAGGTAGCAGCATGATTTTTCTCTAACATATAACAGAAGTTTCTCTCAAAGAAAACCCTAGAGATGATCATGCTACGTGGAAGGTGATTTGGAGACATGGCATTGTGAGGTTAAGCCAACTTTTAACATTTGACTTTCCTTGAAATATGAAAGCTTTGTTTCCCTCCAATATTTTGACCTCATCCTCATCATGAAATAAAAAATTCCCTTTTGAAAGCCCCTTTTAAAAAAGATATAAATAAAACCAAAAGTATATTTAATCCTTTATTTGAATTGGCACCATTTTTTAATCAAAAATCAAAAATAAAATTTTGATTTTTGTAATCATTCTAAACCACTTGGACACTCTTAAAATATATGACTCACATGCAAGTCTATGTTTGGCTTTCAAACCTGGAAACAAAAAATAGGTAACATTTTGGTGACCTCTTAGGCGTGTTTGCCTACTAAACATGAAGAACCCATAGCCTTAAGCATCCACTGGGCATAGGAATCAATTTGTGGGCTTGAGAAAACTCAAAACCAAACCTTGACTCAATTGTTAGAAATATTGAACAACAGCAACTAAACTACAAAACTGAAAAACAAACTGAAACATGTGCATCAACACTTAGAGGAAGGGAAAGGTTGAATGAAATCCTACTCTACCCTATCATTTTCTTCCCAATTTAGGATGCATTACATGTTGATGAACAACTACAAAGAGATGAAAGATAGCTAGAAACACAAGCAATTGCTACAATATTTATTGAAAATCATATGCAAGAACACATACCCTTTTATTTTGACCAAACACATTGTTGGTTTGGGGTGCATATGAAGGTTGGATATGTTTCTCTTCACCATCAATCTCATTCTTGTCCTTCAACCTGGAAAGATGCCTAATTGGGCATCCTCTTGAGATGTTCATCTTTGGACTTTCTCCATTGGCTTCCTCTTTGTCAACCGTGTCCTCAATCACCACCTTTTCTTGCTCACAATTCTTCTCCATTTGAAACATATTTGCATCCAAACCAAACTCTTGAAATTTCTCAACAATGTTGTCCTCGCATATCAAAGAATCAACCACCATTTCTTTAACAACAACCCGTTGCTCCTGATTTTTAATTGTCAAAAGATGGATGTTTAGTGTCTAAACCTAAAACAAATACCTCAAGATCACCCCAAAAAGAGTCATCTTCATCATTCTATTTTCTTTCTTATGGTCCCAGTTGTTTTGTCAATATTACAACTTCCTCTTCTTCAACAAAAAGTGGAAGATCATCAAACCAATTAGAAAACACTTCATGTTGATACTCATTATCTTTCTCTATACTTCATTGTTTCATCATGGTCTACTCAATATGACTCACTAGATCAACTTAAGGAGCTTCCTGGGATATTAGAAGGAATATAGGTTCTTCAAGAGGTTGTTCAGAAGGGATTGCAGGCTGAAATTACTCACTTATGAGCTCATTATTCATGAAGCACATGGTATTGAACAAAGGAATACCAATTTCAAAAAATTGATTTGGAAAAGTACTAGCTAGGCTAGCTTCTTTCTTAATTATATACTTTTGCAATGAAAGAGAAGGAGTTGATTGTGAAGGTACCTTATATAATATATTGATAAATGTCTTCATTAGATCTTCTTTTGTAGTTGTTAGCTTATCCTCATATTTTTTCTATTGTGTAGCTAACTCCTTTGCAATATTTTCCTCATGTCGCCTATCTTGTACCACTAGATGCTACTTATGAAGTTTCTCTTAACGAGCCAACTCTTCTTGCTCATGAAGATAGGCTTGATAAGCCCATTCATCTTACTACTAATTTAAGCTCTTTTTGACCTCATCCATTTCCTATGTGAAGCCTTGGAATATACTCTTAATGTCACTAATCCTAAAATCATCATTTTGGAGCTGATTGGAAGATTGAGCAAAGGTGGGTGGGTGGTAAGGAGGATAAACATGCTAGTTTGTTGTTGTAACAAGGCTACTTGGTTTAAAGCCAATATTGAAATTGTTTTGATAAAGTTGATAAGAAGGTGTAGGAGCAATGCTCTCATGATATGGTGGCAAGTATACATATTGGCCATAGAAATTTGACATCTTTCATTATATAAAGAGCTGGAAATTAGAATGGAAGAATTGATTTGAAAATATACCAGCACTTGATCTTTGAAACTAGAATATTTGGGACTTGAGGACCGTCAAGTGTGTATATGGATCTTTCCTCCAAAGACCAAAATCAATGTTGCTCGCACCAAAACAACAACAAATATGTAACTTATTTGAGCCGAGATAGCACAAATGGTCCCACCGAGCATGCCAAAAATTGTTGTCACAAAGATTGCACCCATGATGCTTAAGTTGAAAGCTTAGGAATCTTGTGAAACATACAAATATTTCTGAGGCTGTGGGTTTCCTATGATGGAAATCAACCTCCAGAGTGACCTAGTTCTCTGTGATGAACCTCCTACAAACTTATCTTGACTGGGAAAAGGGATAGAATTAATTACTTGAATTGAAACCTATCCTAAGAGGTGATGCAAGAAATATTTGAGAAGCCTAATTAGCTACACTAACTCACAATGTTTTCCAACAAATAAAACATATTCATCACAACTCAACTAAGCATGCAATACATCAGTATTTCATAAAAAGGGGTTAATCTCAGATTTTGCTTGAAAGAAAACAAAATGTCTTCACAACCTCAAACTCTTAAAATCAGTTTACACAATCTATGATCGGCATTAATCATGCATCTTCTTGCATTAACACTAATTGAAAGAGACAACATTAAAGGATTCTAAGAATGAATCACAGAAAAATCAAATATTTCACTCAACACAACACACAAAGTATTGAGGAGGAAAATTGCTTCTTTTCTTGAAATATAAAAGAATTTCATACAACTAAGAATGCTTCTAATGAGCTCTAAAATGATTCATGCTTTCCTGAATGCAAAGGGTAGAGAGAAAAGAGCTAGAGAGAAAAAGAAGATACAAGAAGTATTATAGAAAAGGAAGCTTCTTTGATATATGAGTTGAAACTGATTGTGCCTCAATGTTAGCTTGAACTGGGTCTTCACTTCTTGAAATTATCTCCAGGTTGCATAAAATATCTTCAAGGGCCAAATTTGGAGAAAAGTGTGAATGAAAGAAGGGTGAAACTCCTTATTTTAAGGCTTTTAATTGTATCATGAATAAAATAACTCCACCTTGTTTATCCCTTGAACTCAAATCATGATCTTTACCCTTCACTACTCATTACTTTAGGTTTGCAACACTGCATCACTATTGTCCTAAGCCTTTGTACATGGATTATTGCATTGGGTTATAGCATATGATCTTGTATTTTCCTTGTCATGAGTATCTTCATTTGATGGATTGTATCTTTGTGAAAAAGGCAACCTCTTCTTGATTTGTAAGAAATGATCATAGCCCTATTTCAATCATTACGATACATTAGGTTAGCTTCTATTCATTGATTGTGATATTGATTATGGTTTATTTCCATATTCAAATCCATAGGGTTTATTATGATGCATCTTGAGGAGGGCACAAAGTCTGTCATTTCTCTTTTACTGTCTAAACCTGTAACACACCTTTGAAGTATTGTGATTGACATAAGGCTTTGGATTTCATTGTTATTTAATCATCATGTCATAATTTCATACATCTATTATTGTCCTTATCATGGTTGGATCTCATCACTAGACTGTAACATGGTTTTCACCATTGTCCTTGTGCCTTTGACATGGATAATGAACTTCACTCATGTTGATCTTCATTCACTATTTTTGATGCTATGATTTTCTAGTGATTGAGCTCTCTTTATGCATTTACACTACTCTAGACTTGAGTAGTGTTCTTTTCATTGCACAGTTTTTACTATCATTGGCTGCAAACTAAAGAAAAGGAACATTGTTCAAAACCTCCTTTGTATCATGTTTCTTGGATTGTTCTTATCTTTGGCTATACCTCCCTTTCTATTTTCCATTGAAGGTCTTACATTATGAAGATGAAATCTTTGTGATTTGTTTCTCAGAAGATGAGTAGACTATTGTATTTGACTTGAGAATGATATGGTTGTTACAATTTAATAGTAGATCTCTATTAAGGTCTACTCTATTCTAGACTTGACTACTATATATTCCATTAAAACTATCTTGAATATCTTCTACCTCTTTACTTCTCATTACTATTAATGATTTCAACCATGCATTTTATAATTCTTTGATGATGACTCTTCCTTGAAAATTGTGGTTGCTACATGTATTATGGACTTGGAGCTGCTATGAGGATCTTTGCAACACTTAGGGGTTTTCATGAATATATACTTTCACAGTCTCAATATTGTATTTGTTCGAGGTCACTTTCAAAGATTTGTACTGTCCTTTGTTATTTTACAATGATCTCATAAGCACTAACTTGAGAAGGATTGTGACTAACCTCTATTTGGACTATTGTCTTTATTTTCGAACCTTTGTGACTATGTTCTTTCTCTTATGATAGTCTCTCATGACAAAACTCTTCCCTTCAATAAAGACCTTGGCCATTTTTATCTTCATCCTTATATTGAATTAATGCCCTTCTAATGGCTGCTGCAATTTTGATCTTTCATGATACTTCATTGGTCACTATTTCCTTTGTTGAAGCTCTATGAGTAATGATGATGGCTCTAAGGTTGTTCAAGATGTCATAAGGTTTATACTAGCATCCTTCAAATTGTATAATACCATTCAAGTCATTGTCCTTATACCTCTGTCCATGAGTAGTTTGAATGTGATTGCACTTTATTGTTCCTTACTACTCAAAGTGTTATCTCTTTTAATTGCTTTGGACTATGGCCTCCATTCTTAGACTATCTTTTAATCCTATGTAGTAATGATTCTTGGGTGCTCACTGTGAAGTTCTCTAGATCTCTTAATGAAAAAATTTTAGTCTTCTTATTGTTGGATTGTCATAGGGTGTCAACCATTTTTGTATCCTATGTGATGCTTATAAGCTCTTTTGTCTTCTTGAGACTGTTTGTTTGGACTGCATTCTTTACATCTAAGTACTCCCTGCCAAACCTTTTACTGTTTCTTCACCTCTATTCTCACAACAATATGACTACTATAGGGTTTGTATTTAATATCTTCTTCCATGACTTATTTCTCTGTGTACTCATGGATGCTACTCAAACATGGTCATTGGTCTTGATTGTTGGCTATGCTCCAACCTTTATGTTGCTCTTTAAATTTCTTAGATGACAGTTACCATGGTTGTCTCCTCTTTGGCTCTTCCACTATGATTTTATGGATATCTATATTCCTAGAGTTGTGAATCCTCGCTAGCCATGATTCTTGTATTAGGTCATGGTTCTAAAAACCCTTATAGGGTTTTCAATATTACCCTCACTCTTCAATTACATTATTGTTTCCTATCATTCATTACCTTCATGACTCAAAGACTATCTTCTTTACCTTTTGTATGTAACAAAAGCATGATTGTCTTTATACATAGTGATCTCAAAAATAAAGTTTACTATTTTAAATGATTTACTATCTTATTCATCTCTCTTGGCCATCTTGCAAAGCGTTGATGCTCTTTATTCCTTGGCATGCTACCCTTAAGACAATGATCCTTTATGTCATTTAGTCTGCCCTTGGAGATTGTATTTTGCTCTACAATATTTTCCACCTACCATTTATTATAGTGAATGTTGTTATACTTTGACATTGTTGCACAATCCTTTTGAGATATGCTTGGGACTATCTATTGTAATAGTTTTCTACTCTTTTGATAGCTCTATATTTGTTAATAGTCTGAGACTGCCTTTGATCTATATGGTTTCCTTTTGTATCTTGCAAAATTTTGATTTGTGAATGTTATCATGGGCAAAAATTGTTTTGACATTACCATTCTTATGGTCTCCAAGGCACATTTCCCTTTGAAAATGATATTAAGATACTTTCTTTGTTCTTGAGGCTTTGAAGCCTTCACTATAACTACTTTGCAAAACTCATCTTAGCTTGTTGTTTTTCTTTGAATGCTAAGAGGTATAATATCATTGATATTCATTATAGTTAACTTTCTCTCGGTACTATACCCTATAGGATCTCAAAGATAATCTATTCAATGCATGTTGATAATAGAACCTTGCTATTAGCTATCTTTACTAAAGGAGTTTTGAACAAATTTTAGTCTAACCATATCAAAACAACAAACCTGTCAAATGCATGCATGGCCTTTACATGAGGTATAATTGTTTGTTACTAGTCCTTTGATGTTGTAGCATGAGTGCAAGAGGGCTTACATGGAGTGTTACGCTAATAACTTCCTAGAATAATGGTATATAGACTAAAGCCAGCAAGCTGAAAGTTTTATGCAAAGCCTCCCTTGAACTTGTAGTTAATTAACCACTTACAAAATGACTCAGGATTTTTGGGGAAAAACCCTCATCCAACTCATGTTGAATGAAGATTTACTTCACGCTAATTCTATACCACGTGAAACACAACTTTAAGAATTCTTCATTTCTCTCAAGCTACATAAAGACTTGTATATGGCTTTTAAATAAAAATCAATTCCCTCCAAAAATAATACATGCTTTATAAACGAAAATGTTAAATATTTCTTTGGGAATTTAATTGTCTTGGTCAAAAATAAAAATTCATATCCTTTTCAACTCTTAAGAAATAAAAAGGAATTTGATTTAACATTTTACTCTCTTTTCACCTTTCAGGACTTCTCAACTTCTACATGAGACTTGAGCTTCTACAATAAAACTATTTTGTTCTGAAAATAATAAAATAGGTAACAACGCCAATCCTCCTCAATAATCATATACCTTCGCATCTTCAACTATGCATGTTAACTCACCACTTCCAACTCAACAACAACTGCAAGTGCAAACACAAAATGCACAGGTTAATCGTATGAATGCAATCACTATGGCTCAAGTGACGCCTCATCCAATAGGTCAAAATGGCCCAAGACTTCAATTTATGTCGGTGGCTTAACCTTTAGACGTCATCTTCTAACACATGGAATAGCATAACATGGTTTTATACCCTTAAACACAACCATTCAATGAGTCCAAACCCAAACCAGACTAGTATAAGGACAATGAATATTGTACCTATCATCGCATCAAGGTTCATAACATCAACAAGTGCATGAAGCTCAAACACTTGGTTCAAGACCTCATTAACTAGGTAAAATTGTTGTTGATCCTATCACAGGAAAATCTCAAAATGCTAATCTGGGCATGTATAATAATTCTCTTCCCAAACACTAGGGAGAAGCAAGTGTTAAACTAATGTGAATATTGTTATGATTAGTGTCAAACAAGTTATCCGATTTGGACCAAACAACATATGCAGTTCATTGTTGCCAATCTTGTTATCCGGTTTGGTCTGGTTGTTGTATGCAATCGATATATGTAGTTTTTGTTATGAGTAGGTGTCGTGCCTTCTGGTATTATTATGAAATGTGGTGTGATAAGATGTAGTTGATATAATGGAGTGATTTCTAAAAGATCCCTATCTTCAGAATGTTGAGTTGTGCTTACATTGGTCCCAGTATAAGTTATGTGTTTCGGTATTAGTTATTTTGGTTATGTCAGGTGTATCTCTTTGTTATTTAGAGGATCCAGTTAATACTAAGAGGGGGGGTGAATCAGTATTAACAACAAACTGAAATCTTAAACCAAATTGATCAATAATTCACCAAAACAAATCATAATCAGTACCGGTAGCCACTAAAATCAATCTGCTAAGCTCATTTAAGTGTTCAATATCATGCATGCAATAGAAAGATATCAACTCAACACAAAAACAAATCAACCACCATATTAACATCAGTATTTTCACATGGAAACCCAAATGGGAAAAACCAAGGTGGCAATTGGTACCCACAAAATAATGTACTCTTTTGGAATGTGCCTTGTGAGGAGCCTAGCTTGATTAGGAGCTTTACAACAATGCTTGGTTAGGAGAAAACCCTAATAGGAGTCACTAGGTCAAGGGATTTACAATATGAGCTCTATTAGGAGCTTTGCCCTATTAGGAGCAACCTCACAGGAGGATTTAAACTCAAGTTGTTGAGCTACCCAGTTAAGGAATTTACATGAACAAGGCATGTTAGGACCTACCCAGTTAAGGGATTTTAAACCTATTACAACTGTTAGGAAACAATAGATGAATGACCTAGAAATAGCACTCTCTACTTGCTTGATCAGATCCACTTTAGCTCCAATCTGCTTCACTCTTGCAGACACACACATCTGGTTCAGCTACACAATCTTTTCTTAGATTACCGACACAATAAACTTCATCAAAACTAACCTAAATATACTTTACATCTTTATTTGTTACAAAACCCTAGATACATCAAGATTCAAATGAATTTACATCATAGATCATCACAGATCATTACAAATCATCATATAGATCATTACAAAAAATATCAAGACAATTACAACTGTTGAATGATCATAACACGACATCACACATCGATCTGATAAGCAGTCAAACCCTTAAAACATTCTTCTATGCTCTTCATCATTTCCCAACAAATTCCATCCTTAATTGTGCCAAAACAAAATTTTAACTTTTCACACAGGTTGTGACATATCGCCATCAAGTTATGAACATGATAAAATTCACCACCAAACCATAAAGCATCACCGGTTGAGAGATCTTGTTATCGATTCTAAAACCCTACTAAAATCCTATTGAAAATACAACAGTAAATCATAAACATGACTTCTGGTCAATCAAATATGTGTTAGCAAATGCACACTCCAATGAGAAATTGTAGGTGATTGAAGATATTGGCATTGATGGCAACCTTACGATCATATGATATCGGCAGGCACCGGCAGACTCAACACCGGTATATAGTTCACCGGCACCATGGCCGACATGAATTTTGTATAAATGTATTTTGTATTTAATTGTAAAAACTTTTGTAAGCCGACTTGGCGGATTGTAATATGACTCATATAATTATGAGATCATTGTAGATCATTTAGGAGTAGTAAAAAAAAATAGGAAGGATTAATGCAGACCTAATATGCGAATTGTAAGGCAGATATTGGATAAGGCTTGATGTATATTGTAGAGCTTAAACCAGTACTGAATCTAGCATAGTAGATGCTGATCTGAAGCAGTAAAAGACATTGGATTTGTATAATCCATTTTGTAAGTCAGTGAGACTTCTTTTGTAATTGAGCAGTGAGCTCTAGGCACTTGGCCTTCCTGCATGTGCAAGCCCCTATTGTAATAGTAATATTCTCTTATTGGCCACTAAGCGAATATTGTGGGTCACAAATCCCACTGAGGTTTTCCCACACCGAGTTTCCTCATTAAAATATTGTGTTATGGTGTGTCTTTCATGTTGTGGTTGTTATTCTTATTTACTGCATTAATTCTGGTTTACCGATACACAGTTTTGAATTGCTTTTCATGTTATAATTTAAGAAAGTTCACTTACCGGTCAGATACTGATTCACCCCCCCCCCCCCCACCTCTCACTATCTTTGGGAATCCTAACAATTGGTATCAGAGCTTGGTCCTCTATTTTCAAAAGCCTAATAGATTGAGGAAGATCTTGACACCAGTAGAGATGGAAAACTTGAGAAAGCAATTGGAAATAGCTCTTTCAGACTATGATGCAGAAAAGGTGAAGAATATCAAACTTGAAGATGATCTGAAGGTTGCACAGGATATCATTCAAGGACTTCAAGAAAATCTCACTATTGCAAGGAATAAGAGAAGAGAACTTTGTGAAAAGATGCAGAGTAATGATGATGAAAAAGAAACTCTTAATGATCTAGTAAACAAGCTGAGACAAGAAAATAATACCCGGTATTGGCAGAAAAGACTTTGGATTTGATGTATCGGTAGGAAAACAGCTACTAAACCTACTGAACAACATGGGAGAAAATAGAGATAAGAACATCAATGAATATTTCCAAGCATTTAAGGCAAAGATGAAATCTAGAACAAGACCATCCAAGGCTATTGTTGACAAATATAAAGATGACATATGCTTTGTGGTAAAGAAAGATGAAATCTGGATGGAAGCAGTTGTCCCAAGAACTATTTGGGTAACCTAAATGGGATATGAAGTTGATGAGAACATAATTGAGACATATGCAAAAGCTCTACTTGAGGCACCAAGAAAACCAGATGAGAAATTCTTTGGTGATGTTGAAACAATTGAGAGTGGCATTCAATCACAGAAAAGAATTAAGAAAACTGAACAGATAGTGAGGAAAGTGGTGCAGGAGAACCTAGGTCCTAGCTTTCTTGTTTTGCAAATTTGGCTTGTACTGACCCTAGCCAATTTAGTGGTGAATAAGGACTCCAGGAGGGTCCAAGAGCGAGTATTTAGTGTCAATGTAGGCCTAGGTTGAGTTCATTTTGCTTAGGTTTGCATTTTTGTGTAATAAGTGTGTTTGAGTAGGTTTTTGGCCTTTTTGTTGGTCAAAGGTGTCAAAAGTTGGTAAAAGCATTTGAGAGGGATAAATAGGTTTTAGGAATGTTTTAAATTCCATATGTGATGATTTAGAACAGGTCTCATGAGTTGTAGAGGCCAAAAGTGGGAAAAACACAAAGTTGAAAAAAGTTGTCATGACAATTTTTGTCCTGAAATTGGTCCCACGTTGAAGCTAGGGATTTCTCAAAGCCATGGAAGGACTCCACACATGTGAAGGCTATAAAAACCCTCTCTTACATGTTTACCAAGGTTGGTGTACTTGGATTTTGGAAGCAATAATCAAAATATAAGATTTTGGATGGCACTTCTCTTTGTTTTTGTCAACTTTTGCATTCTTTGAAGGTTTAATAGATTGAATCCATGAATCCAATGATGTATTGAGGTTTAGTGGTATGTTCTAGGGTATGTTGTTCATTTTCAAGCTCTTTATTTAGCATTTACTACTGTTTAGGTGATTTGATTCACAAGTAGCCAGTTTTGGCTTGTAATTAGCAGTTTTTGCTAAAATGGGTGCCTCATAAAATCCCACCATGTGTTCATCACTGCCTTTTGGGAAATGGTAGGAAACCCATTTTATAGTGTACATATGAAAGAAGAATGTCTAAAAGTTTCATTTGATATTTTTGGCATCTTGCCCTAGGCGAGCCAAGGAGCAACTCGGCTAGAGCTGGCAAGATGAAAAGTTAGCACAAAGTGTAGAGGTGAATGTAAATGAAAGTCCCAAGCTTTTGGGAAGTTTTAGTAGGTTATTAAAGGTCTTAATGTGCAGGAGGAAGCCTTAGAAGTTCCATTTGAAGCTCCAAAGACAAGATTTACTTGTTGATACCAGTCAAGTGCCTAGAAGCCCTTGAAATTCTCATTTTGGGGTTTTTGTATGCAAAGAAGGGTTGGAAGCTTAAAACCACCAAAATACTTTGGGGTTGAGTGAATTTTTGAAGAAAATACACTTTTTTGGGGGGTCCTTTGGATCGTTTTAGCCCAAGACCTCAAAAACCGGTTCTAGGAGGCCTAATTGGGCTCTTTCCCTTGTAGCCTTTTCTAGACCAATTTTTGAAATTGGTAAGAAACCTTTGGATAGAAAACCACAAATGGACCTTGAAACCATCTAAAAACATGAGAGCATAACCCTCTACACCTCTACAACATCTCAAGACCATTGGAGGGCATTTTGATGAATTTGAGCCAAGAAGCCATCTTTGAGCATATGGGAAACATAGCAAATTGGTAGGGTTCCTAGCAAGGACACTTGAATCAAAAACCTTGGAGTGAGTAAGAGAAAGCCCTAGAATAGATTGAGAAGGACTTGTAGGTCTAGAAAGAAACTAGGCCTGATGAGTTGGTGAAATTGAGCAACATCAATTTAGTGAAGTGTTGAGCAGGCTAGGTGAACCCTATCAAATTGGTGTCAGAGCTTACAAGATTTGGGCTAGTAAGGTTGATGTCCTTGTTGTTAGGAGAGTCAATTGGAGACAACATGGTGACCAATGCTGAATTGGAAAGGAAAGTGGAAGACCAGGAGGAAGAGAACAGGCTCCTGAAGGAAAAGTTGAAAAGATTGAAGAGTAAGCTTGGTGATATTGAGAGCAAGGCAGAAGAAGTGTATGTAAAAGTGGAAGGAGTGGAAGGAAAGGGTAAAGAAGTGGAAGAGATGGAAAAGATACCTAAACCTGATCCTATCTTAGAGAAAGAACCTTTCTTGAAGGCATTGAAGGCCTTGAGTGGAAAGTCACTGGAAGGATTGCCATTGTTCACTGGCAAGATGGAGGCAGAAGTGGTCATAGAATGGATAGAACATATGGATAACCACTTTGAGTGTGAAGGCATAACTGAAGCCTAGAGAGTCAAGGTAGCCAAGTCTAGGATGAGAGGATCTGCTCTCACATGGTGGCAATTTGTACAAGATGAGAGGAAGAAAATGGGCAAAGCACCCATCTCTTCTTGGAAGGGGATGTTAGTCAAAATCAAAGAAATCTATCTCCCTGATGACTATGAAGTGAAAATTCATAGGAAGAGGCAAAACTTAAGGCAAAAAGATCTTGATGTCAGTAGCTACATGGAGGAGTTTCACAAACTTAGCCTTAGATCTCATGTGGTAGAAGAGGAGAGTCTCAAGGTTGCTAGGTACCTAAAAGGTCTACGGTGGAACATCCAAGAAGAAATTGGTCTAATAAGCCCAAAAATAGTCCATCAAACCTTTCAACTTGCCCTTAAGGTGGAGGAAAAAATGAAAAGAAGACATGACTAAAGCAACAATACGGGCAGAGGTAGAGGAAAGGACAATAGAGGCCATAGGGGGGGCTTTGGAGGAAGGAGTTCTGAACAAAGAACACAAGGAGAGTCTAAACTCACTGAGTAGCAAGATAGTGGCAGCAGTAGAGGAGGATACAATAGAGGAAGGGAATCCAACAGTGGTTCTAGAGGAAGATCCAGTAGCCAAGGTAGAGGTTCCTCATACTTTGCACCAATGAAGTGTTACCATTGTAACCAACTTGGTCATCCAGCATATAGGTGTCCAGAGAAGGGATTATCATCACATGGTGGTGAAAGGAGAGTGAGTTATCTTCAAGAAGAGTCTTCAAGCAGAAAAACATTAGAAGTTTCCTTAGAGTCAGAAGTGGGTGACAACTTGATGATAAGGAGAACCTTGATCAAGGAACTAGTTAGAGAAGAGCCTAGCCAAAGAAGGTCCTTATTTAGAATCAAATGAAAGATTATGGATAAGGTGTGCAAGGTGATAATAGATTCAGGGTCTACAGACAATATTGTATTAGAAGAGGTAGGGAGAAAGCTAAAATTGCAAAGAATACCTCACAACAATACTTATAGATTCACTTAGTTGAACAAAGGCCAACATGTTCTGGTTAATGAGCAAGCATAGGTGGATTTTACCATTGGAAGGTATAAGGACAAGGTACTATGTGATGTCCTACCCATGGATGCATGCCATCTTCTATTAGGAAGACCATGGCAATTTGATAGACAAGCTATCCATGATGGAGCCAAGAATGCATACTCATTCAATAAATATGGAGTCACATTCAAGATTCAGTCTATCCTTGAGGAAGGTGAAAAAAGGGCAGCAGGTCCTAATGTCCTTTTGGTGAGTGAAAAGAAGTTCTTGAAGACACTTGAGGAAGGTCAAGGTGTAGGGTTTGCACTAGTGATGAAGCCTAAAGAGGAAGGCAAGAAAGAGCAGAAAGTTCTACCAAAAGAAGTGCAAGATTTGTTGGAGAAGTTCAAAGGCATTGTAAGTGATGGGCAGCCAGCCGCATTAACTCCCAAAAGAGCCATTAGCCACCAAATAGATTTAATTCCCAGAGCATCCTTACCTAACAAGGCAGCCTACAAAAAGACTCCTCATCAAAATATTGAGATTGCAAAACAAATCCAAGAGCTTTTAGATCAAGGCCTTATTAGGAAAAGCATTAGCCCTTGTGATGTCCCAACTATGTTAGCACCAAAGAAAGGTGGTACTTGAAGGTTGTGTACTGATTCTAGAGCCATAAATAGGATCACCATCAGATATAGGTTCCCTATTCCTAGAATAGAAGACCTAATGGATTGTTTAGGGGAAGCCAAGTTCTTTACCAAGATAAATCTCAAAAGTGGATACCACCAAATCAGAATCAAGGAGGGTGATGAATGGAAGACTGCATTTAAGACTACTGAAGGTCTTTATGAGTGGCTTGTAATGCCATTTGGCTTATCCAATGCTCCAAGAACCTTCATGAGACTCATGAATGAGGTGATGAAGGACTTCATAGGTAAATTTGTGGTGGTTTACTTAGATGATATTCTCATTTTCAGTAAAGATAGAGCAGCACATCTTAGCCATTTGGAAAGTGTATTGAAAAGATTATATGATGAAAAGCTAACCATGAATTTGGAGAAATGTGAGTTTGTTAAGAAGGAATCAGTTTACCTTGGTTTTGTGTTATCACAAGGAAACCTCAAGATGGATCCCAGCAAAGTTGAAGCCATTGTAAATTGGCCCACTCCTAGATCAGCAACAGAGGTGAGGAGCTTCCATGGATTAGCTCAATACTACAGGAAATTCATAAGGCAGTTTAGTGCTATATGTGCACCAATGTTAGACACCATTAGAGGTGGAATGAAATCAAAATTTCAATGGAGTGAGGTAGCAAACAAAGGTTTTGAAACCTTGAAGGAGAAGATAGCTACTCAACCGGTGCTAGTGTTGCCAAGTTTTGAGAAACTCTTCATTTTGGAGTGTGATGCAAGCAATATTGCAGAAGGTGATGTCCTAAGACAAGAAGGAAGACTAGTAGCCTTCCATAGTGAGAAGCTAAGTGATGCCAAGAGGAAATACTCCTCCTATGACCTTGAGTTGTATGCTTTAGTGCAAGCATTGAGAAAATGGAGACATTGTCTCTTACCCAAAGAATTTGTGGTGTACATGGATAACCAAGCATTGAGTTCTCTAAATTCCCAAGACAAACTCAGTCACAAACACATGAAATGGGTGGAGTATATGCAAGCCTATACATTCACCATTAAGCACAAGAAAGGGCAGCAAAACCGGGTAGCTGATGCACTAAGTAGGAGGCTCTTCATAGTCTAATAAATCCAGTTAAGAAGCATAGGTGTGGATAGTTTTAAAGATTTGTATGCAGAGGATGAGGACTTCTCAAGTGCCTATCAAATATGCAAGGAGTATCAAAATCATTTCCATAGTGAATACTCAAATTTCACTTTACAAAATGGGCTATTGTTCAAAGGTGGACAACTTTGTGTGCCTAAAGGCTCAATGAGGGAAAATCTTATACAAGAGAAACACAATGGCAGCCTTAGTGGTCATTTTGGAGTCAATAAGACTCAAGAGTTGGTTCAAAGATTCTATTATTGGCCAAGGATGAATCAAGATGTGAAGAGGTATGTGGAGACTTGCATAGTTTGCCAACAAGCCAAGGGTACTTCAACAAATGTCGGTTTGTATAAACTACTTCCCATACCAAGTAGACCATGGGAATGCATTAGTATGGACTTTGTGGTAGGTTTGCCAAAGACAAAGAAAGGATATGACAACATTTATGTCATTGTGGATAGATTTAGAAAAATGGCTCACTTTGTGCCTTGTAAGACCACTCATGATGCATGCCACATAGCTCAGTTGTTCTTTAAGGAAATAGTAAGGATACATGTTTTACCATTAAGTATAGTTTCAGATAGGTACACCAAATTTATGAGTCATTTTTGGAAAACATTATGGAAAAAGCTTGGCACAAACCTCTCTTTTGGATCAGCCTACCATCCTCAAACAGATGGGCAGACCGAGGTGGTAAATAGAAGTTTGGGAAACTTTTTGAGGTGCCTTACCAAGGAGTATGGGCAGACATGGGATCAAGTACTTTCTTGATCTGATTATGCATACAATGACACAATAAATAGGACTACCGGTAAAAGCCCTTTTGAAGTAGTCTATGGTGTACACCCAAGAGGCATTTTTGAGTTGAGGTATTTTGGAAGTGTAGCAATCAGAAGTGGATATGCAGAGGACTTTTCTCAGTCCATGAAGGAGGTCCATGAATCAGTTAGGCAGGCTTTAAAGGAGAACACAAGCAAAATCAAATAAAAAGTTGATGAAAAGAGGAGAAATCTACAATTTCAAGTGGGAGATCTTGTAATGGTGCACTTGAAAAAAGAAAGGCTACAACAAGGAGTGCCAAACAAGTTGTAGATGAGGAGGATAAGGTCCTTGTGCCATTCTAGCTAAGTATGGTGAAAATGCATACAAGGAGGATCTACCTAGTGACATTGGTCTGTCACCGGTTTTTAACATAGCAGACTTGGTTGCATACAAGGGGCCATTCCAAGGTGAAAAATGTAGTCACTCAAAGGTTTTAGATGATACACATAACCTTCAGTTACCAGCCAAGCCTAATCCTAAGGCCAAGAAGGTGTTAAGTTCAAGAATTGCCAAGAAGACTAGGCATCATGCCTATTGGGATCACCTCATTAGATGGCAGGGTATGGATGATGCTGAGGCTACATGGTTGATGGAGTTAGAGTTTCAGAAGCTTGGGATTGATCCAACACTGATTCCTCAAGAGACATGATCTCTTTTTGTTAGGGAGAATGGTGCAGGAGCACCTAGGTCCTAGCTTTCTTGTTTTGCAAACATGGCTTGTACTGACCCTAGCCAAGTCAGTGGTCAATAAGGACTCCAAGAGGGTCCAAGAGTGATTATTTAGTGTCAATTTAGGCCTAGGTTGAGTTCATTTTACTTAGGTTTGCATTTTTGTGTAAATAGTGTGTTTGAGTAGGTTTTTGGCCTTTTTGTTGGTCAAAGGTGTCAAAAGTTGGTAAAAGAATTTGAGAGGGCTAAATAGGTTTTAGGCATATTTGAAATGCCATATGTGATTATTTAGAACAGGTCTCATGAGTTGGAGAGGCCAAAAGTGGGAAAAACACAAAGTTGCAAAAAGATGTCATGACAACTTTTGTTGTCATGATAATTTTTGTCCTAAAATTGGTCCCATGTTGAATCTAGGGATTTCTCAAATCCATGGAAGGAATTCACACATTGGAAGGCTATAAAAACCCTCTCTTACATGTTTACCAAGGTTTGTGTACTTGGATTTTGGAAGCAATAATCAAAATACAAGATTTTGGACTACACTTCTCTTTGTTTTTGTCAATTTTTGTATTCTTTGAAGGTTTAATAGATTGAATCCATGAATCCAATGGTGGATTAGGTTTAGTAGTGTGTTTCAGGGTAGGATGTTCATTTTCAATCTTTTTATTTAGCATTTACTACTATTTAGGTGATTTGATTCACAAGTAGCCAGTTTTGGCTTGAAATTAGCAGTTTTTGCTAAAATGGGTGCCCCATAAAATCCCACTATGTGTTCATCATCGACTTTTGGTAAATGGTAGGAAACCCATTTTAAAATGTACATATGAAAGGATAAGGTATAAAAGTGTCATTTGATATTTTTAGCATCTTAACCTAGGCGAGCCCAGGAGCAACTTGGCTAGAGTTGGCAAGATGAAAAGTTAGCACAAAGTATAGAGGTGAATGTAAATGAAAGTCCCAAGCTTTTGGGAAGTTGTAATAGGTTAGTACAGGTCTTCTTTTGTATGAGGAAGCCTCAAAAGTTCCATTTGAAGGTCCAAAGACAAGATTTACTTGTTGCTGCCAGTCAAGTGCCTAGAAGCCCTTGAAATTCTCATTTTGGGGTTTTTGTATGCAAAGAAGGGTTGGAGGCTTAAAACCACTGAAATCCTTTGGGGTTGAGTGAATATTTGAAGAAAATCCTTTTTTTGGGGGGGCTCCTTTGGATCGTTGTAGCCCAAGACCTCAAAAACCAGTTCTAGGAGGCCTAATTGGGCTCTTTCCCTTGTAGCCTTTTCTACACCAATTTTTGAAATCAGTAAGAAACCTTTGGATAGAAAGCCACAAATGGGTCTTGAAACCATCTAAAAACATGATATAATAACCCTCTACACTTCTGCAACATCTCAAGACCATTGGAGGGCATTTTGATGAATTTGAGCCAAGACACTATCTTTGAGCATATGGGAAACATAGCAAATTGGTAGGGTTCCTAGTAAGGACACTTGAAGAAAACACCTTGGAGTGAGTAAGAGAAAGCCCTAGAAGAGAAGAGATTGAGAAAGACTTTTAGGTCTAGAAAGAAACTAGGCCTGATGAGTTGGTGAAATCGAGCAACATCAACTTAGTGAAGTGTTGAGCAGGCTAGGTGAACCCTATCAAAAAGGTACAAGACAAGAAAAAGCTATCAAAGAAGATGTACTAAACAAAACTGGTATTAAGGAAAGTGAGTTGGAAGGACTTCAACCGAAAGCTCACCTTTCATCGGTTGCAACTTCTTCTGAAAGTGATATACTGGTCGAATTCAAAAGGGTAGTAAGGAAAATAAAATCCTCACTGACACCCTCACCTACACCCAGAAAAACAAGATGAAAGAAATAGGCAGTGAGGCCTCCAGTTAATAAGTTAACTCCAAAGAAGAAGAAGTTAAAATAGGATATTTCTCCACTGGACAAACTTCTAAGTGAAATAACTAAGGATGGAAAGGTGAGAAATAATAGCAAGCTGTATAACACACTTTCCACAGATGATAAAGAAAGCATAGAGAATAGTGTAATCTTACACTTAGACATATACAAGAAATTTTTGATGGAGATTGTTGATGAATCACCCACTGATTTATATAGAAGACTAGAATCTAGAAGGGTAACTATTGTTGAGCTACACAAAAAGATAAAAATAGAAAAATTACTTGCAGTTCAACCAGTGAACTCCACTGAAGAGATAGATCAATTAATCAGTGAGGCCAACTGGACAGTATTTTCAACCAGTCACCGGCATGTTGCACTTATGGCAGGAAGAGTGAATGAAATTTTAGAAGAGAATGTGGATCAATGGGATATATTCTTTATTGCAAAAGAGGAACAAGAAGAACTTAAAAGACCTAAGACCATCAGAGTCTATCAAAAGGACAAGGATAAGGGGAAAGGTAAGGTAGGTGGACCTCCAAGCCTAAAAATAAATGATAACTTACCCCCACCTCTTTCTAATACTCCACTGATTGAAACCATTGACACAAAACCGGCAACAAAGAGTATGAAGACTCGTCATGAGGATACAAATCATGTCTGAAATTTTGTACACTATGAACATAGACACCCAAGAGGTAAATATTATGGTAGATAAGGAATCAAATGAAAAGACGGATGTGGCAACAGAGCCACTAGCTGAAAATGTTGAAATTGATAACATTGGAACTGGGGAACAACAACAAACTGAAGAATCAAATGATCCCCCAGACACTGGGAAGATAGAGGCCACAGATGTGCATACTGTTGCATCTACTGAGCCACCCGTAACTACAGAAACTAAAAAACCAATTGAGTCACCAGCAATAGATAGTGCAGAGTTGAATACAAAAAAATTGACAATGCATATTGAGACTACATCAAAAAAACCGGCAGTTGAGAGCACAAAGAAACCCATTGAGGCACAAGTTGAGAAATTGGAACAAAAACAGTTAGAGTCACAGGTTCAAAAAGAGACAGTGCCCAAAATGGAAATGCAAACTCAAACAGATCCTCTTGAGAAAGAGGAAAGCAAAGATATCACTACAACCAGTGGACTATAGATTGTAAAGTCAGTTGGACAGTCATCTGGCACATCAATGACTAAATTTCAGCTAACAAATGTGACAGAGGTACTCTTGGACTCAATAAAGAAAATAACAGAGTGTAATGCACAAGCTTACAAAGCTATAGATGACACATTACCAATTTTGAAAATGATAGCTCCAAAGTGTAACATAGATAATAAAGATTCTTTGAGCCAATTAGACACATTGTCTAAATATATAACTGGCAATCTAATCATACTAGATCAGATAAATGAAGACAAATTCAAAGAGAAAATGAATAAGGAGAAAGAAAAATTCTCTGAGGAAATAGTGAAGAAGAATAAGGAACAAATAGAAACCTTATTACCAACATTAGGAGAAACAATTTTGGATTTCAAGAAACTGTACAGAGATACCTGCCAAACTAATATTTTGACAGAGGACATAGATTCGGAGATTAGCAAAGCACAAGTTGAAATTAACAATATTGCTGACAATTTAATAGGAACATCAGATCCATTTTTGGAAATTGAAAAGAACATCGCAGATCTTGAGGAAAAAATTGAGAAGTTAGAAAAAGATAAAGAAAAGATAAAGGTTAAGGAAAAGGATTTAAAATGCAAACTAGGTCCTAAACTAGATTACCTCATTTCTTTGAGAAAAGAAATTTCTGAGGCTCTGGCTCCCAGACTTAAGACACCAGAAGAGCAAATGCGCATACTCACTAGTACAGTTCAGAGAACACAAGCGGCATTAAAGGACAACAAAAGGTTCAGTGACAATCAAAATTTTGCATTGGCAGACATCTATCAGATTGTAACCCACTGGTTACAAGGATCTAGGCAGGGACCACACTCCACTGACAATGAATGACAACTTTTGTCATTGATGTCAAAGGGGGAGTAGTGGAGATGAGAAAAATGATCAAAAGAAAGATATCATCAAATTGTTACTACTTACTAAGTTGACATTAGTTTTAGGCTCAAAGTCATTCTATATACTCTAGTCGGTTACTACTACCGAAATATTCAATCGATAAGCATAGAGAAGTCGGTTATAGAAGAAAGTAGTCACAGAGCCTAGTATACACTAAGCTGTCTATCGAGTAACACTCTATGTCTATTGAGCAGCAAAAATGATATACCGAGTGAACACACACCGAGTGAAACGTGTTACCAGATTCATTGAACCTAGACACACATAGGAAACGTGTTACAAGATCGAGGAGCAGGGAATCATTATCACTTAGGAAAATTCACCTTAAAGATTTTGTATGATTTTGAGTTCATCTATCCAATGAAATATTTTGTATGGTTATTCATTAAATAATTCATGTTTTTAAGATCGAAGCAATGAACCAAATCACTGACATAAGAGATCTATTTATATAGCATGAATTGGGATCAGAAAAGAAGAAAGGTGTATGAAGCAAAACATGTGTAATAGATAAGAAAGCACTGAGTATTTTGACTGTTAGAGACACAGAGGTCACTAAGAAGGATTTTAGAGAATAGTCAAGGAACAGAGTAAACAAAAGGGTTTACTAAGTTATTTTATGGATTACCGAGTTATTTTATGGATTACCGAGGTATGCTATAAGCAAGGTAATCTCATTTTGAGCACATAGAATCTGCTATAACATTTCAAATGTAAAGTTGCAGACATTTGTAAAGATTTTATTGTAATATTTTGAGTTGTAAGAGAAACCTTTAACAAGGTAAAAGACTCTAACAAAGTCTATAAATTGTAAAGCCTTTAACCAGGTGCAGCATTTAGAATAAGTGTTGTAAAATCCTTTAGCAAGGTAGATCTAAAGATCTTGATACTCCTAATAGGGTAACCTATCAAAAATAGCTAAACATGTAGCTCTAACTAAGCACCCTTTATTATTGTAGTAGTGAAGTTGTGGGTGCCATCCCCACCGCAGTTTTTCTCTCTAACCAAGAGTTTCTATGTAACCAAAATATATGTGTTATGGAGTGAATCATAGATGATTGTTATTTATTTGTTTTAGCTTTATGTTATGTTACAATAGTTTTTGGTTTATGCTTAACAGTAAAGTTATTGAAGAAGATAGGATTTGAAGTACTGATTCACCCCTCCCCTCTCAGTACATTAGCTTTCCATATTGGGCCTAACAATCATCGGCTCAGGGGGAGCACACTTTTTGATAACGCGGTTTTGATAAGACAATTTTGGCAAACCATTTTTGGATAACATTTTTTGATATACAGCTTTAATTTTTCTCATAAGTGTTGCCATCAATGCCAAAGGGGGAGATTGTTGGCAAATGCACACTCCAATGAGAAATTGTAGGTGATTGAAGGTATTGTCATTGATGGTAACCTTACAATCATATGATACCGGCAGGCACTAGCACCAACAGACTCAACACTGGCATACAGTTCACCGGCACCATGGGTGACAGGAATTTTGTATAAATGTATTTTGTATTTAATTGTAAAAAATTTTGTAAGCTAACTTGGCAGATTGTAATATGAATCATATAAGTATGAGATCATTATAGATCATTCAGGAGTAGTAAAAAAAATAGGGAGGATTAATGCAGACCTAATATGCGAATTCTAAGGCAAATATTGGATAAGGATTTATGTATATTGCAGAGCTTAAACTGGTACTGAATTTGGCGTAGATGTTGATCTGAAGCAGTACAAGACATTGGATTTGTATAATCCATTTCATAAGTAAGTGAGACTTCTTTTGTAATTGAGCAGTGAGCTCTAGGCACTTGGCCTTCCTGCATGTGCAGGCCCTTATTGTAACAGTAATATTCCCTTATTGGCTAGTAAGCGAATATTGTGGGTCACAAATCCCACCGAGGTTTTTCCCACACTGGGTTTCCTCATTAAAATATTGTGTTATGTTGTGTCTTTCATGTTGTGGTTGTTATTCTTATTTACTGCATTAATTCTGGTTTACCGGTACACATTTTTGAATTGCTTTTCATGTTATAATTTAAGAAAGTTCACTTACCAGTCAAATACTGATTCACCCCCCTCCCCTCTCAGTATCTTTGAGAATCCTAACAATATTATGTGGCTCCAGTCAAAGACTTATTACAATGATATAAACACATGTTTCAAACCACAACACCTAATTCCTCATCAATCTGTAGAACTAGTCGTTTACCAGTTAAAGTCCTTTTTGCCAGTTTACTATCAACTGCATAGTTCATCTCACCGACTCAATCCATTACCAGTTAGGATAAACCAATAAACCTAGATGACTTAGATGACAAAGTAATCAAGAATAAACAAGACATAGTTACCATAGTTTCCATAAATGACAACACAAATAATTGATCATCAAGTCATCAATCAACATCTCAACTATATCATCACCAACAATCCTTTTACTGGTACATCAACATCATCATCATTTATGCCAATCATGCCAACATTCTCCCCCTTTGGAATTGATAGAAACACCATAATATTCAAACACTCATCGTGCAATTCTTCTCCCAGTCATATTACTTAATTATTTGATACCATTCTCCCCTTTTGACAGCAACGCCAAAGGTGCAAATGTATATTCTGTCATCATCACTATTGATGTTGTTGCTTCTATTGTCTTCATCATCTCTGCTAACCTCATATTAGTTGCTCCCCCTGAGGAGTAGCCCACATCTCATCAATCCATAGTGAAAAATATTCAATGTCCACTGGATTGATGCATCACCTACATCTTAGTTCATCTTGTGTAGGGGTCTAACCCCTAATTTACCTTTGAGATATTCAAAGGTTGCCTTAAGTAAAGGTTTAGTGAATATATTTTCTAATTGCTCTTTTCTAGACACATGCTCCATTCTCACTTGCTTCTCATGTACTCTCTCCCTCGGCAAGTGATTAATCAACTCAATATGTTTAGTCCTTGCATGTAACACCGGATTCTTATAAATATGTATAGCACTATTGTTGTCACAATAAATAATCACTGGTAAAGTCATGTCCGGCTTAAGACCTTCCAAAACATGTCTCATCCAAATAGCTTGTGTACAATTCATGGATGCAGCCACATATTCTTCTTCAGCTGTTGACTGTGATACACAAGTTTACTTTTTAGTGGTCCAAGATACCAGTCTACCTCCAAGAAGAAAACTCCACGATTATGCTTTTTCGGTCATCAACATTTCCTTCCCAATCTGCATCAGTAAAAACTTTCAAAGAAAAGCTACCTCTATAAGGATACCACAAACCATAATCACCTGTCCCTTTTAGATACCTGAATATCCATTTTACTGCTACCATGTGTGTTTCCTTAGGATTCTTTTGAAATATTCCAACTAAACCAATAGCATGTGCAATATCTGGTCTACTGTGAACAACATAATGCAATTTTCCAATCATAGACCTGTATTATTTCTCATCTACAGAGGATGAATCATCCTCTTTTGATAATCTGCAACCTGTCACCACTGGAGTACCAACCGGTTTGCAGTATTCCATCCCAAAAATCTTCAAGACTTCTTTCACATACTTAGTCTGATAGCTAATAATTCCACCTTCCAGCTACTGGACCTACAACCCAATAAAAAACTTTCTCACCGATCAGCGACATCTCAAACTCTTTCTTTATTTCATCAACAAAAGGCATACACAAATCATCATCTCCACCGAATATTATCTCATCAACAAAAAATTTTGCAATTAACATTTTGTCTCCTTTAGTCTTTAAATAGATATTACTATCCTCACTTTTTCACCAGAAACCTATCTTGATCAAATGCACATGCAGTCTCTCATACCATGCTCTTGGTGCTTGTTTCAATCCATATAATGCCTTGTGTACCTTTCATACCATATCTTTATCCTCTGTCAAATAAAACCCATATGGTTGTTCTATATACACTTCTTCTTCAAGAATACCATTTAGAAACATTGATTTTACATCCACTTGATATACTTTAAAGCCCTTAAATGTTCCATAAGAAAGTAGCATTCTAACACCTTTTAGTTTGGCAACCGATGCAAAAGTTTCACCATAGTCTTCACCTTCTTCTTGTGCATACCCTTTGCATACAAGTCTTGCCTTATTTCTCACAACCTCGCCATCTTCATTTAACTTGTTTCTAAAGACCCACTTTGTACCAATAACATTTTTGTCTTCCGGTCTAGGAACAAGAGACCATGTGTTGTTTTTCTCAATTTGATCCAATTCTTCATTCATTGCCTTAATCCAGTCATCATCTTTCAATGCTTCTCTAACTGTCTTTGATTCAATAGTTGAAATCAAACATGAATTTTCTCTTATTTTTCTTCTAGTTTGCATGCCAGCATTCTTGTCACATATAATCTGGTCTTTTGAATGATTTATCCTTGCATATCATGAGATTATTGGTTTTGGTGCAGTGACTTCTTCTTATTGTTCATCATCTTCTTCTTCATCTACCGATTGAGAACCTATTTCCTCATTGTTATGTTCATCATTTTTCTACACTTTCGGTTCAATAAACACCTTTTTCTTCATCCTCTATAGGCTCAGATTTGTTGGTCTCATGGGGTTTATCAGAGAATTCATCAACCTTAACATTCACGCTCTCAAATATATTCCTTGTCCTTTTATTGTAACACTTAAAAGCTTTGTTCTTAGTGGAATAGCCAAGAAATGTTCCTTCATCAATCTTTGCATCAAACTTACCAGTAAAATCATCTCTTTTAATAAAACATCTACTCCCGAAAAATTTTAAGTAATTAACATTAGGAGTTTTTCCATAACACAATTCATAAGGGTTTTTATCATTACCTTTCTTTACAAGTACCCAATTCAATGTATAAACAACAGAACTGGGTGCTTCTCTCCAAAAAATCTTCGGTACATCTCCTTGTATCAACATAGTCCTAGTTGCTTCCACAATTGTCATGTTTCGTCTCGCAGACATTTGCCTCTTTATTCCCTTATCATCGCAATACTTCACAAACTCATCAGAAGTAGATTCACCACCCTGGTCAAATCTTAGACATTTTAGACTCTTCTCAGTTTCCTTTTCTACTAAGGCTTTAAAGGCCTTAAATTTACTGAAATCCTCAGAATTTTCATTTATAAAAGTGACCCACATCATCCTTGAAAAATCATCAGTAAACAACATGAAATACTTATCACCATAAAATCTTCTAGTCCTCATAAGATCACATAAGTAAGTGTGCAATAAATCAAGAATATTCTCAGAAGAAAAGGATTTACTCTTAAAGGATGTAGAATTCATCTTACCCATCTAACATTATTTACACATCACATTGTCTGATTTCACAAGTTGTGGCATACCTCTCACCATACTAGATTTGTTAACTTTTATCAAGTTATCAAAGTTCACATGATAAAACCTTTTGTACCATAACTAGTTATCCTCAATCTTAGCCACCAAACAACTATTCATAGTAGCATTTAGATGAAATAATTACCTCTAGTTTATTTTCTAGTAGTAATCAACTCTACTTTGCATCCTAAGATCCTGCACACTCCATTCTTAAATTCAAGGTGATATCCTTTGTCATTCAATTTTCCAACACTCAATAAGTTATGTTTTAATCTTTCTACCCAATAAACATCACCTGCATTACTTTTACCATTCAAAGAGATAGATCCTTTACCTTTAACCATAAAAGGTGAGTTGTTACCAAATCTTACCACACCGCCATCAAATTCTTCAAGAGATATGAACTTGTTTTTATCACCGGTCATGTGGTGTGAACAACCACTGTCAATTATCCATTCATCACTGTTATCAATGTGGGATACCAAAGCCTTCTTATCAGACACATCTTCTTTAACAGCAACAAAAAACAATCTCCTCATTGTCTTCTTTCTCAAATTCCTCATCAGTCACTCCTTCATCATCTACAACATAGCATTGTTTCTTCCATTTTCCTTTGTATTTCCTAAAATTCTCCTTTTTTATCATTATTAGGGAAATTTGTACCTATATGTCCAATCTTGTTGCAAGAGAAACACTTAAGAGGTAGTTTACCTTTATACTTACTAGTGCCTCTCAGAAATCTCTTAGCCAAAAGAGCTTCAAACTCCATCAAGTTGTCTTCATTATCCACATCTGCCTTGCTACCACCATAACTTGTCCTACAATCATGATTGTGACAAACATCTTTTCCTTTCTTCATGGGTGTGCCGATAACAGATGCCTTAAAATTTGATTCAAATGACTTAGAAACACTATTATCAAAACTATTCAATTCAAATGTAGTCAGTTTACCAATAAGTGAATCGATAATGACCTTATCACTGCTCACTAACCTTAACTCTTGAATAGCAGAAACTCCGATTGCATAGGTAGGTAAAAGAGTTCAAAGCATCTTACTTACAACATTGTCATCTTTTAATTCCACCTACAACTTCCTTAATCCTATGTCCATACTGCGCTATATTTTCACCTTCTACCATTCTAATATCATCAAATTTACCTTTAAGACCTTCTTCCTTAGCCTTTTGAACATGTTTATCACCATAATAGATTAGTTCTAATTTCTCCCAAACTTTAAATGTCATTTCTAATCCATGTACATCAATATATTTAGTATCAGACAGTGTACTTACTATTGCTTTTAGTGCCTGGATGCTTTCTTGTTGCTCTTTAAGTTGATCTATAGTCAAGGGACCGGTAGGAGACACATATTTAGTAACATGTTGCCAAAACTGAGAACCCATACCTTTAAGATATATATTCATCCAATCACTCCATATCTGATAATTTTTCTTAGTAAACTTGGGACCCTCCTTCTTCATCATCTTCCTCTAGATCTTTTCCTCAAGCGGTTAAGCTTCTACACACAGAGGACCTAAATCTCAGATACCAATTGTTATTTAGAGGATCTAGTTAATACTAAGAGGGGGGGTGAATCAGTATTAACAACAAACTGAAATCTTAAACAAAATTGATCAATAATTCACCAAAATAAATCATAATTAGTACTGGTAGCAACTAAAATCAATCTGCTAAATAGATTTATCAAACTTCTCATTTAAGTGTTCAATATCATGCATGCAATAGAAATATATCAACTCCAAACAAAAACAAATCAACCACCATATGAACATCATGAATTTTGTGCGGAAACCCAAATGGAAAAAACCACGGTGGGAATCGGTACCCACAACATAATGCACTCTTTCGGAATGCACCCTGTTAGGAGCCTAGCCCAGTTAGGAGAAGACCCTGTTAGGAGTCACTCGGTCAAGGGATTTACAATATGAGCTCCGTTGGGAGCTTTGCCCTGTTAGGAGAAACCTCACAGAAGGATTTAAACTCAAGTTGTTGAGCTACCCGGTTAAGGAATTTACATGAACAAGGCTTGTTAGGACCTACTCGGTTAAGGGATTTTAAACTTGTTGCAACTGTTAGGAAACAATAGATGAATGATCTAGAAATAGCACTCTTTTCTTGCTTGTTCAGATCCACTTCAGCTCCAATCTACTTCACTCTTGCAGACACACACCTTTGGTTCAACTAGACACTCTTTTCTTATATTACCAACACAATAAACTCCATCAAAACTAACCTAAATATACTTTACATCTTTGTCGGTTACAAAACCCTAGATACATCAAGATTCAAATGAATTTACATCATAGATCATCACAGATTATTATAAATCATGATACATATTATTACAACAAATATCAAGACAATTACAACCGTTGAATGATCATAACACAACACCGCACATCAATCTGATAAGCAGTCAAACCCTTAAAACATTCTTCTATGCTCTTCGTTGTTTCCCAATAAATTTCATCCTTAATAATATTTTAACTTTTCACATGGGTTGTGACATGTCACCATCAAGTTATGAACATGATTAAATTCATCGCCAAACCATAAAGCATCACCAGTTTACCGGTTCTAAAACCCTGCTAAAACCCTACTAAAAATACAATAGTAAATCATAAACATGACTTCCGTTCATTCAAATATAATGTGGTTCTGGTTAAAGACTTATTACAATGATATAAACACATATTTCAAACCGTAACACCTAATTCCTGATCAATCTTTAGAACCAATCGTTTGTCGGTTAAAGTCCTATTTGTCAGTTTACTGTCAACTGCACAGTTCATTTCACCAACTTAATTCATTACTGGTTAGGATACACCAGTAAACCTAGATGACTTAGATGAAAAATTAATTAAGAATAAACAAGATCATATTTGTCATCATCAAGTCACCAATCAACATCTCAACTATATCATCACCAACAATCCTTATATATCATCACCAATAGTCCTTTTATCGGTACATCAACATCATCATCAGTTATGCCAATCATTCCAACACTCTTCATGTCCCATGGTTTGGTATCCTTGGTATGTGTGTAGTCTGTATCTTGGAGTTGTGGAGATGTTATTCTTAATGGGTCACTATCTATGGGTTTGAATGACCCTGTCCCATTTCGATAATTAAGGTATATGCATCAATAAAATAATCATGTAAAAGGAAGTGTGCACAGATATTGCAAAGGTTGACTTGGTTTCCATGTTTGTGTTCAAGGATTTATTGCATAACATGTTGTGCTAGGCCAAGAGATTATCCCGATGTATGTGTCCTTTCGCATGTATATATATAGAAGCATGTGATATGGGGTGTGTGAAAGTGCATATATGGAAGCAGTGAAGATAGCAGAAAAGAAAAGTGTAAAAGTGCATATGTGGAAGAAACAAAGATAGTAGAGAAGAAAAATGTGAAGTATAAGTTGCGGACAATGAAGACAGTTAGTGTAGAGTTAGAGTGCAAATAGTATTGCAGTAGTCCTTTATTGGACCTGTTGCAAGTGCTTAAGGATAGTTGTACAGAGATCTTTCACCGGATTTGTTGTAAGGTTTGTGAATATTGATCTGAGATTAATCTTGGAACTATTATCATGCATTTGGAGGTGTAATCATTTTTAGTTCAATCATGTCTTTTGTAGTGAGCATTCCGACAGTAAGCCACTTTTGTAATCTTTGCAGTGAGCATTCCAACAATGAGCCATTTCTGTAATCTAGCAGTGAGCCACCCTTTTGTAAAATACCATATAACTAATTATATTCTCTTGAGAGATAACATTCTCCATGGTTTTTCTCATTTGGGTTTTCCACGTGTAAAATCGAGTGTTCCTCTTGTGGCTATGTTTTCATTTTTGTTTCACATCTACGGTTTTATGTATGTTAAGTATAATTGATGAGTTTGATATTTTAGCAAAAGGTTTGGGTTTGGTAAAAGTTTTAGAAACTATGGGAATACTAATTCACCCCCTCCCCTCTTAGTATTTGGGTCTCTTCAAGCAATCGAACAATTGGTATCAGATCTTTAGTCCCTTGCTTGAAAGCTTAACTTCTTGAGGGAGATCCATGTTGGTTGAATCATGGCACCTATGTGCATGACCGAAGAATTTCAATTGGATGAAGACCTCTAGACAACTCTTGAAGATTTGGAAAGTGTTGAATTATAGAATGAGGTATTGAAAGAGAATTTGAAGGTAGCAAATGAATGTGTGCAAAATTTGAGAGAGCAAATCCAAAAATTCA
The DNA here is from genome assembly GCF_030272615.1 of Cryptomeria japonica. Lineage (NCBI taxonomy): Eukaryota > Viridiplantae > Streptophyta > Pinopsida > Cupressales > Cupressaceae > Cryptomeria > Cryptomeria japonica. The sequence continues at coordinate 257,938,042 of NC_081408.1, forward strand.
AGCTGAGGCATAAGGAGGTTAACAATCAGTTGAAGCAAGCAAATGAGTCTGTTAAAGATCTGATGCAAAAGATTGAGGAGAAGGACAAGATAGAGAAATCCCTGAAAGAAACAATCAAGCTAAAATCTAAAGAATGTGAAAATCTTGAGAAATAAGTGAAGAAGTTGACGGCAAAAAAAAAGGCTCTTGATAGTAGCAAGCTCCTGGAAGATATAATCAGCATGCAGAAAACTCATTTGGACAAGACGAGACTTAGATTTCAACCCGGTATGTGTTCAGATCAGAATCATAAAGACAAAAGCAAAGAGGTTAAAGTTGAGAAGAAATTAGAAGATGCGAGAAAGGCCCTGAATCTAAATACTAATGCAAGAAGGCCACTGGTTCGTCAACCTAAAAGAAACTATAGAAGCATTCAATGTTATAGTTGTAAAAGGTTTGGTCATAAACTAAATCATTTAAGAAACCATGCTATGAGTCAGAATCATAATCTAATTGGAGCAGACAAGATGAATCACAACTTTCATGGATATTTATATACTAGCAATGGTTATGGTCATAAAGCTAATCAATGCAGATATATATCTCATATGGTAAACTTTGCAAAGAAGGTCATCAATTGTTTCAAGTGAAAGCAGTCCAAACATTATGCTAATCAATATGGAAATGGAATTGTAGATAAATCTTCTAAGAAGAGTGAGATTAAGAATGATGAATCAAAGAAGAAGAAACATTTGGTCTAGAGAAAGAAGAAAGTGAACAAAGGAAGCAAGCCTGATATACCGAAATATGGTGCAAGTGCCTCTTCCTTCGATAACTAAATATATTGCTTTGGCTCAAGGGGAGATCTCTTTTGAAAGAAAAATATTTTATCCTCTCTTGTCTGAGTGAATCATGTTGTTTATTCGACATGACTGTGTTTAGAGGCTATTCGGTAATCAAATGTATTTTTCTTAAATCATCAATAAGACAGTTCTTGGTGGCAAAACCCTAAAAGGAGATTTTTGGCAAGATAAGTATCAGCTTTTTGAATTCATTATTTCATTGTCATATCATTTATGTAATAGTATATTGTGAATAGTATAAAAGTAGTAGAGAAAGAGAACAGAGCATACAATAATGAAAGGAAAAATGGTTGTCGACGAATCTAGCAACGCGCTGTTTTAGGTTTTGGAAAAGGTGTTCTTGGATGAATTCAACCCAGTGAAAATCATAAATGTTGAAGTTGGTCTAAGTGATGTTGAGTTGAAGAGAGTTAAGTAATTGGAGTACAAAGGTCTAAATTTATGGATTGAATTCCCATGGTTTGATGATGTGAAGGTTATCTGGGTGATCCTTAGTCGTTTGCGGGATGACAACATCACATTGGATAAGCCCTATCTAATCATGAAGGAGGTTATCTCAGTGATCACTAGTTTGTGCAATAATGGAAATGTTCTAGATAAGAATTCAATTAATACTAGAGAAGTGGAAACGCTAATCGGCATAAAGGGTGATCAACGAGAATTTATCATTGACAAGATTGCCAACCTTGTGTTGAGGTATGTTGCCTATGACATTTCTTATAAGATCTATTTCAGGAATAGGAAAGGTGCCACTTCGATAACTCTAGTGTATATGGTGCATATGCTTGTAATGGAAAACAAATCATTTGACTTGTGTGAATTGTTGAGAGAATTATTGTTGGAAAATGTCAAGATTGCAAAAGTGCAGAATTATCCCTTCCGGTTTGGTTGATTGCTTGTATGTTTGATCATGTATTATTTGGGATCACTTCCAGCAAAAGAGAATGTTATATGCAAATATAGTGTCTTGGTTGCAAGGAAGATATTCAGATATTTAAATAGTCTAGCTATGAAAGAGGAAGCTTGCAATGCATATTTCAAATCCTTTCTGGACATGTGGCTTGTTGGCTCAGTATCCCTTGTTTCCAGTTCTAGAGATTCTTCCTCTAAAAAAAGGAAACAAAGACAAATTGTTTCCGTGACTATTTTGGAATCAAAGAAACCCAAGAAGGATTTGCAAAAGAGAGATATTATTGTAATTGAAGATCTGGAGTCTCATGTTGTTGAAGAAGATTCAGTAGTTGCAGAGCAGGAAGCTACAGAATCAGATGATGAATCAAGTTTGTTGGAGTTGGTTCGTAGCATTAATGTAATCCAGAAAGTTTACAAGATGTGGCTAACTTTGGTTGAGCCGGATAGAATTGAAGGTATTTTTTTGAATCACTTAGTCCAAAATAGAATGAGCATTGAGGATATTAGTAATTTTCTTCCAGAATATCTAAATGAAGTTCTTAAGGAAAAGTTTTCTGAGCAATTCATTAAGGCTGGAGTATCTAAGGAAAAAGATATTGATGTGTAGAATTTGTTAGGTGAGTGTGTTGATGCATAGAAATATTTATCAGTATGCATTGAGGAATTGAGAGGTTGTATTCGCAGTGTCTACAAAGTCTAAAAATGCCTTATCTCTTGGTTGGTAGTTGCAATTAAGCACAAAGACAAAATTGGTGCTATTGAAGATGAATTGAGTGCTTTAGGAAAATATTTTGATTTTCTAGAAGATAAGGATGGTGAGAAAGGGAAAAGAATAAACTCTCTTTAAGTTGAACTCTTATTCTTGCAGAGGTAGAGAGAAGACTTTGTAAGTATTTTTTGGAAAGTGAAAGAGGTTGTTGAGGAAAAACTGGAGCATTTTTTAGCATTGCTTGGCAGTGTAGTTGAGTTTGAGTAGAACTCATTTGCTCCAAACAGTTTCTCCCATGTTGTTGATATGTTAGTGGAATGCAAAAGTCTTTCAGTTAGCATTAAATTGGCCATAAATTCTTGGGAAGTTCTTCTTGCAAAACTAAAGGATAAATACAAGCTTATCTTTTTGAAGAAGAGTAGTTGAAGGTTCTATCTGGTTTGGTATTCAGTTTTTGACATTTTTTGCAGTTATGTATATACTCTATTTTTTTTCTTTTCTCTTTCATCGAAGGAATCCTTTCTCCTTGATGTCTAAGGGGGAGAAAGGACTGAGTTTTTTCAAATTAAGGAGATGTATGAGTTAGGGGAAGTTGAGTTATATGTAGATATGTTTTTCATATGTTTTATTATCAATGATAAGGGGGGAATTGTTAGACTTATGTGAATATTGTTGTCATCGATGTCAAACGAGTTATCTAGTTTGGACCAGATAGCATATGTAGTTCATTGTTGCCAATCATATTATCTAGTTTGGTCTGGTTGTTGTATGCAATCAGTATGTGTTGTTTTTGTTATGAGTAGGTTTTGTGTCTTCTGGTATTGCTATGAGATGTGGTGTAGTAAGATGGAGTTGATATAATGGAGTGATTTCCAAAAGATCCCTATCTTTGAAATTTTGAGTTGTTCTTACATTGCCCCTAGTATTAGTTACATGTTCCAGTATCATCTATTTTGGTTATTTCAGGTGTATCTCTTCATGTCTCATGGTTCAGTATCCTTGGTATGTGTGTAGTTTGTATCTTGGAGTTTTGGAGATGTTATGCTTAATGGGTCATTATTTATGGGTTCAAATGAACTTGTCCCATTTCTTTAATTAAGGTATATGCATCGGTAAAAGAATTATGGAAAAAGAAGTGTGTAAAGATCTTGTGGAGGCTGACTTGGTTGTCATGTTTGTGTTCAAGGCTTTATTGGGTAATGTGTTGTGCTAGGCTGACACATTATCCTAGTCTATGTGTCCTTTGGCATGTATATATATATAGAATCATGTGATATGGGATGTATGAAAGTGCATATGTGGAAGCAGTGAAGATAGAAGAGAAGAAAAGTGTGAAGGATAAGTTGCAAATAGTGAAGGTAGTTGGTGTAGATAGTATTGCAGTATTGTAGAAGTCTTTATTGGACCTACTACAAGTTCTTAAGGATAGTTGTACAAATATCTTTCACTGGATTTGTTGTAAGGTTTGTGAATTATGATCTGAGCTTAATCTTGGAACTAATCTCATGCATTTGCAGATGAAATCCTTTTGAATTCAATCATACCAATTGCAGTGAGAATTCTGGTAATAAGCCACTTTTTTAATCTTTACAGTGAGCATTCCAGCAGTGAGCCATCCTTTTGTATAACACCATATAACTAGTTATATTGTCTTGAGAGTTAACACTCTTCATGGTTTTTCCCATTTGGGTTTTCTACGTATAAAATCCAATGTTCCTATTGTGGCTACACGTTTGTTCAAAGCTAGGGTATTCCTTGCACCAAAAGATTGATTTGTCAATGCCTGATACAACCACTAGACTTATAGAATCCATAGGAGGTTGCTAAACCATGTCATGAATCCCCATAAGGGATGCTGGCCTGCAGCCAACAACGTTTTCATGTTTGTTTCACATCTATAATTTTGTGTGTGTTAAGTATAGATGATGAGTTTGATATTTTGGCAAAAGGTTCAGGTTTGGTAAAAGTTTTAGAATTTACGAGAATATTGATTCATTGCCCCCTCTCTCAATATTTCAATGCCTTCAACCAATCCAATACCAACTACATCTAATGCGAGTCAGAGTTGTACAACCAATAACATCAATTACAACAATGTGTCATTTGATTATGCGCCTACTATAGGTTACATTTCTCAGGCAGATGATCATGTCAATATGATTTGCATTAAAGGGGATGAAACTCAATGAGAAGTACCTACTAGGAGGGCCCGTATGTTAGTCCTTGGGGCTCTCATTCCCAATTTCACCCCAACAATGTCAATGTCTAGATAGTATAATATACTTGAGAACTTAGGAAAAACTCCAACACATATTTATATCTTGGATTTACTAAAAGCTTCACCTACTCATCAGGAGATCCTCATACACATGTTGCAAGAGGCTCATGTTCCTAGTAACATAGACCCCATGCAATTCCAAGATATGGTAGCCCCTTTGTCTTCCACATACCATCTTAGTTTTACTCAATCTAATGTCATGGTCCCAGATCCTAACCATATTCATCCTCCCATATCGAAGCCATCATTATTGAATGATACAAAGTGAAATAAGTTTTGATTGATAATGGATTTTCCCTGAATCTTTGTACATTAAATTTTTTTACTCAAGTGGGTACACTCTTGTATATATGCACAATCAATGCATTACCATCAAATCATATGATAATGTTGAAAGGAGATCAGTGGGGATGATCAATCTCTTGATTCGAGTGGGCCCAGTAACACAAATTACATTGTGCCTTGTCATTGATCTTGATCTGCCATTTAACATCCTCCTTGGTCACCCATGGATCCATTCCATGTAGTTCGTCCCTTCCACATATCACCAATGCCTCAAATTTCCATTTCAGGGATGTGAAATCACCATCCATGATGATTCTCAACCTTTTGAGTATCATCATGCACTCAAGGATTCATCCCCCTATTCCCATCATTTCCCTAGTACCAACATTGGCACTCCATCGACTGCCTCATCATCCTCATATGTTGACACTGATAGCATACTAGCAGCTGCAAAAGAGAATACTTCCATCTCGTCATCCTTCTCCCAACTCAAGATCAATGATGCTAGTTGTGTCGAGTATGCCTTGAAAGGGAATTTCACAATAGGTACCTTTCCTCTAGATCCACATGCTCATGAGAATCCTACCAAAGAGCCAAAAAAGAAAGAACTTGTGGTTCTATAGTGTGGCCCCACCACATTCTAGTCTCAGGGAAAACTTAACAATGAGGTCAAAGAAGAAGATATTAACCAATAGCTCTACAAATATGTCTCCACAGATAATAACACTCACCTCAACCATCTCAAGGGAAGTACTCGATCACTCATAAATGGGCCACTCAAAAATGGAATTACCAAGGTGGCAAGTTAGGAAAAGAAGAACAAGTCATTAGAAGACTTTTTGAACTGAATCCTATTGTTCGCTATCAAGGAGTTTTGGACATCCTTCTCATGAAGCCTCAAGTTTGGTTAGAACTTCTAGAAATAATGAAAGTGACTCGAACAATATTGAAGACAAGCCCAAAGAGGTTGTGAAACAAGCATACACCGATATAGATAGCTCCATAACCTTTGGCACATCTAACTATTGGCAATTTTTGTGCCAAGCCTTGCAGACTTATCTCCTTTTTTAAGATAATGCATAACACAAAGGTTATACGCAGGTACATAACATGAGGGTTATTGACCCCTACCTTAAAATTACACCAACAATCTTGTGAGAATAACACATCATGTTATTCACCAACTTGTGTTAAACATTGTGTGTTATTCGGATGGTGGGCTCCTTTTTTTTTAATTTTATGTTGACCTCTCCAACCAATCAAAGTCACTTAAGGGTGACTAGCTATAAGGTCCCTTATCATCAGTGGGTTGGTCTCTATGTTTGTTCCTACCAGCTGACGGGTGGTGTCAACGTGGTCAACTACATGGGACTTGGTGGGATGAGCTTCCCTCTCCTGCCGAGTGCCAAGATCTTTTTGCATGTGCCCTGGTGGATGGGTTGATTCCAATGTGGCAGCTACTCGGGGCTCAGTAGGGTGAGGTTCTTGGCCTGGCCAAAAGCCAAGATCCTCAAGTTCTCTGTGTGGTCCTGACATGGATGCGGTTGCCCCAAGTAATGTGGAGGTCTTTGACCTTTTACATAGGCCTTGGTGGTGTAAATTTTGTGCCTAGGTGAGTGTTGAGCTCTTCCAGGTGGACAGATAGCCTAACGTGGCTTCTCTCACAGTGTTTGCTTGGGACTTGGTAGGGTGTGCTTTTCTGTCTACTTGAGGGGTGAGTTATTTTTCGATGGCAGTGTGCCTACTAACTTGGATGCTTCTTCGGTGGTTGTTTGTGCTTGTGGGGTCCACTTTCTCATCTAATGGTGATGATGGCCTCATGGCCTCCCTCCTTTGATAGTTTTTTCTCTCTCGAAGGCACGTTGGCCATCAATTCATCTTGAGGCTTGCATTGATTTTGGTGGACACAGCCTGATGCGTGGTGTGGTCTCAGCCTCCCATTTTCACTTAAACTTTCGATCAGACGATTACATTTTAATCTTTTGTTGGGCTTGATGAATGATTATGTGGATAATTCACACACATCCATCTTCATGCACCTTCTAGGATCAATGGTTGAAATTCAAACTTGCAGGGGACGTTCGCATTCAAATGCTCTATGTATAGTGGTTGTCAACCCAATGGTCAAGATGATCTTTTGGCTCAGTCAATGTCCCAAATCCAAATATAATTCAATGGAGCTACCCAATTTTGATGTTGCTCATGCTCGTTCAATATGGATTGAAGACGTTTGTGCCTATAGATGCCATCCCAGATGCATCATTCATAGAGATTTCCCATTTCTATGGGGATATTTTCCTTTTCTTTGGGATGATGGACTTCTCAAATTGTACTCACATGTCATCATATCATTCTCTAATCTGATCTTCCTCTGGGATATTTTTGTAACCTAATCATTGGTGGGGTTAGGGTTTCCAGATGAGGTTCATTTTTGAGTTATGCATTAGCTATAAAGGCAATTATTGTATATTTCCAAAGGATATTCTTTCTTTTTCTCTTGTTGGATTCTTCTTTCTCTACATTTGTAAAAAAATTCCTTTCCTCTACATTAATAAAAGTTAGCTATCTTGCCTACTTTTAGTTTGGATAACTTGTGGTGTCTTTTACCTCTTTATCTAAATGCATTCCTCTTTGTTTTCTAAGTATATGTGACTATGTTATTTCCTCTTAGAACTTCACCTGTGAGCTAAGTGCGGCTCCTTTTGATTTTCATAAGAATCCCAACCTTCACTCATGCTTTGGGAAGCTAACTAGGATAGAAAGTTTCCACATGTTCTTGGTTGGTTTTATTGATGTCTTGTGCAGATATAGGTAGGGAAGATCACCATTTCAGTCTAGGTGCAAGCCTTCATTCCCCTCTTTCAAGCAACCCTCTTTCTCCCTTTTCCCTATCAAATCATAGATTAGGATTTATCAATGCTGGGTTGGTCCAATACTTGCACTCAGATTGGAAAGGAAGCCAGCCTTCTCTGGAGACTCAACCTCACTTTTGCAAGTCCCACACTTAGGAGGTTTTTTACACATTGCACAAGGTTGATGAGCAAGGTTGTTCATCAAGAAGGTTCAAATTTTGTTAGAACACTAACCTCTTTGACACATTTGTTCTCCTATTCGACCTTCCCCTTAACCATCCTAAATGTATTTATTTCTCAAACTGTTGCACATCTAGACACATTCCAAAATGATACAATGCTCCTACAATTTCTGGGGGCAACTGAGTGTGCACCTTACTACCATCCTGAGCAAAAAATAGTGTAAAGTTGGAATCCTCAAGGCTACTTTGGGGAAGAGGGAATCCTTAACCATAAAAGTGAAAATGAAGTAAAAAATCAAGAGTCTTGTGATGAAAACCTCTCTAAGGAACTTATTGACCATAAAATAATAATAATAAAGAGTGTATCTTCTGGTGAAAACCTCTTTCAGGTGCGTGATCATGCGGATTGTCTTTTTCCCCTCATTAGTGATTATGTTCCTAAGAGATTTCCTATCCTCATAGATCATACCAAAGAGATAAACTTGAGCACAATAGAAAATCCACGCATCACTCATGTGGCTACATCCTCATCTGATGATTAATTTCAATTATTCTCTGAGATCCTTCACAAGTGGCCCATCAACTTTGCATGGTCTTATGAAGACATGCTTGGCCTTTATCCTAAATTAATAGTTCATCTTCTTGTAGTTGATCCCAATGCCACCCAATGCCAAACTGGTTAAATAGAAGCTACACAAGATGCATCGTAGAATTGCACTCTTCATTAAAGAAGAGGTGGGAAAGTTTCTCAAAGTTAAGTTCATCCACCCAATTGATTATTTATAATGGATATCCAATATGGTACCAATTTCAAAACATTATGGAGAAATCAAAGTATGTATAGACTTTAGGTACTAAATAAGGCATGTCCTAAAGATGACTTTCCACTTCAAAATATTGAAATCCTTGTCAATTTGACAGTAGGAAATGAAATGCTTTCACTCATGGATGGGTTTTTCATAATATAATCAATGAAAATAGCAGAAGAAGATTAGCATAAAATAGTTTTCACTACTCCATGGGAAACCTTCCGCTACCACATTATGTCTTTTAGTCTCAAGAACACAAGTTCCACATGCAAGCGTGCTATTACTGTGATATTTCATAACCTTATGCATAAGATAATGGAAGATTATATGGATGATATGCTAGGTAAATCAAAAAACATGAGTGGGATATCTAACTATCCTAGAACAAATATTTGAGGATCCGGAAAAGTATAAACTGCACCTTAATCCTAAAAAGTTTGTTTTTAGAGTTACATCGGGTAAACCCCTAAGACTCATAGTTTCCAGATGAGGCATAAAAGTTGACCCTATAAATGTTAAAGCGATAATGGAGATGCCTCCTCCTAGAACACTAAAGAACCTGTGTAGCTTGCAAGGAAAGTTATAGTCTATATGATGCTTCATCACCCAACTAGTGGATAAATGCCAACCTTTTACTCACCTACTCAGAAAAGGTGCTCATTTTAAATGGGATGCCCAATGCCAGAAATAATTTGATAAGATAAAAGAATATTTGGCTCATCCCTCAATTATAATGCCACCCACTCTAGGTCATCCTTTTCTTTTATACATTTTAGTCACTTCAACAGTTGTGGGGGAACTTCTTTCCCAACATGATGACTAGGGCAATGAAAGAGAAATCTACTACATCTATCAAACTTTAGTTGGATGTGAGCTTAATTATTCTCTCATGGGAAAAGCATGTTTAGTTGTTGTCTTTAGTTCTCAAAAACTGTGACACTACATGTTAATTCATATAATGAAGCACATCTATAAGATTGATCCCCTCAAATATCTACTCTCCAAGATGACTCTAACAGGATGCATGGCCAAGTGGGTTATGTTGCTCAATGAGTTTGACATACAATATGTGGATAGAAAGGCCATCAAGAGGTAGGTCATTGTTGATCAATTAGCAAAAACACCATTGATCAATGTTCATCTATTAATCACCGAATTTCCAAATGAGTATGTTTGTTCTATTACAACCCAACCCCACTGGGAACTTTACTTTGATGGTTCATATACTCAAAAGGGAGTGAGGGTAGGATTCTTAAATGTTACTCCTCAAGGTGATCTCATCCTCAAGTCATTTAAGTTGTCCTTTTCATGCACCAACAACATCACTGAATATGAAGGATTAATCATTGGTTTAAAGATAGCTATTCAGTGGAATATCTCAGTCCTCTTAGTTTATGGGGATTCGCAACTCATCATCTAACAAGTCAATAATGAATATCAAACTAAATATGACAAGCTCATGCAATAAAAAAGGATGGTTGATGACCTTAAGTAGAATTTCCAATGCATAATATTTGACCAGATCCCTAGAGCTCTAAACAAAGTAGTCGATGTAATGGCTACTATTGGGTCCCTTCTTCACATTGAATCAAATAGTCCAAGATATGATTTTTTGGTCGAACAACTACTCCAACCTGCATTTGAGAGATCACACACAGAAATGGTATGCAACATTATTGGACCCCAATTGCCCTAGTACCACAACATCCATACATACCTCAAAGATGGTACCCTTACACCCAACATATCTTGTAATGACCATCACAACCCCATTCCCTGTTGTGCCTGATTTACCCTTGTTGGAGACAATCTATATCATCGCAGCTACCATGACATCCTTGCTAGATGTCCATATTCAAATGAAACTAATCTTGTGATGAAAGAAGTGTATGCCAAAAGTTATGGTGGTTACACGAGTGGATAAGTTCTTTCCAAACAACTCTTAAGAGTGGTATACTACTGGCAACAATGAATATCAAACTAAATATGACACAGTGACCTGATTCATGTTCCAGCTCAAGATATGCAGCCAATAACAACACCATGGCCTTTTTCCACATGGGGCCTAGACCTTGTTGGTAAGATCCACCCTCCTTTAGATGGACATGAGTTTATTATTGCAGCTACTGAGTATTTCACCAAGTGGGTCAAATCCATTCCCCTCACCCTCACCACTGGTGTCCAAGTGTCCAAGTTTATCCTATATCATATCATTTGTCATTATAGGATTCTCTCCACTATCATCACTAACAATGGAACCATATTCAAAAACCAACATATGTGTGATCTTTGTTCTACATTTCATATTCAGCATTGTTGATCTATACCATATTACCCTCAAGGGAATGGCCAAATCGAGGCAACTAATAAAACATTGCTCTTTATCCTAAAGAAAGTTCTCAATGAAATTGGTTGTGACTGGAACCTCCATCTCAATCCTACCCTTTGGTCCTACAGCACCAGTATTCAGACTTCCACTAGAGCCACCCCTATTCATTTGTCGATGGTGTCGAAGGAATCTTACCAATTCAAGTCAAATTTCCATCATTGTGCATATCCTTGAAAGAATTTGTTTTTGATGAAGCCAATAGAGTGGCAAGACTAGCTCAACTAGATCTCCTTGATAAACAACATCAGAAAGCCTAAGATCATCTACAAATATATTAAATTAGCCTTAAGAGGCAATATCAAAAGAAGGTTCACCCTCAAGGGTTTCAAGTAGGAGATCTTGTCATTCAACAGAATCCAAGGAATCAACAAGATCAAGAAAAGAAAGGAAAATTTGAAGTCAACTAGCTCGGTCCATATGTAGTCACAACAAAGTACAACTCAAGGGCATATCAGCTATCAACTCCAAAAGGGGAACCTCTCAATGATCCCCTTAATATCCTACACCTAAAGAGATTCTATGCCTACCTAGTTTGTGGCAGTGTACCCCATGTTCAAAATCAAAAAATACCAAAAAAAAAAATTAAAATATCAAAAATGCCAAAAAAAGAAAAAAAATGCAAAATAGTAAAGAGAAATAAATTCATTCTCTGGTGAAAACCACTTATGGTAGCACCTTGGACATGTACATGTGGTGAAAACCTAGCAATATGCACCGTGTGTAAAGGGAAATCCCATTATCTTTTAGTCTTCACATCCATCTTTCCATGGCATGGTATCCATTGCTACTCGCCCCCATCTGCATCCACCCCATTTTTTCATGCAATATCTCATGGTCCACTATGCATTGTATCATTTGTGTATAGGTTTTCCTTGTATATAGGTGTCACTATACCAACGAGATCATATCCTATCAGCTCATTCTTCAACAAATATCCTTTAGCATATTTGTCATCGTTGTCCCCATTAAGTCCCTTTTTGTCAATTCGTATCAGCAAGCTATTATCCTATCATCAGTGTGTGAAAGATGTATCCTTCCCCTAGTTAGATGACATCATCAATCCAATCCTATTAGCCATACTTGGAAAAATAAATATGTGACACTTGTGTTGGCTTTGATTCTTTTTTATCTTTGTTTATCTTTTTAAGTTCATCGGGTCGTGTTTCCTCTTGGTCGTCACGGTCCTTTATATCATGGTGCACTAAGAATAATAAGGCTCAAGATGTTACCTTCTTGATTTTTGGTTTCGCTTAGCGTGTCTTTTCAGATGCATTCCTTGTTCTACCATCATGAGGTCTCGGTTATCTCATGTTACACTGGGGCATGGCTTTTGCTCATCGCTCTTCTAGCATCATTGTCTGCAACATCTTTTGTGACTCTGTGTGGTGCTAGATCAACCTTGCATGTTTGTTTATATGTGTCAGTCCATGCATTAGCAGTGACATTCCACCTTGGTTCCTCATACCTCGATGACTCACAAATAATGATAAATCAAAAATAGGTGCTCATTACATGGAGTCTCATTTTTCGTGGGTGCTTACACTCCATGATATCTTCCTTTCCATTGCATTATGTTCTCTTGGTTCTTTGCATCCTTCGGTCCTCTTGGGAATGTGCACGCATCCCTTGGTCTTTTTGCTTGGCTTGCTATCTTGGCCTTGTCTCCCTGAAGAATTATGCATCACATCCTCCATAACATATGGGTTAGCACATAATCCATATAAATCATACATTTTTCATGTGCATTGCATCATTGCATATAGTCTACTAATCATAGCATATCATATAGTCTAATATAATAAATCGCATCACATATCACATCTTGCATCACATATAGATTAGCACATAATCCATACACTGCACATCATATAGTATCATGCCACATTATATCAAAATACCATCACATATCCATTAGTGCATCACATATAGCATATATAATCATATCATAAATCACATCACATAAAGAAAATCATGCATGCATATCACATCACATCTTGCATCACAAACATGTTAGTATCTCATAATCATGTGCATTCACGCATCATAAATCATACATGCATCATAAACACATAAAAGTACCATATATATATGGATCAAAATAAGGTCACTGTCATACATAAATCATCATTCTTTGTTTGTATGTCAACAATATATATACATATATATACATGTGTACATCATCTAGTACATCTAATCTACAAGAATAAAGTACATACAATACATCAATGAATGATGATCACCTCGCTTGCTCATTAAAAACTTTATGGGGTGCCAATAATCAATTGAATACATGAATCTCTAACTTTGGTATATGATACAACAAAAAAATCATTTGCATGGCCCTTTACATCAGGCTCCCTCAAAATGCTCTAGGGTGGATAGGTAGGTCTCTGTCCTGTTGGTCCCTATCCTTGATCTTGTCCATGGGATCCCTATGTAGATCCTGATGTCGACCTTGTACTGCCCTTTGTGTGGATCCTCCTACTAGATCCACCTATGTTATGGCTAGATCTCTCTGCTCCCCCACTAGATTCTTTGTTGTGTGAGGGACTAGCTTCCTTGGCCTTAGGTGGTGGTACATACTCCTTCCTTTGGTCTATCGGTACTACTATATCATACTAAGCCCTATACCACCCCACTTGATGTGATAGTACCTCTCGATTGGCTATTTATCTCTCCAACATCATGGCCAATATCTCCCCTCCTCCTCCAGATCCTACCTATTGTTTGGCCTCATCCCTCTCCCTCTGGTAGCGGGGCATAGTCTCCTCGATCCCGCATCAAGCATGCTCGATTGTATCCCTAGTAGCTACTACCACATCCCTCTTCTACTAGAGCCTATCCCTCTCTACCTACAACTATTCTCTCACCTTCTTTGTCGCATCCTTCTCCTTGTGTAGGTTGTCCCTCTCCACAATGACCTCTTATAGTTTGCGCTCCATCTGGGTCACTACTTCTTCAAGGGACTAGATCCATGCTATTGGATCTGGTGGTGTCACCAACCCCTCCCCCCTCTCCTCTCTCCTAGTCCTCTGAGGTCGTACTGGTCACACGAAAGTCCTACCCTGACTCTATCTCTCCTCTTGTCGTAGTGTGGATCCATGTGTGGGTGGATCCACCTCCATAGCCTCGGCTTCATCTCCTCCCCCTCCTTCATCTCTACTAGCCTCGGTGGCTCCCCTCTCTCCTCCCTCTCCTCCATCCCCTCCTCCCTCTCCCTGCCTCTTGGTAGTTGATTTGATCCTAGTCCAAACCATTGCCTCTACTACCCTCTTAGTTGGTCGCCTACCTCCCCTAGCCCTAATTTGCACCCTCCTAAAACTTTCCAACCGACCTCAATCTGGCCTCTACCCACCAAGTCTAATACACTGTTGTAACACCTACGTTTGTTGGTCCCCCTTGTAGATCTCACTATGTTGGTACTAATCTATTATGTCCCTCAATCAAACCCACCCTATCCTATAATGTGGGTCCAAACTTGGTCACACTCTCTCTAATAACATGCTAAAACCTATGTGGTTCATGCCCAAACTGTCACTATTCCATGTTCGGCATGTACATCTCTATAACATACTACCATCAACCAATAATGTATCTTGGAGTGATCATATATGGAATATGTTAGGGATCCTCTAGCCATGCAACTATTGCCATATACAGTCTGCATATGATGGTATCCATAGCCAATCTATCAAAAGTAACCCTCAAGTGGTGGACATCATCTGTCACCTCATAATGAAAAGCTTCTCCCCAACTATAAAACATAGGCTACGCAAGATCCTTCTCTTGTCGACCCACTAGATGCATGACAGCAATGTGCTCCCACACCCATACCTATAATAGAGCGACGTAGCCAAAACTCTACCCTAGATGGTACACAATATTGTGGAGACCCCTATACAACTCTGTCAACACCAGCATCCCCCATGCCATCAAACATCCACCATCAATCGCAGCAATAACCACTGGGATAATCCCTAGAACAATTGATCTGCCTCCTTACAGGTGGTGCTTGGGCTAGTGCCTACTCCAGCAAAAGTTGACCATGATGTAGTCGAATATCAGTGACAACCAATAGTCTAACAACCTCTTCCTGATCTACTCTTTGTGCTATCCCTTGTATGCCTCATATCAGTAGTCTGTAAATCCAATACACATCCTCTGCAGTGACGGTGATCTCTCTTCTCAACAAGTGGAAGGTGACAGTCTCACTCCTCCATCTCTCGATCAGTGTTGTCAATATAGTCATGTGCAACCTCACATCCATTTCCATGTAGCCCAACCCAGTCACATAGATCTATGCCCACTCTATGACACTCAGCTTCGATCCTAGTCTCATACCAACTGATCACCTCTACTGGCTCACCAGTATATCTACACTCCACTAAAAGTTACACAGCAACTAGTTAGTCTCTTGGTTCCCATTTCTTCCCTCCTTCCCTATTCTCTTCTTAGCGATTTTCCCCATTTCCCTTCCCTTTTTTTCCCCTTTTGCTTTCCAGGCCAATGGCTTCGCAAACCCACCAGTCTTTTTCATGCAAGAATGCATTCCCATTGTTCCTTGACCGAACCTGATGTCACGAGATGGCTTTCCCATGAGGCTTTCACCTATGTTCTTCTCCCCCCCCATCGAGATCATGAACTCGATGCCTTTCTCTTTCTCGCGCTCTCTATATGACCCTGCTATTGTGGGATCATGATCCCACAATTCCCCCTAGCGAACCTGTCAGACACGATCTATCGGGAATGCACTATCTACCCTCTTAAATGCTAAAAACATGAACAAAATCAAAGTGTAAGAAAAAAATTTCAATTCCTACCTCACGATCCACTGCTCAATGTCCTTTGACACTCCTCACCACGTCAACCCGGTGCCTCAGTCTCACCTACTCCTCCATCTTGTTTGTGCACAAACAAAGCTCTGAAATGCACTAAAAACAAAGAAATCTCTCACCAAACATCAGAATTTTTACAAGAAACGTGCACAAATGAGCCCTAATTAGCTATATTTTGGAATATAATACGCCCAAAATGCTCATTTTGATCGTTCTGAGACCTCCCAAACCATTTTAGCATATCTTCTTCCTCTGACCTCCTTTTTCAGTTCTACTTTTTCCTCTCGCTTCCTTTTCTCATCCCCTTTCCTCATGTCCACTGGGGCATTATTTCTTTCGAGACACCACCTGAGCCTAGTTTCCCATGTACCCTCTCAAGGGGGCACCCCTTCCCTCGCCCTTCACCCAATGTCATTCTATTCTAGGGAATTTTTGCTTCACTCCCTCTTCTTTGAGTTGCAAGTGTCTTATTTTCTTCGCACTGACGCTATTTTAACACCACCATAAAGAGGGGAAAAATGCAAACACTTAAATTAGACTAATCAATTTAATCAAATTTAAATCCCTTAGTCTCTTATGTTTTTTATTAAGGTAAAAAAAGGTTTTTAAGGGGCACCGAAACCCTGTACAAATGGAACTTAATCAGAAAAAGTGACAAGAAACAAAAAGGAATAGACCATCAAAAAGCCAACAGAAAACCAAAGAAAACCGGCAAATGCCCCACAAAGCCAGCAAAGCCAGCCAGACTCCAGAAGAGAAACTAGTTGATTTTTTCTAGGGTGTTCGCCAGGTTGTTGCTAATTCCATCCACCTCTTTAATGTTATCCCTGAGATTAGGAAGATCCTTTGCAGAAGTAGCCATAGCTTTCTTGACACTAGCCCTAGTCCTCTTCGCAGCGCCACCAAATGGAGTAGCTTCACCGCTACCAGTCTGGATAGTCTCTTCATCCATGTCAAGTTCCACTACCAGTTTAGGAGAGCTGGTATGATCAAAGACCTTAGCAATATGCTCCAAGTTTTTAGTTACAGCTGATAGGATACTTGGGATAATGCCCAGCAGATTTTTCATCACCTCTCTCCCTTCTTCCAGCGAATTAACCTTCTCCTCCATATTCTGCTTCCATTTTATCTGATCTTTGTCGTCATCCTCCCTCTTCTCATCTGTATTTTTCCCCTTTTTTTCCAAGTTCTTCAAGAGTTCGTAGGTCCATCTGTCATAATCCAGTCTCGCCTCAGTGATTTTTTTGAGGTTATCCAAGAATAACCCTTTACCCACACTTTCCTTATCCTCACTTACCTTGTCCTTAGTCAAGTCCTTCTTAGAATCCTTGTTCATTTCCCTCTCGGAATTCACATCACTTTCCTCATTATCCTTGAAATCCACATCCTCCGTAGGATGGCTGTTGTCCTTACCAGGGCAATCACTGTGGATAGGGCTTTCTTTACCACACTCATTATCACCACTTTCTCCCTCATTACCCAGCTCCTAATCGTTCTAGCTGTCTTCACCATTGGAGTCATCCATCTCCATTTTACTACTTTCCTTTTCAATTTCCTTTGTTTCCATCCCAGGGGCACTTTTTATTTTTTTGCTAGAGGACGCCTTCTCCTTGGTGGAGTCACCTCCCTCCATCTTTCTCTTTCCTGGAGAGGCGGATATCCTCTTGTTTTCCACCAGGGCGAGGGTTTTACACCTTAGTCTCTTATGTTAATCAAATTATAATCCATATTATTTAATTAAATATGACATTCCATCCCTGTTGGCTTAATTAATTTAATTAATAATAACATGTCGCTAGCCTATTAATTGATTAACCTTGTTAATTAATTAAATCCCTCTTTAAACCTTTCCTCTATTAAATAAAATAAATTCACTCTATTTTATTTAAGTCATTACCCTTTTCTTCTAAGCTTTTCTTCTAAGCCTATTAATTAATTCTAAATTAATTGAATTCCTCACATGTCACCTAACCCAAACTCCCATCTAACCCAACCCCTAGCCTAGCCCATGGCTTCTAACCAACCCTATCCTCCCTAACCAACCTTATCCTATCCTAACCTCCCCTAACATGTGCATGCACATTCCTAAATATTTTTTATTTATAAAAGATATTCCATTTTTTGGTGGTTATTGCCCAAAATGGACATGTGTCCCTAGAGACACATGTCACTTTCTTCCAAGACATGTGTCCCTCTTGGGGACACTTGTCATTTCCTCTTGAGCCACTTGAGGACAAGTGTGAAATCTTATTCCACATGGCTTGCCACTTGTCCTCATTCAAAGCCCTTCATCTCCCTTCCTTTCCTATTTAAACCCTCCCTTTTCTTATCAATTGAGCCACTTTATCATACTCATACAGTTACTCTGCTAGAATTATCACTCACCATCAATCATCCTTCTGCACAATAATCAACCTCATTATCAAATTGCATATCATGAAGCATAATCGAACATTTGATACATCATCAAGCACACATCAAATTGAGGAACTCTCAAACTAAGGCTAATTTTTGGTTTGCATTTGTTTATCATTTCAAATTTAGCTTTAGTTTAACATTTTTATCTTGAGGTGTTTGATATTTTTTGTTTGCTTGGTTAATTAGTTAACTTTTTAATCATCTCGTGTTTACACCCACATTCCCTTCACACACAAATTTGTAATTATCATATTGAAGGCATTTAAATGTTTAGCATGTTGGCATTTGGCATTATAACAGACAAGGGGAGATTGTTGGCATTTCAATAAGGATATTGAGAAGGTTGTTGATGATTATGGATGTAACTAATTAAGGATGTTTACTGTCTTAATATTATTATTTTGTCATTGATGTCAAGAAATTGATTTTCTAATTCAGTATGATGTTGCCATATCTTGAGAAGTATGATTTGATGAGTATAAAGATGTCGGTAAAAGACATAGAAAGAATATGATGAATAAGGGGAGAAATAAGTTATTCAATGGGAAACTATTACCGAGTTAGACAATGATGAGATCATGATGATTAGATTGTTTTGATATCCTACATATGTTATTGATTGAAAGGTTAATACTATACTATGTTCCCGAGCAAAGAACCTAGTCGGTAAACCCTAAGGTTATCGCTATCAGTTAATCAAGGCAGAATGTCTACTGAGTGAAGTTTAGTATTTACCGAGTTGCAACCGAGTAATAACAGAATGCATTAAATGATTACATGCATTATTTAATGAAGGAAGCTGATGAGCTGGCTATGATTAAATGATTGGTATGTCATGAATGAAGTTTGTTAAAGAATCTATGGCAAAGGAAAATCGACAGGAAAATCTACAGCTTAGATTGAACCGTAATACCCTAGCACAAGTTCCAAGAAATGTATGCAAGGTCCAAGGTGGGGTAAAACAATGTATGCAGGCAAGTGTATGCACAGGGATGCTACATAGTGATTACCGACCACAGAAGCTTGAAGACCTATTTTGAATAACAGAGTATAGAGCCTAGCAGATGGACAAGATTAGTTCTATGTCTATATTGTATTGAGAAAATAAGAATCTACTTTAGCATTTTAGATGTGAAGTTGCAAATAGATTTTTATTACTGTTATTTAGTGAAGTGATAGAAAATCTCTTAACCGAGTGGACTTAACAATCTTATTTATAAAACCCTCTAGCAAGGTGACATTCTGATTGAGTGTTTGAAATCCTTTAACAAGGTCACTTCTAACAAGGTGAAGATCCTAACAGATCTGAGGGAAATCCCTTAACCGGGTCACATCTAGCAATGTGTTTGTAATCTTTAACAGGATTTGCTTTTAACCGAGCATACTCTAGAAGAGTATATTTCTTAGTGGGTCTGAAATCCCACAGTGGTTTTTCCCTATTTGGGTTTCCACGTTAAATCTGGTGTTATGAGTGTTAAGATGTTTATATGCTTTTGAGTTTGCATGTTTAGCAGTTTTGGTTATATTACTGAAGTATATGTTACCGAGGTTGAATCTGATGTTTTTATGGAAGATTAAGTTTGTATGATTCAACCCCCCTCCCCCCCCCCCCCCCCCTCTCATCTTATTAGCTTGGCATCTGTACTTATCTTTAAGTATCAGAACTATCATAGCAAAAGAACCATAATCCTCCATCTTGAGATTATATATCTTCTACTTACGAAAATTTAATTCATTAGATATTTTTCCTAATAAGTTTATCCAACCTTCTTCCAAAGGTTTGATATAATAATTTCTTCATGCACATTAAAAAAAATGAATTGGCCAAATTGAGTATAATAAGACCCTTTTCCTTTCTATCTATATTTTCTTAGTCTTCATGTAATATAGGTATAGGTTTGGATCTATATACTATAACCCATAGATCTCGATCCATGAGCACATCCTCCATCTTAAGATTTCATAACTCAAAGTTTGTGCCTAAGAACTCCATTTCTATCCTTGAGCTACTTGTCATATCTTATTTAGTAATATCAAAACCCTATCCATGCAAGATCCCACTCAAACAATACTTGTACAAAACATTCTTTACCCAACACCTAGAATATGAGGTGATCAGTCTCTAAGGCCAATTCAAAGGAACTATGGTACATAAAATAATTCCTACACTAATATAGGTGGAGAGTATTGTGCAAATTTTGATCCTTTAACTATTATAGAAAGAAAAAGTATATTTAAACATATGGGTGAACTCACAATAATGGTTCCCACTTTTTTGCCACTTTTGACACTGAGATGAACACTTTTAAAATAATCTTCAACTTCCGACAACTATAACTTTTAAACTATAAAGAATTTGAAGATGATGTAAATTAGTGATTTATAGAATTTTATCTCTAGATTCTATATATATTTTTTTCAAATTTTTTTGAAGGATTTCTTTTAAATTTTTCCATCTCCCTCGAAAAGTAGTTTTTTACAACAAACTACATTTTTTAAGAGTGATGTGCCTCCCGAAATGTATAACTTTTTTTCTATAAATGATAAAAACTCAATTCTTTTGAATTTTGGTTTGTAACATCAATATCCAGGGCTTGCAGTTAGTTTGATAGTGATATGTTCAATATTTTTCATTTTATTAAGTTTTGAAGTCTGACTAGTCATAATTCTGACATAGGTTTAAGTTTGAACACATAACTTATTCTATATATATCGAAATTCAATATTTCTTTTTTTGTTAGAAAGAAGACATCAATACCTAGGGCTTAGATATTTTTTAGAATTTTTTTGAATTAGTTTCCTATTTTTCCCAATGCGTTGAATAGAGAAGTTCATGTTTGGTGAAAAACCTATGTTTGGTAAAATTTAAAAAACAAGTTCATAATAAACTCAATATGTAATAATATTATATTCATTGGAAAGCTTGCTTTGAGGACTACAATACTACATTTTGGGTTGTCAAGATCATTCCATTTGAGCCTTCAACCAGAGGTTTGAAGGCCAAAAATTTGCAAAAAAATGTAGAAAGCTCCAGAGAAGTGTTAAAAAAGGGGTTCGAACGAAAGGGGGTTCGAGCGAACCCCCCATCTTTAGGGGGGTTCGATTGAACCCCCCCTATATAATTAAAAAATGACATAATCAAGCATTAAAGGTGCTTTGCTCGAAAGAGTGGGTTTGAGCGAAGTGGGGGCTTCGCTCGAACCCCAAAGGGTAGTCCGTTCAAACACCTCCACTTCGCTCGAACCCCCCCTAAACGAAATTCTCCACTTTCGCCAATTTCCTTCGTTGGCAAAAGTGGGAACTAGCTTTGTGAGTTCACCCATATATATATTAATATATACAATAACATAGGTATACATAGGGAAAACCATTTCATACGAAAAACCACACACGATAAAGAAACAATACACTTACAAAGAAAAAATTCATAGGAGTGTCACCAACAAATATATGAAGAAATTCTAACAATTTAATGATCTCTACAAAACTTTACACAAAACCTTCATCTCAAGAACCTAATACATAGGTGTTACAAAATCCAAAATTATCAAATGGTGATTAAAAACCTATGAGCTACAACCACCCAAAAGTGACTCTCAAAATATTCCTCAATCAAAGATATCTTATGATTTTTCACAACACAAAACGTAATTTTCTCAATAGATGTTACTCTCATTTACAACTCTTTTATGAATCCAACAACTCTTTTATGAATCCAACAACTTTTTACATTTTTCTATGGAAATTTTTAGAGGCCATAACTTATGATCTAGTGGTTCGTTTAGGCTTATTTTTCTAGATTGAGGACTCAGAGATCTATGAAACAACTATCCATGTAGGAAATCTCAAACAATCCAAAATATTTATTTTGGTCAAAAACCAACTCTATAGACCAAAAATTAAGTTTTTTTATTTTATATAAAAAAAACACTCTTTGTAATCTTAATATTGGGAGCAAGGTTGAGACACTTTTCCCAATAACTTCAAGCTCCTAAGTTTAGCCCCAATTTTTTTTGCCAAATCTAGATTTTATTTATAAACATGTATTGGCTTTCCTTATCATTAATTCTTGAAAAATCTCCTTATTAACTTTTTAGATCCATCTGCTAAGGTTTCCCTCTTTCTCTAACACTCTTTATTTTAATAGTTGAAGGATTTTGATATTTGATTTACTAATATGATTTTGCAAAAAATAATTAAAGGTTCATCCCTTCCTATGTTTGATATCCAACATGTTAGTGGTCATTTTGCTAATGATTTATTTTCCTCTCTCTTGGATTCCATATTTGTTTGCATTACAAAGGGGCTTGTGAAAATTAAAGGCACATTTGTTTGCAAAAAAATCTAGAAAGCTTGAGGAGACATTAATTATTTCATTATTTAAAATGAGAATGATTTTAGAATTAATATTTTCATTAAATAGAAATATTTTGGTGGTTTTGTGTGGTTATCTACTAGGATAAACACCTTGCCAAAATCTCTAGGTTCATTGAGGGATTTGTTACATTTTAGACCCCTTTTCTAAATCCAACAAGATTTAGATGTCCTAGTTAGAATTAAAAGTAAATATACACTTGCCCGACTAGGTAGTGTAGTTGTCTTGGGTCATCGTTTTTCTCCCCATTTGTTCTGGGTTCAACTCTGAGGCCTTGTACTCACCCAATGGACTAGGCAAGCGGGCTGCAGGGTCCATCCCCAGGGACTAGTCTCACCTCAACTCACCCCAATTGGGTGTTGGGTTGTGTCGTGTGGATACCCTATGGGAACAAAAAAAAATGTAAATATGCACTTTGCAATCAAGATTATGAATCTTTTTAAACCATTATGGATTCATTTCCTCATAAACGATTCACAATGTTGGGACTAGATTCACTAGATTATAGTGAGAGGATTGAAACTGGTATCTAGATACTTGTTTAAAGAACCATAAGCCTTTATAAAGGTATTCATTTCATTATGATCACTTAAATATCATTCAAACTCAATGAATAGTGGGATATTTAGTCCACTATCGTTCAATGACACTATAGGTTTCAAATAGTTTGGATTACTATTTTAGAACTCAAGCTAGCTCATTTTTCTTGGTTTCTACATGAGGTTCTTTCAATTGGATCTTAAGTTATTCATCCAAGTGCTTTCAATCTTCTTTGTCCTTTTTGTGGACACCTATAAACTCTCAAGAATCTCTTGTAGTTTTTCATACATAATCAAGTAGCATAGACTTGGATCCATGATTTTTCTAAGCTCTTTTGGCCTATGCTTTTCCCCTAGCTCATGATTATTCTAGTTGACTTATAATAATGCTTTTTACAATTATCTAAATTTAGTATTCTTTTTAAGTGGAAATTTTATCTAGTATATGGAAAGATAAGAATGCTACTTTATTTTATACGGCTATTATGGAAGTTAATTTTTCCATGTATTATATTAAAGACGTAATATGCTTTAATAATATGCTATAAATTTAGGTTTAGGCTAATAAATTTTCTTTGTAGGCTACCCATTTGTGAGACTTTATTAATGATTGAGCTAATGCACCATGTTTAAATATTCATGTGCCATCATCTTCATCTAGTCGAGATACTTCCCTTATAAGTGGGTGTACCATGGTTGTATTCACAATGTTTAGTCAGAGATGTGACTCTCATGGATCACCTCAACATGGAGGATATGGTTAGTCTCCTTATTTATGTGGCTAGACCTTTTCTTCTTGATGTAATAGAACAAATCCCAATTGGCATGTTAGTAGTTAGTGTTCAACCCAACAATAAGAATAATAACTCTAGTTGAAGTCTCAACCCGAAGTTTGGACATTCACTTGGTAAAGTCACTATTTTCATAGCTAGTGTTCATTTGTTAGTCAACCCAGGGACATAATACTTGAAATGGGTCTGCACTATATATGCACTAAGTTCCTACAATAGCTACTCTGCATTACTGTAGCAACTAACATTTATGAGGAAAAGATAAGAAAGAATTGAAACTATTGAAAGGCTATAGGAAAACTTTTGCATTAACGTAAATTTATTCAAGCAATATTGGCTAAGTTCAATGCTACTAAATACAAATTACTCTGTTTTGGTTTGGCTGCAGGAACAGTCAATGGATCTGTTTCCAATTGTTGTAGGAATAGTCAATGCAAGAACGTCTATTGCAGCTAAAGAAGAAAACTAATCTTAACAAAGGCACAGGAACACTCACCAAGTGGGCCCCCTTGGATGAGTGATTCCAGGCTTCCCAAAAACAACTCTAAGTGCTCAAAATAACATATTTTTATTCATTGTTCTTCGGAAGTCTTTACACGATTCAACATCAAAAGAAACTCAAAACACTCGTAACTTTATTTCTAAAAATCCTCTGCTCTACTTTTTCTCTTTTCTATCTCCTCAAAAAAGAGATAAAGACCTTTATTTAAAAGAAAACAACTACTTCCTAATACACAGATCACTCCAATTAGAAGAGGCAGATAACTAATCAAGAAAGGAAACAGTCGGAGTTAAGTCGCTGATAATGTGAATCTAAACCGAACCACAGTCATAACACATCGTGGTGGTATTTTCAACACTAATGTCTACTTTGAGTAAGACATCAGTAAACTTTGCGCAATTACTTTTCATCTGTTGTTCCTTATGCTCATCAACATTTATGTTGATTTGATCTTTCAGTCTCCTACTACAATTGGCACGACAGGAGAGCCTTCCCAACAACATAAATTTATTCTTGTAATCTCAAAAAGAAAGAACATACAAGAACATACACATTTATTTTAATTAAGCAAAATATATATTAATTTCACACATGACATTGCCTAAGCAATCCGCATGGCAACAGGAATGAATAACATGGATGCAGGAATAAACTGGCAAATACAAAACATGTTTTAATAGGTTCAGGCAACATCTGAAATACATATAGTAAACTTTTGATACATCATTACTATTATGTAAATCAAAATATGACAAAAACTTAAGAGTTCTAAGGATAAAAATATGCTAATGTCTCAACTCATCATGCCCCCCAATTTTAAGGTCTTGTTGATCCTCCAGCAAGAGGAAAATTCTTGATTCTGGCACTAACTCTTAAGTCACCAATGGTTCCTTGACATATTCCTCCTGAAGGCAAATTCCAATAAAACCCCTTCATCTTTTCTAATCTAGACCATCTGGCCTCCTCTATAGCTACGTCATAGGGGTGATCTATAACTTTACATCCCAACAATGGCCACATAAGTATAGGGGACTGAAAGATTAAAGGTAACCAGTTATTGGTTTTCATCCTGCCCAGTTGGATATATTTAGGGGCTCTTTGCATAGCTGCATGAAAATTTGGCATCAAATGAGGTTCTCCTTGTTTCAATTCTTTTGGCAAATTATTCCAGCATTGAGTTAAGCCTTCAATTGCAGTTGCACTTTCATTTTGAACTAAATGCTCATGTGCTTGGAATATTTATTCCCTCATTGGCAACACTTGATTCCTCACATCTTGCCTTACCAATAGCTTATGTCATTCATAATAGAGAACTCTTGGCTCTTTTGCTTCTTTGCTTAGTGGTAATGGACAATCAAATTCAACATCCCTATGTGTTTTGGCCTGTGCTCCCATGCTGATCACATTCTGAATCCATGGCATTAAGGCTTTTATGTGGATATCCCTAATGTATAACAAGGGCTTCCACTCACTATCAAAAGTTATAGCGTAGTTATGCAAGTAAAGCTCACACAATAAGTTTTTCATAGCTATTGGGGAAGTCTAATAGGCATCATAAAATTCCTCAGGGGTTTCTAAAGAAAGGCTAAGGTCCTTGACAATGCAGTTTAATTTAAAATTTAAATATCGCTCTTTCAAATGCAGAGCATGAACTCTTGGTGATGCTCTACATTGCATTAACTTCGGGACCATATTAGTGATTGTATCAATTTTGGCTTCTAATTCTTCAATTTTATTATCCCTTTTTTCAATTTCCTGATGTTGTTTGTCAATAATCCCCTGCAATCTATCCCTTTCTATCTCCCACTACCTATAAAATGTTAATGCAATAGATAAACTGTTGAGAGATGATGGAGGTCTAATAGATGTTACCTTTGGACGTGGAATTTCTTCAACAGGTTCCTCAAGCTGTCCTGCCACATATGTCAGGCTTGAAAGCCTGTCAACATCATCCTCCTTCTAAATTTCAACCTATGTTGGGCTCTCTTCTTCTGATGCTTCTACTGAAATAATATTTGTTGCATCACTTACTGGATGGACTTTTTGGGTAGTACTCCTAGTTCTTCTTGCATAAACCTTTGGAATGGTTGCGGGAACGATTTCTACCTACAGATTTGCTACAGGAGTTTTCTCTTTGGTCTACACCTCTTGGCTACAAGGGAAACTTGAGATTCCTGCGGCTGAACCATAGGTTCATCTTCTGCATTAATTCCTTATAATTCCTTCCCTTTTCTTTTAGAAGATGTTGATTCCCATTGAAAATAAGTTGAGGGCTGCTCCATTTTTGTCTCAATCATCTCTTCCTCCGTAATAGTCACAGCTCCTTCAGGGATGAGCAATTCATTCTCTACAAAAATTATGGGAGAAGAGGGTTCTCCCATTTCCTCTTGTTCAACTGCTAACTCATCTGCAATAGGAACATCTTCAACCCTAAACTGCAATATGTCTTCAAATACCTCCCATTCCATCTGTGAAACATCCCTAATAGAACGTTCTACTAGCAATTTTATCAAACCATGATGGGTGATAGAATGATTTCCATTCTTCTGTGTTTCTTTGGAACTTGTGGAAATGAGGTGATATAAAAAATTAGAAACATCCACCCTCTAGTCATGCCATAAATGACTAAGAAATTTGAAATGGGGTGAATGTAAATTTGAATACCTCCCTTCGCAAGTAATGTACTTCATTACATATAAAGCCACCTAGGGCCACTCTGCTAGAAGGAAAACCCTCTTGGTTCCTTGCTTGTCCACTATTAGAGGTCCATCTATGGGGAGTGTAAATTCTACTATGGTGCTTCTAGCATCTTTTGATTCTGGAAATAATTCTCCTTCCTACAACAAACTTGTAACCTCAGCTATCCGCTGCTTTGCAGCAATGACCCTTAATCCTTTAACAGTAGCCTCACCTTCGTTGAATGAATGCATAAATTCAAAGACAATTTCTTCATTATAATCCCTTATTTTCATAAAGTAGACAATCCAACCATGTTGCCGGAAATAGTGCTCACAAAGAGAATCCTATAGCAACATATCATGTATTATTGGTTCATGGCGGATTGAATCTCCACCCATTTCTTAATCTATTAATGTAGCAAACTCTGCAGCTGAGAAACAAAGAACCAAAATACTCTACAAACTAAAAATTGAAACTTCCTTACCTATTTCCAAATTTGGCGGAAGAATTCATTACTTTCTTATGCCAAAGAATATCTCATTAAAGGAATGATGGTAATCAATCAAATCAAGGTACTGAAAACGATGAGTAATTACTAATTTTGGAAACTGGACCATAAAACACCCCCCCCCCCCAACTTACTTTGGCACGTGTCCACACAGGCTGAAAGGATTTAGCGAAGTGTATGCGGATTTAGCAAAGGTAATAATCATAATGAAATCATAAATGCCTAATTAAAATAAAATAAAATATGTACATACCTACAGTCATGCGAAAAGAACGGCGAAATGAAATGAAATGACAGATAGAGAAATGAGATGGGATGACGTGGATGGAAAAATTTATTTACGGAGAATAATATTTCCATAAGACATGGAAATATTGTTGTGAAATGACATGTGGAGAATTATGAAGCAGAAAGCATGTTTACTGTAGTGGCTGGAGGAACCTTACCTCCAATAGTTTGCTCAATTGTAGAAGGAACTTGATTAGTTGTTGCGGGAACTTGATCACTTGCTGTAGGAACTTGTTTTTTATCCTTTTAGCAAATTGTTTTAGAAACTCCTCTTTGTTGGCAGGCTTATGATAAAGACGCAATTTGTGACCATTTACCAAAAGTTTGAACCGAACCGGGTCAATTGTGGTCAAACGAATAGCTCCATTGATGAAAACTTCCTCTATCTCATATGGACCTAACCATCTAGTTTGCATCTTTCCCATAGTATCCTTATATCTTGAGTCATACAATAGTGCCCAGTCACCTGCTTTGAACTTTTTCTCTTTGATGTATTTATCATGCCAGTTTGCTCTCTGATTTTATATCAGTTCTATCTATTGGACAGCCATTTTTCTCCATTCATCCAAAGCATTAAATTGTTAAATACGTTCCTTTTGTGTTTTAGAAAGTGTCATATTCAATTGCAAAGTTGTCCTTAGAGTTTTATGCTCAAACTCAATAGGCATCATTGCTACTTTTCCATACACCATCTCAAAAGGTGTAAAACCAATTGGTGTCTTCCAAGTTGTTCTGTATGCCCAAATTGCTTCTGAAAGTCTATGAGACTAGTCTTTTTTATGAATAGCTATTGTCTTGGTAAGAATAGCCTCAAGCTCCCTATTTGTAACTTCTACTTGTCCATTAGCTTGTGGATGATATGGGGTAGATTTTTTGTGTCTTATATTGTATTCATTGACCAAGGCTACAATCAATGTTGAAGTAAATTATGGGCCTTGGTCTCATACAATTTCCCTTGGTACACCATATCTTGTAAATATCTCCTCATAAAGGAACTCAGACACCTTATTATCTCTTGCATGTGTCATGGTGCGAGCTTCCACCCATTTGGTTACATAATCAGTACATACTAAAATGCAAGATTTTCCATTAGAAGGGGGATCAATTGGGCCAACAAAATCTAATCCCCATTTATCAAACGGTGCAACCAATATTTGTGGATACAATGGCATCTCATCAAATTTAGTAGGTCTCCCCATGCACTGGCATCCATCACATTTTCTTGTATATTGTGTTGCATCCTTATATAATGTGGACCAATAATATCCTGTATTCAGTATTTTGAGTGTTGTTCTTTTAGCAGCAAAATGTCCTCCACGCGGCTCATCATGACATGCATGTTTGATATCATATGTTTCATCCTCTCTTACACATCTTTTCATGACTTGGTCAGGACCAGTATAAAAAAAAAACAATCAGCAATCCATGAGAAGTTAAAGCTTTTCTCCACTAACAAACTTCTTTTTTTAGGAGAGAAATGAAGTGGCATTTTAGCAACAACTAAATAATTAGCAATATTAGCATACCAGGGAGTGTGGGTTTGTATAAGTAATAATAATCTTCCTGTAACTGAAGTCTTGAAAGATAATATATGGTTGTAGGATCTTCCTGTAACTGAAGTCTTGAAAGATAATCTACAACCACATTGGACTTTCCTAGTTTATCAATAACTGTGATATCAAATTCCTGCATCAATAATAACTAGTGAACAAATCTACCAGTAATTGAAGACTTATTCATGAGATATCTGATTGCAGTATGATCAATATGCACAAATATGGGATACTTTGTTATATAGTGCCTAAATTTGTTGAGTGCATATATAACTGCTAACATTTCTTTTTCAGTGACTATGTAATTTAGCTCAGGCCCCTGCAAGTTCTTGCTAATATAATATATTCCACTTTCCAAGTTATCAACCTTCTATCCTAAGACTGCTCCTATTGCATAGTCAGGTGCATTTGTATGAATTTGAAATGGTAAAGACCAATTTGAACCTTTAAGAACTGGTGCTTGGGTCAAAGCATGCTTAAGCTTCAAGAAAGCTTCATTGCATGAAGAAGTCCATTTAAATTCCATATCCTTGGTAAGTAGAGAATATAAGGGACTTGCAATTTTGCTGAAATATTTGATAAACATAATATCTAGCATGACCAAGGAAACTTCTAACATCTTTTTGCTTTACCGATGCATTGATATTTTGAATAACTTCATTTTTTGTTGGGTCAACCTGTATTCCTTTTATAGAGATATGATGGCCAAAGACTATTCCTTCCTGCATCATTATGAAGCACTTCTCACTGTTTAATGACAAACTATAGTCTTCACACCATTGCAAAACTTTCTTCAGGTTCTCTAATGCTTATTCAAATTCAGAACCATAAGTTGTAAATTCATCCATATAAATTTTCATGATGTCTTGGGAAATATCTGAAAATATGCTTATCACTACTCTTTGAAAAGTGGCAGGAGCATTACACAATCCAAAAGGAAGAACAAAATATGCATATGTTCCCCAAGGACATGTAAATCTAGTCTTCTCTTGGTCCTCTGGGGCTATCTAAATCTAGTTGTAGCCACTTAAACCATCAAGAAATGAAAAGTATCTCTTCCCAGCCAAAGAGTCTAAGACCTGATCCACAAATGGCAATGGAAAATGATCTTTTCTTGTTGCTAAGTTCAAAGATCTATAATCAACACATACCCTCCATTTTCCTCCTTTCTTAGGAACTATTACCAAAGGTGATACCCATTGGCTATCAGAGATAGGATAGATAAACCCATCCTTTAACAACTTTTGCAATTCCTCTTTAACAATTTCTTTTAATGCAGGATTGATTCTTCTTTGTGGTTGTCTAAGTGGGCAACAATCTTCTTTTATGTAGATACGGTGGGTACAAATTGTTGGATCTATTCCATGCATGTCCTTATAATCCCATGCAAAGGCATGTTTATGACATTTAAGCAAGTCCATGAGTGCTACTTTTTGAGTATCTGCAAGATCACTATTTATATTCAAACATTTATTCAAATCAGCTTCTATTTTGATAGTAAGATCAATCTAGGATATATTAGAAAAATGAGAAGTATAGACTTCCTGCGGCAACAGAGTATGCAATATATCAGTGGCTACAGGAAAGTCTAAATCTGCAATATTTGGTACTAACTCCTGCAATTGTTGTTCTTGTTTTAACTCATTTGTTAGAATTTTATAAAGAATTGAATCTTCATCATGTAATTGCATGAATGGCCCTCGATTAATCATCATAAGGTGATTAATAAAGTCAAATCCCTCATATTCTTCTCTCAAAGTAGGCCAAAAGGCTTGTTGTTGATCAAACTAGGGCTAAGCAGGAGAATACAAAGCTAATGTTTTTGTAGAGTTCCCATCTGAAATAGTCATATCCCCTGATCTACATCCACTATAAGCATCAGTCGTCGCAAGCCAAGGTCTTCCCAGAATCACTGGATATCCTCCTAATGTCACCTTTGGAGACAGAATCATAAAATTTGCAGAGTATTCCCAAGAATCCAAAGTGACAACCACATCTTCAATCATACCATCAGGTCAAACTATAGAGATGTCAGCAAGTTGTAGGACTATAGGTGTAGGCCTGAGACTATTGATTTCAAGTTGTTGCATTACTTCTCTTGTCATCACATTAATGGCTGCCCCTAAATCAACTAAAACATTCCTTATATGGGTGCCATTAATGACTATATTCACAACTGGACTACCAGGATCAAAATATTTAGGAATTGAAACCTTTCCTAGCATAATATTTGCCAGTTGACCCATCGCATACACTATTTGGGGATCCCTCTTCTTCCTGTCAGGTTTTTTTAGACATGCCTCCCTAAGTGCCTTACTGTATATAGGAACATATTTTATTGCTTGCAACAATGGGATTTTAATACATACATGTTTAAGTTGATCTATGATATCAAAACCTTGCTCTTGTTCTCTAAGAACTTCTTTTTCTTGCAATCTCTAGGGAAATGGCGGTAATCTCTGCATCTAAGGTATTGTGGCTATTGGATTAGAGATTTCTTGTTCTTCTTGCACCTCAGTGATAACTTGAGGAGATGGATTAGGAAAAGTTGTCTCGGATCTGAGGTGAATATCACTTATAGATAGAGAATAGGTTAGGTATTGATTAGGGTCAGCTGAACAAGCTTGTTGTTATTGCTGAGATTTAATATTAGGATTTGGCATTGGCTGAGTGGGCAACTACGTTGGTTTAGGTGGAACAACAGTGGCTGCAGGGGGAGGCATTATTACAGGCGGTTGTGGCTATTGAATAGGCTGTTGATATCCAGAAGATTGGGTAGTTCATGGTTGACTCCCCCTCCATTGAGGAGTAGGTTGCCAATTCCCTTGAAACTGGTTCCCTTGTGCCTAAGGTGGATACCAATTTCCCTGTGACTGTTGCCACTATGGCATTTGATTAGCAAAATGCTGCCCTTGGCCTTGAGGACCATACAAGTCTGGATAATTACCAAAATTTTGAGCATATGGTGATTGCCATTGATTATTTGGTACATAAGAATTTCCACTATAACTAGAAAAAGAAAGTGGATCCGGAGGCATACCTTGTCTTTGGAAATTTGGTCTTCTTTGAGCAACATAGAAAACTTGTTCATCCTCACCTTGTATTGGCTTGAAGTCAGGAACCTCAAGATTTGCAACCATTTTACATTTGCAGTCCCTTTTTCTCTGTCTACAATGAGGGCAGAATTTTGCAAGAAATGCATCAGTTTCTTCATGCTTCTTCTTCGCTGAGAGTGTATCCAACTGAGTAGCCATATTGTTTATGATGTCCTCTTTAAAGTACTTCAACAAATGGCTAAGTTTCATTCTAGAAATCTAGTGCTAGATGCTGATGAAGGAACTCCTGGCTTGAAACGCCTATTTTTTTTAGAGGCTGGTCTAGAATACTTCTTACAAATTTATCCTATTTCATTCCATGAAGATTGTGTAATGTCACCTTCTCCCATAAGATCCAAAGCATCAGTGCATTCATCACTGATTCCTCTTAAAAATATTAGCTTGAGGGAATCTTCATTTAGAGTACTATGCTTGGACTTTTTGACACTAAATAGAAACCTTTCCATGTAATCTTCAAGACTCTCATCTTCCTTCTGTGTCATTCTAAAAATATCATCCCCATGACGATCAGTGCCTCTACAATATTCTTTATACTTTGCAAGAAACAATTGTTTCATCTCGTCCCATGTATTGATTGTGCTACTACCCAAACTCATAAACCATCTTAAAGATGATTCTTTCAAAGTGGCAGGAAATATTTTGAGTCTATGGGCATCTGTAGTATAATCAAAACTCCTATAGAGAACATAAAACTCAAACATGAATGTGTCTAGATCCTCTGTCACTAATCCATAGAATTTAGGAAGGGAAGAAGCTGGAATGTTCTTGAGATTAGCATTATCATGTTGATCAGATATGGGGAACTCAAATGTTGGGTCCAAAGGTGGATTATTCCCACCAGGAGGTGGATTTCCTTGCATTGGACTAGTGGGGGGAGTGACCAAATGAAATTCTTCTTGTGGTAGTCCAAAAAGGAACTGAAGGCTACCTTCTGGAAATTCAGATTCAGGGTGGTTCAAATTCTCTGGGGTTTGATAAAGTTCAGCAAAAGGATTTATATCTAGGGAATTAATTTCTGCATTTTTAGGATGACTGGGTAGAAATCTACCTAAAACATCTCTTCTTCGCCTATGCATGCAGGTTCATAAAATTTTTTCGAACAATCAGGGATGCCAAAAAAATAATTAACTAAAAATTGAAAAGACAATAACCATAACAGGTTCTTAGTTTGACACCATCCTTGGCAACAATGCCAAAAATGTTCAACCCAACAATAAGAATAATAACTTTGGTTGAAGTCTCAACCCGAAGTTTGGACATTCACTTGGTAAAGTCACTATTTTCATAGCTAGTGTGCATTTGATTGTCAACCCAGGGATGTAATACTTGAAATGGGTCTTCACTATATATGCACTAAGTTCCTGCAATAGCTACTATGCATTACTGCAGCAACTAACATTTATGCGAAAAAGATAAGCAAGAATTGAAACTATTGAAAGGCTACAGGAAAACTTCTACATTAACATAAATTCATTCAAGCAATACTGGCTAAGTTCAATGCTGCTAAATAGAAATTACTCTGTTTTGGTTTGGCTACAGGAATTTGTTTCCAATGGTTGTAGGAACAGTCAATGCAAGAACGTCTACTACAGCTAAAGAAGAAAACTAATCTTAACAAAGGCATAGGAACACTCACCAAGTGCGCCCCCTTGGATGAGTGATTCCAAGCTTCCCAAAAACAACTCTAAGTGCTCAAAATAACATATTTTTATTCATTGTTCTTTGAAAGTCATTACACAATTCAACATCAAAAGAAACTCAAAACACTTGTAACTTTATTTCCAAAAATTCTCTGCTCTGCTTTTTCTCTTTTCTATCTCCTCAGAAGAGAGATAAAGACCTTTATTTAAAACAAAACAACTACTTCCTAATACGCAGATCACTCCAATTAGAAGAGGCAGATAACTAATCAAGAAAGGAAGTAGTCGGAGTTAAGTCGTTGATAATGTGGATCTAAACCGAACCACTGTCATAACACATCATGGCAGTATTTTCAACACTAATGTCTACTTTGGGTAAGACATCAGTAAACTTTGCACAATTACTTTTCCTTTGTCGTTCCTTACGCTCATCAGCATTTCTGCTCATTTGATCTTTTAGTCTCCTCCTTGATTGTCTCCTACTACAACTGGCGTGACAGGAGAGCCTTCCAACAGCATAAATTTATTCTTGCAAGCTCAAAAACAAAGAACATACACATCTATTTAATTAATCAAAACATCTATTAATTTCACACATGACATTGCCTAAACAATCCGCATGGCAACAGGAATGAATAACATGGCTGCAGGAATAAACTAGCAAAGACAAAACATGTTTTAATAGGTTCAGGCAACATTTGAAATACATATAGTAAACTTTCGATACATCATTACTATTATGTAAATCAAAATATGACAAAAACTTAAGATTTCTGAGGATAAAAATATGCTAATGTCTCAACTCATCAATTAGTACCCTAGTTGGCTTTCATAACATCTCTTGTTCAAACTACTCATGTTGATCAAGAAGAAGAAAAAGATATACCATTTGTAGCATCGTAAATTGTACTCCTTGGCTTAATGAGTCCAATTCCATACTCTCCAATCACTCATTTTAATTTTCCCATTCCTTTATACATTATAGGACCTTTTGTTGGATTAAATTAATATTTAATTTAATATTATGAGTCCTATTCACTTTAATACATCAAAACTTTATTATTTGGGCCCTTATTTAAAGTGTGCCCTTTATCTTATTTCATTTTAAGCTTATATGGGTCTTATGCCATTTTAATGTTCAATGCACTTTTTCCTACACTTAAATATTGTTATTTTTCATATAAATTGCATTGTTGGTATCAAAGCCCTATTATCTCATGATCCTAAAAATTCAGACCTTCTTTTGCCAAGGCAATGTTGGTTAGCCCCATTGTGAAACGCTTTTTGGTTAAAATTTCAGGATGATAATACGATGGTCTTGCCATTTCCAAATCTATCCTCAATATGTGAAAATTATAATTCTATGTCGTCCTAAAGGTGATTTTACTTTGAGATTCC
The DNA here is from genome assembly GCF_030272615.1 of Cryptomeria japonica. Taxonomy (NCBI): domain Eukaryota; kingdom Viridiplantae; phylum Streptophyta; class Pinopsida; order Cupressales; family Cupressaceae; genus Cryptomeria; species Cryptomeria japonica. Next base: position 257,973,942 of record NC_081408.1, read on the forward strand.
TATATAAGACATCACTCCTAATTCATCTCGTTATCTCATCATTATGTGATCATTTTAAGAGCAATTATCATTCTTTAAGAGTATATCTAAGTCTAAGGAGTATCAAGCTAAAACAAGTCATCTTCAATTATTTTTTCATGATGAATTATGATGGATTTTATGATTATTTATCATGTTAATGCATCAACACATAGAGGACATATCCTAAGAGAATTGCATCATCTATTGAAGGTATAATCATGTCAATCAAGCATTTTCATTCAAGCATTTCAATTCAGATTTCCATTTCCTACTTATCATTGTTGTAGAGTTGAGTCCCAACGTAGGCCTTGACTAAGGCAAATCCCTAACAGCTTAAGCACCATTTTTCTCCTCTTATGTGCATATCCAGGTTCAACTACATGTTTCCAACAGAGATTGAAGATAACAAATTGCTCAGGACCTAGAGACAAAGATCCATTGCAAATTTGATCAGAAAACACCTAGACTAGGGTACCTAGCACCTTTGTCCACTAGGACTAGGGTGCCTAGCCCCTCTATCCACTACGACTAGGATGCTTAGTGCCCTTGTCCTCCTAGTTTAGGTTTAGTTTTGGCAAGAAGCAAGTGCAGAGTTTTAGAGTCCCAAATCTAGTCTTAGTGCTCAATGATTCCTTAGTCAGACAAGGGTTCTTAGCAACAATGTCCACCTAGTTTTAGCTCAAATTTCTGCCACAGGGTCTTCTCTACATCCCCTTTCCAATTCTATACCTAGTAGTTCATTTCCAAATATGCATTTAACTATGTTGTTTATTGTCAATTTTGTACCTTTTAGCCCACATATTTACATTCATCTCATTCAATCAATAAGAGAATCAATCCATCAAGCGTCCAACTCCATCTTTCACCACTAGGTCTAAAGTTGAGGCCTAATTGATTGTTCTCTAATGTAATTGATGGGATTGGGTTTGATTCCCACTTTGTATGTTAGACTAGTGAGCCTCATTTTCCCTACATTACACCATTATTGGTTGGGAGGCTATTCTTGATGACTAGGACCTCTAAGATGATTGGAGCAATCTTACTCTTAGAAACCCTCCTCCTCCTCCTCCTAGTGGAGTTACTTTAGTTACATAGTGGTGTAACCACTTTAATTTTGTCTATAAACTTACATTGACTTTTGAAATGTGATTTTTTTTCCCCTGTTTTTATGTGAATTGATATATATTATCATTTTATATTTAATATAAAACATATTATTCATTATAAAAAAACAAAATAATACTAATGATTGATTGTCTAAAATATTATTAAAAAATTATATAATAATTATCAAAATCAAATTGTGATGTGTTTTTCCTCTAACTTCCACATATATAGAGAGAGAGACAGGAATAATCTGAACTAATTTGTAAGCACCGGTTCAAAGATAGAACTTCAGATGCATATAATAATAATAATAATAATAATAATAATAATAATAATAAATTGAAAGGATTCCATTTTATAAACTATATTATTAGCTCTGTTCTCGTAGTTGTGAGACAGGTTGTCTAAAATAAACAATTTCGCCCATGAGAGCTATTTACAGATATTTTATAAGCAAAATAAAATAAAAATAAAAATAAATCACGAATCTTTGAACTGGCCCGATTAAATTGCAAGACTTGCTTTGGTACCATCGCCCCTAATTGTAAAATTTGGCTGCTTGAGTAAGTCAACATGAACAAGGAAGTGGGCCTGCTTGGAAACATCCTCTGTTAACAACCCAACTAATTCTCTGTTCTAGAAGCTTACCCAGTCATAGAAATTGTGCTTCTTGAATCTTGAAAGAGTACAAAGCTTACCCATGTAAATCTAAGAGCAAATACAGGGCTGAAGATTGGATTCTTCCTACCAAATTCATGGCTTGGGCATAGAAATCTGATACAATACAATCAATCTAACAAAAGCCCTAATAAATTCATGACTTGGGCATAGAAATCTGATACAGTACAATCAATCTAACAAAAACCCATTACAAGAAATCCCACAGCCATTTCTGATTCATTGTCTGGGTAAAGTATTGTGAAAGGATGCATCAACAGCAGCAATATGCATATGGAGGAAGTCCAGGTTATGCTTCTGCACCTCCCATGCAGGCACCATATCCGAGTCAGCATACTCACCCCACTTCCAGATGGTCCACAGGTCTCTATGACTGTGGCCATGACTGTTGTGACAGTAAGTGATTCTTCCTCCACCTATTATATCTTTCTTTGCAGATATAACACCCAATAAATGTTGATGGAATATATTGTTGATCATCAGGCCTCCTGACATGTTGCTGCCCTTGCGTTACTTTTGGGAGAGTAGCAGAGGAGGTAGACCATGGTCGGAAGAGTAAGTCAATTTCTTAGCTTTCTATTATCTTGATGGATTCGAAATATTAATAAAAAGTTTACACAATCTATTTCAGAAAGCATTAAATAGTTCTATGAATTGTAATAATAGGACTGTAAAGATTCAAACTATAATTCTGAATTGTAAGAGCTACCCAAAATCCTTATATCTTTTTATTTCTTGTTGAAACTGTAGTCACATAAATCTGTCCATTTTAATTAAATGAATATTTCGTATTTATTTGATTAAAAATCCACTAGCCACCAGTTAATTAAATTAATATTTAATTAATTCATCCCCAAACATTCTTCTATTAATTAAATAAATTATTCAATTTATTTTAATTAATTCATTAAATCAAATTTCAATCAATTAAATAAATAAAATCAATTTATTTAATTAAAATTCATTTTCCTCTTTTAAATAAATTAAATAAAACATTTATTTAAATCATTATCCCCACCCCACTTGCATTTTCCTACAAATGCAACTTGCACAAATTATTGAAATAAATAAATTTTTATTTCAATAAAATCCTATTTTCCCTCACCCACCAAATCCACTTGCAAAATCTAATCCCCTTCTAGATTCTTCTAAACCCTTCCTAATTAGCCTAAACCATTTCCTAAATATTGTCACATTCCTAAGCAAAATGGAGTCACTTCTCAAATAGCCCAAAGTCTTGGATAACCATTGAAGGTTTTCAACCTTCAACCACCAAAAACCCCAAAGTCTTTGAAAACCATTAAAGGCTTCCAACTTTCAACCACTTAATTCCCCAAAGTCTCCAATAACCATTAATGGTTAATTCAACCCTCCCACATGGTTAAAACATTTGTTTGACTCAACCTCTACCCAACCACAAAGGTCTCATCAAGCATTTAATACTTTGACCATGATTATCTCTTAATCATTTGCACAAAGGTTTATCCTTGGATTAACTCCTAATCCAGTGGGTAATCCTAATTTAGGCTTGACCCTTAGCCTTTAGATAACCATGAGGTCTTCTCAGGCCTTTAATGCCTCCAACCTCTTCTTTCAACCCAATCCTGTGTTGACACTTGTCATTATTTTATTGGTGCCAATTGTGCACATGGATCCCCAACTTTCAAGCTTGACCCTTGATTAAACCATTCAATCCTGGCCATTCATTGCTCCATTTTTCCTATAAATAGAGCCCATTCCTTCATAATCCAGATCCTGAAAACTTGTATGCATTTAGACTATAGACATTTTAGAGAGCATTTTAGCATAAACAATCTAATCTTTTTGTCTTTTGGTTAAAATACATCATTTTAGCATTACTATTAGCTTTTCATTTCATGTTTAGGAGCTATACTACAATCTCAATCCTCCATAAGCATCCATAGTGCAAAAAGCTGCTGAGAGCTACACTATTTTGGAACTTGGAGAGGAGAGGAACAAGGGAGAAGAAGCTAAGGCCATGCTAAGAGGCAGTTGGAGATGTCTCATGATCATTTGTTCTATTTATTAGATATATTTAGCATGTCTCTTTTAGTGTCTCTTTTGGAATGCCTTCATGCTTTGGTTTTTGATTGATTAACTCTAACATCTTGTGTGTTTTGTGTTGATTGATCTTAGACTAATCTTGTGCCATTTAGGAGGGCATCAGAAACAAAACAAGAGTAGAATGAATTTAGTCCTAATATGACTTTAGGAAATGAAACTGTAATCATAAATTGTAAGACGTATTTAAAGTATCACTTGTACTGGGACTGCTCAGACATTTCTTCTTTCAAAAAATTTCTTCATTAGTAAGGTATAACAAAGAAAGGGTCTAAGGATGCTTAATAGAGATATCATTCAATTAATACAAATTTGGTTAATTGTGGCATCTTAGTATTTTTTGTAAATCTTATACAAATTATTTATTGGTATTGATTTAAAGGGTTTTCTGTAATTTTCACATATTTTCTTTTCTAGTTCATATCTTGACTATGAATTATAGAATATGATTTGAAACGTTCATGAGAAAAAAGAGACACGCAATCAAATCTAGAAACTTGGATCATAATAACATAGACTGTAAAAAAGACACAATCAAATCTAAAAACTCGGATCATAATAACATGGACTGTAAAAACCTAATGCCTAAACTCTGTTATTCTCCTTAAAACAATTCGATTTTCAAGAATCAGGGATTCATTAAATCTACATCCTAATTCACATATCTTCCAGTACAGCTGATTTCTAAGAAATTGCATGATATTGAGCTAAATAATTTGTATCACTGATTTTTGGTTTGATATTATTGACAGGTTGTTGCACTCATGCAACTATTTTCACTTTATTATATCTCCTTGGCATTGGATGTTTGTACTCATGCCATTACAGATCAAAACTGAGAGATCAGTACCATCTTCCTGAAGAGCCATGTAGTGATTGTTGTGTGCATCTATGTTGCCCATGTTGTGCTCTATGTCAAGAGCACAGAGAACTTAAACTCAGAGAACAAAATCCCTCTTCAGGTATATACTGCAACTCAAAACCATTCCATTTTAGAATTTATTTTTTCAGTGAAACTCAAACAAACAAAAAAATTGTCTGTTGTTTTTAATTTTTTTCAGGTACAGTAAATCCTGCAATGGCTTCCCCAGCAGCCTCTCAGTTCATGTACAAATAAAATGTACCATTGTGAGAATTTTTATCAATTCAGAAAGGGAGGAAACACCTTGATATATGGCATGGCCATTGCTTAGCTTACATATAAACTTGTTTTTAATGTTATAAAAAATATGTATTTATTTAAATTTAACAATTTGTAGCACAAACATTTATGATGTAATGGCATGTCTATTCATTGTTTCAGAATAGACAATTTCAAAATAGACATTAAGTCTCCTTGTGGAGGTCGTTGTGTTGAATAAATTAGGTCCTTCGTGGATAATTTATTTGTATTTCACATACAAGGCTGAGGCCTCTCACTTGTAGTTTTATTAGTTGTAGTTAAATCTTAGATTTAAGATATCAAGCAAATTGAATTAATAACATATATCTTTAAAAAAATTGTAAAATTGTAAAGACAACAAATTTATTATTTGACTTAATAAATTCTTTCTTATAAAAATTATATTGAATGAGTGATTATCATCTAATTTGTGGAATGGGTGATTATCATCTAATTTGTTATTGTAACTTTCCTAGTTTAATATAGTACACCATTTAACTATTTTTTTAAATGTTGTACTCATAAAAATACATATTTAAGCATATTTAACTAGTTTTTTTTTTTTCACTTATCTACATACAAGGGCTCTAAACCACTTGACATTCAAATGAAAGTATTAATAATCTTGTACAAACAACATTGAGATAATATTCATGTTAAGGGTTCTATAATGGTCACCCTTGGGACTGAACATAGACTAACTTGAAAAAATAAACAATCCATCATAGAACTTTACAATAATACTATTATTAAGTTATTTTAATAATTATTTAATTAATATTATTTTATCATAAATAGTAAAGTTTTTTATTAGGGATCAAACAAGTTTTGAGGGGACTGAAACCCCTTACGCAAGTTTTGAAGAAACTTGAAATCCTTTGGACTTAGTTGGAATCTAGAACCCACAAGTAGATCTCTACAAAGAAATACAATCAAAGACTAACAACAACCAACCAACAACCAAACATCAACAAGGCAACTAAGAACTGGCAAAGCCACCCACAAGGCCTAAGTCATTAGATAAGAGATGTCAGGAAGACAAGAACTAAGGGTTTTGTAAGGAACCCATAACCTAAAACATGGGTTTTGGAAAGGCTCCCATAACCTTTTCACAAAGAGTTCAACAATGAAACCCAAAATCAACCTGCTCCAAGTAGCGAAAGCCTCTAGACAACAAAACTTTGGACCTCTCCTGCAAAGATCCTCTCCACCTCAATAGAAGAGGATCCCACATCAATAGGAGCAGTAGAGGAAGAATCCACAAACTAGAAAGACCACACCCGAACCTTCCCCAAATCCAAGCAGACAAGGACAAGATCAACCATCGTAGCATAGCTTCCAACCTCTTCCCCACAACATGTCACCACCTCGATAGGGAATGCCTCTACCTCGATAGGACCAACAAAAGAGGAAGAAAACAACAAAAGTTGCCAACCCCAATCTAAGGACATAAAAATAAACCCCACCTCTAAAGGAGACAACTCTCCCTCCATAGAAATCAAAGGAAGAAGAAACAAGGGAAAAGCAACACAAACCTACAACCACAAGGCATCAACACAGTCGAGCACGATCCTAGAAATAGGAAGACCCCAAAAGCAAAAATAGAGAGAACAAATAATCAAACCATGCTCTTGAAAACTTGTAGTGAAAGCCTGACCAAAACAAAGCAAGGAGCAAGAAAAAGCCTACAAAGCAAACCCCAAAACCTCAAAGCATAGAGTGACCAAGGAAACCACAAACCCCAAAATTGAGGGGCAAACAAAAATAGGCCACAAGGAAGAGAAAGGGAAGCAAGGGACCCTACAAAAGACCCCAACCAAAAGGGAGAAACCCAGACCAAACAATGCCAGGCCCAAGAATGGGAAAGAAAGAAGAAACATAGAGGCAAGGGAGATATCCACGCTTGCCACCGAAATAAGAGAGAAGCCCCTTGCACCAAAAAAAACATCTCTAGACCCCAAAAAGGCAACCCACATAAAAAAATCTAGGGTGGCCATGAATAAACTAGCCCCAAGCCTGCACAAAGCCACCAAAACCCCCATAGAAGACTCATCAAACTCGGCCCCAACTGAAACAAGAAGAAAAAAGATGGGCCTCCCTGCACAACTACCATCGTTGCTCACCCTTTGCACCCAGACACAAACAAAGCCAAGAACAACAAACTCATCGAGGGAAAACAGAGAGAAAACATTTGACACGACACCAACAAATGCAACCACACTGACAACCGCAGAGGGATTTGCCTCATCCCCATCACCATCAGCATCTTCATCCTCATATGAGACACCCTCTAGGGATGAAATCCTAGCTCACCCAACACATGTTCTGCCGCTCTCACCGCTCCTCATTCTATCACGCCCTAAAGTTAGAATATTATAAATATTAAAGCTAAAATGTGTATCATATTATTATTTATATAACTAGTAAGAAAGATAATACAAAGTGGATTAGAACACAATTGGTTCATAAGGCATAAAGATAAGGGTAAAGAAGACCAAGTTAGGAATCTTTCTTTTGGAAAATTCCCTTTGAAAATAGCGAATGAAGTGTATAATCACCCAATCAACCAAAATTGCATAGATCAATATACATATTCGATGATGATTTAATGATCCAAATCATGACCAATGAGACATGTAAAATTTTCCTTATAGTCCTTTCCTTCTTGATTGAATCCCTCTTAGTAAATCTTAGTATCCCTCTACTAGTGTTCTCCTTTATTTCTCATAATTCTTAGTTGTCTCTTTTCACCATCCAAAATTCTTGACACTTACCTTGAGCTAAAGGACTAGCTAAGAGATAGTTACACCCCTAACCCTGTAGTGTGCATAAGGTTATGAGTAGTTGTCTTATGACTACCTTAACTATTAATTAAGTTATATGACAATTATTATATTCTTATTTAGATAATTAGGTCATCCTAACTATTATATTTAGGTATGTAGGTATGTTGCAAATATAGAGCAGTGTGTTTTCATTTATGTCAACCCATTTGGAAGGTGTATTGTGTGTGATGATTGTTGCAAAAATGGAGCAGTGTGTGGAGTAGTGCATTTCCATTTATATGAGCCCATGATAATAAGTGTTCCTATTTGGATATCCAAAAAAGGAGACTGGTGTGATAAAGAAGGAGATTTGTCACGATCCGATTTAGACCCTAGTTAGATTTACTTTGCTATGTCAAATACTTATAATGTTGACAGTTTGCACGTGATGACTTGATTAGCTTTTTTATGATGTTAGATGGCATTCTGTCGTTTAATGACATCAATGGTGGTTAGTTATTTTTATGATCATGTATAATGCTATAATGTCAATATTTAATAATAATGATTTATGTTGTTTAGTTATGATGTTTAATGATATTAATGGTTTTATTAGATTTTAAATGTGATAATATGTATAATGCATTTTATTTATCGAGATCTGACAACCTTTTGTCGAGCATGAGGTGGTTGCGGGTTAACCATTGAAGGCAGACGTATGGTCGAGGAGGAGTTTTCTAGCTCGCCGGCGGCAACCCAAGGAATGGAACCCTATGCAAAAACATCAAATTAGATAATAATTACTAAATTAAACCTTGGTATTAAAATAAATAAACCAATGCTATAAATTAACTAAGTAATAATTGTATACACATAAAAATGGCTATGAGAAATTAAATAAATATTTTATATTTATTTAATAATTATTCTTCTATTAAATAGTTAATTTGAAAAGATTAATTTATTTAAGTCATTTCATGTCATATTAATTAATTTAATTGAAACATTTTATTAATTAATTCATTTATCCTTTTCTTCTAGTCAATCAATTAAATATCTAATATTTAATGGTTATTCTTATATCCTGTAGTCTCAAATATTAAATAATTTCTTAATTATTTAATCCCGTTTCTAACTCATCTTTCATTCTCCACATCACTTCTTCTTTGCCAACTCATCCATCATGTGGCTAAATTAATTCAACAAAATGAAATTAAATAAAATCATTTATTAGCCACTTATCTCCAACTTTCTAAATAAATGAAATATTGTGTACATACACATATTTCCTAACCTTTTTCTATATTCTCTCCAACATCCCTATATCGTAGGAGGACTTGAGTCCACTTGTCCTCGCATTCCTACATCTTCTCCAACTATCATATATCCTCTCAAGTCTTCAACTCAGTCAAGGTGAGATGAGTGACACTTGTCTTCTCCTTCCCCCTTTCTCTCAACTTTCAGCTTCTTGCTCATAGCCATCCAATTTGCAAGATTCGATCATGACCGTTAATCTCTATCACCTAAGCTCATGCACTCAAAAATCTATAAAAAGAGGTCTCCTGAGCCATTTTGAAACTAATAGACTAATAGCTAATCATATAGTCATTCTAGGAGTCTTCATTTTGCATCCGTGAGTTTGAGTTTGAAGCAAATAGCATTTTAGAGTTTTTGAGCATAAATCATTTTCATAGAATTTTAGCTTAATATCATTTGCATATCATAGTATTAGTTAATTATCAGTCCATTCTCCATATGCCATCTTGGAATCTACCAGTGCTTGTCTGAGAGCAAATCATCTGCAACCAAGAATAGTGGAGTTAGGACACAATGAGACTTAAATCATGAAGGTAATAATGTTTTTATTTTATATTCATTTCATGTAGTTTCATTGGTTGAGTTTGGATTTCCTGTAGTATTTCCTCTGTATTGTGTGAAGCTAATATGTTGCAAGTAGTATTCTGAAGATGAAATTCAAGTCAACATATTTTGGTGCCCACCGTGGGGCTAGAGCCTCGCATACATCTTTCTAATAGCCTGTCTAGTTCTCGTACACATAAATTTAACGTATTTGTAATCCAGATTCACGCCTATGTGAATTCTGACAGCGCATTCATTTAATAGATTAGCGCTTTCGTTTTGTAGGTTAACGCATGTGGCATTTAGGTTAGCGCTTTTGTCTATGAATTCATGCATTTAGTCCACAGAGCAGTGCTTTTTGTTTCTCAGGCTCACACATTTGTCACCTAGGTCAGTGCTTTTGAGATGGAAGACAACGCATTTGCTAAGATAGCGCTTTTGTTCTCAACTAACAAGCTTTTCTGCAGGTCCAAATGTCTAAGAACTAAAAAATTTCAAACTACTAACATATCTATGTGCAGGGTTATTTTGAAGCAAATTTCATGCATTTCCTCACATAGTTAATTAGGATTTTTATTTTGGAGAGTAACATATCATATCTTGCTCATTTAGCTTAACTAGGGGGACAATTGACAACATGCAACTTGCATTTTGAGTGACTTCTTTAAAGCAGTTGCACATATACTATAGAAGACTAAAAATAAACTTGTGTATTTCGTGCTTGATGAAGTAGTAGGCAAGTATGCTCTCACCCTCATACGGTGATCAAAAAACTAGACCTACTCTCTTTTATGTGTAATCTTTAGAGGGCCTACTGTCCCGAGCTGCCTTGAGGGGGCCAGTGAGAGGGGAACAACCCAAGTGGAAATGACCTAATACCAAGTCCTTTCGATCCACTCTAAATAAATCATGTTTGTGATGAAAGTTATAAACAATATCTGTTGATAAGCTCAAACCGACACTATGTTTACCCATAAACCCTACGGAGTGTAACCTCTATAAACTGGGAACCTTCTGTATTTACAGAGCTGAAAGTGTCGCATGTATGGCCACATGACCAGAAGCCTTTACTAAAAACCACTTGTACTCATTGCCAAAATCCTTCTAATTATTGGCGCAAGAGGTCGGACCTCTGAAGCGGCTCACACATATATGGTTCTTAGTAGAGATATGAAGTTTGTCATGGGGAGTTTTCATGGAAACTGGTGCTTGGCTACCATGGAGAAGTGAGTGTCGAGGGTGGAGCCAGTGGGGTCAAGCATCTAAATATCCGTTCTGAATAGTGTAGCCTCAGGGGAAACCCCATGTGAGATTCAACAATTATTGTCTTGGCCTACCATAGGATTCGTGCTTGCCTGTGCATTTTGTTTTTCAAACATTGTGTCTTCTATGTCTATAACATGCTCAAAATGGTCAAAAACTTGAAAAATCATCATCTAAAAATGAGCAAAAATCTAACAACTTGCTTGAAAAATTGAAAAATCCTTGTAACACAGTTAGAACAACACTTTTGTGGCGCAGAATAACACATTTATTATGCAAAAAAGTGCATTTAAACAATAGTACAACGCTTTTATGTCATAGGTTCACACATTTGATCAGCAGATTAGCACTTTTAAGCATAAAATTGCGCTTTTGTAACATAGTTTTCCGCTTTTAGTGTCATAGAGCAGTGCTTTCAAGCAACAAAATAGCACATTTATCCCATAAGTTAGTGTTTTTTGACAAAAAGGTTAGCACAAATGCTTTCTTGCATCTGAAACAGAGGTCAATTCTGCATATCAGACCAAGATTTCAATGTTAGTGTCAGATACCCTTTTTAAGTAGAGTTGTCTTTAAACTATCACAAACCTTCAAACTAGTTTGATAATCGGGTTACCAATCCAATTGGCTATTTCCAAAGGTTTTCATAAGCATAAAACATTCAACAAGTTAGTGATTCAACCATCTCAAGTGTAAAAATCAACATCATTATCAGTTTCTCATCAAAATATATTGAATCCTCTATCACGAAACTTGATCATATCCACCTTTTGTTCATTATCTTGGATATATCGTTCCTATTTTGAACCTCCATTATATCAAAAATCAGAATTGCACTCACATTGGAATCAAGCAAACTTGTAAACCATCATATGCTTATATGACTTTTAAATATCACCTTAAGAAAAGAAAACCCAGTTATAAGGCTACTCAGAAGAGGATAAGATTCTTGTATATCAATCGCAAGATCTTGTTAAAACATAGGACATTCCTACACCATTTTTGTCATTATTTACATGGTTACGGGACAGAATTTGATGGAGAACTTTTGCAAGGACATGCTTTTCAACAAAAAAACACTTTATCACAATGAACCAATAACAGTGGTAAAATCAACAAATCTTATCTTCCTAAACCAATAATCACCTATTGAGTTGTATTTAGAAGGTCAAAAACTTGAGAAGTTTCCGTAGCAATCACATGCCAGTTTGGACTAGAGCTCAATACGAACAATTCAGAAAACAACAAAAACAAATGGAAGAAGATAATTCAATGTTTCAAACTTTTGGGTATACGGATGTTGATGAAGAAGTGGTCAATAACACCATTAGAGACCTTGAGAAAGATTTTAAATTTGACAAACTAATGGAAAAGTTATTGGAGAAACAAAAGGAAAAATACCTTCTAATGTTGGCAAAATCAGGAGCTAATGCCACAAGACTTTAACGTAGAAAGTTTGAAACAAGATGTAGAGACGAGTAATAATCAAAACACAGATGATCCAAATAATGAGGATGTAAATAAAGTAAACCATGAGGAAACAAGAGGAGATAAAACAAGAAAAGACCATGATAATACAAGAAGAGAGTGTGGTGATCTAGAAGAACTTATGAGGATATAAGGAGAATCTGTATGGATAATCCTTTGTTAACTCTCGCTCAACAAATGCAAAACTTACAACAACAAATATAGGATATGCAGAATAGAACAAGTTCCAAGAAATATTCATTGGAGGACATTTGTCCATGTCCTTTTGACAAAAGTTTAAACATGATACCATTCCCACAACATTGTGAAATCCCTAAATATGATAAATACGATGGGAAATATGATCCTCAAGATCACATTAGGGAATTTTGCACTATGAGTATGGAATTTGTACACGATGAAACTTATCTGATGCATCTATTCCCTAGGAGTTTAAATGGACAATCAATGGAATGTTTCTCAATACTACCATCTAGAATTAAATATTTTGAAGAGCTTGTGAATAGATTTATCTCACAATACTCCTACAGTGTAAGAAATGAGATAACAATGCTATATTTATGCAATGTTAAGCAAAAGAATGGTGAATCTTTCATGGTCTTTTTACAGCGATGGAAACAAATGTTTAATAGGTATCCAAGAGATGTACCTAATCAAGAGAAAATGGACATATTCATTGACAACCTTATCAGTGAAATGAGTTACCATCTAAAAATGCAATGTCCTCCTTCTTTTGCTAAGATGATTGAAAATGGTCTAAAGATCGAAAACGCAATGGTAAATAAAGGAGAGCTAAAGCTTTACAATAATTCCTACAATAACAATCATAACAACAACAATAACAATGACAAACCTAAATTCTGGTCAAAGAATAGGAATGTTATCAATGCAGGAAATGACGATAATAATGCTACAAAACAACAACCAATCTTCAATTTATCAAGTCAAATCCCAAGCAATAACAATCAAGAGAATAGTAAATCCAAGTCTTTCTTCTCCAATCCACGCAGGAAATTCACAAACATTGGAGAACCCTTGGAATCAGCTTTGAAAACTCTTCTTGCAAATAAATTGATTATTTACCAGAAGCAAGAAACTATGAACCACAAGTCAAACCTAATTGGTGGAATGACAATTATTTTTGCACTTACCATCGAAACAAAGGACACCAAACTAATGATTGTCAAACATTGAAGCACCTTATTCAAGATTTAATTGATAATGAAACTATCATAGTGGATAGTCATAAGATGAACGAATCACATCTAGAATTCAAAACTCCACTTCCAAACTATGAAAAAGGTGAAAAATCTAAATCAAAAGATGACAAAGGCAAAGATAAAGTAAACTACACTCATATGTACAATGATGTGGTAAATGTCATCATCGTTAAAGATAACACACCTTCAGGACCAATCAACATCATTATGAGAAGCAAAGTGAAGGTTACATTTCCGGTTATAACAAATGAATCGTCCACTTCATGACAATACAACTTAGTGGAACAATTGCAAAGGATACCTGCTCAAATATCAATTTTAGAGCTCCTCAAAGTTTCACCTATGCATAAGGAAATTTTGGAAAAAGCTCTAACGGAAACAACAGTTTCAAAAGACTTGGATGTGGATCAATTCCAAAACATGGTGGGACACCTTATAGCCCTTCATTGCTTATCATTTTTTGAAAATGATGACGCATCCTTGCAACATCCTCACAATGCTCCCTTATATGTTGAAGTCACCATTCATAAAAATCGTGTCAAATGCGTACTCATAGATGGTGGAGTTGGCTTAAACATTTGTGTATTAAGTTTAATAAAGGCTTTGGGGTATTCAAAAAATGATCCAAAGACGAAAATAACTTTTAAGGCTTATGATGAAGAAGAGAGTTCTTCTAAAGGAACTGTGGTGTTACCAATCAAAATAGGACCTGTGGAAAGGAATACATTATGCTAGGTTTTAGACTTGAATCTGTCTTATAACATTCTTCTGGGAAGACCATGGATTCACAACATGTAAGCAGTTCCTTCTACATATCACTAGTGTGTAAAGTTTCCTCATGAGGGACAAGAAGTCACTATAGTCGCAGACTCCAGCTGATTTTACAATAATCTGAAATCAACACAAGATACAAGAGTTCCACATAACAGAAAATCAGTCTATCCAACCAAAGAAATTCAAGAAAAATTATGAGAAACCTTTGATAAAAAGCTCAAATTAAATGATGAAGGAATGGGAAAACATTCTTTACATAGCTTGCCACTTTCACCTAAATCATATGGAAAGCCTGGAAATGTTCAACCACAAATCTCAGAAAAACCAGTAGAAATATTTGATGGAGCATTTATTAGAGCTGGAACACTTGCAAAAGAAACTGAAGACAAAGACATTCTTAGTTGGTTGTACAAAGATGAAAATGAAAATATAGCAACAGCTATAGAAGTCAATATACCCATAGGGAAATGTGGTAATGGTTATAAGATCATGCAAAAAAATGGATATGAAAGAAAAGGACCAATTGGTAAGCGACAAGAAGGTATTTCAAAACCTATTTGTCCTCACTCACAATCTAAAGAAGATAAATCGGGACTTGGATATCCAAAATCAAAGCAAAAACAACACAATTATCAACATCCAAGGTGGAGAAAGAAAGCAGTCTCTAAAGAAGAACCATGGCAAGAAAAGCTACACCAAGCAACAGAAATAGTAGCCAACAAACAAAAACAAGAAGAATATGAGAAACGGCAAGAAGAACTTGCAAACAAACGAGAAGAAGAATCTTGCAAACAAGTTCAAGGAATACAAATAAGTGTTGAATCTGGTCAAGATATTCTAGAAGCAGTGAAAGAACAGATGGCCAAAATCAAAGAGCTTTTCACACCATATAATATTCCTATTAGAGATAGTGGTGTAATCCTAGACAATGGTTCAAAGACACATTCAAATGAATATGAATGGGGTCCAGATCTATCATCTAGTGTATCAAGTGAAGAAAAGGATGAAGAACAAGCAATTATTACAAATGAAGACTCATCTTTCACAAAACAAAGAATAGAATTGGAAAGAAGACAAGAAGAAATATGAATTCAGAGGAAAGAGGCATATACAAAACAATAAAAGAAAGAGGATGAAAAAGAACAAGAAGTAACACCACAAGAAACGCAAACAATTATTGATCAAATATCAAAAAATCAACAAAATATCAGATTTCTATCAAATGTTGAGCAAGACATACCAGGTATGGAAGAACTAATAGATAGTCAAGTAGGATTGACTATTAGTCCAAAAGAAGCTGAGTTTGAGAGAAGACAAAAGATAGCAAAAGAATCTTTTATGTCATATACACAAGTATGTCAACTTCAAAATACAAATGAATCTATTAAAATTAATCAAGAATAAACTTGCAGTATTAAAGATGTATGTGTTGATATAATCCATTCGTTTGAGGGACAATTGTTAGATGAAGAATCACTTGATTGTGAATCACAAAATACGAATCCTGATTTCGTTAGAGCTAATTGGAGAACACTTGGGAGAGACTATCCTCAAGAGAGTTCTATCTATGACATTACCTACTCTACGCCAAATTATGATTATTATGTCATGAACCTTGAAGCACCTAACAATGATGATGACTATGACTTGCCCCTTCTTCATCCAGAACTAATTGATTGGGATAACCTATAAAACCCTAAATTGGATGTCATTTCCAAAGACCATGACTTAGTTGTATATCTTAATTTTGTCGAACCCATAACATCTAAGATATCTACCATTGTGGAATCAAGTAACGCTTCTTGCAGTCAGGAGAATGCCAAACTTTCTAGTCGCAAAATTGAAATAAAACAAGGAAAAAGACCTAGTGTTGAAAACCATTTCATGGAAACACTAGATCAATCAAAAGGAACAATAAAGGATGTATCTAACATTGAAAACCTCTTTGAGGTGCCAAAAGATAGAAAGTTTGATATCCTCCCTGCATATTTTAAGGAGAGATTTGTTATTCTAGTAGAGCCAACATAAGCAATAAACATTGGCACAACAAAGGATCCCAAGATACTTCATCCTGCTGCATCATTATCAGATGAAGAAAGGAAAGAATACATAGAATTCTTCAAACAAAGATAGATAAATTTTGCTTGGTCCTATGCAGACATGCCAGGACTTGATCCAGATCTTATCATGCATCATCTCAATGTGGATCTAAAAGAAAAACTAGTTAAACAAAAGCTAAGGAAGATGCATCCACACATCGCTCTCCTTGTAAAAGTTGAGCTAAAGAAACTATTGGATGTGGGTTTCATAAGACTTGTTGCCTATCTAGGATGGGTTTCAAGCATTGTGCCAGTGTCAAATCTAGATAGAAGCATAAGAGTCTGCACCGATTTCAGAGATTTGAACAAGGCATGTCCCAAAGATGATTTCCCACTACCCAACATTGATATAATTGTAGACTTATCAGTAGGACATGAGATGTTTTCATTAATGGATGGATTCTCATGGTACAATAAAATAAGAATTGCCCCTGAAGATCAATAAAAGATAGCATTCACCTATGCATGGGGTACTTACTACTGGAATGTTATGCAATTTGGGCTTAACAATGCAGGAGCAACTTATCAAAGAGCCATGACAACATTTTTTCATGATATGATGCATACATTTATGAAAGATTATGTAGATGATATACTTGCAAAATCTCATACAAGGAAAGAACATTTGAACATCTTGGGCAAGATCTTTGATAAGCTCAAACAATATCAGTTAAGATTGAATCCAAATAAATGTGCATTTGGAGTAACCTCCGGAAAACTTCTTGGGTACATTATATCAGCTCGTGGAATTGAAGTAGATCTAGAAGAGGTCAAAGTTATCATAGAAATGGAGTCATCTAGAAATATAAGTCAATTACGTTCTCTACAAGGGAGACTGCAATCAATTAGAAGATTTGTCTCTCAATTAGCAGATAGATGTCATCCATTCACTCATCTTTTACATAAGAATATTCCATTAAAATGGGATCAGAAGTGCGAAGAAGCTTTTATGCAAATCAAAGAATATCTAATGAATCCTCCAGTACTTGTTTCATCAATCAAAGGGAAACCATTGTTACTTTACATCTCAGCGACAAATGTATCACTAGGAGCTCTTTTAGCACAACATGATGAAGAAGGTAAAGAAAGAGCAGTGTATTACATCACTAGAACACTTGTAGGCTATGAATTGAACTATACATCAGTTGAGAAGACATATGTGTGATCTTTGTTCTACATTTCATATCCAGCATCGTTGATCTACACCATATTACCCTCAAGGGAATGGCCAAATCAAGGCAACTAATAAAACATTGCTTTGTATCCTAAAGAAAGTTGTCAATGAAACTGGTTGTGATTGGAACCTCCATCTCAATCCTACCCTTTGGGCCTATCGCACCAGTATCTGAACTTCCACTAGATCCACCCCCTATTCATTTATCTATGGTGTCAAAGAAATCTTACCAATTCAAGTCAAGTTGCCATCATTGTGCATATCCTTGAAAGAATCTATTTCTGATGAAGACAACAAAGTGGAAAGACTAGCTCAAGTAGATCTCCTTGATAAAGAGCATTACAAAGCCTAAGATCATCTACAAATATATCAAATTTGCCTTAAGAGGCAATATCAAAAGAAGCTTCACCCTCAAGAGTTTCAAGTAGGAGATCTTATCCTTCAAGAGAATCCAAGGAATTATCAAGATCAAGAAAAGAAAGGAAAATTTGAACTCAACTAGCTCAGTCCATATGTAGTCACAACAAAGTACGACTCAAGGGCATATCAGCTACCAACTCCAAAAGGGGAACCTCTCAATGATCCCCTTAATATCCTACACCTAAAGAGATTCTATGCCTACCTAGTCTGTGGTAGTGTACCCCATGTTCAAAATCAAAAAATACCAAAAATATTAAAATATCAAAAATGCCCAAAAAGCAAAAAAAATGCAAAATAACAAAGAGAAATAAATTCGTTCTCTGGTGAAAACCACTTATGGTGGCACCTTGGACATGTACATGTGGTGAAAACCTAGCAATATGCACCGTGTGTAAAGGGAAATCCCATTATCTTTTAGTCCTCACATCCATCTTTCCATGGCATGGTATCCGTTGCTACTTGCCCCCATCTGCATCTCCATTGCATCCACCCCATTTTTTCATGCAATATCCCATGGTCCTCTATGCATAGTATAATTTGTGTATAGGTTTTCCTTGTATATAGGTGTCAATGTACCATCAAGATCATATCCTATCAGCTTGTTCTTCAACAAATATCCTTTAGCATATTTGTCATCGTTGTCCCCATTAAGTCCCTTTTTGTCAATTCATATCAGCAAGCTATTATCCTATCATCAATGTGTGCAAGATGTATCCTTCCTCTAGTTAGACGACATCATCAATCCAATCCTATCAAGCATACTTGGCAAAAGAAATATGTGACACTTGTGTTGACTTTCATTCTTTTTTATCTTTGTTTATCTTTTTAAGTTCCTCGAGTCTTGTTTCCTCTTGGTCACCACAATCCTTTATATTGTGGTGCACTGAGAATAACAAGGCTCAAGATGTGATCTTCTTGGTTTTTGGTTTTGTTTGGCGTGTCTTTTCAGATGCATTCCTTGTTCTACAGTCATGAGGTCTCGATTATCTCATGTTACACTAGGGCATGACTTATGATTGCGGTTCTTCTAGCATCATTCCCTGCAATGTCTTATGTGACTCTGTGTGGTGCTAGATCAACCTTGCATGTTTTTTTATATGTGTCAGTCCATAAATTAGCAGTGACATTCCACCTTGGTTCCTCATACCTCGATGACTCACAAATAATGATAAATCAAAATAAGCTCTCATTACATGGCATCCCATTTTTTGTGGGTGCTCGCACTCCATGATATCTTCCTTTCCATTGCATTGCGTTCACTTGGTTCTTTGCATCCTTCGGTCCTCTTGGGAATGTGCATGCATCCCTTGGTCTTTTTGTTTGTCTTTCTATCCTGGCCTTGTTTCCCTAGATCACTATGCATCACATCCTACATAACATATGGGTTAGTGCATAATCCATATAAATCATACATATTTCATGTGCATTGCATCAGTTCATATAGTCTACTAATCATAGCATATCATATAGTCTAATATAATAAATTGCATCACATATCACATCTTGCATCACATATGGGTTAGCACATAATCCATACACTGCACATCATATAGTATCATGCCACATCGTATCAAAATAGTATCACATATCCATCAGTGCATCACATATAGCATATATAATCATATCATAAATCACATCACATAAAGAAAATCATGCATGCATATCACATCGCATCTTGCATCACAAACATGTCAGTATCTCATAATCATGTGCATCCACGCATCATAAGTCATACATGCATCATAAACACATAAAAGTACCATATATATATGGATCAAAATGCAGTCACTGTCATACATAAATCATCATTCTTTGTTTGTATGTCAACAATATAAATACATATATATATATATATATATATATATATATATATATATATATATATATATATATATATATATATATATATATATATATATATATATATATATATCTGTGTGTCTGTGTGTGTGTGTGTGTACATCATCTAGTACATCCAATCTCAAAGAATAAAGTACATACAATACATCAATGAATGATGATCACCTCACATGCTCATAAAAAACTACATGGGGTGCCAAGAATCAATTGAATACATGAATCTCTGACTTTGGTATATGGTACAACAAAAATACATGAATCAATTGAATACATGAAAGTACCCTAGTTGGCTTTCATAACATCTCTTATTCAAACTACTCATGTTGATCAAGAAGAAGAAAAAGATATACCATTTGTAGCATCGTAAATTGTACTCCTTTGATTAATGAGTCCAATTTCACACTCTCCTATCACTCATTTTAATTTTCCCATTCCTCTATACATTATAGGACCTTTTGTTGGATTAAATTAATATTTGATTCAATATTATGAGTCCTATTCACTTTAATACATCAAAACTTTATTATTTGGGCCCTTATTTAAAGTGTACCCTTTATCTTATTTCATTTTAAGCTTATATGGGTCTTATGCCATTTTAAAGTTCAATGCACTTTTTCCTACACTTAAATATTGTCATTTTTCATATAAATTGCATTGTTGGTATCAAAGCCCTATTATCTCATGATCCTAAAAATTCAGACCTTTTTTTGCCAAGCAATGTTGGTTAGCCCCATTGTGAAACACTTTTTGGTTAAAATTTCAGGATGATAATACGACGGTCTTGCCATTTCCAAATCTATCTTCAATATGTGAAAATTATAATTCTTTGTCGTCCTAAAGGTGATTTTACTTTGAGATTCCTATATAAGACATCACTCCTAATTCATCTCATCATCTCATCATTATGTGATCAATTTAAGAGCAATTATCATTCTTTAAGAGTATATCTAAGTCTACGGAGTCTCAAGCTAAAACAAGGCATCTTCAATTATTTTTTCATGATGAATTATGATGGATTTTGTGATTATTTGTCATGTTAATGCATCAACACATAGAGGACGTATCCTAAGAGAATTGCATCATCTATTGAAGGTATAATCATGTCAATCAACCATTTTCATTCAAGTATTTCAATTCAGATTTCCATTTCCTACTTATCATTGTTGTAGAGTTGAGTCCCAACGTAGGCCTTGACTAAGGCAAATCCCTAACAGCTTAAGCACCATTTTTCTCCTCTTATGTGCAGATCCAGGTTCAACTACATGTTTCCAATAGAGATTGAAGATAACAAATTGCTTAGGACCTAGAGACAAAGATCCATTGCAAATTTGATCAGAAAACACCTAGACTAGGGTACCTAGCACCTTTGTCCACTAGGACTAGGGTGCCTAGCCCCTCTATCCACTACGACTAGGGTGCTTAGTGCCCTTGTCCTCCTAGTTTAGGTTTAGTTTTGGCAAGAAGCAAGTGCAGAGTTTTAGAGTCCCAAATCTAGTCTTAGTGCTCAATGATTCCTTAGTCAGACAAATTCCTTAGTCAGACAAGGGTTCTTAGCAACAGTGTCCACCTAGTTTTAGCTCAAATTTTTGCCACAGGGTCTTCTCTACATCCCCTTTCCAATTCTATACCTACTAGTTCATTTCCAAATATGCATTTAACTATGTTGTTTATTGTCAATTTTGTACCTTTTAGCCCAGATATTTACATTCATCTCATTCAATCAATAAGAGAATCAATCCATCAAGCGTCCAACTCCATCTTTCACCACTAGGTCTAAAGTTGAGGCCTAATTGATTGTTCTCTAATGTAATTGATGGGATTGGGTTTGATTCCCACTTTGTATGTTAGACTAGTGAGCCTCATTTTCCCTACATTACACCATTATTGGTTGGGAGGCTATTCTTGATGACTAGGACCTCTAAGATGATTGGAGCAATCTTACTCTTAGAAACCCTCCTCCTCCTCCTCCTAGTGGAGTTACTTTAGCTACATAGTGGTGTAACCACTTTAATTTTGTCTATAAACTTACATTGACTTTTGAAATGTGATTTTTTTTCCCCTGTTTTTATGTGAATTGATATATATTATCATTTTATATTTAATATAAAACATATTATTCATTATAAAAAAACAAAATAATACTAATGATTGATTGTCTAAAATATTATTAAAAAATTATATAATAATTATCAAAATCAAATTGTGATGTGTTTTTCCTCTAACTTCCACATATATAGAGAGAGAGAGACAGGAATAATCTGAACTAATTTGTAAGCACCGGTTCAAAGATAGAACTTCAGATGCATATAATAATAATAATAATAATAATAATAATAATAAATTGAAAGGATTCCATTTTATAAACTATATTATTAGCTCTGTTCTCGTAGTTGTGAGACAGGTTGTCTAAAATAAACAATTTCGCCCATGAGAGCTATTTACAGATATTTTATAAGCAAAATAAAATAAAAATGCCCGATTAAATTGCAAGACTTGCTTTGGTACCATCGCCCCTAATTGTAAAATTTGGCTGCTTGAGTAAGTCAACATGAACAAGGAAGTAGGCCTGCTTGGAAACATCCTCTGTTAACAAGACTTGCTTTGGTACCATCGCCCCTAATTGTAAAATTTGGCTGCTTGAGTAAGTCAACATGAACAAGGAAGTGGGCCTGCTTGGAAACATCCTCTGTTAACAACCCAACTAATTCTCTGTTCTAGAAGCTTACCCAGTCATAGAAATTGTGCTTCTTGAATCTTGAAAGAGTACAAAGCTTACCCATGTAAATCTAAGAGCAAATACAGGGCTGAAGATTGGATTCTTCCTACCAAATTCATGGCTTGGGCATAGAAATCTGATACAATACAATCAATCTAACAAAAGCCCTAATAAATTCATGACTTGGGCATAGAAATCTGATACAGTACAATCAATCTAACAAAAACCCATTACAAGAAATCCCACAGCCATTTCTGATTCATTGTCTGGGTAAAGTATTGTGAAAGGATGCATCAACAGCAGCAATATGCATATGGAGGAAGTCCAGGTTATGCTTCTGCACCTCCCATGCAGGCACCATATCCGAGTCAGCATACTCACCCCACTTCCAGATGGTCCACAGGTCTCTATGACTGTGGCCATGACTGTTGTGACAGTAAGTGATTCTTCCTCCACCTATTATATCTTTCTTTGCAGATATAACACCCAATAAATGTTGATGGAATATATTGTTGATCATCAGGCCTCCTGACATGTTGCTGCCCTTGCGTTACTTTTGGGAGAGTAGCAGAGGAGGTAGACCATGGTCGGAAGAGTAAGTCAATTTCTTAGCTTTCTATTATCTTGATGGATTCGAAATATTAATAAAAAGTTTACACAATCTATTTCAGAAAGCATTAAATAGTTCTATGAATTGTAATAATAGGACTGTAAAGATTCAAACTATAATTCTGAATTGTAAGAGCTACCCAAAATCCTTATATCTTTTTATTTCTTGTTGAAACAAAACAAGAGTAGAATGAATTTAGTCCTAATATGACTTTAGGAAATGAAACTGTAATCATAAATTGTAAAAGGTATTTAAAGTATCACTTGTACTGGGACTGCTCAGACATTTCTTCTTTCAAAAAATTTCTTCATTAGTAAGGTATAACAAAGAAAGGGTCTAAGGATGCTTAATAGAGATATCATTCAATTAATACAAATTTGGTTAATTATGGCATCTTAGTATTTTTTGTAAATCTTATACAAATTATTTATTGGTATTGATTTAAAGGGTTTTCTGTAATTTTCACATATTTTCTTTTCTAGTTCATATCTTGACGATGAATTATAGAATATGATTTGAAACGTTCATGAAAAAAAGAGACACACAATCAAATCTAGAAACTCGGATCATAATAACATAGACCGTAAAAACCTAATGCCTAAAATAATGCCTAAAATATGTTATTCTCCTTAAAACAATTCGATTTTCAAGAATCAGGGATTCATTAAATCTAAATCCTAATTCACATATGTTCCAGTACAGCTGATTTCTAAGAAATTGCATGATATTGAGCTAAATAATTTGTATCACTGATTTTTGGTTTGACATTATTGACAGGTTGTTGCACTCATGCAACTATTTTCACTTTATTATATCTCCTTGGCATTGGATGTTTGTACTCATGCCATTACAGATCAAAACTGAGAGATCAGTACCATCTTCCTGAAGAGCCATGTAGTGATTGTTGTGTGCATATATGTTGCCCATGTTGTGCTCTATGTCAAGAGCACAGAGAACTTAAACTCAGAGAACAAAATCCCTCTTCAGGTATATACTGCAACTCAAAACCATTCCATTTTAGAATTTATTTTTTCAGTGAAACTCAAACAAACAAAAAAATTGTCTGCTGTTTTTAATTTTTTTTCAGGTACAGTAAATCCTGCAATGGCTTCCCCAGCAGCCTCTCAGTTCATGTACAAATAAAATGTACCATTGTGAGAATTTTTATCAATTCAGAAAGGGAGGAAACACCTTGATATATGGCATGGTCATTGCTTAGCTTACATATAAACATGTTTTTAATGTTATAAAAAATATGTATTTATTTAAATTTAACAATTTGTAGCACAAACATTTATGATGTAATGGCATGTCTATTCATTGTTTCAGAATAGACAATTTCAAAATAGACATTAAGTCTCCTTGTGGAGGTCATTGTGTTGAATAAATTAGGTCCTTCGTGGATAATTTATTTGTATTTCACATACAAGGCTGAGGCCTCTCACTTGTAGTTTTATTAGTTGTAGTTAAATCTTAGATTTAAGATATCAAGCAAATTGAATTAATAACATATATCTTTAAAAAAATTGTAAAATTGTAAAGACAACAAATTTATTATTTGACTTAATAAATTCTTTCTTATAAAAATTATATTGAATGAGTGATTATCATCTAATTTGTTATTGTAACTTTCCTAGTTTAATATAGTACACCATTTAACTATTTTTTTAAATGTTGTACTCATAAAAATACATATTTAAGTATATTTAAGTAGTTTTGTTTTTTTCACTTATCTACATACAAGGGCTCTAAACCACTTGGCATTCAAATGAAAGTATTAATAATCTTGTACAAACAACATTGAGATAATATTCATGTTAAGGGTTCTATAATGGTCACCCTTGGGACTGAACATAGACTAACTTGAAAAAATAATTACAATCCATCATAGAACATTACAATAATACTATTATTAAGTTATTTTAATAATTATTTAATTAATATTATTTTATCATAAATAGTAAAGTTTTTTATTAGGGATCAAACAAGTTTTGAAGGGACTGAAACCCCTTACGCAAGTTTTGAAGAAACTTGGAATCCTCTGGACTTAGCTGGAATCTACAAGCCACAAGTAGAACTCTACAAAGACTAACAACAACCAACCAACAGCCAAACATCAACAAGGCAACTAAGAACTGGCAAAGCCAGCCATCAGATAAGAGATGTCAGGAAGACAAGAACTAAGGGTTTTGTAAGGCACCCATAACCTGCAACATGGGTTTTGGAAAGGCTCTCATAACCTTTTCACAAAGAGTTTAACAATGGAACCCAAAATCAACCTGCTCCAAGTAGCGAAAGCCTCTAGACAACAAAACTCTGGACCTCTCCTGAAAAGCTCCTCTCCACCTCAATAGAAGAGGATCCCGCCTCAATAGGAGTAGTAGAGGAAGAATCCACAAACTAGAGAGACCACACCCGAACCTTGCCCAAATCCAAGCAGACAAGGACAAGATCAACCATCATAGCATAGCTTCCAACCTCTTCCCCACGACATGTCACCACCTTGATAGGGAATGCCTCTACCTCGATAGAACCAACAAAAGAGGAGGAAAACAACAGAAGTTGCCAACCCTAATCTAAGGACATAAAAATAAACCCCACCTTTAAAGGAGACAACTCCCCCTCCATAGGAGTCAAAGGAAGAAGGAACAAGGGAAAAGCAACACAAACCTACAACCACAAGGCATCAACACAGTCGAGCACGACCCCAGAAATAGGAAGACCCCAAAAGAAAAAATAGAGAGAACAAATAATCAAACCATGCTCTTGAAAACTTGTAGTGAAACCCTGACCAAAACAAAACAAGGAGCAAGAAAATGCCTACAAAGCAAACCCCAAAACCTCAAAGCATAGAGTGACCAAGGAAACCACAAACCCCAAAACTGAGGGGCAAACAAGAATAGGCCACAAGGAAGAGAAAGGGAAGCAAGGGACCCTACAAAAGACCCCAACCAAAAGGGAGCAACCCAGACCAAACAATATCAGGCCCAAGAATGGGAAAGAAAGAAGAAACATAGAGGCAGGGGAGATATCCACACTCACCACCAAAATAAGAGAGAAGCCCCTTGCACCAAAAAAAACATTTCTAGACCCCAAAAAGGAAACCCACATAAAAAAATCTAGGGCGGCCATGAACAAACTATCCCCAAGCCTACGCAAAGCCACCAAAACCCCCATAGAAGACTCAACAAACTCAACCCCAACTGAAAAAAGAAGAAAAAAGATGGGCATCCCTGCACAACTACCATCATTGCTCACCCTTTGCACCCAGACACAAGAAAAGCCAAGAACAACAAACTTGTCGAGGGAAAACAAAGAGAAACCCTTTGACACGACAACAACAAATGCAACCACACTGGCAACCGCAGAGGGATTTGCCTCATCCTCATCACCATCAGCATCTTCATCCTCATATGAGACACCCTCTAGGGATGAAACCCTAGCTCACCCAGCACATGTTCTGCCGCTCTTGCCGCTCCTCATTCTATCACGCCCTAAAGGTAGAATATCATAAATGTTAAAGCTAAAATGTGTATCATATTATTATTTATATAATTAGTAAGAAAGATAATACGAAGTGGATTAGAACACAATTGGTTCATAAGGCATGAAGATAAGGGTAAAGAAGACCAAGTTAGGAATCTTTCTTTTGGAAAATTCCCTTTGAAAATAGCGAATAAAGTGTATAATCACCCAATCAACCAAAATTGCATAGATCAATATACATATTCGATGATGATTTAATGGTCCAAATCACGACCCATGTGACATGTAAAATTTTCCTTATAGTCATTTCCTTCTTGATTGAATCCCTCTTAGTAAATCTTAGTATCCTTCTACTAGTGTTCTCCTTTATTTCTCATAATTCTTACTTGTCTCTTTTCACCATCCAAAATTCTTGACACTTACCTTCAGCTAAAGGACTAGCTAAGAGATAGTTACACCCCTAACCCTGTAGTGTGCATAAGGTTATGAGTAGTTGTCTTATGACTACCTTAACTATTAATTAAGTTATATGACAATTATTATATTCTTATTTAGATAATTAGGTCATCCTAACTATTATATTTAGGTATGTAGGTATGTTGTAGATATAGAGCAGTGTGTTTTCATTGATGTTAACCCATTTGGAAAGTGTATTGTGTGTTATGATTGTTGCAAAAATGGAGCAGTGTATGGAGTACTGCATTTCCGTTGATATGAGCCCATGATAATAAGTGTTCCTATTTGGATATCCAAAAAGGGAGATTGGTGTGATAAAAAAGGAGATTTGTCACGATCTGATTTAGACCCTAGTTAGATTTACTTTGCTATGTCAAATACTTATAATGTTGACATTTTGCACGTGATGACTTGATTAGCTTTTTAATGATGTTAGATGGTATATTGTCATTTAATAATGGTGGTTAGTTATTTTTATGATGATGTATAATGCTATAATGTCGATATTTAATAATAATGATTTATGTTGTTTAGTTATGATGTTTAATGATATTAATGCTTTTATTAGATTTTAAATGTGATAATATGTATAATGCATTTTATTTATCGAGATCTGACAACCTTTTTTCGAGCATGAGGTGGTTCCAGGTTAACCATTGAAGGTGGACGTATGGTCAAGGAGGAGTTATCTAGCTTGTCGACAGTAACCCAAGGAATGGAACCCTATGCAAAAAAATCAAATTAGATAATATTAGTAAATTAAACCTTGGTATTAAAATAAATAAACCAATGCTAGAAATTAACTAAGTAATAATTGTATACACATAAAAATGGCTATGAGCAATTAAATAAATATTTTATATTTATTTAATAATTATTCTTCTATTAAATAGTTAATTTGAAAAGATTAATTTATTTAATTCATTTCATGTCCTTCTATTAATTAATTTAATTGAAACATTTTATTAATTCATTCATTTATCCTTTTCTTCTAATCAATCAATTAAATATCTAATATTTAATGGTTATTCTTATATCCTATAGTCTAAAATATTAAATAATTTCTTAATTGTTTAATCTCTTTTCCAACTCACTTTTCATTCTCCACATCACTTCTTCTTTGCCAACTCATCCATCATGTGGCTAAATTAATTCAACAAAATGAAATTAAATAAAATCATTTACTAGCCACTTATCTCCAACTTCCCAAATAAATGAAATGTTGTGTACGTACACATATTTCCTAACCTTCTTCTATATTCTCTCCAACATCCCTATATCGTAGGAGGACTTGAGTCCACTTGTCCTCTCATTCCTACATCTTCTCCAACTATCATATATCCTCTCAAGTCTTCAACTCAGTCAAGGTGAGATGAGTGACACTTGTCTTCTCCTTCCCCCTTTCTCTCAACCTTCAGCTTCTTGCTCATAGCCATCCAATTTGCAAGATTCGATCATGACTATTGATCTCTGTCACCTAATCTCATGCACTCAAAAATCTATAAAAAGAGGTCTCCTAATCCATTTTGAAACTAATAGACTAATAGCTAATCATATATTCATTCTAGGAGTCTTCATTTTGCATCCGTGAGTTTGAGTTTGAAACAAATAGCATTTTAGAGTTTTTGAGCATAAATCATTTTCATAGAATTTTAGCTTAATATCATTTGCATATCACAGTATTAGTTAATAATTAGTCCATTCTTCATATGCCATCTTGGAAGCTACCAGTGCCTGTCTGAGAGAAAATCATCTGCAACCAGGAACAGTGGAGTTAGGACACAATGAGACTTAAATCATGAAGGTAATAATGTTTTTTATTTTATATTCATTTCCTGTAGTTTCATTGGTTGAGTTTGGATTTCATGTAGTATTTCTTTTGTATTGTACATGTGAAGTTAATATGTTGCAAGTAGTATTTTGAAGATGAAATTCAAGTCAACACATTTTTGTGCCTACCGTGGGGCTGGAGCCTCGCATATATCTTTCTAATATCCTGCCTAGTTCTCGTACACATAAATTTAATACATTTGTAATCCAGATTCATGCCTGTGTGAATTCTGACAGCGCATTCATTTAATAGATTAGCACTTTCTTTTCACAAGTTAATGCATGTGGCATTTAGGTTAGCGCTTTTGTTTGTGAATTCGCGCATTTAGTCCGCAGAGCAGTGTTTTTGTTTCTTAGGTTCACGCATTTGTCACCTAGGTTAGCGCTTTTGAGATGGAAGACAACGCATTTTCTAAGATAGCGCTTTTGTTCTCAACTAACAAGATTTTCTGCAGGTCCAAATGTCGAAGAACTGAAAAATTCAAACTACTAACATATCTATGTGCAGGGTTATTTTGAAGCAAATTTCATGCATTTCCTCACATAGTTAATTAGGATTTTTTATTTTGGAGAGTAACATATCATATCTTGCTCATTTAGCTTAACTAGGGGACAATCGACAACATGCAACTTGCATTTTGAGTGACTTCTTTAAAGTAGTTGCACATAGATTGTAGAAGACTAAAAATAAACTTGTGTATTTCGTGCTTGATGAAGTAGTAGGCAAGTATGCTCTCACCCTCATACGTTGATCAAAAAACTAGACCTACTCTCTTTTATGTGTAATCTTTAGAGGGCCTATCTTCCCAAGTTGCCTTGAGGGGGCCAATGAGAGGGGAACGACCTAAGTGGAAATGAGCTAATATCAAGTCCTTTTGATGCACTCTAAATAAACCGTATTTGTGACGAAAGTCATAAACAACATTTGTTGATAAGCTCATACTGACACTATGTTTACCCATAAACCCTATGGAGCGTAACCTCTATAGGCTGAGAACCTTCTGTATTTACAGAGCTGAAAGTGTTGCATGTATGGCCACATGACCGGAATCCTTTACTAAAAACTACTTCTACTAGTTGCCAAAATCCTTCTAATTGTTGGCGCAAGAGGTCAGACCTCTGAAGCGGCTCACACACATACGGTTCTTAGTAGAGATATGAAGTTTGTCATGGGGAGTTTTCATGGAAACTGGTGCTTGGCTGCCATGGAGAAGTGAGTGTCGAGGGTGGAGCCAATGGGGTCAAGCATCTAAATATCCACTCTGAATAGCATAGTCTTGGGGTTTCCCCATGTGAGATTCAACGATTATTGTCTTGGCCTACCATAGGATTCGTGCTTGCCTGTGCATTTTTTTTTTCAAACATTGTGTCTTCTATGTGTATAACATGCTTAGAATGGTCAAAAACTTGAAAAATCATCATCTAAAAATGAGCAAAAATCTAACAACTTGCTGGAAAAATTGAAAAATCCTTGTAACATAGTTAGAACAGAACTTTTGTGGCACAGAACAACGCATTTATTATGCAAAAAAATGCATTTAAATAATAGTACAATTCTTTTATGTCATAGGTTCACGCATTTGATCAGCAGATTAGTGCTTTTAAGCATAAAATTGTGCTTTTGTAACACAATTTTCCGCTTTTAGTGCCATAGAGCAGCGCTTTCAAGCAACAAAATAGCGCATTTGTCCCATAAGTTAGAGCTTTTTGACAAAAAGGTTAGCGCAAATGCTTTCTCACATCTGAAACAGAGGACATTTCTACATATCAGACCAATATTTCAAAGTTAGTGTCAGATACCCTTTTTAAGTAGAATTGTCTTTAAACTATCGCAGACCTTCAAACTAGTTTGATAATTGAGTTACCAATCCAACTGGCTATTTCCAAAGGTTTTCATAAGCATAAAACATTCAACAAGTTAGTGATTCAACCATCTCAAGTGTAATAATCAACATCATTATCAGTTTCTCATCAGGATATATCAAATCCTCTATCATGAAACTTGATCATATCCACCTTTAGTTCATTGTCTTGGATATATCATTCCTATTTTGAACCTCGGTTATATCAAAATCAGAATTGCACTCACATTGGAATCAAGCAAACTCGTAAACCATCATATGCTTATATGACTTTTTAAAATCGCCTTAAGAAAAGAAAACCCAGTTATAAGGCTACTCAAAAGAGGATAAGATTCTTGTATATCAATCGCAAGATCTTGTTAAAACATAGGGCATTCCTACATCATTTTTGTCAGTATTTGCGTGGTTACAGGATAGAATTTGACAGATAACTTTTGCAAGCATGTGTTTTTCAACAAAAAAACACTTTATCACAATGAACCAATAATAGTGGTAAAATCAACAAAGCTTATCTTCCTAAACCAATAATCACCTATTGAGTTGTATTTAGAAGGTCAAAAACTTGAGAAGTTTTTCAAGCAATCACCTTCCATAGGATAGATCGAATTTGCTAATAGAAGAAATAGATAGCATCAACATGGGCACCGAAGTCATCCCACAAAATGTGCTCATTGCTAAGTCCCTCACTGAAAAAGAGAAACAAGATTTCATCAACTTCCTTACAGAGGTAAAAATCATTTTTGCATGGTCCTATGCCGATATGCCAGGGTTGGATCCTTCCTTGGTGGTTCACAATCTTGTTAAACAAAAATTGCACAAAATGCACCCACATATTTCTCTCCTGGTTAAGGCAGAACTCCAAAAATGTTAGATGCAGAATTCATCAAACCAATAGACTACGCTGAATGGGTCTCCAACATTGTACCTGTCGAAAAACCCGTCGGGGGCATCCGTATCTGCACAGATTTCTGAGATCTAAATAAAGCTTGTCCCAAAGATGATTTCCCGCTCCCCAATATAGATATGATTGTGGACCTTATAGCAGGACATGAGATGCTGTCACTTATGGATGGATTTTCTGGATACAACCAAATCAGGATTGTAGATGAGGATCAGCATAAAACCATCTTCACAACACCATGGAGTACCTTTTGTTACCGAGTCATGCCTTTTGGCCTCAAAAATGCGGGAGCTACATATCAATGTGCCATGACCATAATTTTTCATGACCTCTTGCACAAAATTATGGAGGACTATGTGGATGATCTGCTAGGCAAATCTAGGACAAGGCAAGAACACATCCCCATCCTAAAGCAGATCTTTGAAAGACTAGAAAAATACAAATTACGCCTGAATCCCAAAAAGTGTGTGTTTGGAGTCACATCGGGAAAACTATAAGGATTCATTGTTTCCTGCAGAGGCATCGAGGTCGATCCTACAAAGGTAAAAGTTATCATAGAAATGCCTCCACCAAAAACTCTCAGACAACACCACAGTCTTCGGGGAAACTCCAGTCTATTAGACACTTTATTTCACAACTAGCAGTAAGTGCCATCCATTTGCCCACCTCCTACGCAAGGACACGAAATTCAAATGGGACTGCTTATGCCAAAAGGCCTTTGAGAAACTAAAAGAATATCTAGCATCACCTCCAATATTGATGTCTCCTACTCTGGGAAAACCCCTTATTTTGTATATATGTGCTATTGCAGTGGCATTGGGGGCATTACTGGCAGAGATAGACGGTCAAGGGAAGGAACATGCCATCTACTGCGTCAGTCGGACGCTAGTGGGGTATGAACTCAATTATACCCCCATTGAAAGAGCATGCTTGGCATTGGTGTTTAGCACATAGAAGCTCTGACACTATATGCTAAACAACAAAATAAAACTAATTGCTAAGATTGATCCACTTAAATATCTCCTGTCAAAAGCTACTCTCACTGGCAGAACCGCTAAAGGGTCATGCTCTTAAGTGAGTTTGACATTGAATATGTGGATAGAAAGGAAATCAAGGGAAAAATCATTGCAGATCAGTTGGTTGAAGCTCCACTTCCAAGGGACCATCCTCTTCTCACAGAATTACCAGATGAGTTCATTATGATGGTTACCACATCCTCCACATGGTGATTGTACTTTGATGACTCTTGCACCCAAAATGGATCGAGGGCAGGAATATTATTGATAACACCTCAAGGGGATGGTATCCCAAAATCATACAAGATAGCCTTTCCATGTACCATCAACATAGCAGAATACGAGGCACTCATCACAGGTCTGCGCCTGGCTATCCACTGGAAAATAAAGGAGTTACAAGTCTATGGCAATTCCCAGCTCGTCATAAAACAAGTCAATGATGAGTACCAGACAAAAGATGATAAACTCCTTCCCTACCGTACTATGGTTGAAGATCTTAAGCAACATTTCACGACAATGAAGTTTGATCAAATCCCACGAACAAACAACAGGGTTGTAGATGCAATGGCCACTATTGGCTCCCTCCTCCAAATGCCAGCACACAATCAGAAGTGCGAGTTCTTGGTTGAGCAATTGTTTATACCAGCATATGACCTACCAAAGTCTGAAACGGTGTGTGTTCTCGTTGGTCCCGAGTCCCCTTGGTACCAAGAAACATTCGCTTTCCTCGAAGACAACACCATTCCCCCACATCTCACCAAAACCCAACAACAAACATTCATTCGTCGATGTGCTCGTTACACCATCCTTGGAGTCACCCTATTCAAAAGACATTTTGACGGTTCCCTCCTAATGTGTTTAGATAAACAAGAAGCGGAATGGGCATTACGCAAAGTACATGAGGGCATCTATGGGGCACACTCAAGTGGGCTCATATTGGCTAAAAAAAATTTGAGAACAGGATACTATTGGCCTAAAATGGAAGTAGACGCATATAATTATGTGAAGAAATGCATCGCTTGCTAGCAACATGGCGACAAGATTCATGCACCATCTCAAGAATTGCAGCCATTTATTACACCATGGCCCTTCTCGCAGTGGGGGTTCGATCTCATTGGGAAAATTCACCCTCCATCTTCTAACGGACATAAATTCATTATCACCGCCATCGAGTATTTCACCAAGTGGGTAGAGGCTATCCCTCTTACTTTTACCACTGGCAAGCAAATATCCAAATTCATCCTGAATTACCTAATCTGTCAATATGGCATCCCAAAAGTTATTATTACAGATAATGGCAGATAATTTAAAAACTAGGATGTCAAAGAACTCTGCCGAAAATTCAATATCCAACATCGCTTTTCCACTCCATATTACCCCCAAGGCAATGGCCAAGCTGAGGCTTCTAATAAAACCCTAATAAAAATCCTCAAAAAGACAGTCAATGAAGTTGGCTGTGATTGGCACCTCCAACTCCATTCCGCTTTGTGGGCCTACCGCACCTCCATCTGAACCCCCACAGGTGCCACCCCTTATTCCTTGATCTTTGGCTCTGAAGCCATCATTCCCCTTGAGATCAAGATCCCCTCTCTAAGGGTATCGTTGCAAAATATCTTACTAGACGAGGAATATAGAATTGCCCGCTTACAAGAGCTAGAATTGTTAGATGAAAGGCACCTCAAGGCCTTGAATCATCTCCAGGTATATCAAAACCGTTTGCGCATGAGTTATCACAAAAAAATCAGAACCCGAGAATTCCAAATTGGTGATCTTGTCCTCGTGGAGAATCAGAAAAATCTACAAGAAAGAGAAAAGAAAGGCAAGTTTGAGCCTAATTGGCTCAGACCATATGTAATCATAGCAAAGTATGGATCAGGAGCTTATCATTTGGCTACTCCTAAAGGCGATCCTCTGGATGATCCAAGGAATATCATGCACCTCAAAATATTTTATGCCTAGTCCTCAGAAAGTCTTAAATTGAAAAAAAAAAAAAAATATATATATATATATATATATATATATATCAGAAAAAGAAATAAAAAGAAAAACAATTCATCCACCAGTGAAAACCACCTTGTGGCGCTATGGACAAGTACCTTGGTGAAAACCTCCATGCAAGAACCAAGGTAAATAACCGAATCCATTGTCTATCAAGTTGACACTGCAAATCATCCTCCATCCAGTCCACCCATTCGCAACATTCCCTCCCTTCCATCTCCCAACAAAAACATGTGTATGATGATGAGTCTTCGCCTGAGTCATGAACAAGGAATGTCCCATTAAACTGAGCTTATGTGCCTTTTTCTGAGCTTCAAGAAGTCTTAAGAAACAATCCCAATTCCGCAAGTCACTCTTCAAAAAACCATAAAATCACTTGCCTAAATCCACAAGTCCACTTTGCCCTAGAGATGATTCCTTCCCTCGCCTTGCAACCTAATCCTCCATCCTAGTATTACTCTTAGAAAGAGGTATCATTTGGTCACAAAGAAGTGACTTGTTAGATTTTGTTGGATCTTTTCATTTAGACTTGCATCTTTTGCCCTACAACTGCAACTATTTACAACTGCCTGGATTTGCCATATCCAAGTATGTTACAAATAGGCGCATACTAGGGCATATTTTCAATGGAATGGCATGTTTTGGATCTCTCTTGTATAAACCGATGACCTAGTATTAGTGTTTATCAATACTTACCTTCTCGTGTACAAGTGCTATCAGTATGTTTGAGGGTCTCCTTGCACGTACCCACAACTTTGTACTACTGTTTCTTAACACTTGCATAGCTGTGTGTAAGGAATTCCCGTTTATCTGAGAGTCAGTCCATGCCTTGGGTTTCTCATGGCATCCTGATTCCTATAATCAATGGTGCAAGTCACCCAGGGCAATATCAAACTAGGTTAGCTCTCCACATTTGTTGTGCACAAAATCTCACAATCATTCCATAAAATCCTAAACTCAATAAATCCCATGGAGTTCTCAATTTCCCCCATTTCCCATCTATTCCGTATTCTTCTATCTAAGATCATTGTGTTATTATTGGAATATTCCCTCTTTATATTATTCATTCACATCATATAGATTGCATTACTTATTTCATTTTTTTCACATCTAGGAATCCATCACACATTTGCATATATACATAAAGCATAAAAATCACTCATCGTGCATCCAAAAACATGTTAGTAACCTATCATAAACATACATGTATAAGCATCCACTCTGCATCACAAATAAGTTAGCATAACACATCCATAATTGCATCCATATATGACATCATAACAAAAACAAAAGAATCCATCACAATAAAGGTTACACATCATCTATCACCAATCAAATCATGTATATATAGAGGACAATGTGTTTGTCATGATACAATGATCACCCCGAAGTGTCAAAATATAATACATAAGCAAAATAAGGAGCTAGCTCTCCCCTCTTCTCTCTCCACCCCCCTCTGTTGTACCTCCCCCCCTAATCCTCTTGCTCCCCCTGCTGGTGGCCGAAAATCCACTGATCCCCCTATCTACTGACTCTGAGTCAGTCGCTGACTATGGGTCCTCTGAGACCATACACTCTCAGTGTATAAGGCTACTCGTTGTCCTATAGGCACTACTCCATGATATAGCCCCCTATAATATTGTGCCTCTCAGGCTGACCTCTCTGCCCTCTGCCATTGCTGCATACTATCAAAAAATATCTTCGCGAATCCTGCAGGAACCAATGTCTGGCAGGTTGCATCCCCCAACCCCCGCAGTTGTGTTGCATCCTCCTCTGACCTCTGCACTCTAGCCTATAAACCCTCTAACTTGGCATCCTGTCGACGAAGAGAATCCTGCAGTCCTGCTATGGTTGTCCCTATCCAAGCCTCCTCTAGTATCCTCTCTGCCTCCGCCCTCAAGGCATACACCTC
The DNA here is from genome assembly GCF_030272615.1 of Cryptomeria japonica. Classification (NCBI taxonomy): domain Eukaryota; kingdom Viridiplantae; phylum Streptophyta; class Pinopsida; order Cupressales; family Cupressaceae; genus Cryptomeria; species Cryptomeria japonica. The sequence goes on from NC_081408.1 coordinate 258,010,702, forward strand.
TGTCCTGGGAGTATGGAGACTCTTTATCAAATCGGCTATCTCCCATGTCAAACACTCCACCTCTACCCTATGCTCTCCCTTTGAGCCCTCTCTACCTATAGCTCATCCTTGACTTAATGGAGCCTCGCTCTATAAGTATCCTGCTCCCGTTGAACACAGTCAAAATCAACCTGCGACACTCCTCCCCTCTCCTCCGCCTGTGTCTCAGGGATATCCATAGAAATGGCCTCCCCTCCCTCACCAACTACAGCCTCCTCTCTCTTACCAACTGTGGCCTCCACAACCTCTCCCATTAGGGCATCCTCTCCCTCCCCCTCCTCTGGATCCCTCCTCCACACAACCCGGACTCTCCTCTATTGTCCGCCCACACCATGCCCTGCATGAACCACAACTCTCTCTCCTAGGCCATCATCCTCCCCATCCACCACTTGATCAACCCCTGGCTCCAACTCTTCTTCATCCAAAACCCCAGGAATGGTAAGCCGCACTGGAAAGTGCCCCTCCCACCAGCTCCTGTAACCACTTGTCATGCCTGGATCCTCCCCTATCCCCATCCGCTCATCCCAGACTATGTGAAATGTTGTTTGGAAGCTCATCCGCCCCTCTAAGGGACTCACTGTAGGCCCCCAAAACCTCACCTCCTGTGTAATCTGGGGATACACTGGAATATCTCTGACTATATCCTGTACCTACTCAAGTTGTCAGGCCACCCTGAATGGAGCATAGTACTCCATGATATAAACTAATCTCCCAAAAATCCACATCTCCACTCCCGCCCAATGAAGCTGCTAGTCATCTCTCCACTGCTCACATCTTAAAAATGGTCTCCATGTGAACTGTGCTAGCTCATCCAGAATCCTCCTCCAAAACCACATGGATGTTGTCTGTGTGTAGTGCAGCAGTCCCCTATACCTGTCCACAAATGGCTATCATGGCCGCCTGTCCTAAACCCCCAGTGGTCGAGTCACTGCAATGTGCTCCCACACCCAGATGTGTAACAGTGTCACCCCCGCAAATAAACTGGCATACTCTCTGTAGGTCACCAGGTGCATATCATGATAAAGTTGGGCTAGCATCGTTGAGCCCCACGCGTAATGGATGCCATCATGAACCATGAAATAAACGCATCTGCTCCACCCCAATGGAAATCCGTGTCCGCCCAAATCCAATATGATCCACCCACTTAGAAAGCTGCAAATCACCAAAACCAATCGAGAAATCTGTTGAACACCCTTCGCTCAGCCCAAGTGCATCTTGCTCCTGTCTAGCATCAGTGGCATCTCATATTCGCACACCTCCCTCAGATAAAAATTAGCTACATCCAACTGATACTCAGGGATCATGCCACGAACGGGGATCTTCAAGATCCTCCACACATCCAACAAGGTCACTATCGCCTCTCCAGTTGGCAAACGAAAGGTGTTATACCGACTATCCCACCTCTCCACTAGCGCAATCATCATAGTAGTATGCACCCATATCTTAGGCCACCTGCATACATAATGCAATCCCAGCGCATCTAGAACCTCCAGCTCATCGCGGCCTAGCTCGTGATACAGGCTCATCGTCGTAGGCCAATGCTCTCTCAAGGCCAATGTTCCCCTCTCCACCTGCATCCATTACACCAAATCATTACTTTCACATCTCAAAACCCCCTCCTGACCTCCGGAACCAACCATACCCTTCCCCCTATTCCAAAATTCTAAGCCAAAATTGCATTTCCACTCATCCCAGGCTCACGTGCCGATTTACCAAGCACTCGCTCCAAAACCATGATGCTTGCGCCAACAGAGAAACCCCTTCCCTTTTTGCCCCCCCTCACGAGCCCGTTAACGCGACCGCCTGCACTTCAGCACGAGCGCCCGCTTCATCCCTTGGGCGCCTGCACTGAAGCGCGAGCAGTCGCATCGATCCCTTGATTCCCCTCCCAAAACCCCCTATTCTAACCAACCCTGCGTGAGCGCTCGCGGTGATCGCTAGTGCTCGCACTGGTCTAGGGGTGCGCACACTGAAACAACGATCAACGCGAGAACCTCGCCTAATCTTGACCCCTATTTCTAGCCCTAAAACTTACTCAAAATCAAAAAAATTCAAAAGAGGGATAGTCCTACTCATCGGTGGCCCATAGCGCGTCGGTCGATCGAATCGTCGGATCCTCTCGGCACAATGATCACGAACTAAAATGCGGTCCATCTCTCCTTCTCCTCTTATTCACTCTGAGTGGCTCCAAGGCTTGTATGTAACAATGACCCCTCATTGGGCCCGTTGTGGCTTATATGGGTCCCCGTGAGGGCCCATTTTTCTCTGCGATCTCGCATCTCCTATTGTTCTTTCCAAATTCTTCATGACTGCTTCATATTTCTTCCTCGCTTACCTCTTCCATCCAAATTCTTCTTCCTTTATTTTTGAGAATTTTTCGCATTTTTTTTCTAAAAAAAATCTCGAGGGGGCATACACCTCTCACACTTTACGCTGGGGCATCCCTTTCTTCTTCTATCTCCTACACATCACCAAAATCACCGATGTGTAAAAGAGAGGCAAAATGTAGACACTTAAAAATAATTATTTTAATTATTTTTAATTCCTCACATAATTAATTAATTAATTATGTTAATTCAAATTCTCCTCAATATTAATTAATTAATTAATTATGTTAATTCAAATTCTCCTCAATATTAATTATTTATAATTAATATTGTCACTATAGTATGCAATTGATTTATTTAATAAATCAATCTCTCTCTTTATTCTTCTAAAAATTAAATCCCCACAAATCTTCCTCTTAGCTAATTAATTTTAATTAATTAGTTAACCTACATGATTCCTACAAATCATCTTCCTAATTCATCATTAACCTAATAAAGTCTTCTAGAAATTCCCTAAACTCACTTAACCTTATGCTTCTAATTTTTAATTCCCTTCACTCATTCTCTCTCCTAGTCAAATCCTCCTACAAATCCTATCCCACCTAATCTTTCCTCTAATCCCCCTCCTAATGAGTTGTTAGTGGCTAATCATCATGATTAGCCACAAAGTCAACTCCTTGTCCTTCCATCCAACCACTAGCTTTAAATGCTCTTTTCCTAAGTGAATGTGAGATTTTCAAAATCCCACATTCCTCTAGGCATCTCCTCTCCCAAGGAATTTTTAATTACTTCTTATTCCTCCAATCCCCATGATCATCCATTTTTGGAGAATTTTAAATTCCTCCTCCCCATTCTTCAAGGAATGTCACATCCCTTGCTCTCCTCAAGGCACATTGGGAAGTCTTCCCAATGCACCTTGAGGAGTGTGGAGACAATAAATGCCTTTAAGGCATATCTCTTGGTCTCCACACCCTCTCTTGGGCCTTGTGTGAGCTCACAAGAAATCCTAGCCCTTCATCTTGAATCCATCCTAACCATCCATTTTCCTCTCCTCTTCCTATAAATTGAGGACTCCATTCCTTCATTATCCATCTCCAAACTTAGGAATCTTATGCTGCCCTTTTGAGCCTAGGAAAATCATCTTAGCAACCTTACCATGTCAAAATCATCTCTCATCCACACTTAATCATCTCATCCCTATCATCCCTCAAGATCCATCTCATTTGTGCACAACATTGGAGAGCCATCCACATCAAGCAAGCAAGAGGAGCACATCAAGTGGAGCATCATCCAAAGGAGTCTTCACTTCATCAAGCTCCATCCGAAGGAGAAGGTATAAGGTTTTTGAGGTATATGCATCTCATTCTTGTTCTTGTGTGATTCAAATTATGTCTTTCAATTTCATATGTTTTCTATGATTGATTTGCATGGTTTGCTAACAAAATCCTCCTCACTAATCTTTTCTCCTCTTCAATAAGCACAAACTTTTTGGGAGTTGTACTTTGATGGTTCCTATACACAATATGGATCAGGGGCTGAAATTTTGTTCATCACGCCTCAGGGACACACAATTCCAAAATCATACACTGCGGTTTCCATGCACAAACAATATTGCAGAATATGAAGCATTGACTATTGGGCTCAAAATGGCTATTGAATGGAACATCAAGGAATTACACGTTTATGGTGATTCATAGCTTATAATCAACCAAATAAATGATGATTATCAAACTAAAGATGACAAGCGCGCGCCTTACAAATAGTTGGTAGAAGAGTTTAAAGAACATTTTGAAGAAATGTCATTCACTCAAATCCCAAGAAATGAGGATAAAGTAACAGATGCAATGGCTACAATAGCATCTCTTTTACAGAACCGGGAGAATCAACAACGTTATGAATTCCTGATGGAATATATCTTGAATCCTACCATTGAATCCCAAAATACCCATATAATTTTCCATATATCTGGAACTAATCAATCCTTATACGACCAAACTTATCAATACTTAACAGATAATATCCTTTCTCCTAACCTATTCCGCAATCAAAGAAGAAATTGTATCCATCAGGCATCCCGCTATACTATTATTGTTGATACCTTATATAGGCGATGTCTAGATAGCACTTTATTGAGATGTCTCGAACAAGAAGAATCTGAGAAAGTTCTTAACAAATTTCACGCAGGTATTTGTGCCACACACTCAAGTGGATTAACGTTGTCTAAGAAACTTATTCGTTTGGGTTACTATTGGCCTACTATGGAGAGAGATCCATTTACATATGCCAAGAAATGCAAACAATGCCAAATCCATGGAAATCTCATCCACGCACCAGCTGGATTTGGCATTGTTTGCATTACTTGTTGGTTGATTCTTTGTTTTCATGAGTTTCACGATTCAGTTGTTATAAAAGGCCTTGATCTTCGTTGCTTTGTTTCTCATTATCTGTTTCAAAACCCTAGGTATTTTTGGTTTTTTAAGTTTTCCGAATATTTTGGATTTTCAAAGATTTAAAAGATCACCTTAGCAAAAGGAATTAGGATTTTGCCAAATCCATGGAAATCATAGTAGCATGTATAATAAATCATGAATCATCGGCATCATATAGGGTCCATGTCTGCATATCATCATAAAACAATAAACAGTCTAAGTATACAATGATATCAAAAAAATAATCAATAAAATACAATGTCCCATGATACAAATCAATGTCTCATATCAATATATCAACTAGGACGAAGAGCACCACTCTTATCAGATGTTGTAGGCCTCGTTGATCCTTCTGCTCCCCCTAGATGAATCAAAACATCTAGATTCTCTTGTAACATGATATCAACAAAATATCAGTTCTTGATCCAATCAATCGCTTTGATCAATCAATTAGCTATCTTATCCACTCACTTGAGATTTCTATCAATCTTTTTGACCACATATTATTGACGCTCATTCATCATGAGGTTACGCATCTTGTCTATCCAATATTGAGTTTACATCATTGACGTTCATCAATCATGAAGTCAATCAACCTATATCCTATCAGATCATCAAAGCTTCGAGATTATATCATTGACCCTCATCGATCATGAGGTTAATCAAACTCTATCAATCATCAAAACAAGAAGAATATCAAAGTAATCAAAGAGCTGACATTTTCATCAACCTAAGTTGTAGAAATTTCAATCAATTATCATGAGATTAATCGCTCATCCAAAAAAATTCAACAATTTCACGATCAATCTCTCGAGGGGGCACACAATCAAGATTTTTATCTCTATTAGGCGCATTATCGAGACTTGATTTAATCTTTGAAACAATGTTGTCTCAACATCATTTCAAAGAGGGGCAAAATGTATACACATAAAAATGGCTATGAGCAATTAAATAAATATTTTATATTTATTTAATAATTAATTTTCTATTAAATAGTTAATTTAAAAATATTAATTTATTTATTTCATTTATGTCCTTCTATTTAATAATTTAATTGAAACATTTTATTAATTAATTCATTTATCCTTTTCTTCTAATCAATCAATTAAATATCTAATATTTAATGGTTATTCTTATATCCTATAGTCTCAAATATTAAATAATTTCTTAATTATTTAATCCATTTTCCAACTCACCTTTCACTCTCCACATCACTTCTTCTTTGTCAACTCATCCATCATGTGGCTAAATTAATTCAACAAAATGAAATTAAATAAAATCATTTATTAGCCACTTATCTCCAACTTCCAAAATAAATGAAATATTGTGTGCGTACACATATTTTCTAACCTTCTTTTGTATTCTCTCCAACATCCCTATATCTTAGGAGGACTTGAGTCCACTTGTCCTCTCATTCCTACATCTTCTCCAACTATCCTATATCCTCTCAAGTCTTCAACTCAGTCAAGGTGAGGTGAGTGACACTTGTCTTCTCCTTCCCCCTTTCTCTCAACCTTCAACTTCTTGCTCATAGCCATCCAATTTGCAAGATTCGATCATGATCGTTGATCTTTGCCACCTAAACTCATGCACTCAAAAATCTATAAAAAGAGGTCTCCTAAGCCATTTTGAAACTAATAGACTAATAGCTGATCATATAGTCATTCTAGGAGTCTTAATTTTGCATCCGTGAGTTTGAGTTTGAAGCAAATAGCATTTTAGAGTTTTTGAGCATAAATCATTTTCATAGCATTTTAGCTTAATATAATTTGCATATCATAGTATCAATTAACTATCAGTCCATTCTTCATATGCCATCTTGGAAGCTACTGGTGCTTGCCTGAGAGCAAGTCGTTTGCAACCAAGAACAGTGGAGTTAGGACACAATGACACTTAAATCATGAAGGTAATAATGTTTTTATTTTATATTCATTTCATGTAATTTCATTGGTTGAGTTTGGTTTTCCTGTAGTATTTCCTTTGTATTGTGTGAAGCTAATATGTTGCAAGTAGTATTCTGAAGATGAAATTCAAGTCGACACAATAATTAATTATTCGAAAAAGATTATTTGATAAATTCAATTATAAAAATAAATATATTTAATGAATATTGTTTTATTTAAAATATTCAAGTTATAAATTAAAATACTAAAACTAGAGGATCAATTATAGATAAATAAGTAAAATATATTAATTCAAAAATTAAGATATTTTAAGATTGTAAAATTAAATTTTTGAAATTAATTAAAATTAACATGTGTAGAATATAGAGGAAAAATTGTAAAAAAAAAATTAATGACACAATATGCAATAGGTATTGCATGAAAATAATTAACCATGCGTATTTCAAAATTAAATAAGATAAATTAGTTGATTTTCAAATAAATAATAAAAGAATAAAAATATTTGAAAAATTAATAGAAGACTAAAGATCTATTTTTCGAAAATTTAATGTGAAATTCATGCAATCAAATTATAAATTTTGATAAGTTTTATTTTTAGAACTCATAATTATAAAATCATGCAAATAGCTAAATTTTAAAATTAGAAAGCTCAATATTTCTTAATTTTAAATTAAAAACTAAACCAAGCATCTTTCATGCATGATGTATGAACAGCCTCAAGAATTATAAATGTACGGATTAAACCTCTTATTTGATCATCCAAATCTTTTGAGTCTCTTCATCCTTATGATTGCTCATAGTTTGCAAGATAATTGGAGGAAATCGTCTGAATTTGGAGAGGCTTGATTTTCTACCTTCTCATTGTCTGGTAATTGTTTTGATTTCTGCAAGGTAAGTTTTCTTTGTTTGTCCTTCTATAGCTTTTTTTTCAACCATTATTAAGTTTACTAATTGGAAAAGTTTGTCTATTTTCTTCTATTGCTAGATAGCTAAGATGCTAGATGCTTTATCACTATTTCAGCCTACCAATCAATTTCTTCATGTCTACCCTTTATGCCTTACTTGATTTCTTTCTGTTTGCATCTGCAGGAATAGGTGATGAATTTGGCAAGGAAAGGGTGATGTGTATGTGTGTGTGTGGGGGGGGGATGATGTTGTCTACCCATGCCCTCTCTCCCTGTCGTCATGTCCTCTCTCACGCCTCTCCCTCTTTAGCACCATGTGGGCATTCAAAAAAAATAAAGTGGAAGGTGGGGGTTGGGCGATATGCTAAGAAGAGAGTCAATGCCTTACTCCCACATATTCTTCCACCAACACCCCTGTCAATGCCTTGCTGAAATTTTCTGCAGGTTAGAGTTGGAGTAGGGCGATGATGGTTTTCCATGCCTCCTCTTCTCCTCACCTCTCATCCTCAAAACCCCTCTATGATTTTGTTCTCTCCTTCCAGGCAATCAAATCGCCTTTCCTCTGTTTATTTTATTTAAGTTTGCCCATATCAATATCGGGTTATGAAAACTTAGCAGTATGGTTTACTGATTGTCCTTGAATGTGGTTTCCAAATCTGACAATGGTGTAGAGGTAAGAGTATATTTTTGGAATCTTTGAGTTAGGAATTTGAATCCCACTATGGGTGCAACATTTAATTTTCACTATTTAACCTTACTTTGGAAGTAAAGGGTTTAGGATTATTGTTGGTCTTGTGAATTGGTTTGTTTTTTTAAAAGAGTTTTATTATTTTTGTTAAAATACTCAAAAAATAAATTAGGAATTGAAACTTTATAATAAATTATTTCTATAAATATAAAAATATTAGGTAAAATTTATATTAAATTAATCTGGGAAGGGTTAATTTTGATTTTCTGTCTATAAGGGATGCTTATGGAATAGGATGCTTGTTATGGGTTAACCAGGGAAGGGTGATTTTTCTTCACCTCCCCAATACGGTATTGATGACCATCATAATTATTTATTTTTCTCCGTGCCATAACACATGTAGTTAGTTCAACTGGATGGGTTGTTAGTTTTACATGAATGCATGGGTTCCTTTTCTATCAATTGGTATTGTCTTGCTAGGATACTCCATCGTGAGGGACAAGAGCTTATCATGAGCACTGGGAAGCTTATGCTTCGTTTGGTTGGGCGGTTTAAACACCTGGGTCATATGTTCGTCATCCGGTTTGCAAGTGGAAGTTTGTCCAAGGCAACAAAGGTGACACATCCGGAGACAAAGAATTAGTAAATCAGAGATTTCAAATAATTTTTTGTAATAATTACATGATGAATATTGTATCTTATTGTAAAAATCGACTAGAATGGTTGCATGTAAAAGTATATAAAAGACCTACAAGGTCACATGATGTAAAAGCAACAGAAATTCGTCATGCAATGTACCTAACAAAAAGAAAAGAAAGAAAAGCTACTAACATACTAACCCACTAACATGCATGATTTACTTTCCATAGATTAGATTTCTTTTTCGCATACATGCATGTTTGTATTTAATTTTCCATTAGTTGATTTAAATCTGCATTTTGCATGTTAATTTAATATGTAATAACTCATGCAACAATTTACTTCTATGCATGTGTGCACTAAATTCGATATCATTGATAATTACAGTTTATGCATGTTACTTATTCGTCATGCACACATGTATTTTACTTTTTCTACATTGCATTTTAGTTGCACGTTAAATTCTGCATGTAAGACGTGAATTGCATAAATGTTAAATTTCACTTATTATTTGCATGCCAGTTATCATGATCATCGCATGTGCATTAATGATAATTTAATTAATTTATAACTCTGAGTTACTATGGTGGTTAAACTAGGGATTAGTACAAGCAGTTCCTTACAAGATTGTTGCAGTTGAGTGGATAGTGTGTTGTTCCTAATGAAGAGTTGAGTTGATGAATTGTAATGTTGTGTTGTATCCTTGCTCCTGGTGTTCATGGCTGGATGTCAAATGTGTTGATATATAGCTCATTGTTAGAATTCAAATGTGTGATGTTATGAAGTTCATGGTTGGATGTCAAATGTATGATTCTCTGAAGTGTGCTCTAATTGATAGAATGTTACAATAAAACAACTCAAGAATGTAGTACCAATTTTTGGTGTTACTAGCTCATGAGATTGTATCACAATTCTCTTCCTATGAAGATATGTTTTTGTAGTTTGAAAGTAAGACATAGGAGGATACATGTTGTATGCATGTTTCTCATTTCAAATCACAAAAATCAATACTGTTATTTCTAGGGCATGCAGAGTAAAGACAGTTTTGTTCCTTATCAAGATGGATAAGAGAAATGTTGCACACTTCTCTACTATTCAATATTTTCTCTTGCAATATTGAGGACTTGATCATAGAGTTTGTACATAATTTCTCCTCAAGTTTCAAGTGTTCAGGTGTACCATAGTATGAACCCAATTGCTATATCTCAAGACTATGTATTATGGTTCGACTATGCTTCTATGTTCAATTTTAGTCTATTTGCACTAGAACTATTGATCTTGATAATGTGAAAAAATGTTATAAGAAAGTTTCTAGAGTTCATATGATTTTTGTAGGTGCTTCGCACAATGGTTTCTAGTCTCTCTTAAATAATTTATGGTCTACATTATATGTATGTGTAGATAGGAAAATGAGCATAAGATTCAAAGCACAAACAATTAGCCAACCACAAAACTAAATGCTATGAAAGTAACTCCTATCACAATCAATAGAAGAATTGAAAATAGGACATTCAAAAGAAATGAAAACCATCACCAATGTCTCCTTCAATTGACCTCCATTGTCCTTCTTTCTCCTCCAAATAGCTTGTTTTGTGGATCTCACTATTAGGGTTTCAACCAGATCCGAAGCAAATATGAACTAACAATTATATGCAGATTTAAATACAAAAGATAAAGGAATAAGATAGGACACAGATAGCACAGAGATTTAATGTGGTTCACCCAGAATGGGTTACGTCCACCATACACAGCCGTCCAATCTTTCTTATTATCTAGCAAAAATAGTACATCAACATTACAATGCCTTAAGCATCCCAGCAGCTTATAACATGCATTTTTAGGGCAACAAACAAAGTCAGCCTTTTTAGGGTTTTATTACAATGTCGGTTTTCATCAACAAAAAAATGGCAAAAAAAATTTTCTTGGGGGCTACCGCCCCCAAACCCCCGTAGCGAGCTTCGCCTACTTTGGGGGTTGCCGCCCCCAAACCCCTGCCCAGGGCCCAGCCCGGCCCTAGACCCCACCAAGGATACATGTTGAGTGTACAGTACTTTGCTGATTAGTCGCCACATTTCAACAATCTCCCACTTGGACACTGATACTACACGACACCACTATACATGCAACATCCACTAGATAAAACACTAGGACTCGACTGGTATAAATTCCACAATTATCAATCAAGAAGACTAACAGAAACTGATGAAGAAATCAACTTCTCATGTGGAACTACCTTCATGAACATATCGACAGGATTCTCACTTGTGTGAATCTTCTCAAGCCGTAACTAACCCTCCTCCAAAACAGTTCGGATGAAGTGGTACCTGAGCTGAATGTACTTTGTCCTTGAATGAAAAGCAGAGTTCTTCGCAAGATGAATGGCACTCTGGCTATCAGTATACAATGGGTGATCCTTCTATGTCTGACCCAATTCCTCCAGAAAAAATTGTAACTAAATCATCTCCTTGTTGGCTTCTGTAGTAGCAACATACTCAGCTTCAGTGGTTGAAAGTGCAACAACCTTTTGCAGCCTAGAAATCCAACTGACTGCAGTTCCCCCTATAGTAAAAACATACCCTATAATCCTCCTCTGTGAATCAATATCGCCTGCCAGATCAGAGTCAACAAATCCACTCAAAGAAGAATTAGATCCTTTGAAACATAATGCCTTCGTAGTGGTTCCTTTCAAATACCGAAGGATCCATTTCACAGCATTCCAATGTTCCATGCCTGGATTACTCATAAACCTGTTCACAACTCCCACTCCATGTGCAATATCTGGCCTTGTGCATACCATTGCATACATCAGACTGCCAATAGCTGATGAATACAAGATGTTAGACATTTTCTTTACCTCTTCCTGTGCCTTTGGACACATCTCCTTAGTCAATTTGAAATGACTAGCCAAAGGTGTACTAACTGCTTTTGCATCCTGCATGTTAAATATTTTCAACACCTTCTTTATATACTCACTTTGGGACAAATTCAAGGTTCTATTTTTTCTGTCTCGTGTAATCCTCATACCTAGAATTTGCTTAGCTGCACCCAAATCCTTCATAGCAAATGACCTGGCTAATTTATGTGTTCCATGTTAGACCCAGCAACAAGCATGTCATCAACATAAAGCAACAGGATAATATAACTGCCATTATCAAATCTCTTAAAATATACACAATGATCAGAATGACATCTATGATAGCCGTGTTCAGCCATGAAACTATCAAATTTTAAATACCATTGTCGGGGTGCTTGCTTTAGGACATGCAAACTTTTCTTCAGCCTGCACACCAAGTTCTCCTTACCTTTGACGTCATATCCCTGTGGTTGCAACATGTAAATTTCCTCCTCCAAAACTCCATGGAGAAAAGTTGTTTTCACATCTAATTGTTCAAGATGTAAATCATTTGCAGCCACAAGACTAAGTACAGTTCTAATTGAAGTCATTTTTACAAATAGAGAAAATATTTCATCATAATCTATACCCTTTTTCTGTGCAAAACCTTTTACCACAAGTATGGCCTTATATCTTTTCTGACCTCCTTCCTTCTCTTTCATTCCTAGCTCCCACTGTTGTTTGGCATCCACCTGCATTGCTTCTTCATATTCTTCTAGTTCACTAGAATCAGTTAATAATATAGAATACAAAGAAGGAGAAAATCTTTCAGGGGGTATACTTGACCTCGTAGAACGTCTAACACTTGCAGGAGTTTGTGGGACATTCTGTTGTTGCTGAGCATTAGGTGCATTTCATTTTTAGGAATCTCATCCAACACCACATATTCTTGCTTGTCATGTTCATGCTTCTTTTCCTGCATCTGTTCTTTATACATAACCTTCTCATTGAATATAACATATCTACTTCTAGTTATTTTCTTATTTTCAAAATCCCATAACCGATAGCCATATTCATCTATCCCATATCCAATTAAGGTACATTTCTGAGATTTAGCATCAAGCTTGGTTCTGTTTTCTTTATCAACATGGACAAAAGCTTCACAACCAAAGGTTTTCAGAAAAGAATAATTTACCTTTTTACCAATCCATGCCTCCTCTAGAATACCACCATCCAAAGGGGTTGAAGGTCCTCTATTTATCAAATAGACAGCAGTATGTACAGCATCTGCCCAAAAATGTAAGGGCAATCCAGCATGCAATCTCATGCTCCTCGCACGTTTCATGATAGTCCTATTCATTCTCTCTGACACACCATTTTCCTGTGGAGTTCCTAGAATTGTTTTATACTTTTTAATCCTATTTAAGGAGTAGTAATCTTCAAATGCCTTACTGCGATACTCACCTCCATTATCCGATCTAAGACACTTCAACCTTTTTCCTATCTCATTCTCAACCAAAGCTTTCCATTTCTTAAAAGTTTCAAAAACATCTGATTTTTGTTTTAGGAAATATACCCATGTTTTTCTGGTTGAGTCATCAATAAAAATAACATAATAACAAGAGCCACCAAGAGATGATACCTGAGCCAGTCCCCATACATCTAAATGCACAAGCTCTAACTTCTCACTCTTCTTCTCTTTCCCAACCTTGAGAAATTTGACTCTTTTCTATTTGCCATAAACACAGTTTTCACAGAACTCTAAATCAATCTTCTTTAGTCCTGGCAATAGATTTTTGGAGTGAAGGATTTTCATCCCTTTCTCACTCATGTGCCCAAGCCTATGGTGCCACATTATCGAATCTGTTCTTGCAACATCTATTGTTGTTGTCCCTACAGTAACTTTATCTGTAGCAGCTAAGGTAGAGTAAGTGTTACCAGTACACAGATATAATGTGCCTACCTTCGCACCTTTAGCTACTACTAATGATCCTTCAGTGACCTTCCAGATACTTTCTGAGAAGGTAACTATGCAACCTTCACTACCTAGTTGCCCTGTAGAAATTAAATTTCTTCTTAAGTTAGGAACATGTCTTACCTCCTGCAGAAACTAGTCATTTCCATTCTGCAACTTGATCTTTATCTTTCATTTTCCAACAATTTGACAGGGCTCATCATCACCCAAATATACCTGTCTAAAATCACCTTGAACATAATCTAGAAAATATTTTCTATGGGGTGTAGCATGAAATGAAGCCCCAAAATCTATTACCCAGGAATCATTAACATTATCCAAACATAAGATTAAAGCATCTTCTAAAGTATTACTTGCAATATTAGCTTCCTTACTGTCATTTTCATTTTTGTCTCCTTCTTTGTTTTTCCGAGACTAACAGTCTTTCTTTAGATGACCAGGCTTTCCGTAGTACCAGCAATCTTTCTTTCCTCTAGATTAAGAGCATCCTTTCTTTGACTTCCCTCGTGACTTCTCATTCCCGGGGCCTTTTCCTCTTTCCTTTGATCTTCCTCTGTTCTCCACATTCAAAACACTACCCAATGATGTTGGAGTCTCACCTGTGCTTTTCCTTCACATTTCCTCGCTTAGGATAACACCAACAATATCATCAAATACCAAAGTATTTTTACCAGAGACAAAGTTACTTACAACCATAACCAAGTTATTCCAGCTTTCTGGCAAAGAACATAAAATCAAGAGAGCCCTAACCTCTTCTGCAAAGGTAATTTTTATCAAAGATAGTTGACTGGTAATTGTATTAAATTTATTTAAGTGCTCTGCTACAGATCCTCCCTCACTCATTTTCAAATTAAACAAATGCTTCATAAGAAATACCTTATTCGAAGTTGAGGGTTTCTCATACAACTTTGCCAATGTCGCCATCAAATCTACAGTCATTTTTGCATCTATTATATTGAATGCTATAGATGGTGCAAGGCACAATCAAATGGATCCCAGTGCCTTTCTATCTAAAATGTCCCACTCTTCATCTGACATTGTGGTCGCTTTCTTTGCCTTTTTTTCCAATGGCCGCCTCAAATCCTTTTGATACAGGTAATCCTCCATCTACATTTTCCATAACTGATAGTTCTGTCCATTAAACTTTTTGACCTTGAATTTGGAATCCTCCATTGCTCCCACTCAAATCTGAGAGTCCTTCCAATTTATAGAAAACCTGACTCTGATACCAATTGTTAGGGTTTCAAGCAGATCCAAAGCAAATATGAACTAACAATTATATGTAGATTTAAATACAAAAGATAAAGGAATAAGATAGGACACAGATAACACAGAGATTTAACATGGCTCACCCAGAATGGGTTACGTCTACCATACACAGCCATCCAATCTTTCTTATTATCCAGCAAAAATAGTACATCAACATTACAATGCCTTAAGCATCCCAGCCGCTTATAACATGCATTTTTAGGGCAACAAACAAAGTGTCAATGTTGATTGATAAAGTGTCAATGTTGATTGATAAAGATCAATGATAAATTGATCAAGATTGACAAGGTATCATTGATCAAGATTGACAAGGATGAAATTGATAGACGCTAATTGATGAGGACCAATGACAAATCGGTCGCAAATTGACGAGAAATGATGATTGATTTAGATAGATGACAAATCGATCAAAGATTGATAAAAGGTTGACTTGATGAAGGTTGAATGACCAAAGACCAATGATAAATTGGTCACAAATTGATGAGAGATTGATAAATTGATGATTGAGTGTGTGACATAAAAGAGATGTTAATAGAATGCGAAAACCCTAAAATATGGTCATGCAGACATGTTAAAGTATGATAGCGCATTAACCATTTTTAGATGCCTACATTTTGCCCCTCTTTGAGACAATACGATTATGAGCATTGTTTCAAAGAACAATCAAGAAATATGCCCCAAATAATGACAACATTTATGGATACCCCCTCGAGGAATTGGTCGGAAAAAATCCAAAAAAAAGGCCAATTTATCGAAAATAATACCAAGACTAGACCAAGCTAACTGCAATGAATGACATAAGAAATGTTAGTTAGAGGAAATTAGATGGAAAAGAGTTAGTGATGAAGAAAAATATTGCTTTCACAAATGCACAAAGAGTAGGTGAGAACCTTTATTTGATATGTCAAAATGGATGCAGTGCACCATGGCAATGAAGGTCAGGGCAATAATGCAATCCCTTTGCGTAAAACAGACAAATTGAAGACAAGGAATGGTTCAACCATCCTAAGACATAATTTCCCTAGAATGTTATGAAACACCCCACAAACAAAAAGACAAAAACAAAAATGTTCATGAGCCATCCTAGCTACTCTAAATCACTCAATGACATCATCGAGCAACATAGGAACATGATAGAAGATAAATCAATGAAAGATAAGATGCACAAATTCAAACAAGTCAAACAACCATTCTGATCTTGTTGTCAAAGTTGATAATGTTATGGGAGGATGATAGGATGATCATGTTGCCTGGTTTCAGGGAATGCAGTACCCCATCTAAGACTAGACACGGTCTGGTTTCGAGTATACCACACCCTGTATAAGACCCATGATAATGTTGACAAGGACCAATGATATTGAAGTTGATTGATTGATACGACAAGTTCGATCAGTTTAAATGTTGGGTTGGTTGAAAAGTTCATCTGTTGATGCATGATTTGTTAATCGCAGTGTTTTATTGTGTTTTCTATTTGACGTCCGCTCAAATGTTTGTCTATGTACAAAGGGGATAGTTTATTGGCGAAATGAAATAAAAGTGGTTGTTTTTTATTTTTAATGTTTTCCAATTTTTAGGGTTTTTAAACTTTTTTATTTTTTGTGTTTTGTTCAGGACCTTTTACAATGTTTTTGTGTTATTTTAGGAAAAAAAATTGAATGTTTTTTAGATTATTTCAGGACATTTTATGAATGTTTTTGTATTATTTCAAGATGTTTTTTTTATTTTTAGTGATTTTTTTTAGGACATTATTTGATTTTTTGGGGATTTTTCATGACTTTATTTGATTGTTTTGAAAATTTTCATGATTTTGCCTCCAAGGTCTAGCAAGGCAAGGAATATGGACAGATGGACACAAAAGCTTTACTGAAATGTTGGTGAATAAGGGACTTGATAGAGGCCATTTATTATGGAGATAGAGTGGATGCAATGTACAAGGGCTATATGACAATGTAAAGCAATGGCATGGCATCAGGGACATGTAAAGAGGTTTTTGAAACCATGCTTTGTATTTTACATCCTTATGTTGGATCAAGATCAAGGGATGAAAAAGAGTGTATGGACGGTGATAGGATATGGATAGGATAAGCAAGACCAAAAATGGATAAGGGATATGGACTGAAGGTTATGATAGGCTAAGCAATAGTCACAAAAGGTTGCAATAAGCCAAACAATATGGACAAAAGGTTGTAATAAGCAAATGGGTAAAGACCAAAAGCTATGATAGATTGAAACCTACGAACAAGATGCATGATGCTCATGAAGATCCTCAGACTTGTCAAGATCAAAGGTGGAAAAGAGGATATGGACATGAGGGACAATAGGATAATGGAGGGTATGATAGGTTATGATAGGATAATGAAGGGTGAAAGGATAATGAAGGCCAATAGGATAATGAAGAATGATAGGGGTATGATAGGATAAAATAAATAAAACCTGCCCCCAAGTATGGTATGCAAGAAGTTGATGGATTACGCATGACACTTGTTTGCCTAGTTTTCATCATGGTACTTTCCCAAGGTGCCCGTTTGCCAAGTTTTCACCAGAGGACGAATTATTTTTCTTCTCTTTTTTTCCTTTTTTCTGATTTTTTTCTTCTTTTTTTTGTATTTTCAATTTTTCAATTTTTTTGCATTTTTGACTTTTAGCAAAGAATGGACATGTGATAGGGGATGGAAGGACTCAATAATCTTGTGGCTTGGATAGTAGCCTTGAAAATGGACTATGATTATTAAAATTATTCTCAAAGACGTTGGTAGGATAATGACATGGAAATGAAATGGGTCTAAGATAAGGCTTTATGCAAAGGATTGGATAGGATGGATGAAAGGATGGAAAAGAAGTGTTGGATAATGGAGGGAGTGGAAGAATTGGGCTTGAGTGGATGTAAATGTTAGCAAGATCAGCATTGGCACACATCTTGAGGGATGTTAGATTGATTGAGGGAAAGTGGATCTCAGATTTTGAGATTTTGATGGAGGAAAGGCCATGGATTTTGGGACATAAGGACCCAAAATGAATGAAGGAGGCGATGGAGAAATAGATTTGAAATATATGGATGGAATAGTAATTTTGGATGCCAAGTTGGATTTTTCTTTTGATTGTTGTGCTTCAGGGAGCTTCTGAGGAACCCACATTGTTTTGGATTTTTCATGCTTTTGTGGTTCTTTAGAACGCATTGCTTGCACAATGGATTTAGGAACCCATATAGCTTTTGAATTTTCTTTATTTTGATCAGTGAGCCTTTGTGGCCTTTTGAGCACTTCTTTTCCTTTTTGGATCATATTTTTCTTTGTTTTGAGATGTCGATTAGATTGGACATGTTGATCCTTAAATACATGTGGATTTTTGGACTTATAACTTTTATGCTTGGTGTCTACGTTGCTTGGAGGGGGAAAGGAAGATGGATAGGAATGATATGAATGTCTTTTGGATGGATGGAAGGTTCTCAAAGATGTGTGCCTTTGTTGACCTTGAATAGGGGATGAAGGGATGTAAGGACCTAAAATGGATGGAAGGGATGAAGGGGAAGATGCATGTTTGGATTTTGGATGGATGTTGGATTTAGCGTGGTTAGAAACATCTTGAGGAATGTCATTGAGGCCATGACCATTAATATTTTCTTTAACATGGAGGGGTTCTTTCTTGTGGACATCTACCCATTTGCCTTTATAAATATTTTGACCTATAGAAGACTCTTTTCTTTGGGAAGAAGACGCGATTCCATTATGAGGTGGACATGACATGAGAAAAATAATGAGATCATGAAGTGGATCAAACTGGACCAAAGTGGATGATTCATGAACATCTTGCTCCAAAATTTTAGCTTCATGAGGGGGATCAGGATCAATGACGAACTCTTCATGAGATAGAATGGGGAGAATAATGGGATTATAAAAAGAAATGAGATCTTGGAATGTATATAGAGGATTAGGACATGGAGATGGAGGAACAAAGGGATATTCTGAAGGATTTAAAGGAATGATGGGGTCTTGTGGTGGACATGAATTTGAAAGAATACTTTGATCTTGACAAGGAGGAAGATCATTAGATTCCTCTTTAAAGGTGCTCAGCTCTTGGATTTCAATGTGATCATCAGAAAGGATGGAGGGGGTATCTTGACCTTGCTCAGGATGTGTAATGTCAACGAGATTTGAAAGGGTGTTGTGTTCTTGGATAGAATGGACAAGAATAAGGGAATCATCACGAGTGTTTGAGGAGATAGGATCCTAGTCAACAATTGGATGGGATGATAAGGTTTCAGGATCTTGATCTTGATTTTCTTTAGGACTTATTTCTTCATGCTCTAAATTATCCTTTGGATATGGGGTTGGACTTTGGATATGCATGGGGGATTTTGGCAAGGGATCAATGCTTTGACATGAGGGAGATGGAATTTGAATGGGACTCTCTAAAAGAGAAGCATCTAATGGCATTAAATCTTGCATTCCAAATAGTACAAGGGATTTGTATAAAGACATTGATTAGCATCTATGGAAGACAACCCTTGGTAGGATGCATTATTTGATGTATCATCTGGAGGTGATGGTGGAAATTTCTCTTGCAAAGCTTTAGGAGATGGTATGGGAGATTCTTGCAAAGCTTCAAAAGGTGTAGGAATAGATGCCATTGGAGAGTCAATTTTCTTATGGGGAGATGAGCCATTACTAGACATAGGTGCATGATTTTGGTCTTTCTCAGAAAAATCACTTAGGGCTTTCTTTAAGAGTTGTGTAATAGATTCACCTTTCTTTGGAGATGCATTTGAATCCTTGCAGGGTTTTGACATAGTTGGCTTTTGATTTTGGACTTGTTTTGGAACTTTGTTGAATTTGTCTGACATGTTTGAAATTTGGCCTGGTGGGAGTTGTAACTTTTGTTTTTGAATTTTTTGTTGTATTTGTTGTCAATAATTGACAGTCGGTTAGACCAATTGTTGATATTGTGCATTTTCTTGAGCATATTATTGAAATTGTACCATTGATTGTGTTGGTTGGATATGTTGGACCATTGGTTGTCGTTGGATAATTGGTTGTGTATGTTGGATCATTGATTGTTGTTAAATCATTGGTTGTGTATGTTGGATGATTGGTTGTGTTGGTTTGAAATGATGGACCATTGGATGTTGATTCATCATTTTATTGAATGGAGTTTGATCGAATAAAGTTTGATTTGGGATTTGGTTAAACAAGGTTTGATTTGGAGCTTGGTTTAATTTTGTGCTCATTGCTTGAAATTGTTTCATCATCTCTATTTGAGAGATGAGAGATGGTATGTCTAATCGTTCAATAAGAGATTTTACATCAATTGGTTCAATATTTGGATTTGGACCTTGAAATTTTTGAAGAAGTTTGGATTTTTGGGACCTAATATTTTCATGGTTTTTCACTTTTTTTGTTCCAAGATCTCTTTTTCTTGAGCTATTTTTTCTTCTAGTTGTCGTATTTGGACACTTGTTTCATCATAAAAAGTTTGGTCAATGTTGCTTTATTGTTGGGTTGGATAGAATTGTGATTTCCTTGGATTCAAACCTTGATTGCATCGTGTTATTCATTGGACCAATCATCGGTTGATATGTCAAACTTTGTTGCATCAGAGGAGCTTGGAATATTGTTTCAATAAACATGTCACTATGCAATATTTCTGGGATTTTTGAATTTAGGAATAATGTATGCAAATAATGCAACCTAGGTGATTGACAATGCAACTAAATATTTTTGTACATTTTGAATTTTTGGAGTGATGATGGTATGCAACTAAATGCAGTCTTAGGGAATGATCATGCAATCTAGGACAATAATGCAATCTATATTTTTTGTTGTTTTTGAGGTTTGGACAAACTCTTAGAATTCAAACCTAAAGATGTGACCCTTAGGAAATTGAAATGAAGTCTAGACCTTAAAAAGACAAAGGACAAAATGAATAGGACAAATTGACAATGTCTCACCTATATGCTTGGATACTAAGCTAGGTTTGGAAAAATGATAATGACAAAAGGAAAAATGTTGGACAAGGTCAAAAATCCCTAACAACAACTTAGGGTTTAATCTAAAGTTTTGATTTTCCAAGTTTGGAAAACCTAATTTTGAGGCTAAGTGCAAGAGGACAATGATAATGAAAATGACCTAAGGATATGATATGATATGACAAAATGATATGAACCAAGGATATGAATGAAAATGTTTAACAATGTTAACCTTAGAAAAGACCTAGGGTTTGTACTATGTAATGAAAAAGGTAATGTGATAGGGACATGTGAGGACAAATGACTTTGGAAATGCAAATTACAACCTAAGCCAAGACCTAATTTTGGGACGATGATAATGCAATGAAGACTTAGGAAAATGATTTTAAACCTAAGTGCAAAATGAGGACACTACAAATGAAATGGACTAAAATGAAGAGTAATCATTATGTCCTAAGACCTAAGTTTGGACTATGCAAAGCCTAGCCTTAAGTGACATGAATATTGAAACTAGGTTGTCCAATGTTTTGAAAATCCATGTTTATAAAATCTTTGCAAATTGTTGGATGAATAATTGGACAAAAATTGGTTTGAACTTTGTTTGGACAATTGAAACTTGTTTTTTATTTTGTTTGGAAAATGTTTGGACTTGTTTGAAAAATGACGTTGGACTCAACTTTTGACAAGCATAGAAGACAAAGTGTTTGGACTTGGACTCAAAACAATCATGCTCATTCACAATATATCCTATGGTTGGCCGGGATAATATCTATTGAATCCTCTTGATCAATACAACATTCAGTCGGATACCTAGATACTTGGTAGCATGGGCTCCCCCTTACAGTGTACTCACTTCTTAGGCATACCAAGCTTCAAATTCAAGGGTCATCACTTCCCAAGAATTTTCTATCTCTAACTGAAGAGTACATGAGAGGTATCTTCGGCATGTGCATATCACAATGCCTGAGCCAACAGATAGAAGGATTTTGGCATCTAAAAACAAGAGGTTCTAGTAAGGGCATCTGTTTAGGTGGGTGTAGATTCAAAGAATTTAATCATCGCTACACCATTCTAACACCCGTTGTCTACAACTTGCATTGCATACACAGTTACTTAGAGTGGTTTGGAAGATCTTGGCCTTAGCGTGTCACCACTTTGGGTCATTCCCTCTCACCCGACCTTATAGGCTACTCAGGAGGTAGGCCCTCTAAAGGTTAACACATGCAAATCATCTAAGAAAACATGGCAAGCACTTGTTCATTAACCTTAAGAAATTGAAGTGTGAGTTATCCTAGAAATCACAAACACTCAGTTTTTGATAGAATTCTTTGACCGCGTCTTGCACCAAATGCATTAGTAGTTTATGTTTGGCCTTCTCCCAATGAATGCCAAGGTGTTGCACAAATAATTAGCAATACACAAAACCTCTAAGTTGAGGAGAAAAAACAATATGCAAAAAAGCAACATGAAAGCAAAAAATAAAATCTAAACATGCAACTAAAAAAGAGCAATAGGGGAAAAAAAAACAACATGCAACTAAAAATCAACATGCAAGAGAAAAGCAAAAAAGCAACATGCAAGCAAAAAGCAAAAAAGAACATGCAACTAAAAAAGCAAAAAAAAGCAACATGCAAGCAAAAAGTAATATGAAAAAAACAAACATACAACTTTAAAAAAGTGACATGCAACGAAAAAAAGCTACATGCAAATAAAAAATAAAAAATAACTTGCAAGCGAAGAAAAACAACATGCAATGAAAAAGCTACGTGCAAATCAAAAAAGCAACATGCAAATCAAACAGTTGCTTTATAAATTAATCACCTAATTAGACTATGTACAATTTTTCAACTGAAATGAAACTTAATTAACTGCCTAATTAGATCTATGTGCCATTTGTTGCATAAATGAAAGATTAATCCAAGCCCGATTATGATCTAGGTGCAATTTGCAAGATAAATTGAAGATTAATTCGATTCTATGTGCAAGTTGTTGCATGAAATTGAATATTAATCCAGGCCTAATTAGTAACTAAATGAAATTTGTTTGTTCAATTTTAAGTCTTTGATCAATTAATCCCTGCAAAATGCACATTAACTCTTTTGAAACCTACACAGAAAAAGTGATGAGCACGGAAACCAAGGAAATTGGTCTTTTGAAACCTGTATCTAATTAAAAATCTCACAAAAAACATTAAATTGGATGTGTGTTCATGTCAGGTTCACCAGAAAATGTAGATAGGAAAATGAGCATAAGATTCAAAGCACAAACAATTAGTCAACCACAAAACTAAATGCTATGAAAGTAACTCCTATCACAATCAATAGAAGAATTGAAAACAAGACACTCAAAAGAAATGAAAACCATCACCAATATCTCCTTCAATTGACCTCCATTGTCCTTCTTTCTCCTCCAAATAGCTTGTTTTGTGGATCTCACCTATGAGTGCAATAAGCAAGAAAGCAAGATGGTTTTGATAGCACGAGGATACAAGAAAATGTGGTTCATTCTGATGAGAAATGCATCCAATTTATAGAAAAATTGGAGATAGGACAACAATTAGCAAGAAATCGATATTAGAGGCAACTTGATTCGAAAATGGGAAAAATTGGATTTAGAAAGAAATGCCATGACACACTTTCCCTTGGAAGAGGATAAGACTAGATATCAAATCCAGTGTTAGGATAAGTTGTCAAATCTAGACTCATGATGAATAAGGTAAAATGCCTCCAAAATGAAGCACAAAAATAGGAGCCACTTGAGAGAGATAATGAGTTGGAAATTAATTTAGAAAATCAGGAAATTAGGTGGAAAATAGGAATTAGGAAATTAGTAAAAATTAGAAATGATCAATTAGGAAATTAGGAAATTAGGTGGAAATAATTAATAAATATTTATTCATTAATTAATTCACAAAGAAGATTTAATTAGCCAGTTAAATGAAATGTTTAATTGTGACAAGGGGACCTAGGATAAAATAAATAAATTTATTTAACCTAGAGGGAAAATGACAAATAAGATTAAATGATTAAATCACATAACCCTATGAGATGAATTAGAAATGCAAGGACGATAATTAGGTCATGACAAAAGATAATTGATTTAGGGTCAATTTGGTCATGATTTAATGATGAAAATTGGATAATTGATCAAGTGTCAATGTTGATTGATAAAGATCAATGATAAATTGATCAAGAATGACAAGGATGATATTGATAGATGCCAATTGATGAGGACCAATGAAAAATCGATTGCAAATTGATGAGAAATGATGATTGATTTAGATCGATGACAAATCGATCAAAAATTGATAAAACGTTGACTTGATGAAGGTTGAATGACCAAAGACCAATGACAAATTGGTCGCAAATTGATGAGAGATTGATAAATTGATGATTGAGTGTGCGACATAGAAGAAATGTTAATAGAATGTGAAAACCCTGAAATAAGGTCACGTAGACATTTTAAAGTATGACAACACAAGCGTTGACCATTTTTAGATGCATGCAGTATGAAAGGTTAAATGGTTGTTTGTGACCTAGAATATTTGCATCTATGATTTGATGTTTGTCCTAGCATGATGATGTGTGATAAGATGATTTGGGTCTTGTTCATCTCCTAGTTTGTCCTATGATTACTTCCCCGCACCACGTAAGTTATTGGGTCAACCTTTTGGCTGCTGTACATTTCATGTCTACATGTTTCAACCTAGTCAATTGGGGGAAGATTGTTTGAGCTTGTGCCATGGTTCTATGTATTCGTATTTCTATGGAAGATGTATTGTGATATCTTTTAGGCCTAGTTGACCCTTGCATTAATATGCAACATGTTATCCCCCTTGTCTTATCTGTTGTAGACAACTTTTGTGATGCTACACGTTTTATCTTGAGGCCAACCTAATATGTTTTGAAGGCTTGTGGAGGATATAAATGAAATATCAAATCATGGAAAGTTGGTGTGGTTATGTAGTGTTGTGGAAGTGTGTGAAGAAATTGCCAATGCATATTAGAGGTAGTAAGCCAAATGTTGCTACATTTGAATAGGCCTAGAAGTGTGTTGGAGGTAGTGGGTCGAAAGTAGTTGATGTGCTCTTATAGAGTTATTGTGGTGGAAGTCAATCAATTATTAATGTTGATATAAATTTGAAGCCTCATTTTGTAAATTTTGTAATTCTTAGTGAGTAGTGAACTTCCTTTGGTTGTAACCATAAAACTATGATTCGGGGAGTTGTGGCTTCCTTTGGTTGTAGCCCTAAAACAAAGTTGTAATTATATTTATATTATTGCAAGGCTAGATTTGGACAATAGATCTAAGCAGCTTGCTCACCATGGTTTTTTCCTTGTTGTATTTTCCACATAAATCTAGTGTCTCTTATGCAATTCTGATATTGTGTTTCATTACTGTTATGATTAATATGAAAAATAGGTTTTAAGGACCCAAAACCTTTAACATAAGAGCAAAAGATAGTTCAGCAAAGAACAACAAGACCATCAATGAAACGACATACAAAAGACTGGCAAGAAGGCCAATAAACCGAACGGACAACAAAAGAAAGGAACAACAAAGCGAATAAAACCAGATAAAAGGCCTAGATAGCTAACAACAACTACAAAGACTTAAGAAGATCAGTTGCCTTGATGACCAATAGGTCATAATTTTCCGAAGCAACTTTGAGCTCTTCGATTTCCTTGTTTGGCTTTTACTCCTTCTTCTTGCCTCTGGTCCTCGTTCTTGGTCCTTGCACATCTCCCATGCCTTCCATGTTAGGTTCCCACTCCAGGGATTCCTTCTCATTCTCCAGCTTACTAATCAGGACTTTGGTGTTGTCAGTCGAGGCCTTCAAAATGTTATGGCTTTGTTCAGCAATGCTTCTGAGACAGGTTTCAATTTTGTTGAGTTTGTTGTCAGTGTCCACCATTCTCTGGTCCATAGCATTGTCATTGGTTTTTATCTCTTCCAAGGCCTTCTCCACTTGCTCAAACCTTGGGTTGAAGGCATCCCTAATCTCTTCAACTCTGGCAGTAGTTTTTCCCAAATCATCAACATACTCAGCCATGGATTTACCTTCACCAATGTTGATTGTCTCCAGGATTTGAACCCTGTGGCTTAGCTTCTTGTTTTCCTCCACAACTTTCTTGTGACTATTTATAAGCCAGTCAAGGGTGTCCACAAACCCCTTCAAAACCTCGATAGGAGGATTTGAAGGGGGACTTTTTTCACCAGCCTTGGCCTGTTCAGTATTGGGAACAACTCCACTGTAATATGTTTGGCATTTCCACCAACACTCTGGTTGAAACCATCCCCCGTAATCTCCTCCTCAACTTTTTGGTCCACATCAGGATCCTTACTCTGCACTTTGTCCTCCGACTCCAACTCATAATTGCCCTGCCTTTTCTTCTTTTTCCTTTTCTGAATGGAAGATTTAGATTTCTTCTTCCGAGGGGATGGAGAGTCATCCTTTTCAGATTCCTCAGAGACCTCCGAGGAGGAGGAAGAGTGAATCTGGAAGACCTTCTCTTTACTTTTTTTCTTGCCCTTAGAAGAGGATGGCTTAATGCTCACCAATTTTCTTTTCTTACCAAGTTTAGCTTCAAAGTCCTCCAGACTCTCCTCAGTCTCACTTTTCAAATCACTTTAAGAATCATCACCCATAGAAAAATCAGAGTCCGACCCTTCCTCCTCAGAATTAGAGATAGAAAGCTGGGGGCGGGCAATTTGATTAGCTTTTATATGGTCATAGATTAAAACCATAAGACCTTGGTGCATGGCAGTGTCTCCCTTAGGGTTCTCTCTATGGGCTTTAATAGTAGCATTCATTGAACAAATCAGGAAATAGGGTATGTTAACTTTGTCTTCATACCTGAAATGGTTGAGCAACAAAAAATGGTAGCCATAAACTTTGGTGAATCTGCCATCCAAGGTTATATAACACATAATAGCAAACA
Source organism: Cryptomeria japonica (assembly GCF_030272615.1). Classification (NCBI taxonomy): domain Eukaryota; kingdom Viridiplantae; phylum Streptophyta; class Pinopsida; order Cupressales; family Cupressaceae; genus Cryptomeria; species Cryptomeria japonica. Next base: position 258,037,614 of record NC_081408.1, read on the forward strand.
AAACCTCCATCCAAGGCTTAGAAAAAGCCCTAGGAGGGTAGTAGGTCTTGCTAAGCTTAACCAAGCACTTCTTCTCCTTAGTAGTTTTAGGGTATCACTCGATGGCCTCCTTGTAAGCTTTATGTCCCTATAGAAATTACTTCCCTCCCTATGGAGACCCGTCACCTGAGCAATGAGGTCTTCATCAATGGAGATAATTTGATCTCCCATCTTCAAGGTGTCCTTCCTCCATTTTTTATTGAAAAAATTAGTGATTTTAGCATCCCTCCCATGGAGTCTTTCCATATACTTCGTTAGATCACCCTTCTACAAGATACTTCAAATTTACTCCTTTTGTTTCCACTCCTTACAATTACTGGGCTCATAGCAACACCTGTTACCTCCCATAGTTTCATATCTCAAACCAAAAAACCAAGAGTTGCAGATAGCTACAGGAAAGAAATTTCTCGAAGCAACCCCAAAGACCCAGAAAGCGTGGGAGAATGTGGCATTCGTCTTGTCATTAATGGTACTAACACAATGATAATTAGTAATATCCCTCCAAGTCATGCTATTAATCATTATATAATCTATTTAAGATCTTTGAGGTGCAGTATATGTCATGAGTGATCGCCACATTAGCTACCCAATCAGTAGGGCCATTTGCTTCATGATAAATGTGAGAAATAAAAAATTTATCGAAGGTGTTAATGAGATCCCTAGCAACCTTTATAATATTGTTGATTGTCCATGGGGGCTTAGAAATTTATTTAAGGCATTTAATGATATTATTAGAGTCCCCCTCAATCCATAGGTAGGGACAGTTCCACCTTTTAGCCAGGAGGATGCCTTGGAGAGCAGCCATAGCTTCCACCATGTGGTTAGTTTGGCAACCTATAGGAACAACTACCATTTCCTTACAAATGCCATTTTCATCTCTGAGAATTGCACCACATCCTGTTGGTACAGGATTGCCTTTGGCAGCATCGTTAAAGTTGATTTTGAGCCATCCATGAGGGGGAGAGTGCCATTTAGCTTCAAGTCTCTTACTTTGTTTAGAATCAATACTAACAACACTCTTCAGGTTCCAAGAGTTGAGGATGTGAGCTTCCAGGCAATTGATAGGATTGCATGGCTCTCCAATGATCCTGAGGTTCTCCACAATTGCCCTTTGAATTTTCTGAAAAACAACAGCCTGGGTGAGAGAAGTATCCCTGAAGATGCGGTTGTTTCTTTCTTTCCAAATCCCCTATAGGATGTGAGGGGGAGAGAGCTGCCACAAAGATCTCAAAGTGGATTAGACCAATGATAACTCCAAGAATGGAACAAATCTTCAATAGAGTTAGGAAACACCCATTCTATACAAAAATTATTAAGAAAGATTTCCCAAATCAAGATAGTAAAAGAACAGTGGATAGCCAAGTGGTCCACAGACTGTTGTTATGTTCTAAATAAGGGTTTTTATTTTATGATGAAAGATTTAAGTTTGATTGAATACTGATTCACCTCCCCCTCTTGGTATTCTAGTATATTTAACAACTTCTATCAAATCCAAGTTCCTTGGAAGAAGCCTAATAACTTTAAGAAGATTCAAGATGGCACAAGAAGGATCTCACAAGGCACGTCAGTTTGATGGAACAAACTACACCTTCTAGTAGGTAAGGATGGAATCTGATTTGATCTCATTGGGGTTTGGTGTTTGGTAATCTATTGAGAATGATTGTACCCCTTCTTATGCTCCTCCAAATAATTCAACTTCAAGATAAAGGCATATGAAAACAATGTTAAAGCAAAGAATGCTATTTTGAGTGGATTAGATAATGTTGAACTTATAAAGGTAATGCACTGTTACATTGCAAGGGATGTCTATTAGAAGCTTAGTGGCATTTATGAAGGGGATACTAAAGTCAAGAAAGCCAAGTTGTAGATGTATATAGGTAAATTTGAAAACCTAAGAATGTTAGAAGATGAGGATATTCTAGCTATCTAATTTGAGTAGATGAAGTTGGCAGTGTGATCAAAGATCTTAGAGAGGAATTGAAAGAACCGGTTGTGGTACAAAAGGTACTTAGGTATCTCCCCAAACCTTATTGTCCTAAAGTGTCTTCTATTGAGGAAGCTAGATAATTAAATAACTTTTCATTCAATCAATTGTTTGATGCTCTCACTACATTTGAAATGAGAGAGTTTGACAAGGGAGCTCCAAAAAGAGAATAGGCTTTAAGGTCAACAAGAAAGAGAATATTGAAGCATTTGATCAGAGCAATGGCTCTAATGAAGAAGAAGCAAACTTTGTCAAAAATTCAAAGAAGGGCACTGGAAAATAAAAAGGTAAATTACCTTTCAAATGTTTTAACCGTAGAAAAGTTGGTAACTATTCTACTAAATGTCCTTATAAAGAATTAGAAAATAGTAAAAAGAATTATAAAAGAAACAACTTCAAAAGGAGTCTCTATTCTAAAGAGAATTATTACTCTTTAAATGATGAGGAACTTAGTGCTCCTCATAACGATAGATAAGAAACTCTTTTAATGATCCTAAATGTTGGAAATAATGTTGTTGATACTAAATAATGTGTGAAGAAGATTGATCTCAGAGACTCCAATCCTACTAAGCTATCCTTCACTTTGGAAGTTGATAATTATACTAAAAAAATCTATGGTTGTGTGGACCACCTTCATGCAAAAGAAGAGACAAACTTCTGGGTGATTATCAGTTGTTGTTCTAACCACATAATAGGTGACAAAAGTAGGTTCATCACTCTTGAGAAATGGAATGGAGGTGTAGTCAGAATTGGGAATGACTCCTCTACAATTATTTGTGGAAAAGAAGAAATAACTATTGATGGGAAGAACAAGAAAAAAAAAATTCTCTATGTCAAGGGTATCGAGCACAATCTTCTTAGTGTAATTCAAATGTGCGGGAAAGTTTGCAATCTACCTATCATTATAAGGGTTGTGAAATTAGGAGGGAAATATCTAGAAGATTGGTTGAAGAAGTAATTGGACTGAAGGCAATGCATATAACCTAAGGTAAGCCAATGAAAGAAACTATCTTCTAGGAAAACAAGTGAATTTTGGCTATGGCATAAAAGAATGGAACACATTAGCTTTGAAAATCTTGTGAAGATCAACTCTACACATGCAATTAGCAACATGCCAAATATTGTGAAGCCTGCAAACGCCTTATGCAAAGAATGTCAAATTGGGAAGCAAATAAGGACAAGATTCAAGAGCAAGGAATTCTCTTATACAAAACCTTTTGAGATCATTTATATCAACTTTTGTGGACCAACTAGAAAAAAGAGTCTTCAAGCTTAAAAGTACTTCATGTTACTCATCGATGATTTTTCTAGGATGACTTGGGTTACATTTTTAAAAGAAAAATCAGAGGCTTTTAGCAAGTTTAAGTTTTTCAAGTTAATTGTTGAAAATGAAATGAATGATAGAATCAAATTCCTAAGATCTGATAGAGGTCGTAAGTTTACTTCAAATGAGTTTGAGAGATTTTGTGAGGAACATGGGATAAAAGGCATCTATCTGCTCCTAGAACTCCTCAACAAAATAGAGTAGTAGAAAGAAAGAATAGAACTATTCAAGAGATGGCTAGTACAATGTTAAAAGAAACAAATATTTCTGATATGTATTGGAAAGAAGTAGTCTATATTATAGTCTATATTTTGAATAGAGGACAACTAAGAGTGAATAGTGATAAGAATCCTTATGAACTATGGCATGGAAGATTGGATACTATCAAGTACTTCAAATTTTTTTGGCATAAATGTTATATCAAAAGAGATGATGAATATTTGGGGAAGTTTGATCCCGAATCTGATGAAAGTATCTTTCTCAGATACTCAACCAAGAGCAATATATATAGATGCTACAACAAAATATTGAGAAAGATGTTTGAAAGAGCAAATGTCAAAGTTGATGAAGACTTACATAAAAACACGTGTGAACTAGAAGGCTATGAATTAGATGAACCTCCAAGCACTGGATAAGAAAAGAAAAAAAAGAAAGACCTAAGAAGAACCCTAAAAATCCTGCCAAATATGTTCAAAAGAATCATTCAAAATACCAAAGAATTGGAGGCAAAAATAAAGGAGTGCATAACAGGAGAAGAGTTGCAAAGACAAATGAACGAGTTAACTTTTTTGTTGTTGTTAATGATGCCAAAAACAATGGAAGAATAATTAAATTAGATTGAGAGAAATCAAACTTAGAACTTGGTACCAAGGGTTGTAGACAAGAATGTGATAAGAACAAAATAGGTATTTAGAAACATACTAAATGAAGATGGAGAATCTATAAGAAACAAAGCAAGGTTGGTATGCAAAGGTTACTATCAAGTGGAAGGAATTGATTTTGAAGAAACTTTTTCTCTAGTGGCCAAAATGGAAGCTGTATACACCTAAAAATGGTCTGAAGATAGTTAATTAAATACACAGTTACTTGATTAATTCCCCTTTCCAATTAATTGAATTCACAAGAAATTTAATTAATTTCTCTATTCATCTACTAGTAAATAAATCTACATGATTTATATATATAGTTCATTTCATATCCCCCTTTGATTAATCAAACAGGTAGAACAACAGTTAGACAATGCTTGTCAAGTGAAAAACTGAGACACATCGAACGTAAAAGATAAGATCACATTGTCAATCATTAACTATCACATATCAATCTAAACATGACAAAACACATATCAATGGATGATATATCTTGACTCATAATTTTAACACTTTGGCAATAATGGTTCAACTATTTTATTTTGATTTTCACTGTCATGATTTCTAAGTAACTCCAGGATGTCTTTGACTAGAGGATCGAGGAAGGAACGTGATATTTTTCTTGTCTACTATCTGTAAATTAATCATTAATATGTGCAAAGTTGCCTCAGGACATGATCATCAAAGTATCATGGAAGACATTTCCGACTTGCATATAGAAATAGTTAATACTACCTGTTTTATGCAAGCAACACTTAGGTCATCTTGGTTCAATTATACCTTGATGCTTGTGCTAACTTACAATATCAAAACCCAAGAAAGTAGTGCTCAGGTCATCATGGTTCAATTATACCATTGATGTTTGCACTCACTTCCCACATTTTAAAGGCTCAATGATGAAACAAAGCAATGACTCCATGACCGGTCCGATCACTGCATTGCACTTCATTTTGCATTTGCATTTTTAAAGTAGATTTGCATTTCACTCTGCATGGGATCACAATGCTCATCTTTTCCAAGGCCAAAGACTAACATGGTGTTATCTCTCTTATTACGTGATTGAGTACATTGGGCAATAGCTAAAATAATCAATTCATTCATCCTGCATGATAAGTTAGTTCCTCTCATGCAACCATTGCATACTAAGGCATCATTCATATAAAGCATCAAATCATTCATTCATTTAGTTAGATCATTTCATGGCATTCATCTAATCTCAAATCATATAAAGTAGCACCATTGCATTGCATTACATCCATCTCATATTAACATGCATGAGAAAATCATAAAAGTATCATAAACATAGAAAGCATTGCATTGCACATACATCACATAGCAATTATAAACATCACCATACATATTTGCATTTGCATACATCATGTAAATACTGCATCATCAAGTATCCATCATCTATAATTCATAAGCATATAGAAATTAAAACATGCATCAAGCATACATCAAGAAAGTAATTGTACAGCATAATCATATATCAAATAGAATGCATCCATCATCTCATAATGTAGAGCGAATAGGATCAACTGCATATCATATCATTAAAATAAGATCAATGTCCAAGGTACAATGATATCACAAAATATATGAGATACATCACAAATATACATCACAGGAATCATCAATATCTCATCACAAAAGGTGTGTACATGAATGGATCAATGTCTCATATCAATGTGACCACTAGGACGCAGAGTGGAACTCTGTCCTAATGCGGCGGGTATAGTAGCACTAGTTGCTACCCTTGTACCTGAGTCCTCTCTTGGGGGAGCTCTCTGAAGTGGCCCTGTCACTCCTCGACTCTCAGTCTGGCTCTGTCTCGATCTCCTGCTCAACTATGAAAATCCTGGAGCCCTCCGATCAGGAGGAACAACAGTAAAGTATAAGGTCCTATAATACTTAGCCTCTCGGATCCTCTGGCGCATCATCTTTAGGGCATTCTTCCCTGAAATAGACTCTCCTGACAACTATACCTATGCCTCGGCCTGCCGACACCTATCCCTAGTTGCGTCTCTCTCAACTAGGAGAGAAGCCATCTGAGTCTCTATTTGGGTCATCTAAGAGTCCCTCTCTGCTAGTCGACTCTCTAGTTGTTGAATCTGAGCTTGTAAGTCTGTAATCTGAGCCTGTTTCTGATGAGACGACATCCTAATAAGGATCCATCGAGGTGCCTCTGCATGTGGCTTCTCAGCCTATGATACTATCATAGGTACCTTCTCAACCGAGGCAACCTCCTTCTCTGGAACCTGATGCCCCTGATCCCCTAGACCTAATCTCCTACGTCTGGCCACCCAGGCCATCCAATCTGTATATACATCTCTGGCAAATCTAGAAATGCTAGCTCCTGGTGTGCCTGTCGCTGCCATGGCAACTACTCGACCATCTCCCCCATCATCATCTCCCTCATCCCCCCATCATCATCTCCTCCATCATCATCTCCAGCACCATGATCTCCTGCATCTCCTCCATATCCATCTCCATCTCCGCTATCATCTCTACTTCCACCTCCTCCCCCCCACCATCCCTCTATCATCTGGGAACTCTGTGTCATAGCCTCTCATCATCCTCATCTAAGACTGGCTCTGGCTCATCCAGACGTGCCAGCCTCAGAAACCTATGTACAATACAATGCATGGCATACTCATGTTTCATCCCGCTATCCATCACACCTGGAAGATAATCCCAATCCAGAGGCCCCAATGATCAATACTATGCACATGCCTGGTCATATGAAATAGAAGGCCCCAAGTAGCCACATCCAATCTTCGATGAGCATAATGAGTTGTACCCTGTGGTATCCCCTATATCCTGCCATATTGTCTCAACACCCTCATATAAGGAAATCCCTCGATGACATAGGGTGTCGATCCAATTAGATATCATGTCATGAATACATACGACATCTCCACTGCATCCTCGGGCCAAATCTCACAATCCTTGTATGGTCTCCATATCACAGCATCCAAATCATCCAAGGTTCGTCGCCAGTACTCCAATTTGCCTAGCTTTCGTTGGACAATGATACCTAGATACCCGTCAGCATAAGGCCTACCTACAAGTCTCTCTCTATTAGCCAATGGTCGTGTGATAAGTAGGTGCTCCCAGGCCCATATCTAAAGCACAGTCACCCCTGCTGATAACGCAGCTAATCCCCGGTACACAACTCGGTGCAGGTCATGATACAAGTGCGCCAACATGCATGACCCCCATGCAAATCGGGTCCCCTCTGCCACCATCCGCTTAAGAAGATGACCCCATCCAATAGATAATCTCTTTGACCTATGATCAGGACAAAGAAAACCTCTAATAAATCCGGCAAGCAAAGTCAGTAATGTGGCATATCCTAGCTCTAGCATCTCCTGCCATGCAATGTCGTATCCACCTATCTCATCATCCTCAAACACTCGATAAAGTGCATTTGTCCCACCCCGCTTGCTGAGATCGCAATACACTAGCTCACCCATCACAGGGATGTGCAATATCCAGTAGACATCCTCAGGTGTTACCGTCATCTCGCCCGTCGGCAAATGAAAAGTGTTATGCTCACTATGCCAGCACTCTACTAAGGCTGTCAATAATCCTCGGTTTATCAAAGGTCGGGGCATGTCAAGAAGGGGAGATAAACCACACCTACCAATGTGGTCTCACTCCACCTGGCTAAGGTGGGGTATTAGCATCCATGTCTTCGAGAAGCACTCCTGAGACTGGAGAACAATAAAGTGCTCCTGCAATCAAATCATTTCATCATATCAGTTTCTTGATTTATCCATCTATCAAATCTATATATCTTGCTAAATCAAGATTTTTATCAAATCTCATTGGGCTCCTATCAATGACACTCATCTATCATGAGGTCATTATCAATCCTATCTCATCTCACGTGTACATCGAGATAATCAAAACTGATCATCAAATTTATCAATCACGAGCGTCTAATTTTATCAATTAGATAGCTAATCAAATCTTACCCTATCAAAATCAAAAATCAAATCATCAAAAATCGAAACCTCGTCGTCAAAATCCAACATCCAAAATCAAATCAAAATCGCCAAAAATCAAAAAATTGCAAAAAATAAAAAAATCGCAAAAAATAAAAAAATCGCAAAAAATCTGAAAATCGCCAAAAAATGAAAAATTGCCAAAAATTGGGAAATCACCAAAAATCAAAAAATTGAAAAAACTGCAATAAAATAAAATTTTATAATCCCCCCACAGTGGCACCCAAGGCGTCTCCCGCAGTGCCGACAGTGGCGGCCACCGCTAAACCATCGCCCCTCCCCCCAAAAATTGACATTTTTTTTTTTAATTTAAAAAAAAAATGCATAAATAAAAAAAATTTGACATACGAATTGAAATTTTTCAAAAAATCTAGAAAAGCCTATTTCGTAAATTGAAAAACCCATCTCAAAAATATAATTTTTTTCCCAACCCATCTGACGAAAGTGCTAAAAAATGATTTTTTTATGAAAACAGCTAAAATTTTCAAAAATCAACTAAAATTTAACAAAGTTGGATTTCTCGAAGTACGTATCGATGGACTATATGTCGGAGGACGCTCATATCGTCGAACTCGCTCGAACCTATGTTGGTGGTACGAGATCGCCATTTCCTTCTTCTAGAGCAAATTTTCTCAAACAACTGAAGTGCACAAATGAGGAGTGGTAAAAGGAATTCACCTTTTTAAACTCATAATGGGGCATTTAAGTGGGATTTTTATTCCACTAATTTTTAATCATCTAATCAACTACTCAACCTGGTAGGGCAGCATTTTCAAGTTTCTTATCGGGAAATGAATCAAATTGACTCTAAAAATCTCTATAAAAAAAAACGGAAAATCATTAAAAATAAAATAAAAATCGAAAAAATTTCAAAAATTTCAAAAAAATAAAAAAATCGCAGAAAATTCAAAAACATTCGAAAATTATCTGATTCATCTCCCGAGGAGGCATCCTCACATCGCTATCTATCAATCAGCGTCTGGGGCATCATATCAAGATTTATCATCTCTAAGATCGAAACTGCATCATATTGAGATTTATCATCTCAAAATCAAATCAATATCATATCAAAACCAAATTCGCATCAAATCAAGATCAAATCTACATCCTATCAATATCAGCAACATCATCAATCGAGTTTTCTTTGAACCAACGAGTCATCACACATCGATTCAAAGAGGGGCAAAATGTATACACCTAAAAATGGTCTAAAGATAATTAAATATGCAGTTATTTGATTTATTTCCCTTCCCAATTAATTGAATTCACAAGCAATTTAATTAATTTTTCTATTCATCTACTACTAAATAGATCTACATGATTTATTTATATAGTTCATTTCATATCCCCCTTGACTAATTAATTCTAAATTAATTAATGTCCCCCCATATAAATCAATTCTTCTAATCCCTAATTAAGATTAACAAACTTGATTAGGGATTAGAAGAATTGATTTATATGGGGGGACATTAATTAATTTAGAATTAATTAATCAAAGGGGGATATGAAATGAACTATATAAATAAATCATATAGATTTATTTACTAGTAGATGAATAGAGAAATTAATTAAATTGCTTGTGAATTCAATTAATTGGAAAGGGGAATTAATCAAATAACTGCATATTTAATTAACTATCTTTAGACCATTTTTAGGTGTATACAGAAGCAATCAAAATATTTCTTGTTTTTTATCACACAAGAACTTCAAGGTATATGATGCAGGAGCACCGGTCTAGTTCTTACTGGTTGAGCAGTTTTCAGTGGAATTGCTTGAGATCGTGGCATTTCTTCTTGTTTGCAAGTTTAGCGTTGTGGTTTGGGGTTGATTCCCTTGTGTTCGTGGTCTTTTTTCGTGTTCGAGTTTCATGGCATTTGCATTTAATACCAATGAGTTATCGATTTTGGTATTGGCCCAGTTGATATGTTCCTATCAATTATTCTGGCAATGTGATGAGCGAAGTTGGATCAGGTTGCGGTTGATCTTCGTGACTTGCGGATCATTAGTTTATGTTTCTTGTGTTGTGTTCGATGTTCCTGGAGGACTGTGCATTGTTTTATGCATTTTGGAAGTTGTTCTTAATGATTTGAGTAGACTTGTTACCGTTACATGTTTCATGAACCGGTTGGTCTTTGGGCCGACTTGATCAAGTTAATTATTTGTGGATGGTATAAAAGGAGGTTTGCAAATCATTTGAGAGGACAAAAGACAGAAGATAGAAAACAAAGTTTATAGATCAAGTGAAGATGTAGAATCGGTGAGATCCTAGTCTGGTGGACTGAAGTCGGAATGACTGAGGTTCGGATTAGGGTAGAGCCGACAGATTGTTTCCGAGGGCCGATTTGATATGTGGATTATCTGTGGATCTGAAATTTGTGTTGTAAACATTGATTGTAATCCTAAGCTACAGTCCAGCATGTGGCATATGTAATTCATTAAAGTGTTATAAGAATTGTTCATACTGTTACCAGTTATGTATCTTGGTCCTATTACCGGTTGCTCTTTCTGCTTTATCTGGTGTTTTGTTACCAGTTACCGGTATATATTGCATGATGTTTGTGCTAGGATACAAGGATGGGATGTCCTTCATTGGATCTCCCTAACTTGACTGCATCAAGTGTTATCAGAGCTGGTTTGTGAACTTGTTGTTGGAGGAAGACTTGGTTATGCACCAGTTAGTTGGAGAGGAAGTTGAGGCAACTTGTGGACTTGTTCAGATCGTCGAACATGAGGCAGAGCAAGGTTTGTAGGTAGATCATCGATCCTAGAGATTGATCTTGAGGCAATTAGTGGGTAGAGACTTGAACAGATCATTGATTGAGGCAGGCTATAGTTTGGACTGGTAGATCATTGAAGAGAGGCAACCGGAAGTTGTAGTCAGATCGCCGAACCCCCTGAGGTAGTTGCAAGTACCTACTGACAGATCGTCGAACCAGATCAAGTGATGGGACTCACTTTTCAATTAACCTTGAGAGTCTGATGCAAGAGCATCGGTCTAGTTCTTACCGGTTGAGTAGTTTTCAGTGGAATTGCTTGAGATTGTGGCATTTCTTCCTGTTTGCGAGTTTAGCATTGTGGTTTTGGGTTTATTCCCTTGTGTTCATGGTCTTTGTCATGTTCAAGTTTCATGGCATTTGGATTTAATCCTGGTGATTTTTTGATTTTGATATTGGCCCGGTTGATATGTTCATATCGGTTATTCTGGCAATGTGTTGAGCGTAGTTGGATTGGGTTATGATTTATCTCCGTGACTTGCGGATCGTTGGTTTATGTTTCTTGTGTTGTATCCAATGTTCCCAGAGGACTGCACTATGTTTTATGCATTTTGGAAGTTGTTCTTAATAATTTGAGCCGACTTGTTACCATTACACGTTTCATGAAATTATTTGCGGATGGTATAAATGGAGTTTCACGAATCATTTGAGAGGACGGAAGATAGAAGATAGACAACAAAGTTTAGAGATCAAGTGAAGATGTAGAACCGATGAGATCTTGTTCCAGTGGACTAAAGCTGGAAGGGTTGAGGTTTGGATTAGGGTAGAACCAACAAATTGTTTCTGAAGTCTGATTTGATATGTGGATGATCTACGGATCTAAAATTTGTGTTGTAAACATTGATTGTAATCCTGGGCTATAGTCTAGCATGTGGCATATGTAATTCATTAAACTGTTATAAGAATTGTTCATACTATTACCAATTGCTCTTTCTACTTTATTTGGTATTTTGTTATTACCGGTTACCGGTGATGCTCTGCAAAAAGGATTAGAAAATCTGTTTGATGGCAACACACACAAGAGCACAAAAAACAAACATTAGTGTTAGCAAAAAAAGATTATCCTAAACAGGCATATCAAGAGAGATATTAAGCATGAAATAGAAAGCATATAAACATAGAATAAAATAGCTAATCAAGATGCTCATAGTTGCTCCTCCCTTGTTCCTCTCCTCTCTAAGTCCCAAATGAGTGTAGCTCTCAGCTTTTAGCACTATCCATGGATGCCATATGGAGATTCAAGATGGTTGAATATGATAAGCAAATGCTATGCAAGTGTAGACAGTGATGCTATGAAAAAGCTCTATGCTAATACCTATATAACAAGAATACTCTAATGCTTCCTCCTTTGCTTGAGGAGAAGGGTTCTATTTATAGAAGAAATGGGGAAATGAAGGGTTAAGATTGAGCAATCTTAACAAGGGTTAGGATTGAAAGATATTCAATCCATGTGAGACTTTCAACCCAATCCCATGTTGACAAGTGTCACCATGAGGAGGCTTGAGAGGAGAGATAAGGAGCATTAAATGCTTGAGGGGACATGATGGTTACCCTAGTCAAAGAAATAAATGCTTTGAAGAGACACATGGGCTACATGAGGGTTAAGTTAGGGGTCAAAGTCCTTAACCATGGGTGCAAGTGGAATTAACCATTAATGGTCATTTAAGAGCCATAAGTGGTTTGGAAGACTTTAGAGGTTAATTTGTTGAACACACAAAGCATTAATTGCTTTTCAAAGACTTTGGAGTCTTTGAGAAGTGACTCCAATTTGCTTAGGAATGTGACAATATTTAGGGGATGGATTAGGTTAATTAGGAAGGGTTTAGAAGAATCTAGAAGGGGTTTAGGCATGCAAGTGGATTTTGTAGGAAAATGCAAGTGGGAGAAATTTTGGTATTTTCAATTAAAATAAAATCATTTATTTCAATTAAATGGTGTAATTTGCATTTGGATAAATATTCAAATAAATATTAATTTATTTAAATGAGAAAAAGGAAGATAAAGCATTAAAATGCTTGAAGACTTTGAGGGAAACCATTAAAGGCTTGAAGACTTTAACGAAAACCATTAAAGTCTTAAGAAGACCTTAAGGGAAGCCATTAAGTTTGAAGACTTTAAGGGAAACCATTAAAGGCTTAAGAAGACTATTGAAGGAAGCCATCAAGTTTGAAGACTTTAAAGCCATTAAGTTTGAAGACTTTAAGAGAAACCATTAAAGGTTTCAAGTGGGTGAGGATAAATAGGATTTTAAATAAATAATTTATTTAAAATAGTTGTGCAACTTGCATTTGTAGGAAAATACAAGTGGGTGGAGGATAAAGGTGATTTAAATAAATTATTTATTTAAAATAATTGTGCAACTTGCATTTGTAGGAAAATGCAAGTGGGTGGAGGATAAAGGTGATTTAAATAAATAATTTATTTAAAATAATTGTGCAACTTGCATTTGTAGGAAAATGCAAGTGGGTAGAGGATAAAGGTGATTTAAATAAATGTTAATTTATTTAAATGTGAGAGGTGGGATTTTGAGGGATTTAAATAAATATTAATTTATTTAAATGTGAGAGAATATTTAATTAAATAAATATGATTTATTTATTTAATTAATGGTCTGAATTTGGTTAAGTGAATTAAATCAAATAAATTGAATAATTTATTTAATTAATAGGAGAAGAGGGTTAAGATGAATTAATTAAATATTAATTTAATTAATTATTAATTGATGGTTAAATAATCAAATAAATACTAAATATTCATTTAATTAAGTGGACAGATTTATGTGACTACAACCGGTATATCTTGCATGGTATTTGTGTTAGGCTACAAGGATGGGATGTCCTTCATTGGATCTCCCTACCTTGGCTACATCTGTATATTGTATGGATATCAAATCTACATTTTTGAATGGTGATCTAGAAGAAGTCTACATTAAACAACCTAATGAATTTGAGCTTGCTAGAGACCCAAACATGATATGAAAACTTTAAAAAGCATTATATGGACTCAAAAAAGCTCATAAGGCTTGGAATGCAAGGTTGGACAAGTACTTACTCCAACAAGGATTCAAGAAAGGTACCACAAACATGTTAGAAGTATGATTGTCAGTGCACCAAAAGATCGACCTTTTAATGTTTGATACAACCACTAGACTTATAGAATCCATAGGAGGCGGTTAATCCATCTCACAAACTTGAGCATTGTGCTGCACAACACAAAGAGACCAAGGGAGCACACCTTGCAACAATCCCCCCAGTCCAAGCGAAGGGGTTTGAACCTATGACCCAAGCTCTAATACCACTTGTTAGAAGTATGGTTGTCATTGCACCAAAAGATTGACCTATTAATGTTTGATACATCCACTAGACTTGTAGAATCCATAGGAGGCAGTAAAGCCATGTCAGAAACCCAAGCATTGCACTGCACAACACAAGGAGACCAAGGGTGCACACCTTGCAACAAAACAATAATCTTAATATAAAAATTAAGGATGAAAGAATTATAATTATTGTTGTGTTTATTGATGATATTATATTTGGTGGAGATGATACGATGTGTAATAAATTTGTTGAAGATATGCACAAGGAATATCAAATATCAATGCTAGGTGAATTATCATTCTTTCCTAGTCTTCAAATTGCTCAATTAGATGATAGCATATTTATGGCTTAGGCTAAATATATTTAGGAAATGTTGAAGAAGTTAGGTGTGGAAGATTGGAAACCAAGGAGTACTCCTATAGAAACAAGTTGTCATTTGAGAAAAGATGATGAGTCACCTCTAATTGGTTGAAATAAGTATAGATCTATGATTGGGGGATTGTTGTATCAATTGCATCTAGGCTTGATATTATGCATGTGGTATATTTGGTTGCAATATTTCAAGCTAATCCAAAAGAAACTCACATGATCAGGCAACCAAAAGAATCTTTAGACATTGAAAAACATATTGGACTATGGACTATGGTATCAAAAGGGTAGTGATTTTGACGTAAGTTCTTATATTCATGCTAATTAACATGGTAGCATTGATGATAGAAGAAGCACCAGTGGTGGAGCCTTGTTTTTTGGAAGTTTCAATATCGTTGTCAACAACAGAAGTAGAGTATATAGAAGTACCATCTTGTTGCACTCAAGTGCTATAGTAAAGCAAACCTTGAAGGATAGCAAGGTAACATATGATGAGCCCATTCCTATTATGTGTGACAACACAAGTGATCCATATTTCCAAAAATCCAGCCATGCATTGTAGAACCAAGAACATATCTATCTGGTATCACTTTCTAACGGAGAAAGTTGCATATCAAGAAGTGAAGATGGAATATGTACCCACAAAGGATCAAGTTGTAAATATATTTACAAAATCAATAAAATCATGTACCATATATTTAAAAGTGAAGCAAGATTGTGTGTAATGCACTTTGACTCTAATAATTAAAAAACACTTGATCATTACTTGACTTAGGAAGTGATTTAGAGGTAACTAATGGATGAATATGAGGGACTATAATTAAATTATGAGTCAAAAAACTTTTAAGGACACCATCCATGGATTCTAAAACATACTAAACTTGCTAAAGCTTTTATTTAAATAAGGTAAAAAATGAAGTATTGCCCACTTGATTCACAATTTTTTCTCATCACTACTCTTTGAAAAAATATTTTAACTTTTGATACTTATAATGATAGAAATTATGTTTAGTTAATGATTCATATTCAAAGGAACTACTTATAATAAAATTAGATTTCATATTGTGAACATGTGCATGGAAATTCGTGAAAGAAGAAAAACTATACAAGTAAACATACTATTTTATTTTATAGTAAGAAAAAAAAATACAAGAAGATGATGAGATAAGAGGAAAGGTACTATGATTGGAGGCTCTCTTAGAATTTTATATAATACAAATTCATCTTGGAACCACATTTAAGGGTATCTAACAAGACAAAAATTCTTGTAAGAGAGGAGGAGTTTCCAATAGATTTTAGTGTCATTATGTAACATGGATAACATGTTATGGTGATGGGCAAAATGAAGTATCACTATTTCTACCAGAATGTAGTGTGATAAGTTTTATGGATACTTAGTAGCAATAGGATCATGTGTCTAAGGATATCCTTGAGTGTGACTTGAAGATTCTTATATTATTGATCAAACCATGTATTCGTAGGAAAATTATCATATATTTGACTCATATATCTAAAAGTAGGATGTATGGTTGGATAAGGGCATGCAAGGTTCCACATATAGAAAGGTTAAAGATATTAACATCATCAAATATCAAAATATAATGAACTATCCTAGCCCCACTTGTGGTTGAATAAATTCAATTGATGCTTGAGGAATTTATTTGATATTAAATTGAGATTGGAAAGAGGACATACCTTCAACTCTAAGATTTAATTTCTCAATTGCACAAAGTTGCCTCATTCGTTCTTGGCTTCAAACTCCTCTCATGTTTGAAATTCTGGTTAATTTCTTTACTATGATATTGAATTCTATATCAATCTAATATAATTGGTGAAAATGATAAAAATAATGATTGACAATTATCAAGTTTAAATATAAAATATAAAATAATTATTCAAATTCTTCAAAATATAAAAAATAATTTTTCATACTATCAAAAAACTCAATTTTAAAATATATAACTTCAATCATTTACATCAATAGAATAAAAAATGTGATAGATTAGTCAAACAATGAGTACAATTCATCAAAAACATTAAATGAACATTTGTGTGTGAGACAATATATATTTTGTAGGGAAAAATAAATCATGTGGGTCCAAAATCATGGGGTGCACATGCTTTTTTTTACATTAAAAAATCATGTTTGTGTTGGTAATATGTGCTTTCATTGATGTCAACCTAATGTCTGATAGTGTGTGTTGTCATTGATGTTTTTGTTGTGTGGTCTTTGATGATTGTTGTTTTGTGGTCATTGATGTTATGTGACTATTTCTCCAAGAGAAGATAAAGTAATAACTATTTTAGAATTAAAAAAGAGAGATAAAAATAAAGGATATTATAATCCTTTGGTTTAAATAAATATTAATAAATAATGTTTATGACAAACTCTCTTAAGAGAGAGGAATAATTATAATTATTAAAGGACGACTAAAGGTGACCTTTTCGAAAGGGTGTGATGGTTTGGAAACTACCCTTGAAAAGGTTATATAAGTCATTTATGTGAGACTTGGGAGGGGGCATGGAGATCACTCAAGGAAAAAAAAGAAGGTGGCTTGGTGGGCTATAGGCATGGGAGGAAATTATAGGAATTTAGAGGGCACAAAAGAATGAAGGTAGTCATTGGTTGGCATGGGCATTGGAGAAGGAGCACACAATGTGTGTCCAACTCAGGGTACGGTGTACACTTGGGAGCATCCTAGCCAGGGTTGTGTTTATTTCATGTCGTGAAGGCATGCGAGGTTCTGTGTAAGAACTTGTCCTCCTGGAATGCTTACTTGTCGTAAAAGAGCCTAGACTTGTGACTATTCCTTTGAATTGTAGATAATATGGTTGGTTCTGTGTAAGAACCGATTTCCTCCATGGGGTGCCATAGCCATAAAGGACCCAAGGCCACTAGAATCTTCTTGGAGTAAGAATGACTATTCCAAGTGCTCAAGATTAAGATAAGTATTAGAAAACCTTGATGCTATAAGATATTGAGAATGCTTTATTTATGATTTGCCAATAATATGGTTGAATTAAGTGGTTTTTCTATTCCATTTATTGTGTTGTTAATCTACTTTGTAATTATTATCATTTACATATAATTTAATGATAATTGCCTTTAATCAATGAACTTTACATTAACATTTAATCTATTAATTCCGCTGCAAATAATTAATTAAGTTTGGTTGAAAAGTGGCATTACATTTGGTATCAGAGCCAGGTTGATCAAGAAATTTCATTTTTGTTTTGAAAATCAACTAGTCTTTGAAACCTTCCTTTTATATGTCTAACATTATGCATTATTTATAACCTTTGTGTCATGATACCCGATTCTATAAGACCTTTTCCCATAAAACTAATTATTGTTTTATCTTTTTTATTTATTTTTAATTGTCCATTAACATTAACTTTAGGTATTTTTGAATATCTTATATCATATATATACATATATTTAAATATACCCCAATTATAAGCTCTAATCCTATTATTCATTCTAGTGTAGCTTATACACTCTTTACATTATACATGTTCTTTTAACCGCTTAGTATTATTTTCTAATCACTCTAGATAATGTGGATTTTGTGGTTTACATGAGTATAGTCATTCATTTCCACTATATGTAGATCACATTTATGATCAAAATATTAAAAAAAGTTACATTCCATATCAAATTATTCTTTATAAAAAAATAACTTAATTTATACTTGAAATAATCATAATTTGAATTTCTACATTTCTAAAAGTAATTATATACTCTTTACATGTAATATACATTTGCTATGATTTATATGGTACACAATTAAGGCCGAGTGTTGAACCATTGTTAGATAAATATTGTTGAAAATTGCTAAGTAAATAATCTACACTAAATTATTAAAATGATGTTATGTGCTTTAACTTTCTTCAAACTTGATAACCACAACCATATACACTTGGAATTTAATGATTTGGATGACATGTCATAGACCACTCTGGACTTTACCTTCAAGTTGGTAGTGCTTAAGGTTCCAATATTTGAGCAATTGTATATCATCTACAAGCTCATTCACTAAAGGAACACACGCGTCGTTTTGAAAGGTCGAGACCTCTTCCATTAGGCATCATGTCTCTAAATGGGGACATCTAGTCATGTATATCTAACTGATTCATGCACATTACCTATATCGACGCATGTTTCTAGTCTACTAAATTGTGCTCTTATCGACATATTCTCGGCAAGACTGTTCATATGAGCATAGAGCAGAAAATTCTCCAGCTGAAAATATTATTAGCCCTTTAAGCTTTGATCATCGCCTTCACTGAAATGTAGTTAATAGTAATAAGTTCTGAATATTTTCTCCAATATAATATAATAGCAATCACTCTATCTCTAGATGCCACCAATCATTCCAAGCATGTTGTTCAAAATCCCACTTAGGGAATACTTAAAGAGTTGCAAATTCCTATTAATACCATGGCATTCCCTATGGTAATAATGAGTGTAAAAAAATTGAAAAAGAAATGTCAGTATGATCGAATTCTCAATCAACACTATAATAGGTGAGAAGATGCCTCAAAAATACTTGAACTATATATCAAATTAACAAAAGCACATGATGTAAAAACATACAACAATTACAATAACAAATATCAATACTAAGAAGAAGAAAGGTAAGTCATAGGATACAAATAATGTTGAGAAAAGAAGAATCCAATGATACTATATTAGGATTGAGTTAGGATATGAGAGAAAAACTATGATGTGTGTCTTCCACTAGTAGCCTCTGATATGCTCTAACAGAAAACAATGTCTTTCTTCTTAAGTATCTTCTTTTACTTTATACTTTTTTGAGGGAAACTTAAGGATGATTACTTGAATGAACAACATATCTTTATGGTGTTGTTCATCTAAGACCACAGGCATGAGTTTTCCGAACTTAATCCTTTTTCCCAGTTGTGCAATCTTACAATTATCCTCTCCTTTTGCACCATCTGAAGAATACTAGTGCTTTATATATTGTATAAAGCAATACAAAACTTGGTCAAAGTTTTCTATCTATATTTTTTTTGTTAATCATTATAATGTGCTTATCCTGATTCAAGGGAAAATAAATTGTTCGGAGCAATTAAATGCTCTACTTAGGCCACAAACCTGTAACATTTCCCACTGTCCTTATTTAAGAAACTATGAGCTTAGAAGGCCAAAATTTTAATGTACTCTGC
Source organism: Cryptomeria japonica (assembly GCF_030272615.1). NCBI lineage: Eukaryota > Viridiplantae > Streptophyta > Pinopsida > Cupressales > Cupressaceae > Cryptomeria > Cryptomeria japonica. The sequence goes on from NC_081408.1 coordinate 258,057,487, forward strand.
AAATGGAATAAGATGCATTTGAATGACATAAGGAAAAACACCACATATGGATTGCTAGTCGTTCCATTGCTTTTAATTTTGTTCCCCATTTTAACATTCATACTAAAACATCTTTGAGAAGCCATGTTTAAGACTTACACATTGAAAGCATCTAGTCTATATGCTATACATGGTATCTCTTCTATGAGAGTGTGATATTAATTTCATGAGAAAATAATTATGTCCATTTACAATAGAATATATAGTTGATATTTTGAATAGTAAAGATATATGAATGAGATTAGTTTTTTTATTATAATATGTTATTTTATTTTTTTTTGATCGATAACCAGGATATTATATTACTTAAAATAGAAAAGATTTACATCCAAAAAGCAGATAGATAGTCTGCCAAAACATGGGGTCTCGCCCCTACTACAACAAAGGAACCCAAAAAGACACTAGCCCAACAAGGCCAACAACCTCAAAAAGGCCACTTACAAACACAAACCCCACAAAAAAAGGACTCGATTAGCCTAGAAAACCTATCTTCTGAACCACCCCAATGCCTCTTCCCTTGAAAAGTTAGGGATACCCCAGCTGGGCCTTGCCTCCTACATCTCACTCTCTCCACCTAGCACCGTTCCTGGCCTGCCACCACTCAAAGAACCGCGCTCCATCACTTTTGTCTGCTTCTTTGGAAGCTGATGCCGAACCATAGGCCTCCCATCCTCATCGAGAGGAGCCTCAAACCGAATTGGGGTCACCTTCCCGTGAATTTTCACTTGCTCAATTGGCCCCAAACTACGCACAAACTGCACAATCTCTCCCCATCCTTTCCTTGCGTCCTCCACCTGCAATTCAATAGGTCGGGTGGCCGACCAAATGACAAATGGCTGCAACACCCCCACATCCACAACAATCCTCTACCACAGTCCAACCATTGACTTCAACCCTTCTCCAATAGCAGCTTGGGCCACCACTTCCTGCAGCCCACTCGTCCATTTGGGTCTCAACACCAAAGATGTGACCCGTTGCACTTCCTCCGCCGTCTTTCCCACTAGCAAGGCGAAGGCAATGAACAATGATGAAATGTCAAGATTAGTTCTCGACCGACAGTCCAGCGTCAAGAATTCCTCCCCAAACATCAACCTCACTGCCCTCCAAAAATCCTCACTATCCACCCTGAAGACATTCATCAACCTATTTCTCGAGATCACACCACAAAAAGCAGGCATTTGCCTGTCTGTCAGCAATGAAAAGTTTGCCTTCATCCTAACTCGCCTCTGCTCCAAATCTTGAACACACCGCCTACCACCAAAATCCAACCACTACAAAATGCCAAAGATCAAAACTCCAAGGCCTTTAAAAGCCACCACCATCACATGTCATGATTGATCCACATGGATCACAAAAAACTAAGCATAATCGCCAGTCATTCACATCGATTGCCTCTATCATCACCCATCACCGCTAGGCCACTTGCTATAACATCATAGATCACAATCCACGAGGATCTTTACTTCCCACAGGTCCATGGTCATATCAAAAACAACTCGGGTTCACTTTTCTAAGTTAAGCCATATAACCAAAATCAAAATCATGAGGACTTAAATTTCTAAAGTCCTCGAACAATCTAAAATTATTTTCCAAGTAGCCATTTGCTCCCACATTTGAAAGCTTGTCAGCTTCCAAGTTTGCTTCCTTGGGGACGTGAGTCACCTTAAAATCTTCAAAATATAATATGTTATTTTTTAGAAAGTAATTAAGTTGAGAGCTTTAATATACATTAGATATATTGTATGTCTAAATATGAAGATAATCTTAAGGCATAAAATGTGTTAGAGATGGGATATTAATGCCACTCTTCTAGACCAAGACAATGACATAAATCTTTTATTCATGATATATTCTTATTGAGGCAACAAATCTCTCACTTTGGTAAAGTACATAACTAGTATGAATAAAGATTGCTCCAAATGCATATTTTGAAACCTTTATCTCAATCTCAAATGCTTTTATTGAAGATTATACACCACAAATAGTAGTGTGGAATAGATTCTACTTCTCACTTCCTTGGATGTTTTCTATTATGAGTCTTGACTAGATGTAGAACTATTTGGTCTTTGGAAGATGACAACTTTAGGGATGTTAAGTTTAAGTCTTGTCTATACTTTTCTAGTACTCTCTTCTTAAAAATAAAAAAATAAAAAATAAACATGAAAATAAAAGGTGTCTTAGAATATTGAGTTAGTAAGTTGGTCTTTCTAATCATTAATTCTGTGTATCTATGTCAATTTTTATTACTTTATACAAAAAAAGTATTTTTATAAATTTGTTCAATACAATTTATTTTGTGGGCCCATAACCCACATATCCCAAAATCATTTTCATAACTAGAAAATTAGACATCTAAATGAGTTAAAATATTTTAGGAGGAAACATGTGGACATGTTGGACTTTACAAGGGGGGAAATGAACTTGAAATTTTTTTGTTTTTCTTTTATTTTAATGTTAAGAATCAATATCATTGAATTACCGCTCAAAATTCAAATACCATAGTTACTTAAACAAAAGAAAGGATAGAACTATCTGCTATGAAGCACTTTGTGGGTGATCATGATGCATTATTATTTTCTTTTAAGATGCTGGTAACTTTTTAGTACTACCTTTATCTACTGTACTTTGTTATTGGACTTGATCAACCTAATAACCTTGTACATGTGCTTTATTTTATACTAAAAGAGGATACTCATGTAGTCCAGAATGCATGATTATCATCTTGGAATATATGTTGAATAGATAATTTGAGTAATTACATAGTATGGGATATAGTTATAATAAATATGAATATATAGAGTTCTCATCATAATTTTGATTGACAAAATGATTCTCTTGAAATTATTTGTTAATATAAAATAAATAAATAAAGGTAAATAGATCTATGAATTAACATAAGAAAAGAATGTAGATGAACTAAAATAAAATAAAAATATTATGAAGTATAAATACTCAATGTTGGCAAATACTCAATGTTGGCATTTTCAATTATTGATTATGTATTTGTTTGAGTTGTGATGTAGATATATTTCATGCTACTGAGGATAGTAGCTAAACTACAAGGGGAGAATTGTTATGTGACTATTTCTCCAAGAGAAGATAAAGTAATAACCCTTTTAGAATTAAAAAAGAGAGATAAAAATAAAGGATATTATAATCCTTTGGTTTAAATAAATATTAATAAATAATGTTTATGACAAACTCTCTAAAGAGAGAGGAATAATTATAATTATGAAAGGACAACTAAAGGTGACCTTTTCGAAAGGGTGTGATGATTTGGAAACTACCCTTGAAAAGGTTATATAAGTCATTTATGTGAGACTTGGGAGGGGGCATGGAGATCACTCAAGGAAAAAGAAGAAGGTGACTTGGTGGGCTATAGGCATGGGAGGAAATTATAGGAATTTAGAGGGCACAAAGGAATGAAGGTAGTCATTGGTTGGCATGGGCATTGGAGAAGGGGCACACAACGTGTGTCCAACTTGAGGTATGGTGTACACTTAGGAGTATCCTGGTCAGGGGTGTGTTTATTTCGTGTCGTGAAGGCATGTGAGGTTCTGTGTAAGAACCTGTCCTCCTGGAATGCTTACTTGTCGTAAAAGAGCCTAGACCTGTGACTATTCCTTTGAATTGTAGATAATATGGTTGGTTCTATGTAAGAACCGATTTCCTCCATGGGATGCCATAGCCATAAAGGACCCAAGGCCACTAGAATCTTCTTGGAGTGAGAATGACTATTCCAAGTGCTCAAGATTAAGATAACTATTAGAAAACCTTGATGCTATAAGATATTGAGAATTCTTTATATATGATTTGCCAATAATATGGTTGAATTAAGTGGTTTTTCTATTCCATTTATTGTGTTGTTAATCTACTTTGTAATTATTATCATTTACATATAATTTAATGATAATTACCTTTAATCAATGAACTTTACATTAACATTTAATCTATTAATGCCGCTGCAAATAATTAATTAAGTTTGGTTGAAAAGTGGCATTACAATTGATGTTGTTGGTTGTTGAGGTAGATGTTATCATTTGAGGAAGACATTATACAATATTGATAATTAATGGTTGTAGTTACTTAGGGTTGTGGATGCCCACCTTTCTTGGTGTTTGATGTCTACACTTAGTCTAAGAAGTTGTATTACTACTAGTGATGATATTGTGATGGTATAATGAAGATATATTTTGGATGTAGACTTGTAGTATGGTGATTATGATTAGGATGTGTTTTACTCAGCCCTAGAACACTCTTGTTCAAGTTAGTGTTGTTTTCAGAATGTTTGCACTATGAGGTGATGTGATATGTAGGAAACGGTATTTAAAGTTTGGCTTGAAGAATGCTTCACATTTGAGAATCTGGTCTTGCAGATTTGGACATGATTTTAATGCTCTGTGGACATTGCACTGCTATCTTTTCAAGTTCCTGGTGTTGCAGTTGAAGTAGCTATTGATTGATGTTCGTTGATAATTTGGTTGTCTGTTAGAAGTGGGTTTGATTAGTCTGAAAAACACTCCACATTTCTCTACATTGATGTTTCAAGCGTTGCGACTTGGAGGACATGCTTGTCATGTTTGTGCATTGTCTCAATTCTAGTTTCAAGTGTTGAGGTGTTCTAAAAGAAGGTCTATTAATGTTGTGTTCAAGACTAAGTTTCCTAGCATTCTAGCAATACAGTAATCTGAATCAGTTTGTGTTGTGCTAGCATGCATAGATGTGACTGTTTATAGTGAAAATGGATAACAATAAACAATAATATTGCAAGGCTAAAATGAATCCAACCACTAAACCCTAACCTAACAATGAACAAAGATCCACCATAACATATGAAGATTACCTAAGACAATGCACATAACTCAAAATCACAAAGATTATACCATCACATGTCCAATAGGGTTTTGATCTCCATTCTTCCTATCTCCATTGATCTTGCTTGATATATTTGCTCTCAGATTTTTGTATGCACAAGAGCTCAACAAAGAATGGAATGTGGTTGCAAGTAGGATCGTAGTGTAGCCAAGTTGCATGAAAGATCATTAGGATGTGTCATTAGGGTTTGACAATGAAGAAAGCATCTCCTTAAATAGAAGACACAATATGAAATGGAGGGTTAAGATTGAGAGGTGTAAAAAGAGAGGTCGGCTAGGATTAGAGGGTAGGTAAAAGAAATAGTAAAATAATGAAAGAGGTAGGTAGTGTATGAATTAAGAGATGAATGACATGTGTCATGTGTAGAAAAAGATAATGAATTAATTAAATAAATAAAGATTTATTTAATTAATAGAAGAAGTAGGACAATTAAATAAATAAAATATTTATTTAATTTAGGAAAGGGATAATTTAAATAAATAAATGTATTTATTTAAATGAGAAATAAGGCTAGAAGAGGATAAATGAATTAATTAAATAAATAAAAATTTATTTAATTAATAGAAGAATTAGGCTTAGATAATTAAATAAATAAAATATTTATTTAATTAGACATGACAATTTTGAGTGTCTACATTTTGCCCCTCTTTGAGACAATGCGGCTTGTCGCGTTGTTTCAAAGAAGATAAGATGAACTGATATAGAGTTGCCCCAAGATGGGAATTATATGCCCCCTCGAGAGATTGGATGAAAAATGTCTGAAAAGATTGCAGACAATCTCTCGATAAGAAAAACGGGATAGAATGGACTGACCGAATAAAGTGACAAAGTCACAAGAAGAAGAATACTGACTCGAGAAAAAATGAGGGCGAGGGCTAGGGTAGGCTATAAGTTAGACCACGGGCAAAAGACATCCTCATTGTCATCCACACCCTTACAAGATCACAGTGCAGAGCGAAAAAAAGAGCAGCAGCAGTCAGCAGCGATGGCTTTCATTCATAGATTCGACCGTGTTCGCCGATTCCAGCGACCAGCAGATGCAGGAGAGCCGGTAAGTACCCGAAAACCTCCTCGTACTTTCACGCATTTCAATTTTTGTCATTAATGCATGTTAGGTAGCAATAAATGCGCTAGGAATAGGGTAGTTAAAAAATGCAAAAACGCGCAACCGCGTCTGTGTCAGTGCCAGGCGCGTCTGTGTCCAACAGGCGCGTCTGTGTCGGTTCCAGGCGCGTCTGTGCCTGGGACCGCATTTGTGCTGAATGCGGACGCGTTTGCGAATTGTAGGGGCATTTATGTCATGTAGGGACGTCTGTGTTCCCTGGCCACGTTTGTGCATGATATAGGCACGTATGTGTTCAGGAAGCGCGTCTGTGTTGCAGAAGCGCGTTTGTGTAGTAGATAAGCGCGTTTATAAGCTTAAAGCGCGTTTGTGTGTCAAAATGCATAGGTTGAGTCTTTCTAGGTCAAATCGGCAATTCTGTGATGAACATACGCTATCGATTGGATAAGCTGCTGAGAGGATACACTCAAACAGGTCCTCTAGGATGACTAGGATAGATCAAGGCACTTTGTGATGAACAGGGAGCACCAAGATAGGCAGCACTTTGTGATGAGCAGGGAGTGCGAATGTGAGTAACACTTTGTGATGAACAGGGAATGTCACACACGTAGTACTTTGTGATGAACAGGGAGCACTACTAGGATAGATAGCAACACTTTGTGATGAACAGTGAGTGTCACTAGGATAGATAGCCATATGCATTTAGATAGCAAGTAGCATTTTGTGATAAACAGTGAATGCCACGATAACTGACATGATTGATTGGTTGACTGCAGGAGTATCTGCCTATGCTGGAGTCACGGGAGAGATTCCCATCGACTCAGAGGTTGCGACCAGAGTTGTCGATTCAGGACAGGATTTCTATTAAGGAGATGGGTCTCACACATGTGCTATATGTGCCCGAGTTTTCGGCAAACATGGGTTTGCTGACTGCACTAGCGGAGAGATGGCACTCCGAGACTTGCACGTTCCATTTGCCTATGGTGGAGATGACAGTGACGCTGGAGGATGTCTACAGGATTTTGCATATACCGATCGATGGAGAGCTGATTCCATACGATCGAGACGGAGACAAAGAGGCACTGAGACGGGTATTTCAGGATCCCGGGTTGGAGATGAGAGCAGGTCACGTGGCATGGGATACCATGACCGCGACAGGGCTAGCGTTGCCGACTGTTATTGGAGGAGCCATCAGTGGTTTCTTATGTCCAGACAGGGCTACACGGGGATTGACAGTTGGCTGGGGAGGAGCATTGGAGACACTGATGACAGAGCACACCAGATATGCATGGGGGCCATGTGTCCTGGCACATTTATACTATAAGCTGCATCAGTTTGTTTACCACGGATCAGTGGGACTGGGCTGCGGAGTGACTCTCCTACAGGTGTGGGCATATGAGCACCTGCCGATCACATGACCTATCCACTTCAGAGGCAGAGGGCATGGACGGAGCTTTGTGCATTTATACGATATGATTACATCACAGCCTCGGATTGGTCGATTGGAGCATTCGAGACGCATCATAGATGACATTGATATGGTTATCTGGAGGCCGTACCTGGGGTGCGAGGAGTGGGATGACGATGCAGTGGAGCTACCCTACACATTCAGGAGCAGGTATCTAATTGGGCGGACGCCCTATATTCTGGAGAGGCAGCTTGTTGATAGGGTATGCAGACAGTTCAGCCGGATCCAGAGGATGCCGCGAGGCTCGGGCATGTATGCCCATACAGTCAGAGATCAGGTACAGTTCGGGCCACTTCTATCATATGATCAGGTCGTGACACAGATGGCCGAGATGATGCCATTACCGTGGGACATGTGGCCGGAGGTAGAGGATGCAGGGATGGACGCAGAGTACTCTGCATATTGGGCAGAGCATCCATTTCCGAGGTTGACAGATCCGGGAGAGCTGCTAGAGGGAGAGGTGGGAGGGGATGATGATGATGATGGTGGAGGAGATGGAGGTAGGGGTCGACGGAGGTGGAGGGGAGTAGTGGGGGAGAGGCGGGTAGCACCTCGGAGGGAGGGAGGATAGGAGAGAGCAGCCCAGGTGGTGAGAGGTCGGGGTGGATTGCCCCTACAGGTACCAGCAGCATAGGGTCCTAGAGCACAGGGACCTAGACAGGTGCAGGGACAAGAGCAGGTGCAGAGACAGGTACCTATTCAGGCACCTAGACAGGTATAGGGAGAGGCACAGGTACAGGCACCTGCAGAGGAGGAGCCACAGGCAGAGGCTGAGGGTGGAGATCCTGAGGAGGATGAGCTGCTAGAGCTGAGAGAGATCTGCCAAGGCCAGGCAGACGAGATTGCAGATTTGGTGCGGGAGAGAGATCGCCTCAGGATCAGGCTCAGGGACACAGAGCGGGAGAGAGACCAGGCCATCCAGCGATATACTGAGGCCGAGATAGCTCTGAGGGCAGGGAGGCAGGCAGCAGAGGATGCAGGGGCAGGCTATGCATATGTGCTGCGAGCCGAAGAGGAGATCGCCTACTGGAGGGATCTGTACTATGGTGTCGTGCCAGTGGATCAGCGGGCGAGGAGCTTCCATAGATCGTCGCGCACAGCGACGACTACGGGAGGGAGTCGTAGGAGGCAGGCATCCAGCGGTGGGGTCATGGGTCCTCCACCACCACCAGACAGGCAGGGGGATCCTGGAGCGGGACCATCTAGAGCTCAGACTTTGTCGAGGCCAGGTGGCTCCGAGGGAGGGAGTTCATCATAGCCATAGAGGGCTCCCCTTTGTATCAGTATATGTACCATTTTTTGTATTGTAGACACCTGCGGGTGATTTTGTAGCCATATGATTTTTGACATCATTGTATCATGACACATTTTGATTATATATGAGATGATCCATTTTTGCGGCAGCTATATGCATGTGTACCTTATGTGATGAGATGTTTCTTATGTGATGCATGTTTATGATATGGATGCTTATATGATGCAATGCAATATATTTTTGTTCTTTTATGTTGTATATGTGATGCATGATGCAAATGTGAATGTATGTAATGCAAATAAATATGATAATGCAAAAGATTATTTACATAATGAAAATGTGAGATGTGCTAACATGTGTTGTATGCAGGATGTGATGCAATTGTGATACCTATATGTATGTATGAAATGCTTATATGTGATAATGCAGGTGCAAACTATATGAAATGCAAATGTTTTTGGTGTGTCATCATACTCAGTCATGTGATAGCGGGCTACATGGACTCAAGAAGGACGATGGACGTCAATCAAGAAAGGGGGATGGAAGACAGAAGATATGAACGTGAAAGAGCTTCTTGTGCGTTATCATCATTGAGCTTTATTATGGCAGAATAGGTTATGACAATCGAGGCATATGTTCGGCCCAGAAAGTCATTGTACCTGTTTGCATAGAGATAAGACAGTCACAAACAAAGAATGCCCCAGTTCATACTAGACTCATGGTGTCCTCATATCCTTGGACAAGTCATAGCATTACTAAAAGACAATCCACAGACAGCAAATGCAAATAGGTGACGATACCCCATCCTCGCCTTTCTAGTCAAAGACATCCTGGAGATAGAATCTCTAGTCAAAGACATCCTGGAAAAGCTAAAAGACATGTCACCAAACAGATAAAATCAAAAGAAAACCAAGACTCGACACCCATATCCACTATAGTCCTCAAGTTTAGTGTCTCTTGTCACTTGTATAAGTCATATTCGATTGTGGTCACAATGTTCACTTTCACAAAAAGGATAGATAGCACTGAACCATATGTTGTCTGAGTCTGTTGAAAGATTTGATTTTGTTGAAGCTCATTGTTGCTGCTGTGTCTCATCTGAAACTGACTGAATCCATGAAACTGATACTTTATTGTGGAGAAGATGGACCTTTATTGCGGATCTTCGATGCAAATGTTGCTTTATTGCGGATTGTGCGTGAATAGACTTGAAGAAAGATGGAAGAAACTGTACTCCTCGAAACATGTGATATTCTCAGTTCCACACCCATTACTAGACGTAGGAATTGGCCGTAGTCACAGATAGGAGCTGATTTTATTATGGATGGAAAGGGAGTGAAAAGGGAGGGTTATGGATGACTAACCAATCTTAGGTAGATCAATAACAAGCCATGATGGGAATGGTTAAGTTTATTGTGAACGAATAGGTTGTGAGTGTGTGCAAAGTGAAAGATGAAAGAGAATCCTGAAGGAGAGAGGAGCAAAGTCTCTACGCATGGCGCTGGTGACCCAGTTTTCACCATGGTACTTGCCCAGGGCGCCACTGAAGTGGTTTTCACCGTTGGACGAAATTATTTCTCTTTACTTTTTTGGATTTTTCAATTTTTTTTTTGTTGTCACAAGGCGCCTGTTTGCCAGGTTTTCACCATGTAACGATTTTTTTTGTTTTATAATTTTTTTGTATTTTTGAAATTTTTTTTGATTTTTTTTTGTATTTTTGAATTAGGATATTCCGAAGAGCTTATGTGTAGAACCTGCGAAGGTGCATGTTGTTGATAGGATCCTCCAAGGGTTCACCTTCTGTAGTTGAGAGCTGATATGCCCCAGATCCATATACCGCTGTGATGATGTAAGGACCAAGCCAGTTTGGTTCGAACTTGCCCTTCTTATCTCTGTCTTGCTGATTCTTGGGGTTCTCTCTGAGGACTAAGTCACCTATCTCAAATGTGCGAGGCTTAACTTTGTGATTGTAACTGTGACTCATTCGTTGTTGGTAAGCCTTGAGATGATTAAAAGCAGTGTGCCTTCGTTCCTCCAGCAGTTCTAGTTCTTGTAAGCGAGAGACCCTGTAGTCTTCATCGTTGATTATGTTTCTCAAGGAGACCCGTAAAGAAGGTAGCTCGACCTCAATAGGCAAGATGGCTTCAGAGCCGTAGACAAGTGAGTAGGGTGTAGCTCCTGTAGGTGTGCGGACACTTGTGCGATAGGCCCAGAGTGCAGGATTGAGTTGGATATGCCAGTTACGGCCAGCGTCGTCGACTGTCTTTTTAAGGATTTTGAGAATTGTTTTATTAGACGCCTCAGCTTGGCCATTACCTTGGGGGTAATATGGTGTGGAGAAACGATGGGAGATATGGAAGCGCTCACAGAGTTCACGAACATCCTGATTTTTGAAAGGACGCCCGTTATCAGTAATAATGGAAGTAGGAATCCTGTATCGACAAATGATGTAGTTCAGGATGAAGGTAGCGATTTGTTTCCCAGTAACTTGTGTGAGAGGCACGGCTTCAATCCACTTTGTGAAATACTCTGTGGCTGTGATAATGAATTTATGACCATTGGAAGAAGGAGGATGAATCTTGCCTATGAGATCTAGTCCCCACTGACAAAAGGGCCAAGGAGATGCAAGTGGTTGTAGTTCTTGTGCTGGTGCATGTATAAGGTCTCCATGAATTTGACACTGCTTACACTTCTTGACAAACTGATATGCATCTTTTTCCATAGTAGGCCAGTAGTATCCAGTCCTGATAAGTTTCTTGGCCAAGGTAGGACCACTAGTGTGCGGACCACATATCCCTTCGTGCACTTCTCGTAATGCAATCTGAGCTTCGTCACTCTCTAAACATCTAAGAAGGGTGCCATCTAGACCTCGTCGGTATAGGATATCTGCTAAAATGACGTATCGAGAGGATTGGCGAATGAAAGTGCGGCGTTGATTGTTCGATAGATCGGGAGGTAAGATCTTGTCGCGAAGGTATGTGAATATGGAACCATATAACTGGGATTCAGGACCAACAACACATATCATTTCCGTAGGAGTGATCTCATATGAAGGAATCAGCAGGTTGTCTACCAGGAACTCATAGCAGGTCTCATTTTGCGGTAGATCAATGAGCGAAGTAATTGTAGCCATGGCATCTGCAGCGCGATTCTGTTCTCTTGGTATCTGCTCAAACTCTATCTTTACGAAGTGCTGTTTCAGATCATCTACCAGTTGTTTATAAGGCATTAGCTTTTCATCTTTTGTTTGATAATCATCAGTTACTTGACGGATGACAAGTTGAGAATCTCCAAAAACATGAAGTTCTTGGATCTTCCACCGAACTGCAATTCTTAACCCAGTTGTTAATGTCTCGTATTCTGCTATATTGTTGGTGCAAGGAAAGGATAAGCGGTATGACTTCGGTATAGAATCACCTTGAGGAGTTATAAAGAGTATACCCGCTCCTGCCCCATGCTGTGTATATGAGCCGTCAAAGTATAATTGCCATGGCTTTGCAGGTGATATTGTTAGAATGGACTCATCTGGAAATTCTAACTGTAGAGGAACATCATCTATCATGGGAGCATCTGCCAGTTGATCTGCAATTGCTTGTCCTTTTATAGCTTTTCTGTTCACGTATTCAATGTCGAATTCACTCAAAATCATTACCCACTTGGCCAGCCGCCCAGTAAGTGTAGCTTTGTTGAGAAGATATTTTAGTGGATCAATTCGGGCAATCAACTTAGTCTTGTGAGTGAGCATATAATGTCGCAACTTCTGTGAAGCAAAGACCACAGCAAGACATGCACGCTCGATTGGTGTGTAGTTTAGCTCATATCCCACCAATGTGCGACTGATATAGTAGACTGCTTTTTCCTTGCCGTCAGGTATTTGTTGTGCTAGGAGTGCCCCCAGTGCTGTCAAAGTAGCTGATATGTAAAGTAGCAATGGTTGATCGGGAATTGGTGGCATCAAAACTGGCGGGTTCAAAAGATAGTCTTTGAGGGCCTGAAAAGCCTATTGACAGTTCTCGTCCCATTTGAACTTGATGTTTTTGTGTAGCAGGTGCTGGAAAGGGTTACACTTATCTGCAAGTTGTGCTATGAATCTTCGTATGGACTGGAGTCTCCCTTGTAAAGATCGAAGTTGACTGATATTCTTGGGTGGCGGCATGTCCAAGATAGCCTTGACTTTTGCTGGATTAGCTTCTATTCCTCTTTTAGACACAATGAATCCTAGGAGCTTCCCGGAGGTTACTCCAAAGACACATTTCTTAGGATTTAACCTTACCTTGTATTTTTCTAGCCGATCAAAGACAACTGAAAGTATGTCCAAGTGTGTGTCTCTGTCTATTGATTTTCCCAAAAGATCGTCAACATAATCTTCCACGGTTATGTGCATGAGATCATGAAAGATAGTAGTCATCGCTCATTGATACGTGGCACCTGCATTTTTCAGCCCAAAGGGCATGACATTCCAACAAAATGTTCCCCATGGACAAGTGAATGATGTTTTATGTTGATCTTCCAACAAAATGTTCCCCATGGACAAGTGAATGATGTTTTATGTTGATCTTCAGGTGCAATCCTGATTTGATTATATCCAGAGAATCTGTCCATTAAGGATAACATCTCATGGCCTGCTGTGAGATCAACAATTAAGTCAATGTTTGGTAATGGGAAATCGTCCTTTGGACAAGCCTTGTTGATATCTCTAAAGTCTGTACATATTCGGATGTTGCGATCCGGTTTGCTGACAGGTACCAAATTGGAAATCCATTCGGGATAATCAATTGGGCGTATGAATCCGACATCCAGTAATTTCTCCAGCTCTGCCTTGACTAGCAATGCCACTTGTGGATGCATTTTCCTCAATTTCTGTTTTACTGGTTTTGCCCCCGGTTTGACTGTCAAATGATGCATTACTAAATCCGAGTCTAGCCCAGGCATATCCGCGTAAGACCATGCGAAGTTGATTTGTCGTCCCTTAAAGAAGCTTATGAATTTTGCTCTCTCGGCCTCTGTCAATGATTGAGCCAAAAATATGTTGTGTGGAACCTCTGCTGTACCAATGTTTGTCTTTATAGTCTCTTCTACCAACATGGATGATTTTTCCTCGTATGCTGCTGGGAGAATGTCGAGCCTTCCATCTTCGGGCGCCTCAGAGAGGTTTTCACCCTCAGATACGTCCTTTCTTTTTACTTTTTTGGAGTCAGATAGTGCCACAGTGTGGTTTTCGCCATAAGACCCTTGTTTTGTTTTTATTTTCACATTTTTGCGACTAGAAGGCCCGACACCCTCACCAAAGTATGCTATGTTGTTGAGCTCTATGGCGTATCCTGCTTTGTGGTCTCTAGGGGGAAGATCATCTCGAATGCCAAGATAGTCGATAATAGCTTCGTCATTTTGAAATGTATCAAATTGTGCTGGTCCTTCATGATCCCAGTCAATGAGTTGGGGATGAACAAGGGGAAGGTCATTAGTGTTTTCAGAATTTGCTGGACGAAGAGTGAAGATGTGGTTATATTCAGGTATGTCAAGGTAATCGTCGAGGTCATCGATGGCACTCTCCTCATCAGTTTCGATCGTGAGCGAATCCAAATTGTCATCACTAGTAGCGCCTTCCGGGACAGGTGTCCTCATCCTATGTGATTTTGACCTAGGACCTTGAAATGAAGCTTGTGCGGGATCCTTATGGGTTGGTTCTTGACCAACTCTAAACTTTTTGTAAAATTTCTCCTCCTCTGTAGGTTCATCTGACTCTCTGAATGTCTCGGTGAGCTCATAGTCACTGGAGGATTTGTCTGAACCCCATTCCCACTCATTGGAGTCTGTGGAATAGTAATCCTCTTGTTGAACTTCAGCAACTTTAATTCGCCATGTCTCTTTTGTTCTTTTATTGTTTGGTCTGGGATTCAGAAAACCAAGCCCCTTGGAGCGTTCCCTTCTTGTAGTTAGCTCAGGTTGCAAGGGCTCCATGACACCTTCTTTGCGTAGTCCGAGAGGGCTTTTTCCATCATACCCGAATCTTTGTAGAATTTTGAAGCCTTTGCCATAGTTCTCACAGGGTATAATAATCTGATCCTGTGTGTCCCCTTCAACGTCCTTATAGAGCATTTTATATAAATTTTCTTCTTCTAGTTCACCCCATTTTTGAAAGATGGTAGGATCCCATTTGAGTATCATGATGGAGATTTGCTTGTTAGGATGTGGCCTCCCATATTCCTTGGGAGAGGTCATGACTTGTCGTAAAAACATTGTTTGATTCAAAGTGTATTCTCCCATGCCTTTGTCTTGAAACTTGGCTCTAAGTTCACCTTGTTTGGATGTCAAGGGCTTTAATGACTCAGGATCAATATATGCTGAAGAAGGAGTAGCCTCACGATTGCTGGGAATGATAGTCTCAGTATGTGATCTCAAGTTATTACAATATATGAATGGATTTGGATCACCATTGACCGTTACCTCGACTCCATTGTGAGGAAACTTAATGCACTGATGGTATGTTGATGGGACTGCCCTCATTTCATGAATCCACGGACGTCCTAGCAATATGTTATACGTGAGATCTAGATCTAGGACTTGACAAACCACATCCTTTGTTACTGGCCCTATTCTTAGTGGTAAGATGACCGTGCCCTTGGACGAGCGCTCTTCATCATCATAAGCCTTAATGGTGATTTGGTTTGTAAAATTCACAGCTTTGTCAAAATATCCCAATTGTCTGATGGTGCTCAATGTACAAATATTAAGACCTACTCCTCCATCTATCAGGACTCGTTTTATTCGATGTTTATGTATGAAGGCTTCAACATGTAGAGGTGCATTATGTGGCTGACTTATGGAGGCGTCATTGGCTTCTGTGAACGTAAGGGAATGTGGAACAGATAGGTATCCCACCATGGCTTGAAACTGGTCCACATTCAGATCAGTAGGGACGGTAGTATCTCTCAAGATTTTGTCAAGGATAGCTTTATGTACAGGAGATATACGTAAGAGCTCAAGAATAGAGATGAGTGCAGGTGTCTTCCCTAGTTGTTCTACAAGGTCGTACTCAGGCTTGGTTGATGAAAGATTGGTATTCTTAGTGGAGGCACCTGGCAATGTAATCTTACCTCGACGGGTTGTAACATGACATTCAGAGGTAGATTCGGACGAAGATCCCACACCTTTTAGGACAATCTTGGGTCTCTGAGAAGGATTCTCAGGATTTTTGTTTTTGATAGTAATGGTAGAAATATGATTGTCCATTGAGATGTGATTGATAGTAGAATCATAATTGTAAGGTGCTCTAGTGTAATTGGCTTGATCATCTGTGACTTTGCCTTTTCCTTTGTCATGTTTTGGGAATGGTTCCTTAAACACCTCATGTTCTTGATTAGATGAATGTCCCTCAATCTCTATATCTCCTCTGTCAATGAGATCTTGCACAATGTTTTTCAATCGATGGCAATTACCTGTCTTATGGCCCTTGCTCTTATGAAACTCACAAAACTCATCATCATTCCACCAATTTGGTTTTACCTTTGGTTCATAAGGAGGAAAGTCTGGAACTGTAATCACTTTGTTTGCCACAAGCTTTTTGAATACTGATTCAAGTGGTTCTCCCAATGGAGTGTACTTCCTTCGAGGTTTAGAAGTTGTTTGGTTGTTCACTTGATTGTTGGTAGAACTTGATCCAGAAAAGACGAACTTTG
This sequence comes from Cryptomeria japonica, assembly GCF_030272615.1. Lineage (NCBI taxonomy): Eukaryota > Viridiplantae > Streptophyta > Pinopsida > Cupressales > Cupressaceae > Cryptomeria > Cryptomeria japonica. Next base: position 258,073,866 of record NC_081408.1, read on the forward strand.
GTCTCACTGTATTGGCATCAACAACGCCATCATTAACGGTATTCTTGTTCTTGTTCCAAAATTTTGGTTTGTCCTTTCCTTTAAAGTCCTCTTTGTTTTCTTTGAATAGTTTGATAACTCCTTGTTCAATTAAGACCTTTTCTGTTGCTAGGCCCTTTTCAATGACATCCTTGAATGTAGACAAACAAGCTTTTCTGATATCATAGCCAATAGCCTTATTAACGTTTTGTGTGAACATCTCCACCATTTGTTTCTGCGGGATTTCACAAGAGCATCTGCTAGCTAAGTTTCTCCATCTCTGTAAAAATGTTGCGAAAGATTCTCCTTCCTTTTGTTTAGTATTGCACAAGGTAGTAACTAAGACATCTGTTTCAATGTTGTAAGAGAAATGCTGAATGAATGCCTCTGCTAAGTCGCCCCATGACTTAATACCAGGAGGTAATTGAGAAAACCATTCCATAGCTTGATCTCCTAAGCTCTGTGGGAACAACCTCATTAAGTATGTTTCTTCTGCCGCTACCTCAATGCAAGCTGTGAAGAATTGTCTTATGTGTGCCTTGGGGTCTCCTCTCCCTCTATATTTGTCAAATTTTGGTGTCACAAAGTGTGGAGGAAATGGAGGCATTGGAATGCTCTTATCGAAGGGATAAGGGCATATATCTCTCATAGTATATGTAGGTTTGGATGTACTCATGTCCTCCACTTTCTTTTGTAGATCTCTAATTTGTTGCTCCAAATTATTTTTGGGAGGAGATTGATTTCTTGTAGCATACCCCATGTTTGAAACACCCATTTGAGGAGGAGCTTGTTGCATATATGGATGATACTGATCGTAGACATGTCCATATGGAGGTCTATATTGTTGCGACATATATGGAGCACTTGGCATAACTTCTTGTTGGGGAACCCCATATCTGTTTTGTGTGTATAAACCATATTCAATAGGCCTTTCATTTTCCATTGTGTTGCCCCCAATTTTGACATGAGGTCTCCTTGTGTCAAAATTTTGAGGATGTCCTTGAGTATCCACTTGTTTTGATTGATTCATACCTTGAGCATGTGATTGAGCATAAGGCCTCCATGATGGTCCTTGAGTGTAAGTATCATATGTTTGAGCTTGTGTATGTGGGATTGCTGGCTTTTGAAGCAAAGCTGATGGTGACTCTGGCATCATATTATTCGGTCCTCTATTTCCTCCACTATTTGGTCTCCTTTGATCCATGTTGGGTTGAGTTTGTTGTGAGGGTCGACTTTCCATAAGTTGAGATAAGTCAAAATCATGCGGTATTTTAGCTCCACTATGTGCCATCATGTTTAGAAAGTATTGTCGATCTCTCCTCATTATCTCTTCAACCAATCTATTGAATTGAGGATTCATTATGGATTCTTCTATGTCTGCTGATAATATTGAAGAGTTGTCCACTGTGTCATTGTGTGTAGCATTGTTGTTTATAGTGTTTGCGCTTTCCACATTTGGATTGTGTCTATAAACATTCATGTCTGGTAATGTAGTGTGCTCAGGATTCTAGAATAGATCATTGTCATACTCATAAGAACTCATGTTTACGGATTCTTGAGCTTCTTTAGCTATTCTCCTAGATTTTTGAAGGCGGGTTTCAACCATGAACTAGGTGCTAAACCAAGATGTGAGAAACTAGATGAAAAATGACAAGAGTATGGAAGACCAAGAGTTGTATGGAGTGTAAATGAATCTTGGGGTGTACTTGCAATGTCCAAAGTGTAAGACCAAGTATGTAAGTAGTAGAGTAGGTGTGACTTCCAAAGAGAGGATAGTTTCTCTTGATGAGGTAAGTTGACCTTGACTCTAAGTAAGACCAAATGAGACCCAAAGGTAAGAAACCTTGATGAGGGACCACTTAGCAAAGTGTAGTTGTATGTAGTGTGTTGAAAGAGTATGATGAGGACAAGCAAGTGACCTTTTTGACTCAAGTTTAGACAATTGTGAATGTAAAATGAGGTATGAAGCAATGATGGACTGTGTGAAACCTTAGAACAGGCTGAATGCTAGATGAAACCTGAAGAGACAACCTAAGAAGCTCAAGTATGCCGAAACTGATTTTCTTTGTTTGCTTGACTGTTAAAGTTTTCAAATCCTGACACAGACGCCTCTGTATACTTCACAGACGCTTTTTTCAGACACAGACGCCTCTTTGTTTGACGCAGACGCTGATAAAAACACAGACGCTATTCTGTACTTCACAGACACGCTTATCTGACGCAGACGCGGTTTGAACAGACACAGACGCGTTTCTGTAACCTTAGTGCAAATTTTCCTATCTGTAAAGTTGTTTTGTTGTGACCAAATCTGATTGTTCGACTGTTTTTCGTGACAAGAGGACACAATATTGATGACTCAATGTTTGCAAACTGTTTAGACTCCAAAAGTGTGTTGTTTGATGTAAAAAGTTTTTGCATACACTTGAAGACACAAAAGACACAATGTTTTGTTGTTTTGTCTTGAATGTTTGAGTGTTTAGCATAAGACAAGCACAAATCTTAGGGCTGGCCAAGACAATAGTTGTTGATCCCACATAGGGTTTTACCCCCGAGGCTACGCTATTCAGAGCGGATACTTAGATGCTTGACCTCACTGGCTCCACCCTCAGCACTCACTTCTCGGGTCAGCCAAGCATCAGTCCCCATGAAAACTCCCCATGGCGAACTTTGTATCTCTACTAAGAACCGTATGTGTGTGGGCCGCTACCAGAGGTCCGACCTCCTGCCTCAACAACTAGAAGGATTTGGGCTTCTAAAACAAAAAGGTGCTAGTAAGGGCATCCGCTTGTGTGGCCATACATGCGGCACTTTCAGCTCTGTAAATACAGAAGGCTCCCAGCCGGTAGGGGTTACGCCCTACAAATGATCAAATAAATTTGATCAAACGGGTTTATGGGGAGACATAGTGTCGGTATGAACTAATCAGCACACGTTATTCATAGTTTTCACCATGAATACATTTGATTATAGTGGCTCAGAAGAGGTGGGTTTTCCTCGCTACCACTTGGGTCGTTCTCTTCTCACTAGTAGTCCTAATGACCACACGGGAAGACGGGCCCTTTAAAGATAAAACAAAAAGAGCCTATTGCTCAAGACACAAAAGACAATGATTCAATTTTAGTGCACCAATGGAAGTGTTTGCTAAGCTATGAAAACAAGGCACACAATCAAAATTACAAAACCCTAGCTAAGGCCCTGCAATAAAATTGTTAGTAGTTTGGGTTGTTTCAAATGATAACCTCTTCCTGCAAGCACACAAGTTAGGTAAATTTTAGAAAACCCAAAAAGACTTTGTGAAAAGGGGCCTTCAACAAAAACGTTTTTGCCTCCAAAGCAAGCTGCACAAACCAAGTTAGCTAGATCTGCAAGGGTTAGCCGAAAATAAACCAGATCTGAAACCCTAAATACAAAATCCGAAAATTCGAATCAAAGAAAAATCAAAGATTGCAAAATAGAAATCACAGACGCAGTTATACCAGACACAGACGCGTCTGTACTACAAAGACGTGGTTCTGTGATTCACAGACGCGGTCACAGAACACAGATGCTTCTTCCGAATGCAGACGCGATAATATCAAGCACAGACGCGGTTCGGAATCGCAGACGCACCTTTCGGAAACCTGCAAAATAAAAATTGACAGAAACACAGACGCGATCCCAGAGTATATAGACGCTTCTGAAACACAAAAACGCAATCCGAACACTTGTAGACACGGAAAAACTTAAATGTCGTCGAAAAATTGTCCGATCTGCAACTTCAAAAATGCCAAATCTGCAACAAAAATGTTAAATGCAAAGGGACAAGAGTCCCACCGAGCGTGCCAAAATGTTTATGGTGAAAATGGATAACAATAAACAATAATATTGCAAGGCTAAAATGAATCCAACCACTAAACCCTAACCTAACAATGAACAAAGATCCACCATAACATATGAAGATTACCTAAGACAATGCACATAACTCAAAATCACAAAGATTATACCATCACATGTCCAATAGGGTTTTGATCTCCATTCTTCCTATCTCCATTGATCTTGCTTGATATATTTGCTCTCAGATTTTTGTATGCACAAGAGCTCAACAAAGAACGGAATGTGGTTGCAAGTAGGATCGTAGTGTAGCCAAGTTGCATGAAAGATCATTAGGATGTGTCATTAGGGTTTGACAATGAAGAAAGCATCTCCTTAAATAGAAGACACAATATGAAATGGAGGGTTAAGATTGAGAGGTGTAAAAAGAGAGGTCGGCTAGGATTAGAGGGTAGGTAAAAGAAATAGTAAAATAATGAAAGAGGTAGGTAGTGTATGAATTAAGAGATGAATGACATGTGTCATGTGTAGAAAAAGATAATGAATTAATTAAATAAATAAAGATTTATTTAATTAATAGAAGAAGTAGGACAATTAAATAAATAAAATATTTATTTAATTTAGGAAAGGGATAATTTAAATAAATAAATGTATTTATTTAAATGAGAAATAAGGCTAGAAGAGGATAAATGAATTAATTAAATAAATAAAAATTTATTTAATTAATAGAAGAATTAGGCTTAGATAATTAAATAAATAAAATATTTATTTAATTAGACATGACAATTTTGAGTGTCTACAGTGACAGTGAGAAATAAGTATTTGGGAATGTTGTTGGATGTTTAAGGAATGTTCTTGTGTGCTCCACATGGTGTTGAATGTTCAGTTTGGTGTTGCATTGTGTTTGATGTTGTCTGTCTTGGTACTTTATTTTCTAGCTTGTACTATGATCTTAATGATATATACCAACTTTGTAGAGTGTATTAAGTTGTATTTGGGTCCTACTTTTAGTATGTGGGGATCCACATTGAGTTAATTCATTTGGATGCTATGTTTTTTGGGCCGACTGGTTATGTGCTACATTGTTTATCTACACATTACCTAGTTGTCATCCTTGGATGATGTGCGTCACCATGTGTATTATTTGGAGCTACTTAGAGAAGTGTAATATGATTTTTTAGGTCCTCTCTATCTCTTGGATTGGACCATATTCACCACAAATATGTTTGATGGTTGACTTAATAGGAGCTATGCTTATCATTTGTTTTGGTCAACCTAATTAATGTTTTCAATGAAGAAGATTGGTATATATAGATGATCAATTTGGAGTTGTGAAGAGCAATTGTTGTGATGTGAGTGTGTAAATTAGAATATGTGCGTGTAGCGTCCTAAAATTGTGACACTTGCAATTTTGACCGCATTTGGGTCTTCACGATGGCGATGCAACACTGAACCTGAATGGAGACCCCGAAACTTGTTCATGACATCAAAAACTGCATTTTTCAGCACCCTGGCCTGATCCTCCTTGCACCCTACTGTCCCTAGAGGTGGGACCATGGCGCCCAGCACCCTGGTCCCTGGCCCTATTTTTGGGCCCGGTCTCTTTTGGGTCTCGGGTCTTTATGTTTGCAAATTGGAAAGTAATCTTCCCAGGTCGGCCTAAGGTCGGAAAAATCAGTCTATCAACCCTAATTGACAAGTATATAAACTACATTTCCTCTCCCATTTTAAAAATATGGAAAAAGAGGAAGGACATATGTGTACAAGAAGCGATATTCAAACATTCAAGCATTCAAGCATTCCTTCAAGCAATTGATCATTCTAAGTCTCCATTCAAGGCTAAGTGTTGCATTCAAGACAAGGATTCAACCATTGAAGAGGAGATCACATACAACATACAACATACAACAACAATTACACCTTCGCATGTAAGAATACAAACATTCTTACAACAAGGTACTAGTACTTGTTTTACATTACAATCATTTACATTTATAGCATTTCTCATTTCTTGGTTAATTCCAAAACCGGGGTTTGACCTAAGGGCAAACCCCTAATCCCTAACCCCCCAATCGTCTTCGCTTTTCTGTGTGTAGGTTGCAGGTACGCGGCTGTAATTGAAGATCCGGAATCCTTGTGCAGAGACGAACAGATCCCCCTTCGTTTCGCGGATTTTTCGGAGGACCATGTGCACGCCGGGCGCCATCGTCTCGTCAACTTTCACTCAAATTTGCAGGACAACGTCGTCTCGACATTTTACTACTAATTCCAGGTCTGCAGCTTCATCCTATATTCCTATCTCTGTTTATAAGTGAATCTTTCTCACTTTTCATGTGTTCCTAGCTTAATCTTTCTATCTACATTCTTTACAAAAGAGGGTAGCCTTGTTGTCTTAACCCTTGAAACTCATTTAGAATCCGATCTTGCATTGTGTGGGATTGGATCTTGTGGGTTTTAACCCCTCTTTTGAATGTAAAGTCTCTCCTAAGTGAAAACCGTCAACCCTAGTGATCCCCCTTTCTCTCTCCTTGGAGTGGTGGGGGGAACACTTAGGGTTCGCTTGCGATTTTCCGCTTTACATTTTGGTGAACCCGACGTGAACATCCTTTCTGATTATTCATGGTTAGATCTGAAAATTGGATGCCTTGATTACATTTCCATGTTTGATATTTTGCAAAGTTTTGAGGTTAATTGCATAAAAACCCTAAATTTTCTTTTTAGTAATTGAGCTTGTGAAGTGTTTAATTGTTAATGCTTGTTTCAGATCTACCCTTCTATTGCAAATTATCAATTCATATTTGTGCTTCAATTTTAAAAATTAAGTGGTTAAGTGTCAAACCCCTAATTTTTAAAACCTTCTTGATTCAACCTTTGACTGACAATTTCACTGATCAAAACATCTCCAAATCAGCTGTAACTTTGGATTCTGCAACAAAATCATAATATCTTTCATCCCTGAAAATTTGGAAAAAAGTTGCGAGGACTGTGTGCACCCTGAGTGCCATCATCCCTGACATTTTTTCCAAAATTTCGGGAGCTAGATCTTACTGTATTTTTCTGCTAAAATCCAGAATTTTGGCTGATTTTATCAATTACAACACTTTCAAAATTAAAGTCAAAGTTGGTCTAGTGATTGCTTGGATTAAGGCTTCTAATCATTCAAAAATTGTTGAAATTGAAATTTTGTGTCAAAATTGGTTTCTTACAGTCCTAAATCTAAAAAGTGTGTTGGCATTCATTCGAAATTTCAGTGCTTTATTCAAATTCTTGCAATTTGTGACTTTTGAAATTAAGTGTTTAATTACACCAACTTTGATTTCCGCTTTCGAAATTGAATTTTGTGTGAAATTGAGTCAACTTTTAAATTTCAAAACTTGCATTGCTTTTGGTATTCCCTCTAAAATCATAAAATTCAAAATTTCAGTTTCCCTCTCTTTTTCAAAATTCAAATTTTGCATTTTTCAACAATCTTGGTAGGGTTCAATTTTGAGATTGCAACTTTAATTTGGCCTATCTACAGATCGTGAAATCACTCAATTTTTTCAAATTAGCTTTAAAATCATCATAACTTTCATCTCTGAAAATTTCGAAAAAAGTTGCGAGGACCGTGTGCACCCCGAGCGCCATGGTCCCTGACATTTTTTCCGAAATTTCAGGAGATTGTCGTGATTGCATTGAACGGCTTAAATCTAGAAGATTGGCTGATTTTATTGAAATTTGCTACCTCTAAATTCAAAATCTTCTCTCCCTCTCTAGTGCATGAGTTTTACGACAATAAGCCCTACTTACACTATTCCTGTTAGACGAAGCCTTAGAATTAAGTCTTTCCGAGGTTTGATTACTAAGGAGATGGAACCTAATTTGAATAGCCTTTTTAACGAGGACATGGGTAATTCCTCTAATCCTCCTAATGATGAAGAAGCTCTCCATGAGGTTTCTGTAGAACAACTTTCAAAATTGGATAACCAATTTGATGATTTTCAGCAATGGATGTCTCAAGAGTATCCTGATAGTCAAGCTCTTTCATTAATTGAGGGTCTAAAACGTATGGTTCAAAGTGATAAGAATGGAATTAATATTTTGCGTGGTATTGCACACATTGTGGATTCGAATGTGATGCCTATGAAGAGTTGTGCTGAAACTTTAGATTATACACAACCTCCTACTCAAGTTAATCATTCTATTCCTTTGACAACTCCTATTGCTAGCATACCTACTTTTACATCAAACATAATGGCTACTTCTATACAAGATATTCCGCCTATGATCACTAGTCATGGGGGCAATCCTTCCTCTTTAATTAACTCTCTTCCTTCATTCAATCCAACTTCTTCATTCATTCCTTCAATAAGTGTTCCTATTACATCTCCACAAATGAACATGACGCAAGGGGGCAATTCATTCAACCATTCCATTCCTCCTTGTGGTGCTCCTCTTTTCCAATCATCTCCTATGACTAACTATCATAGTGTCCCGCCACCTTACTCTCAATTAATACCTTCTTTCAATAACATAATACCTCCATCACAATCTAACACGTCTAATGTGAACTCTTCAACTGAAGCGACCATTAACAATCTTGCACAAACTGTCTCTTCTTTACAGCAACAAATTGCCTCTATGAATCAATCTAAGTTTAGTGTGCCCACATTTGATGTTGCGAGCCCACTTTCTCTTGACATTGTTTGAGCTATCCCTCCTAAGCATGTTGAAATCCCGTATTTGGAGCTTTATAATGGTAAAGGTGATCCTCTAACACGTGTTAAGACTTTTCAAACAATATGTACCGATTTTGCTTATGACCAAAGGTTGCTTGCAAAACTGTTTACTAGAACATTAAGAGATAAAGCCCTACAATGGTATTGCTCGTTGCCTTCTTATTCTATTACTTCTTTCGAACAACTTGCAAATGCTTTTATTCAACAATTTCAAAACAATATAAGTCCTAAAGTTACTTTGATTGATTTAATGCATTGTAAACAAGGTGTTAAAGAAAAAGTGACTGATTTCATTGGTAGATATAAGCATTTGCATACTCAAATTGCTTTTCCAGTGCCTGACAATGATATTCAAAGAATCTTTATTTCTAATTTACAAAAAGATATTCGAGACAAACTTCTATTTTCTGAGTTTACTTCTTTCCAACAGTTGTGTGCAACTCTTCACAATTATCAACTGACTGTGAGTCAAATGGAACAAGCAAATCCTATGGCTCCGAGTGATAAGGGTGATAGTAGTCAACAACCATTTGGGAAGTTTAAACCGAACAGAGAGTCCATTAAGTTCAATGAAAACATCATCAACAACAATGTGAATGCAGCATTAGGTGTGCCTCCTATTTCTAAGTTTTTCAAGAAAGAAAGAAAGTTTACTCCTTTGAATGAATCATTGCATAGTATTATGAATAAGTTATTGGAACAAAATGTGCTTACTCTCCCTCCTGTAAAGCAAATAGATCCTGCAAAGATTAATTCACCCTATTTTGATAACAAATCTTTCTGTCAATTTCATCGTCAACCTGGGCATGATACTGAAAAATGTTTTGCTTTAAAGGGTAAAATTCAAGATTTGATTGATAATAATACTATCTCTGTTTCAGGAGTGAATGATAAAGGCAACACATCTGTAGCTCCTCCTAACCAAAATCTTAAGATTTTTACTGATCCATTACCTTCTCATACCTCTAATGTGATTGAGACTAATGATTCCTCTTTCTCATCTGATGGTCTTGTGTCTATGACTCCTAATGTGATTAACTTTGTAGAGCGGCAAGAAAACCCTAAAGAACCTTCCATCACATTTGATTCTAGTGAAACTATCAGAGCACCTGATGGTCCTTTATACATAGTTGCAAAAGTCAAGAATACACCTTGCCGTGGAGTGCTTATTGATCCTGCTTGCATGGTTAATGTTATTACTGAAGAATTTCTTTTTACTTTGCAATTGAATCAAGTGATCTATGACAAAACAAATGTGATTGTGAAATTATTTGATGCATTTTCTTCTCCTGCAATTGGTTCTATTACATTACCTATTGAGGTCCGTAACAAATCCCTTGATGTGAACTTTGCTATTATTCCTTCATCCGAACAATTTCGTGTGAAGCTAGGCTATCCTTGGCTATCTTCCATGAAAGCTATTGCTTCTCCTATTCACAAGTGTTTGAAATTTCCCCATAATGGTGAAGTTGTTACTGTCAATCATAGTCTCTTTAAACCAGCTGAAAGAACTTCTAGCGTTCCTATTGATTATTTTTGGCCTAAACAATTCCAATCTCTCCCTCCACGAAGTGATCATCTTTTCAAATCTTATCAAAAGTGGAAAACAGATATGATCCTATCTCTAAGTGAGCCTAGAACACCCAAACTTGATATTCCTATCGTTCTTGAGAAGGAAGTTCTTCCTTTGAAAGATAAAACTAATGTCTTTCCTCAAGAAGATTCCCAACCCATCCCTATGGATGTGACTATGGCTATGACTAATAAACTTTCTAAAAGTAGACCTATACCTCCTCGTCATGATGGACTTGGTCTCCTTCCTAAACCAAATATTCCTCCTTTATATGGAGTAGTTCCTCCTCCTTCCTTTTATAGAGAGAAGAGACCTTCCTCTTCTCCTATTATCCAGCCTAAGAGACCACAACCTAAACACCCAAGTGATAAGGATGAGAACATTCCTCCTCCCCAATCTTCCCCACTTCCTACTAAGACTAGAAGAAATTGTTCTGCACGTGAATGTCGACGAAAGCGTCGTCTTAGAGCTCAGGCTGCTGCTTCTCAAACTTTGCAATCCCCAAAAACACCTTCAGCTAGTATTATTCCATTTTCTCCTCAGCCGAAAATCGAGCCAAAATCTCCTAAACATAAGATTCATGATGATTTTGATCTTGATGATGATATAGATGAAAATGTTATTCATGATGAAAATGTTACTTCTCTTGCTTCTGATAGTGAATATGAATATGTTGATGTTGATAACCATTTATCTAACGAATTTTCTAAAGCACTTATCCTAGCTCCTAGACAAGAACAACGTGGCTTGGAACATGAACATAGCCCTTGTTTGGATCTTGTGATAGCTCCATCTGTTGTGTTGGATGTTCCTCCTCTAGCGTGTTCCCTACCTTCCCGAAACATTGATCAGCAAGATCAGGGGGTAGATGACATGCTAGACTAGTTTCATTAGCATAGCAAACTCTCTCCTCCTCTCTTTTGTTACTTCTTCTATGTGTTATTCTCACTCTTCTATTTGTTGTCCTTAGTGTTGTCTACTTGAGGATGATGCAAAGCATTGAGATCTCTTTTGGTCTCTCTCATGTTGACTCAAAAGACACATGTGTTCCCTTCTTCTAGGTGACCTTCCTTGATTGGGGAATGAAGAACAATTATGCATACATACATATGATATACATGAATTATCATACAGCATACTGACCCTGAGGAAAGCGAAGTCATCTCGTGCTTTGTGTTTTGTGTCTATTATCCTTGGGTTTATCTCACACTTGGGGGCTAAATCTTTGTGATAACGTGCTCCTTTCCCTTCTCATTTCTTATGTGTATCACTACCTTAAAGCAATCACCCCCGTTGAGGCGTGTGCGATCGCTTTAACGTAGGGGGGCATACACCCCGTCTATCCCTTCAGGATATTTGAAAATTTCTTGGCAAACTTAGCTTTGCCTTGAAAATTTTTGGTATTTTTCTTGCATGACTCATAGTGAGGGAACCTTACTACTGATAGTCATGGTTTTCCCTCGTGATCTTCCCTTTTAATTTGTCAATCGAAGTCGTAAGATCCTTAGCCCACTGGGGGCTTGGTGTGTCTTGCCTCCTTGACGTGGTGAAAGTCTTTCAATGTTGTTTCCTTGTACTTTACCGGAAGTATGAGCGTACGCTTATACTCCCACTAAAGTGGGGGCTAAATGTAGCATCCTAAAATTGCGACACTTGCAATTTCGACTGCATTTGGGTCTTCACGATGGCGACGCAACACTGAACCTGAATGGAGACCCCGAAACTTGTTCATGACATCAAAAACTGCATTTTTCAGCACCCTGGCCTGATCCTCCTTGCACCCTGCTGTCCCTGGAGGTGGGACCATGGCGCCCAGCGCCCTGGCCCTTCAGGACTAGGGCGCCCAGTGCCCTGGTCCCCCAGGACCATGGCGCCCAGCGCCCTGGTCCCTGGCCCTATTTTTGGGCCTGGTCTCTTTTGGGTCTCGGGTCTTTATGTTTGCAAATTGGAAAGTAATCTTCCCAGGTCGGCCTAAGGTCGGAAAAATCAGTCTATCAACCCTAATTGACAAGTATATAAACTACATTTCCTCTCCCATTTTAAAAAGATGGAAAAAGAGGAAGGACATATGTGTACAAGAAGCGATATTCAAACATTCAAGCATTCAAGCATTCAAGCATTCAAGCATTCAAGCATTCAAGCATTCAAGCATTCCTTCAAGCAATTGATCATTCTAAGTCTCCATTCAAGGCTAAGTGTTGCATTCAAGACAAGGATTCAACCATTGAAGAGGAGATCACATACAACATACAACATACAACAACAATTACACCTTCGCATGTAAGAATACAAACATTCTTACAACAAGGTACTAGTACTTGTTTTACATTACAATCATTTACATTTATAGCATTTCTCATTTCTTGGTTAATTCCAAAACCGGGGTTTGACCTAAGGGCAAACCCCTAATCCCTAACCCCCCAATCGTCTTCGCTTTTCTATGTGTAGGTTGCAGGTATGCAGCTGTAATTGAAGATCTGGAATCCTTATGCAGAGACGAACAGATCCCCCTTCGTTTCACGGATTTTTCGGAGGACCGTGTGCACGCCGGGTGCCATCGTCCCGTCAACTTTCGCTCAAATTTGTAGGACAGCGCCGTCTCAACATTTTACTGCTAATTCCAGGTCCGCAGCTTCATCCTATATTCCTATCTCTGTTTATAAGTGAATCTTTCTCACTTTTCATGCGTTCCTAGCTTAATCTTTCTATCTACATTCTTTACAAAAGAGGGTAGCCTTGTTGTCTTAACCCTTGAAACTCATTTAGAATCCGATCTTGCATTGTGTGGGATTGGATCTTATGGGTTTTAACCCCTCTTTTGAATGTAAAGTCTCTCCTAAGTGAAAACCGTCAACCCTAGTGATCCCCCTTTCTCTCTCCTTGGAGTGGTGGGGGGAACACTTAGGGTTCGCTCGCGATTTTCCGCTTTATAGTGCGAGTGTGCATTCATGATCATATCATTTGCAAAGATTTGTGAAGTGAAGATAGTGAAAGTGTGGTGGTGATTGTTGATGGAGTTGGCTACTTGTGATAGTGGTTCAAGTGTAGCTTCATATTTGGAGAAGACTTTATCCTATTGATTCAAATGTTGTGATATTGTATCTTTCCCTAAAGAAGTGATCTTTAGTCTGCAAGTCTTTGTATCTTGCCTTATAACAGTGAGCTTTAACCTACAAGTCTTGATGTATCTTGCCCTAGAGCAGTGAGCTTCAGCTTGCAAGTCCTTGTGTATCTTGTCTTGGGATGGTACATCTCAATTTACAAGTCTTCTAGGCGACAACATACTTCCTTGACAATGAGCCTAAAACAAATTTGTAATCATTTCATATATTGTGAGTTGACTCTCACTATGGTTTTTCCCTGTTTGGGTTTTCCACATAAATTCGGTGTTCTCTTGTGCATTGTGTTTCATTGCTTTACTTTTCATTTTTGCTTATGAGGTTAAAGTTAAGTCGACATTGTTTTGGGAAATAAAGCTTAAGTTTAAATGTTTTAAGGTCTAGATTGATTCACCCCCCCAAATCCTAAGGTGTGCTCAATAATTTTCCCTATTACTTCGCTTGGATATTACAAACCCTTATGGTTGGATTTGTCTTGCGCATCCAACCCAAAGGGTTGGACTTGCATGCTAATGCTCAAAAGTGTGTTTTCAATAAAATATAGGAAAAAAACTAAATGTCAAGTATGCTTTTCATCAAGTTTGCATATTTTTATGTTAATCTATAAAGTACCATAATAACAATGAGCTCTCTCGTACCTTTTTAATTATGTAATGTTTTTGACATTTCAAATACATTAAATTTTTTATATTAGATTTCTTTTGCTACTGTTTTTCCCCTTTTGAGAATTTATTTTGCTAATGTTTTCCATTCATCTAAATTTAAAATAAAATTATATTTACATTTTATACATATTAACAAATTAACAGAAAAATCAAGCATAAATTACATGATGTTAGCTAATTTTTCACCAAAATGATAATTTATGAAATACTTTTTACAAAATCAACATTGTAGGGGGGGCACATTGGATGCTATTTTATATATTTTTGACATAATAGGGGCATTTTGTGTGCTCCCCCTATTTGAATATGTTAATCTTCACTATACTAAAAAAAAATAGTTTAGAAACTAGATTATGAGCTCTACAAATCTTGTTCTTCTAATAGCTTCAAATTTTGAGCATGGGCTATCTTTAATATACTAATCCAAGATCTTTTTTTCCTTATTAAAAATTAAACGACCACTTTTGCCCCCATTTTGGTTCTCAATTTCCATTCATATACCCTCAAGATTGATATCACAACATGCTAGAATGAATCTCAAGTTCAAATTATAATTTCCTAATCCCTTTCTATTAGTTGTTATGAGTTGACTTGATATATGTTTGTGCAACATTTTGCTATGTCATGGGATTTAAAGACATTCAACATGTCATTAATTCATAGGCTTAAATCAAAATATTATATGTAAGGAGAAGGAGAGCTCATTAGTGCATACCTCAATTTCTAAAGGGATAAAAGAATCAAAATATACATCTTCTCCATATAGACCATCTATACACTTGTGTATATCATCTTTAAATACTTGTTTACAAATGTAAAACCACTAGATCCATAGATTTAAGCTAAGAGATTTGGAACAACAAATCTAACAAACTCCTCTATAATATTTATAAAAAAACGTCATTATTTGAAATTATCAAAAATAAAAAATAAGACAAACCTATTTCAAAAATCTATATTTTTCTAATTCAAATTCATAAAATAAAAACATAAAAAATTAAATAAAATTAAATGAACACTAACTTCGCCTTCTAGATTAAAATTAAAAGACTCTTTCTTCTCATTTATTTATCACATTGTTCGTGTATCAACCCATACATAAAACTTTGATAAGCTTGATTTCTCCTTTAAAATTGCAGGGATTTCTTTCCTTCTACGATAAAAAAATAAAATACCGAGAACGAATTCTTCCTTAACTGGAACTCCCCAAAATACCGATTCGCTAAACATAACACGTATTTCTCCAGGAAGTAATTTTTTAATTCGCTGTATTATAATTTCCTCCTTATCCGATATAATCTCAGAAATTGGGAGAAAATAATAAATTCGTTACTATTTCTCAAAAAAAATAACGCTTCGGGAAACAAAATTGGAGATAAATGGATAAATCAAACCATCCAACTCTGCTTATAACAGCTACTGTTAATACAAATCCGCTTCGGAAGACGCCGAATGCAGGAAAATAGGCCATCTATGCGTGGAGGTCTCCTTTCTGATAGCGCTAAATTTAAGGCCTTTTCCCTCAATTACAAATCAGATTTTATCCGGATCCCCGTTCTCCGTATATATCACTCCACAATTTAAATAAATGTAAGCCCAAACCACTGAAGGCTCGCAGAAATAGATCGAGGATTTATTCGATCAAGACAAACAGGTTCGAGATCATGGCTGCTTATGCACTTCCTGAAGACGCCCTGTTTCTGGGTTTAGACAGCTCTACACAGTATGTTCATTTCTACTTTGCATGGACAACTAATATTATTTCTACAATTAATGTATTATCAATTTCAGAAAATTTGATTAGATTCATGTAGTGCGGAGTATTACACCTGTAATATTAGAACATGGTTTTCCAACTTCAGACATTGAAGAAAATACCCATTTGAATTTTATACCAGTTATTCTAAAAGCTAAACTTTTGGAAGACTATGCATTGAATTTTTTCATCGAGTAGTGTTAGAAGTCTTCATTAACATAAACAGTATTAAAAGTCTGCCATTAATAATGACTGCCAGACTCCAATGCTCTTGGCTGCCATCATCCTTAATGTCTGCTTTTTTTTCAATTGTAAAATTTGGTTTTAAGTATGTGATTGTGGGTCAGTCTTTTCTTTTTGATAGGGTTTAAGCAGGTAAATTTGGAGGATTTGCTGGCTCCTCTTACGGTGCTTGATCTCTGACAGTTGATATGTAGAAAAAGTATGCTTTCTGACTTTATTTTGTTTTTTAAATTGGAGTTAAGTATGTGATGATCAATCTTTTCTTCTTGTTAAGGGTTTAAATAAGTTGGTTTAGAGACGTTTTTGAACATTTCAGAAATGTTTTTGGCCGGAAATATTTTGTATTTTACTGGAAATGTCTTGGGAAATCCTGTCTTCCAAAATGCAAGTATCTTAGAGGGTTTCTGGGGCCAGAAAACAGGTAACCAAGGTCTATAAACTTTTTTGGGATTCAGAGCATTTTATCTATTATTAGATAATATACTTTTATGTGCTTTCAATTACATGTCTGGTCTTTGTTGGCCTGAGATATGAATTTTATATGAGAATTTATAACAAGTCATTCACTTTTTTTCTGTTTATCCTTTATAACCAAATTTTCGTCCTCATCTTTTTGATGGATCACGCAGCATGATCCAAAACATTGATAAAAAAATTCTTCTTGCAGAAGTATTCCAACTCTCCCAAAATGAGCTGTGGAAATATTATGTCCATAATTTTATCCAATTATGTGACATGCGTTGTGCTGAAGTTATTGGCTTTTCTAATTTTTTAGAATTAGTTATAAATCTGTTGTTAGTGTCTTACAAATTATCTCATCTTTTGTTTGTATTCAATTTACAGGTCTCTCAAAGCGACTGTTTTGGACAACAATCTTCGCATTGTCTGTTCAGAAATTGTTCATTTTGACTCAGAGCTACCGCATTACAAAACTAAGGATGGAGTATACAGAGATCCTTCGGGTAGTGGACGAGTTGTATCACCACCTTTGATGTGGGTAGAAGCTCTTGACCTCATTCTTAACAAATTAAAGAAGGCAGATTTTAAGTTTGCCAAAGTCAAGGCAGTATCTGGAAGCGGACAGCAGCACGGGAGTGTTTACTGGAAAAAGGGAACCTTGGATTCGATTCTAAAACGATTGAATTCAAAAGAATCTTTGGCTGTGCAGCTTCAGGATGCTTTCTCTACAAATGAATCACCCATTTGGATGGACAGTAGCACAAAAGTGCAGTGTAGAGAAATTGAGAATGCGATTGGTGGGGCAGCTGAGTTGTCTTTGCTTACTGGGTCCTGTGCTTATGAAAGATACACTGGACCTCAGATACGGAAAATATATCAGACACAAAAGCAGGTGTATGACAATACTGAAAGAATTTCACTTGTGAGTTCTTTCATGGCATCCCTTCTAATTGGTGGCTATGCTAGCATAGACGAGACTGATGGAGCAGGGATGAATTTGATGGATCTAAGAAAACGAATTTGGTCAAAGGCAGCCTTAGAGGTTTGTTTACTCTGTTCGCCATGTGATAGTACCAGTAGGATGAATAACATGAATTTTGTAGTTCTGTAAATGATCAAGGTTTTATGTTATACATATAGCATATAGTAACTGTCACTGTCAGTTTAAATACCATGGAGTTATATTCCGTGTATGTCAGCGATTCTATTGCCTTGGGAAACTTGATCGGACTGTGGTTTGCTTGCTTTTTCAACTGATTGAATGACTTTGATTCCCAGGCCACTGCTCCAAACTTGGAAGAAAAGCTTGGACCATTGGCTCCACCTCATGCTGTGGCTGGAAATTTGAGTACATATTTTGTAGACAGGTAGACTAATTTGTTCACAACTACATTTTTATGATGCTTTGTAGCCCTTGTTTTCATAAAAAAATTTCTTATGGTAGAAGTTTGTGTATAATACATCATTTGATTGGCGAAGATCAGCTCAGATACTTTTTGATGGAGAGTTCTTATTTCTCTCTCTAGATTTTTAAAAGTGTTTGTGATCACCTTTTCATAACTTTAGGACGATAGGTCTTACCATTTTGGTGTTCTTGAAATTTTCATCTAATCATACCAACATTATGATTTCTTTACTTGCCTTGTAAAAGTTTATACTATCAATAATTTTCAAACATAATGATTTCTTCAGTTGTCTTGTAAAATTTTACAATTTCAGTATATTCAATGCCAATTTGATTTTCATATTAATCAATACCATCTATTTAACTTTTCTAAATTACCCCTGGATGCATTAATTGTCGTTGAAGTATTAAGTATTCTTCCATTTCTAATCTCCAAATTTCAGATATTATGTTGAACTTTAGAACCATCAATGTTCCTCTCAGTTTTAGTTGAATTTTGAATCAATTTCATCTCCACCACAAACAGAGTATCTCAAGGATATTGTTAAAATTTAATTTACTTAAATTTCTTAGCATTGCAGGTGATGTTTTTTGAGACAGACATTCCAGAGCATCTACTTTGCATTTCTACATGCAGCCTGTTTTGCTCAAATTTGTAATTGAAATTTTCTTGGCTTTATCCTAAAGGAGTTAGATATATACTTACGATCTTCAGAACAAATGCTTTCATCTTTTGTTGTTTGTGTCCTTTGAGTAGTATGTTTGTGTACGATAATGGAATTGGAAAATGTTAATTATGGGTAGCTTGGACAGCTGTTCGTCCTTACCCAGAAATAACAGCATTAGTTATGGGTAGTTTTGGACAGCTGTTCGTCCTGACCTAGAATTAGAAAATGGTTGTTTTTGTCAAACAAGTATTGTTAGGATAAAAACAATTGCTATTTAATAGTGGCTCTTTTTAGGTGACACCTCATAGCCAAAATTAGTTATTGGTTATTGATTTGTCTTAATCTCAGCCGTTGATTTGAATTAATCTTGGCCGTTGGTTTTCCAACAGAGTAGTATAAAAAGGGGTCATGGGTCATTTGGAATATAAGAAGTTTTGAGAAGAATTTGCAGTGATAGCAAATAGTCTTGCAGTGTTAGCAAGAGGCGCAGTGATAGTGTTGATATAGCAGTGGAGGATATCAGCAGGAGATATTAGGAGTTTGTCGGAGTTCTGCCAGTAAGAGGCAAGGAATTCTTTTGTAATTCTTATATTGCTGAAGATTAATATATTTTCCATCTGTAGAACTGGTTTTCCCTTAGGGGTTTTTCCAGGGACGATTGTCCAAAAATATTGTGTCCTTGTGTTGCTTTTTTCTTTCCGTATTTTTAGTGAAGTTGCAGTTGTGTTATTTTTCGATATTCAGCTGTAAATTTATTTTCAGCTGTTAAATAATTTTTATGAGAATAGGAGATTAATAATCAGTGACTGCAATAGAATTTTCTACATGGTATCAGAGCTTTGTTGAGGGTAGAAAAGGTTTACCCTAAGCAAAGGAAAGAAATTTGAGTTTGACCTCTTTCGAGTTATTGTTTTCCTTTATTTCTTTGAGATGGCCTCAGCAGGTTTGAGAGATCAGGACAGATTGGATGGTGCCTCAAATTTTGGTGTCTGGAAAGCCAGAATTTCTTTATTGCTGGAAGAGAATGATATCAAGGAATATGTTACTAGTACTGTAGCTGTACCTACAGATCCAGTACAACTTGCAGCATACAAGAAGGATGATGCCAAGGCGAGGAGGATAATCCTTGATGGTGTCAAGGACCATGTTGTTCCACATATCGCTGAATTAGATACAGCGAAGAAGATGTGGGATGCCATTATGAATCTGTACCAGAATGCTACCACTAACCGGAAGCTGATTCTCAGAGAAAAATTGAGGAATACCCGGATGAACAAGGGAGAAGATGTTACAAGTTACCTCACCAGGCTTAGACTTGTCAAGGACGAGTTAGCAGCTGTTGGAGATAAGCCAAATGAAGACGAGCTAGTAAGAATAGCCCTAAATGGGTTTACTAAGCAATGGGATGTCTTTGTTCAAGTTATTAATGGACGAGACACCTTACCTAGCTGGGATCGACTATGGAGTGATTTCACTCAAGAGGAGCTTAGACTAAGTCTTGTCAATGGAGCCAACAACAAGAGTCAGAAAAGTGAGGTAGAACAAGAAAATGTTGCCCTAGCAGGAAAGGGGAAAACAAAGAAGGGATCTAGCAAAGGAGCAAATTCACAAATTGAAAAGAAGAAGAAGGACCTATCTAAGGTCAAGTGCTTTGGTTGTCACGAGTTTGGCCACTATGTCAGCGATTGCCCACAAAGGAAGAAAGATAAGAAGGGAAAGAACCAAGTGGCAGCTTCAGCAAGTGCAGAGGAGCTCTCTAGTAGATTGGAGGATGAGTTCGCACTCATAGCCTGTATGATTAGCTCAACCTCACAGAGTGTCTGGTATATAGACAGTGGGGCATCATTTCATATGATAGGAGTTAGAGAGTACTTCTCCAGCTACAAGGAGGAGAACACCAGAATCCAGATCTCTATGGGGAACTTGTCCAAGCTCAACTCAGTTGGGAAAGGGACTGTTCAGCTTCAGAGGGAGAATGGAAAGGTAATTCCTCTTCATGATGTGTTGCATGTGCCAGGCTTAGGTATGAATTTGGTTTCTGTATCTGTCCTTTAGGATAAAGGGTATAATGTTCTCTTTAGAGGGATGCATGTTTTGATTAAGCATAAAGATTGGAAATCACCCGTATCTATTGGAGTTAGGAGTGGTCACCTTTATAGGTTGCAGTTTGATACTCCTAAGGCACTCATGAGCAGCAGTAACCCTAGAGATCTTGGAGAGCTATGGCATAGGAGGATGGGCCATATTCATCATGGAGCACTTAGATTGCTTCGTGAGACGGTGACAAGTGTTCCAGAGGTGAGCACAGAGCATGATGATGTATGTAAGGGATGTGTGTTGGGAAAGTTTGCGAAAGCATCTTTTCCAAGGAGTGACACCAGATCTACGGGTGTTCTTGATCTAGTACATTCAGATGTATGTGGACCAATGTCGACAAAGTCTCTCAGAGGATATGAGTATTATGTTACCTTTATTGATGATTTCTCCAGGAAGACCTGGATATACTTCTTGAAGACCAAGGATGAGGTTTTCAGTCGCTTCCAAGAGTTCAAGGCTCTTGTGGAGAACTCAACAGGAAGGAAGATAAAGGTTCTTCGGTCAGACAATGGAGGCGAGTACAAAGGAAATGACTTCCAGGATTTCTGTACCAGAGAAGGAATCAAGAGAGAGTGGACTGTTCCTTACAATCCACAGCAGAATGGAGTTGCTGAGAGGAAGAACCGTTCTATTTCGGAGGTAGCAAGGGCTATGCTACATGACCAGGACATGCCCCGCTACTTATGGGCAGAAGCGTGTAGTACAACAGTCTACATTTAGAATAGGGTTCCACACAAGGTACTAGGGAAAATGACACCAGAGGAGGCTTTCACGGGGAAGAAGCCAGATGTTGGTCACTTCAGGATATTTGGGAGTTTGGCATATTGCCTTATTCCTGGAGACACACATACCAAGTTAGATCAGACTGCAGAGAAGGGGTACTTTGTTGGGTATAGTGAAACTTCAAAGGCATATAAGATGTTCATTCCAGGGACCAGAAGAATTATTGTCAGACGCGATGTCAAGTTCATGGAGGACAAGGCATTTAGAAGATCCAGAGATTTGCAAACAGATGATCGGAGTGAGCTGCCAACGAAAGCTCCAAGTCCAAGTCAAGGACAACAAAGCTCAAGTACAGTTACTAGTACAAGCATAGACTCAGGTAGTGAAGATTCACAAAGTATGGAGCAACTGGTGCAGCAGGATATGCATCTAGATGATATAGAGGTTGATATTTCATCCTCTACAGTTGGCAGTAGGAACCATGAGGTTCAAGACATACAAAGGGATACTCAGGAGTCTGTGGGAGCTCCTAGGAAGAGTACAAGACAGAGGAGACAACCAGCCAAGTTCAATGACTATGTGGCATTAGTCAGCCAGTTGGTAGATAGTGAACCTTCCAACTATCAGGAAGCTGCAAAGCATCAGGTATGGCGAGATGCTATGGTTGAGGAATATAATTCAATAATGCAGAATGATGTATGGGAGGTAGTGCCTAGACCAACTGATAGAGCAATAGTTGGATCGCACTGGATCTTCAAGATAAAGCATGGTGCAGATGGTAGCATCGAGAAATATAAGGCGAGGTTTGTGGCCAAGGGGTTCTCTCAGAAGGAGGGAATAGACTATGAGGAGACATTTGCTCTAGTGGCCAGGTATACTTCTATACGAGCTGTAATCTCATTTGCAGCACAGATGGGATGGCAGATCCATCAAATGGATGTCAAGACAGCATTCCTTAATGGAGAATTGAAGGAGGAGGTATACATAGAACAACCAGAAGGCTTTGTAGCACACAGCAAAGAGACCCACGTGTGCAGATTAAAGAAAGCCTTATACGGACTCAAGCAGGCTTCCAGAGCGTGGTATGAGCGCATTGATACATACTTGCAGGAAATGGGCTTTGTGAAGAGTGAGGCTGATGCGAACCTCTACTACTTGGTGGTTGGGGGTGAGGTTCTCATTCTTGTTCTATGTGTGGATGACTTGTTTCTTACTGGTGCGCTAGGGCTCATAGAGGATTGCAAGAGGGACCTTGCAGAAGAGTTTGAGATGAAGAATTTGGGACTTATGCACTACTTTCTAGGCATGGAGGTGTGGCAGACTGATGGAGAGATTTTCCTTGGTCAAGGGAAATATTGCATTGAAATCTTGAAGAGATTCGAGATGGAAGATTGCAAAGCCATGTCTACACCCATGATCACTAATTGGAGGAAGGTAGATGCATCCAAGGAAAAGGATGTTGATCCCACCCTATACAGGCAGCTGATTGGTTTGCTCATGTATTTGGTCAACACCAGGCCAGATATAGCCTTTGCAGTAAACTCTCTTAGTCAGTTCATGGTAGAGCCAAAGAGAGTGCATTGGACGGCGGCTAAGCATGTGTTGTGTTATCTTCATGGTACAGTTGAGTACGGGATTAGATATGTTCGAGGTGAAGGTATCAAGTTGATAGGCTATACTGATGCAGATTGGGCAGGCAGTACAACGGACAAAAGAAGTACTTCAGGATGTTGTTTCAGCTTGGGATCAGGAGTTGTTTCTTGGTTTAGCAGGAAGCAAAAATCTGTGGCCTTGAGTTCATCAGAAGCAGAATACATAGCAGCCAGCATGGTGACATGTGAAGCTATATGGCTTCGGAAGTTGCTAGTAGCCTTGTTTGGTCAGAAGGTTGAGACTACGGTGATACACTGCGACAATCAGAGTTGCATCAAGTTGACTGAGAATCCAGTGTTTCACGATAGATCGAAACATATAGACATCAAGTATCACTTCATCAGGGATTGTGTACAGAGGGGGATTGTTCAGCTACAGTACATACCTACAGAGGAGCAGGTAGCAGACATTCTAACAAAGGCATTGGGGAAGGCAAAATTCATCTTCTTTAGAGATAAGATGGGTGTCGTGAAGAACAGCTTCCTCGCTAAGAGGGAGTGTTAATTATGGGTAGCTTGGACAGCTGTTCGTCCTTACCCAGAAATAACAGCATTAGTTATGGGTAGTTTTGGACAGTTGTTCGTCCTGACCTAGAATTAGAAAATGGTTGTTTTTGTCAAACAAGTATTGTTAGGATAAAAACAATTGCTATTTAATAGTGGCTCTTTTTAGGTGACACCTCATAGCCAAAATTAGTTATTGGTTATTGATTTGTCTTAATCTCAGCCGTTGGTTTGAATTAATCTTGGCCGTTGGTTTTCCAACAGAGTAGTATAAAAAGGGGTCATGGGTCATTTGGAATATAAGAAGTTTTGAGAAGAATTTGCAGTGATAGCAAATAGTCTTGCAGTGTTAGCAAGAGGTGCAGTGATAGCGTTGATATAGCAGTGGAGGATATCAGCAGGAGATATTAGGAGTTTGTCGGAGTTTTGCCAGTAAGAGGCAAAGAATTCTTTTGTAATTCTTATATTGCTGAAGATTAATATATTTTCCATCTGTAGAACTAGTTTTCCCTTAGGGGTTTTTCCAGGGACGATTGTCCAAAAATATTGTGTCCTTGTGTTGCTTATTTCTTTCCGTATTTTTAGTGAAGTTGCAGTTGTGTTATTTTTCGATATTCAGCTGTAAATTTATTTTCAGCAGTTAAATAATTTTTATGAGAATAGGAGATTAATAATCAGTGACTGCAATAGAATTTTCTACAGAAAAAACTAACCTATGAACCCTAAACAAGTCCAATCATAAGCACAAGATAAATAAAGAAACCAATCATCATGCCAACAAAGTTCTTCCTTGAAAAAAACAAATGCAATCAATGGATTTTTCACTCCATTGCCCTCTTATCTACCAAGATCTTGCATTAAATGTTTTGGTGCTCTCAGAATTTCTTTAGCACTATGCACAAGAGGCTATGGTGAACGGAGACGGTTGATTGATTGAAATTGATTTTGAAGATATGAAAATGCGTCTGAAATCTCACAATAGCATGAAGGTATACACTTTTCCACGAAGAGAGAGACTTAAAAGCTAGAGGGTGCATGGATTTATAGGCATCCTCATGGGTGGATACAAGTTTTAGGAAGGATGGGGATAAAAGAGTGGGATGGAGAGATAAGTGTTATGTATCCCACATTTATTGAATAGATGTGATTGGTGGAGGATGAAGGTATTAAATAAAACGAGTTTATGAAGTTGTAGAGATTAAAAGAGAATGGATTAAATAGATTTATGAAATAATGGAGATTAAAGGAGAATAGATTTATGAAAGGTAATAAAAATGGTTTAATAAATTAAATTGATGAATTAATTAAATAAATAATAATATCTATTTAATTAATAGAAGAATTAAGATTATCATAAGGACTTTTTTTTATGTGTCTACAGTTTGAATATTTATCCTACTGTGAAAGACAGAATGATCTCATGCATGTAAGCATGCATTTTATTAATTTTGTCAGGGCAAAATGTTGAAGGAAAGTTGGAAATGTCAATCTTTGAAGTAAACAATAACATAAATTGAGACCTATCCACTTAAAAAAACAAAGTTAACGAGTGAGCTACCCATTAAACAATGACATGAAATTCTAGAGAAAACAGGCTGAAAAGATCAAATTTATATAAGTAACTTGACTTTGTCCTGTAGATGAATCCTGAATTAAAGTGGAAGCAATGGCATGAAATTCTAGAGAAAACAGGCTGAAAAGATCAAGTTTATTCAAGTAACTTGACTTTGTCCTGTAGGTGAATCGGAATCCTGAATTAAAGCGGAAGTTTCTTGTGATGATAAATTTCATTACTGGATCTGAAAAGATATATCCTTTTTACTGCTGTTAATAACTGTAAATTCAATTTATTAGTCTTTTCTTTTAATTGTTTATTATCTTTTTGTAAAAAAAATTAAAGTGTACTGTTTGTACGCTTTTTTTCCTTATATCATAATGTGCTTCTGATGATATTTACTGTTTATAGTTGGTGTTAATATTTCAGGTTTATGTTTGACAAAAACTGTTTAGTTGTTCAGTGGTCTGGAGATAATCCAAATAGCTTGGCAGGTATATTTTCTCAACCGGATTTTCTTCTAAAAATATTGTTCATTAAAACAGTATATTTATTTTAGATTCATGTACTTGATTTTGTGATGTTTTTGTATGATGCATGTATCTAGAAGGGCTACAGATGGAGCCTTAAATATTTGTCAGGCATTCTTTCCAAAATTAGGGAAATGCAATGATTTCTTATTAATAGTTCATATGTGAGAGCTCGAGAGATATCAAATAGTGTTGATCGATGCAATGGAATGTATCGTAACCCTATTGGAAGTACTCATAACTGATAACCTTTTGATATATATATGTTAACCATCAAGATTTTCTAACAAAACTTACAGTTCGTTTCACAGTCAAAAGATGTTGAAATTATAAATGACATATAAGGTTAGAAACCCCTTCAATTATTATGTATAAATTTCTGTTTCTCGTCATAGTTTGAGAAAGGAAGTCATGCTTTGCCCTGGGTCTGTCGTGATCTGATGCCATTGTTTAACCAGTTTTACTTATCTCCATTTTTCAATGTTGTGTTTCCTGTTGTGTGAAAAATGTTCAACAGGATAAGATTTAGCAAACTTCTCTTTGAAAGAATGCAATATAAGGAGGATGTAATACTAAAATTAAATAATAACGTATGCTGAAAGAACTATTTGTAAATATCAAAGGTTTAATATATAATGATAAATACTAATATTCTTCTGCTCTGAACCAAAGGCCTGGCATTGAACCGCCCTGGAGATCTTGCAATCAGTTTGGGTACCAGTGATGTAGTAAGTTGCACTGACTAGATTTACATACTGTTCATTTTCTTTCAGTCTCACAATTATAGAGTTGATTTCTATTTCTATTAATACTATCCTTCCTTCTATGTTTGTGGTTTATCGAATATAATGTTATCTCTGCTATTTATAATGGTTGCATGCAATTCATTTGGCAAGTAGGTATTTGGCATCACAAGCGAACCACACCCTGGTCTAGAAGGACATGTATTACCTAATCCTGTTGATCCAAATTGCTACATGGTGATGCTGGTCTACAAAAATGGATCTCTGACACGTGAAGGTAGTATCTTTTATTTTGTGAGAAGTTATATTATCTTTTAAACTTGGAGATGCCTGTGATGTTATTTTGGTTACAATCTAAAATAATACTTATTTCTTGATTCTTGCAGAAATTCGGAACCGCTGTGCAAACGGATCGTGGGACAAGTTCAATGAATTTATAGACCAAACTCCTCCTCTAAATGGTTTCCCACTACTTTGTCATGATTAAGTTTTTTCTTTATCCACATTCACGCTCTACATTTGTACAAGAACTTATCAAATGTGGGATCAAACATCTCATGACATTTATAATACATTTAGTTCTGTATTGATAATTATAAATATGAATAATAGTCACAAGTTAATAATAATTGTGTTAGGGAAACAAAAGATAACATAGTAATGTGAGTTGGATATAGAGAGGATATTTTCTAGAGATTGCCTTTTTTTCATGTTATTCAAGTATACTTAAACGTTAGAACATTCTCTGATACTGCTTCGTAGGTGGGAAAGTGAGAATAAATAAGGAATATTCTAAGTGGCATAAATTCAATTTCTGTTATGGAAGTTTACCTCAGACTATTCACTCAGACAAATATCTATGTGATATAAATCTGCAGATGGCAAAATGGGATTTTACTATAAAGAACCTGAGATTTTACCTCCTCTCCCAGGTGATATTCAAATGATTTTGGGACTCTTGGTTATTGTATTTAAGCTAGTGTTATAATCGAAGGATTATGTTTCTGTTTATCTATCCAGTTTTGAGTTTTAAGAATTTTCGTTTAACTTGAGAATTTAATTGTGCTCCTTGAAGTTGGAATTCATCATTACCAGCTTAGCAACTATGAGAATTATGCTGAGGGTCATGCAACAGCTCATCAAGTACCAGAGTTCAATGCGCCTTCTGAGGTAGGCCAGTAAAAATCTTTATTTTGACTCATAGAGTCTGATAGTAAAACAGTGAAAACACTTTTGTGCATACAGATGCATTAACAGTCATGTTCTTGTTCTTTTTGTTTTATTTAATTTAAAGAGTTTGACATGCCAAACTCATCTTTTAAAAAATTGCACCTTCCTATACGTGGGGATATGATGAGTTTTCTTATGATACGACTGAAGGTTCGAGCAATTTTGGAAGGCCAATTTATTTCAATGCGTGCACACTCTGAGACGATAGGTATGCCATCACCACCAGAACGTCTGATAGCAACTGGCGGAGCATCAGCAAATAGCCATATCCTTTCATTACTTGCTTCAATATTTGGCTGCTCTGTCTATACTGTTGAAAGGCCAGGTATGTAATTGACCAATGTGTCATATCATAACTCTTTCAAACATGTCCCATGGATCATATGGACCACTTTTGCATTTGTCACAGACCACAGAAGTGAAGAAAACTGAATTGTCCAAGAGTTTTTTACAAGTTAAGTTTAGGTCTGTGGCAGCGTCATAGAAGTAGCCTAAAAGAATCCAAAATGCCACAATAGTTCCTTTTTCTTATGATTAACCAATCAAATATCTTAGAAGAGTGAAAGTATACTCAAGAGATTTGTCATTTTGAATGATTCAAAAAAGACTGATTTCAGAAAATATCAAGCACTCCTGCATTTTAAAAATATTTTCTAATTGTTCTTGTTCATCTGATTTAGCTTCCATTATTTTGGTGCTTGCAGATTCTGCTTCGTTAGGTGCTTCATTGAGAGCAGCTCATGGATGGGCATGTCACAAAGAAGGAAAATTTATACCTATTTCATACCTGTATGAAGGTAAAGCAGAAGAAACATCACTGATGTGCAAACTCTCTGCTCCTGCAGGGGACACAGATGTTTACTCTAAGTATAGCACCATTCTTCCTGTGAGGATGAAAATTGAGCAAGAGTTGGTGGAGAAGTTTGGTATCAAATAAGATGTATCAGCTCCCAAACAAGGTGAATGACGAGCAAGAAAAATATTCTGAGTCGGTATTTTGCTGTGAGTTTCCTTGTATAGCTGCCGTGGATGAAGAGATTTTCATGTATAGTTCTAGGGATTGCCTGTTCAATTATACTTCCCAGGGACAAATATTTGCTACCTCAGTTCTGTGAGGGTGACAAAGCATGCGGACTTTCCTGTGACATTTTACTTCATTTATTTTTAGGAAATTCAAAATAAAAGGCAAATAAAGTGTGTTCATTTGATCCCTACTTAGCTAGGATGCCTAATTTTAAAATTCATAGCTTTCAAGTTCAATTCTCCATAGCAGTAACCTGAAAAAAAACTCGAGCGATAATGTTGAGTTTCTAGCTTAGTAAAGGGCTATAATAGATTGTAATTGATTATTGATGGTTCGTAAATTTTAAACTTTCCTTTTCTGTTACATAATACAATCCTTAGTTTCACGAAATTAGTATCATTTTATTAAGTCAGTACCCTTCATTGTCTTGGAAGGCTGATGCACAATCCAGTTTTCTTTTTACCTTTCGCTGGAGAAAATGTATGTAGAACTAAAACTTTCTCCAATACTATACTAATATCCTCAATTTTAACTTCATTCCTCTTAATCATATTATAATGCTCAGTAAAATGAATTAAGGCTTCGCTGATAAGTCTCAAGACTCAAACAGTAAAAGATGAGAAAAAAGCATAACCAGGTTCAAATCACAAGTGAAAAAATGTCGAAAGTATGTGTTGATGTGTCTTTTGACTCACCAACTTGATGAGCAATCTTTGCTTCTTTGAAATTAGGGTTTTGGTTATAATTCGAAATATTCACTGTAATTGTTCCTATGAGTGGATATTTTCGTGACTGCTGATTGGATTTATAATTATTGATTTTTAAGGTCTGTACTAGTGATTGAATTCATATTCATTAATTGTATTAGCTTCTGAGTCATAACTCTCTGTATTTTTGCTTTTACATTTATAATCACACTGTGTGTGATCCTTCATTAGGAAGAGGGAAAAAAAAACAAAGTGTGATCTAAAACGTTGAAGCAAAAATACACACAGTTATGACCTAGAAGCTTATACAATTAATTCATGAATTGTGGATATCTTACTATCTATTCATAATTCAAAACATCTAAAACGAGAAAGTCAAATAGTGTAAAACAAACGGAGAAGAGAGATAAAGGTAAGTTGTGCTCGACTGACTGCCATTTTTTTTTGTTCATATTCAAAAGTTCTAGAACTGGAACATCAAAAACCTAATTTAACATTGTTAAACAAAATCAAAAAAGAGGGAAGGGTCGGGATACAAGACCAAGTTTGGGTACGAATGTTTTAATCTAGATTTCAGCAAACCAAAACTATCTAGAAGGCAACCAGTCTATAACAGCATATACGCTTATCTCTCTTTTTATTTTGTTCGACAATGGAATTCTAGTTCAGGTTTTTAGTTTCATGTTTTAGATCTTTTGAATGTAAACTGTAAATCAATTTGCAGTCGAAGTAAATCAATCATTGAATGTTCTAGATTATAACTAATGGGAAGCCCAAGCCTTGGGGGAACCTTTTCCATTCAAGAGAGCAAATATGCTCATTAAGTGGATGTGTCAAATGAACCCTTTAATGATTTGGCAATAAACAAGGAAGGCAATCTAGAACAGTCCGTTAGACTAAGTTGGCGTGTTTCAAAACTTACCCTTGTCAAAGATGGTAGCAAATTGGTTGGATGGAACTCTCATCAATATTGTCAAACATATTCATCAATGAACCCAAGTCAGTCGAAGAACACATCCAAACTTTTAATGATTCTTTAATTTTGGTTCATGTAAAGCATGAGGATGTTATTTGTTGACTATTTTCATTTACTCAAGATTAGGCTGCTCCATATTGTTTTTTTCATTTATACTTGAATTTCATAACGTCGTGGATTGAATTTAAGAATTCTTTAGTGGTCATTTTTGCAACCCAAGTAGGCTTGAACATGATATACCATGAGTTTGCATTGTTTGAAGAGAGCCTAATGAATTCATTTGAGTATTCAATGTTATTCAAGAAAATATGAAGTCAAATTACTCGACCATGTACACTTGTCCTTACTGAAGTGATACAGATGTATCTTAAAGCATTGGATACCTTAATGTAAATGCTCGTAATAGATAAATGGAGTTGAATATCTTAGCCAAAGTCTATGAAAAGGCTATCAATGTTGGATAATAATTGATGCCATAAAGGTATGGACATGACACCCACCATTAATGAATCTGTAATGCCCCCTTTTGGGATTGTCCTAAATGTTGCTGGTCTATTGACTTTCTTGTCTTCTTTGGTCTTATGGATGATTCCTCCAATTTCCCCTTCTCAATCGAATTAATCTCTTCTTTATATCTTAATTTGTGGGAAGTCACACCTCTTCATAAGAAATGAGTCATTACTCTTCATTGCCGCCCTTTTGAGAATAATAAATTATTCTCCAAATTGATATCTTTTGCATCTCCTCCTCAAATGAGACTTTCTCCTTTTATATCCTCCAATGTGAGGGAGAGGTCACACCTGTTCATCATGTATGCCCGTTGGCAAAAGACACACCCCTTCACCATTAAAAGAGTGCTACTCTATATTATTTTTGCCCTTTCATAATCTTTCACAATCAGATCTGCACTTCTTATTCAAATCAGATTTGCACTTCTTATTCTCATATTATTCCTCCTCAAAATGAGATTCTCTTCTCCCTTTTATATCTCATGTTTGAGGTAGTCGCAACTTTTCATCTCATGTCTTTTGACTATTCATTAATTTAATCAAAATTTAATTATGTTTAATTATATTCTTTTATATTTTAAATTGAATTTTACTATTATTATTTATCATTAAATTGTATTTCAAAGTGGGCACATTATAGCTTGCCCCACTCAAGATTGCTTGTCCTCAAGCAATGATCAATTTAACTAAATTTTCTCTATGTAAGGATTCCTAACTAACCCTTGAAGATTTGTAATCTTAAGACAAGTTCTCACTCATCAAATGCAATCATAATTAGAAGCATGACACACATGTAAGACCTTAATTGTAATATTATTTCCTAAATAAACGCATCTTCCTAGGTCAACCAAAAAATAGAATTCACAATGATAAGAATCAGTAATCATAAATATTCATACAATAGATATGCTCAACACAAATTATACACGAAATATACAAAAAAAACACAAAGTATACACAAAGCATACACATGGATATATACAAATACAAGCATACACATGTAGATATAGTTTACTTGGTTCACAAGAAGCAAGAAGGTCCAACCAAGACCAGATCCATCCCTTGGGCCAATGAATCTAACATTTTACCCATGAGAGGTAGGAGTGTCCAACCAAGAGCAAAACCATCTCTTGGGCCAATCAATCTATCATTTTACCCATCAAAGGCAAGAGCATCCAACTAGGACCGGAACCATCTTTCGAAATAACCTGTCCAGAAGAGGTAGGAACATCCAACCAGGACCAGAACCATCTCTTGGGCCAATCAATCTATCATTTTACCCACAAGAGGCAGGGGCGTCCAACCAAGACCGGTTCCATCCCTTGGGTAATCAATTCATCACTTGGCTCGCAAGAGGCAAGAACGTCAAACTATGACCAGTTCCATCCCTTGGGGTAATCAATTCATTCATGCAACACAGGTCTATGCATATTTGCCCTTAAGATCTGTAACAAAACACCTTCAAAATCTGCTCAATGTTCTTCAAAATTTCTACTCAAGGGGGTCTGATACAATCTGCTTAAATCTACGCACAAGTCTCAAAAATGTCTGCAAATAAATCTGGAAAATGTCTGCAATAAATTGCTTCGGAATCTACTTATGAACTTTGATGTTCTATACCCATAAGGTCTACTAAATCTGCTCAGAAAGTCTAAAATAATTTGCTTATTAAACATTTAAAAATATGCTCACAAATTTGCTTAAATTTGCACACAATTATGGAAAAAGTATGCTCATAAATCTAGAAAATGTCTACAATAATTTGTGTAATGCCCCGCCTGGAACCTCGAAGGAAAACCCACAACAAGGGTGAACCAATTTTTTATTTTAAAGAATAAACATAATAAGTGCATAACACACAACATGCACGATAACACAAGCAGAAGACTTGCACCAGAATTCCTTAAGGGATACCAAGGAAGAATTAAAACCAAAAGATAATTTCCACAATAGGTTAATCCAATAATCCATCATTAACTCAATGATCACAATAAGCCATAAGCAATATAGATTACACCATTGAAAGATTGAAAGGATACAATATAATTCTCTCTTCAATAAGCATGTACACATAACATAAAGGAAACTGATAAATAGCATCCCAATCTTAGGATTACATTGCTCTTCCAATACAAGGCTTCTCAATATACATATAAAGATACAACTTAACCAAATACAAGGTTACAAAAGATCATGATACAATGACCACATAGGTCTCCAAATAACAATAATCTCCAAACTTGAGATAAGCATGAGCCATGATCCACAGAAACACCTACGAAGCCAATCCTCGCATGAAGATACGAACAAGAACATCTGATGGAAAGTGGCACTACCACCCAACCATGTAATTCCCAAAATGGAATCACCCCATTGTGCTAGGAGATAGCTGAGGACCCTCAAGCAAGCAAAATCATGACATGGTCAACAAAACAATATGACTCCATGACAACACAAAGAGACTCCACGATAATCCAGGTAACTCAACATCACAAATACACAAGTGACTCGATAACACAAAACACAAGTGAACCGACATCACACACACGAGTGAACCTAAAGAGAGAGTGTCATCGCATAGCTTAAAATGGATACCATGGTACAACCTCCATATGTCTCGACTCACTGTCCTAGTAACCTCTCACGAACTTCCGATTCCAACTAAGTCTCATGTGGACCCTACCAGCCTTTCGTGAAGACAAGGTGGTCGGTTTGCCATTCCAGACCTTCTCACTACATTATGAGCCTCAATACAAGCACTCACCTATGCACGAGGTACAATATCTTTATTAATGTTTGAGAACTACCCACCTAATCAATTAATTAGATTATCACTTATTATCTTACTTTCGAAGGGTCATCTTGCCAACCTCTTTGGGCGCAACCCCCATTCGAAATTCACTCTCTCAAAGGACATTAAACAAACATGGTCACTCCACGAGGACCCTATGGTGAAGCAAACAACCATAACACCACTATCCCAAAACAAGTGGTCAAAACTGTATACACCTAAAAATGGTCTGAAGATAGTTAATTAAATACGCAGATATTTGGTTAATTCCCCTTCCTAATTAATTGAATTCACAAGCAATTTGATTAATTTCTCTATTCATCTACTAGTAAATAAATCTAAATGATTTATTTATATAGTTCATCTCACATCCCCCTTTGATTAATTAATTCTAAATTAATTAATGTCTCCCCATACTAATCAATTCTTCTAATCCCTAATTAAGGTTAACAAACTCAAGTTTGTTGAGATTAATTGTCATTTTCCAATTATTTGAATCTCTAAATTCAAATGAGCACATGGCTCCTAACTTTAACCACCCAACCTAACCATCCTCTAACTTAACCCATTCAATCTAATCTTGGGTCTAACTAAACCTATCCTATCTTGCACATTCTAACCTCCTTATCCTAACCTCTCATGGTGTGGATATTCTCTCCTTGAGACACATGGCACTTTTGTCACATGTCTCCTCCCTTGGACACTTGCCCTCTCATGAGCAAGGCTCCTTGACACTTGTCACCACAGAGATGACAAGTGTCCCTTCCTCCAACCTCTTCTCCAACTTCCTCAATCTTGGCCCTTGATATCTTCAAATCAAATCTGGACCGTCAATTCCTACCACCTCAGTTTTGGCCTTGGAAATCCTATAAATACCCCTCATTTTGGAGTAATAAGGATCCCATCTCATATCAATTTAGGCATCATTACTATAGGCAATTTGCATTTCAATTATCTAGTAATTAGATTTGGAATTGATCATAGCATGTTAATCTAGTTTCTTACATCATGCATTTCATATCATCTCCATAGTCACTCATGATCAAATAGCTACTCAACTCTTGAGTTGTCACTTTAGAGGTCATTGCTCCACTGAGAGCCCATCAATCCAACACCTTCAAGGTCCTCAAGAATAGAGGAAAATGGGGCATTTCAAGGAAGGCTTATGGTTTGCATCTTTGATTTAGTTTTGAAATTAAGCTTTTCAATTATATCATATTGTCTCATTATATGTGTATGCCTTTTATACTAACCACATTTTTAGCATCACATTAATTGGCGCCCACCGTGGGGCCTAGCTCCTTTGATCTTTAACAAGTTTGCTTGCAGGAAATTTCATTGACAGGTTGATTAGCTCTTTCGGAGTGTAGACTAGCTCTCTTAGGCTCCCGAATCGCGTTCTTAGCCTCTTTTGTGGCGTTTCAACACCTCAAATGACATTTATGGGAGATTCCTCAACTCTGTTTTTAAGTTTTTTTGTACTTTAGCACTTTCAGTCCGTACTTTAGCATTTTTGGTATGTACGGTGGCATTTTTGACAAATTTATCAGCATTTTCAATCTGTTTAACAGCATATCTAGTTTGTAGAACAGCGTTTCTAGTGTGCAGAACAGCATTTCTGGTGTGCAGAACAGCGTTTCTGGTGTGCAGAGCAACGTTCTTGGCACATATGATGGCGTTCT
This sequence comes from Cryptomeria japonica, assembly GCF_030272615.1. Taxonomy (NCBI): domain Eukaryota; kingdom Viridiplantae; phylum Streptophyta; class Pinopsida; order Cupressales; family Cupressaceae; genus Cryptomeria; species Cryptomeria japonica. The sequence continues at coordinate 258,109,023 of NC_081408.1, forward strand.
TGGTCAATTTGATGGCGTTTTCAATTTTTTATTAATTTTGCAAATATTGTATGTTGCATTCCTCATTTCTGCTTCTGGACTGTCATTTTCCCGAACCTAATTTGCAGATTGTTGGTTTTGCAAGTACTTATTTCGCTGTGAAAGACCGGAGTTATAAACTATTTCACCGCCAAAGAATGCAATGTAAACTACTAACTTTGTTTGCAGCTGCGAGATTTTGCACTTATATTTGTTAACTTAGGCACATAGACTAATTACAATGGAAATGAACAAACATGTCTTATGTGTCTTGATGATAGGCGAGTATGCTTTCACCTTTCTTAGGTGATCAGAAAGCTAGACTCATCCTTTGCTTTCAATTGCATATCTTTAAAGGGCCTGTCACAGTGGGAAAAAGTAATCACCCTGTGAGAATGACCCAAGTGAGTACAGCTGGACCTAAGCATTCCAACTCACTATAATAAATAGGTCTTTGATGATTAAAGTCTCAGAGAATGGGATTATTTGAGTTTTTTCTTTGAGATCTTTCATATCGGGCATTTTGTAGGGCCTCGCTGTCTCAATCACGTTTACGTGACTACAGCTTGTTTTGGTACCTTGTTGGGCTATTGGCCTCAATCATGCTTGCGTGACTTCAAGGGGCAATTTCAAATGGAATTCTTGACTAAGAACCATAAAAATAGAAGCTATCTAATTCACCTCCAAAAGGGTGATAATCTTTGTGCAAGAGAGATAGTAACTCTCCCAAGACACTTGCCTTATCGTGCCCCCATTAGCATTTGGAGTCGGATAATACGACGTTGAGAATCCTTGCGTGATGCTCAGTGGCCGTATTCTAATTAGCTATTGGGTGTGTACCTAAGTCAGCAAGCAAAGGTTTTCATTCTCAGCCAATCTCCTTAGGATAGACTAATTGATGTGTTTTTAATTGTTAAAAAACCTTTGAAACAAAAATATAATCTGATTTCTATGTTTGTAAGTCAAGTCAAGATATCATCCATTGAAATACAACAAACATTGAAAACTCAAACTTCAAACTATCAAATTCACAAGTTTTGCAGCAAATTAGCTCTTTCAATCCAAACAGTCGCATCTACGGTCCAAACAATCGCATCTACAGTCCAAACAGTTGCACCTATAGTCCAAACAGTCAAATCTACAGTCCAAATAGTTGCTCTTTCAGTCCAAACATTAGCTTTTACAGTTCAAACATTAGCTCTCTCAGTCCAAACGGTCGTACCTTCGGTCCAAACAGTCACATTTCCAGTCCAAATGTCAGCTCTCTTGGTATGAATGTCAAGTTTCTCATAGTTTAACATAAACTCTCCAAGGTTAAGCAGCAATTAGAGTTTCTGGTCTAAACAGCAGAGTTCTTAGTCTAAACAATAGCTCTCTTGGTCTAAAGGTCAGCTCCTTTGGTCTAATCAACAACTCTTATAAGTTGCATATCAAATTGTTCATGTTGCAACATTAAATCTCCTAATTTGTACTTGTTAGGTCTTAATCCATTGTCTAAGTCTGAAAATCACAAAGTTGGATCAAAATTGCAATCTCCTAAGTTCAAATACTTAATTTGCTAAGTCTACACATCATTATTTGAGCTTTAGAGCCATTCTATTACAAAATAGCATTTTTGGTCTGTCTGTTAGTGTTTCTGGTCTATTTGTCAATGTTTTTGGTATGCAGAGTAGCGTTTCTGGTCAGTATAGTAGCATTTTTGGTACATTTGTCAGCATTTCTAGTAAGTTTGTCAATGTTCCTGGTCCGTATAGCAGCGTTTCTGGTAAATTAGTCAGCATTCCTGGTCCGTATAGCAGAGTTCCTGGTCATTTTGTCAGCGTTTCTTGTAAACTACATCAAAATCAGAAAACAAAAGCAACCCATTTCTCAAACAGTCAAACATAGAGACTAGGTCATCTTCTTGGGTCATTAAATTAGGTTATCTTCTGTCAAAACAAACTCAAAACAAGACACACAAAGGTCTCAAGTATTCACCTCAAACAAGTTAAAGATCAAACACCTTAAAGTGCATTATCACCCTCTTTGATAAACTGGTCACTCAAACATAGTTTCTCATCAGGATCAATCATCCTTTATCATGAAACTACAACGTTTGATCAGAATAACCTCGTTCTTTATCATAGGATATATCATTCCTATTTGAACTTGACCATATCAAAAATAACAAAAATTGCACTCCAAAACTAAGATCGAAAAAACTTGCCAACAACCAAATACTTGAAGAGATCATTTCCCCAACAATTGCTCACTTATTGCGACACATTAAGCAAGATTTAATCACAAAAACATTTAAAACACAATGCCCATTTTAATTACAACGCAAAGACATAAGATTGTTGAAACATTGGAAATACCTGAAGATCATAGAAACATAGCATACCAAAGCAAAAGACAAGAACACATAACAAGCCAACATATTGGAGAAATCAAACAAGTCCAAAATCAAAATCCAACCATGTCAAAACTTAACAGAGATTCAAATGGATATCCAAAGAAAGGTGGCTCTTTAATGCACCTCTTAAAGAGATCCCTAAAGGATTTGGTTAAAGAAGATCAAAGTCGTGCACCCATGTCTAACAATGATCCATCCATCCATAAGCAAATTGACTCTCCAAAGGCATCTATTCCTACACCTCTTGAAAGCTTGCAAAAACCTTCCATAGCATCCTTGCCAAACGATACATCCAAAACTGAAGTTCCCCAAGGGATATCCATAATAACCATCAAGCCTATTTCAGAGGATCCTATTTAAAGCTCATCTCCTGTGTATCCAAGCATTGATTCATTGCAACATCCCCATAGCGCTTCTTGCAAATTCAAGTCCTCATTCATAGAATGCTTGTTAAACGTGTCCTAATAGATGGGGGAGCTAGCTTGAACATATGCTCTATGAATTTGGTTCGTGCTCTAGGCTATTCAGAAGATGTAGTTGATCCCGGGAAAAAGATCAAAATCAAATCACATAATGAAGAAGAACATTCATCTAAAGGAATGGTGATATTACCCATCACAATGGGACATTTGCAGAAGGACATAGCATGTCAAGTTCTAGACTTGGACCTACCATACAACATACTCTTGGGAAGCCAATGGATACAGGACATACAAGCTATTCCATCAACATGTCATCAGTGCTTAAAATTTCCATACAATGGACAAGAAATCACAATATCAGCCGACTTAAATCCAGTGCAGTGTGGTAATAAAATGAAATCAGCTCAAGAGATCATTGTTTCACATAACAAAGAGGAAGCATATTCAAACACACAATCCAAGGAACAATCATTTGCATCAATTTTTTCAAACATGGAAGAACAAATGCAGCTAAAAGATCAAGGGAACAAAGAATATTCATTATCATGGAATAAATAACAAGAGCAACTTGAAATTGAAAGGGAAGAAGCAGATGTAGGTGTTGATGTAGTTCACACATATGCAGAACAAACGTTAGGAACTAGCCTACTTGAATTAGAATCACATACGGCTGACATGGACTTAACTGAGGATGATCAGGATTTTCTTGTACGAGGTCATTCTGATGAGAGTATCGTCATAGACATGGAAATACCTACTCAAAGCTCTGACATCTCTATCATGACTCCCAATATCTCTGAAACATATCAACCTCAAGATCCTTTATCCTTAAGCTATCTTGAACTTATGGACTGGGAAAATGAAGGATATACTAACATTGATACCTTACCTAATGACCATGCCATATCCCTATATCTTAATGAAATCAATCCTACAACAACTTTCACCGGGGATTCCGCTAACGTATCTTCAAGTCAAATAGGTGCCAAATCTCCTAGTCACAAAAATAAAAATAAAGTAAAAATAAAGGACGCATCTATCAGTGAAAACCTCCTCGAGGTGCCGAAAGATGGGAGATTTGACACCTTACCCGTATACTATCAAGAGAAGTCATCTATCCTAATAGAACCAGCAGTTATCATTGACACAATCGATCTACATCCAACACCAATCTCTTTATCAGAACCAGCAAAGAAAAGATATTTGAAATCCTTCAAAAGATGGCAAATCAATTTTACTTGGTCATATGCAGAAATTCCAGGGTTCGATCCAGATCTTATAATACATCACCCGAATATCAGTCCAGGAGCAAACATTAATAATGGAACACATCATGGATCAAGAGTAGACATCAATAGAGGAACACAACATAAATCAAGAGTAGGCATTCTATTTATCAAAATGGCTATAGAATGGAATATTACACAACTTCGAGTCTTTGGAGACTCTTAGCTCGTCATCAATCAAATCAATGATGACTATCAAACAAAAGAGGAAAAGTTGACGCCTTACAAAAAGATGGTGGATGATATAAAGAAATATTTTGTTGAAATCACTTGTGAGCAGATTCCTAGAAATGATAACAAAGCAGCAGATGTTATGGCAACACTAGCTTCTCTATTGCAAACACAGGAAAATCAAGAGCGTTATGAATTCCTGGTTGAAGAGTTGTCATACCCTTCTCATAATTGTCTAGATTCCCAAACCATCTGCCAACTTATTGGACATAATAATTCTTCCCGCTATGGCCAAACTTACACATACCTGAAAGATAACACCTTACCTCTTGACCTATCAAAGAACCAAAAGAGAAACTTTATTCGCCAATCCTCCCATTATACTCTCGTCATGGATACCCTATTTAAATGAGGTCTAGACGGTACTCTCTTAAGATGTCTCGAACAAGAAGAATCTAAGAAGGCCTTAAATGAAGTCCATAACAGCATTTGTGGCACTCATTCAAGTGGTTTTATCCTTTCGAAAAAACTCATACGCTTGGGCTATTATTGGCCAACTATGGAACGAGATTCTTTTCAGATAGCTAGAACATGCAAAGAATGTTAGAACCATAGAAATTTGATCCATGCACCAACACAAGAACTTCATGCTTTAGCAACATCTTGGCCTTTCTGCCAATGGGGACTTGATCTAGTACTAAAGGAAAATCCTTGAAATCAATCAGATCGAGAAAAGAAGGGAAAATTTGAACCAAACTGGTTAGGTCCATTTGTGGTCACAGCAGTATTTGGGTTAGGAGCATATCAGCTATCAACACAAGACAGAGATCAGCTCGAGGAACCCATCAATAGCATGCATTTGAAGAAGTTTTATGTCTGAAAAATCCAAAAACATTGAAAAAAACAGAAAATCCAAAAACAGTAAAAAAAATTTTAAAAATAAAAAATGAGAAAAAGTGCAATAAAAACGGATGGTGAAAACCTGGCAAACAGGCGTTATCTGTCAGCTAGCTTTGCCATCTATTGGTTCACGCTTTCTTCCACTTGCATTCTTTTCTGTCAGCACTGTTCATATTCATCATAAAACCTTTGTACATACACAGGCATCCCAGGTAATTTCTTGTCATGGTTTGGATCATTGACTATATCATAATAAGGCTTGTTTCTAGGCTGGGGGCAAAAAGTTTTCATCATTTTGAGCTTAATGAAACCAGGTAGAACAACAGTCAGACAACGCTTGTCAAGCGAAAAACTAAGACACATCCAACATTGAACATAAGATCACATTATCAACCATTAACTATCACATATCAATCTAAACATGACAAAACACATATCAATGGATGATATGTCTTGACTCATGATCTTAACACTTTGACAATAATGGTTCAACAATTTTATTTGGATTTTCGCTATCATGATTTTTGAGTAACTCCAGGATGTCTTTGACGAGAGGAACGAGGAAGGAACATGATATTTTTCTTGTCTACTGTATGTAAATTAATCATTACTATGTGCAAAGTTGTCTAAGGAAATGATCATCAAAATATCATGGAAGACATTTCGGACTTGCATATAGAAATGGTTAATACTGCCTGTTTTACGCAAGCAACACTCTAGTCATCTTGGTTCAATTATACCTCGATGCTTGTGCTAACTTACAATATCAAAACCCAGGAAAGTAGTGCTCAGGTCATCATGGTTCAATGATACCATTGATGTTTGCACTCACTTCCCACATTTTAAAGGCTCAATGATGAAACAAAGCAATGACTCCATGACCAGTCCGATCACTGCATTGCATTGCATTTTAAGATAGATTTGCATTTCATTCTGCATGGGATCATAATGCTCATCTTTTCCAAGGCCAAAGCTAACATGGTGTTATCTCTCTTATTACATGATTGAGTACATTGGACAATAACAAAAATAATCAATTCATTCATCCTGCATGATAAGTTAATTCATCTCAAGTAACCATTGCATACCAATGCATCATTCATATAAAGCATCAAATCATTAATTCATTTAATAGGATCATTGCATGACATTCATCAAATCTCAAATCATATAAAATAACACCATTGCATTGCATTGCATCCATCTCATATTCACATCCATGAGAAAATCATAAAAAAATATCATAAACATAGAAAGCATTGCAATCACACATACATCACATAGAAATTATAAGCATCACCATACATATTTGCATTGGCATATGTCATGTAAATACTGCATCATCATATATTCATCATATAGAATTCATAAGCATATAGAAATTAAAGCATACATCATGAAAGTTACTACACATCATAATCATATACCAAATAGAATGCATTCATCATCTCATAGGTCATGTAGAACGAATAGGATCAACTACATATCATATCATCAAAACAAGATCAATGTCCAAGGTACAATGATATCACAAAATATATGAGATACATCACAAATATACAACACAGGAATCATCAATACCTCATCACAAAAAGGTGTGTACATAAATAGATCAATGTCCCATATCAGTGTGACCACTCAGACATGGAGCAGAACTCTGTCCTGATGCGGCAGGTAGAGTAGCACTAGCTAGTACCCCTATACCCGAGTCCCCACCTAGGGGAGCTATCTGAAGTGGCCCTGTCACTCTTCGACTCTCAGTCTGGCTCTGTCCCGATCTCCTACTCAGCTGTGAAAATCCTAGAGCCCTCCGCTCAGGAGGAACAACAGTAAAATATAATGTCCTATAATACTCAGCCTCTCAAATCCCCTGGCGCATCATCTTGGGGGCACTCTTCCCTAAAGTAGACCCTCCTGACAATTGTACCTGTGTCTCAGCCTGCCAACACCTGTCCATAGTTGCATCTCTCTCGACTAGGAGAGAAGCCATCTGAGTCTCTAGTTGGGCCATCTGAGAGTCCCTCTCTGCTAGTCGACTCTCTAGTTGTTGAACCTGAGCCTGTAAATATGTAATCTGAGCCTGCTGCTGATGCGATGACATCTTAATGAGGATCTGTCGAGGTGCCTCTACCTGTGGCTGCTCAGCTCATGATACTATCATAGGTACCTGCTCAACTAGGGGTCTCTCCTGCTCTAGAACCTGATGCTCCTGATCCCGTGGACCTGATCTCCTGCGTCTAACCACTCGGGCCATCCAATCTATATATACATCCCTAGAAGATCTGGAACTGCTACCTCCTGGTGTGCCTATCGCTGCCACTCCCACTGCTCGACCATCTCCCTCATCATCATCTCCCCCATTCCCCTCATCATCATCTCCCCCATCATCATCTCCAGCACCTTGATCTCCTGCATCTCCTCCATATCCATCTCCATCTCCATCTCCGCTATCATCTCTGTCTCTACCACCCCTCCATCATCTAGGAGCTCTACGTCGTGGCCTCTCATCATCCTCATCTAACAATGGCTCTGGCTCATCCGGACATGTCAGCCTCGAAAACCTGTGTGCAATACAATACATGGCGTACTCATGTGTCATCCCGCTATCCATCACACTTGGAAGATAATCCCAATCCATAGGCCCCAATGATCGATACTCTGCGCAAGCATGGTCTTATGAAATAGAAGGCCCCCAAGTAGCCACATCCAATCTCTGACAAGCATAATGAGTTGTACCCTATGGTATCCCCTGTATCCTGCCATACTGTCTCAACACCCTCATACAAGGAAATTGCTTGATGACATAAGGTGTTGAGCCAATCAAATATCGCGTCATGAATACATATGGCATCTCTACTGCATCCTCGAGCCAAATCTCGCAGTCCCTGTATGGCCTCCATATCACAGTATCTAGGTCATCCAAAGTCCGTCTCCAGTACTCTAATTTGCCCAGCTTTCGTTGGACAATGACACTAGGATACCCATCAGCATAAGGTCTACCTACAAGGCTCTCTCTATCTGCCAATGGTCATGTGATAGGTAAATGCTCCCAGGCCCATATCTGAAGCAAAGTCACCCCTATTGATAACGCAGCTGATCCCTGGTATACAACTCGGTGCAAGTCATGATACAAATGCGCTAACATACATGATCCCCATGAAAATCGGGTCCCCTCTGTCACCATCTACTCAAGCAGACGACCCCATCCAACAAATAATCCCTTTGACCTATGATCAGAACAAAGGAAGCCTCCAATGAATCCAGCAAGCACAGTCAGTAACGTGGCATACCCTAGCTCTAACATCTCCTGCCATGCAATATCATACCTGCCGATCTCGTCATCCTCAAACACGCGACAAAGTGCCTCTATCCCACCCCGCTCGCTGAGATCATAATATACTAAATCGCCCATCACAGGGATCCGCAAAATTCGGTAGACATCCTTGGGTGTCACCGTCATCTCTCCAGTTGGCAAGTGAAATGTATTATGTTCACTATGCCAGCGCTCTGCTAAAGCTGTCAGTAATCCCCGGTTTATCAGAGGTCGGGGCATGTCAAGAAGGGAAGACAGACCACATCTGCTAATGTGATCTCGCTCCGCCTGACTAAGGTAGGGTATTAGCATCCATGTCTTCGAAAAACGCTCCTGAGACTGAAGAACGCTAAAGTGCTCCTGCAATCAAATCACTTCATCATATCAGTTTCTTGATTTATCTATCTATCAAATCAATCTATCTATCGGTCTATTTTGATTTATCTACCTTATCTCATCTCGCACATGCATCAAGATAATTAGAACTGATCAGCAAATTTAACAATCAAGAGCATCTAAATTTATCAATTAGATAGCTAATCAAATCTTACCCTATCAAAAATCAAAAAATCAAATCAAATCCTACCCTTTCAAAAATCAAATCTAATTGACAGCAAATTTGAAGAATCAAAAAATCGAAAAACTCATCAAAATCAAAAATCGCGAAAAACTCATCAACTAATCGCCAAATTGAAATCAAAAATCGCGAAAATCATCATCCAATCATCAAAATCAAAAATCAAAAAATCAAATCAGAATCATCAAAAAATCGAAAAACTCAGTCAAAAAATTAAAAAAATCGAAAAAAAAAATTTAAAAAAATTATTTTTCTAAGGCCCCTCGGGTTGGCACCACCTACGGTGGCACCGGCGGCGCTCAAGGCTCCCGCGGTGGCGCCGGCGATGCAGCCCGCGATACCTGCGGTGGCGTCGGCGGCGCCGGTGGTGGCATTGGTGGCGACCGCCACCGGGCCTCCATTGCCTCGCCTCTTCCCTTCCCACCCAAAATTTTCAAAAAAAAAAAACAATTTTTTTAATGTATTTTTTTTTAAAATAAAAATGCATGTATAAATTATTTTTTTGAGATGTGAATGGATTTTATTTTTTTTAAATCCGAAAAACCCATTTCACTAATCGAAAAACCCATCTCAAAAATGCAATTTTTTTCCCAACCCATCTGACGAAAACACTAAAAAACATGATTTTTTATGCTAACTAAATTTTTTTTTAAAATCAACAAAGCTAGGTTTTCTCGAAGTACGTACCAGTGGACCGTATGCCGGAGGACACTCATATCACCAAACTCGTTTGAACCTATACTGGTGATACGGGATCGCCATTTCCTTCTTCCAGAGCAATTTTTCTCCATCAACTGCAGTGCACAAATGAGGAGTGGAAAAATGAATTCACCTTTTTAAACTCATAATGGGGCATTTAAGTGGGATTTTTATTCCACTTATTGTTAATCATCTAATCAACTTGGCAGGACAATATTTAAATTTCTTATCAGGAAATGAATCGGATCGACTCTAAAAATCAGAAAATCATTAAAATTTACAAATCGCAAAAATTTCAAAAATTTCAAAAAAATCACGAAAAATTCAAAATCATTCAAAAATTATCCGATTCATCTCCCGAGGGGGCATCCTTGCATCAATTTTTATCAACCAGAGTCTGGGGCATCATATCGAGATTTATCATCTCCAAAAGCGAAACCGCATCATATCAAGATTTATCATCTCCAAAAGCAAAACCGCATCATATCAAGATTTATCATCTCCAAGATTGAAATCAACATCATATCGAGATTTATCATCTCCAAATCAAATCAGTATCACATTGAAACCAAATCTGCATATAATCAAGATTGAACCTGCATCCTATCTAAATCAATGTCAACAACATCATCAAATTGAGCTTTCTTTGAACCAACGCGTCGTCACACATCGCTTCAAAGAGGGGCAAAATACACCTAAAAATGGTCTAAAGATAGTTAATTAAATACGCAGATATTTGATTAATTCCCCTTCCTAATTAATTGAATTCACAAGCAATTTAATTAATTTCTCTATTCATCTACTAGTAAATAAATCTAAATGATTTATTTATATAGTTCATCTCACATCCCTCTTTGATTAATTAATTCTAAATTAATTAATGTCTCCCCATACTAATCAATTCTTCTAATCCCTAATTAAGGTTAACAAACTCAAGTTTGTTGAGATTAATTGTCATTTTCCAATTATTTGAATCTCTAAATTCAAATGAGCACATGGCTCCTAACTTTAACCACCCAACCTAACCATCCTCTAACTTAACCCATTCAATCTAATCTTGGGTCTAACTAAACCTATCCTATCTTGCACATTCTAACCTCCTTATCCTAACCTCTCATGGTGTGGATATTCTCTCCTTGAGACACATGGCACTTTTGTCACATGTCTCCTCCCTTGGACACTTGCCCTCTCATGAGAAAGGCTCCTTGACACTTGTCACCACAGAGATGACAAGTGTCCCTTCCTCCAACCTCTTCTCCAACTTCCTCAATCTTGGCCCTTGATATCTTCAAATCAAATCTGGACCGTCAATTCCTACCACCTCAACTTTGGCCTTGGAAATCCTATAAATACCCCTCATTTTGGAGTAATAAGGATCCCATCTCATATCAATTTAGGCATCATTACTATAGGCAATTTGCATTTCAATTATCTAGTAATTAGATTTGGAATTGATCATAGCATGTTAATCTAGTTTCTTACATCATGCATTTCATATCATCTCCATAGTCACTCATGATCAAATAGCTACTCAACTCTTGAGTTGTCACTTTAGAGGTCATTGCTCCACTGAGAGCCCATCAATCCAACACCTTCAAGGTCCTCAAGAATAGAGGAAAATGGGGCATTTCAAGGAAGGTTTATGGTTTGCATCTTTGATTTAGTTTTGAAATTAAGCTTTTCAATTATATTATATTGTCTCATTATATGTGTATGCCTTTTATACTAACCACATTTTTAGCATCACAAAAACAATGACATACTGACTCTTAGTTAATCATAAGGCGAAGACACTATATGGTTAAGACAACAAAGTCATCATATATCACTTAGTCAAAGGTACCAAATACGCCACCACAGGACGACTAAACCACAAACCAGAAATAACACAATATAACTCTTGCAAGGAAAACTAATTTCACTAAGTCCGCACTCAGACAATCTTTGAGAAACCCAGCATCATAAGCGCTTGCAACATCATTGATTGAAAATTAAATAAAACACTCTTTTACCAGTCACATCTATTCAATTTCCAAATCAATATTCCATCAAGGATAAAATTCACGTCAAATACTCAACTGAATAAAAACATGAATTCCTAACAGGCATTTAATTCATTTCCAGAATATATATCCAAATTAACCAATTTGCATTACTAATTCCTACCTTGATTTCCATTGATACATTTATTAAACTACATAATAAAAATCATTAGGAAATTACTGTTTATATTGAGCATTAAAAACCACTTTAAAATATTTCATTTAATAAAAATTGACTTGATTGCATAAACCGGTTTGTACCAGTAAGGGTACAAGGTCAAGAGGTGACCAAGGCCAACTCATAGTAGTGTTGTTGTTGAGGCAACAGACACTACCTGTCGGTAGTACTGTTGTCGACCGGTAGCAGACGCTACCGACCGGTAGCAATCCTACCGACCAGTAGTGCTACTACTGCTGGTAGCAACCGCTACTAATTGGTAGCAGTCCTACCGACCGGTAGTACTGCTATCAAATGGTAACAGTCCTACCGATCGGTAGTATTACTACCGCGTAGCAGTACTGCCGACCAGTAGTACTGCTACCTGCGGGCAGCAGACACTATCGACCCGCGTGGTGGGACTAGCCCGCCACGAGGTAAGGTAAGGTCCAAAATGATAAAAAAAAATTATTACTTCTTAAGCATTTAAAAGAATCACAAGATACTAAATGTTTAAACATAAAAATGATTCATTTCCAGATCGTTTCACGGGCACACACACACAGTGCCAAGATCCAAAATTCAAATGGATATTTTCCGGTAAGGTAAATGGTGAACTATAATCACACAAGAACCCCCAAATCTTGGGCAATAAGATATTAGGAAGCACACAACAAACTAAATCCAATTCATTCTATTCCAAATAGAAGAGCAGTTTGAGAAGTTGATTTTTAAGAACACAACATACAACAAATACAGAAATGAACCATTTCTTTCCTATAAGCAAACATATGATTTGAGATTCACAAAATCAACAACCATAGGCATTCTTCCTTCCATTCCAATCATTCCACAAGAATTTACAAGGAGATTTGCATAATTTCAACACACAAGAAGCAAACTGAAAAATTCAAATTTAAATTTAAAACAAGAAGAAATTATCCAACCTTGAAGCAAACTAGCAAGCAAAATGATGGAAGAATCCCAATCCTTGCAACCCAAATCAAATTTCAGCTCCTCCTTCCAGAATGATTTACCAAATTTCTCTCCAGAAATTCTTGCCGCCTCTTCCCGTGAAATTCCAGAATTATATGGGGAAAATATATTAACCTAAACTTTCTAGGTTGAAAGTTTTCTCCACCAATCAGATTAATTTATTTTTAAATTAAAAAGCAATTAGATTTACTCATTTTTCCAAAAAAAACAATTCTTTTCCAACAATTAAAATGCAAAAGTCAAAATGGAAAGGTAAAAAAAAGAAAAACTTTTATTTTATTTCCTATTTTCCAAAATACTTTCTTTCAACATAATCATTGAACTTTTAAATGGCTAGGCAATTATTTATTTCCTTCCATAAAATATATTAATGCAACTTTACACAATGAAGTAAGCCATTTAACCATTTAATCTAGCAAATCATTAATTTAATTAAATCAATAATCTCAGAGCATAATAATTAACTAATTATGCCAACATAAGATAGCATCATCCATTCAATTAAATAACCATTCAGATGAACGAAAGCACACAAAATGAAGAATGATTAAATGACAACTCACAAATGACCAAACCAAAGCACTATGACTCGCATACCAGCTAGACATGGAAGACAACCGATTGACAACACTCACACAAGTGTAACTGCAAGTCAAGTTAGGATCCAACAACTATCTCCTCCACTCCCATTGGACATATAAGGCACGCTTAGACCTGTGAAACCAGAAGGAGTCAATACCCCGTACCTACTCGGTACTTGTACCTACAATGTCCTACACCAAAGAATCACACATGCATATATATATATATATAGACACAACATGCACATCGATGAAGGAGACTCGTGACATTCCATGTCTCACCAGAGTGAGTGAAGGAAAGTCATCTCCTCGCATCCCATACACATGAAAACACGCAACACATAAATAACACATCGCACATATAAGGTAAGAGTGTCGATCCATGATAATGATCCATAAAATAACATTAATCATAAGTACTGAGATACTGCATAACATCATACACCACAAATCTAGATAAAGCATGAAATAACATCGCATAAAATCTGAATCAATATACAATAATGTTCCACTGAAGTCAACCAAAACATACAAAAAGAGTCTGATCAAGTAGGGGTACTACAAATTGCTTCAGAATTTTCTGATGAACTTTGATGTTCTATACTCATAAGGTCCACTAAATTTGCTCGCAATGGCTCCTTAAGTATGATCTTAGGTCTACTACAAATCGCCATTAATTTTGCTATTTGATCTATGCTATAATTCGCCTTTGATTCTGCTCACCAAGTTTGCTCAAATCTACTTTTTAATTGGAATGATAATCAATTGAATCCATGGTAAAATGATCCCCCAGGCTAGCAAAATTGTGGCTCTGATACCACTTGTAATGTCCCCTTTTGGGATTTTCCTAAATGTTGCCCTTGTAAATATCAAAGTCTGCTAATTTTCACCCTCATTGATTCTAATATTAGATATTGGTACATTGACTTTCTTGTCTTCTTTGATCTTATGGATGATTTCTATAATTTCCCCTTCTCAATTGAATTAATCTCTTCTTTATATCTTCATTTGTGGGAAGTCACACCTCTTCATAAGAAATGAGTCATCACTCTTCATTGTTGTCCTTTGAGAATAATAAATTATTCTCTAAATTGATATCCCTTGCATCTCCTCCTCAAATGAGACTTTCTCGTTTTATATCCTTCAATGTGAGGGAGAGGTCACACATCTTCATCATGTATGCCCTTTGGAAAAAGACACACCCTTTCACCATTAGCACCCTTTGAAAGAGTGAAACTCTTTATTATTTCTACCCTTTGAAAGGGGCAAAATCTTTCACAATCAGATCTACACTTCTTATTTAAATCAGATCTGTACTTCTTATTCAAATCACATCCGCACTTTTGATTCCCATATTATCCCCCCTCAAAATGAGATTCTCTTCTCCCTTTTATATCTCATGTTTGAGGGAGTCACAACTTTTCATATCATGTCTTTTGATCATTCATTAACTTGATTATAATATAATTATGTTTAATTATATTCTTTTATATTTTAAATTTTTATTTTTATTTTTATTTTTATTTATCATTAAATTATATTTCAAAGTGGGGACATTATAGAATCAAGTAGGGTTGAAGCAAGTTCAAATATTAAATCAAGTCTTGATGTAATAAACACCATTTTTAAAGCTTGATTACAATCACTCACCTTTGAAGATAGAATTTCTAAGTTTGCAACCAAATCTACAAACACGTGGAATTGTCAATGTTAATTTTCAAATCATTGCTTCATTCCAAAACACACAAATGTCTCAACAAGCTTCTACTTCTCAAGTTTTAAATAACTCAATCCCAAAGGCCTCAAACTATGAACCTTGAAATAGAAAACATTTGACATATGGTCCAAAAATTCAGCAATTGTATGGTAAATCTTCAACAAAGAAAGAGTTATTTTTGAAACATCAAGAAAAAAGTTTACCTTCCAAACATTAGGTTGAATTTGGAATAACAATTAAATAATGGGTAACATATCAAATAACCAAAACCTATCTTATAACCACAATTACACTTCCACAAGTTAAACTTGCTAGACTTGCATGAATATTGCTAATATTGTTGTCATTGATGTCAAATCAGCTATCTAGTTTGGACCAGACAATATATGTAGCCCGAATTGGTTTGAATGTTGTATGCAGTCCGTATGTGCAGTTCTTTTGTTATGGATATATGTTGTTGTTATGAACATACGTTATGATGCAATATGATGGAGGTAAATGATCTTTGGAAGATCCTTGTTCCAAAATTTCAAGTTCTCATTGATCTGGGTATCAATTATGTGTCCCGGTATTAGTTGTTTTGGTCAATGTCAGTGGTATCTCTTCGAGTTTTCTATTGTGGTATTCTTGGTATCCAATTTAGAGATGTTGTACTTAACGATCATGCCTCGTTCCAGTAATCTTGGCATATGCATTGGCAAATGAAGTATGTAAAAGGAAGTGCATAGAGATCTTGTGGAGGCCAACATGATTGTCTTGATAACATGTTGGGCTTTGTCGACACACTATTTTGTATTTGTGTCCTCGGATATATATATATATGAGGTGTGTGAGAAAGATGTGTGTGTGTGTGTGTGTGTAGTAGTAGTAGTAATAGTAGATGCATGGTATGAAGGTGTATGTGAGAAAGAGATTAAGGAAGTGCATGAGATATGTGAAAGAAAGTTAGCAATGAAGGTAGTAGTGTGTGAAGTGTGAGTTGAGGACATTGAAGACAAACAATGTTGCAATAGTGCAGTAGTCCTTCACCGGATTTGTTGTAGGACAGTTGTACAAAGATCTCTAACCGGATCTACTGTAGAGTTTGTGAATTGTAAACTGAGCTTAATCTTAGAATTGATCATATGCATTTGGAGATGCAATCCTTTTCAATTCAACCTTTTCTGTCGAAGTGAGCAGTCTGACAGTGAGCCACTTTTGTAATCTACCAGTGAGACACCCCTTTTGTAAACACCATATAACTAGTTATATTTGTTGGATATTGTTGTTGCTAGGATATGTTGTTGTCATTGATGTCAAGATATTCATGTGTTGTAGAGACTTGTTTCAGTGATCCAAAAGCTTACTTGATCATATCATTTGACTCAATTTGAGGTTTTGGCTTTTCTATTCAGTGTTGCAGTGTTGATCTAATGTGCTCCGATATGATTATATATTTGGTTGTGGATTTGGGATAATGTTCTGGGTGTTCATGTGTGTCTACATTTCAAATGGTTCATGATTCGGTGCTTCGCAAGTTATCTTTCTAGTCTGAATTGTTGATGATGAGTGTTCTTGAGTGTTAGCATGTTGATCGATGAAGATTTGATTAATTGGTGCTGGTGCAGCTATTGCAAATGGTTCCAATGTGCTTGTTGGTGTTTCCTAATCGTAGTCTATTTGTTTTGGTGGTCTGCATTGATCCTTGTGCATGCTATTGGTGATTTTGTTGATCCAGTGATATTCTTTGTGTTATGAAATATTTTTGGAGGTGTAACGTGTTGCAATTGATCTTGGCAAGTTTTTTGGTGATGATGCGTATTTAGAGATTTGATTTAGGTCCATGCTATGTTGTCTATGGCATTGTATTGGTCTAATGGTTTATATATGTATTGTGTGATGCAATTTTGTAATTAAGGGTTGAGGGTTTGGCCGACCTTGTAGTCAAGGTTGACAAATTGTATAAATAGGTGTTATATTCATGTAATTTGGGTGTTGATGTTGTGTTTGCATTATCAGAGAGTGGTGTATGTGTGATCAAGTGAATTCATCTTTTGGTGTGGTGTATTGAGAAGAGATTGTTGTTGGGCAGACAAATGAGCTTAACCAAACATATCCTTGGGCATTAGGAGATGTTATTCTTTGCAGTTCATGTAACCCGGATTGTAGTCTGAATATTATTATAAGGTAGTGAACCTTCCTTGAGGGTTGGATCCTTCTGACTCGTCTATTTTCAGCAATGAGCTCTAGGTAGTGTTCCTGAATGCATGTGCATTCCCCATTGTAATATTTACACATACTACTGCAAAGTATCATCTTATTGTGGGTAGGTTCCCACCATGGTTTTTCCCTTAACCGGGGTTTCCATGTCAAAAATCTTAGTGTTGTGTATGTTGTTGTTATTGTCTTTGTATTTATTCTTGTTGCAGTTGATCAGATTTGAGCTTGTGCTTAAATTGATCAATCTGGTGAAAATTTATTCACCCCCCTCTCAATTTTCCTTCATTGTTGTTGCTAACAATTGGTATTATAACTAGATCCTCCAGAAGAGGCTTGACTGCTTGATGAGATCTAGGATGGCAACTTAATGTGTTCAAGAAGAAGAGCCCTAGATTTGATGGAAGCAATTATATTGTATGGAAGGACCAAATGGAATTTCATCTAAAGTGTCTTGGAGATGAGTATTGGACGATTACAAAGGATGTCTATAATGTTCCTCGAAATGGACCAGTTACTGTTGCTAAGATCAAGGATGTTGAACATAACATAAGAGCTAAGTAAGCATTGATGAGTGCCTTGACTGATTCAAAGATGACAAATGTGATGGGTTTGAAGACTTTTCATGAGATCTGGAAGAAGCTAGAGACCTTGTATGAAGGATATGCTCAAGTTAAAGTAAGTTGCAAAGTTTGAAAGGGAAGTGTAAAGCATTGAAGATGGGAGAAGATGAAAACATAACATCGTTTATGGCTAAGGTGAATGATCTTGTTGTGAACATCATATGTGTCAGCAGAACTCTTGAAGAAGATGAGATTGTTGCTAAAGTGTTGAGATCATTGCCTTTTGCTTACAAGCATAAAGTAATTGCAATTGATGAAATTCAGAGTGTGACTACTATGACAAGAGACATGTTGGTTGGAAATCTTGTTGTATTTGAGTTGAGAGAATTTGGAGAATCACATGGTAAATTTGATACTGCATTTAGAGCCTTTGTATCCATATATGAAAGAGAAAAGAGAGAGATGGAAGAGAAAGAAAGAGAATTGGATGAGCTTGAAGGCCTTATTGTTCGGAGATTTCCTAAGGGTTCTAGTCAGTATGATGGAAAGTCTCCTTTGAAATGTTTCTCTTGTAATGAGATAGGCCATTTTGCTTCTAGGTGTTCTAAAAGAATGTCTAGCTATGATAAGCATGAGAGGCGTGATAGATCTAATAAGTATGATAGATATGAGAAGCATGATAAGAATGATAATCTCTATAAGCCTAACATGAAGTTTAGATATCAGAAGAGGTGTTATTATGTCATTGATGAAGGTGTGACAGATGAAGAATTAGAGAATGGGAATTCAAAAGATGAATTTGTATTTATTTCTATCAAGGAAGATGATCTGGTACCAGTGAATCCTACAAGATGCATTGTTGAGGAGAAGGCTTTGGTTGCTAAGATTGAAGAGAAGGATGAATGGGTAATTGACAATGGTTGTTCACATCATATGACAGGTGATAAAAGTATTTTTTTTACGATGGAGAGGTATGATGGTGGTATAGTGAGATTTGGAGATGATAAAGCTTGTGTGATTCATGGTAGAGGTTCCATATCTTTTAATGGTAAGCATAATACTGAAGATGTCATGTATGAGGTTTGAAGCATAATCTTTTGAGTGTTGGATAGACGGTTGACAAGGGATATGATTTTTAATTCAAGAATGGTGAATGCAAGATCCTAAATGCCTTTGGTATAGATATTGCATCAAGAACTAAAATTAAAGGTAATATCTTTCATTTGAATGCTAGTGAGAAAATTTGTTTGATTACTCAAATTGATGAAAGTTGGTTGTAGCATAGAAGGATGTGTCATGTTAATTTTGACTGCATGATAAGAATAATTTCTACTCAATTGGTTAGAGATTTGCCTAAAATTGTGAATCCATATAATCCAATATGTAAGGAATGTCAATTGGGAAAGCAAACAAAAGCTACATTCAAGAGTAAGTTGTATTCATCTAGTGTATTGTTATATATTGTGCATATTGACTTATGTGGTCCTACTAGAGTGAGAAACATGTAGGGTGATAGATATTTCATGTTGTTGATTGATGATTATTCTAGAATGATGTGGGTTGCCTTTCTAAGGGAGAAATCAAAAGGATTGGAGATATTCAAGATATTCAAAGCCAGAGTGGAGACTGAGATAGGGTTGAAGATGAAGTGTCTGAGATCTGACAGAGGAGGAGAATTTACATCAGAAGAGTTTGATACATTCTATGAGAGGAATGGAATTAGAAGAAAATTATCTTCTCCTGAAACCCCTCAATAGAATGAAGTTGTTGAAAGGAAGAAAAAAACCATTTTGGATGTTGTCAGGACTATGTTGATAGAAGGAAATGTTGCACAAACCTTTTGGAGAGAAGTTGTTAGAACTATTGTTTACACATTCAACCAAGTACATATAAAAGGTGATTCTGGTAAGACTCCTTATGAGATATGGTTTGGTTATGTTCCTATAGTTAGATATTTCAGAGTTTTGGAAGTAAATGTTATATCAAAAGAGATGAGGATATAGAAAAGTTTGATGCAAGATGTGATGAAGGAATTTTTTTGGGTTATTCTACTAAGAGAAAGGCCTATTAGTGTTACAACAAGAGACTGAGAAAGATAATAGAGTACAAATGTGAAGGTAGATGAATGTCATGTAAAGAAGATCGGAGAATGCAGATATGAGTTTGATGAAGATGTTATTTCCAAGCCTGTGTAGACTAAGATCTTAAAGAATAATGATCTGATAGAGACATGTAATCTAAATATTGTTGTTGTTGGTGAACAAATTCAAGAACCTGAGAATCAAAATAATTAGAAGACTCTGAGGTATTTAAGATTGAATCATTCAGAAAATTAGATTATTGGTGATAAGAATAAAGGTGTGATGACTAGGAGAAGGATTGTTGTTCAAGAGATGTGTTTTTTTTCAAAAATTGAACCTAAATATGTTGCAGAAGCATGTAAAGATGAGAATTGGATAAAAACAATGAAAGAAGAGTTGAATAAGATTGAGAAGAACAATACTAGAACAATACTTGGGCACTTGTTCCGAGACCTAAAAACAAGATTGTGATTGGTACTAAATGGGTATTCTAGAATAAACTAAATGAAGTTGGTGAAGTGGTCGGAAACAAAGCGAGACTGGTATGTAAAGGGTGTTCTTAGATGAAAGGAATTGATTATGAGGAGACTTTTTCTCTAGTAGATAGAATTGAGGTTGTTAGACTGCTGCTTGCATATGTTGCTTACAATAATTTCAAGGTGTATCAGATGGATGTCAAGTCAGCCTTTTTGAATGGTGATCTTGAAGAGGAAGTCTATATTGAGCAACCAGATGGGTTTTTTTTATCAGATGAAGGAGATATGGTATGCAAATTGAAGAAAGCATTGCATGCACTTAAGAAAGCCCCTAGAGCCTAGTATGCCAGATTGGATAAATATTTGTTGAAGTTGGGATTTTGTAAAGGTACTATTTGTATATGGTGAAAATGGATAACAATAATAACAAGATTGAAAGGCTAAATGAATTCAACCACCAAACCCTAGCCTAACAACAACAAAGATCCACCATAACATATGAAGATTACCTAAGACAATGCAAATCAAATGAAATCACAAAGATTATACCATCACATGTCCAATAGGGTTTTGATCTCCATTCTTCCTATCTCCATTGATCTTGCTTGATATATTTGCTCTCAGATTTTATGTGCACAAGAGCTCAACAAAGAACGGAATGTGGTTGCAAGTAGGATCGTAGTGTAGTCAAGTCCTTAAGATAATCGATTAGGGTTTGATAATGAAGAAAGCATCTCCTTAAATAGAAGACACAATATGAAATGGAGGGATAAGATTGAGAGGTGTAAAAAGGAGGTCGGCTAGGATTAGAGGGTAGGTAGAAGAAATAATAAAATAATGAAAGGGGTAGGTAGTGTAGGAATTAAGAGATGAATGACATGTGTCATGGGTAGAAAAAGCTAATGAATTAATTAAATAAATAAAGATTTATTTAATTAATAAAAGAAATGGGATAATTAAATAAATAAGATATTTATTTAATTTAGGAAAAGGATAATTTAAATAAATAAATGTATTTATTTAAATGAGAAATAAGGCTAGAAGAGGATAAATGAATTAATTAAATAAATAAAAATTTATTTAATTAATAGAAGAATTAGGCTTAGATAATTAAATAAATAAAATATTTATTTAATTAGACATGACAATTTTGGGTGTCTACATTTTGCCCCTCTTTGAGACAATGCGGCTTGTCGCGTTGTTTCAAAGAAGATAAGATGAACTGATATAGAGTTGCCCCAAAATGGGAATGATATGCCCCCTCGAGAGATTAGATGAAAATGTCTAAAAAGATTGCAGACAATCTCTCGATAAAAAAGACGGGATAGAATGGACTGACCAGATAAAGTGACAAAGTCACGAGATAATGATAACTGACTCGGGAAATGAGGGCGAGGGCTAGGGTAGGCTATAAGATAGACCACGGGCAAAAGACATCCTCATTGTCATCCACACATCCATGAGAGCAGATTGCAGAGCGAGAAAAGAGCAGTAGCAGTCAGCAGCGATGGCTTTCATTCATAGATTCGACCACGTTCACCGATTCCAGAGGCCAGCAAAGGCAGGAGAGCCGGTAAGTACCACCAAACCTCCTTGTACTTTGACGCATTTAAATTTTGTCATTAATGCATGGTAGATAGGGAAATAAATGCGCTTAGAATAGGGTCTCAAAAATGTCAAAAAAAATGCCTAGGCGCGTCTACGTTGGTGTCAGGCGCGTCTGTGTCCACCAGGCGCGTCTGTGTTTAGAAACGCGTTTATGTCAAATGTGGACGCGTTTATGTAATGTAGGAGCGTCTGTGCCAAGAAGGCACGTCTATGTCATATAGGTGCATCTGTGCAGAGCATAGGCACGTCTATGTCGTTCAGGCGCGTCTGTATTGTTCAGGCACGTTTGTGCAATCTTTAAGCGCGTTTATGTCCAAAAAATGCAAATTTTTGTCTTCTAGGTCAAATCGACAGTTCTGTGATGAACATACGCTGTCGATTGGATAAGCTACTGAGAGGATACACTCAAGCAGGTCCTCTAGGGAAGACTAGGATAGATCAAGGCACTTTGTGATGAACAGTGAGTACCAAAATAGAGTACTTTGTGATAAACAGGGAGTACTAAAATGTGAGCAGCACTTTGTGATGAACAGGGAGTGCCAATGTGAGTAAAACTTTGTGATGAAAAGTGAGTGTCACACACATAGTACTTTGTGATGAACAGGGAGTACTACTAGGATAGAAGCAACACTTTGTGATGAACAGTGAGTGTCACTGGGATAGATAGCCATATGCATTTAGATAAAAAGTAGCATTTTGTGATAAACAGTGAATGCCACTATGACTGACATGATTGATTTGCTTGACTGTAGGAGTATTTGCTGATGCTGGAGTCATGGGAGAGATTCCCGTCGACTCAAAGATTGCGACCTGAGTTGACACTTGGGGACCGAGCAGCGATTGAGGTGATGGGCTTGAGACATGTTCTATATGTGCCTGAGTTTCGAGCAAACATGGGACTGCTGACTGCTTTAGCCGAGAGATGGCATTCAGAGACATGTACCTTTCACTTGCCGATGGGGGAGATGACCATTACCCTGGAGGATGTCTACAGGATACTCAGGATACCGATTGATGAGGATCTGATTCCGTGCAATCGAGATGGAGACAGGGAGGCACTGAGACGAGTGTTCCAAGACCCTGGATTGGAGATGAGGGTTGGGCATGTGGCCTGGGATACTATGACTGCGACAGGATTGGCGCTGCCAGCAATGATAGGAGGAGCTATCAGTGGGTTCCTTTGTCCGGATAGGGTGACACGGGGGTTGGCTATGGGCTGGGGAGGAGCATTGGAGACACTGGTGACGCAGCACACCAAATATGCTTGGGGACCGTGTGTGCTGGCACACCTCTACTATGAGCTGCATCAGTTCGTATATCATGGATCAGTGGGATTGGGCTGCAAGGTGACACTGCTACAGGTGTGGGCTTATGAGCATCTACCAATGATGAGGCCGATACACTCCAGAGGTAGGGGACATGGACGCAGTTTTGTGCACCTGTACAATATGATCACATCGCAGCCACGGATTGGCAGGTTGGAGCACTGGTGGCGAGTGATAGACGATATTGATGTGGTCATCTGGAGGCCATATTTGGGATGCGAGGAGTGGGAGGATGATGCAGTTGAGCTTCCGTACACCTTATGGAGTAGGTATCTGATTGGGCAGACACCCTATGTGCTAGAGAGATAGCTTGTAGACAGGGTTTGCAAGCAGTTTGGCCAGATCCGGAGGATGCCATAGGGCTCAGGCATGTATGCATGGACAGTGAGAGATCAGGTATAGTTTGGGCCTCTACTGTCATATGATCAGGCAGTTACTCAGCTAGCAGAGATGGTGCCCCTACCCTGGGACATGTGGCCAGAGGTCGACGATGCCGACATGGATGCCGAGTATACAACATATTGGGTGGAGCATCCCTTCCCACGCTTGACGGATCCAGGGGGGCTATTTGAGGGAGATGATGGTGGGGATGATGATGGTGGTGGAGGTGATGGGGGCAAGGGCCGACGAAGGAGGAGGGGAGTAGTTGGAGAGAGGAGGGTTGCACCTCGGAGGGAGGGTGGAGAGGAGAGATCGGCTCGGGTGGTGAGGGGTCGCGGTGGATTGCCAGTACAGGTGCCAGCAGCACAGGGTCCCAAACAGGTACAAAGATAGGTACAGGGATAGGTGCCAGTATAGGCACCAGTATAGGTACAGGTACAAGGGCAGGTACAGGTGCAGGCACCCGTACAGGGAGAGCCATAGGTAGAGGCGGAAGGGGTTGACACAGAGGAGGATGAGCTGATAGCGCTGAGGGAGATCTGCCAGGGCCAGGCGGATGAGAACCAAGAGTTGGAGAGTGAGAGGGATTGGCTCAAGAGGAGGCTCTGAGATACTGAGTAGGAGCGAGATCAGGCGATTCAGCGTTATATAGAGGCTGAGACAGTGCTAAGGGCGAGGAGACAAGCAGTGGAGGACACAAGGGCAGGATATGCTTATGTCTTGCGGGCAGGGGAGGAGATTGCCTACTGGCGAGATCTCTATTATGGTGTAGTGCCAGTAGATCAGCGGGCGAGGAGCTTCCATAGACCATTGCGGACAACGACAGCTATGGGAGGGAGCCGGAGGAGACAGGCATCGAGTGGTGGGGTCATGGGTCCTCCACCACCACCAAATAGAGGGGATAGGAGGGCGGGTCCTTCAGGGGATCAGATTCCGTCGAGGCCAAGCGGCTCCGAGGGAGGGAGTTCATCATAGCCTTAGAGGGCTCCCTATGTATCAGTATTGTACCATTTTGTATGATGATGTAGACACCTGCGGGTGATTGTAGCCATATGATTTGGACATCATTGTATCATGACACTTTTGATTATATATAAGATGATTCATCTTTGCGGCAGCTATATGCATGTGTACCTTTGTGATGAGATGTTTTTATGATGTATGTTTTATGTGATGCTTATAATATGGATGCAAATATGTAAATGAGGCAATGCAATATATTTTTTTGTTCTTTTATGTTTTATATGTGTATGCATGATGCAAATGTGAATGTATGTAGTGCAAATGAATATGATAATGCAAATGATTATTTACATGATGAGAATGTAAAATGTTCTAACATGTGTTGTGTGCAGGATGTGATATCTATATGTATGTATGAAATGATTATATGTGGTAATGCAGGTGCAACTACATGAAATGCAAATGTTTTTGGTGTGTCATTATACTCAGTCATGTGATAGCAGGCTACGCGAACTCAAGAAGGATGATGGAAGTCAATCAAGAAAGGGGGATGAAAGATAGAAGATATGAATGTGAAAGAGCTTCTTGTGCGTTATCATCATTGAGCTTTATTATGGCAAGTAGGTTATAACAATCGAGGCATATGTTCGACCCAAAAAGTCATTGTACCTATTTGCATGGAGATAAGACAGTCACAAACAAGGAATACCCCAGTTCACACTAGACTCGCAGTGTCCTCATATCCTTGGACAAGTCATAGCATTACTAAAAGACAATCCACAGACAGCAAATACAAATAGGTGACGATACCCCATCCTCGCCTTTCTAGTCAAAGACATCCTAGAGATAGAATCTCTAGTCAAAGACATCCTAAAAAAGCTAAAAGACATGTCACCAAAAGATAAAATCAAAAGAAAACCAAGACTCGACACCAACATCCACTGTAGTCCTCAAGTTTAGTGTCTC
The DNA here is from genome assembly GCF_030272615.1 of Cryptomeria japonica. NCBI lineage: Eukaryota > Viridiplantae > Streptophyta > Pinopsida > Cupressales > Cupressaceae > Cryptomeria > Cryptomeria japonica. Next base: position 258,134,856 of record NC_081408.1, read on the forward strand.
TTGTCACTTGTATAAGTCTTATTTGATTGTGGTCACAATGTTTACTTTCACAAAAAGGATAAATAGCACTGAACCATATGTTGTCTGAGTCTATTGCAAGATTTGATTTGTTGAGTCTATTGCAAGATTTGATTTGATTTGTCTCATCTGAAATTGACTGAATCCATGAAACTGATACTTTATTGCGAAGAAGATGAAACTTTATTGTGGATCTGGCGATGCAAATGTTGCTTTATTGCGGATTGTGCGCGGATAGACTGAAGGAAGCTAGAAGAAACTGTACTCCTTGAAACATGTGATGTTCTTAGTTCCACACCCATCACTAGACATAGGATTTGTTGTAGCCACAGATAGGATTTGATTTATTATGGATGGAAAGGGAGGTTTATTATGAATGGCTAACCAATCTTGGGTAGATCAATAACAAGCCATGTTGGGAATGGGTAAGTTTATTATGGATGAATTGGTCGTGAGTGTGTGCAAAGTGAAGTGATGAAAGAGAATCCTGAAGGAGGGAGGAGCAATGTCTCTACGCATGGCGCTGGTGACCCAGTTTTCACCATGGTACTTTCCCAAGGCGCCACCGAAGTGGTTTTCACCGTTGGACGAAATTATTTCTCTTTACTTTTTTCGATTTTTCAATGTTTTTTTGTGTCACAAGGCGCCTGTTTGCCAGGTTTTCACCAAGACACGATTTTTTTGCTTTTATAATTTTTTTTGTATTTTTGAAAAAAATTTATTTTTTTTGTATTTTTGAAATTTTTTTGATTTTTTTGTATTTTTGAAATTTTTTTGATTTTTTTGTATTTTTGAAATTAGGATATTCCAAAAAGCTATGTGTAGAACCTGCGAAGGTGCATGTTGTTGATAGGATCCTCCAAAGGTTCACCTTCTATAGTTGAGAGCTGATATGCCCCAGATCCATATACTGTTGTAATGATGTAAGGACCAAGCCAGTTTGGTTCAAACTTGCCCTTCTTCTCTCTATCTTGCTGATTCTTGGGATTTTCTCTGAGAACCAAGTCACCGACCTCAAATGTTCAAGGCTTGACCTTATGATTGTAGCTGCAACTCATTCGTTGTTGGTAAGCCTTGAGATGATTAAAAGCAATTTGTCTCCATTCATCCAGTAGTTCAAGTTCTTGTAAGCGAGAGAGCCTATAATCTTCATCACCAATGATGTTTTGCAAAGAGACCCGTAAAGAGGGTAACTCGACCTCAATAGGCAAGATGGCTTCAGTGTCGTAGACAAGTGAATAAGGTGTAGCTCCTATAGGTGTGCGAACACTTGTGCGATAAGCCCAAAGTGCAGGATTAAGTTGGATATGCCAATTACGACCAGCATCGTCGATTGTCTTCTTAAGGATTTTAAGGATTGTTTTATTAGACGCCTCAGCTTGGCCATTACCTTGGAGGTAATATGGTGTGGAGAAATGATGGGAAATATGGAAGCGGTCACAGAGTTCATGCACATCCTGATTTTTGAAGGGACGCCCGTTATCAGTGATAATGGAAACAGGGATACCGTATCGGCAAATGATATAATTGAGGATAAACGTAGCAATTTGTTTTCCAATGACTTGTGTGAGAGGCACAGCTTCAATCCATTTTGTGAAATACTCTGTGGCAATGATAATGAATTTATGACCATTAGAAGAAGGAGGGTGAATCTTGCCTATGAGATCGAGTCCCCACTGACAAAAGGGCCAAGGAGACGCAATTGGTTGTATTTCTTGTGCTGGTGCATGTATGAGGTCTCCATGAATTTGACATTGCCTACATCTCTTGACAAACTGATATGAGTCTTTTTCCATATTGAGCTAGTAATATCCAATCCTAATGAGTTTCTTGGCTAAGGTAGGACCACTAGCATGTGAACCACATATCCCTTCATGCACTTCACGTAATGCAATTTGAGCTTCATCACTTTCTAAACATCTAAGAAGAGTGTCATCTAGACCTCGCCGATATAGGATATCAGCTAAGATGACATATCGAGAGGATTGGTGAATGAAGGTACGATGTTAATTATTTGATAAATTAGGAGGAAGGGTATTATCGCGAAGGTATGTGAAAATGGAACCATATAACTGGGATTCGGTACCAACAACACATATCATCTCAGTAGGAGTGATCTCATATGAAGGAACCAAAGGTTATCCACCAAGAACTCATAGCAGGTCTCATTTGGAGGTAGATCGATCAATGAAGCAATTGTAGCCATGGCATCTGCGGCGCGATTCTGCTCTCTTGGTATCTGCTCAAAATCTATCTTTGTGAAGTGTTGTTTCAAGTCATCCACCATTTGTTTGTAAGGCATTAATTTTTCATCTTTTGTTTGGTAATCATCAGTTGCTTGATGGATGACAAGTTGAGAATCCCCAAAAACATGAAGTTCCTGGATCTTCCACTGAACTACAATCCGTAATCCAGTTGTTAATGCCTCATATTTCGCTATATTGTTAGTGCAAGGAAATGATAAGTGGTATGATTTTGGTATAGAATCCCCTTGAGGAGTTATAAAGAGGATACTAGCTCCTGCTCCATGCTGTGTGTATGAGCCATCAAAGTATAGTTGCTATGACTTTGCATGTGATATTGTTAAAATGGATTCATCTGGAAATTCTGAACTTAGAGGAACATCATCAATCATGGGGGCCTCTGCTAATTGATCTATGATGGCTTGTCCTTTTATTGCTTTTCTGTCCACATACTCAATGTCAAATTCACTCAGGATCATTACCCATTTGGCTAGTCGCCTAGTAAGTGTTGCTTTATTGAGAAGGTATTTCAACAGATCTATCCTTGCAATCAATTTAGTCTTATGAGTGAGAATATAATGTCATAATTTCTATGAAGCAAAGATCACGGCGAGACATGCACGTTCGATTGGTGTGTAGTTTAGCTCATATCCCACCAATGTGCGACTGATATAGTATACTGCCTTTTCCTTGCCCTCAGCAATTTGTTGTGCTAAGAGTGCCCCCAATGCTGTTGGAGTAGCTGAGATGTATAGTAACAAAGGCTGATCTGGAACTGGTGGCATCAAAACTGGCGGATTCAAAAGGTAATCTTTGAGTGTCTGGAAAGCTTGTTGACAGTTATCATCCCATTTGAATTTAATGTTTTTATGTAGCAAGTGCTGAAAAGGATTACACTTATCTGCAAGTTGTGCTATGAATCTTCGTATGGACTGGAGTCTACCTTGTAAGGATCGAAGTTGACTGATATTTCTGGGTGGTGGCATTTCCAAGATGGCCTTGACTTTTGCTGGATCAGCTTCGATTCCTCTTTTGGACACAATGAATCCTAGGAGCTTCCCGGAGGTTACTCCAAAGACACATTTCTTGGGGTTTAATCTTACTTTGTATTTTTCCAACCGATCAAAGATGACTGAAAGTATGTCCAAATGTGTATCTCTGTCTACTGATTTACCCAAGAGATCATCAACATAATCTTCCACCGTTACATGCATGAGATCATGAAAGATAGTAGTCATGGCTCTTTGATATGTAGCACCTGCATTTTTTAGCCCAAAGGGCATGACATTCCAGCAAAAAGTTCCCCAAGGACAAGTAAATGATGTTTTGTGTTGATCCTCGGGTGCAATCCTTATTTGATTATAACCAGAAAATCCATCCATCAATGATAACATTTCATGACCTGCCGTGAGATCAACAATCAAGTCAATATTTGGTAATGGGAAGTCATCCTTTGGACAAGCTTTGTTGATGTCTCTGAAATCTATACATATTCTGATGTTGCGATCTAGTTTACTGACAGGTACTAAATTGGAGATCCATTCAAGATAATCAATTGGGCATATGAACTTAACATCCAATAATTTCTCCAGCTCTGCTTTGACTAGTAATGCCACTTGTGGATGCATTTTTCTTAATTTCTGTTTTACTAGCTTTGCCCCTGGTTTGACTGTCAAATGATGCATCACCAAATCAAGATCTAGTCCAGGCATATCAGCGTATGACCATGCAAAGTTGATTTGTCATTCTTTGAAGAAACTTATGAATTTTGACCTTTCGGACTCTGTTAACGATTTAGCCAGGAATATGTTGTGTGGAACCTCTTCTGTACCAATGTTTGTTTTGATAGTCTCCTCTACCAACATGGATGACTTTTCTTCATATGATGTTGGGAGAATATCAAGCCTTCCATCTTCGGGTGCCTAAGAGAGGTTTTCGCCCTCAGATACGTCCTTTCTTTTTACTTTTTTGGGGTCAGATAGCGCCACACTGTGGTTTTCGCCATAAGACCCTTGGTTTGTTCTTATTTTCACATTTTGTGATTGGAAGGTTCGACACCCTCACCAAAATATGCCATATTGTTGAGTTCTATAGTGTATCCTGCTTTATGGTCCCCAGGGGGAAGGTAATCTCGTATGCCCAGATAGTCAATAACAGCTTCATCATTTTGGAATGTGTCAAACTATGCTAGTCCTTCATGATCCCAGTCAATGAGTTGATGGTGAACAAGGGGAAGGCCTTTAATGTCTTCAAAGTTAGCAGGGCTAAGAGTGAAGATACAGTTATATTCGGGTATGTCAAGGTAATTATCGAGGTCATCGATGTCACTCTCCTCATCAGTCTCGATCACGAGCGAATCCAAATTGTCATCACTAGTAGTGCATTCTAGGACAGGTGTTCTCATCCTATGTGATTTCAACCTAGAACCTTGAGACAAAGACTATGTGGAATCCTCCTGGGTTATTTCTTGACCAACTTTAAACTTTTTATAAAATTCCTCTTCTTTTGTGGGTTCATCTGGCTCTCTGAATGTCTCGGTGAGCTCGTAGTCACTGGAGGATTTGTCTGAACCCCATTCCCATTCGTTGGAGTTTGTGGAATAGCAATCTTCTTATTGAATTTTGGTAGCTTTTATTTGTAATGCTTCTTCTGTCCTTTTAGTGTGGATCTTGGAAGTCAGGAAACCAAGTCCCTTCGAGCGTTCCTTTTTTATAGTCAATTCAGGTTGTAAAGGTTCCATGATGCCTTCCTTTCGTAACCCAAGAGGGCTTTTCCCATCATACCCGAATTTTTGTAGAATCTTGAAGCCTTTGCCATATTTCTCACAGGGTATATTGATGTGATCTTGTGTGTCATCTTTAATGTCTTTGTAGAGCATTTCGTATAAGCCTTCCTCTTCCAGTTCACCCCATCTTTGAAAGGTAGTAGGGTTCCATTTGAATACCATGATTGATATTTGCTTGTTAGGATGTGGTCTTCCATATTCTTTTGGAGTACTCATGACTTGTCATAAGTACATGGTCTGATTTAAAGTGCATTCTCCCATGCCTTTGTCCTGAAATTTGCCTTTAAGCTCACCTTGCTTTGATGTCGAAGGTTTAAATGACTCAAGATCAATGTATGCCGAAGAAGGAACAGCTTCGCGATTACTGGGAATGATGGTCTCTGTTTTTTATCTCAGGTTATTGCAATATATGAACGGATTAGGATCACTGTTAACTGTTACCTCGACTCCATTGTGAGGAAATTTTATGCATTGGTGATATGTCGAAAGGACTGCCCTCATTTCATGAATCCAAGGACGTCCTAGCAATATATTATAAGTGAGATCTAGATCGAGGACTTGACAAACCACATCCTTTGTAACTGGTCCAATTCTTAGAGGTAAGGTGACTGTGCCCTTGGATGAGCGTTCTTCATCATCATATGCCTTGATGGTGATTTGATTTGTTGAATTCACAGCTTTATCAGAATATCCCAATTGTTTAATTGTGCTCAATGTACAAATGTTCAGACCAGCTCCTCCATCTATCAAGACTCGCTTTATTCTATGTTTGTGTATGAAGGCTTCAATGTGTAACGGTGCATTATGTGGCTGACTTACGGAGGCATCATTGGCTTCTGTGAATGTAAGGGAATGTGGACTGGAAAGGTATCCCACCATGGCTTGAAACTGGTCCACGTTCAGATCAGTAGGAATGGTAGTGTCTCTCAAGATTTTGTCAAGAATAGCTTTATGAGCGGGGGATATGCGTAAGAGCTCAAGGATGGAGATGAGCGCGGGTGTCTTCCCTAACTGTTCTACAAGGTCATACTCAGGTTTGGTTGATGAAGAAGTGGTGTTTTTAGTTGAAGCACCTGGCAAAGTGATTTTACCTCGACAAGTTGTAACATGACATTCAGAGGTAGGTTCGGAAGAAGATCCAACACCTTTTAGGACAATCCTGGGTCTCTGAGTGGGATTTTCAGGAGTTTTGTCCTTGATGATAATAGTAGAGACATGATTGTCCATCGAGATGTGATTGATGGTTGAATCATAGTTGTAGAATGCTCTGGTATAGTTGGTTTGATCATCTGTGGCTTTAGCTTTTCCCTTGTCATGTTTTGGGAATGGTTCCTTAAACATCTCATGTTCTTGGTTGGATGAGTGTCCCTCAATCTCAATGTCACCCCTATCAATGAGATTTTGTATGATGTTCTTCAGTCGATGACAATTTCCTATCTTATGACCCTTGCTCTTATGAAATTCACAATACTCATCACCATTCCACCAATTTGGTTTAAACTTTGGTTCATATGGAGGAAAATCTGGAACTATGATTACCTTGTTTGCCACTAACTTTTTGAAGACTGACTCAAGTGGTTCTCCCAATGGAGTGTACTTCCTTCGTGATCTAGAATTTGTTTGAATATTCACTTGATTGTTTGTAGAACTTGATCCTGAAAAGATGAATTTGGGTCGCACTGTATTGGCATCAACAACATCATCATTGACTGTGTTCTTGTTTTTATTCCAAAATCTTGGCTTGTCTTTTCCTTTAAAGTCATCTTTGTTCTCCTTAAATATCTTAATGACTCCTTGCTCAATTAGGACCTTTTTTGTTGCTAAGCCTTTTTCAATAACATCCCTGAAGGTGGACAAACAAGCTTTCCTTAGATCATAAGCAATGTCTTTGTTAACGTTTTGTGTGAACATCTCTACCATTTGTTTTTGTGGAATTTCACAAGAGCATCTGCTGGCTAGATTTCTCCATCTTTGTAAAAATGATGCAAAAGACTCTCCCTCTTTTTGCTTAGTGTTGCATAAAGTAGTGACTGATATGTCCATCTCTATATTGTAGGAGAAATGTTGAATAAATGCCTCTGCTAAGTCACCCCATGACTTAATACCAGGTGGGAGTTGGGAGAACCATTCCATAGCTTGATCACCTAAGCTTTATGGGCATAATCTCATCAAATATGTCTCTTCTGAAGCTAATTCAATGCAAGTTGTGACAAACTATCTTGTGTGTGCCTTAGGATCCCCTTTTCCTCTATATTTATCAAATTTAGGCATCACAAAGTGTGTAGGAAATGGAGGCATTGGAATGCTCTTGTCGAATGGATAAGGAAATATGTCTCTCATTGTTTATGTTGGCTTCGGTGTATTTATGTCCTCCACTTTCTTTTGTAAGTCCCTGATTTGTTGCTCCAAATTGCTCTTAGGTGGAGATCGACTTCTTGGACCATACCCCATGTTTGAGGCACCCATTGGAGGAGGAGCATGTTGCATATATGGATGATATTGATCATACACATGTTCATATGCAGGGGGTCTATAGTGATGCTGCATATATGGAGCACTTGGTATAGATTCATTTTGAGGAACACCATATCTATTTTGTCCATGTATACCATACTCTACAGGCATGTCATGTTCTATTGTGTTGCCCCCAAATTTGACACGGGGTTTCCTTGTGTCCAAATTTTGAGCATGCCTTTGAATATCCAATTTCTTTGGTTGATCTGTAGCTTGAGTATGTGATTGAGCATATCTGTCTACATAAGACTTCCATAATGGTCTATGAAGGTGAGTATCATATGCTTGACCATGTGTATGTGGGACCTTTGATTTTTGAAGCAAAGACGATGGTGATTCAGGTACCATATATGGTCCTCTATTTCCTCCACTATTAGGCCTCCTTTGATCCATGTTGGATTGAGTTTGTTGCAAAGGTCGATTTTCCATTATTTGAGACATGTCAAAATCATGAGGTATCTTGGCTCCACTTTGTGCCATCATTTGTAAGAAGTATTGTCTATCTCTCCTCATTATTTCCTCAACCAATCGATTGAAATGGGGATTCATAATGGATTCTTCCACATCTGCTGAATGTATTGACAAGTTGTCCATATTGTCATTGTGTGTAGCATTGTTGTTTGTAGTGTTTGTGTTCTCAACATTTGGAATGTTTCTATAGACATCCATGTCAGGTAATGTAGCGTGATCAATATTGAAAAAGATATCATTCTCATACTCATAAGAACTCATGTTTGCAGACTCTTGAGCCTCTTTAGTTTCTCTCCTAGATTTTTGAAGACGGGTTTCAACCATGAACTAGGTATTGACCAAGATGTGTGAGACTAGATGAAAATGGAAAAAGTATGGAAGACCAAGAGTTGGATGGAGTGTAAATGAATCTGAGGTGTACTTGCAATGTCCAAAATGTAAGACCAAGTATGTATCTAGTAGAGTAGGTGTGACTTCCAAAGAGAGGATAGTTTCTCTTGATGAGGTAAGTTGACCTTGACTCTAAGTAAGACCAAATGAGACCCAAAGGTAAGAAACCTTGATGAGGGACCACTTAGCAGAGTGTTGTTGTATGTAATGTGTTGACAAAGTATAGTGAGGACAAGCAAGTGACCTTTTGACTCAAGTTTAGACAATTGTGAATGTAAAGTAAGATATGAAGCAATGATGGACTGTGTGAGACCCAAAGATAGGTTGAATGCTAAATGAAACCTGGAGAAACAACTTAGGAAGCTCAAGCATTCTGAAACTGACTGTGTTTGTTTGCTGGACTGTAAAATTTTTTGCAATTCTGAACACAGACGCGCCTGTATACTTCACAAATGCGGTTCCCCGACACAGACACGGCTCTGTTCAACACAGACGCGCTTCTGAGATTTTTTTGAAATGCACTGTTGATTTTGGGTGCACAGATGCGGTTCTGTCCTTCACAAACGCGGTTGGATGGCACAAATGCGATTAAAACAGACACGGACGCGTTTCTGTAAAATTTGTGCAATTTTTTCCAATCTGTGAAGTCATTTTGTTGTGACCAAATATGACTGTTTGACTGTTTTTCGTGACAAGAGAACACAATGTTGATGAGGACTCAATGTTTTTAAGTGTCTAGACTCAAAAATGACTCCAAGAAAAGTGTGTTGTTTGATGTAAAAAAGTTTTGCATACACTTGAAGACACAAAAGACACAATGTTTTGTTGTTTGGTCTTGAATGTTTGAATGTTTAAAATAAGTCAAGCACAATTCTTATGGCTGGCCAAGACAATAGTTGTTGATCCCACATGGGGTTTTACCCCTGAGGCTACGCTATTCAAAGCGGATACTTAGATGCTTGACCTCACTGGCTCCACCCTCGGCACTCACTTCTTGGCTTAGCCAAGCATCAGTCCCCAGGAAAACTCCCCGTGGTGAACTTTGTATCTCTACTAAGAACCGTATGTGTGTGGGCTGCTACCAGAGGTCCAACCTCCTGCCCCAACAACTAGAAGGATTTGGGCTTCTAAAACAAAAAGGTGCTAGTAAGGGCATCCGCTCGTGTGGCCATACATGGGGCACTTTCAGCTCTGTAAATATAGAAGGCTCCTAGCCTGTAGGGGTTACGCCCTACAAATGATCAAATAAATTTGATCAAATGGGTTTATGGGGAGACATAGTGTCAGTATGAACTAATCAGCACACGTTATTCATAGTTTTTACCATGAATACATTTGTTTATAGTGGTCCGGAAGAGGTGGGTTTTTCTCGCTACCACTTGGGTCATTCTCTTCTCACTAGTAGTCCTAATGACCACATGGGAAGATAGACCCTCTAAAGATTAAACAAAAAGAGCCTATTGCTCAAGACACAAAAGACAATGATTCAATTATAGTGCACCAATGGAAGTGTTTGCTAGTCTATGAAAACAAGGCACACAATAAAAATCCAAAAAACCCTTGCCAAGGACCTGCAACAAAAGGTTGTTAGTAGTTTGGATTGTTTCAAATAATCACCCCTTCCTGCAAGCACACAAGTTAGGTAAATTTTAAACCCAAAAGACTTTGTGAAAATAGGGGCCTTCAACCAAACGTTTTGCTTTCAAGACAAGCTGCACCAATTTCGTTAGCTAGATCTGAAAATGTTAGTGCAAAATAAACCAGATCTGAAACCCTAAATGCGAAACTGGAATTGAATGAAAAAACTTCAAAATTTTGGAAACTGTTAAACACAGACGCGGCTACCCTCGACACAGACGCGGTTCTATGATGCAAACGCGCTTCTGTGAGACATAGACGCGACTATAAGTCACAGATGTCACTATACAACACAGACGCGACTCTAACAATCACAAACGCAACTCCAGGACATAAACGCAAGTTCCGAAACCTGCAAAACAAAATGTTGCTGATAACACATACGCGATTTAAGCTATCGCAGATGTGCTAGAAAATCAAAAACGTGATCCGAATGTATGCAGATGCGGAAATACCGAAAATGTTGTCGAAAACGTCAGATCTGCAACTTCAAAAACACAAAATCTACAACAAGGAGGTTAAATACAAAGGGACAAGAGTCCCACCGGGAGTGCCAAAATGTATATGGTGAAAATGGATAACAATAATAACAAGATTGAAAGGCTAAATGAATTCAACCACCAAACCCTAGCCTAACAACAACAAAGATCCACCATAACATATGAAGATTACCTAAGACAATGCAAATCAAATGAAATCACAAAGATTATACCATCACATGTCCAATAGGGTTTTGATTTCCATTCTTCCTATCTCCATTGATCTTGCTTGATATATTTGCTCTCAGATTTTATGTGCACAAGAGCTCAACAAAGAACGGAATGTGGTTGCAAGTAGGATCGTAGTGTAGTCAAGTCCTTAAGATCATCGATTAGGGTTTGATAATGAAGAAAGCATCTCCTTAAATAGAAGACACAATATGAAATGGAGGGATAAGATTGAGAGGTGTAAAAAGGAGGTCGGCTAGGATTAGAGGGTAGGTAGAAGAAATAATAAAATAATGAAAGGGGTAGGTAGTGTAGGAATTAAGAGATGAATGACATGTGTCATAGGTAGAAAAAGCTAATAAATTAATTAAATAAATAAAGATTTATTTAATTAATAGAAGAAATGGGATAATTAAATAAATAAGATATTTATTTAATTTAGGAAAAGGATAATTTAAATAAATAAATGTATTTATTTAAATGAGAAATAAGGCTAGAAGAGGATAAATGAATTAATTAAATAAATAAAGATTTATTTAATTAATAGAGGAATTAGGCTTAGATAATTAAATAAATAAAATATTTATTTAATTAGACATGACAATTTTGGGTGTCTACACTATTGATAATAATTTATACTTTAAGATTGACAATGATAACATTTTGATTGTTGAAGTCTTTGTTGATGATATCATTTTTGGAGGAGATGATGATTTGAGTATGAAGTTTACGGATGATCTACAAAAGAAATTTGAGATGTCTATGATTGGTGAGATGAAATTCTTCTTAGGATTGTAGATCGCACAAACTAACAAAGGCATTTTAATTTCTCAATCTAAGTTGTGAAGGAATTGTTGAAGAAGTTTGGGTTAGATGATGCTAAACCTATTGGACCTCCTATGGTGAAGTTGGATGCAAGTTGTCTAAGAATGATGAATCTCATAAAGCTAATCAAAATTTGTATATATCTATGGTTGGAGGATTGTTGTACTTAACTTAGACTAGACCAAATATCATGCATGTTGTATGTCTTTGTGATAGATTTCAAGTTGATCCTAAAGAGACTAATGTTACTGTTGTGAAGAGGATTTTTAGATACTTGAAGGGGATTGTTGACTATGTGTTGTGGTATCTAAAGAATGATGATTTTCTGCTATGTGCCTATACTGAATTTGATTGGGCAGGTGATGTTGATAACCAGAAGAGCACTACCAGTGGAGATTTCTTTTTGGGAAAGAATTTGGTTTCATGGTCCAATAAGAAGCAAGATTATGTATCTCTATCTATTGTTGAAGCTGAATACATTGTCGGTGTTAGCAACTACACTTAGGTAGTTTGGATGAAGCAAATGTTGAAGGATATTAGAATTGTTTATTATGAACTTACTATTATATATTGTGATAATTCAAGTGTTATTAATATTTCCAAGAATCTGGTATTGCATTCTAAAGAAAAATATGTATCAATAAAGTATCATTTCTCGAGGGAGAAATTCAATGATGAAGAAATCAGATTGGAATATGCATCTACAAAGGATCAAATTGCAGATATTTTCACTAAGCCTTTGCCTGGAGATACATTTATCTATTTGAGAGACAAGTTAGGGGTGTCTACCCCTCCAGATGAGAACTAGATGCATGAAGTTGCATCAATCCGGTAGATTTCAGAGCCTTATCTTTTTATCTGGGTTGATGAGTTGGTGTTGCTACTCAGTTAGAGTAGTCAAACAGTAATTTAGATGTTCAGAGTTGTGAGTTTATCCTAAGGGGGAGAGATTGTCCTTCTTAGAGGATGTTTTTTAAGGAGAGAAACATGATTTATATTTTGTCTTTGGCATTGTTGTCAAAGGGAGAGAGAAGCATGTGAAAAATTTCTTTATCTTTGGAGCTTTTGTGAGCATGATCTTAGGGGGAGTTTGTTGGAGATTGTTGGTGTTAAATCATTCCTTTGCATTGATTATTTTTTACATTCATATGTTGCCATCAATGTCAAAGGGGGTTATTGTTGGATATTGTTGCTGCTAGGATATGTTGTTGTCATTGATGTCAATATATTCATGTGTTGTAGACAGTTGTTTCAGTAATCAGGAAGCTTACTTAATCATATCATTTCATTGTTCCAGTATTCTAATGATTGATTTGATGTGCTCCTATATGATCATTTATTTGGTTGCAGATTTGGGAGAATGTTTTGGGTGTTCATGTGTGTCTACATTTCAAATGGTTCGTGAATTGGTGCTCCACGAGTTATCTTTCTATTTGAATTGTCGTTAATGAGTGTTCTTGAGTGTTAGCGTGTTGATCGATGAAGATTTGATTAAGTGGTGTTAGTGTGCTATTGTGGATGGTTCCAATGTGTTTGTTAGTGTTTCTTGATCATTTTCTATTTGTTTTGGTAGTCTGCATTGATCCTTGTGCACGATATTGGTGATTTTGTTGATTTGGTGATATTTTTTGTATTATGCAGTATTTGTGGAGGTGTAATGTGTTGCAGTTGATGATGCATGTTTGGAGATTTTATTTAGGTCCATGCTATGTCATCTATGGAATTGTATTGGTTCGGTGGTTTGTTTATGTATCGTGTGATGTAATTTTGTCATTAAGGGATGAGTGTTTTGTTGGAATCGGGGTTCACTGAGAGGGGGGAATCAATGATCTACCAGTTAGCAGATTTTCAGACTTGACTTTAAACCACCGAAAGCATACACATGAAACTAAAATGCAGAAACTTAAAACAATCAACCATAAAATCATAACACTAGATTTTTACACGGAAACCCAAATGGGAAAAACCATGGTCGAATTTGAACCCACAATATTATTCCACTATGGCTAGTAGCAAAATAATATTACAATATGGGGAATGCACAAGCATTTAGGAACACTACCTAGAGCTCACTGCTTAAATACAATAAGGGCTACAATCTCAGAAGGCTCACTACCTTATTGATTAATTACAACAAACTAAACTCCAAAATAGCATCCACAATGCTTGGATGAGTTCTGGTTAAGTGCCAAATATACTGACCAGATCACCTATGTTGTTTTTCTCTATTTATTATCTCAGTCAGCTACCGGATCAGGAATGTGCACGTGAAACTATGCCAAAATAGTTTCTCAATCACCACTTGCTTGCATACAATCATATCATTCACCAAAAATATCATCTACACCGGTCTTATATATCCGCAATCACAAAATAGGTCATTTACCACGTTGGCCTGCTAGTGTAATGTGTAGTCACATGTCAGCTTGACTAGATCACCAAAGATAAATGTGGATCACCAAAACAATAATAAAATGATGTCTCTATGTTAGCCCAATCATCCCAAACATGATTCAATACACCACAATCATTGGAAAGCTTCTGGACCACAACTATTTTGTTCATCCTAGAATACTGGTTAACACCCGCTTATGGTTAAAAAGAATTATGGCTACCAGATTGAATCTCCATGAACAATTACCATCAATGACAACCGTAAACCAATCATCAACCATCAAAAGGCACTAGATGAGTGTCAATTGCCAACAATCTCCCCCTTTGGCATTGATGGAAACACTCATGAAAAATGGCCAAGTGTTGAGAACTGTATACTAGATCAAAATAATTTCTAAGGCTCCCCCTTAGACAAGAATTTTGAAACTTGTAATTTCACTCTTTTATACTATACATTTTTCTCCTTTTATCTCCCTCTTTGACAGCAATGCCAAAGATGGGTGTTGTCCAAAACTTATATACAAAGATACTTGTTGGATATTTTATAAATGCTTGAAGATGTCAACAAAAATGGTCTTCAAATATCATAGCTGAGTGTCCCACCCACTCTTCAAGTTATCCAAAACTATAATAAATGCACTAAATATAGTTGCATAAATTTCTACTTCCTTTAGATAAGAATAAATAGGTTGAGTTGTTGTCTTCATGCAGTCTACCTTATTGCTTAACATGGTGTCCAATCGAGGGACAATTAAGTTCTGGAGTTCACCAACTCTCCTCAAAATCTTGTCCTTGTTCGCATTGAGGCTTGAGATTTTATATTTAGAGCCAACATTTGTCCTTCCACACTGTTGGTTGGAGCTACATTAGGATCAAAGGACTGTGAAATGCTAGCTAGTTTTCCTTGGCAAACACTTATTTGCTTGTCTATATCTACAGTGAATTTATGCAAAATTAGATAAGACTTATACAATTTACCACCTTCTATCATGGCATCTGAAATAACCTTTAGACCTTTATTCAATCTAACTCTGTCATCTTCAATCATCTTCTGAAATGTCTGCATTCTAACATCCTTAAATCTATCCAAAACTCGCTTGGTAGTAGACTTTTCTAAAGAATAAAAACTGGTATTTACACTATTAATCAATTGAAAGAATTTACTAGAGGCGCTAGTATTAGAATCTAACTGTACATTTAGAGCCACCTTTTGTAAAATATTAACCGACATCAAAATGAGATTTTTTATCTTATAATTCAGACTTCACTAGATCCTGGTTGGCCTGGGCTTGAACAATAGTTGTGAGCATTAGCTTCTCCACAAGAGACATCGGTCCAAGGTTGAGAGGACCATCTAGATTAATGGTGATTTGAGGTGGGTTCTTGATGCAGCCATAACCGGTAAAACCCTCAAAGAGAATCAACCAGCTTATGCAGCAAGAGTAACAAAATGAAAGCGGCAAGAAAACATAATAGGATTGCATAAATAAATCATATTATTGCTTAAGAACTTCCAACAATCATTCGGCTATCATCATATAATCATCAAAGAACATCTGGTAGTTAACCGATTACATGCAGAACAGCCAGATACAATCCAATCCGGGACTCTAAGAATCAACCAAATCACAAAATGCGAGTTTCAATTCTTATTCTCAATTCTACTTCCTCTACCCCTACAAATGATTACACAACATCATATTTATAGCCACCAAAACATATCTAAGTCGGCCTCATAAGATTACATCTACCAATGCAGGAAAATCAAACGTGTAATTAGGTCGGCCCTAAGAATTAAGAAATCTTTCCAGAAAATAATAACCATGAAGTATGTTTTAGTAGAAAGGTTGGTTGCATGCCAAAGAACATCGAACAAGACCCAAGATAGATCTACACACCAAGAATTGTGTTGGTAATGAAGGAAAACCAACTTGTAAGCACAAGAATTGTCCTGGAACCCAGAAACAGTCAACCGAAAACAATAACTGATTGGAAAAGAACCCAAATGAACTAAAAATTTGGAAATAAGTAGATGAATTGTCCTAGAAACCGAAAATAAGATCTACCACGAAGAACAAGCAACTACCGGTACCAACCGGTAAGAACACAAAAAATTGCATAAAGAACTAGACAAGAACAAAATTGAAAGGAAATATGTTTGGTTGGTGCAAGATTACTCATCGACCGGCAATGCTCCTACATCTGTTAACCCAGGTAGAAAAAGATGTTCCATGAGAGGCAACTTATGAACATCTAAAAGGATTTGGAATAAAGACCCCATGCTCATTTTTTATCCAAACATCTTATCTTCCAACCTCTGCTTTAGCTCCATCAGTGCCTCAACCGGCTTCTCTAACCTCTAACCCTCTTTGTTCCTCTTTCTTTGCTTTAGATCTTCACATTGTCTCTATTTAATACTCCCTTTCTTCTACAACTCTAATTTGTTTCTACCACAAGACTTCATCTGGTTTATCACCATAAGATCTATGTCATCCAGTTTCATTTGTCCATCAGGCAACTGTCAGATCCTTTTGCAAACTCAAGTCACCCTTCTGTATAACATCTACAACTGGTTCTATCAGATCTTTCTTCAAACCTTCCAATATAACCCTCTACCATCAAATATTTCTTCAAACCTTTTGGTATAACCTTTGCCATGAGATTTTTCTTCAAACCCTCTAGTATGACCTCTGCCATCGGTTTCTCAATACTGCAACTTTTTCCAGGACTCAAATTCTTCACCTCCTCTTTCTCCTTCAAATAAATCAATGTGAACTTCTGCCCATCCTTCTCAAAAGTGACTAGGTTTCTTCTACAGTCATAAATAGCTCTTCTATCATACTGCCAAGGTTTTCCCAACAAGACATGTCAAGAACTCATCAATACAACATCACACAAAACTTCATCCCTAAAAGGCCCAATATTAAAATTCACCAAACATTGCTCCTTTACTTCTATCTTTTGATCATCTTGTAACCAACTTACCTCATAAGGACAAGGATGCTCAAGCCTCTTTAATCCAAGCTTCACAACCATCTCCTCGGATACCAAATTATCAGTACTCCCGGTATCCACAATAACCTTACAACACTTACCACCTGATTTACACACAGTCTGGAAAAGACTCTTCCTCTGAGTAGATCTAGTATCCTTTCTTCTAAACATAAGGGATTCTCCTTTCTCCAGTGCACAATTAGATCCAGTACCTTCACCTTTCAGTTCCTCATTTGCTACACAACTTCTTGCCATTCCCTGCTTACATTCATAGAATCTATGTCTGGTTTCTCCACACTTGAAATATTTGCTAGGAAATTCTCTAACAATACTGCTACTACCTTTCCTCTATGTTTTTTGTTTCAGTTCCTTACTCCACTTAGGTTTTGACTCATCTTCCTCAACCAATTTTCGCTTCTCTGTACTTATCTTCCCCTTGAATTTATCCTTCCCTCTAGGGTTATGTCTTCTTCTCATCTTCTCCTCAGCCTTCAAAGCATACTAGTAAGCTTCTTCAACTACAAATATCCTCAACATGCTCATCTCATCCTGAATGTTAAATGCAAGTCCATTTATGTACCTCACCATCTTTTCTTTGTCCATCTCTCTATGTCAAGATCTAATCATTACCTTGTAGAATTCCTTATTATACTTTTTCACAGTCATGTTTCTCTGTTTTGGGTTCTGCAACTTCTTGAACAATTCCAACACATAGTCTCCCAGCATGAACTTGGCCTTTAATATTGCAACCATTTGTCTCCACTCGGTGATCTTCAATTCACCATTCTCCACTTTGTCTTTCTGCAATTCTTTCCACCATAAGGCAACATTCCCTTTCAACTTAGTTTGTGCCAATTGAACTCTCTGTAGGTCCTTGACATCCTCAAACTCAAAGTAATCCTCCAACTCTTTGATCCAATCAATCAGATCCTCCAGGTTCAACATTTTGGAATAGTTTGAAACTTCAAATTTATGAACTTTACTCGCTTGTGCCACTGCTTGTAGGAATCTTTCTTCTCTTTTATCTTCTGGTCCTTCAGCTTCCTCAAGCTCTTCACCAGATTCCTCATATTCATCCTTAAAATCATGATTTCTCTACAATCCAGCCAAAGCATTTCAGATTTCATTCCTCACTTCATTCTTGAAGTCTTCCATCATTTGTTCTACCCTTTAAGGGTTTGTCCTTCTAGATGACATCTCCTTTTCTACTCTGGTGAACTGCCTCAACTCAGCGATCTGATTGTCAATTTCAATTGCCTCCCCTTGGTGATCTATTGAACACACGCGCAGCCTGTCCCCAATTGGTTATCTATCCACCCAAAGGAATGCCTCAATGTTCGCAAGTGATTCTTCCACCAGCCAGTCCATAACTAGCTATGATACCACTTAATGCAGCCATAACCAATAAAACCATCAAAGAGACTCAATCGGCTTATGCAGCAAGAATAAGACAATGAAAGCGGCAAGAAAACATATCAAGACTACATAAATAGATCATATTATTGCTTTAGAACTTCTAGCAATCATCCATCTATCATCATATAATCATCAAAGAACATCTGGTAGTTAACCGATTACATACAGGCTAACAGCCAAATACAATCTAATTTGGGACTCTAAGAATCAACCAGATCACAAATGAAAATCTCAAACCTTATTCTCAATTCTACTTCCTCTTCCCCTACAAATGATTGCACAACATCATATTTATACCCACCGAAACATATCTGAGTTGGCCTCATAAGATTACATTTACCAATGCAGGAAAATGAAACGTGTAATTAGGTCGGCCCTAAGAATTAAGAAATCTTTCCGGAAAATAATAACCATGAAGTGCGGTTCAACAAGAAGGTTGGCCACATGCCAAAGAACATCAACCAAGACCCAAGATAGATCCACACGCCAAGAATCACGCCGGTAATGAAGGAAAACCAACCGATAAGCACAAGAACTATCCTAAAACCCAGAAATGGTCAACCGGAAGCGATAACTGGCTAGAAAAGAACCTAAATGAACTAAAAAATCTTGAATTAAGTAGATGAACCAACTTGGAAACCAAAAATAAGATCTGCCATGAAGAACAAGCAACTACCAATACCAACCAGTAAGAACACATAAAACACAATAAAGAACTAGACAAGAACAAAACTAAAAGGAAATATTTTAGTTGATGCAAGATTTCTCATTGACCGGTGATGCTCCTACATCAAGTCTTTGTGATTGAAGGACTGTCAATTGCTAGATCAACAACTCCTTTGCCCTTGTCTACCTCTACAGCCTTTAACTCTACACTCTGAGACTCCTCTTTCTCCACTTTGTCCCCTTTATCTTGTGCATCGGTGTTGCCACTTGGTGTAGTATCATCCTCTTGGATCTCAGGGGTTGTTAAACTATCTATCACTAGAGGATTATCAACAGCCTCAACATCAAGTGTTGTGTTGCCTTGGTCTTCTGGATGTCCCTCAGTTTGAGTTTCATCCTTCTGATCATCAGAAACACCTTTCTTTTCTTTTGGCTGAGAAGACTTAAATGCATCTTTGTACAAAGGATCATTTACAATTATTTTTCTCCATTTATCTTTCATCTCCTTCCTTACCTCTTCCACCTTGCCTATCATTAACCTATTTACCCTATTTTTGCTTCTAAATTATTTCTTGTTGGCTTCCTCAATAAGTCTTTTGACTTCATCATGGGTGATACAAGTGCAAACATTTATCAGTTCTCTTTCTTTCATCTCCTTATCTGTTTTGTTGGTAGTTAGTCTCCTTGCATCAATAAGGTTTTATAGGTTCTTAGTGATGCTCTTCTCTAGCTCAATCAATGTTTTACTAAAATTGTGCAAATATAAAACATTTGCTTCTACTTTTCTTTGATCAACCTCTTTTATATTCTCATAATACGCTCCAATATTATTCAATTTTCCATCAACTATTATCTCATCAATTAATTGATATATTGACAATGGAGGAACATATATAGATTTACCTCGTTGGTCACTAGACTTGAGTTTTAACCTTTCTTCCTTTCTGAGGTCTTTCAATAGGGGCAGGATTAGATTTTTCTTTCTTGCTTTGTTCGGCTCCACCAGACTACGACTTCCTCACCACTCTTGCAAATTCACCTTTCTTCTTGACCTTGCCTGCTTCCTCCTCATATTTTGTCTCCAAGGCCACTAGAGACATAACAACATAAGTCCTCTTGGACTTCTCCTCTTGCTTCAATACTCCCTTTCCGAATGGGCTCGGTCGTGAAGATAATGTCACCAAAGAAGGGGCAGAGTTGGTCTCCTTTGGTTTGACCTTGGAGGGAACCATATCAACCTTAGGCTTCTTGGTTTCCTCTTTGGTTTCCTTCTAAGAATTTTTTTCTCTTGCCTGCTTCACCTCCTCTCGGGTGAGTCCCATCTGTACTACCACTTCATCAACCATCTATGTAACTTTCCTTTTTCTAGCAGGTGCAATTAATTGTTTATGCTATTCAAGGTCTTTCTCCCTGAATGTTCTAAATCTTCCTTCTTTTGGATCCACTGATTGGCTCAATAGGTGTTGAGCATATGCCTCAATCGTGATATAGTCAACTTCATACCCCATGGGCATGATCCACATTGTCCTAGGCTCCACAACTTCCATTTGACATTGATCTTTTTCTACTATGAAGCAAATAGTTTGCTCATACTTCTCCAGAATCTCCTTAGGGATTCTTTCTATGTTTTTCATTGCAACTTGGAAATGTAGACACTCAAAATTGTCATGTCTAATTAAATAAATATTTTATTTATTTAATTATCTAAGCCTAATTCTTCTATTAATTAAATAAATTTTATTTATATAATTAATTCATTTATCCTCTTCTAGCCTTATTTCTCATTTAAATAAATACATTTATTTATTTAAATTATCCCTTTCCTAAATTAAATAAATATTTTATTTATTTAATTGATCCCACTTCTTCTATTAATTAAATAAATCTTTATTTATTTAATTAATTCATTATCTTTTTCTACACATGACACATGTCATTCATCTCTTAATTCATACACTACCTACCCCTTTCATTATTTTACTATTTCTTTTACCTACCCTCTAATCCTAGCCGACCTCTCTTTTTACACCTCTCAATCTTAACCCTCCATTTCTTATTGTGTCTTCTATTTAAGGAGATGCTTTCTTCATTGTCAAACCCTAATGACCCTAATGACTGATTTTGGAGTACTTGGCTACACTATGATCCTACTTGCAACCACATTCCGTTCTTTGTTGAGCTCTTGTGCATACAAAAATCTGAGAGCAAATATATCAAGCAAGATCAATGGAGATAGGAAGAATGGAGATCAAAACCCTATTGGACATGTGATGGTATAATCTTTGTGATTTTGAGTTATTTGCATTGTCTTAGGTTATCTTCATATGTTATGGTGGATCTTTCTTCATTGTTAGGCTAGGGTTTAGTGGTTGGATTCATTTTAGCCTTTCAATATTATTGTTTATTTGTTATCCATTTTCACCATATACATTTTGGCACGCCATCTCTGCCATCTGTGTCACGGCCTGATCTTACGATAACAGCGGCCCGAACTGTACCTAATCTCTGACTGTACGGGCATACATGCCCGAGCCTCACGGCATCCTCTGGATGCGGCCGAACTGTCTGCAAACCCTGTCAACAAGCTGTCTCTCCAAAATGTAGGGCGTCCGCCCAATCAGATAACTGCTCCTGAATGTATAGGGCAGCTCCACGGCGTCGTCATCCCACTCCTCGCACCCCAGGTATGGCCTCCAAAGAACCATATCAATATCATCTATGACGCGTCTCCAGTGCTCCAGCCGACCAATCCGAGGCTGTGACGTAATCATATCGTATAAATGAACAAAACTTCATCCATGCCCTCTACCTCTGAAGTGGATAGGTCGTGTGATCGGCAGGTGCTCATATGCCCACACCTGTAGGAGAGTCACTCCGCAGCCTAGTCCCACTGATCCGTGGTAAACAAACTGATGCAGCTCATAGTACAAATGTGCCAGGACACATGGCCCCCATGCATATCTGGTGTGCTCCGTCACCAGTGTCTCCAATGCTCCTCCCTAGCCAACTGCCAATCCCTGTGTTGCCCTGTCTGGACATAAGAAACCACTGATGGCTCCTCCAATCACAGCTGGTAATGCTAAATCGGTCGCGGTCATGGTATCCCATGCCAAGTGCCCTGCTCTCATCTCCAAACCGGGATCCTGGAACACTCGTCTCAGTGCCTCCCTGTCTCCATCTCGATCATATGGAATCAGCTCTCCATCGATCGGTATATGCAGTATCCTATACACATCCTCCAGCGTCACTGTCATCTCCCCCATAGGCAAGTGAAACGTGCAAGTCTCGGAGTGCCATCTCTCCGCCAGTGCAGTCAGCAAACCCATGTTTGCCCGAAACTCAGGCACATATAGCACATGTCTGAGACCCATCTCCTCAATAGCAATCCTATCCTGAATCGACAACTCTGGTCGCAACCTCTGAGTCGATGGGAATCTCTCCCGTGACTCCAGCATAGGCAGATACTGCTGCAGTCAACCAATCAATCATGTCAGTTATCATGGCATTCACTGTTTATCACAAAATGCTACTTGCTATCTAAATGCATATGGCTATCTATCCTAGTGACACTCGTTGTTCATCACAAAGTGTTGCTATCTATCCTAGTAGTGCTCCCTGTTCATCACAAAGTACTACGTGTGTGACATTCCCTGTTCATCACAAAGTGCCTTGATCTATCCTAGTCTTCCTAGAGGACCTGCTTGAGTGTATCCTCTCAGCAGCTTATCCAATCGACAGCGTATGTTCATCACAGAACTGCCGATTTGACCTAAAAAGACTCAAACTATGCATTTTGACACACAAACGTGCTTTAAACTCACAAACGCGCTTATAGACTGCACAAACGCGCTTATGCAACACAGACGCGTTTTCTGAACACAAATGTGCCTATATCATACACAAATGCGGCCAGGGAACACAGACGTCCCTACATGACATAAACGCCCCTACAATTCGCAAACGCGGTCCCAGGCACAGACGCGCCTGGAACCGACACAGACGCGCCTGTTGGACACAGACGCGCCTGGCACTGACACAGACGCGGTTGCGCGTTTTTGCATTTTTTTAACTACCCTATTCCTAGCGCATTTATTGCTACCTACTGAGCATTAATGACAAAACTTGAAATGCGTGAAAGTACGAGGAGGTTTTGCGGTACTTACAGGCTCTCCTGCATCTGCTGGTCGCTGGAATCGGCGAACGCGGTCAAATCTATGAATGAAAGCCATCGCTGCTGACTGCTGCTGCTCTTTTCTCGCTCTGCACTGTGATCTTGTAAGGGTGTGGATGACAATGAGGATGTCTTTTGCCCGTGATCTATCTTATAGCCTACCCTAGCCCTCACCCTCATTTCCCGAGTCAGTATTCTTCTTCCTGTGACTTTGTCACTTTATTCGGTCAACCCATTCTAGCCTTTCTTTCTTATCGAGAGATTGTCTGCAATCTTTTTAGACATTTTCATCCAATCTCTCGAGGGGGCATATTATTCCCATGCTGGGGCAACTCTATATCAGTTCATCTTATCTTCTTTGAAACAACGCGACAAGCCGCATTGTCTCAAAGAGGGGCAAAATGTAGACACTCAAAATTGTCATGTCTAATTAAATAAATATTTTATTTATTTAATTATCTAAGCCTAATTCTTCTATTAATTAAATAAATTTTATTTATTTAATTAATTCATTTATCCTCTTCTAGCCTTATTTCTCATTTAAATAAATACATTTATTTATTTAAATTATCCCTTTCCTAAATTAAATAAATATTTTATTTATTTAATTGATCCCACTTCTTCTATTAATTAAATAAATCTTTATTTATTTAATTAATTCATTATCTTTTTCTACACATGACACATGTCATTCATCTCTTAATTCATACACTACCTACCCCTTTCATTATTTTACTATTTCTTTTACCTACCCTCTAATCCTAGCCGACCTCTCTTTTTACACCTCTCAATCTTAACCCTCCATTTCTTATTGTGTCTTCTATTTAAGGAGATGCTTTCTTCATTGTCAAACCCTAATGACCCTAATGACTGATTTTGGAGTACTTGGCTACACTACGATCCTACTTGCAACCACATTCCGTTCTTTGTTGAGCTCTTATGCATACAAAAATCTGAGAGCAAATATATCAAGCAAGATCAATGGAGATAGGAAGAATGGAGATCAAAACCCTATTGGACATGTGATGGTATAATCTTTGTGATTTTGAGTTATTTGCATTGTCTTAGGTTATCTTCATATGTTATGGTGGATCTTTTTTCATTGTTAGGCTAGGGTTTAGTGGTTGGATTCATTTTAGCCTTTCAATATTGTTGTTTATTTGTTATCCATTTTCACCATATACAGGAAACATTTTAAATAACCCCAAAGAGAAGATATTCTCATTGTGGCATCTCCTATTCCCCATAATCCCTCTTTGATTTGCATTGCCATTATTCTATCATAGGCCCATTGGACCTTTCCTTTTACGCTGGGTATCTCATTCAAGAAATATAGGGCCATGCAAATAAGAAGAGTTCCATATTTAAAAGCATGCTTCTTATCTTACTTAATATTCTTCAAATTACTCATCAACTCATTTAGAAGGATTGTACACAAATCATACCTAGTGTCATTCTTCAACATCTGATGTGCATAGTATATGGTAGTTCCGAAGACAAAGTTGTGTTTGTTGGACTGGTAAACTTTGTATCCAACCACCATTGATGCAAACTTCATATCATGCTCCAGAATGTCGTTTATGGTCATCACTCTGTTGTCGAACTTGGAGCTAGTCGTGGTTATTACTATGTTATTCGACACTTTTCTCAGACTAGGTACTTCACCAGTTTCATTGAGGCTTGTGATGGCTCGAATTGCCTATTTA
Source organism: Cryptomeria japonica (assembly GCF_030272615.1). Lineage (NCBI taxonomy): Eukaryota > Viridiplantae > Streptophyta > Pinopsida > Cupressales > Cupressaceae > Cryptomeria > Cryptomeria japonica. Next base: position 258,159,794 of record NC_081408.1, read on the forward strand.
GCTATCTTGTGAGGCCTGTCAAGTCATATGAACTCATCATGAACTCAACTAAGAATATACTAGATCCACTCTGCTTCGTCGAACAACGAAAAATGGATAAACTGTAAAAACCCTTGTCCTGAAGAACCTTATATTCTAATTGGAGGTTTCCCAAACTGTCTAGACCAAGTATTTTTTATACAAGTTCAACATATCCATGTTACCAAGATCCTCGAGATCGTAATGGATGTATGCCCTAATATCCTCATTGTGGAGGATGTCGTAGGGTACCAATGAAAATGCACCTTCCAGATTGTCTTCGACATACTTGAAAGGTTGTTTCTTGAAAATAGGTCTGGCCCTATCCTTAATCTGGACAACCAATGGGGTAGCAACAACAGAAGCTGAAGCCATTCTGAACTTAGGGTTTGCGGAAAGAGATAGTCTAAAACTAATAGATACTTTTATTCGCAACCGAGCGCTAAAATTCACTTTAGGATCGTTGAAATCATTATTGAGATCACCAAATCACTTCGCTCTGCTTCTCTGAACTATTCACTTGATCACATTGTGACAAGTGAATCTTCCAAATGCATTTTTATCCTTCAAAAACCTAATTTTTTATTATAATAAATGTTGCAACCAGTTACTTTGATTTTCATGGAGTCACTTAACGGAGCATCAAATCTTATTTGGAACTTCTGGATAACATCTTCACATATGATTTAATCCTTCTGCAACCTTTTGAAATCAATTGTAGATCATCGAAGAGGGGGTTCTTGGAATCTGCATGAAAAGTTCCCCCTAAGGCATAAAGCCCTAGTTATCGAATGAAGATCTTGTACTGGATTCGGGTGCATATCTATTGTCTTCTCTTGATTCATCTTTTCTAGCCCACATCTTCTCATGTTTGTCTTTGATCTCTTCTACCTCCACCTTTCCCTTCTCATTTGATGTGTTCTTGTCTACCAGAGCATTGTTCTTGCTTCTGCAGTACTTAGCAATGTGATTGGTTTTATTGCACGCACGACAAACAACATTTCTCTGCATAGGTCTAAAGCTCATCTGATTTGGTCTCATCCTATGTCCAAACATCCCACAATCATAGCACCTCTTGTTTTGGAATTTTTCATTACTTCTCTACACATATTTGACTTGTGACCAAAATTATTGCATATGAAACACTAACTGATAAAGGTAGAAACATTATTCATGTTGTTCATTCCATTATTCATCCTTCTTCTGCATCGATTTGCCATATGACCAAATTTATTGCAAGTAAAGAATCTACCACTAAATTTATGGGTATTAGGTTATCTTACTAGAGGATTCTTGCTCTTCTTGTGATTAGTATTCACATTACTTTGTCCAGATCCAGAGGATTCATCTTTCTCAAATCCAAGTCCTCGCATGTCCTTTCCATGTCTCTGACTTTCTAGCATCTCATCAAGCCTTGCTGAGCTGGCTTGGAATTCGTCTTTGTAATCATTACCAGTATCAAGTTCATCTCTTAAGGCAACAATCTATCTTTCAAGTTCTTGACCATTATTCCTTGACCGTGTCAACTCAAGTTTCAACTAATCACTCCCATAGGTAAGGCTGAAGCATTCATTAGTTCTTTCCTTTAATGATTGTGACATAGTCTCTTCATTTTTCTTTTGGTCCTCAATCTCCTTAGTTAGTCTCATCACAATGGATTACATCTCATTCTTCAAGGTAGCATTCTCTCTGTCAAGCTTGTCAACTTCATCAACTTTACCTTGATTTTCCATGATTTGATCTTCTTTCTCCTTCAACTTGGTCATCAATTCTTTCCTCTTGTCTATTGAAGTGCTTACTTGATCCTTCAAGTCATTAATGAAATCATCAGCAACATTCAAGTTTCTCTTCAAGGAACTAATCTCATTTCTTGTTGCATCAAGATCATTAAGTGCCACATTGAGTTGCCTCTGAAAACCAGAATTCATTGAGTCAATCCTCGGACCTTCCTCAAGCAGTTAAGCTACCTCAAAGAAAGTAGGATCTGATACCAATTGTTGGAATCGAGGTTCACTGAGAGGGGGGGTCATTGATCTACCAGTTGGTAGATTTTCAGACTTAACTTTAAACCACCAGAAGTATACACATGAAATTGAAATGTAGAAACAAAACAATCAACCACAAAATCATAACACCAGATTTTTACGTGGAAACCCAAATGGGAAAAACCACAATTGGATTTGAACCCACAATATTATTCCATTATGGCTAGTAGAAAAACAATATTACAATATGGGGAATGCATAGGCATTCAGGCACACTGCCTAGAGCTCACTGCTCAAATACAATAAGGGCTACAACCCTAAAAAGCTCATTGCCTTATTGATTAATTACAATGATGAATTACAGCAAAATGAACTCGAAAATAGCATCTATAATTCTTGGATGAGATCTGGTTAAGTGCCAAATATATTGACTGGATCACCTATGTTGTTCTGCTCTATTTATTATCTTATTCAGCTACCAGATCAAGAATGCACATGTTAAACAGCACAAAAATGGTTTCTCAATCACCACTCACTCGCATATAATCATATCATTCACCAAAAAGATCATCTACACATGTCTTCTATATCCGTAATCACAAAATAGGTCATTTACCATGTCGGCCTACTAGTGTAACGTGTAGTTACATGTCTGCTTGACCGGATCACCAAATATAAATGTGGATCACCAAAACAATAATAAAATTGTGTCTCTATGTTCTCCCAATCATCCCAAACACAACTCAATACACTGCAATCATCAGAAAGCTTCAGTACCACAACAACTATGTTCATCCTAGAATACTGGTTAATAGGCTACAAGTTAACACTCACTTTTGGTTAAAAACAATTATGGCTACTGGATTGAATCTCCATGAAGATTTGTCATCAATGACAACCCTAAACCAATAATCAACCATCAAAAGTCATCGGATGACTGTCAATTGCCAACGGGTTTGGTCGACCTTGTAGTCAAGGTTGATGAATTGTATAAATAGGTGTTATATTCATGTAATTTGGGTGTTGATGTAGTGTCTACATTATCAAAGGGTGGTGTATGTGTGATCAAGTGAATTCATCTTTATGTGTGGTGTATGGAGCAGATATTGTTGTTGGGAAGACAAATGAGCTTAACCAGAATTATCCTTGGGCATTAGGAGATGCTATTCTTTGCAGTTCATGTACTCCAAGTTGTAGCCTGAATATTATTGTAAGGTAGTGAACCTTCCCTAAGGGTTGGAGCCTTCTGGGTCATCTATTTTGTGGTTAGGTTTCCACCATGGTTTTTCCCTTGATTGGGTTTTCCACATCAAAAATCTTGGGGTTGTGTGTGTTGTTGTTATTGTCTTTATTCTTGTTGTAGTTGATCAAATCTGAGATTGTGCTTAAATTGCTCAATTTGGTAAAAACTGATTCACACCCCCCCCCTCTCTCTTAGATTTCCTTCATTATTGTTGCCAAAAATATCCTCCTAAAAGTTAACATTCTTCGTGGTTTTTTCCTTTTAGGTTTTCCATGTATTAAATCTGGTGTTTGTCTTGTGGTTGTGTTCTTCTTGTTTATCTACATTTGTTGTTTTATATTTGTTAATATTGTTTGATGAAGATTGATACTTTGTGGAAGATCAAAGTTTGAGAAAAAAATGTATATCTGTGGGAATAGTAATTCACCCTTCCCCTCTCAATATTTTGGTCCTTTCAACCTAATCAGTAATTAGTATCAGAGTTTTGGTCCCTTGCTTAGAAGCTTAACCACTTTAGGGAGATCCGCGTTGGTTGAATCATGGCACCTATATGCATGACCGAATATTTTTAGATGGATGAAGATTTGAAGACAATTGTTGAAGATTTGGAAATTGTTGAATCAAAGAATGAAGAATCGAAAGAGAATGTGAAGATAGCAAATGATTGTGTGCTGGAGAATAAATATGAAAGTTCAAACTAAGTCATAAGGAGGTTAACAATCAGTTAAAGCACACGAATGAGACTATTAAATATCTGATTCAGAAGGTTGAGGAAAAAGATAATACAAATAAATTCCTAAAAGAAACAATAAAGCAGAAGTCTACGAAATGTGAAAGCTAGAGTAGGAGGTGAAGAATCTAAAGGCAGAAAATAAGATCCTTGACAATAGTAGGCTCCTAGAAAATATGATCAAGATGCAACAAGTTAATTCATACAAAGCCGGACTTGGTTTCCAACCCGATATGTGTTCAAATCAAAATGATAAAGAGAAAAACAAAGAAGTTAAAGTTGAAGTGGACAAGAAGACAAAAGATGAGAGAAAATCCCAGAATTAGAATTCTAATGCAAGAAGACCACTGGTTTGAAAGCCTAATGCACAAAGGTACTCATCTTTTAGTGGCTATTATTTTAAATACAATAAGTTTGGACATAAGGCGATAAACTGTAGAAGTATTCAGTGTTATAGTTGCAAGCGGTTCGGACATAAAGCAAATCTTTGTAGAAATTATATTGTGTGCCAGACTTATAATTTGGTTGAAGAAAACAAGAAGGGTTATAAATTTCATGGATACTATTACATTTGCAATAACTATGGACATAAGGCTAATCAATGTAGACACGGATCACATCCAGTAAGGTCTAAAAGGAAGATTATCAATTGTTTCAAATGCAAGCAGTTCGGACATTATGTTAATCAATGCAAAAGTGGAAATGAGGAGAAATATGTTGAGAAGAGTGTGATGAAGAATGGTGAATCAAAGAAGAAAGGAAACTTGCTCTGGAGAAAGATGAGTAAGAACAAAGGAAGAGAGCCTGATATACTGGAATTTGGTGCAGGAACCTCTTCCTCTAGTAACTAAGTATAGAGCTTTGGGTGAGGGGGAGTTTTTCTGAAAGAAAAATCTTCTATCCTCCCCATCTGACTGGATCGTGTCATTGATCCGGCATGATAGTGCTTTAAGTGCTATCCGGTAATCAGAAGAATTTTTACTAACATCATCGATTAGATAGTTCTTGGCGAGAATACCCTAAGGAAGTATTTTTGGCAAGATAAGTATTGACTTTTTGAATTCATTCTTTCATATCAATTATTTGTGCTTGAGAATATTGTGAACAGCAGAGGAGTAGTAAAGTGAGAGGTGTGAGTAATCATGGAAGGAAAATTGATCGTCGGAGAATCTAGCAGCGAGGAATTTCAAATTTTGGACAATGTGTTCCTGGATGAATTCAAACAAGAGAAAATCAGAGTTGTGGAAGCTGGTCTAAGTGATGATGAGTTGCAAAGGGTCAAAGGATTGGAAAGAAAAGGTGTGAATCTTTGGACTGATTTCCCTTGGTTTGATAATGCAGAGGTTATCAGTTTGATCCTTAGCCATGTGCAGATGACAATTATGTATTGTTTGGGATCCCTTCCGGCAAAAGATAATGTCATATGGGAGTCTGGTGTTTCGATTGCAAGGAAGATATTTAGATATTTGAACAGTCTAAATAATAAAGAGGAAGCTTCTCATACCTATTTCAAAGTGTTTCTAGACATGTGAAGTGTTGGCCCGATATCTATATCCTTCATTTTCGATTCTGGAGGTTCCTCCTCTGGAAAGAAGAAAATGAGATAGTCTGTTTTTGTTAGTGTTTCAAAGCCAAAGAGAAGCAAGGTAGAAGATGTTGTAATTGATGATCCAGAATCGCCTGTAGCTAGAGGAGATTAGACTATTGCAAAGTAGGAAGATAGAGAATCAGATGATGAATCTAATTTGTTGAAATTGGTTGATAGTGAGGATGGAATCAAGAAGATTGGTGTGACGTGGCTTACTTCAGTTGAGCCCAATAGAATTAAAATAATTTTGTTGAATCATTTGATCTGGAACAACATGAGCCTTGAGAATATCAGTAATCATCTTTTGGAATCCCTGAATGAGGTTCTAAAGGAGAGGATCTTTGAGTGGTCAGTTGAGGAAAAAGGTTTGGATATGTAGAATCTACTGAATGAATGTGTTGATGCACAAAAGATTTTATCATCATGCATTTAAGAATTGAGGAACTGTATTCGCAATGCTAGCAGAGTCTATAGGTATTGTATCTCTTGGCTAGCAATTATAGTGAAGCACAAATGAAAAATTGATGCTATTGAAAATGAGCTAACAACCCTAGGCAAATATTTTGATTTTCTAAATGACAAGGATGGTGAGAAAATAAAAAAAATCAATTCTCTTCAAGTTGAACTCTTATTGTTACAAGGTAGAAATAAGACTTTGTAAACATGTTTTGGAAGGTAAAGGAGATTATTAAGGCCAAATTGGAGCATTTTGTAGTATTGCTTGAAAATGCAATTGAGTATGATCAGAACCCATCTACTCTTGATAGTTTTTCCCATGCAGTTGATCTGTTGGTGGAATGTTGAAGCCTTTCAGTTAGCATTAATCTGGCCATACATTCTTGGGAAGTTCTTCTTTTAGTTCTGAAGAAAAAATACAAGTTTATCTTTCGGAAGAAGAGCAGTTGAAGGTTCTTGTGCGGTGTTCAGGTTCTGACATTTTTGTAGTTGTATATATTATGTTTTTATTCCTTTTTCTTTTCATTCTTTTTTTCATCAAAGGCATCCTTTATCCTTGATGTCAAAAGGGGGAGAAAGGAATGTGGTTTCATGGATTTGAGGAGTTGCATGAGTAAGGGGGAGTTCTGTCATAAGCAAATATGTTTTGGATATGTTTTTCCATCAATGACAAAGGGGGAGATTGTTAGACTTGTGTAAATATTGTTGATATTGTTTCATTGATGTCAAATCAGCTATCTCGTTTGGACCAAACAATATGTGTAGCCCATATTGGTCCGGATTTTGTATGCAGTCAGTATGTGCAGTTGTTTTGTTATGAATAGATGTTGATGTTATGAACAGACGTTATGATGCAATATGATGGAGGTAATATGATCTATGGAGGATCCTTGTTGTAGAATTTCCAATTCTCATTGATCCCAGTATCAATTATGTGTCTCGGTATTAGCTGTTTTGGTCAATGTCAGTACTATCTCTTTGAGTTTTGTGTTGTGATATTCTTGGTATGTAATTTGGAGATATTGTGCTTAATTTTGTTATAATGGGTCAGTATTCTTGGGTCCAGATGACCCTACCTCATTCTATTAATCTCGACATATGCATTGGAAAATGAAGTATGTAAAAGGAATAGCGTAGAGATCTTGAGGAGGTCGATATGAGTGCCTTGATAACGTGTTGGTCTTGGTCTTAGCTGAAACACTATATTGTATATGTATATGTATATGTATATGTATATGTATATGTATATGTATATGTATATGTATATGTATAGTAGCAGATGCATGATATAAAGGTGTTTGTGAGAAAGAGATTAAAAGAAAGTAAATGAGATATGTGAATGATAGTTAGTAGCAAACGTAGTAGTGTGTAAAGTGTGAGTTGAGGACAACAAAGACAAACAGTGTTGCAAAAGTGCAATAGTCCTTCACTGAATCTGTTGCAGGACTGTTGTATAGAGATCTCTAACCGGATCTACTATAGAGTTTGTGAATTGTAATCTAAGATTAATCTTAGAACTGATCATATGCATTTGGAGATGCAATCCTTTTAAGTTCAACCTTTTCTATTGTAGTGAGCATTTTGATAGTAAGTTGTTCCTTTGTATCTTTGTAGTGAGTAGTCCAGCAATGAGTTGCTTTTGTAATCTAGAAGTGAACCACCCAGCAATGAGGCATCCCTTTTGTAAACACTATATAACTAGTTATATTCAATTGAGAAATAACAATCTCTATGGTTTTTCCCATTTGGGTTTTCCATGTATAAAATATGGTGTTTGTCTTGTGGTTGTGTTCTTCTTGTTTATCTACATTTGTTGTTTTATATCTGTTAAGATTATTTGATGAATATTGATACTTTGTGGAAGATTAAAGTTTGAGAAAAGTTTTTATATGTATGAGAATATTGATTCACCCCCTCGCCCTCTCAGTATTTGGGTCCTTTCAAACTAATCAACAAAACTACCTACCACAAATTTAACAAAAGTATCTTTACCTAATTGAAGTTAAGTTCACTCTAAAACTCAACACAATGAACACAATTAGCCACTGTTTTGTAGGTTGTGGGATGCTCCAAAAATAAATGAATAAGATGGAACTGGTTCTTGTTGATGCTCAATACAAATGCCACACAAAGAGCACCAACATCAAAAGCTTTGCAAATTGGGGCCCTTGAAATGTAAGATAACCTCTAGGATTGAAAGGTTATATCCTTACCTATTCTAATGCTTAAGCCTAAATTTGATAAGAAGAAAACATAAAAGAACATACAACAAAAAGAAAACAACATGCAATGTGCCACAACAAGGAATCATCCCACCTATACAAGGTTTTTAAGTACATGATTTGTAAGATTTGACTATAGAAGTAGCAATCTGAGATCAAGAAGGCCCAAAGGAAAGCATGAATAAAACCAATATGAAATAGTAATCTTGTTATACAAGAGTCATGATTAATATGAGAGCTACAAGTGGTATATATGTGATACACCATCACAAGATGTGAATGTACAACTAATCTAGAATAAAGGAGATATAGACATTTGTGCACATCTTTATCAAACTAGGAATGTACAAGTTACATGATGCAAATGCAACTTGCATAAGTAGATACCTACCTAAGCAAGTTTATCCTATCTTGGGTGTATGTAATGCAATAAAGTAATCAACTAAGTGCAAGAAAATAAAAAATTGTGTCAAAAACTCCCATAAGCATAGCTTAGATGGGTATAAAAGATAAAATACATAGGTCCCAATAATATGTACCCATGTACAAAATGATCCCCTCAAAAAGAAGAGGAGAAAACCTATATGAAAACTCCCTCAAAAGAGGCTGAAGAAATCAAGACTATCGAGGAAGGATAAAATTTCGTGTGAGAAAAAAAATCCTAAGAATAGAAAGAAGGGGATAGACCGTGCAACCCCCTTCATTGTGTAGTATTTTGTTTCAATGATTTTTGACACTAAATGTTAAAGGTAACCCAAAATTGCCAAAAATTATTTCCCCTTAGGAAGAAAGAAATCCAAAGGTGAATCCAAAAGATCTTCCCATTTCTAAAAGGAATATGGAGAAATAAAACTTAGGATGTATAATGTCTCCAAAAGTTGCCCAAATTTCTCCATGTTGATGTCAAAAGGTGTTACAATCATATCAAGAGTCCTAGGCATGACTAAAGAAGTGTTCAATAAAAAAAGCTATGAAAATAGATGTAGATTATGTTTCAAAAAACTTCTTAATAATATCCCTAGTTGTTGCTCATGACATCAATGAACAAAAAAAATAGATGAACATTTTTTTGTGTTACAAATATAGCATCAACATGTACATTACACATTTACATGCACAAGGTACAATAACACCACGCAATGACACATGAAGGAAACAATCACCAAAACACTAAGCATGGTGACACAAGTAGAGGACCTACAAAAACATGCTTCAAAAACATTATGATAAGCTCAAAATACAAGTCCTGGTAGAAATGTGGAGCTTTCAAGAAAATTTGTAGATTTTGTGAAACTTCAAAATTCCCATGTAATTCTACAATTTTATATAATATCAAAACTATCATGCAAATATATAATTTTGTAAAACTTAATTCCCTTGCAATTTATAATTCATCTAAATTGCAAGTGCACTTCTAATCCCTACAACCCTTAACTTGTAGAACTTCAAAGTTCCCATGCAAATTTGTATCTCTTACAAACTCTATGAAAACATCCAAACCCCAAAACTTTACAACTATACTTACAAAGTTTACGTGCAACTCTGCAAAATAAAAATTTCAAGTGGAATTTTGCACTTTTATAACCATAGACTTTTAAAGCTCGCATATAATTTGCAAACTACAAACTATAAATTGCAAGAAAAGTTTTCAACTTTACCACTATATACTTTCAAAGATTTCATGTAACTTTGCAATTGCAAGCTCCAAGTGGAGTTTTGAATCCTGCAACTTTAAACCGTGGAGTTTTTGAACTTGCGTGTAACTTTGAAAACTTTAAATTTCATATCCTTAAACTTTCTAACTAAAGGATTTTGGAGCTTTGTGCAACTTTACAAAGTAGAAATAATTACGAATGGTGTTCTAAATCCCACAAACTTGATGATTTAAACTTTAGAGCATGTGTGCAACTTTGAAAAGTGCAAATTAAATGTAAATTTTTTATTCCCACAAACTTTACATTGCAAAGTTTAAGAGTTTATGTGTAACTTTGAAAATTGTAAATTGTAAGTGTAGTTCCAACTACCAATGGACTTGCCTGTAGAACTTTGGGATTTCAATGTATCTTTGCATAATTGTAAAACCAAGTTCATAATAACAAACAAAAAGGCATAATTTCTTCATTTTGTGTGATGTACAAAAATGGCTTTGGCCAAGCAATTGATCACATATAGGCTCTTCACTGATCAAAAAAGAAATAACTATTTAAACCCAATGTCAATTTTTTCATACCTGCATGAGTATACACATACTAAGGAAATGACAACTTTGCATTTAATGGAAAGCAATTATTTGGAAAAGTAATGTTTCACCCTACATAGTGACATACATTTATACACAAGGAAATGAATCATAAATGATTTGGTGTCAATTTTAATTCTACTATACATATAAATCATGCTTTCTAATCATGTTTCTACCAAATAGCTAAACATGAGAAAATTGTACAAAATACCATGCCCAAGCAACACCAATGTCAAGACATCTCAAAAGTAAAGATAGAACTATCACCACATGTGGGGGTGGATTACATACAAACTCATATAAGTTTTAAATAATAATTAAAAAACTGCAAATGAGAATTGTAGCATCCTAAATCATACATTTTCTTCAAATTGCATAAAAATGAGAAGTTGGAATGTTAGAAGATGAAATTACTTTTACACATATACTTGGGCTTCTTTATACAATCCACAGACCCTCAATAGGGGTTCAACACCATGTAACCACGTGGAACACTTAGGTCTATCTCTCTATATTAGAAGATAGTCAAGTAGGTAGCAAGCACAAAAAGAACACAACAATAAGTATATGACCACAATGACACCAATGAACAAATATAAGGAATAGTACACAAACATGTATTTGCATGCAAGGGGTCTCCACACATGGATACAAAATTCAACAAACCAATAGAAAGAGGATACTAATGCAAGCAATGAATGTCCTTACAATAACACAACAACCATGTAGAATGTTGAGTAGTATTCCTATCTATGAAAGTGATACCCAACAACATTCACCAATCTCAATGAGTCATGAAATGTCCTTTGCAATAACATCCATAACTCCAATGAGAAATTTGAGCATGGTGTAGTTAATCTTATGTATATTTTATTGATCTCCATTCATTTTATGGCTTTACTTGTTAAAAATCACATTGGGCTTTATCCATATATTCTTTTTAAACCTAAGCAAGTGAAGGAGGCCAACCCATTACTCTAAATCTCATTCTTAACTAAATACAATTTAGTCATGACATGAAAATCAATGCAAAGAGGCATGACACTAGGTCCAATGATATATAATTACAAAATAATAAGAATACTCGTCCCACAAAATAAAACAAGTTGATATAGTAGGAAATGATTTTTTTTTTTCAAAAAGTTGAAATTTGTTTAGGTGTCCAAACCCATTAGCAATGGATTCAGTAAAACCTTTAAAGTTTCAATTTTAAAAATACTCAAAAGTATAAAAATTCAAGCATACCCTTAGCTTGCACAAAATGTAAATCATCACTTTTTTCCCACTCACATTGTATTTTAGTAAAAAAAAAATCCATAAACTAAATGCATTTGTATATTTTAAAATTAAAACAAAACCTTTAACAAATAGAATTAAGTTACACTTAATTTTATGAATTCATTTAAAACAAATCTTATAAAAGAGGTAGCCATATACATCCACCTTGATCATCACAATCATATACATTCATATTTGTAATGTACACTTCCTACGCACTTCAACTTGGTGGACTATTAGCTTATTCAGTGGGTTCTTGTAGGCTAATAATTTAGGGTTAGGGGACTAATTCAAAGAAAAGACATGCTGAAAATCAAAAATTGTCCAATATTTTTTCTTTCAAAAGTAGATTATGTGATTAAATTTGTCAAATTTAGAAGAATTTTATAGTATCACTTTTGTTTTAATAGATAGCTTATTTTCTTCATCTTTGTAGAAGAATAAAATAAAAAATTATACTTGATTAGATTTTTCTAAATTTAAATTTAATAATCTTTTATAATATAATTAAAATATGTATAGACATTAAAAACTTAAAAGTGATGGATAGGAATATTTAGATATATACTTGAAGATGAGAAAATGGTGTAGTAGTAATGTTAAGTTAATTTGATTTTTTCTAGTATTTATGTTCTTGGTTTGGTGACTATCTCAGAATTAGTTCAAATCTTTGAAGCATTATTCAATATAAAAAAAAATCAGTGTGATCCTATAAAACCATGTAATTCAAATTTGAGGATTATGAAGTGAATTCGAAAGAGTGTGATTCAATTTGATCAACATAACTAATATGTGGCACTCGAGATTGATATGTCAAAATACACATCTAAAATATTGTTGGTTGAAAATTTTGTAAACTTGTGAGATTTACAAAATCATGGTTTCAACCACAGCGTGTGAGATAATATCTATCCTCACAAAGGGGAGGTTGTCTTCTTATCACTCTAATAGCTTTACAACAAAATCTATAACTATCTATACTAATCTAATTATCAAATCTTACACTACCTTTTCCTCTTCCTTCAGGAAAGATGCTTATCCTCTTCTCTTATATCCAAAAGAGATTATTCGATTAAGAGTAATAATGATCAATAAACCACTTAGTTATTTATAATTAACTACGAAGATTACCAAAGAAATTGATTGAAAAAGAAGCACTGATTCTATGAAAGCTCAAATACTTTCATTGCTTTTGGGACAGGAGTGCAGTATTTTAAAGTTCAAAGACTTTAAAACATACTATAATCATATCAACCTTTTGTAATGACCTTTGTAACCCAGTATAAATTTTATCAAAGATAATAAAAATATGGCTCAAAGACCTTAAACTATTACTAGATAAAATACTAAAGTGCATTATATGACAACTCAAAGACTTTTAGTATAATGTAATTCTCACTTAAGACTATGGAAAGAATCATAACACAGAGACTAGAAGTTCTTTTTTATACAACTAATAACTATATCTAAATTTGAATTTTACAACCCAAAGTCTGCAAGAAATCAGATTCAAAACACGCTTCACAAGGTAACAATATTCTCACATACACTTTAATCAACTTAAGATAATATCGTGCCACTATGGTATAAGAACACAATGATAACATAGAATGAGCTTCAACTCAAAGATTGGAAATTTAACAACTCTCTTATTAATAAAAGATCCAAAATTGCAATATATAAATCAAATTCTATATTGATACAAAATTTTGACAAAGTTTTTTTGCATGCCAAAAAGATAAGATAATTACAAAGAGCTCCCTCCTATATATAGATGAGGAGTTAGGAGAAAGAAGTGGAAAAATCCAAGTAAATTTGACTTATTCAACATCGTAAGTCATAAGCTATTTTGACTTGTAATGTGATCATATGCAATTGTATAGGTTGACTTTACATATGATATGTCTATACAAAATTACTTCTAAGAAAACGTAACAAAACTAGTGTTTTAGGGTACTTCTTCTCAACTTTCATTCTGGGCCACAAATTTCACAAACTTGTGCAATGAATATTATACTTCCTCATGATTTGGCCCAAAAGTATGACTCGCTAATGTTGTGATCTTGGGAACAACATCCTCGAATAACTAATGAAAGACGTCTGATACTTCTTTAGAGAACCTTGCATTTTGCTTAAAATTCCTAAAGATTGGCCATTTTGTTAATGGAAGTTAAGGTGAAATGATCAAGTTCCATTTCTGCATGAATCAATGAACTAAATTTTGAGAGTACTGCATATTCTGACATCAATTTTTCATCTTCATTCACCAAGCCACAAGAGACCTTCTCAAATTGTGCAATAATTTCTTGCTCATCTTCAACACACGACTTCAAGGTTGATTCCAAATCATTCATCAAGTCCTCAATCACTTCAGCTCTATCATTCGTAAGTTCCTTGAATTTGACATATTGTCTTCTAGAAGATAAAAAATTGTATTCACACATTGCGTCTACTAAAAAATTAATAAACTTGAGCCAAGTTTTCAAATCTTCCTACTAAGATTGCAAATCTTGAGACAAGACTTCCAAAGTGTGCTTCAATCTAGATTTGACTTCCTCCAAATCCTTTAGCATTCGAAGGAATGTTCTTACTAATTTAGTACTTTTCCACAACAACCTATCTGCCCAAGAGTCTATCGCACTTCTTTCTCTCTATCCCTCTCAATCTTCTTGATATATTTTCTGGCAATGGAAGATGATATCGGATCATCTATTTAAGTGTTTTTGGATACCTTCAAGAGAACTGAAATGAGTTGCTCATTATGTTGTTTAAAATTATCTTTCTTCTATTTGATCTCATCACATCTCCTAATCAAAGATGCTACAGATTCTTGTGCAACATGCTTGGTATTGTCATGTGTTTGTTTCCCTTGCTAAATTCTTGTGATTTTGTAATATGTAGATTGTATCTCTTCATTAGGCTTATCCATAACAAGTTTTGCTACCTCGGCATATTTCACCTTCTCTTTACCAATATCCTTGTAACAATATTAGCCCTCTTGGTGGTTTTAGACTTCACTAAAATAAGCTATTTGAAATAAAAATCGTCTAAAGATATCTTTTGTTTCCTCCTTTTTGGAGTCATTGTTCTCAAGCAAGTAGGAAGAACAAAAGCATCAAGCTGAGAAAATTCAAATAGAGCTTGTGAAGGGGCAATTTTTGTCTACTCCATAGTTGACACAATAGATGGGGCATATGTCTATATTGTAGAGGAAATTTTCTCAATCACTATACTAGACATGGATCCAAACATAAACTTATCAAAATCGATACGGGTGGAGGTAGATACATATAACAAGCTCGGGTATAAGGTATAAGAATAAAAAATGCTATCCAAGTTATCTTGTGGAGCATCTAGGAAAAACTTGGTAGCTAGGGTAGAGATATTTTGGGTAGCAACCATTAGAAACACTGAGTTCATCATTACAATAGAGAAGGAATCAACATTTTTGTCTAGAGGAAATTTAGGAACATTGGTAGGAGTGGATACCCAAGAAATATTACCACGAGGAGTCCCTAGATCCAAGGCAACAAGAGATACTTGTCTTTATTCTCCTTGGTCTTGCTCACTTTGATCATCACCTTGTCCTTCCATTTAATCTTTTCCCTTAACGGGTGTTTTCTCTTAAGGCTTATTCTTGTCTATACCAATATTGATTTTAATCTTGGTTCCTTTAGAAGAGGAAGCATCTTCTCTATTCTTGGTTCTTAGCTCAAACCTCTGACCAACTAGTCATGTTGTATCATCTTCTGATTCGGTTTTGAACCTTTTCAAATTTATACCTTTTCTTTTCAACCATGTATTAGTGTTGGCCAAAATAGGTTTAAACCTTTCTTTAATGGATGTACAAATGTTGCTTTTGTGATCAATGGATGTGAGGAAGAGGAGTTTTGTAATCTTTTGGTGCTCATAGACTAGATCAGCCACTTCTTCATCATCTTCGACACCTTCTGGAATATCAGCTAAATCTAATTTAACAACTATAGTTAATTCTTTTAAAATCCTCTTTAGTGCAAAGATCAATCTAGACATCTTCAATCTAGTCCACATGGGTGAAGGCTCTTTTAATCTTATCTTTCATTCCTCTGTAGTCAAAATATTTTCTAGATTTTGAACTTCTACAATTTGATCTCTTGGATCTCTATCTTAATGGCTTTAGCCTTGGTATAGGTTGTCAATGAATATCTCTTGATGGTGAGAGGATTCTGAGTAGATATGATCAAACCTGCTTTATGAGCAATAAACTTATTTGCATGTACAACCATTATATGCCTTGCTAACTCCATCAGAATAATCTTGTTAGTAGGTTACCTCGGGAGCATGTATGGGTGATCATTGAACAACCTACTCTCATGTATGTGAATGTAGGAAATTGTAAGAAGAGACACACGTACTCATTAACTTTCTTCCAAGTTGTCTCTAATACTATTATTTTCTTAAGTGTCTTGTCAAAAGAGAACATATACAAGTCATGGAAAGCATCTTGAATCATTTTTTAATGATCTTTATCAGTCTTCATGGTTAGTTGGACATAGTATGTCCATATTAGCATTTTTGTTCGATCTCCTTCCGTGGTGAGCCCAAGGAACTACTTGAATGAAGCTGCCATGTATACCAAATATGAATTCATGTAGAAAGTAAGAGTGGTGGGAACCTGTGAAAGCTTTTTACATAGGACATCACTAATTTTCTCACCTCATAAAATATGTTGCACACCTTTCTTCATGATATAAATATACATGCACATCCATGTCTCAGATATATTGAATTTCTTCAATCCCTTGAGACTACTGAGGAGAGTAATCATGTCACTAATTTCCCCTTTAAAGTAACTCCGGTAAAGTTTAGGCCACTTGGTGATTGTGGCTCTTGGCTTCAAGAGCCAATTGGTATTGATATTCTTCTTACAAGACTCTTCATTCTAATTGTAGTTAGCTTGAAATTTCTCTATAGCGATGTTGACATGTGCAGGAGGAATTGGAACCTTAAAAACTTTATCAATCGCTTTAGGATCCAATCTAATAATTACTTTATCATCATCATCCTTAATGATTCTTGTATCCTTGTCAAAATGAGAAGCACAAGCAAGAATGAATTATGGTTCTAGAGTAGCCACTTGAATGGAATAGACTAGATGGATGTGACTGTTGAGGAGTTGTTGCATGCTTGGTGATAATGATTGTTTCTAAGTTCTTTTAACAAATTCAAACATATTAGCATGTCCTATCTCTATATCCTTGATTTATTCAACATTCAAACTCACTAAAGAAGGTGGAATAACATTTTGATATTTTTTATATTTGTATTTTATCTTCTTGTCTCACATAGTAGTAGGTTCTCCAGACATCTGAGCTTGATTTGCAAGGGTCAGATGGAAATCCCACAGAGTAAGAACATCTTCATGTGAGCAGAAAGCTCCATGATATTCTTCTGAGATGATAACACTTCACAATAAAGACCAACATCTTGGCCTATCTATTTGGGTAGATCATGTGTGTAATCATGGATAACTGACACAAAGAGATGAATATGATAGGTGGGGTCAAAGATGACATCAAGAGGATGACAAGAAATGCATGGGTAAAATGTCTTTTAGGAAAAAGCTAATAAAGGCTTGCAGTCTAGTCTTAGAGATCCAACCACAAGTCTTAAAGTGTGCATAGCATGTAACATCCAATCAAGTCTCTAAGACTTGATTGTAAGTTGATAAAACCTCAAATGCAATGGTAAAACACCTAAAAGATGTAATCAAGTTTTAAGGGCCCGATTGCATGTATGTCATAGTTATAATCCATGTTCATGTAATAAAGTCTTTAAAACTCGTTTATATCTTGAATATAAAATCAAATATTTGTTGATTGAGATTGGAATGTAATCGAGCTAAAAAGACCTAATTACATTAGGGTAAAACTTTCATCTAAATGTGAAGATTTCTTGTAGTCGGGTCTTCAAGACCCGATTACAAGATGAAGACCTGGTTGCAAGCTATAAATAATATAATACAACTTGTAATCAGATCTTGAAGATCCGACTGCAAGTCTTGTTCGAGTGGTGAAAAATACTTGTAATCAGACCTTCAAGATCTAACTACAAGTCAAGGTTGATATGAGTTTGGCTTGTAATCGGGTTCTAAAGATCCAATTACGAGTCATCCATGATGTGTTCGCCTTGTAATCGAGTCTTTAAAACCCAATTACAAGGGGGAAATGAACTCATAAACTTAAAAGAAAACAAAGGTGTAGTTAGGTCTTCATGACCCGATTACACTTAGGCCAACACCTCAATGAACAGTTCAAATCATAATCGGATCATGAAGACCTGAGTACAAGTAAAGTCGTTAAAAGAAAGAGCACTTGTAATTGAATTCTTTAGATTTGATTACATAGAGTAGATCATACTTGTAAATGAATCTTAAGAATCCAATTACAAACCCATGGTTAATACAATTTGGGAGGAAACAAAAAATATTGTAGGACTGGATCTAAGAAACTCGATCACACATTCCTTCTTGGAAGAATTTTCAAACCAAAAACAATACATTCGAGTTTAAAGAGCTCGACTATGGATAACACTATAAAAAGAAAAATTTGAAAAACCCTATCAGTAAAACAAAATCATTCACTATAAAATAATACAAAGAAACATTGAAATTGAAAGAAACAACAAAAATGACCCATACCTAGTTAAAACGAAGAAAAATATGATCCTGTGGAACACTTCAATCACTTGATTTTCCACAGTCAAAAACAATTGTGAAGAGAAAAAAGTGAAAGACAGATGCTTAAGAAGGATTCAAAATGCATTTTTAAGAGGCCACAAAGAGTCATTAATCAATTATAAGTTTACCTCTTTGCAATAATGAATGCAACTCAAACTTGCAATCAGGTTTTAAAAATCTGATTGCAAGTAAGCTAAAAGACCACATCTTGTAATTGAGTTTTAAAGATCATATTGCAAGTCAAAAAGAAAAATTAAAAAGAAACTGAAATAAACTAAACCCTTAGGCTTGAGGGTTAACAAAGGGGGAAAATAACAAACTAGAAAGCTAACTCGAGAAATATGACTTACTCCTTGATAAATATGCCTTGCAGAATGCAAACTGCAAATTAGACAAAATTTGTAGTGGTTGTCTCTCATTTTTTTGCTATTGCTCAAAAAATATGTTACTGACAATAAGAACTCAAAGTATGCTAGAACAAAAAAAAACTTGAGGTCCTTGGTTGTGAGTCCTCCCCAATAAATTTTATAAAATTTATTGGTTAAAAACTTTGTAAACTTGTGAGATTTACAAAATTGTGGTTTCGGCCATAGTGTATGAGATAATATCTCTCCTCAAAAAGGGGAGGTTGCCTTCTTACCACTCTTAACAGTTTTACAACTAAACCTATAACTATCTATACTAATCTAATTAACGGATGTTAAACCACCTTTTCCTCTTCCTTCAGGAAAGATACTTGTCCTCTTCTCTTATATTAAGAAGGGATATTTCTAATAAGAGTAATAATGATCAATAAACCACCTAGTTTTTTAGAATTAACTAAGAAGCATACCAATAAAAGTAATTGAAAAAGAAGAAAAGTTTCTATGAAAGATCAAAGACTTATATTGCTTCTGAGACAAGAGTGTGGAATTTTAAAGCTCAAAGACTTTAACACATACTATAATCTTATCAACCTTCTGTAATGACTTTTGTAACCCAATATAAATTTTATCAAAGATAACCAAAATATGGCTCAAAGACCTTAAATTGTCATCAGATAAAACAATAAACTGCAGTATATGATAGCTTAAAGACTTTTAGTATAATGCAATGCTCACTTAAGACTACAGAAAGAATCATAGCACAAAGACTCGAAGTTGTTTCTAACACAACTAATAACTATATCTGAATTTGAAGTTTACAGCCTGAAGTTTGGAAGAAATCAAGTTCAAAATACTCTTCACAACATAACAATAATCTCACATACACTTTGATCAACTTAAGATAAAATCACTACTATGGCATAAGAACATAATGATAATATTGAATGGACTTCAACTCAAAGATTGAAAACTCAACAACTCTATTATTAATCAGAGATAGAAAATTGCAATGTATAAATCAAAGTCCATATTGCTGCAAAATTTTGATAGAGTTTTCTTGCATGCCAAAAAGATAAGATAATTACAAAGAGCTCCCTCTTATATATAAATGAGGAGCTATGAGAAAAAAGTAGAAAAGTTCCAACTAAATTTGACTTATTCAACATCATAAGTCCTAAGCTATTTTGACTTGCAATTTTATCATATGTAATTACATATTTTAAATTTACATATGATATCTCTAGAAAAAATTACTTCTAAGAAAACATAACAAAACTAGTGTTTTAGGGTACTTCTAAACTTTCATTCTGGGCCACAAATTCAGCAAACTTGTGAATTGAAGCTTGTACTTCCTCATCATTTGGCTCAGAAGTATGACTTGCTACTGTTGTGATCCTAGGAACAACATAAGAATAGCTGGTGAAAGATGTCTGATACTTCTTCAAAGAACCTTGCATTTTGCTTAACATTGTGCTGATTCCTCAGTTTGTCAATGTAAGTTAGGTGAAATAATCAACTTCCATTTCTACATGAATCAATGAACTAAATTTTGAGAGTACTACATCTTCTGACATTAATTTTTTGTCTTCATTCACCAAGCCACAAGATACCTTCTCAAATTGAGCAAGAATTTCTTACTCATCTTCAACACACGACTTCAGGGTTGATTCCAAATCATTCATCAAGTCCTCTATCACTTCATCTTTGTTGGTCATAAGTTCCTTTAATTTTACATATTGCCTTCTAAAAGATAAACCATCATATTCATATAGTGCATCTAACCTGTAATTTGTAAACTTGAGCCAAGTTTTTAAATCTTCTTGCTAAGATTGCAAATCTTGAGACAACGCCTCCAAAGTGTGCTTCAATCTAGACTTGGCTTCCTCCAAATACTTTATCATTCAAAGAAATGTTCTTACCAATTTAGTACTTTGTCGCAATATCCTATATGTCTGAGAGTCTATCGCACTTGCTTTCTCTCCAGCCTTCTTGAACTTCTTGATAGATTCTCCAATGATGGAAGATGATACTGAATCAACTATTTTAGTGTTTTTGGTGATCTTCAAGAGAATTTAAATGAGTTGCTCATTTTTTTGTTTCAACTAATATGTCTTCTCTTTCATGTCATCATATCTCTAAATCAAAGATGTTATAGATTCTTGTGCATCATGCTTGGTACTGTCATGTCTTTGTTTCCCAAGCTCAAATCTTGTGATTTGTAATATGTAGATTGCATCTCTTCATTAAGCTTATCCATAATAGGCTGTGCTACCTCAGTATATTTCACCTTCTCCTTACTCACCAATATCCTTGAAATAGTCTTAGCCCTCTTGGTGGTTTTAGACTTTGCAAGAATAAGTTGTTTTAAATCAAAATCATCTAGAGACATCTCCCATTTCTTCCTTTTAGGAGTTATTGTTCTCAACCAAGCAGGAAGACAAGAAGAATCAAGCATAGTAGCTTCAAGCATATCTTGTGAAGGGGCAACTTTTGTCTACGCCATAGTTCACACAATAGATGGGGCATTTGTCTTTATTGCAAAGGAAATTTGCTCAGCCACTATATGAGACATGGATCTAGACATAAACTTATCAAAATCAATAAGAGTGAAGGTAGGTACATTTAACAAGATCGAGTATGAGGTATATGAATCAATAATGCTATCAAAGTTATCTTGTGGAGCATCTAGGACAAACTTGATAGCCAGGGTAGAGATATTTTAGATAGGAACCATTGCAACAACCAAGTTCATCATCACAGTAGAGAAGGTATTAATATTTTTGTCTAGAGTAAATTTGGGAACACTAGCAAGAGTGGATACCCAAGAAATATTACCACAAGAAGTCTCTGGATCCAAGGCAAAAGGAGATACTTGTCTTTCTTCTCCTTGGTCTTTCTCACTTTAATCATCAACTTGTCCTTCCATCTATTATTTTCCCTTAACGGGTGTTCCCTCTTGAGAATTATTCTTGGCTTTACCAATATTGTTTTAATCTTGGTTCCTTTGGAAGATGAAGCATCTTCTATATTCTTGGTTCTTAGCTTAGACCTCCAACCAACAGGTCCTACTGTATCATCTTCTGATTCAGTTTTGAACCTTTTAAACTTTATAACTTTGCTTTTCAACCATGTTATAGTGTTCGCCAAAATAGGTTGAAATATTTTTTTAATAGATATACATTCCTTTTGTGATCAATGGATGGGAGGAAGAGGAGTTTCTGCAATCTTTTGTTGCTCATAGACCAAATCAACCACTTCTTCATCATCTTCCATACCTTCTAGAATATCATCTAGATCCAATTCAACATTTTTGTCTAAAGTGAGCCTTCTATAGTTCATTCTTCTAACATCCTCTTCAATGTGGAGATCAATCCATACATCTTCAATCCAGTGCACATGGGTGAAGGCTCTTTAAATCTTGTCTTTCAGTCCTCGTTAGTCAAAATCATTTCTAATTTTGAACTTCTTTAATTTGATCTCTTGGAGCTCTATCTCCATGGATTTAGCCTTGGGAGAGGTTTTCAATGAATATCTCCCGATGGTGAGAGGATTCTAAGTAGATATAATCAAACCTATTTTATGAGTAGCTTAATATTTTGCATGAACAACCATTATTTTCTTTGCTAACTCCATCAAAATAATCTTATCAATAGGGTACCTCAGGAGCATGTATGGGTGTTCATTGAAATAACCTACTCTCATGTATGTGAATGTAGGAAACTATAAGAAGTGACACCCATACTCATTAACTTCTTCCAAGTTGTCTTTGATGCTCTTTTCTTCTTGATTGCCTTTTCAAAAGAGCACATAAACAAGCCATAAAAAAGAATCTTGAATTATTTTGTAATGATGTCTACTAGTCTTCATGGTTAGCTGGTCATAGTATGTCCATACTGGCACTTTTTTTTGTTCTCCTTTTGTGGTGAACCCAGGAAACTGCCTGAATGAAGCAACCACATATACAAAATATGAATTAATATAGAAACTAAGAGTGGTGGCACCTATGAAAGCTATTCACATAGGGCATCGCTGATTTCCTATCCCCCAAAAATCTATTGCACACCTTTCTCCATGATATAAATATACATGTACATCCATGTCTCAAATATATTGGATTTTTGCAATCCCTTGGTCTATTAAGGAGAGTAATCATGTCATTAATTTCCTCTTTGAATTCACTATAGTGAAGTTTAGGCTACCTGATGGTCGTGGCTCTTGGCTTCAAGAACCAATTGGTATTGATATTCTTCATACAAGACTCTTCATTTTGAATTAATATAGAAACTAAGAGTAGTGGGCACCTATGAAAGCTATTCACATAGGGCATCGCTGATTTCCTATCCCCCAAAAATCTATTGCACACCTTTCTCCATGATATAAATATACATGTACATCCATGTCTCAAATATATTGGATTTTTTCAATCCCTTGGTCTATTAAGGAGAGTAATCATGTCATTAATTTCCTCTTTGAATTCACTATAGTGAAGTTTAGGCTACCTGATGGTCGTGGCTCTTGGCTTCAAGAACCAATTGGTATTGATATTCTTCATACAAGACTCTTCATTTTGATTGTAATGAGCTTGATCTTTCTCTATAGTAATTTTGGCATATACGGGAGGAGATGGAACCTTAAAAACTTTATCAATCGCTTTAGGATCTAGTCTAATAATTACTTTACTGTCATCATCCCTAATAGTTCTTGTACCTTTGTCAAAATAAGAAGCACATGCAATAATGAATTCTTGTTATAGAGTATCCACTAGGAAGGATTAGACTAGATGGATGTGACTATTAAGGAGCTACTGCATGTCCGTTGATGATGATTGCTCCTTGGTTCTTTTTAGAAATAAAAACATATCAACGTGTCCTATCTTTGTATCCTTGATTTCTTCAAAATTCAAACTCATTGAAGAAGGTGGGATAGCATTTTGATATTTATGATATTTGTATTTCATCTTTTTTGGCATCGTAGCCAGTTCTCCAAACATCTAAGCTTGATCTGCAAGGGTGAGATGGAAATCCCATAGAGTAAGAACATCTTCACATGAAGCAAAGAGTTCCATGATGTCATTTTGAGATGATAACACTTTAGAATCAAGACCAATGTCTCAACCTATCTATTTGGATAGATAGTGTGTGTAAACATGGATAACTGACACAAAGAGATGAAAATGATAGGTGGGGTCAAATATGGCATCAAGAGGATGACAAGAAATGCAAGGGCAACATATGTCTTTTAGGAAAAATCCAATAAAGGCTTGTAATGGATTCTTAGATATATAACTACAAGAATTAAAGTGTGCATAGCATGTAACATGTAGTCGAATCTCTAAGACCCAATTTCAAGTTGACATAATCTCAAATGCAATGATAAAACATCTAAAATATGTAATCAGGGTTTAAAGGCTCGATTGCATGCATCTCAGAGTTATAATCCATGTTGATGTAATCAGGTCTTTAAAACCCAATTACATCTTGAATATAAAATAAGTTATTTTTTAATTAGGATTGAAATGTAATCGGGTTAAAAAGACCCAATTACATTAGGGTAAAACTTTCATCTAAAGGTTAACTACACTGGTTTCTTGTAGTCGAGTCTTCAAGACCCGATTACAAGCTATAAATAATATAACATGACTTGTAATAAGATCTTTAATATCCGACTACAAGTCTTAATCGAATAGTAAAAAATACTTGTAATCAGATCTTCAAGATATGATTACAAGTCAAGGTTGATATGAGTCTGGCTTGTAATTAGGTTTTAAAGATCTGATTACAAGTCATCCATAATGTGATCTCCTTGTAACCAATTCTTTAAAACTTTATTACAAGGTAAAAGGGAATGAACTCGTAAACTTAAGAGAAAACAAAGGTGTAGTCAAGTCTTCATGACCCTATTACACTTAGGTCAATGCCTCAGTAAATAGTTCAAAGTGTAACTGGGTCATGAAGCCCTGACTACAAGTGAAGTCATTGAAAGAAAGTGCACTTGTAATCGAACTCTTGAGATTCATTTACATAAAGTAGATCATACTTGTAAATGGATCTCAAGAATTCGATTACAACCCATGGTTAATACAATTTGGGGTAAAACAAAAATAATGTAGGATAGGGTCTAAGAAACCCAATCACACATTCCTTCTTGGAATAATTTCAAACCAAAAATAATCCATTCAAGTTTAAAGAACTTGACTTTGGATAACACTATAAAAAGAAAAATTTGAAAAACCCTAGGAGGAAAACAACATCATTCACTATAAAACAATAATGAGATATAGTTAAATGGAAAGAAACAACAAAAACAATTCATACTTGTTTAAAATCAAGCTAAATTTTGATCCTATGGCACACTTCAATTACTCAGTTTTCAGCACACAAAACCAAGTAGAAAAACGTGAAAGATAAATGCTTAATGAGGATCCAAATAGCATTTTTACGAGGTCACAAAGAGTTATTGATCGATTATAAGTTTGCCTCTTTTCTATAATAAATGCAACTCAAACTTGCAATTAGGTTTTTAAAACTTGATTACAAGTAAGCTAAAGACCACAACTTATAATTGAGTTTTAAAGATCTGATTGCAAGTCAAAAAGGGAAATTAAAAAGAAATTAAAATAAAATAAACCCCTAGGATTAAGGGTTATCAAATGGGGAAAACAACAAACTAGAAATCTAACTCAACAAGTATGACTCACTCCTTGAAAAATATGCCTGAGAGAATGCAAACTACAAATTAGACAAAATTTGTTGGGATCGTCTCTCATTTTTTTGCCATTGCTCAACAAATGAGGACAACAAACATAATTTGCTGACAATATTTTTTATAACTAAATGTGTCAAGATGGTGTATAAATGCACTATTGGAGAAATTGTTTACTCAATAAAAGATTGGATTGTCTTGGTTCAATGCCTTGGTAGGTCAAGGATTAACAATTTTTAGAGTTATTTTGTATTAGCTAATAATTATTTATTTAATTATTAGTCTATTATCCTCTACACTTAAGCTAAACTTAGGCATTTAATAATATGATAGGAATTTATTAATTATTCTAATTATTAAATACATATTATCCCTTTAGGGTTTCTTTAGGGTTGCACATCTTTACGGTTTCATATTCTCCATTCATAAGGATTGTATTGTAATTTTCTATACTATTCCCTCTCTTAATGATAATCTTTTTCTTCAGAGCCATTATTGCGTTTTTGTCTCCAATCTTCTCTTGTGACATGTATTTTGCTTGCAGGTGCTCTTGGGATCCCTGAAGTTGTATTTTCTCAACTTCTTCAGTGGTATCAGAGCTTGGTCACAGGTTCAAACCCCTCACATGTGTTGGGGTCTATGCTTGGGGTGAAGGAAGTTGTCCTTGGGGGGTCTCATTGAGGCCTTCCTTCCTTCATGTTTTTATATAGAGCTTGCTTTTTCCATCTCTTTATGGAGTAGAGTTTTTTCCCATGTGGTTTTCTCTATTTCTCCAATTCATAGAGATTTGGTTGTGATTGGGTACCTCATAAGGCTTTGTTGTCGGGACCCAAATTTGCCTTCATCATGTAGTTGCTTTTTGCTTCATGCATTTAATTTTTTAGGTACTCCCTAAGTTCATCTTAAGGGAGGGTGTTAGAGTTATTTTGTATTAGCTAATAATTATTTATTTAATTATTAGTCTATTATTCTCTACACTTAAGCTAAACTTAGGCATTTAATAATATGGTAGGTATTTAATAAATATTTTAATTATTAAATACATATTATCCCTTTAGGGTTTCTTTAGGGTTGCACATCTTTACGGTTTCATATTCTCCTTTCATAAGGATTGTATTGTAATTTTTTATACTATTCCCTCTCTGAATGATAATCTTTTTCTTCAGAGCCATTATGGTGTTTTTGTCTCCAATCTTCTCTTGTGATAGGTATTTTTCTTGCAGATGCTCTTGGGATCTCTAAAGTTGTATTTTCTCAACTTCTTCAACAATGATAAGTGATAAAATAGACTAAATTCACCAATATTTGAATTTGATTATCAGTCCCTTTATAAATCCAAACGTGTTATGGTTGTTCTCTTATATATTTATATATATTTAAGTGCACAATGAATATCGTCAAATACTATTATGTCACAATATGCCAACTTAGCTTACAATAGCTAGTAAAATGGGAATAAAATTTGAAATTTGAAATTGAAAACATGAATTTTTGGTTCATTCTCATGTGCTACGAGATTGAACTAAATAATTTATGCACCTCTAAAAAATGAACCATGCAGAAAAATATTAATTTTAAGTTGTAAAATAAATACAAAAGTAAGTAAAGAGGAAGAATAAATGTAAAACATTTTATGAATGTATGAGGATAAGTGTAAATATGCTACATCAATCTAAAGGGCACACAATATACTAAGAGGGGGGGATTGAATTAGTATATCCAATTTTCAATCTATATTGAACATTAATTACCATAAATAACTTTCTCCAATTAATGATCATGAATCAATGAGCCCACCTATATTAAATTATTCAATGGTGCATCAACTAAAACATATAAAACAACACACATCCACACAATGAACATCAAATGCATGTGAAAAATAGGGATGGAAAAAACCACAATAAGAATACCTACTTGGATCTACTACCCAAATATAGCATCACAAAATAATCAATCACTTACAAAGATTAAGTAGGCACCAACCTACCAGAGACAACAATCCCCTTACATATTGTGAGCACCAACCCACTAGATACACCAATCTCAAATTCCTAGGTCTGAGCAACAACTTAGTAGCTAGGATCACAATCTCAACAATATGAATGATATAGTTTTAGGACCTTAACATACAAATTCAATACTCTCCTCTAAAGCTTATGGCTTTTTTATAATGGCACACATGAATTAGGAACTCGCAGTTTGTCTCTTTCTCCAGCTTGCACGATATCAACTTGTATCCTAAGGGGTACATTAACATTATCAGTACCACACACTATGAAAAGAATCTAGAAAACTCTCTTTTGTGTGTGTGTGTATAACAAGGCCAATATAATGAAATAAATAGAAACATACAAACCAAACAAAATAAGAATACCAAGAGAGCTAGTTGAATGGAGAGTCGAGGCAACTTCCAACACTTGAATTTTCCTAGTCGGAATTGCAAATGGAAATGGGGATAATGGCTTCCATGGAGGACCCCGCAGCAGGTTTGGGAGAATCAAAAAGCATGGATGGAGTGAAGCAAGGGTCACAAAGTAAGAACTAATTCCCAAAACTAAATTTTCTCTCCACCAAGAAAATGGGGTTTTGCAGAAGTGTTTAAAGACCAAAATGAGGGTTTCAACCAAATAGAGAAGAAGTTCTAGCAACCAAAACAACCAAACAGAGTCACCACCTAGGAAAAAATCCCAGGTGTAACTAAAAAGAGAGTATCATTAAGAATAGAAGATGAAGGATGGAAGGATTCGATTAAGACTTTGAAATAAATCAACTTCTTCATCAAATGGGTAGGAGAATGGCCAACACTTCCAAAAATGAGGAAATGGTGTGTGGAAGAATGGGGGAAAGGTATGCTTATTAAATCTTTACTTAATGATTTTTTCTGGTAATTTGTCTAGATCCAAAACAAAAAGAATATATCCTAAATGGAGGGCCTTATATGATGGATGGAATACGGATATACATTAAAGATCGGGTGCCAAAATTTGATCCATTACAGGCTAAGATTGAGGAAGTCCCTAGCTGGATTAGGCTCTATAATCTCCCAAGGGAATATTTTTAGACTGAAACCCTTCAACGGATTGGAAATAAATTGGGTCTGTTTTTGAAAGAGGATGAGGTGGTGGATTCAAAAGATAGCAGTGTTTAGACAAGGATCTATATACTGTGGTGACCGCTTCCCCGCTTCCGAAATAAATCAAGATAATAACAAATGAAGGTATTGGTAGAAAAAGATTGAAGCATAATCAATCATAGATAGTTGCAAATTTTGTAAAGAAAATGGACACAAAAAGGAGGACTATTTGAAGAGTAATAAAGGAAAAGAAAATGTAGGGGAGGAAGACACAAATGTGTTGCCAACGAAGAACACTATGTTCTATGAAGACAAAGAGGTACAAACCTTTGGAAAGGAACAACAAAACCAAAACAAAGAAATAGGAAATGGAGATAAAGAACTCACAAGGGGACTGGAGACTTCATGCCCAGATGAGGAAGAGGAGGAGCGGGGTGTGAATATAGCCCAGTCAAAAAGGGAGGAGAGAGATGAGGCAGGTCAACATAAGCCCTCTAGAAGCCACACATAACTAAAGTGTGTTCATCAATAGTGATTTGATTGGGAGAATGCCTCTCCATGAGGTAAGGAACATGGAAGACATTAGTCGGGAGAATACTATAGATCCATGAGGCAAACATACCAGAGAAGAACACCATCACAGTACAAAAAGAGAGGAATAATGGAGGAGAACCCAATCGTAGGAGGATAGGGTGGCGATACCATTTCATTCCAAAAGGAGATAGATACTACCACTGCAGTAATTACCCCTCGAAAGATATGTTTCAATGACACTGATGCAAAGAATCAAGGGGATGATGATCTACCAGATATGGATGAAGAGGAAGATATATGTGAGAAAAGAACTATTGAACAGAGAGAAGCAATGACTAAGAGAGTCATATTTAGAGTAGAGGAAAGAAGTCAAGAAGGACCCAGCTAGAGATGGCGGGAAGTGCCAAGGGCCAAAGTAAATTGAGATCTAAGAAGGGATTTTCCCTTCCTGGAAGACAATGAAGATCCTATTGTGGAATATTAGAGGTTGAAATGCCCCTAACAAATTGCACCTGTTCAAAAGAGGTTTTGATAAAGTGAAGCCAGATATAGTCATGTTGTAGAAGACTAAGATTAAACATGAGGATAAAGTAATTTTTTTACAAAAATGGAAAGAATGGCAAGGATCTTTGGTGGGAGAGAAAGGAGCATCAAGTGGATTAGGAATTCTCTAGAAACCCCAATAGAACATAGTTGAAGAACTATGTCAACATCGACATTGGCTTGTAGTATTGATAAAGAAGTACTTGGACAACAAGATCATTTTAATTAATATGTATGGGTCAACTACGAGCAAGGCCAAATTGAAGGTATGGGATCAACTTTAAAACTTCTTATAAACTATTAGTCAAAGGAATGTTGTCTTGGGAGGACAAATTAATGCAATTAAAAATGCCATAGAGAAGTTGGGTGGAGTTGATGGCATCAATGTTCAACATATAAATTTTCATAATTTCATTATGGGGAACTCATTTATTGATCCTAAATTCAAAAATGGGAGTTTTACATGGACAAATAGGCAATTTGGGACACATAGCATAGCATGGAAACTTGATCATTTCCTCATTTCAAATAAATAAATAAAATCATATGTTGTTTAGGAAGCATCCATTCTACCCTTAACCGGAACAGACCATTTTTTGATTGTCATATTAATCCAGGAAGATTCAATTCCATTACACTACCCTTTCAAATTTGAGAAAATATGGCTAAGGGATGATAGCGTGAAGGAGAAAATTGTACAGTGGTGGAGCTTAGCTCCTTTGGGGTAACCAACTAAGGCTATCAAGGTGCTCAAGAAACTGCAATCTGTTAAGGAAAAATTGAAGGAATGGAATCCTCTTCATTTTGGCAACATTTTTTTTTAGGAGAAAATCAATATTGAAAAGGGAATTGCATAAGTAAATGAAAGGGTGATTCAAAGAGGAATGACAGCCATAGATTACCAAGAAGAAAAATGTTACATTCAAAATTGGCAAATATTCTAGAATGAGAGGATTTTTTTGGTGCAAAAATTAAGAGAAAAATGGCTTAGGGAAGGAGACAAGGATACCAAGTTCTTTCACAATTAAATAAAGGCGAGGAGAATTAGCAATAGGATCTCAAAAATAAGAAATAGGGAGGGAGTTTATCTTGACAACTCTTAGGATATAAAACAAAGTGGCAGTTGAGTTCTTCCACAGTTTCTTGTCTAGAGAGGAGAATCCCCAAAGTGAGTACACAAGTGAAATTCTTGGCAATATCCCAAAGATCATTAGCGAACAATGGAATATATTTCTTACTCGGGATATCTCTTTGGAGGAAGTTCAATATGTTGTTTTCTCAATGAAAGGAGATAAGGCTCCAGGCCCAGATGGTTTTCCACCCTCTTTTTTTTTAGAAATATTGGGAGATAGTGAAGACAAACATATGGAAGAATGTAAAGGAAGTAAAGGAGAAATGATACATCTCTAAATCTCTAAATAATATATTTATCATATTGATTCCAAAAAGTGAGAATATGCAAACTTTTGATGATCTATGCCCAATTTCATTATGTAATACTACCTACAAGAATATAGCCAAAGTGATGGCAAACAAGTTAAAGAAGGTGATGTCTAACATCATATCAAAGGAGAAAAGTGATTTCACCCCAAATAGATCCATAGTGGAGGGGATCATTATCACACATGAGGCAATATGCACAGTTAGAAAGGCTAAAATGAATAGAATGTTGATAAAATTAGATATAAAAAAGGCACATGATCATGTAAATAGGTCTTTCCTATTAAGCATTCTTCGTCAATTTGGTTTCCACGAAAATTGGATTGAATGGGTGAGTAGTTGTATTTCAACTCCAAGGATGTTTGTACTAGTAAACGGTAGTCTGGGGGGCTTATTTTCAACCTCCAAAGGCATAAGGAAAGGGGACCCTTTATCCCCATCATTATTTATAATAATGGTGGAAGCTTTGGGTTGGTTGATCAACAAGTATAGCACAACAGAATGGTGGAAGGGGATACAAATTGTCATTAGGGTGGAATCGGTAACACATACTCAATTTGTCGATGACACTTTACTGATGGGGAAAGAAATAGTTAGAGAGGCAAGAGTTATTCGCAACACCCTGGACAAGTATTGTTTGGTTTCAAGTCAGGCAGTAAACTAGAACAAAACTAAAGTATATTATTTCAACACCAATGGAGATGTATTCAAAGAGAAATTGCAAGACTTTTGGGTATTAGGTTGGGTCAATTTCTGGGAAAATTTATTGGCATTTGTGTGTTTGAGGGAGCTACCAGATCAAATTTGTGGAACATGTTAGTTGAGAAATGTTATAGCAGGATAGAAATCTGGAAGAGCAAGTGGCTTACTTTAGCAAGCAGGATTCTAATGTTAAAATTGGTAATATCTATTATCCCTCTTTATTCAATATCATGTCTGATAATCCTAGCCAAGATCAATAAAATGATTGAAAAAGGAATGAGGAAATTCTTTTGGAATAGAGACCAAGATAAAGATGGGAGATGAGTTCCTCAATGTTGATTTTAAATATTGAACAAATGTATACATTGTCTCTATGTTCTTGGTGTGGTGCTTTGAGCTAGAGTTGAAGGACAATGTGCAGAGAATCATGATGCGATGTGTAAAGAAGGAATGGTTGTGGGGCATGGACAACTTTATGGTGATGGCTTGGGATATGAAGGGTTTGGTATGTCCAGGAAGAGTTTGGTTGCATGTCATTGAATTTACACCCCACCCCTAC